>NC_064630.1:425348284-426670784 GCF_023864275.1 Schistocerca cancellata | reverse complement strand
GCAGTTTGTCCATGGTATTTTCCAAGTGAAATGAACAAAAACACATCATACAGTGCTGTTGCAAGTGCAGCAACTCTGGGCTTAGAACTTAATCATGAATGATTTTCTCATTGCAAACTAGAGGACAAGGTCAGTATTAAAAACACAAGGATATGTTCCAAACAATTTCATCTTCAGGATTACAAATGTGACATGCAAAATGAGTTGTTGGGTTTACCTGCAGGAAATTTGCTGAACTCAGATGCAGTTCCATCTCAAAAACTATGAAACTGGCACGGAAATAAACCTGTTGCTGCAAGTTCTAACAACATAGAAGACAACGTAGCAGAAAGAGAATGTCGTAGTAACAACAGACCATGGAAGAGGGCTCTCAAAATGTTGGAAGTTTTGTCAACCGGGCAAACAAAACTGTACAAGTCAATTAACATAGAAATTCCTTCTGATCCCATCGTTATAATCAGAGAGCAAGAAATTAAGACATTAAGAAAGAATTGGCTACTGTGAAGAGCAGAAACGCTTAAATAGAGCAAAACATGCAGAAAGTTAAAAAAAAAAAAAAACCGGGTGTACCTCTCAAGGCATCTGTTCCTGCTAGTAAAAACGTGGGAAGAGTAAGTAAGGAACTTAATATTACGGTATATTGTCTCAGGATTTCACCCAAGGACAAATTCAACACCTGTTGAAGGAAGGAAAAAAGTGTAAAATAAATTCAGAAGACATTGCAAATGCTCTTACTTTTACAGTGTTGTCTACGAAAGTATATGCTTATCTAAGAAGAAAGGACTATCCTTTGCCCTCTCAATCAGTGCTCCAAAAATGGACAAAGCAGTTAAGTGCCAATCAGGCATTTGAAAG
The DNA here is from genome assembly GCF_023864275.1 of Schistocerca cancellata. Taxonomy (NCBI): domain Eukaryota; kingdom Metazoa; phylum Arthropoda; class Insecta; order Orthoptera; family Acrididae; genus Schistocerca; species Schistocerca cancellata. The sequence goes on along the minus strand of NC_064630.1, from coordinate 426,669,929 downwards.
GTTCAAATGGCTCTATGCACTATGGAACTTAACATCTGATGTCATCAGTCCCCTAGACTTAGAACTACTTAAACATAACTAACCTAAGGACATCACACACACCCATGCCCGAGGCAGGATTCGAACCTGCGACCGTAGCAGCAGCGCCGTTCCAGACTGAAGCGCCTACAACTGCTTGGCCACATTTAAAAGGAAGCACTACATTTACCTAAGGTTAGGTCACCATTTGAGGCTATGGCTTCTAAGCTTCGATGAAATGAACTTTTGACAGTGGTGCTGCCACAATTCATCTGATGATGTCGTAGTTGGGACAATACAAAAATGTTGAAATATCCATGATAAGAAGTCTATTTTCATGTCCATCGCTGAGGCCTGGCAAGAAGTTGGAATTCCAAAATATCCCAAAGGTGTTCTATAGGGTTCATGTCAGAACTCTGTGCAGACCAGTCCATTACAGGGATGTTATTGCCGTGTAACTACTCCGCCACAGACCGTGCAATATGAACAGGTGCTTGATTGTGTTGAAAGGTGCAATCGTCGTCCCCGAATTGCTCTTCAAAAGTGGGATGCAAGAAGGTGCATAAAACATCAATGTAGACCTATGCTGTGATAGTGCCACATAAAACAACAAGGGGTGCAAGCCCCTTCGTGAGAAACATGACCGCACCATAACACCACCGCCTCCAAATTTTACTGTTGGCACTACACATGCTGGCAGATGATGTTTACTGGGCATTCGCCATATCTACACCCTGCCAACAGATTGCCACATAGTGTACCATGATTCGTCACTCTACACAATGTTTTTCTGCTGTTCAGTCGTCCAATGTTTATGCTCCTTACACCGTTTCACATTTAACAGTGTGATGTGTGGCGTATGAGCAGCTGCTCAAACATGAAAGCCAAGTTTTCTCACGTCCCGCCTAACTGTCATAGTACTCGCATTGGATCCTGATGAAGTTTGGAATTCCTGTATAATGGTTTGGATAGATGTCTGCCTATTACACATTACGACCTTCTTCAACTGTCGGCGGTCTCTGTCAGTCAACAGAGGAGGTTGGCCTGTACACTTTTGCGCTGTATGTCTCCCTTCACGTTTACACTTCACTATCACATCAGAAACAGTGGACCTAGGGATGTTTACGGGTGTGGAAATCTCGCAAACAGACGTATGACACAAGTGACACCCAATCACCTGACCACGTTCAAAGTCCGCAAGTTCCGCAGGGTGCCCCATTCTGCTCTCTCACAATGTCTAATGACTACAGAGGTCGCTGATTTGGAGTACCTGGCAGTAGGTGGCAGCACAATGCACCTAACATGAAAAACGTATGTTTTTGGGGGTATCCGGATACTTTTGATCAGATAGTGTATCACGATCATGATGTGACACTCTTAAGCTGTAAGTTTTTGTGACGGGTCATTTATAGCTAGCTTTGGATGTTAACAAGTGTTGTCATCAGTGCTTCTGTCGCTTAACATTTCCTTTCAAAAATTTCAAATACTACTTCTTTTGAATCGTCTTGAAATCAATGAGTCAGATGCTAAAAATGGAATCAAGGGAGACATGAAAAATTGTTTCGCAGTGTAAAATTCCCATTAGCGATAGTGTGATTGTCCCATGTGGGCTGCTAAGTTACGTAACACATTGCTGACCAATCAGAGCGTACTCGCCAGAATGCCCAACCTTTCTAGTCTATGTACCTTGGATATTGTTCTCATTTTTATCCTCAAGAACATTAAAAACAAAAATTAAGTTTAGTGCAAGGGGTAAACAATATGCAGTACTATGTCATGACAATAATTCATTAGTGGTCGTTACGTAAATGCTCTTCATAAGTACAGAAGAAAGGATATTTACATTGGCTACTTACTTGATAGTGTTATTTGGGCAGTAAACTTCACTTTAAAATATTTGACATAATAAGAATGAACCCAAAAATGAGTGGGAGTGATAAGTGGTTCTTATCTATGAGAAGCTGGCTCAAAAAAGTTTGGAGTTCTATGTGTATGTAAAAATCCAAACTGCCCGGTGAAATTGGCTCATTAGGTGTGTGGACGTCCAATATATGGAGTTTCTACTTGGAATTACTATTTAAGAAAATATTGTGTTTTTTAACTTTGGGATTAGCTGTAAAGTTGCTGTTGGTCAATTTATCTCCATGGTGGTGACAATAATTTTTGACAAAGATCTGAAATAAAAGGTTGATTAAAGGGGTGGCGGAGTCAGTGAAGAAGCATTGCCAAGATAAACTGCAGGGACGCATAGACTGTAACACAGTGACTGTAATCATAACAAAGGCTTAATCTGTGAAGACTGAATGACAGATATAACTGTGTCAGCCATTGGCACTTGTCAAAACTTGTAATTAACATATAGTAGTGTGCACAGTGTCATAACTAGTCACAACTGCTAACAATTGCAATCTTGGGCAATTCATCCTAGCACATTTAATATGTAAACAAATTAAACATTTCTTTAAGATAATATCCATATACTTTTTACAGGAATCATATAATTTGATTCTCAACTTACAACAGAGAAACAGTATGAAGTAACATGATGCTTTATATACTTTTAGTACTTGAAATTCAAGTTAAAATATAAATGGTATTGTTTGGTATCAGTCATCTGCTACCATTCTTAAGCATAGATTTGATCATTAATGGACAATAATGAATTGCTCATATGCAGAGCAAGACGTGTATCAACTGCAATCTTGAAATACCTATTTTCTTTCTCTTTTTATGAAATGGTATTCTATTTCTAATTGCATTTGAAAGGTATTGGCAGGACAAGTACAGTGATATGATGCTTGTTAACATTAGCATTGAGACTTTCGCAGAAGTATTCTCAGGAATATACCAAAACTGAGACAAAAAGAAGCTAGAGTATGCTGTTTTGGTGCAAACACCACCATCCAAGACTTTCATGCCAGACTTGCTCATTATAGGTAGCAGGAGATAGGCTGAGGTTACTGTGATAAAAAAAAATTTCCTCCTGGCACTACTTAATGCAACAGATATACATGGTCAGCTACAGTTTCTTATGAGTTGGACGATATGCCATCTTCAAGCATATCAAAAAGGGCTTAGGAGAACTATTACAAATCTGCATATGCCCTCATGTTCAAGCAAACAGTTTTTGTGAAACCAGAAACATTTTTCTCACTTAGATTTCCATTTAAGCCAGTGCTGTGGCTTTTAATGGGTGACTTGTCAGCACCAAAAGAGAGATGTTTCCCGACTGTATTCATTTAAAAAATTATTAAAAAGTACCCTGTCCACAGAGAAAAGGATCATCTGTATTCAGTTATGTGTTGGCAAAATAATTATCACAACTGCCTTTGCCCATAGACAGCTTGAATGCCTCTTAAAGAATTTGGGTAGCTTTCATAAAATGTCTATTATCAGACAACTGTGCAACATACTCAAAACTATAATGAAATGGAATACCAAAGTCTATTAACCAAATATTTTACTCACAAGATGAATAATCTTCTTAGTGCAATGAAATTTCGTGTTTCACTTAATCATTTGCTCAAATTGCAGTGATTCATTATCACATATCATCTGGTGTGGTTGGAACTTCGTGGTAGATTGCATATTTTAAGTGTTCCCCACAAGAAAGAAATTGAATAGAGTCAAATCATGGGACACAGCAAGTCATTTTCCTCTATCATTCCATCCCTCAAGTGATAAGGGAATTTTACAGTCATTATTTGTGATTCATCGTGGAAGAGTGAGCTGGATAACTATTACGTTGGAATCATATACTCTCTAATTTATCCAATGATAACTTCACCATGGTGGTGGGTAGGAGTTTTTGTGATAAAGGAATGGCAGAAATGAGGTGATGTGACTAACATAGCCTAAAGAGATTGTCTGATACCCACCATTACACGTTAATGTAAATTCATGTTGTTGTTGTCAATAAATGTTGCTTCATGTATATGACCTGAGACAACCAGGAGATCTGGGAAAAACCCAGGAATTTTTTCATCCAAGAAAAAACCGGTAATTTTTTTTTAGAATTCTGGGAATTTTTCATTTTTTTAGTTTTCTGTTAAATTTTTGTAATTTTGACTGGTAAAAACTGATACTCTAACATACGACGACACACAGTGCTCATGCAAGTGCCTGCCAACAGCAAAATGTGTCAAAGGCTGTAGGAAGACTATGCAGTGCTTCATAAAAAATTGCCTCCGATGAGCATGAAGTCACAACTGTTTACATTAGGTTCGTTTTAGCAGTTACAAGCAGGCTCATGCGGATGCGCTGTTGAGTCGTGTTTGAGTAGTAGATTCTCCCACTTCTGGCTACAGGGTAGCTGTTGGCTGTGCAAGCAGTTGCAGCAAGCAGCTAGATGCTACTGGTAAAATGGGGGGGCCAGATTTATATTCTTGAGGGAAAAAAAAAACTTGTTTCACAAAGCACCTAGCATCCAGCGCACATTGGTCTACCGATTATTCATATGATTATGAAATGCTTCCCTGTTGGTTTTTGAATATTTTTGAACATGTTTTAAGTTGATTTCTGAATGAATCATAAGTTGATTTTTGAATGTATGCACATTGTACATGATGTCTCTGTCAGAAGAATCCTCGACACATCTAGGAATAAACTTTCCGCAGACAAAAGGGGATGGGACTATAAAAGCTGAGCGGAGTAAAGCCAAATGGATGAATGCCAATTGCTGTCTGATTATGAGGTTGATTGGGTTTGCAAATGATCAGCATTGTTCTAATTATTAGCGAAATCCATAGATTCAGGCAACCAGAATGGAAATAAATGACTAACAGGAATAACAGGTGAGAAAAATTACGTATTATCTTCTCAGTGTATACAAGAAAATGAAATTTTGACATAAATTTTTTGCCAGATCGCTGCGCTAATAAGAACCAGTTGTACAGTCCCCAGCTAGCAGCCACTGAAGTTATATTCTGGAAGTAATGCAGAAAATGTGTTATATGAACATGTAACAATGCCTGACTGGAGAACAATCATGGGATAACTAAACACGCGATTCTGGCAGGGTCAGTGAAGTTAATCAGCGAACAAATTTTGACAATGGCAGGAATAGCTACAGAATTGCTGATGACAAGATTGTTTGTTAGAACGAGGAAGGAGAAGAAACGGGGACATCACACAAATAATGGAAGAATGAGAAAACTCAAAATTTATATAAAAATTTCGTAATACTTCTTTTTGATCTCATGCTTGTGAAACTGGTGCATTTGTTATTGGTACCTCCTTAATTATATTTTGTCGTGTTATAAAAATGACCATTTGTGCCAAAACAGTCTCATTTATTTGGTGTGTCTTACAAAATTGCTGCAATATTAGAAAGGCCTATTTTGTTTTATGTAGCAGACAGTGACACAATAGATGTAATCAGATCGAGAAACCACACCAGTCTTGGGTGTTATTTGTATTAACAGCTTTTTCAGTATTAGATAACGACTTTTCAATTTTTCATGTAGCAAAACGTTTGATGAACTTTGATAAGGTAATAGATTCTTTCGCAGAAAGGAAAGCACGTCGTGTAAAGCTGTTGCAAGATAAGAGAGGAAAAAATGCTAGAAGCTAAGGATTGACGAAATGTGTACCTCCTTGCTTGTCTCTTGTCTTTATTGGTTTTATGTATCCTATATTTAATTTTATGTCACACAAAACAGCAAGTTATTAGCTAATTGGCAATGTTGTTGTTGTCTTCAGTCCTGAGACTGGTTTGATGCAGCTCTCCATGCTACTCTATCCTGTGCAAGCTTTTTCATCTCCCAGTACTTACTGCAACCTACATCCTTCTGAATCTGCTTAGTGTATTCATCGCTTGGTCTCCCTCTACGATTTTTACCCTCCACGCTGCCCTCCAATGCTAAATTTGTGATCCCTTGACACCTCAGAACATGTCCTACCAACCAGTCCCTTCTTCTTGTTAAGTTGTGCCACAAACTCCTCTTCTCCCCAATTCTATTCAATACCTCCTCATTAGTTATGTGATCTACCCATCTAATCTTCAGCATTCTTCTGTAGCACCACATTTCAAAAGCTTCTATTCTCTTCTTGTCCAAACTATTTATCGTCCATGTTTCACTTCCATACCAGTACTTTCAGAAACGACTTCCTGACTCTTAAATCGATACTTGATGTTAACAAATTTCTCTTCTTCAGAAACGCTTTCCTTGCCATTGCCAGTCTACATTTTATATCCTCTCTACTTCAACCATCATCAGTTATTTTGCTGCCCAAATAGCGAAACTCATGTACTACTTTAAGTGTCTCATTTCCTAATCTAATCCCCTTAGCAGCACCTGACTTAATTCGACTACATTCCATTATCCTCGTTTTGCTTTTGTTGATGTTCATCTTATACCCTCCTTTCAAGACACTGTCCACTCCGTTCAACTGCTCTTCCAAGTCCTTTGCTGTCTCTGACAGAATTACAATGTCATCGGCGAACCTCAAAGTTTTTATTTCTTCTCCATGGATTTTAATACCTATTCCGAACTTTTCTTTTGTTTCCTTTACTGCTTGCTCAATATACAGATTGAATAACATTGGGGAGAGGCTACAGCCCTGTCTCACTCCCTTCCCAACCACTGCTTCCCTTTCATGTCCCTCGACTCTTATAACTGCCATCTGATTTCTGTACAAATTGTAAATAGCCTTTCGCTCCCTGTATTTTACCCCTGCCACCTTCAGAAATTGCAAGAGAGTATTCCAGTCAACATTGTCAAAAGCTTTCTCTAAGTCTACAAATGCCAGAAACGTAGGTTTGCCTTCCCTATTCTGGACCGAGATGAAATGTCTTTTCAGGTACCAGACCCCAATGGATGTCTCTGGTGTTTGCATCAATGGTGTGTTGTCTACTGACGCAAATGCAATTGCCGAGCACTTTGCTGAGCACTATGCTGGCGTCTCTGCGTCAAAGAATTGTCCCCCAGCCTTTCACGTCCTCAAGGAGCGAATGGAAGGGAGGGTTCTCTCGTCCACTACATGCCACAGTCAACCCTATAACACCCCATTTACAGACCAGGAGCTGCTCCGTGCCCTTGCATGTTGCTCCAACACAGCTCCTGGGCTGGATCGGATCCACAGTCAGATGATTAAACATCTCTCGCCTGACTACAAGTGGCGTCTCCTTGTCATCTTCAACCAGATCTGGTGCGATTGTACACTCCTGGAAATGGAAAAAAGAACACATTGACACCGGTGTGTCAGACCCACCATACTTGCTCCGGACACTGCGAGAGGGCTGTACAAGCAATGATCACACGCACGGCACAGCGGACACACCAGGAACCGCGGTGTTGGCCGTCAAATGGCGCTAGCTGCGCAGCATTTGTGCACCGCCGCCGTCAGTGTCGGCCAGTTTGCCGTGGCATACGGAGCTCCATCGCAGTCTTTAAAACTGGTAGCATGCCGCGACAGCGTGGACGTGAACCGTATGTGCAGTTGACGGACTTTGAGCGAGGGCGTATAGTGGGCATGCGGGAGGCTGGGTGGACGTACCGCCGAATTGCTCAACACGTGGGGCGTGAGGTCTCCACAGTACATCGATGTTGTCGCCAGTGGTCAGCGGAAGGTGCACGCGCCCGTTGACCTGGGACTGGACCGCAGCGACGCACGGATGCACGTCAAGACCGTAGGATCCTACGCAGTGCCGTAGGGGACCGCACCGCCACTTCCCAGCAAATTAGGGACACTGTTGCTCCTGGAGTATCGGCGAGGACCATTCGCAACCGTCTCCATGAAGCTGGGCTACAGTCCCGCACACCGTTAGGCCGTCTTCCGCTCACGCCCCAACATCGTGCAGCCCGCCTCCAGTGGTGTCGCGACAGGTGTGAATGGAGGGACGAATGGAGACGTGTCGTCTTCAGCGATGAGAGTCGCTTCTGCCTTGGTGCCAATGATGGTCGTATGCGTGTTTGGCGCCGTGCAGGTGAGCGCCACAATCAGGACTGCATACGACCGAGGCACACAGGGCCAACACCCGGCATTATGGTGTGGGGAGCGATCTCCTACACTGGCCGTACACCACTGGTGATCGTCGAGGGGACACTGAATAGTGCACGGTACATCCAAACCGTCATCGAACCCATCGTTCTACCATTCCTAGACCGGCAAGGGAACTTGCTGTTCCAACAGGACAATGCACGTCCGCATGTATCCCGTGCCACCCAACGTGCTCTAGAAGGTGTAAGTCAACTACCCTGGCCAGCAAGATCTCCGGATCTGTCCCCCATTGAGCATGTTTGGGACTGGATGAAGCGTCGTCTCAGGCGGTCTGCACGTCCAGCACGAACGCTGGTCCAACTGAGGCGCCAGGTGGAAATGGCATGGCAAGCCGTTCCACAGGACTACATCCAGCATCTCTACGATCGTCTCCATAGGAGGATAGCAGCCTGCATTGCTGCGAAAGGTGGATATACACTGTACTAGTGCCGACATTGTGGATGCTCTGTTGCCTGTGTCTATGTGCCTGTGGTTCTGTCAGTGTGATCATGTGATGTATCTGACCCCAGGAATGTGTCAATAAAGTTTCCCCTTCCTGGGACAATGAATTCACGGTGTTCTTATTTCAATTTCCAGGAGTGTATCTTTCCATCGCAATGATGTGAGAACATCGTCATTCCGGTGCTCAAACCTGATAAGAACCTGCTTGACATGGATAGCTATCGGCCCATTAGCCTCACCAACATTCTTTGTAAGCTGCTGGAATGTATGGTGTGTTGGCAGTTGAATTGGGTTCTGGACTCAAATAGCCTCCTGGCCCCATGTCAGGGCGGCTTCCGCCAGGGTCGCTTTACCACTGATAATCTGGTATCCCTCGAGTCTGCCATCCAAACAGTCTTTTCCAGACGCCAACCCCTGTTTGCTACCTTTCTTGACTTACACAAAGCATACGACACGACCTGGCGATATCATATCCTTGCCACATTGTATGAGTGGGGTCTCTGGGGCCCACTTCTGATTTTTATCCAAAACTTCCTGTTGCTTCATGCTTTCCATATCCAAGTTGGTGCCTCCCATAGTTCCCCCCATATCCAGGAGAATGGCATCCCACAGGGCTCTATATTGAGTGTCTACCTCTTTTTAGTGGCCATTAACGAACTAGCAGCAGCTGTAGGGCCTTCAGTCTCACCATCTCTGTATGCAGACGATTTCTGCATTTCGTACTGCTGCTTCAGTACTGGTGTTGCTGAGCGGCGCATACAGGGAGCCATCCACAAGGCGCAGTCATGGGCTCTATCCCACATGTTCCAGTTTTAAGCCTCAAAGTGGTGCGTCGTGCACTTCTGTCGGCCGGCCTCGTACCGTTCATCCGGACCCAGATCTTTACCTTCATGATGATCCACTTACTGTAGTGGAGACATATCGATTCTTAGGACTGGTTTTTGACACCCAGTTGACTTGGCTTCCTCACCTTCTTAAGCGGAAGTGCTGGCAGCACCTCAAATCAACTCTTTGATGACAAGGTATTTAGAAGAATTTTGAACCCTGAAGATCAGACATTTATGTCATTATAAAAATTTGGCTGGCACATTTGTGCGATATATGTTGAAGTGTAACACGCGCAAATTAGATCAACATTATATGCGAAAGCTTAGCTTTTCTTGCAGCTTATTAACCTTAAAGACCAATGTTATATGTGAAAGCTTTGTTTTTCTTGTAGCATCACTATGTATATTAATTTAAACTATTAACTTTCCCTGTTTGTGTGTTCGTGCTACTTAACAGTGATGTTGCTGTTGGCTGACTCCATCATGTGTCCTATGCTCTGAATATCCGCTGTCATTGGCTGGCGAGATCACATGGTATGAGCTATGACTGGCTTACAAAAGCGCATCACAATCTCGATTTCAATGATTCGGAAAGTAATTGTGGTGTTTGGTGGAAGTCCAATGTATACTTTCGTAATACTAAAATACGCAGCATACATATTGTTGCACATCAAAAATATTTCCGAAATGTGTCTTTTTTCCCTGAGTTTCGTTTTCTAAAATGCCGGGAAATTCTACACCTGTGTATAAAACCATAACAATTCAAAGGATTGATAAGTTTTGCAGTTCGGACGGAAATTATACTATCACTTAACACAGAGAAAATGTCTTTTCACCTAGGAGAAAATGTATTTTTAACTGGGGAATAGCGGAAAAATCTGAGAATTTTTTTTCCTTGTCAGTGTATACACCCTGTAGTATCATGTCTCATGTGTTACAGAGCAAACCAGCAAAATTGTATAAAATATTTGAAACCATAGCCTTCTAGTACAAGCTCTGATGACTAATAAGAAAGGTATAATTTGTGTCACTGCAAGATGCAGATAACATTCATCTGGCTGATCACACATTCTTTGGGATGTCTCTCTTGCCAGCAGGTAGACTGATAAGCACAACAGCCAGAATAGTTTTTTTTTCATGTGCTCTGTCAGTTGCAGTCACTTTCCTCGTCCTCTTGACATCCAAACTGCCCCTTTGTACTAATACTCTGACAATGCATGCAAGTGCCTAAAGTGTAGGATGCCGGTGAAAAAGCAACTTTCCTTTCACATTCATATATACAGTTAGTGAACCTAATTTATCTTCGTTCCTGTGTATTTTTCAACATAAGAGACACTGAAGCCCAAATGAAATGTCATAGTAGACAACTCAATATATGACATATTCCCTGTAACAGTCCAATTCATGGGCAGTGGTGGTCCATGCAGGTCAAGCCAACGGTCGAGACTGCAGTCTTACCAGATCCCAGCGACAGTTGTGGTATGTACATATGTGTGTATCTTGCTAATTATGCCTCGCTTACTTACGGTATGTAGAATTTGTCGCTTACCACCATCATCATTATCCATGACATCTCACAACAAATGGAATAAACATTCACTAATTAACATGCTACAATCATGTTTAATGCTTATACTGGCTATGACATTCACAGTAGAGTGCTCAGAACCCTGCTGAACACTTATTGACTGTCGGAGAATTCATAACTAGGTATATAGAATGAGCCTAACTCAACAGTCATTGTTCATAGCTCCAACTGCATTTTTAAGTGTAGCAAAAATGGTTGATATATGTTGGAGCCTACCTTATGAGCCCCTCTTCATGGTGTTTCCATCAAAGTGGCACACTCTGTCTGCTTACCTCTTATTTTTTGCATTTTTCGTAGATATTGTTACAAAAAGCTGCAACACCAATAAAACAATACTGAAAATCAATGTACTCACAGTTTGACAGCTTTAGAATGTCCCTCTGTTTACAGATAATTATTTATTGTGCAGAGGTGAAGGAATCTGTATTTAGTTGGTAGATGAAAAGTGATACAAAATAATGTCATCTTGAAATGTATTACTTGTGTAATAAGACTTGTATTTGAGAGGAGAGGTTGTTCAAATACCGGTCTGCCATCTAGTTTTAGTTTCCATGATTTCTCTAATTCGCTGTAGGTGAATTCTGGGATGGTTTCTTCCCAGCACTTCTCCAAGACAAGCTTGGGCTGCATCTCTAATGACCTTATTGTCAACACAACATTAACTCTTTATCTTCCTTCCTTGCCAGCTTAATGGCATCTTCTAAATATGTTAATTCCAATGCATGCCAAATATCTACCGTCTTGCTATTATTTAACAGACTTGTCACCATCATTCATTCTTCTCAGTAGCAAGTCTTTGTGTGTATATATATAATGGTCTACTGTAGCTTGATTGTGACTACTTCTAACACTTTGATATAATTCCCGCTTTGTTCTACATGATATCCTTATCCCGCAAGTCAGCCACTAATCAGTAATGGAGCTCTATAACATATGACGTGTCTGTAAGCCCCTGGAAAGAAAGGCTGGAAGGGAAGCTAACTGATAAAGTTATATATATATATATATATATATATATATATATATATATATGAATATAATAGAGGGAAACATTCCACGTGGGAAAAATATATTTAAAAAGAAAGATTATGAGACTTACCAAACAAAAGTGCTGGCAGGTCGATAGACACACAAACGAACACAAACATACACACAAAATCTAGCTTTCGCAACCAACGGTTGCCTCGTCAGGAAAGAGGGAAGGAGAAGGAAAGACAAAAGGATATGGGTTTTAAGGGAGAGGGTAAGGAGTCATTCCAATCCCGGGAGCGGAAAGACTTACCTTAGGGGGAAAAAAGGACAGGTATACACTCGTGCACACACACACATATCCATCCATACATACAAGACACAAGCAGACATTTGTCAATGTCTGCTTGTGTCTTGTATGTATGGATGGATATGTGTGTGTGTGCACGAGTGTATACCTGTCCTTTTTTCCCCCTAAGGTAAGTCTTTCCGCTCCCGGGATTGGAATGACTCCTTACCCTCTCCCTTAAAACCCATATCCTTTTGTCTTTCCTTCTCCTTCCCTCTTTCCTGACGAGGCAACCGTTGGTTGCGAAAGCTAGATTTTGTGTGTATGTTTGTGTTCGTTTGTGTGTCTATCGACCTGCCAGCACTTTTGTTTGGTAAGTCTCATAATCTTTCTTTTTAAATATATATATATATATATATAATGTCTGCTTGTGTCTGTGTATATGCGGATGGATATGTGTGTGTGTGTGTGTGTGTGTGTGTGTGTGTGTGTGCGTGCGAGTGTATACCTGTCCTTTTTTCCCCCTAAGGTAAGTCTTTCCGATCCCGGGATTGGAATGACTCCTTACCCTCTCCCTTAAAACCCAAATCCTTTTGTCTTTCCCTCTCCTTCCCTCTTTCCTGATGAGGCAACCGTTGGTTGCGAAAGCTAGAATTTTGTGTGTATGTTTGTGTTTGTTTGTGTGTCTATCGACCTGCCAGCGCTTTTGTTTGGTAAGTCTCATCATCTTTCTTTTTAGACACACACACCAAACAAAAGCGCTGGCAGGTCGATAGACACACAAACAAACTCAAACATACACACAAAATTCAAGCTTTCGTAACCAACGGTTGCCTCATCAGGAAAGAGGGAAGGAGAGGGAAAGACGAAAGGATTTGGGTTTTAAGGGAGAGGGTAAGGAGTCATTCCAATCCCGGGAGCGGAAAGACTTACCTTAGGGGGAAAAAAGGACAGGTATACACTCGCACACACACACATATCCATCCCCACATATACAGACACAAGCAGACATATTCAAAGGCAAAGAGTTTGGGCAGAGATGTCAGTCGAGGCGGAAGTACAGAGGCAAAGATGTTGTTGAAAGACAGGTGAGGTATGAGCGGCGGCAAATTGAAATTAGAAATTAGCGGAGATTGAGGCCTGGCGGATAGCGAGAAGAGAGGATATGCTGAAGGGCAAGTTCCCATCTCCGGAGTTCTGACAGGTTGGTGTTAGTGGGAAGTATCCAGATAATCCGGACGGTGTAACACTGTGCCTAGATGTGCTGGCCGTGCACCAAGGCATGTTTAGCCACAGGGTGATCCTCATTACCAACAAACACTGTCTGCCTGTGGAATGTTTCCCTCTATTTTATATATATGTGTGTGTGTGTGTGTGTGTGTGTGTGTGTGTGTGCGCGAGTGTATACCCGTCCCTTTTTCCCCCTAAGGTAAGTCTTTCCGCTCCTGGGACTGGAATGACTCCTTACCCTCTCCCTTAAAACCCACATCCTTTCGTCTTTCCCTCTCCTTCCCTCTTTCCTGATGAGGCAACAGTTTGTTGCGAAAGCTTGAATTTTGTGTGTATGTTTGCGTTCGTTTGTGTCTCTGTTGACCTGCCAGCACTTTCATTTGGTAAGTCACATCATCTTCTATGTTTAATTTCCTGAGTTCTGTGGTTTTTGCTTGATACTCTCAATTAAAGGACATGGTGAAGGATAAAATAAAATCTCACAAATAATATGACTCTCATACTACAACTGTATGCAAATTGATTCAGGATCTATGCTTAAAAATTGAGGCCTGTTCTATAGTCAAGGACCCTGTAAATCTGACTGCATAAGATCAACAAGAAAGAGACTGATACCCGTGTACTACGGCATTTATGCACCCTTAGATGAGATGAAGTTAGTGAGGAGGAAGCTAAAAGAGAATGAGACATATTTGTCCGTGATAAGAACACTCAGCATCTCTACCTCTCATGTCAGTCTTGGAAGCATTTGCTGCTCCAGTGTATATTCCATATTGGTAACACTTTGTTCATTTTGCGTGACATTCCATGAAGCCCTTGACAAAGAAGCTGGCAACAACTTTATCAGTTAGCTTCCCTTCCAGCCTTTCTTTCCAGGGACTTACAGACACGTCATATGTTATAGAGCTCCATTACTGATTAGTGGCTGACTTGCGGGATAAGGATATCATGTAGAACAAAGCGGGAATTATATCAAAGTGTTAGAAGTAGTCACAATCAAGCTACAGTAGCCCATTACAAACAGTATTGTAATGTGATTAAAAATGTTATAAGGAAGGCAAGGAGTATGTGGTATGCAAATAGAATAGCCAATTCACAGGATAAAATTAAAACCATATGGTCCGTTGTGAAGGAAGTGTCTGGTCAGCAGCACAAGGTCGACAATATAAAGTCAGTTCGCAGTAAAAATATTTCTGTTACTGATAAATCAGTTATATGTACAATATTTAACAATCATTTTCTGAGCATATCTGTTGAATTAAATAAAAATTTAGTTTCTGCAGGAAATCGTATAACTTTCTTGGCGAATGCCTTTCTGAGATTGGTGTCTGAAATACTCCTCTGTGATACAGACAAAAGGGAGATCAAGTCAGTAATTGAATCACTGAAGACTAAGGACTCTCATGGTTATGATGGAGCGTCTATCAGAATATTAAAGTACTGTGCTGCACATGTTACTGTATTTTGCCATATTTGTAATTTTTCCTTTAGGAATGGTCAGTTTCCTGAGCGATTAAAGTACTCGGTAGTAAATCCGCTTTATAAAAAGGGTGAAAGGGATAATGTAGATAATTTTAGACCTATTACTATGCCATCAGTGTTTGCAAAAGTTCTTGAAAAGGCTATGTATGTAAGGATAATTGATCATTTTATATCACACGATTTGCTATCAAATGTGCAGTTCAGATTTAGAAGTCGTTTAACAACTGAAAATGCTATATTCTCTTTTGTGTGTGAGGTGCTGCATGGATTAAACAAAAGGTTTCGAATGCTAGGCATCTTTTTTGATTTAACTAAGGCATTTGATTGTGTTGTTCACAAAATACTACTCCAGAAGTTGGACCAGTATGGAATTTGGGGAGTAGCTCACAATTGGTTCACCTCTTACTTTAACAAGACACAGAAAAAGGTCATTATCCACAGTGTTAAGAGTGGCATTGATGTGGGGTCTGAGTGTGGCACAAGTTAATTGGAGGGGGGGGGGGGGGGGGGGGATGCCCCAGGGATCAGTAATAAGGTCACTCCTGTTATTTATATAAATGATATGCCCTCTAGTATTGCAGGTGATTCTAAAATATTTCTGTTTGCTGATGACAGTAGCTTGGTAATAAAGGTAGCTGTGTGCAACATTGGCACTGTTTCAAATGGTACAGTTCATGACATAAGTTCATGGCTTGTAGAAAATAAACTAATGTTAAACCACAGTAAAACTCAGTTTTTACAGTTTCTAACACACAATTCAACAAAACCTGACATTTTAATTTTACAAAACAGGCATACGATTAGTGAAACTGAACAGTTCAAATTTCTAGGTTTTCAGATAGATAGTAAGCTGTCGTGGAAAGCCCAAGTTCAGGATCTTGTTCAAAGACTTAATACTGCCATTTTTGCTATTCGAACGGTATCAGAAGTGAGTGATTGTTCGACACGAAAATTGGTCTACTTTGCTTATTTTCATTTGCTATTGTCTTATGGTATTGTATTTTGGGGTAACTCTTCCCATTCTAAAAGGATATTTTTGACTCAGAAGAAACGGGCTGTTCGGGCAATAAGTGGTGTTAGTTCACGAACATTTGTCGACATCCATTCAAAAATCTTAGCAGTAATCCATGCGCTTTCAAATCGAAACTGAAAAGTTTCCTCATGGGTCACTCCTCCTATTCTGTCGAGGAGTTCATTGAAAAATTAGGCTGATTTTTATTGTATTGCTGATAGCGTTTACTTAAACTTATGTACTGACTTTTTTTAAGGTTCATGAACATTTATTTTTATCTGTTATTATGTTTATGTTGTGTTGCATGTACTGACACGTTCCATGACCTTGGAGATTTGCTCCTCAATTTGGTCCTACGGAACTTGACGAGTAAATAAATAAATACTATATGTCCCATATAGCCAGTGAAGTGTACTCCTCCACACTCCAAAGTATATATTGCAGCCCTACTGTGTGGTCATTGTTCATCACTGATCTCTCTGTAGACCCTTCCATCCTTGCAAAAAGTGTTTGAAAATTTGCAATCCAATGACTACACCGAGATTTTAATATTTATGATGGCCTGGACAGTATCCAAAGGAACTATTAAAAGGATGTCAGCTGAATGTTACTCAAGGGTCTAATGTGTTTGAACACTAACACAATTTTCAGCATTGGTTCTATTACATTATAAACAAGATGAATTTTGGGTCTGTGGAACAAAAACTGAATCTGAATCTAAATCTCAATGATGAGATACAGAATACAAGCATGGGTAGGGCAAAGATCAGGGAGGAATTGTCCCCATGTCCTTTTCAAGGAATCTGTGCTGACATTGTCCATAATCAGTTTAGGGAAACCTCTAAGAAACTAAATCACAAGGGCTAGATGTGAATTTGAATCCCTTTTCTCCTTAGTGTGGTAACTATTGTTCACCTTGATGGAGCAGATATGAGATCAGTGTAGAGGGAATTCACGAAATTATCTTAATGCCCTCCAAGAAATTCAACATACCAATGCAACAAAGAAAATTATTTGAAATATACAGGACTTGTTTCTCCTGCTATAAATAGGACAGAAGGTTGTCACATTCAGATGGTTACCAGTGCCTGTTGATATCAGGGAAACTAGCAGACAGACACAGCAATGTAAGAATTTTGTGGGCAACACAATATATTGCATGATACTGTTCCCATGTAAGATTTAATGTTGTTCTTGAATCAAAGTTTCATGAACCATTGGAAGGAAAAGTGCTTGAAATGGTGGCCAACATGTTGTGGTCCATAAAAACAGCCATCCAGCTGTGGTATTCTTCTTTCCATTGATGACAAAGTAGCTCTAACATTAGGGCATGTCAGAAATTTTGACTTCATTTTTCAAAAAAATGAGGAGTTCACAAAGTTTTGTTTTGGTTAGCAATTCCCAATTATATTTACAAGAAATGGCAGTTACATTGTTTTGTTGGTAAATAGGTACTTCAGTTTCATGATATTTTGACATATCATGTTAAATTCGCTCAAATGTCTTCTTTCAAGATGTGTCGTCTTACCTTTATTTCTGTCTGTACTTCTACTCTAAGGATAAGAATATACTATAAAATCTATAATCATTTTAAACCACTCATAAAAGTTTTTAAAATAGCAATATTCACTTGCACCAGAGTGTCTTTTTCTTAATATCACACAGATAGTGAAATTTCTAGTTTTTCTTTTTCCAAGCACAAATAGTTTCTTTCACTTTCAAAACCTGAAAATTCGAAACTGGCTAGTAAACAGGATACAAGGCTGGCAACTATCACTCATATGAGTAACTTTGTTTGAACATTTCAAGAAATGCTGCTTTCTGAACTCCCAACTCTGTGTGATGTAAGATATGCGCTTCCACTAAGAGAGCAGAGTGGATAGAATGTCAGAAATTACCCAGCGGCCACTCTTGCAAAGGATATTTATCCAAAAGTGCTTGAAAAGTGGCAACTAGCAAATAGTCGTTCTATCTAGAGTCACAGTCCTAAAGAAGGTAGAGGAAAACTGGGAAAAGGCCAAAACATATCACTTGGAAGAGGAAAAGTGGAAATGAAACAGGCTTTCATAGCAACATTAGACAATCACCTTGACATCCTCTGTTTGCAAATGTGAGATTAAGCTATCTTGAGAATTTGAGGGTCTGGCATCAAATTGGGTTGCCAGGTCTACCTTAGCACAGAAGACAAATTAAAAAGCAGAAGAGACAAGAAAATGAATTAAAAATAGTTTTGAATATAAGCAGAAAATGAAGGAAGAATTATTATCACAGTGAAATGAAATTCTTTTCTCCAAAATAAGGTGAAGAGGCAACTGAATATTCTGAAGATCCGTTGCAGATATCATGTGATGATTCTGATGTGCCCACTACTTTTAAGTACAAGTTAGCATATTATGCTACAATTGTGCAATGTTGCAGTGCAAAGTATTAGTTATGGTGTCATTCTATGTACTACAACAGCTGCATATTGGGTGCTGTATTAATTATTGAAGGAGACTCACGGTTGATCACAATAAAGTAAAAAGGGCCCAAGGGAAACTCATGAATCACTTGATGGAGAATTTCATGATTGATGCAGGATAGGCAAGATTGAATGTATCTTCTTTGATGGATGCCAAGATTCGACTGAAGTTATGTTACAAGCAGGTAACTCAAGTTTTCCAAGTATTATGAAAGAAGAAAAAAATGGTTCAAATGGCTCTGAGTACTATGGGACTCAACATCTTACGTCATAAGTCCCCTAGAACTTATAACTACTTAAACCTAACTAACCTAAGGACATCACACACACCCATGCCCGAGGCAGGATTCGAACCTGCGATCGTAGCAGTCCCGCGGTTCCGGACTGCAGCGCCAGAACCGCACAGCCACTGCGGCCGGCTATGAAAGAAGAGCATTACACTGTTTGCAGTCAGCCAGGTGCAAGGTATCTTTGCCATTTTACTCCAGAGAATGACTTAATGACAGGGAAAACTGCTGAAGATATTGATAACCATCTAGTCGATTTTTTAAAAGAAAAACAGCATTGGTAGAAGTTTGCAGCCTAATGGCATTGACTGAATGAATTTTAACACTGATTGGGAAGGAATAGTCAAGCATAGGGTTAAGACAAGGCTGAATCGTAAACTCGTCTGGTTGGTTTACAAATGAGTATCTTTGGGCCACTTGATCAGACAATTGAATGGGAAAACTTTGTCTAGCAGCAAGTGGAGTGGTAATTTGGCACATGCTTGATAATGCAACAGAACTTGAAATCAGTCCGTCGTTTCTTGATTACAGGATAACTCAGGCGATAAGGGCAGGTGCATTTCCAACTGATACGGCAGTATTAGAAATTGGTCCAGCAAGCTACTCTTGGTGGTTAACCACTGCAAATAGGATTTGTCTAATATGGCTTTGAAAACATGGCCTTAAAAGCAACAACTTGATGGCATTACAACTACTTGTGGAATACATTTTTGCTGTTTACTATCCCTATTGGTTTACTATCAAATCAAAATTCTCTTGGATTGAAGAATCCCACGACATTCTTTATCAACTGGAGTTGCTAAAATCACAGAAGAAAACAGTAGTGTATATTGTTTTGCCAACAATGTAATGTTGATTGTGGTTCACATTTAGTGAAATGGTGATTCAGCCTCTTTTATGCACAGAAGACCAAGAAGAAAGGAAAGCAGAGTTCCAGAAGGTAACTGAATTGAGGAATGAAGATGATGATACACCAGTAGACCTATCTGTTCACCCTAGGAAGACATCTACAGTAAATCCGTATGCAGCGTCATTTTTGGAACTGATAAACTGGTCAGAAAAAGTATGGTGAACCATCACTTACTTGTAAAATCTAAACATCAGAAATATGAAAGCTTATTTAAGAGTCAATGCAAGTTCAAAAGTAGCCATGTAATGGACAGTCCATAGAGAGAGAGGTGGTGTGAAAGAAGGGCCAAAGGGTTCTGGCAAAGTGTGTACTCCTGAGAAACGAGGCAGACATAGTAGGGGCCAGAAAGCATGTGGAAGAATGATTTTTGGGAGAGGCAGGATTTGATTGAAGCTTTTTACATTTTTTACGATGTGTTTTCGGTGTTTGATAATAAAGACAGAATATAAAGAAAATTGTTAGCATTAAACCACTTTTTGACCAAATTTTTCTTTAGTTTATGTTAATTTATGCCCTTTTGTTGGAAATTTACATGTACATTATAATCAAGCGCAAATTTACCAAGCTAAATATGTATCAATGAAGAAAAATCTTTCAAATTAGGATGCTAAAGATCAAAAGGCACAGTTTTGTACCCCATCTTTCACAAAAATCATGAAATTTTATTTGTGCTGTCTAAAATGACAATTCCGATTGTAATATGTCTTCCCCTACAGCTTTAAACTCCAGTCAGTGGATATATGGGTATATGTAGGGCCTATGGTTAGACATTTCTGATTACACATTTTAATGAAGTACAAATTGTATTCTGGTGAGAAGGCAACTTTAAATTTAAAGTGATATCCCTTATTTTTGTTTATTTGTGTGTTTGTCATAACAACAAATGCTGCATGATAATTTCATTATTATTATTATTATTATTATTATTGAAGGTGAGAGTTTAAACCTGATTGACCAGAACATCAATATCTACAGGAATTCATATTGCAGCTGCCATTGGGAGGCTAATGAGATTAGACACAGCAAGAAAAGATTGTATTCCTCTTAATGTGAATGGAACCTTGATGATATTTTCTTTTTTTTTTTTTTTCTTTTCTTCTCCTTTTTTTTTTTTTTTTTTTTTTCCAAGAAATGGATTGACAGGTGTTTGTGGGGAAAGAGTACTAACCTACTGTTCCTTAAAAGTGATTAACACATTTAGTGAAAGCCTTACTGACATTGCACATGACATTTAAAGTATAGCAGCAATCATTATACATCTTTGTGAAGGGACATAAACAAGTTTTATTGAAAGAATCTACAATATGATTAATCAAATTTAATAGACGACACTTACAGTCACTTTTTTAATTTTGTTCTGCTTTGTATTGCAATACTGGTATCATACCACACCATGGTAGGTCAAATAATATTGGAAGAATCTGCAATATGATTAATAAAATTTAAGAGATGACACTTACAGTCACTTGTTTAATTTTGTTTTACTTTTTATTGTAATACTGGTATCATACCACATCACGTTAGGTCAAATAAGTTTTTTTTCTTTTCTTTTAGGATATTAACAAGTGGCTAGATGACACACCACGATTCTCTGAATTTTCATCTGCAAGTAATTCCCCATCATATTTCATGAACACTGGAACTGAAGAATATGATGGGTCAACTCGTGTGGATGAACATAAAAATAGTTCTAAATCACATGAGAAAGCTTTCCGTAAGGAACAAAAGGTAAACAATATTTTTCTTATACTTTTGTATGTATTTTGTATTTTATGATTTAATGGTTTTTTATACATTTGTAATGAATGAGAAAGAGCTGTCACTTACAAGTATTTTTTTGTTGTTATTGATGCACAAGCAGCATCGGCACTTACATGAACCTCACTTATTCAACATTGCAATGGCATTCTTGAGCTGCTAAAGCAGCTCAGTACAGCCAAGAGTACCTGGTGATGATAAGGTAATAATTAGGCACATCATGAACCTTTAATTAATTCACCAATGACTGGCTGCAAACTGTAATGCTACCCAGCATTTGGTGTCTATCAGGTGTTTATGTAAAAGCCAAAATATCATAGTTGACTGGCTCACTTTCATGTTGTCTGAGACCAGTGTTTGGTACCAGTTAATGAGTTAATGTACTCCTGATTTTTCAGGTTAATGTGGGGGAAAAGCTGCATAGATAATCGAAAAATGCAAGATTTTTTCAAACATATATTCAGCGTGATGTTAGCTCTTTTTTTTATGCCCAAATAATCCTTAAACCAGATAATACACAAACGAAGAATTGAAAATACACTTATATTGTGCTATTTTAGTTTTAAGTCTAGGCAGCTAGTTTGGCAAGAAGAAAATCATGATTCTAACAAATACTTCACTTTATTGCCATCATGACTGCACTCCTGGACTGCTCTCAGTGAAAACACCATGAGCAGCATGTGCCCAGTCAACTCCAAATGCATTGCTTGCACCACATTTATAATAAAGAAAGTATTTCCCAACAAACTTAAAATTTCACATATTCTTGCCTTTGATGATATTTTTAATGCTAAAATTAATTGTTATTACAGTGCAATTATTCTATTCAACTACTAGGGCAAAATACTCCACAATGTGTGACACATGTACACAATCATGCTCACAATACTGAGGACTCAGAACTATCTGTGGAGACAACTAAAATGTGCAAGTAATGTTTCTGAGATGTTAAGTCTATTGGAATGTCATATGCTGGAAGTTAAAGATATTATTGCAATATTATAACGCCCATAAAGACATCAGACATCATCAGCATTAATAAAACATAAACATTTGTTTTTAATATGCAGAAGAAGAAAAATTTTATAATTCGCTTGCGAAAATTAAAAAAATTATGAGAAGAGAGAATGACTGATAGGATCTTACCTTCAGGAGATGCAATTCTAAGTACTGCTGATAGGAGCATATAAAAATACAATAAATTTTCCTAGCTTTCTTAACTATTTGTGTCATTCTCAGAGTGGAAAGATGGATAGATTGAGAAAGGTTAAAAAGGAGTTCACTCAGACTCCGGGATAAGAGGAACCTAACTATTCTACATCTATACTTTGCAAACCACTGTGAAGTGTATGTGATTGTGTCGGTTTTTCGGTTTTCCTACCATTCCATTTGTGTATGGAGCACAGGAAGAATGATTGTTTAAATGCCTCTGCATGCACTGTAATTAATCTAATCTTGTCCTCACAATCCTTAGAGGGTTGTAGTATATTCATAGAATCATCAATTAAAGCCAATTCTTGAGTCTTTGTGAGTAGGCTTTCTCAGGATAGTTTACGTCTGTTGTAAAGAGTCTGCCAGTTCAGTTTCTTCAGCATCTCTGTGACACCCTCACACAGGTCAAAGAAACCTGTGACTGTTCATGCTGCCCTTCTCTGTATACCTACAATACCTGTGTTAGTCCTATTTGGTACAGGTCCCACACACTTGAGTAATATTCTAGAATGGGTCATGCAAGTGATTTGTAACCAGTCTCCTTTGCAGAATGATTGCATCTCCCCAGTTTCCTACCAATAAACTGAAGTCTACCACCTGTTTTACCCATGACTGAGCCTATGTGATCTTTGTATTTCATTTTCTTGCAAATTGTTACACACAGGTATTTGTATAAGGTGGCCAATACCAATGGCGGTCCATTGATATTATAGTCATAGGTCATAGTATCCTCTGTATTTTTCATTTTTGAAGTGTACAGTTTTACATTTTAGAACATCTAAAGCAAGTTGCACCACTTTGAAACCTTATCAAGATATGCCAGAATACTTATGCAGCTGCTTTCAGACCCTACTTCATTATAGGTAACTGCATAATCTGCGAAAAGTCTGCAAGGCCATTATATACTACAGGAACAGCAAGGGTCCCAACACACTTTCCTGGAGTACACCCGAAGTTACTTCTATATTTGACAATGAATGTCCATGCAGGATAACATGCTGTGTCCTCTCTACCAGAAAATGCTCAATCCTGTCACAAATTTCGCTTGATACCCCATATGACCATTCTTTCGACAATATTGTAGATGTGGTTCTGAGTCAAATGCTCTTCGGAAATCAAGAAATACTACATCTACCTGACTGCCCTGATCTAGAGCTTTCATTGTGTCATATGATAAAATTATGAATTGGATTACTCATTATCAATGTATTTGGACTCCAACAATAGTGTGAAAAGGAAAGTTGCTAATCACCATATAGCAGTGATGCTGAGTCGCAGAGAGGCACAACAAAGAGACTGTCACAAATGTAGCTTTTGGTCAGTAAGGCCTTTGTCAAAATTAGATGACAAACACACGCACACACACACACACACACACACACGCACACTCATGCAAATGCAACTCACACACACACACACACACACACACACACACACACACACACACACACACAACTGCAGTCTCAGGCAACTGAGGCCACAGTGTTGCTGGAATCCAAGCTGGTTGACTTGGAGGAAGTCATTCTGTTCAAAATAGCTCATTATGTTTGAGCCCAGAATATGTTCTAAGAATCTGCAACAAATTGACGTCAAGGATATTATTGGGTGGTAGTTTTGTGGCATCCTTTTCGATGTTACATTTATACTTCTGAGTCCGACAGCTGTTGTTATCTGATCTGGATGGACAGTCACTATATCCTTTAAAAATAAAAAAATAAACCAACCGTGTGTGCACTCCACAGTCAACTACCTGTGTAGCAGCTTCTGATGTGTAGTGCACACCTGACCCATTTAGGGAGATCCTCCAGTTCTCACCCCAATGGAGCAAGCGCAGGAAATCACAACCTAGCTTTTCACAGAACTGTCGAAGTTTCTGGTTCAGTCCTTCCACTCGAATCAGAAAGAGGGTCCCATGATCAGTTCTGGAGACTATGCTGCAAATTTTGAGCTCCGTTGAAACTCTCTCCATGAGGCTGCTGTTCTCAGACTCTCTGCCAGTCACTGGAGTGACCCAAGTGTGACCTCAGAACCCAGATGAAATGCATCATCTGTTCCAAAGACTGCCTTAATCTGCAGGAATAGCTTCTTCAAAATGTTGAATGAATCCTCCAGGTATACACACTGAACGCCATTGGCAGCTGCATGCATGCATATATGTGTATTCTATTAACTTAAGGATTCATCCAAAACTTAGTCATATTCTCAGTCTTGCTTATATGCCTGTAAATGATTCAACTGTATGAGGAGTTACTACCTTCACTCATTCCAGTATTTATTTTCAGATTCTAAATTCTCAGAAGTGATTTATTTTGATAAGTTTGGTATAAATATCAGAAAGCTGTAATTTTGCTATGCTGCTGACAGTTTTAAGTCAGTGGCCGTTTAATAGCAATATTTAATTGTGTTGTGTACAAAATTGTGCAGTAGAATATGGGACAGGTCAAAGATATGTACCCACAACATTGTTTCATGAAGATATATTACACATTATTCATAATTGTGAAAGACCAGGTTTGATTAATTATGCTGGTCATAATCACATGGCTGAAGTTCATTAACGGAAAATAGGCTGTATTTCTAATAAAACAAGGTAGTTTTGAAAGATAATAAAGTATGTAATATAATTTATGATGTACATTCAAGAAAGTATTGTATGCTGTAGAAGGAGTGCTTTGTTAGAAGTGCTCTGAAAGACATTTTTAAAAAAATGTCACTCCTGGAATATGTCATAATTCTTTTGGAAGATGATTGCACAGTTTCATTCCCATACACTTAACACTCTTAGTATACAGTTTAGAAGAACTGATTTTGTTCTTGTACAGTGCATTGATGTTCTAGTTTATAAAACGAGAGCAGTTCAAATATGGGTAATATTGTGAAAAGGATAGATTGCTGCTCACCATAAGTGGAGACAGCCACAACAAAAAGACTGCTAAACAAGTAAGCTTTCGACCAGTAGGCCACCTTCTGGAGCAGACATTCATGCAAATAGAAATCACCACACACACACACACACACACACACACACACACACACACACACACACACACACAAAAAACCACTGTATCTGGCTGCCAAGGACAGATTGCAAGCAACTGTGTGTGATGAGTCAAGCAATCTGGGGGTGGGGGTAAGGAGGAGGCTGGGCCAGGGAGAGGGAGGGATAGTAGGTTAGGGGTGGGGGCGGGGGGCCCTATAAACTGCTGCTTGGGAACCATACAGATATAAGATGAGATGGGGAGAGGGTAGGGTAGGTACGTGCAGTCGAGGGATTAGGCAGTGGGGAGGTAAAAGGTAATGGAAAAAGAGAGAAGTAAAAAGACTCTGGATGCATTGGTGGAATGGAAGGCTGTGTAGTGCTGGAGTGGGGAAAGAGAAAGGGATGTAGGACAGTGACTAATGAAAGCTGAGGTCAGAGGATTACATGATAGTAGTATATATCGCAGGGAGAGTTGCCACCTGCGTAATTCAGAAAATCTTGTGTTGGTAAGAAATATCCAGATGGCGAAGTAGCACCCACGACTGGAGCAACTGAATCAAATTTTCTGCCAGGATTTTGACTACCTTTCACTGTACCTTGAAATGAGGAAAGTCCTACCCACTACTCTTCCCACGCCTCCCACAGCAGTATTCCAGTGCCCACTGAACCTTCACAATATCCTGGTCCATCCCTACTCCAACCCTGCTCCCAACCTCATGCCTTGTGGCTCATATTTCTCTAATAGAACTAGATGCAACACCTGTCCCATACATCCTCGCACTACCACCTAACCCTGTCCTGTCACAAGCATCACATACCCATCAATGGCAGGGCTACCTAGGAAAGCAGTCATGTGATATACAAGCTAAGGCACAACCACTATGCTGTGTTCTATGTGGGCATCTACATCTACATGACTACTCTGCAATTCACATTTAAGTGCTTGGCAGAGGGTTCGTCGAACCACAATTATACTATCTCTCTACCATTCCACTCCCGAACAGCGCACGGGAAAAACGAACACCTAAACCTTTCTGTTCGAGCTCTGATTTCTCTTATTTTATTTTGATGATCATTCCTACCTATGTAGGTTGGGCTCAACAAAATATTTTCGCATTCGGAAGAGAAAGTTGGTGACTGAAATTTCGTAAATAGATCTCGCCGCGACGAAAAACGTCTTTGCTATAATGACTTCCATCCCAATTCGCGTATCATATCTGCCACACTCTCTCCCCTACTACGTGATAATACAAAACGAGCTGCCCTTTTTTGCACCCTTTCGATGTCCTCCGTCAATCCCACCTGGTAAGGATCCCACACCGCGCAGCAATATTCTAACAGAGGACGAACGAGTGTAGTGTAAGCTGTCTCTTTAGTGGACTTGTTGCATCTTCTAAGTGTCCTGCCAATGAAACGCAACCTTTGGCTCGCGTTCCCCACAATATTATCTATGTGGTCTTTACAACTGAAGTTGTTCGTAATTTTAACACCCAGTACTTAGTTGAATTGACAGCCTTGAGAATTGTACTATTTATCGAGTAATCGAATTTCAAGGGATTTCTTTTGGAACTCATGTGAATCACCTCACACTTTTCGTTATTTAGCGTCAACTGCCACCTGCCACACCATACAGTAATCTTTTCTAAATCGCTTTGCAACTGATACTGGTCTTCGGATGATCTTTCTAGACGGTAAATTACAGCATCATCTGCGAACAACCTAAGAGAACTGCTCAGATTGTCACCCAGGTCATTTATATAGATCAGGAACAGCAGAGGTCCCAGGATGCTACCCTGAGGAACACCTGATATCACTTCAGTTTTACTCTATGATTTGCCGTCTATTACAACCAACAAACAGTCTGTTCGCATAAATGGCCACTGACAAACTATGCCCAAGAAACAGCTCGTTCGCCCAGTTGCTGAGCAAGCTGCCCAACACAATGTTCTTCACTTCAGTGATTTTTTTCACTGCCTGTGCCATCTGCATCCTTCTTACCAACACAAGCTTTTCTGAGTTGTGCAGGTCACAACTCTCCTTGCAATATATACTATGTTCCCATAACCCATCTGGCCTTATCCATCGTTATTTACTGCCCTTCGTCCCCTTCCCTGTTTCCAATCCAGTACTACACAGCTTTCTGTTCCACCAATGCACCCACACTCTTTTTACATCTCTTTTTTTCTGCTCCCTTTCCCCTCCCCCTTCCCCCTGCCATCCATCTAACCTTCTGATTGCACCTGTCTGCTGTACTTCCCCCCATCTCATCCCTTTATGCTCCCACAAGCACACCTGTTCTCCCTCCCCTTCCTTGCTCCAGCCTCCTCCTTACCCTCACCGCTCAGACTGCTTCTCCTGTCATGCACAGTTGCAAATCGTCTGTTCTCGGCAGCCAGAGACAGCGGTTGTGTTTGAGCTGTGTTCGCACACGTGTGCATGTGCGTGCCCACATTCACTTGTGTGTGTGTGTGTGTGTGTGTGTGTGTGTGTGTGTGTGTGTGTGTGTGTGTGTGTGTGTGTGTGTGTCTTTTGCCTAGTCCAGAGGAAAGCCTTTTGTCCAAAAACTTACTCATTTAGCAGTCTTTTTGTTGTGCCTGTCTCGAACTCATCATCTCCGCTGTATGGTGAGTAGGAATTTGTCCTTTTTCATAATATTGTCATTATTCCATCCTGACTTTTCCATTGTGTGAAAGAGCAGTTCAGATATATGTTGACTAGGGAGAAGCAGTAAGTTTCGTTTTTGAAAGAATTGTTTACAGGTTTCTCCTTGCTGTTTTTACAGGATTGTTCTAATTGCTTCTCTTTCTCACTCTCCCTCCCCCACAGTTTAAATAATTTTATTGTTTCGGTATTAGGACCCCAAGAAATTATTTGAGCATAATACTGAATGGAAAAGAGCATAATACATAATGTCATTGTGCTGGCATTTGATCATCCTTCAGTGAGTGGAGCATAAACAGTCTTAACTTAGCTCGAGACTAATCATGTCAATGTGGTTTTTCCATGTGGATGTGTCCGTGATGTGGATCTTTAAAAATCGTGTCTAATTGACAAATTCTACCTTGCTTCCATTTAGTGTTATTGTTGAAATATGTAGAGTTCTATCCCGAATGGAGGTGAGGAGTAAGCATCTTTTTTGCATTGAGAATCGGTCTGTTTGATGCAACCTATGAGGCTAGTTGGGCTGTATTTCTATCAGTTGTTAACTGGAGAGATTCATCTATATTTGGGATAAGGTTGTTAGTATTGTCAGCGAACAGAAGTGCCTTACTAGTGGATAGGGTAGAATGAAGTTTGTTTGTATAAAGTAGAAATAACAAGGGGTCAAAACTGTGCCCTGTGACACACTCTGTTTTATGGCTTGTGTAAAGTACAGTACCTTTAGGATTTGTGACTGACTGACTTTGTTTATATGAATGTACTGTGCTAGTTCTTTGATGTAACTGCTGACCCAGCTATGGCCAGTTCCCTGTATTCCATACAAATCCAACTTTTGCAAGAGTATGTTATGGTTTAGCATGTCAGAAGCATTCATGAGCTCAAGAAAAATACCTATAGCTGGGCATTTCATGTCAACAAGATATAGAGTAGTAGCAAGGAGCTCATATATAGCATCAGCACACTGAGCAGAAGAGAGAATGTTATTTCTTCTAAGAAATAATTTTAGTTTGGTAGCCATTCATTTTATGATGTTTAACTGAATACAGACGGCATTGGAACTATGGAACTAAACAGTGGCTGCTAGGTTCATCATTCAATTTTTCTTTATGTATGGTTAGGACTTGTCCTATTTTAACAATATTATGAAAAGGATTGCTACTCACTGTAAAGATGACTAGAGAAATGAAAACACATTCACACGACCAAGCACACCTCACACACGGAATCACTAACTCTGGCCAAACTGCAACAGAGTTGCGTCGAATTCGACCAACAATCTGAAGCAGAGCGTTAAGTGGGAGGGATAAGCATGGTACAGGTCGAGAACGAGGAAATGGCACTGCCTAATGGAGCATGCAAGGACTAGAGATGGCAGGACAGGGCTGACGGGCGCAGCATTGGGAGGCTGTGAGGGAGGGAGAGGGAGGAGAAATATGGGGAGCAGAAAGGAAATTAGCAGAGAAGGATAAGAGACTGGTGGATGCACCAGGAGAGAACAGCACAAAATGCGAGTGAGGCTATATGAATTGTGAGGTAGTTAAAGAACCAGGGGGTGGCAGAAGAGTGGGGTGAAGGGTGTGGGGACAGTAGGTTGAGGCCAGAATAATTTTTGGAGTGTAGAATGTGTTTAAGAATAATTCTCATCTTCGCAGTTCAGAAAAGCTGGTGCTGGAGAGGCGGATCCTGATGGCCGATCCAGATGGCCCAGGTTGTGAATCAGCCATTGAAATCAAGTATGTTTTGTACAGCTACATGTTGCACCACAGGGTGGTCCACTTTGCTCTTGGCCATAGTTTGCCATTGGCCATTCATCCTCATGGACACATGGTTGGTGATCATAACAATATAAAAAGCAGAACAATGATTGCAGCAGAGCTTGGATATGACATGGCTGCTTTCACAGGTGGCCTGACCTCTGATGGGGTGGGATAGTCCTGTGACAGGACTGGAATAGAGAGTGTTGGGTGGCCGGATTGGTCAGCTCTTGCACCTGAGTCTTATATAGGGATATGATCCCTTTGGAAGGGATTGGGATTGGGATTGGGATATGAATGGACTATGATGTGGAGGTTGAGTGAGTGACAGAACACCACTTTAGGAGGGATAAGAAGGATCATGGGTAAAAACTAACTAAACTCTGTCCAAACAGGCCTCAGGAGGCCCAACGTTACTTACGACTGCCATATCATCCTCTGCTGATAGGTGTCAGTGGATGAGGATATGGGGGGGGGGGGGGGGGGGCAATTGGTCAGCACACCATTGTCAGCTTTCGTGATGGGCACCATTACTTTTCTATCAAGCAGCTATTCAATTGGCCTCATAAGGGCTGAGTGCACCCTGCTTGCAAACAGCGCTCGGCATGACTGGACAGTCATCCATCCAAGTGTTAGCTCATCCTGACAGCACTTAACTTCGGTGATATGGCTTGTTACCACCATGCCAAGGCCTTTGGTAAGGATCTTGCATAGGATGTCCCTAATTTCAAGGCATTATGATAGATAATAAAGCCTTAATGGAGGATGTGGTTCAGTTGTTCCAGTACATTGTGGTATTGGGTTACAAAGGGGGCATGTGGTTCTCGGGGGTGAGGGGGTGGGGGTGGGGGTTGAGGGTATGTGGTGATGTGGTATAGGATATCTGTTTGGGACTAGGTCTGCGGGTAGTATCTGTCAGTGAAGACCTTTGTAAGGGAGCTGCTGTCACTGCAGATATGCCATACCTGAGTGGCCAGGCTGTATGGGAGGGACTTCTTGGTGTCAGCTGTTGGAACACAATTTTAACAGGCCGCCTTGTTCTGTTTGCATGAATAATAGCAAAACCAACTAATATAGAAAATATGGGCATTGAATATCAATGTGGCCATTTGCGTGATAATACATAATGAACCAGTGGCTGTAAAAAAACAACATATGTTACTTAACTTTTGATTGTGTGGCTGTAGAACTGCTCTTTGGCAGATTGTCTAGTTCGATGATCTTGCTTCCTATGAGAGGAATGGGTTGTTGATTTCATATACATACAGTGAAAAGTAAAAATGAAGCAGGAACTGTGATTTCACTTCAGTTGTTTAAATTTCTGTTGATTCATTTGCTTCATAGTACTCTTAACACTTTGCATAATTCAACAAAAATGTTTACAAAAACCAATATTCGATACAGCTCAACATGCCATTCCATTTTAACTGAACAGTACTAGATTGCAGAGTCCAACCAACTAAGCAGTCACACAACAACAACTCACGAAGACTCAGATGGACTGGTGCTTGTTATGCACACAAATCGACACGAGCTACAATACGTCAAATTGCAGTATGGAGATGTATGTGAACGTCTCTTTACCTCTAAAGAACCTAATAAAATTTACTATTTCTTTTTAAATGTTTTCAGAAGAAATCCTATAAATTAGAAGAATGAGAATATTTTCAGATCATAATTACAATTTTATCTTTCTGAGTGACAATAAGAAGCAATAACTATTATATTTATAGTGGATCACAAGGGTCATTACTTTGACCTTTGTAGTATCGTAATCTACAATACTTCACAAAAAATGAGGGGTGTTGAGCAGTTCCATTACTATAGCTCACCAAAAATTTTGTAGAACAAAATTCTGACACTAAAATTAGTTATGATTTGACAAATATAAAGTAAATTACTTTTATGTGTAAGGGTGCTTTATTTATATGAACCAAATGGTGATTGAAAGTTACTGTAAACACAGTTATGTGAAACAAACTTTTGTAGCATAAGAAAATGATTCAGTCACTAATACATGGTTACATTTAATATTGAAGTTTTAAATAAAATTAAGTTCTTTCTATTTGGCATACAATGCCTAACTGTACTTCTTTCACTGATTTAGTGTTTGTAACAACAGATGTGTACAGATACATTCACAACTCCTTTTTGCATGGTTTAACAGTACAGTTTCGCAGCATATACTGCACAATATTCTGCCATGACTCACTGAAACCCTATTGCTTCTGATATTCCATAACCTGCTAATACAAAACCACTACTGCTTGTTACTCCATGACGGACTGTATTGTACTGATGTACATAAATTAACAACAAAGATTTCCTAGCTTGCAGTTCATAGATATTTGAATACAGTATTTACATCCGAAGATTTATGTACTGTATCAATATGATTGAAATTACAAAAATATTTACGTTTCCTAAAAGCAATTATTATAGGAAACAGTAAATGTTTTATAAATGATGTATCAAGAAGGTAAATACTTCAGCATTTGATCTATCGTAGTCTCCGATATGTTGCCAAAAATGAGGTATGCTAAGCAGTTCCATTTAAGTTGGTTACCATGCCAGGAATCGAACCTGGACCTGCTGGGTGAAAGCCAGCTATCCTAGCTTCTAGACCAAATGCTATTTTAAGTTTTCTTGGGAATATTGCACCTGAAAATGAAGCATTTCATACACAAGACTGTGGATTACTAATAAATTTGCTGCATCTCTGGAGAAGGAAGCAGGGGATCATGTCTCTCCTACCGATGAGTTCTTGATTGTGTAATTGAGTCATAGTTTGTCCCAAAATTGTCCTACTATTCAAAATAGGACAACAAATGTCTCGAACTTCTAGCTTCATATTTTTAAAAAAGGAAAAGAACACGGAATCCAAATTTGATTCATATACTTCACACTTTGGTTTATCATGAAGCATCTTTTTGTCCAATTGTCATATTCGTGTATTACAAAAAAGTTTATATGATTTCCCCCCCCCCCCACACACACACACACCCACACCCACACACACACACACACACACACACACACACACACACACACACACACACACACACACACACACACACCTGCATTGTGCCAGATGGGTGCACAAATGGTCTCCTGTATTATATATATCATTTCCGAATTTTCGTCTCTTAGCACTTAGTAAATTCTTGTGTATTTACCAAGGACTTCAGTTTTCCAGTTTTCTGCACCAAATTCAAAAGTAAGGAATGTGACTGAAAAACCATCAGATTATGATTGTAAAAGAAACTACAGTTGGCTGCATGATGATAGTCTGATCAAAATTACTTGTTACTTGACACTTCACTCCATGAAACTGTGTTTGTTCTGTCCGAGCTCTCAAAGCTGCAAGCAAACTGCCCATAGTTGCACATGTGCCACAACAAAGTGTTGCAGTGTTGAAGTAATATAATGTATACCTGTAAATGATTTTGAATGTTCCCACAGTCTGCTTACTATCAGTAACAACAGCAGACAACAACATGCCCTTCTTGTGTTGACAACCTACTCCTTGTTTGACCAAGTTGTAGTTGAGAGGCATTGCAGAGGCTCTCCAACTGTGTTGGAGTAGCATCTCATCATTGAATGAGATGGAGGATCCTGCCTGAAACCCAAGAATTAAATCAAATGAAACTGTATGCTTCTAGAGACCTGTCCACTTCTGTCTGCATATGTACAGCATAGACTTGATAAGATCTCATTTGATTACAGCACCTACACCTGCGCTTCAGGCTGGATCCATTGTTTCATTTGATGCTGAGGTGATTTCACTTGTTGCTTTAGTCCGTATAAATGCATCGTTGATGTCTAAGACTTGAACAGGTCTCTGGAACCACATAGTTTCATTTGAGTCATATTTTT
The DNA here is from genome assembly GCF_023864275.1 of Schistocerca cancellata. NCBI lineage: Eukaryota > Metazoa > Arthropoda > Insecta > Orthoptera > Acrididae > Schistocerca > Schistocerca cancellata. The sequence continues at coordinate 426,636,173 of NC_064630.1, read as the reverse complement.
ACCGTAGATGTTTTGTCTGATTTGATGTATATACTAGGTCTGTGAAAATTTCTTCATTACAGTAATCAATAGTGAAACAACAGTGAAGTAAACAGAAAAACTAAGTGTCACAACTACATTTGTTGCGTTCTCTTAGACACTCGTGTGCACTACTGGGCACTTTTCTCTGATGAGATAAAGAAAATTTGGTTCCAGAAGCTTCTCATTCTTTCAGCTTTTGTGTGTGTGTGTGTGTGTGTGTGTGTGTGTGTGTGTGTGTGTGTGTGTGTGTGTGTGCGCGCGCGCGCACGTGCATGCGTGCGTGTGTGTGTGTGTTTGTGACTGCTGATTTACTCATCATTCTTCTCTGTATTTTTATCATTTTAGTTTATTGTTTTGTTTGTATCACTTTCTCCAAACATTTAAGTGACTGTCAGAGACAGTACCTAGCAGCTATTACCATTACTGTAAAACAAATAATCCATTTGGCACTGTTGGATAGGAGACACTGTATGGTATGTTTAGCCACCTAATTGGAAAGGCTTCCTTCCTTCACACATAACAGCACATTCCATTCACAAAACACGGGTGTTGTGTCTTGAGTGTAACTTTTGAGTGTATATGAGTAGGATGAGTGCATGTAGAGTTTAGTAAATTATTGTGTAGTTGTTGATGAGAGAGAAAAAGAGAGAAATCAGGGGTTGGCACATTGTGTACTTGTCTCAAATAGCACAAAGGTAGCAACAAAGCATAAGTCCTCATTTGATGGCTGCATCACCATTAGCAGTGTTACACCCCATGAGACCCTTTGCGTAGAATTGGGATTTAACTCAGAAAAATGCTAAATCTTATAGCAGCCAGGAACTTAATGCTACTACCTCTCCTCCCCTTGTCAGACAACTGTTCATGGTAAAAATTTGTACAGTGTACCTCCAAGCTGAGCATCACAGCATAAACATGCATTAGAAGCTTTCTCTATTGAAGAAAATGTCGTCGTTCTTGTTCTTATTCATCTATTAACCTCTTCTGGAAACTTCTTCAGAGGCCCCTGTTCTGTCTTTTTAGTCTCCCAGTATGCTTTGCCAGTAATTAGTATTTTACGTGCATGGTATACAGGTATTCTATCTAAAAATTGTAGCAATTTTTCATTTAAGGTTAAAAATAGGAAGAATTTACTTGAGGATTAGTTAGTAGAAAAAAAATGAAGAGAGTTCTAATAAGATTCTCTAAAAGAATTGTGATTCAGCTGTTTGGACAATGCCAACTGCAACACATCCCTCTCCAGACTTTGGCCGACAATCATTTGCAGCTCATATCCACCCCTGACTATGATGCCTAAGCACAGCACTTCATCTAACTGTACCTGACACTGCAATCTTTTTTAAAACCTGCTCTTCATTAATGCCATAGTATTGTTATTCGTGAGAGAATAACTTAAATAGTCTCCAGATTGTTACAAATAGTTTTCTGTAGAAGCCTACTACAGATTGTTGTTGCTGCGTTAAATTTTTACTCTAAGCATAATATGTGTTGTGCTGAATTTTCATGATTGATGAGCATAACAGCCCTGAAACCTTCATGATGTTAGTCTCTCCACTGTACCCTTTCTCCAAGGAGACACTTATTCAGCTATTTTACCTTGGATGTCTCTTGGGTTTTGAAGATAAGGCCAAAGTTAGTGACAGGTTTATGCTTTATTGAATTAGTTGGTGAAGTGTTTTGATATAGCTCAAGTGAAAAAGGGCTTGCCCAGCACAAAGTTTTAACTTTACGAATATTCATAATAGATCAAAAACTTTTAATTCACTTGTAGAGCTGGGCTAAAGATACATAAATTTGAGGCAAACTTACCATTTGAGCTGGCGATTGTATCACAAATCTGTATCCTTATGATTCTTTTCCTTCCATGATTTAATGTTTATTTCACAGTTAACTTTTTCCATAGCTCTAGATGAAGGAACTCTTCACTGTGTTAAGAACCAAGGGAGGTGGCGCAGTGGCAAGACACTGGGCACAGTTTTGGGAGAACGTCAGTTCAAATTCTCATCAAGTCATCCACATTTTAATTTTCTGTGATTTTCCTACATTGCATAAGCCAGATACCAGGACATTCTTTTGAAAAGGGCATGACTAATGCCCTTCCTCATACTTCCCTAATCTGAGCTTATGTTAACTATCCGATGACCTTGCCATCTATCTCGATCTTCCACTTTTACTTGTGACATCTCAGTACTAAAGATACCATTTTGAGTTTGTGGTAGTATTAATCATATTGGATGTTTTATTTGCAGAAACTATAAACATATGATTGGCACATGTATCTGTTTCACAGTGCTAAGGTAGATGTTTATTTTTTTTCTTAGTTCCCTGATGCTTCAGTCTTTCTCCATTTTTCTCTGTCTCTGGATTTATCCTTTATGTGTACACTGCTTACATGCTTATCTGATCTCTCTTATGTTTTACAGGATGCATCAAAAAAGCGTTTGAACAAGGATCCTGCCAAACAGCAACGTAAACGAGAGGTCCAAAGAACAATTGATCGCTTACAGCCAGGCAAGAGCAAAGGAAATCTGCTATCCAACATTCAGAGTACAAGTAAAGTAGCAGAAGATGGGAGTATTGCTGGAAAACCTAAAGATGGAAAAGCATTACAACCTGTGAAGTCTGAAGAAACTATGCCAAAACTTAGTCTGGGGTCTGTCTTAAGAAATGATGTTTTAGCCTTCGGTGTTGGCAGTGGGCATAATTTTTCCACAAAAGAGGAGGCTGAAGACACCAAATTTGATCTCTCAGAAGATGAATTGTCGAAGGTTCCTGTAGATGTTAAAGTGCCTGTGTCTCCAGAATCTCACAAACCCGTGTGTTCAAATTTGTCTGCAAAGAAAGAAACTGAAGAGTCTGTAGAAAGCACTAAAAATATAGTACAACAAACAAAGCAAGAAAAGGCTACACCAAATCTTAGTGCGTGGTTCAAAGCATTTGGTGCTCCGAGAACACTGACAGTGCAGAAAAAAAAGTCAGACTCTTGCTCTCAGGAAAATGAATCTCTTCCTACAGGTGAAAGAACTGATTCTCAAAATGTTCCTTTTACAGATAAATCACATACGTTTGAGCGAGAGTCTGTCCCTTCAAAGTATTCTAGCATTGCGATGGGTGATCTCTATAGTGGAAGAATGCCAGAAGAATCAGAGAAAAGATCATTACACTCCCCACAGCAAAGAAGTGGGCAAGAAGAAGCTACCACTTCACCGTTACAGAATGTTTCTCGTCAAAGGAGAATAAGCACGGGTAGCAGCATGTCTGAACGTTCTTCATTTAGCCAGGATCCAATGGACCCACTAGACGGTTCCTCCCCTCGTGTGGAAAATTATTCCACCCATTATCCTTCCCCCCTTCATCGTTCTCCAGTGGCTGCATCACCCCTGATGGCATCTCCTCGTCCAGAAGATAACCTGAAGCTGCCTCCATATCAGCCTATCAATGGAACTATACGGGCTGGTTTTTATCAAGATACATCTTCACTTCAGAAAGGAAGTCCAGACAAAAACAGCAGCAATGGTAGCCCAAGGGACCAGATGCACTCATCTGCATTTCCTTTATATAGTCCACGAATGTATCCACCAGCTAATGATTCAATAGGCTACTCTACATACCAGGGAAGATCACCAGAATCTCCAGCAGCTTTGCTGGGACCAAAGTCCCTGTACAGCAGTGTTCCGGTATATAGTGCAAGTCCCATGATGCAGTATTATGACACAAGTAAGCCACTGACTGATCAGTATAGGGCTGCAAGAACACAAGCAGCAGAAGAAGATGTACCCTCATCAGTTAATACCAGTAATGTCACAACATTTTCAACTAGCCATCAGCAAAGCACAGGAACATCAACTTCAGCATCTAGTACAATGACTAAGTCACTGATGAAACCATCATCCATTTTCCCTGTAAAAAAACGTTTGTACAGTGAAGTGGAGCCATCTTCAGTTGGCAGATTGCCTCCACCAGCACATGCTTCTGATCGAGCTCCTTTGGAAGGATTTGTTGCAGATCAAGCCCGTGATTCTGTGCCTTTGGATTGTGCGCGGCATTCCCCTGAGAGAGCACACCAAATGTCTCTGCCTAATATTGTTTCAGGGAATGAAAGATTCCATAGTAACGTGGAAAACCTTCATGCCCCAATGCCGGTGAATGAGAAATCTCTGGCATTAGTCACAAATTCAGATGTTATCTCTGAAAGCCCACGTTTAAAAGAAGAGTTTCTCAATCAACCAAATGTTATGACTGGCCGTGCATCACCTCAAGTGCCAAGACCCCTCTCTTCGCCGTGTTCAAAAAATACATTATCTGATGATGATGTTCAAGTAATAGGTGTTTTAAAGAAGTCTCATGCCTCATCTCCAAACCTGTTACTTTCTTCTGCTTCTTCACTGTCTCCAAAACAGAGTCATTTAGCAGCTAACAGTAAGTCTCTAACAGACTGTGTGCCAAATGTTAGTAACAAGACCTTTATGACTAATCACTTAGAGCATGATGGACCGCTTAAGGAAAATGCTATGTCCAAAAAGAACGCAGAGGCTCCCGAATCTTGCATTGTATTGCATTCTCATAAAGATGTAAATGTCACAGTGCCACATAAACAAATGCGACAGGTGTCACCACCAATGCCGCAACCGAGTCCATCTTCTCTTAGTGTTGCTCCACCAGCACACAGTGGAGATTTCTCCTTTCATCGAGCACCTTTCTCACCTCTTCCTCAGTCCCCAGTAGGAGTAGATGCATCAGCACCTTTAAGAGGTAGTATAACTAACCTCTCGCACATTGTTGAAAGGTTTCCAACTGATGGAAGAGGTATTTCTGCAATTCAGGGAACTAGCTCTCAATATTACATAGAAAAAACTGTTAAAAACCAACTTATGTTTAGTCAGAACATTTCGTCTTCTATACATGTTCCATCAACTTCAGCTACAAATGTACCCGTGTTCTCTCAAGTTCCTTCCACTATTGCAACATTGCCTTATAATAGAAACAGCCCTACCGCTCCTTCTCTAAATTACACCCAGTCACAGTTGTCACCACCTTTAAAAACCACAAATAACCAAGGAACCTACAGCAGATCAGAAGAATCTTCCTTATTATCTGTGAAAAACAGTGTAGCCACATCTGGGCAGACAACATTTACTCATTCTGTTTCGGATTTGTCATCAGCACTGGCTAAAAGCTCTTCTACCTCGCCAAATATACAGGCCTCTTTAAATAAACCAGTTGCAGATCTTTCACCAGTGTTGACAAGCAAAGACTCCCAACCCATAGATCTCCAAGTACCATTTGCTCACCAAGCTACTGATTTGACACCAGCCATTCATAGCAAAATATCTGGTGCATCTGCTAACACTACATCACACAATAGACAAATGACAGACTATTTGCCATCTAACAAAGCATCCCCTTCTACAGAAATGCAAGGACAGCCAAAGTCTCGGAAACGAAAGACAAAAGTTGCAGTTGCTAGTAGTGGAGTGTCTGTTGCAAGTAGTGTTTCAGGATCAACAGCATTTCAACAGTATGTGGGACTAAAGGGTGACTCAGTGATCTCTGAACCTACAGCTATATCTCTCAAGACAACTAGTGTTGTTCCAGGTAGTGCCTTTAACTTTGGACCTCGTCCAGGTTGCCTGGGTATATATTCAGACAAAGACACTTTTGCAGGATATCTTGAAGATTATCGGACTGCATCTACAAACTACTACATTGCTGCTTCAGAATCTGGACGTGATAAAATGGTGCAGAATTCACCTGCACCATCGGCAAATCCATTCCAGGTATTCACTCATTCTCAACCTCGTCAACCTGCCTATTCTCCCCTGGCGCAAGCTTTTATAAACCATCAACAAGCTCTGGTTGATCCCCCTGGTGCCCCTGGTTCCATATACCAGCCTTATGAACTACTGCGCCATTCGAGTTCTCCAATGGTCCTGCATCAAGGCCTTTTACCACCTCCCTCTGGCTTCCCACCTGGCTATCACCCTGCACTTAGTATACGTCAGCCGTATGATTCAGTGAATCGACCATCGTGGCTGTGATCATTGTGACATCAAAACTGAAAGCAGTTGTGACTGTATACGTGTGAAAAGTATTTTAATACCCATAAAGTCAATACCAAAGAAACCACTGCTGATTAACACGTTTGCCAATGAGATGCTGTTGTTCATTTATTGTTTATAGACTAGCAAACATCACATTATATGTGTATTGTTGATTTTTATATGTTTTTATGTGACTCAAATCTTACATTTCCATTTTGATTTTTAATGAATATTGATACTGTATCTTTTATTTGCTAAGGAATACTGTGCTCATGCTTTAACCAGTGTCTCAGAAGTACAGCATATTGTTGTGTTTTTATAGTATTTTATTGTAACTATTCCAAAGATCAGCTGTCTGATATGTGAAATGTTTAACTGTGTGTAAATAGTTTTTTTTATACAAAGGTATATTTATTAATTCTGTGATAGCATTAACTGTGTACATGGGTGCCTTGTATTTCTTTCTTTGTGTGTGTGTGTGTGTGTGTGTGTGTGTGTGTGTGTGTGTGTGTGTGTCAGAGAGAGAGAATTTGCAATCACATTCTCTCCTTTGTGTGAAGTTTCCTTGTAGTCAAAATGCATTAAACTTTCACTGCTTTTTTATATCCTGTTTTGCAACACATTTCTTCCTTATTTTTGTCATTGATGAGCAATTAATCATCATGCCTAATATTTAACAAACTTGTTATGTGAACACTCAAAATTTGTATGTATTGATTCAAAAGCAGCTTTAATGCACAATAATGTAAAAGATTTTAAAGCCACATAGGAAATTAGTCATGTAGTTTCTGTTTACATTTATTATTATTTATGAATTAGTTTCTTCAACTAGGCCAAAAAAGACTGATTCATTATTCACTAATTACAGATTCTGTTTTGATTTTAGGAAGAGAGAGAGAGATCTCAAAAGACAATAGATGTAATATTTCAAGGAAATGCCATTACTCCTAAGATGATGTGCTAATGGCAGATACGCAGTAAACACACACACACACACACACACACACACACACACACACACACACACACACACACACTCTCTCTCTCTTAGCATGTGTGCTTATCATAAGATAAAGATCTGCAAAGTAAGAAAAGAGCATTGAATGACACCGAGGAAAAAAAGAGGAACATTCCGTTAAAGCCCAGGCAAACCAAAGTATTTTCCATGAATGTACCCTAAGTGTTGAAAAGCTATACCTGTAACCATCAAAGATAACTTAAATACCTGCAGTCTGTTGCCCTAAGCTGATTCTCTGACATAGCAAAGTCACAAAATAGATTTTTCTGGAGGCAAAGCTTTTGTAGCATTTCATTTCGAGTCCCTGAGGTTCTCCAACTGGGCAGGAAGTGCAAGAAGTTCAAATAGGTGGATTGAATGCCCTCTGTTTTGTCAGAAGCTTTGATACATTTGGATACAAGAATCTTCAGACATTGTTGTCTTCCTCTATGGGAAATAATTGGTATATTTTATGTTGGATAGACTTGGTCAGCAGATCTGGTTAACTGGTGAATTGTCAAGAGTTTCTGGCTACTGTGCTAGCTCCAATTATACCCAGTACTAACATAGGCGATGGTGAATGAATCAGAATTTTTATTTTTATTTATGAAACACTGTAAGTTTAATGTCTGTAAAGCATTTTCTTTTAATGTAGTTGGCTAGGGTCTATAATTCAAAAAACACAAAAATTTGTATTTCATTGTTCTTAATTTATTTGTGAATGTTTACTCATCATGGTACATGCCCCTCTCCTGGCACGCAAGAACGTACCAACCAATGGTCATATGGTGCTAAATGTTGTCTTGCCCAGAATTCCATTGCGAGTGCATGGACTATGTATTCCTTTGGAACCATAATGAACTATGTCTGTGCCTTAACCTCATCTCCATTGAACATCAGATTTACAAACATTAATGCTACTCCAGATACTCTTAACACCCTTTCCTGGATGAGGAAACACAATAATTAAGGCACTGGTCTTTTTTGCCAGAAGAGCAGTATTAATATGCCATTTAGTCAACATGATTTATTTTTTCTGTTTATATATATGTCAGTTCTCATGAATGCGACGGTGGTAGGTTTAACAAGACCAGTCTGTTTCTTTAATAGTACCCACTCACCTTCCCCCAACCCCCACCCCCTCCAGTCCTAAGTATCTCTAATTACATTGACATGGATATCATCACTTTAAAATCTCAGTTTACAGTATACTAACTATAAATTACCCAATTTGCATTACTTATGCACTAAAAAATATCCTACAGCAAGTGTACCTCTTGACTTTAGCATTTACAATGATAATTTGTCCCTCACCTGTGTGGAGTAGCCTCACCAAAGCCTTTAGAGACAAGTGTCCACTTATGCACTCCAAAAACATATCCCCTGTGTTCTGTTTTACTTAATGGTTAATGGGAGTTTCAAAGGACAATTTGTTTTGTCATTCAGTACCACATTGCTCTTGATGTGCTTAACCCTACCATCAGCGAGCTCCTCAACTACCTATTCTTACATCTTGAATTGAGGAACAGCCTCTCCAAGAATCTTAAATTCACCTGCGTAATCCATCTAACATTGTACCTCACCATTTGCTTTACCTCCAGCCTTACATTTTAGCCTACATGTCATCCAGTGTGAGACATGTCCTGTGCATACACCCATTTCTCCATGTTGCAGCCGTGCCTTGAGCGCCTTCATCATAGATATAGACAACTGTGAAGGCAGCCACATTATGCAGCTTTTCTACAACAGTTTTGTGTTTTGTAAAAGTACCATAGCCATCAATTGGCAATCTGTGACAGTTGATTAGCACAGGTGTAATAATGCTGTTCTGCCCATGGCACCTCCACGGTCCATCCTGTACAGTAGCTGCTGTTAGATGTGTAGCTGAATACAGTCCTCAAGAATCTAATACAATCTTGCATCTATTGACCATCCCTCTTACACCGCACAAAACTATGATTGTCCTTGTCATCTTTCTGCATCTGACATCTTTATGTTGCTTTCCCTGCATCATTACCTTTTGTGTGTTTTCCATTCATGCCCTTTTCTCTGTGTCTTTCTGTAGGTCTTGGTGTCAGAAAGTCTCTCCTTCATGTGGACTTGCCCTGTGTCATCATCTGATTATGAGAGCTGTTCTGGAAATCTTATCCGTCTTTCCCTACTCAATCGTGTCTTCGTATCTTTCACTCTCTAGCTCCCTAGACCAATAATCACTCTTTATTGAGAGGAGTGTGAGTGTTTTCAATGGCACACCAATAACTCAGAGAAATAATACATCTCTGATAACAAAGTAGACATCCCAGTGTGTGTGTGTGTGTGTGTGTGTGTGTGTGTGTGTGTGTGTGTGTGTGTGTTCATACCCCCATGCTTATCTCCCACTTAGTGCTTCATCCTTAGGTTGAGTGTTGGTATTTCCATGTAATCAATGCATGAATTGTGTGCAGACACATATTACAGTTACTGATAGCTGGAAGCTTTCTGTTAGTTATTGCATCTTGATCATTGTATTTTGGTACAACCTGTTTTCAAAAAGTGTCCTGTTGTTCATAAACCACTAAAATCAGAAAATTGGAGCAGCAACACTGGATAGTCTTACCTTGTATATATGAGAGATGGGAAATGTGATAGTATACTTTTTAATAATTGAAAATGCTGTAATATGTGTTTTTCCTTCACCATATTGAAATTGCCTTGAAGAAGGAAGTCTAACTGAGAATGGAAGAAAAATTGAGGTTCTTAAATAGAGACTGGAAATAAGATTTAAATTCATCAATAACGCTGCATTAGTGATTTCAAACAATGGGAAATCCTGGCTGGAATAACTTTAGTGATTTATTTGACTAAATAGTATGAGCTATTCTTCCTTCTTTGATAGATCATCTTTCATACAGTCATGCTGTACTTCCGAGAAAGGAAAAGTATCTTCTGTTTTTAATCGTATGTATAGAAATTGTTGCTTGTTGTGTCTCTTTGTTGGATGCAGTTGTGTTTTTAAAGCTCGTAATTGTACATTTGTAAAAGTAAAGTGTCCATATGTACAAAAGAGTTGGAAAATTGAAATGTAAAAGAGCTCTTTCAAAGTCAGTGATTCCTGTATGCAGGAAAAACAGCATAAAATGCAAAAAAGCAGTGACATTCGTAAATTGTGTTTTTATTATTTCCATATTTTCTGTGACCTTAAATCAGTTGCAGTCATATGTACTTTCAGACATTTGACAAGTGAAATTTGGTATATGATTGGTGTACTAGCCTGGGCATTAATTTAAAGATACTTGATACATAATCAGTTTTTATGTGTACTGGATTATGCTTTTTTGTTTTTGTGGGAAAAGAGTAATGTTCTTTTTTCCCATATCAGATTTTCATTTTCTCCCACTTTGTTGCTGTTTGAGTTCTGCCTTTTTCCCTGATAGCAGCCAATGAGTGTGTGTAATAGGATTGATATTCAGTGTAATCTGCTCAGCTGAATAATTTTTTTTCATGAATGAAGGAAGTTGCTTGTTTGATTATTTAAGTGCTGTACTAATGGAGTCTTCTAACACTGGTTGTTTTCACCTGAGTTATATTGTTTTAATGTTTTCTTTCGTTATTTATATGTAGTGAAAATTCTGTTCTGCGTAGAGGTTGATGCAGGTATGGTAATTTGATGAATATTTCAATCAATCAAGTTTTTATTTGTCTAATCAATTATGGGAGACTTGTGACTGGTTAAATTATCAGATGCATTTCATTGAAACTGCACCCTGTTATTTTATGACGATTTTTTAAATTCTTCCATTATTTAGCTTTCCAGTGTCAAGTCTCATCCTTCAGTGGTAGATATTTATAGACACTTTGTTATCATTCCATTTGCATCTAATTGCTAGAATCATGACAACTTCAGGAATTACATAACACGCAACATTGAGTAGCTGCATCTGCTATAAAACATAAAAGTACCCCTAAATACATAGTATTTCAGGTTGAATATGCTGTGGCTTTGAAAGCTAGCTAATGGATGAATAAAAGTGTATGTTAAAAGCATTATAAAATGACTGGTCGCATCATCAATACAAAGCCATTGATGATTAACTTTTTGTTTCTGTCTTGCATCAAAACTTATGTGCAGAAAAGTTGTGTATTCAGCCCAAACCTCATACCATGATGCCTTATTATTAGTTCAGTATATTGTTTTAATTGTCTTTTCTTATCCTACTTTGATTTCTTTTGTCCAGAGGAGCAAAACAAAGAATAGAAAAGTTGATACAGTCGCAGTTTCATTTCTGGGATTTGCAGCTGAGTGGTCTGCCTATCTCTCTTCACCTCCCACCCCACCCCTGCCCAACAACACCACCACCACCACCACCCACTTAGACACACACACACACACACACACACACACACACACACACACACACACACACACACACACACACACCTTTTTTAATCTGCCACATGTGCTGATATTTACATTCACATATTTCTTTCTTTGATTTGCTTTATTGATAATAACTGAAGTTATTAATTTTGTCCTTGCCAACCTTTTTGTAAAGTAAACTGTCTATTCTTTTTCAAACTTTCTGCTTTACATAGGTTGAGATCTGTGGCTCGGAATTTATCTTGTGTTTGTTTTAAAATTTTGTCCATTAAACTCCATTGACATTACTAATTAATACTATAGAACTAATAATCTTTTTCTTTTTGGATACTGACGTTAAATAGTATCACACATCTTAAATAAGTTGCTAGTGAGTCAGTTATCATGGTTGCAATATCTGACAAATAAAATGAAGTGTTTAAGTCTGTTATACAGATAAAAATACCTTGTTAGTTACATATTGTGTTGCTTTTTATTTTGCTGTTCTCTGTGCCTTTTTTATACGCCTATCACCTTTTCACTCTCTCCTTGTGACACAACTTCTCATTATAATTTTTGCCACCGAAGATAAACTGTTACTAAATCCCTGCCATTGTTGCACCTTTCTGGTAGTAAAGGTCCTCATACTTGTTTTATGTGACTTTAAGTAAAGATCCCCTCAAAAAGCATGCCAGTTTTAAATCACAGGTTGTCGGTTTACCGAATTGTTGTGTATCGTTTCAGTTTCCAGAAACATTCTGATTTTTGATTCATTCTAAATTTCTCGTATTCCTTCATTGTTTGTCTAACCATGGAGCAGTTTACTATTGTGCAGTGTGCACTAATAATGAAAACATGTTATCGTAAAGGAAAAAGTTTTGCAGCAGCTGTGAGACATCTAGGGCTCAATGAAGCACTGAATGAATCAACAATTTGCAGTCTAACTGCAGAGTTCAATGAAACAGGTTCAGCAGGGAACATTAAGATTCTGGGCACCTTTCTCTGTATGATCTGTAGAAAACATGACAGTGGTTCTTCACAGTTCCCAGAAATTGGAAGTAGGATATTTTTGAGTGTGGCAAATTCTACAGTATGATCTGAAATAAGTCAGTCATGGGGGGAAAAATGTTGTTTTGTTGACTTTTTTCTGAGAAGGTGACAATTTAGCGAGAAACGTCACTTTCAGTGGTGCGGTGCTCTTCCACTTAAATGGGTTTATAAATAAATAGATCTGCCATATCCAGGAATCAGAAAATTCTTACATGGTTCAAGAGAACGAGATGCATCAACAGCAAGTGACAGTTTGGTGTCGTTTTTGAGTGGGCGGCATTATTGTCCCACTCCCCCTTTTTTAATATACACTGGCGTCAAAAATTAAAGGGACAAACTGCTATTTCCGCATCCTGTGTCTAATTCATGATATAGTCATACAAACAGTCAACAGATGTCCTTACAGTCGTGTCCTACACACAAGGTGGCATTCTGGTCAACAGACAAACATGCCAATGGTGACGTCAGGGCACTTATTAAATGGGTCTGTGTTTGTCGGGTAGTCACAGATCTAAAATCACTGTGGGAATTTTTCTTTGTGGTTATTTTAAATCATTAGTATAAGACAGTAAGCCCCAAAACATCTGCAAGTTAAAGGATGAAATTCGACAAGCCATTGGTAAAATGCAAATGGAGTCATGTCGGGCAGTCATAGTGAATTTCAGGCACAGTATTCTTGCATGCCAATGCATTAGAGGAGTTCATACGTCACCAGACATCATTTTCCATGCCTGAAATGAGAATGTGTGATGAACATGTTTATATATTTTGTTCTTGTGTTCTGAAAAATATAGTTAATAATGTTATACATCAAAACTAGATCACTTTCTGCAGAAACCTATATTTGCTCCTTGCTTTTTAATAGCTGCTTGCTGTTCCATTTTCTTCATTAGGTCTTGTGACCTTTTCTTTCTTATTCATATTTTGTCCTTGTTTATTTGGATGATGGATATGGCCTTATTATGTGTACATCTTTTCATAGTTTATACCCTATATGGTTTATACCCTATTTTACAAGTATTTCCTCGTAAAACATTATTTTCAGCAGGATTAGTCCCCCTCCATCCTTTATAATCTGTGATGAACTTGTCTGTGAAAGAGACAAGAAATTGTGCTGATTATCAGTCAACCATTTATATATTTTTTGCTTCATCCACTTGGTTTTAACCTGCATGTCAGTCTACTACTAACTATGTAAAGTCTTGTTTCAACATGTCTTTCAACTTTTCATATTTGTCTCTCCAGTTTTTTTCTTTAATCCATTACATACAAATATTTATTGATATTAATATAATAGAGGGAAACATTCCACGTGGGAAAAATATATTTAAAAAGAAAGATGATGAGACTTACCCAACAAAAGCGCTGGCAGGTCGATAGACACACAAATAAACACAAACATACACACAAAACTCTAGCTTTCGCAACCAACGGTTGCCTCGTCAGGAAAGAGGGAAGGAGAAGGAAAGACAAAAGGATTGGGTTTTAAGGGAGAGGGTAAGGAGTCATTCCAATCCCGGGAGCGGAAAAAAGGACAGGTTTACACTCGCACACACACACATATCCATCCACACATACACAGACACAAGCAGACATTTGTCGAATATATATTGCTTCCCCCTACTTATACCTCCAGAGCAGATCACGAATGTAAAATAAGAGAGATTAGAGCGCGCACGGAGGCTTTCAAACAGTCGTTCTTCCCGCAAACCATACGCGACTGGAACAGGAAAGGGAGGTATAAGACAAAGACAAATGTCTGCTTGTGTCTGTGTATGTGTGGATGGATATGTGTGTGTGTGCGAGTGTAAACCTGTCCTTTTTTCCCCCTAAGGTAAGTCTTTCCGCTCCCGGGATTGGAATGACTCCTTACCCTCTCCCTTAAAACCCAATCCTTTTGTCTTTCCTTCTCCTTCCCTCTTTCCTGACGAGGCAACCGTTGGTTGCGAAAGCTAGAGTTTTGTGTGTATGTTTGTGTTTATTTGTGTGTCTATCGACCTGCCAGCGCTTTTGTTGGGTAAGTCTCATCATCTTTCTTTTTAAATATATTTATTGATATTGTATTACACCATTCACAAAATAAGCACATCTACACCTACATTTATACTCCACAAGCCAGCCAACGGTGTGTGGCGGAGGGCACTTTACGTGCCACTGTCATTACCTCCCTTTCCTGTTCCAGTCGCGTATGGTTTGCGGGAAGAACGACTGTTTGAAAGCCTCCGTGCGCGCTCTAATCTCTCTTATTTTACATTCGTGATCTGCTCGGGAGGTATAAGTAGGGGGAAGCAATATATTCGATACCTCATCCAGAAACGCACCCTCTCGAAACCTGGCAAGCAAACTACACCGCGATGCAGAGCACCTCTCTTGCAGAGTCTGCCACTTGAGTTTGTTAAACATCTCCGTAACGCTATCATGGTTACCAAATAACCCTGTGACGAAACGCGCCACTCTTCTTTGGATCTTCTCTATCTCCTCCGTCAGCCTGATCTGGTATGGATCCCACACTGATGAGCAATACTCAAGTATACAAGTATACAAAACGAGTGTTTTGTAAGCCACCTCCTTTGTTGATGGACTACATTTTCTAAGGACTCTCCCAATGAATCTCAACCTGGTACCCGCCTTACCAACAATTAATTTTATATGATCATTCCACTTCAAATCGTTCTGCACGCATACTCCCAGATATTTTACAGAAGTAACTGCTACCAGTGTTTGTTCCGCTATCATATAATCATACAATAAAGGATCCTTCTTTCTATGTATTCGCAATACATTACATTTGTCTATGTTAAGGGTCAATTGCCACTCCCTGCACCAAGTGCCTATCCGCTGCAGATCTTCCTGCAATTCGCTACAATTTTCTAATGCTGCAACTTCTCTGTATATTACAGCATCATCCGCGAAAAGCCGCATGGAACTTCCGACACTATGCACATGTGCAAAGAGAGTTCTAAAACAGTAAGGCATTTCTTGCAGGCTATGATCCATAGTTTCTCTTACTTCTAGCAGAATTTGCATAATACGCAAGGTAATTAAAAACTTCCTATTAACTTTATTGTGAGTACGGCATATCTAGAAATTTTCTAGACTTCAACGACATTCAAAAATCTACTGTGGGTTTTTCCATTCTTCCAGTCAGGTACAATAGTTACATTATTGCAAAATATTTGATTGCATTCTTTTAGTTAATGGTACTTCACTTATCCAGTAATGCAATCAGTGCCGCATCGTCTCAAGTGTCTTTATGTTACATTTTGCATGTCGGTTGCACAGCACAGTGATGATTACTATAAACTGTTATGGGACAGTGTGAGTAGTGGATTATTTATTATGTTGGTTTCCTTAAGTGTCAGAGGCAAATGAATCAGTTATTATTTCACCAGATATAGTTAGGTATCCCTTGAGCTCTTGCAAGTGTGGAATATCATCACTTAAAGTAGGTTTATAGGCTGTGCTAATGGAACATAAAAATCGTTGTGGTCAGGTCATCATATAGTTGTTCACAGGAATTAGGTATTGGTAAGACAACATGCACTACAGACAGTGAAGATAGTCATATTCATGAGATTGGTGGAAAATTCAGTCTGAATGATATATTCTTGTTGCCTTTAGGATGAATTAGTACTGCACACAGTGTGTGTTGTAATCCAGTTTGATTTGCCATCCAATCAAGACATGTCTTCATTGAGACAAATAGTTTTACTGTAGTAACTCTTCAGGCTTTCCCGGCGATCTAATGACATCTTGGGTTGTCGGGTGTTCTGCCGGATATCAGCGTCGTACTTGCACGATATTTCGGTCACGTAACTCGTAACCTTCATCAGGTGCGACCTGAGACTGCTCCTCGAGTGGACTTGGTCCAGTATTTATGCCTATGGCCTTCCCCCTCCACCAAGTGGGAGGGGGAAGGCCATAGGCATAAATACTGGACCAGGTCCACTCGAGGAGCAGTCTCAGGTCGCACCTGATGAAAGTTACAAGCTACGTGACCGAAATATCGTGCAAGTACGATGCTGATATCCGGCAGAACACCCGACAACCCAAGATGTCAGTTTTACTGTTGAATGCTGTAGTAGTCCTAGGGTGCTGCAGTGGTTTTTTAGCATAATACTAGATGGTGTTATGGAAATTACACATTATTTCAACTGAGCACTTGCTCATCATCTGCAGTTAATAAAGTAGATGTTTCATAGAAGCCTGCAGAAGATAACTGTTGGAGCAGAACATGATGTGCACAACGGTCTGTCTTCACTACCTTTACTTAGCTGACTGGATGTTCCATTAATGAAATAATTTTAGTGTGTCGTGTGTTGCACACTTTGTTTAGTTTATATCCCGAGTTCTTGTGAAATGATGAGTTGTGTGGATGTAGACAGACACTTTAATATTGCTGTTCCTAAAAGAGGGAGCAGTATTAGCAGCCTTGGTGTTTTTGCAGTCCATCCCATGATCATGCCAGTCAACAATTTTCTAGCAACCTGAACCATGTATGAAACCAGTGATGCATCACATGTACTTAAAGAGTGTGAGAGAATATCTTGTACACAATTGACGTGTTCAGTTTAGAGCATTCTGCAACTGTAGGAACTATAGCAAAGGGAAATAACATTTCCTGTTGCATATTTTATTTTGCTGTCATGGCTGGTTTTGTTTACTTCATAATCATCTTCAGATTCTAAACAGGGTACTAGTGGTAAAAGGCAGCTTGGGTGGCTGACTTGTGGGATAAGGATATCATGTACAAGAAAATGGGAATTATATCAAAATGTTGGAAGTAGTCACAATTGAGCTACAGTAGACCAGTACAAACAGTATTGTAAGGTACTTATGTTATTAGAAAGGCAAAGAGTATGTGGTATGCAAATAGAATGCTAATTCAGATGATAAAATTAAAACCATATGATCAGTCGTGAAGGATGTGTATGGTGAGCAACACAAGGTCGATGATGTGAAGTCAGTTCATTGTAATATTTCTGTTACTGGTAAGTCAGAGATGTGTACAATATTTAACAATCGCTTTCTGAGCATTGCTGGTGAATTAAATAAAAGCTTAGTTTTTGCAGGGAATCATATAACTCCCTTGGAAAATGCCTTCCTGAACTGACATTTGAAGTACTCCTCTGTGATACTGACAAGGGAGGAGATTGAGTCAATAGTTAAATGACTGAAGACTGAGAATTCTCTTGGGATATGATGGAGTACCCAGCAGAATATGAAAGTACTGTGTTGCACATATTAGCCCTGTACTTAGCCATATTTGTAATTTTTCCTTTAAGAATGATCAGTTTCCTGAACAATTAAAGTACTCAGTAGTAAAGCCACTTTACAAAAAGGGAGACAAGGATCTTGTAGACAATTTTAGAACTATTTCTATGCCATCAATGTTTGCTAAAGTTATTGAAAAGGCTGTGTATATAAGGATAATTGATATTTTTATTTCACATTTTTTGCTATCAAATGTACAGTTCAGTTTTAGAAGTGGTTTAACAATTGAAAATGCTATATTCTCTTTTCTCTGTGAGGTGCTGGATGGATTAAACAAAAGGTTTCGAATGCTAGGCATCTTTTTTGATTTAACTAAGGCATTTGATTGTGTTGTTCACAAAATATTAATCCATAAGTTGGACCAGTATGGAATTTGGTGAGTAGCTCACAATTGGTTCACCTCTTACTTTAACAAGAGACAGAAAAAGTTCATTATCCACAGTGATAAGAGTGGTGTTGATGTGGGGTCTGAGAGGGGCACAGTTAATTGGAAAGGGGGGGGGGGGTGCCCCAGGGGTCAGTACTAAGGTCACTACTATTATTTATATTATATTATATAAATGATATGCACTCTAGTATTGCAGGTGATTCTAAAATATTTCTGTTTGCTGATGATAGTAGCTTGGTAGTAAAGATGCAACATTAGCACTGGTTCAAATGGTACATTTCACGACATAAGTTCATCGCTTGTAGAAAATAAACTAATGTTAAACCACAGTAAAACTCAGTTTTTACAGTTTGTAACACACAATTCAACAAAACCCAACACTTTAATTTCATAGAATGACCATATGATTAGTGAAACTGAACAGTTCAAATTTCTAGGTGTTCACATAGGTAGTTAAATGTCATGGAAAGCCCACATTGTTCAAAGACTTAATGCTGCCTTTTTTACTATTCAAGTAAGTGACAGTTTGGCACAAAAAGTAGTCTTCTTCACTTATTTTTGTTTGCTTATGATGTATGGCATTATATTTTGGGGTAAGTCTTCCCATTCTCAAAGGATATTTTGGCTCAGGAATGGGCAGTTTTGGCAATAAGTGGTATAAGTACGTGAACCTCTTGTCGACCCCTGTTCATTAGTCTGGGTTTTCTGACATTGGCTGTCAATATATATATTCTTTGCTGTCATTTCTTGTTGACAATATCTGCCTGTTCTCAAGAATTAGTAGTTTTCACTCAATTAATACTATTCAGAAATCCAATTTGCATATGGATCGCACTTCCTTGACTGTTGTGCAGTAGGTGTGCAGTATACTGCTGCATTCATTTTCAATAAGCTGCCACAAGAATTCAAAAATTGTAGTAGTAATCCACGCACTTTCTAATCGAAACTGAAGAGTTTTCTCATGGATCGTTCCTTCTATTCTGTTGAGGAGTTCCTTGAAAAATTTTGCTGATTCCTGTGTTATATTGTTGATTGTGTTTACATAAACTTATGGCTTGTCTTTTTTGGCTTCATAAACATTTTATTTTATCTGTTATTACTTTTATGTTGAAATTTCATGTACTGACATGTTCCATGGCATTGAAGATTTGCTCCTCCATTTGGTCCCACAGAACTAGACATGTAAAATAAAAATAAAATAAAATCCTGACATTGACAAGCTGTCTAAGAATGTTTTGATGCTATGAAAATTACATACATACTTTCTTGTGGTGGCCATTGAAAGCGAAAAATAAAAAGTTGTTACAAAGATAAATGACTCTCTAGACACAAAAACAGTGCTATGTTTTGAAAACAGAATGACTGCAAGAAACCTTGATGCTTTCAATCATTTTTGTCATGTGGGAGAAACCTGTTTGGTCAGAATTAGACCCTGATCTGTAAGTACCTTTCCATTTTATTATAAAATCTTCCATGAACTCTTAAATCTGTGACCTACATGTGATTATGAAAAATTTATGTAACATTTCAGGACACACACTGAAGATGCCTTTTAAAAACAAAAAGAGCAAAATGTATCTGGGTGCATAAGTAAAATAAAAAATTAATGTGCAGCATGTAGAAGACATTAGTCTTGTAAAGTACTGCAATTTAAATATATACCAATATTGTATTTGTGAAGTTGGTTACTTGATCTTGTACAGTACGTCAGTGTGAGATCCTAAAGATTGTTATATAATAGATGAAAACAGAGTGTACAATTAGTTCTCTTGCTGTGTTATTCAACAATATAGGGTTTTCCAAACAGGCACAAAATTTCATAACACTACTTACTATCTTACACATCTCTAAGACTAGCCTGTGCTAAGGTAGACGATGACAGCTTGATTCCTGAAAATAGCATAATGTGTGCATCGGCTTCCAATAAACACCATGCCCCCTAGGATCATTGTTCTTCCCAAGCACTAAAACATTTAGAATGGTTAACTGCCTCTTTTTCCTCACCTCTATTGTGAAAGGAGTTCGTTTTGTTTACATATCGCGGCGAGGCCGAACTTTTGAGCTTTCAGACTAAACTTCATACCACAATTTTAAGTGCATTTACTGATAGTTTAGTGTGCTAAATACGTTTGCTGCCCCTTTATATCTGTAGAGTATCGTCATCTCTTAAGTAATTTCCAGTAAAAAATTTCTGAACCACTGTTTACATAGTTACGAGTAGGCCTAATTTTTCGTACACGGATTTTCATTGTTTTCCGGTAACTTAATTGCCTTTCTGTCACTAAAATCGATTTGTACCATGAGTGTGAAGTGCCTGACGTGCTGTAGAATCGTTAGCTCCGGGGTCTGGTGTGATGGGTGTAGTAACTTTTTTCATTTGGGCGATTGTAGTGGCGTGGGAATTGGGAAAATGAGCGAGACTCATCAGTGATTCTGTAGGCTATGCAGTAGAGATAGAAAGATTGTGTAACAGGAGGGGAAAATTGCTGCCCTTCAGGCTGAGTTAGATGAGGCTAGGCGAGAACTGGGCAGGTTAATGGGGGAGAAGGGTAAACAGGGGTGGGAAGTGGCAACAGGCATAAGGAACAGGCCAAGAAATTCTTCTGACAGCTTTGTTATTAATGTACAAAATAGGTTTGACCTGTTGCCTCAGTCAGAAACTGATGAGCCTCTCACAGAAGTAGATGTAGACAGGGCTCAACAAGCTTTCAGCGGCAAATTGAATAAGAATGTAGGGAAGACTGCAAAGAGAAAGAAAGTCTTGTTGCTAGGTAGTTCGCATGCTAGGGGTGTGGGCCTACTTCTGCAGTATGAATTAGGGTCAGAATACCAGGTCACAAGTTTTTTCAAACCTAGTGCTGGACTGGGGCAGGTTACAGAGGATTTAGGTTCACTATGTAGAGGCTTTACTAAGGAAGATACCGCGGTTATTGTGGGTGGGCCAGGCAACAGTATTGACAGAGATCCGGGGTACAGCATAGAGTGTGACCTGGCAAAGATTGCGTCAACATCGAGTCATACCAGTGTTGGGTTTTGTGTCGGTTCTGGAGCACCACGACTGACCTCATTTGAGCTCTTCTGTCAGGAGAGTTAATTTGGAGTTGGAACGGCTACTTGGATCTGGTGCAGGGTCACACATTGGTGTGGTTCCTGTTGATTCACTCTGTAGATGGGACTATACTAGACATGGCCTACACCTCAACAAGAAAGGGAAGGGTAAAGGAAATTTAAAGGGGGGAGGAACTACATCTCATGGTGGAAACACTTTTTAGTTTAAGATCAGTGTCCAGTGGGAAACTCAGCCAGGCAAGTACTAAAGATGTTAAAAAAGTTCAAGATACTCACAAAAGTAAAGTGAAAAATAATTTTAGTATATTTCATCAAAATATTGGGGGATTGAAGAATTAAATTGATGGGCTTCTGCTTTGTTTAGAAGATATAGAAACTGAGAATGTAATAGATGTACTATGCCTGTCTGAGCATCACATTGTCACTGATATGCAAAAGGTTAGCATCAATGGGTACAAATTAGCTGCACATGTAAGTAGAGATAATATGATGAGAGGAGGAGTTGCCATATATGTCAAAAGCTTCCACAGTGTAAAAAATTTAGAAACTAAAATATTTTGTTTAGAGCAACATATGGAAGCATGTGCCACTGAACTAAAACTAAATGATGGCACTTTCATAATTGTAACAGTGTATAGGCCCCCTCAGGGAATTTCCAGCTATTTCTAGAAAACTTGGATGCTCTGTTGTGCTATCTGTCAGACAGGGGGATTATCATTTGTGGGGATTTCAATGTTGATTCCCTGAAAGAGTGTAATAGGAAGAATGACCTTGTATTATTACTCAGTTCTTTCAATTTGAGCTCCGTCATTGATTTTCCTACTCGGATAACAAAGAACAGCAGTACATTGATAGATAACTTTTTTACAGACCAAGATAAGTTTAAGGACATAAATGCTTATCCTGTTGAGAATGGTCTTTCAGATCATGGTGCACAGCTAGTTACAGTATATGACATAGCTCCATGCAGTATATCAAATCAGACTTTCAAAGCAGTGCATTCAATTAACAATATAAATATTGCAAACTTTAGGGAAAGCCTACAGCAGCTAGACTGGGATGAAGTGTATAAGGAACCCGATGCAAACTTGAAATATAACTTATTTCACGATACATTTTTAAGGGTATTTGAAAATTGTTTTCCCAGGAAAATAGTTAAACATAATTCCAAGAAAACATAAAAAACCTTGGGTAACTAAAGGAATAAGAATATCTTGCAACCGTAAAAGAGAACTGTATCTAACAGCAAGAGGGAGTACTGACCCCGAAATTGTCAAATATTATAAAAACTATTGTGCAGTACTAAGAAAAGTTATTAAAAAGTCCAGAAGCATGAGTATCATGTCTGAGATCAGTAACTCTGATAATAAAATTAAAGCAATTTGGAATATTATTGAAAGGGAAACAG
This sequence comes from Schistocerca cancellata, assembly GCF_023864275.1. Taxonomy (NCBI): domain Eukaryota; kingdom Metazoa; phylum Arthropoda; class Insecta; order Orthoptera; family Acrididae; genus Schistocerca; species Schistocerca cancellata. The sequence goes on along the minus strand of NC_064630.1, from coordinate 426,613,589 downwards.
GGCAACCAAGAGCACAGGAAGACTTTAGTGCCATAAAACTGAATGACAAGTGTACTAACAAACAATCAGAAATTGAAAATATTTTCAATAATCATTTTTTAAATGTTGTGGAGAAAATAGGATCTAGATCTTCACTAGAAGAGGCCATACCTGTGCAGTTTGAAACAACTGTAATTCCACCAACCTCTCCCTCTGAAATCAGTAAAATAATAAACTCACTGAAAAGTAAAAGCTCTTACGGAATTGATGGCATTTCCAGCTAGGTACTTAAAGCTTGTTCCCCACAGATAAGAAGGATTCTCAGCCACGTATGTAATAGCACTTTGGAGCAGGGTGTTTTTCCCAATAGACTGAAATATGCCATTGTAAAACCATTGCATAAAAAGGGGGATACGTCGGATGTCAACAACTACTGACCAGTCTCTCTTATGACAGCTCTATCAAAATGTTTTGAGAAAGTAATGTATTCAAGAGTAGCCTCCCATATTTGTAAAAATAAAGTACTAACAAAATGTCAGTTTGGTTTTCAGAAAGGATTTTCAACAAAAAATGCTATATATGCTTTCACTGATCAAATATTAAATGCTCTGAATAACTGGACATCACCCATTGGTATTTTTTGTGATCTCTCAAAGGCCTTTGATTGTGTAAATCATGGAATTCTTTTGGTTAAGCTGGATCATTATGGTTTGAGGGGGGGCAGTGCACAAATGGTTTAATTGATACTTAACTGGAAGAAAGCAGAAAGTTGAAATAAGTGGTTCATGTAATGTTAAAACAACAGCTGATTCCTCAAACTGGGGGGGCTGTCAAGTACGAGGTCCCACAGGGTTCGGTCTTAGGTCCTTTACTGTTCTTGATATACATTAATGACTTACCACTCCACATTGATGAAGATGCAAAGTTAGTTCTTTTTGCTGATAATACAAGTATAGTAATAACATCCAAAAACCAAGAACTAAGTGACGTAATTGTAAATGATGTTTTTCACAAAATTATTAAGTGGTTCTCAGCAAACGGACTCGCTTTAAATTTTGATAAAACACAGTATGTACAGTTCCTTACAGTAAATGGCACAACTCCAGTAATAAATATAGACTTTGAACAGAAGTCTGTAGCTAAGGTAGAATTTTCAAAATTTTTAGGTGTGTCCATTGATGAGAGGTTAAACTGGAAGCAACACATTGATGGTCTGCTGAAACGTCTGAGTTGAGCTACGTATGCTATTAGGGTTATTGCAAATTTTGGTGATAAGAATCTCAGTAAATTAGCTTACTATGCCTACTTTCATTCGTATGGCATCATATTCTGGGGTAATTCATCACTGAGTAGAAAAGTATTCATTGCTCAAAAACGTGTAATCAGAATAATTGCTGGAGCCCACCCAGTGCCATCCTGCAGACATCTATTTAAGGATCTAGGGATCCTCACAATATATATATTCACTTATGAAATTTGTTGTTAATAATCCAACCCAGTTCAAAAGTAATAGCAGTGTGCATAGCTATAACACCAGGAGAAAGGATGATCTTCACTATGCAGGGTTAAATATGACTTTGGCACAGAAAGGGGTAAATTATGCTGCCACAAAAGTCTTTGGTCACCTACCAAACAGCATCAAAAGCCTGACAAATAGCCAACTAACATTTAAAAATAAATTAAAAGAATTTCTAGATGACAACTCCTCCTACTCATTGGCTGAATTTTTAGATATAAATTAAGGGGGAAAAAAATAAAAAAACTTAAACATTAGTGTCATGCAATATTTTGTGTAATGTAATATCTTGTAGACATCTTTTATTAACCTGACATGTTCCACATCTTTACGAAGTGTCGTATTCATGATCTATGAGGGACGAAATTTTAAAAAATTGCAAAAGGAATTGTAGTGCAGCATCTTCATATGTCCTGATGACATGATATTGTCCAATTATTGCAGAAGAGTGGTACTTTATATTGGCTTTATGAGGTGCTGTCCTCAAAAGTCCTTTGTAAAAATGATTTGGAAGTGTAATTGACAGATAATTTTCTGTTTGTGATTTTTCTGTCATTTTCATCATCATCACAGTGTTCAGAATATTAGGTATTCAATCAAAAAATTTGCAGAGGTAGGGATATGCCCAAAGTTCACTTCCAGCTTGCTTTCAGTGAGATGTAAATACTCTCACAAAGATACTTTTGCGAAAATGAAAGTGACATCAGTGTAGCATAATATCAGGGAGTTGTAGTTTCAAATTCTTGAATCAGTATGCAGGTGACCTCGTTATTTTTCATAGAAGAGTAAACACCCTCAGGAGACACCACATTAATACTGTGTAACACCACCTCTACCCTCGATTATGGCTTCAGTTCAGCAAGAAAAGGGACGACAAGTATCTTCAGATATGCCAGAATCCACCTGAAGTCACTCGCTGATAATGGATCCTGCAAAGCTATGAAGTTTTGATGATGTTGACTGTTATATTCACATAGTGTTTAAGATAGTCACAGACTACTTCTATGGAATTAAGGTCGGGTGCTTTAGCAAGCCAGTCAAAGTATGATAGGGTGCTGAGTGTTCATCAAACAAGAAACATTTGTGTGCAAGAGTGAGGATATAACAATTGTCATCCTGGAAGATGCAGAAGACTGGACAAAATTTAGTCACTGACTGTGTTAAACATCCTGGTTCATATTCACAGTAACCTGAAATTGTGTCCCAACTCATGGTATAAAAAACATCACCTAGACATCACAAAATCTCCACCCACCTGAACTACACCCTCTACACACTGTAGGTTAAATCTCTCATTGGGCATTGAAGCACTCAACACTTTGCAACATTTTAAGAGAGACATAATTGCAGCTTGTCAGGCCACATTACAAGCCATTAGTTAGCTACTGTCCAATTTCTATGTTTGGCCTTTTTGAAGACATGCAGCTTTCTGTGCTACTGTGAACAATAGCCTTTTGCAGGATATCATAGTCACACGCCCACTGCATGCAGTTCGCTTGACAGTGATCGCTCAGGAACTCTTTGAGATGGATCTGGATTCAATGACAGTGCCATTTCTTTTCAGGGGTTGAAACTGATTGTTACTGATAACATGTGTCACTCATCTCCAGTCCCGATTAGCATTTTTTTAAGGCCACTGTTCTTACAGTCTGTTACATGGATGCTATTAGTAAGCCATTCCCTAGAGACTTGTTGGACAGTCCTTTATGATACATCAACAAATTGATCAACTTCATTCGCCATGTGGTTATGGGACTGGCCAAACTTAATAGCTCCTTTGTGCCATTCTGTCATGTCCCTCTATCAACATGGCCGCCTAATACCAGTTCTAAACAATGTGATGCACTCAAAAGTCTTTTTTTAAGGCAGTGACTCCTACTCTGTCCAGTGAACTTACTATTTACCCATAACATGGAAGGTGGTTGCATCAGAATTTTGTCAATCAGATGACACTGCATAGATTCTATAACTGTGAACTTAGTCTCCCAGAACTTATTGTGGGTGTAACTAGTAATGATTCCATTATTGTCTTGCATTTATGGTAAAAGGATGAAGTTATTACAACTGTGTGTAAGTGGCATTTGATAACTAATGAACTGCAGTTGTGTCCAAATGTTCATATTTTCGTAATGAAGAAACAGATTGATGCATGCACTTCCTAAAGATTCTGTGGCCGAATAGTGTACACCCATACATGCACACCACACTTTACCTCATTCAGTGTCGTGCTCATGGGATCATCTGCATTTATACTTTGCAACCACTTTACAGTGTGTGGCAAAGAGTCCTTGTATCATCTTCTCTATTAATCCTACATTGTAAGTGTCCTAGATGATGAGTGATACTCAGGAATTATTTGGACAATATTATTGTAAATTACTTCCTTCATTGTTGGATTAAATTTTCTTGGTATACTGAATCTCAGTGTAACATCAGACTTCGCTGTAACTGGTTTTATGTGGTCATTCTGTTGTAGATCCGTTTTGTATGAATAATCACATATTCAACATGAATGTTAAGTGCAGAGATGTCACTGGTGTGAGTGCCATTGACTGGAACTTGCTACAAAGATCTCGGCACACATTTCAAAGCAAGCTGCTTACTACCTGAAGCATTCATCTGGTGTAGTGTAGTATGCCTGCAGCAATCATTAATAGGTGATAGGTGTTGAACTCTGTACCCAGGCATGCAGATGTGGATGCACCACAGTAAGAGCTTCTCAAAGGCCTGGACCAATAGTGACTTCTACCAGTATGTTCCAATTACCAGCTGTTGCCATGATAAGATCGCATGACAATGTGATGGCGGGGGGATTTGAAACAGACTAGTGGACACCCTAGCAGAAGTCGGCAGTGGCATCTGGGTGATGTTACAGACCTTGGGCTGATGGCTGGGGCACTACATCTGGCAGCATTGAACCCCGAACCCCAGTGGTGTGGAGCTCGGAGGACCTGAGTTTGTACCTAAGACCGTGAGGCAGCACCAGGATGGCCGGTAAGTGGTCTAGTGGAGATGTGACAGAGTGAATGCAACTTGGCGGCTAGGTCGACAGGCGATGGTTGTTGGCTCATACCCTGGCAGTGTTCAACACTGTATCAGAAGAGCATCATCAACCTCATGACAGAGATGGACACACAGCAGGATTGATGCATAGCCCAGCTGTGCTGATGAGCTGCTCGCCTTGCACAAGGAGATACATATGGCCAAAGAGAGCTTGTTACTGGGGAAGACAACTACTGCTGTGTACATTGCCGTTGGATCATCCTGCAGGCCAGTCATTGCCCAGAGAACTGGGTTGAGGAGAGTTCCCAGTATGGTGAGATGCTGCATCGGCTGGCTGCAACCTACAGCCAGGCCCCTGTTGGGCCCCTACTAATATATTTCTTCCCTCTTAGGAATAATCCACCCACTGGATTCCTGCATGAGAAAATGGCTGTAACAGAAGCTCTTTTGAATTTAAAGTCATTTTTCACTTTACATTCTCCTACTTGAGTCTGGAGTACTCACTCTTGAGTAGCCTATACTATATGGTGTTCTTTTTTCCTTTTCTCTTATTACATCATGTTCACTGTCTCATTGAAATGAGGCACAGGCGTTAAGTCATTAGATCCTGTTTGGCATTACCTTACTTCAGTTCTTTCTTTTTAAGCAACTGTGTTGTTCCACCGTGTAGGAAGGGGGATGGAGTCCGGAAAGCAACATATTGCAGTATCCTTGCTAATCTTACCCACTTTTGCAGTAACTTCCTCAACACCTCTGATTCTGACTAACATGAGACGTGAGTAATATGTAAGTCCCATGGCGCCATGCCCTATACTATCCCAAGGAAACAATACTAAGTACTCTTCCAGCATTTGAAACCAAACCAGACACTACTTGACCTGCAAATACTTATTTATATGCAGACTGTCTTTTTGCATTATCACTATGTCATAACAAATAAGGACAGTTACTTCAGAAACGAACAAGTCTGAGGTAGCATTGCTGTGGTCACATACCCAGGTGTAATTACAGGGGATTTGTCAAAATTACATTGTTCTATGGCTAAGTGAACACTGTCCACTACATTTACATAAAAGTTAATTTCTAACATTAACTCCATGGTTAAATTCCTCACAGTAATTCAGTAATGAAGATAGCCCCATAACACATTATCATAACAGTATCGTCTCTTAATAAATCCTCAGTACCTCATCTCAGTTACCTTTCACCCCAAGAGACTTGTCCAGCATATTGCACTTAAGAGCTCATTGATACCACTGACTTGCTTCCTGGATCACAGTCACTTTCCAGGTACACTTGTGTGTCCTTAGTTCACCTATGATATGTCATGAATTTCCTTAATACTCTGTACTTACTTTTCTAACTTACACAGATACCTGAGGCAGATTTTCCATCATGCTCACTGTGTCTCAGTGGATGAAGTCAGCATAACTGACAATATCATGGTCAATGCCTCATTCGTATGGATATATCATATCCACTAATACAGACTACTAAATTCCTACTTTTTTCTTCTAATTACAACAACCCATGCTTATATTTACGTATTATTTACAGTGATCTAAATTTTCTTGGTATCCATGTCCTTTCTCATCTTAACCACACATATTATCTGTACTACCTGGTGCATTGCCCATTCCGTTGGCATACTCAGCAAACTATATTGTGCGAATTGGTGCCCTAGGCTATGTGTCCTGGTAAATTACACTGGGTACACACAGCTGGAGTCCGGTTCATCCCTCGGGTCACTCCCAGGTGCTTTGACTGAGTCTATCCCTAACATAATGGGAACATATGGCAGAAAGAGGACAAACCTAAGGATACAAGGACCCTATGAATGATATAAGAAATGTACTTGCTGCTACTTTAGCTGCTGTCGCACACGTTGAACCACCATTGTAGTTTCCATCAGCATTTGTCTCCATCTGTGTCATCTCACTGCTGCTGAATCACTGCCATTGCTGCATCCTGTGTATCAGCCAATTCAACCCAAAACAGATATTCTTTTGACACCAAATGTGTAGATGTTGGGGAGAATTAAGTAGGGGAGCAGCTCTCTGCTGAAGATGAGTAAAGGTGTAGATGATGAAGATATCCAAATATTGTCAAAGTTCTTTATTGTTAACCATAAGCAGACATAGTGTAGAATATCAATAAAAAACAAAGACAGCCTTGATCTCTGAACCCAGGCACTCTGGTGAGGACACCCCACCATAAGCCCTTCTTTGGAGGGGCAGCCCAAGATCGGTGAACCTAAATGTGTTTGTGCTATGCATTTAAAAACAGGAAAAGGAGGTACAAACTACAGAACAAAAGACAGTTGCAGCAAAATGAGGCCGTAAAGACATTTTATTCGTTACCGTAATCTTTGTTTCTCTTTTTATCCAGCATCAAGCTGGGTTGGGAAATGTAGGGTATTCTTCACTTCCCCCTTTTCTTCATCTGTAACTGATTTTTCCAGTCCAGGTTCCTTCTTAAACTAGTCTTGATCGAACCAATGCTTCTTGCTCTGGATTTCCGTCTTGTTCTAGAAAGTGCTCTCTCTTATTCATTTTGGCATTTTTTTCTTCTTCCAATGTCTTTACTTGTCCAAATCATTTTAATCTCTTATTTTCAATTCTATTATTCAATTTTCTTTTTAACATCATCATTTCTCACTCTGTATCTCTCTGCTGTCCCCTTAAATAATTCTTAAAAGGAATTTCGTTTCACTGGCCTGGATTCTACTCTCCTCTCCTTTCTTCTCTTCTTGGTAGTTTCCAGGTCTTCAATGCAAATGTACATATTGGTATAAAGTATGACTAAGCCCCCTCGCACACTGGTAAAATGGGTTTCTCTGTTGTAGCCTTGTGGTAATTTCTGCCTCCCTCTTTGCATTATGCATTACCACATTTCTCAGATATTTAAAGTTGTCCACTGTTTCAATATGCTGTTACAACCATGGTCTTCCTTTTCACATTGCATTTCATGCCATATTTCTTGATTTTTTTCATGTAAAATGTCTAGTTGTACTGTACATGCTTACTGTTGGTTCCCCACTAGACAATATCATTGGTGAATAGCATCCCAATTCCTCTGAGACCTGCTTTTGTCTCCGTAAAGAATTCATCCATCACCATTACAAATAATAATGAAGGACGCCACACTTCCTCATCTCAGCTATGTAACAGCCCTAAACCAAACAGTTAAACTATCTTGGATGAGGACACAGCTGAAACTTTTGTCGTACATTACTTGAAGAATTTCAGTTGTTTCTTTTCCAGTTCACCTTCTGTTCAGAGTTGAGGTCAGTTTTCTCTGAGGTCATTATCATATGCCTCCATGAAGTCAAGAAATGTTATCACCAGAGTTTTCCCCTTTACATCAATTCTCTCATACTAAAGATTGGGTCCCCTGTTCATTGGCCATGTCGGAAGTCACACTGCTCTTCCACGCTTTCTGTCAGTCTTCATTTTGGTATCCTCTCCATTATTTCTGCTACTTGTGATATGAGCGTGATCCCTCAATTGTCGTCACATACTTTTCAATCTCTCTTCTGGAGCACTGGAACTGGAATTATTATATCATTTCCCCATTCTATGTGCACACATTCCTGAGTCCATACGCATCTTAGCAATTCATATAACCTTTCATGTTTTCTTTCTTCTAACGTTGCAATATCTTGTTCTTCGTCCAGGTTCAAACGCCCCCTCCTTCCTTCTCCAATGTACTTTCATTCCTATTTCATAACTATTTAGCACATTCAATGGTTTATCAAAATACTCCTTCCATCTTTTCCACATCTCTTCCAGTAGCATTATTAGCTTTCCAATTTCTCCTCTCACATTGTGTAACTGTTTTCCTTCCTCCACGTGATTCCATACATCTTTTCACCCCCCCCCCCCCCCAATTAACAACCTTTTCCAAATCTCACGTGAATTCCTCCCAACTTTTCCTCATTATTCTAGTATCACTTTCTTACATTTCGCTTTGCTTTCTTGTTATTTCCTTTACTTCCTTTCTTTTTGTCTCTGATCATTCTTGCCATGCTTTTGTCTTTTATTTTACTGCTTCCTTCACTTGCTCATTCCACTGTTGTCTCTCTTTATCTTTCTCATTTCATGGCATTCTGCCAGAGGTGTTCTCTAAAGAGCTTACAAATGCCCGTTTTAACTTACCCTATTACTTTTCCACTCTTCCCCATTCAGTGCTTTGGATTTTAAGCTGAAGTAATTTTATGGCTGTCCGGGCGTGGCAACCATAATTTGGATATGGAGTAGGACGTGACCAGGTTGTGACTAAAATCTGGTGGCAGGAAAATGATTAGTGACAAGCGCCAGCTAGTATAAAAGTTTCTTAGCTTTATTGACAGCGAACAGTGTACCGTAGATACAGTTCCAATTAGTGTCCAAAGAATATTCCTGATTCGTGCCATAAGTTGTTATACAATACTGAATTGCACAGAGCTGTCTGCAAGACCCCCTGACTCGGGGCCAGTGCTCCTGTTATATCATGTAGCCAGAGGGTAGTGTGGTCGCGACGGGAAACTGTGGCAAGCAATGCGATGGCAGGGTGCGCACGCTATTCGGTTGGGACCACAGATACAGCAAGTAACTGTCTGAATTTTCATCTGCTTTCCTGTCTTTTATTGCCATGCTTTCATTTCGTCTCCCTTTTTGCCTTAATGTCTTCCATTTTACCGATCCTCATCTTTGCACCACTGCTGGACAGTTTATATCAAAAGCTTCTCCTGGGAACACAGTTACACCCATTAACAGTCTGTGATTTTGCTTTTCCACCAGAAAGTAGCCATTGAACATTGTTGTACTTCTCTCTGCCCAGCCAGGTCTTGTTATCTTTTGGCTGTTATCTTCCTGAACAACAAGTTGCTCACAATCAAACCATTTCTTTCACAATAATCAGCCATTTTCTCTGCTTACTCATTTTTCTTCCCGTATCTGTACATATCAATCCTCACTTCCTTCCCTAATTTTCATTTCCCACCTGTACAGTTAAGGTGCCTGTTGTTATTGCTTCCACATCCATAAGTTAATTCTTTAATTTCTTAGGAATTCCTCAATGTTTCCTCTTTATTTCCTGTCTGTGGTGCATATACTTCTGTTCTTCAATTAAGGCCTCAGCTGAATCTTCTTCATCTTCTCACTTATATCTTCTACTGCTTCCACACATTCTTCTAGGATTGGTTTTTCTTTTGCATTCATTCCATTTTTGGCCTCTTGCCCATCACTCCAATATAGTGTGTATCCTTTCCTCTTCCTTTTTGCGTGATTTCAGTAAACACCAACATTTCTAGATTCTCCTTCTCCACAAAGTCTGTCAAAATGTTAAGTTGATGAAGATATAAAACTTATATGTCAAATTCAGAGGAAGCCTTTTGGCCCACAAGATCTAGGCTGTCCAATAGATTTGGGTTACTGGTAGTTTGGAGTTCCATTGTTGGTGCACAATGGGGTGGCTCATTTGGGATATGGCTGTCAAGGTTGGGGGAAAGCCCAAAGTGCACTTCGTGTGCATACCAGTGGGTCATCCCAGATGTGAAACTGATGCTTGTGGATGGATGCCATGACGACTGCAGGGTGCAGCTAGCTGCAGGTAGTTACTCAAATCAGTGCTAACAATGTATGTCACTTTGGACTGGAAGAGATTCTCTCTAGTTTCATTCAGCTGTACAAAGTGGCAAAGACTGCTTACAAATGATGGCAAGTGTCGTCAACAGGATGGGCTGAAAACCTTTGGTACAGAACTGAGTGGAGGGTCAGAATCAGAGGCTCAGACAATTCTGCGTCTATTTAGGGTGCAGATTTACGCCATAGGATGGGTTTTCAGGTTTTGCTTAATAGGTCAGGAATCCATTACACTCAAGAAGTGACTACATGGGTAGTGGAGGCCATGTGGAATGAACTAGGATTTTAGATTAGAGAGTCTCAAGAAATTACTGAAAGTGCCTCAGTCTAAAAGGGTGCAGGACAATTGCAGGATGAGGGTAGACCTAGCAACAATTGGTATTGTACACAGTGATCACAAAGCCCCATTACCCCATGCTAAGTGTCCACATATTCATATATGGTAACATTGTATTAAAATGAGATTCTGGCAGAAGATTACTTTGAGGTAGTATGACTATTCCTTACTAATTATTGCAGAGTACACCATTGTTTTCATAACTGAATGTGATTCTCCTCCATGTACAATGTGAAAATCTCCTTTTCGTTGTTGGTATGATGGCAGTAAATGCACATCAAACATCATCCCAAGTTCAACAGTTGCCTCATAACGTGTGGCAGCAACTTTCTGTTTAATGAAATCTGATAATGTATTGTTGCAAGTTGACAGTAGGACTTTCTGGTGGCCATTCCAAATGTGCACGCAAGTAGACAGAACCATGTCCAATCCATTTATCAGGAGATGCCTCATTGACAGATTCTCTAACTACAGTAGAATAATGGGCTGGAACCAAACATCTGAGCATCTTCCAGAAGTGGAATAAAACAATCATATGAATGGTGAGAGACACACAACGTGTTTCACAGCATCATCAAAGAAATATGTAACCACTAAGAGGGTTGCAGATTTGCAGGCCAGACCATGACATATGGTGGGTTGAATTAAAGTTCTTCATAAAAAAAGTGGGAATTCTTTACTCCAGAAATAAATTTTTGTCACTTTTGCACTGTGATATATTGCACATTCATAAAAAAAAATAATAAAATAAAATAAAATAAAATAAAAAAAAGAAAACACTCGCCCTTGAAGGACGAGGTTTAAAGACATCGAACTCTTCGAATGTATCTGTAATATTGAGTGGGGAACTCTCAATTCTTGTGACTGCTTACAAATGAACTTTCCTGGCGAACGTTCGACAGACACTGCAGCCTCCACACCTGTTTCCAGTTGTGTTAGTGGATGTCCTGAGTGAAGCTTATCTTCTAAGCAACCAGTTGCAAAGAGCTTTTTCTCCCACTGTAAAGTACTTGATTTTCATGCGAAATATTTCTGAAACTTACAGTGAAATAACACTGAATATCTTGTTGATATTCCTGTATAGGGTCGTTCATGAGCCCACATGCTCATTACTATCCATTCCTCCATGAGAAAGTGGACTCACCAGCACATGTAACAATAAGAAACAACAATTCATTCTCATCTGTGTAATATGTATGGGGGCAAGGGGACTCTGTAGTTGTAAATTGTCATAGCTGTGATGGGAAAGAATTAGAGCTCCAAGCACTACTGGAAAGCACTGAAGCTGAAATTGTTGTAGGTACTGAAAGCTTATTAAAGGCAGAGATAAGTTCAGCCAAAAATGTGAGATGCTTTTAATAGTTTCCGCAACGTACCTCAAAATCAGGCAGAAAATCCTGAGAGATTCTGGTTGTATGTAAGTACACCAATACAAGACACCATCAGTACCTTAACTGTGCAATAGCAATGGTAATTTTACCAATGACAGTGCCACTAAAGCCGAGCTACTAGACACTCTTTTCCGAAATTGCTTCACCAAAGAAGATGAAGTGAATGCTCTAGAGTTTGAATCGAGAACAGCTGCCAACATGATTACGCAAAGATATCTTGGTGTAGCAAAGCCGCTTAAATCCCATAATAAATGCAAGCCCCTCCTTCCAAATTGCATACCAGTTATGCTGATACAATAGCTCTATACTCTACAATCGTATACAACTGCTCACTCGATGAAAGATCCATACCTAAAGAGTGGAAAGTAGCATGGGTCACACCAATACTCAGGAAAGCAAACAGGAGAGATCCACTGAATTACAGGCCCATTTCACTAATTTTGATTTGCAGTAGAATTTTGGAAGATATACTTTGTTTGGACATTATGATTTATTTTGAAGGAAATGATTTACTGATAAATAGCATGGTTTCAGAAAATATCATTCATACAAAACACCACTAGCTCTTTATTCGCATGAAGTAATGAGTACTACCAACAGGTGATGTCAAATTGATTCCATATTTCTAGATTTCCAGAAAGCTTTGCATCATCCCTCACAAGTGACTTGTAGTCATATTGCGTACTTATGGAGTATCATCTCAGTTGGTGCGGCTGGATTGATGGTATCCTATCAGTAAGGTCACAATTTATAGTAACTGACAGAAAATCATTGAGTAAAATGGAAGTAATATCTAGCATTGCCCAAAGAAGCACTGTAGGTCCTCTGCTGTTCCTAATGTATATACAGGGTGCGTCAAAAAAATGTATATACACTTTGAACTGTCATAGACAATTTATTTCCGATTCTACAAGGTTGAATATCTGTGAGAAAGTAATGTTATGTTTCTTCAACAGGTGGCAGCAGTGGCAAGGAAGTAACTGCAACATGGCGGATGTGCATTTGAGCTTTGAAGTGCGGAAGCAGATAATTAAGTGGTACTGGAAGTTTGAGAATGTAGCTGCAGTTCGAAGACAGTGGAGAAGTGAGTATCGTACAGAACCACCTTCAAGGTTAACAATTACACGTCTACGAGACAAATTCGAAATTCATGGAACAGTGTGTCATGTGCGTAAAGGTCGATCAGGGTGACCTCGTACAGCTACAAGTGATGATTCCACAACTGCGGTCTTGGAACTGTTTCAGCGTTCGCCTCAAAAATCTTCAAGGCAAGCAGCACGTGGGAGTAATGTAAGTCCTAGTAGTGTGCTATGCATTCTGAAGAAAGGCAAGTTTCGTGTGTACATTCCAAGGCTGGTGCAACAGCTAAGTGACGATGATCCAGATCGAAGGTTAGAAATTTGTGAATGGGTTCAGGAGATGGTGAGATGTGAACCGGGATTTATTTGTAGCATAATTTGGTCGGATGAAGCCCAATTCAAACTCAATGGAACTGTCAATAGGCACAATTGTGTGTACTGAACTGAAGATAATCCTCACATTACAGTTGAAAAGGCTGTGAATTTTCCTGGTGTAAATGTGTGGTGTGATTTGTCTGCAAGGGGACTCATTGGGCCTTTCTGCTTTGAAGGTACTGTTACTGGAGAAATGTACCTAACAATGCTTGCTGACTCCATATTCCCTGCCATTTGTGCATTATACGGTAATGGTGAGTTTTATTTCCAACAAGAAATAGGGACGTACGAGCATACCTGGATCACAGTGTGCCAGGCCAGTGGATAGGACGCAGGGGACCAATCGAGTTTTCTGCACATTCTCCAGACCTCACGCTGCTGGATTTCTTCTTATTGGGCACAGTAAAAGATGAGGTGTACAAACATAAACCATGTAACCTGGACACACTTTGGAATGAGATTCAGGCGGTGTGCCCAGAAATCTCATTGGGCACTTTGGTACGATGTACGGAATCAGTGGTGACTTGTACTCAGAAATGTATTGATGTTGAAGGCCACCAGTTTGAACATTAATCACATTTGCAAAGTACATTTATTTTTCCAATTGGACTTTAAGCTTTCCATTTCCAGAAATTTAACATTGTAGAACGGGAAATAAATTTTCTGTGAAGCTTCAAAGTATTTATATATATTTTTTGACGCACCCTGTAGACGGTTTAGGAAACAATCTGAGCAACCCCCTTAGATTGTTGCAAATGATGATGCTATTTACTGTCTAATACAGTCATCAGATTCCACTAAATTTTGGTTACGTGATAAATTACATAAATTTAAAGGCTGTGAATTCAATTGATTACTTAGGGACTACAATTAAGGATAACTTAAATCGGAATGCGTCTATAGACAATGCTGTGGGGAAAACTGATCAGAGACTGCAATTTATTGAAGGAACCCTTAGAAGATGCAACAAGTCTACTAAAGAAATTGCCTATGCTACACTTGTCTGGCTTCTGGAGTGTTGCTTAGTGGTATGGAACCCACATCAAATAGTATTGACAGAGGACATCAAAATTGTTCAGCCAAGGGCAGATCTTTTTCTACTATCGTGAAATAGGGGAGAGAATGTCACAGATATGATATGCAAGTTGTGGTGGGAATCATTAAACAAAAGGTATTTTTCATTGCAGCAGGATCTTCACGAAATGTCAGTCCAAGCTTTCTCCTCTGAATGTGAAAAATTTTGTTGGCACCAACTTACATAGGGAGAAATTGTCATTGTATTAAAATAGAGAAATGAGAGCTCACATGGTAAGGCATAAATGTTTGCTTTTTCCTGCCTGCTCTTCAAGAGAGGAACAGTAGAGAAATAACTTGAAGGTGGTTTGATGGACCCTCTGCCAGGCACTTAGTTGTGAATTTCAGAGCAGTGATGAAGATTGTAAGGTGGCACTCCATATTATGTGTATTTATACTTACTTATTACTTTCAATAGCCTGGCTGGTTGGAAAATTAGGCATCGGACATTAAGAAGTTGTCAGTTTTGGAGAGTGAACTTACTCCCAAAGTACATTTGCCAATAACTCCTACACTGTCACCGAGCGAGGTGGCGCAGTGGTTAGACACTGGACTTGCATTCGGGAGGACGACGGTTCAATCCCGCGTCCGGCCATCCTGATTTAGGTTTTCCGTGAGTTCTCTAAATCATTCCAGGCAAATGCTGGGATGGTTCCTCTGAAAGGGCACGGCCGACTTCCTTCCCCATCCTTCCCTAATCCGATGAGACCAATGACCACGCTGTCTGGTCTCCTTCCCCAACCAACCACAAACAATCCTACACTGTCCTATAACTCAGGCCCATCAAAAGTATTATAATAATGGTGAAGAGGTTGTAGTATGTGAACACTTTCATATGACACAGTTAATTTATTTCACTTTGACTTCAAGTATCACATGCGTGTTCTGATTGACTCGCACTACAATTACAGTCACTCATTTATCATGAGCTCATGTGAGTTTGCAATTGCCAATTCCTTACACTATGGGACCTTTTAATTGTATAACTCCACAGTTACAAAATTAACCCTATGGTTTGGAATGATTACTTTAACACAATCGCTTTTGTCACATACATATGCAACCTTTTCGCATGATGGCACTGGTGCAACTGACTCACTCCTTTGGACCAAATTACCTCCAGGTGCCAAGATGTCTGTTCTAGAACTAGTTCAGTGATGCCACTCAGCTGTAGCAAAGAATAGTAAGGATAGATTTGATCTGTCAAGTACAGGAGCAATCAATATCTGTTCCCTTACAAGACAGATAATTGGAGGTGGTTGAAAGCCAGTGTGTGTTGATATAAACAAAGGAAGTGTTGAGTGAGACAGGCACAATGAAAAATCAATGAAAAAGACTGCTGTGTGTCTTTCAGCTGTCAGATTAAGTCCTTCAGCAGATGTAGATAAGTCTAAATGTACACAAGCAAACTGTCACACATGTGGTCCATATTGTTCCTGGGTGTGAAGGCAAAACTGCAACTGCATCTGACGTGAGCAGCAATCTTTGATGGGGTGAGTAGTGGGGCTACAGAAGAGGTCGAGAGATGGAGACATAGCAAGGTAGAGGTGGGGGAAGATGCTAGTGCTGCTTGTGGGAGCATGCAGGGATATGGTGGGGACAAGATAGTGGGCTGCTAGGTGCATCATCGAGAGACTTTACTGGTGTGTGGAGGAGGGGGTTTGGCAAAGTAGAAAGGAGGAATTGGAGAAGGGGAGAAGGAAGGATTATGCAGTTGCAGTGGTGGGATAAAATGCGTATGTAAGGGCTGGAGTAGGAGCAGGTGGAGGACTGTAACTAGGAAAGGTCAAAGTCGGAGGGTCTCAGGAACAAAGTTTACGTTACAGGGAGAGTTTCCATCTACACAATGCAGAAAAGCTGATATACATCCTTCAGGCTGTTAAGCAGTTGTTGAAGCCAAGCACATTGTCTTGGGCAGCATCTCAGCAACTGGACAGTCCAGCTGTCTCTTGGCCACATTTTGATGGTGGCCATTCATGCAAAAAGACAGTTTGTAAGCTGTTGTGTCAATGTAGAATGCTGCACACTGGTTGCACGTGAGTCGGTTGATAACTTTCAAAGGTGGCCGTGCCTGTTGACGGGGCTGGTGTAGATGGTAATGGGAGGATGTGCAGTAGCTGGCTGAGACAAGCATCTATAGGGATGCACCAAACCAGAAGCAAATTTTATAGTTTCATCTGTCTTTGGTAGTTTAGTTTCTTGAATTTCTTCTTTTTAATTTAATATTAAAAAGAAACAGTTCTCATTTTTTTGTTTCTGCCAGAAAGTAAACCATTTTTGTGATATATTACAAATTCCTAATCAGGAGCAAATTATTTAGTCTCACCTGAGTGCTTTGGTAGTTTAGTTTTTCAATCTCTGTGTATTAATCTAATTTATTAGACACAGTTTTTGTGTTTTCATCATTGTCTACTGTAGACATCCAAAGCGCATGTTGATAGTAATTTGTTCGTTTGTTTTGAAAGCTAGTGACCGCTCATTAGCAGTAGTCAGCCAGTTAGGCAGTAGCAGCAGCCAGCCGAGACACAAGCAGCAACAGGGCAGTAACCGATTTTGTGACAGTTTATGAGTTCCTAACCAAGAGCATATTGGTAGTTTAGTTTCTTGAATTTCTGTATGTTAATTTAATATGCACTGTTCCTACATTTACATTTGTATCTGAAAGTATACTGGTTTTGTGACATATTACAAGTTCCTAAGCAAGAGCGAATTATTTATTCTCACCTTGAGTGCTTTGGTACTTCAGTTTTTGAATCTCTGCTTGTTGATTTAATTTATTAGACACAGTTCTTCCATTTTCATCAGTGTATACAGTAGAGTTCCATAGCGCATGTCAGTAGTTCTTTGTTTGTCTGCATAGTGTAGCTTTATGGTCTTTAGCATGGATAGTGACTGCGATTGCTGTGTGTGGATGTGAGCCGAGTTGGTGAAATTTTGCTCTGCTCCAGGCTGTGATGATTCCAGTTACACAGCTTTACACTGCAGTCATCTTCAACTTTTCTAGTCCTGTCTTCCTCAGTTGCGTGATATATTATGGTATATTGATAATTTTTACTTATGGATTATCAATATACTGTAATATTACACTGCAGTGGATAGCCATCACTGTTGTGGGCCGGCTTTGGGGACCAACGGATGTCCAGCATGACTCACGAGTCCGCTGATCGGCCCACACCACTGGTCAGTCCAGTTACTGCTCGCACTAAGATTGACCCCTCACCCGTGGTCAAGTGAGAGTTCACATCAGGGTATGAAAGGGGGGAAAGACTTCCCGGAGAGGAGGGGGGGGGGGGAGGCTGGTTCCTTCCAGATGCCATGAAAAGCACAGGCTGCAGCCAACAGCATGTGGTGGCTCATGTCGGTACCAATGATGTGTGTCGCTTTGGATCAGAGAGATTTTCTCTGTTTTCAAGTGGTTGTCAGAAGTGGTAAAGGTTGCCAGTCTAGCTTGTGAGATAAAAGCAGAGCTCACCATTTGCAGCATAGTCAATAGGACCGATTTCTGACCTCTGGTACAGAGTCAAGTGGAGGGTCTGAATCAGAGGCTCAGACAGTTCTGCGACGATGTAGATTGCAAGATTCCTCGACTTTCGCCATAGGGTGGTGAGCTT
The DNA here is from genome assembly GCF_023864275.1 of Schistocerca cancellata. Classification (NCBI taxonomy): domain Eukaryota; kingdom Metazoa; phylum Arthropoda; class Insecta; order Orthoptera; family Acrididae; genus Schistocerca; species Schistocerca cancellata. The sequence goes on along the minus strand of NC_064630.1, from coordinate 426,595,600 downwards.
TCAAGTTCCACTAAATAGGTCAGGAGTCCATTACACGCAGGAGGTGGCTACACGGGTAGCAGGGGCTGTGTGGCATGGACTGGGCAATTTCGTTTGTTAGAGGGTCTTGAAGAAACATATAGAGGACTTCAGTCTCAAAAGATGCAGGTTGAACACAGGAAGAATGTAGATCTAGGAACAGTTGGTATAACAATTGTAAACTGCCATAGCTGTGTTGGGAGAGTACCAGAGCTCCAAGCGCTATTAGAAAGCACTGATGCTCAACTCGTTATTGGCACTCAAAGATGGCTAAAACCAGAGATACGTTCAGCCAAAATTTTTGTGAAGGATGTAATAGTGTTCAGAAACAATAAGCTAGACACAGCTGGCAGTGACACACGTGTTGCTGTTAGAAGTAGGTCATTCTTGGCAATGGGAATAAAATAATAATTGCATCCTTTTACTGACCTCCCAATTCAGATGATACAATTGCTGAAAGGTTCAAGGAAAATTTGAGGCTAATTTCAAACATGTACCTGACTCATACAATTACAGTTGGTGGTGACTTCAATTTACCCTCAATGTTTTGGTGAAAATGCATGTTTAAATCTGGAGGTATGCATAAAAATCATTTGAAATTGTGTCAAACACATTCTCTGAAAATTATTTCGAGCAGTTAGTTAACAAGCCCACTGAAGTAGTAATTGGTTGTAAATACACACTTGACCTCTTAGCAATAAATAATCCTGGGCTAATAATGAACATTAAAATGGATACAGGGATTAGTGAACACAGGGTTCTCGTAGCAAGATTAAATACCCTAAATATTCAAAAAATAAATGACACCTATTAAAAAAAAACATAATGATTCCTGAGAGACCATCTCCCCTCCCTACAAACTAACAATGTAAGTGTAGACCAAATGTTGCTTGAATTCAAAGAAATAATATTGGTAGGAATTGAGAGATCTATACTAAATAAATTAACTAAACATGGAGCTGATAACCTCTGGTATACAAAACAGATCAGAATACTTTTGCAAAAACAGCGAAAATGCATGCCAAATTTAAATGAATGCAAAGTCCTCAAGATGCCGATCTTTCACAGAAGCTTGAAATTTAGCATGGACTTCAATCCAAGATGTTTATAATAGTTTCCACAATGAAACTTTGTCTCAAAACCTGGCAGAAAATCCAAAGAGGTTCTGGTTTCCTGTAAACTATACTTGTAGCAAAACAAAATCAGTGCCTTCTCTGCATGATAGCAGTAAGAATACTGTTAATCACAGAGCTGTTAATGCAGAGTTACTAAATATATCTTTCTGAGGTCGGCCGGGAAGGCCAAGTGGTTCTAGGCGCTACAGTCTGGAACCAGGCGACCGCTATGCTCGCAGGTTCAAATCCTGCATCGGGCATGGGTGTGTGTGATGTCCTTAGGTTAGTTAGGTTTAAGTAGTTACAAGTTCTAGGGGACTGATGACCTCAGAAGTTAAGTCCCATAGTGCTCAGAGCCATTTCTTTATATCCCTCTGAAATTCCTTCACCAAAGAAAATGAAGTGAATATTCTAGAATTCCAATCAAGAACAGCTTCCAACATAACTATGAAATTACTGATATGGGCCTGTAATTTAGTGGATTACTCCTTCTGCCTTTCTTGAATATTGGTGATCACACCAATATTCAAGAAAGGCAATAGGAGTGATTCACTAAATTACAGGCCCATATCAGTAATGTCGATATGCAGCAGGATTTTGGTACATATATTGTTTCTGAACATTATGAATTACCTCAAAGAGAATGGCCTGTAGACACACAATCAACAAAGGTTTAGAAAACAGCATTCTTGAAACAAGCTAGCCTTTTACTCACACAAAGTGTTAAATGCTATTGACAAGGGATTTCAAATTGATTCTGTATTTATAGATTTCCAAAAGGCTTTTGACACTATAACTCACAAGTGGCTTGTGCGTATGGAATATTGTCTCAATTATGCAACTGGATTTATGACTTTCTGTCGGAAAGGTCATGGTTCGTAGTAACTGATGGAAATTCATAGAGTAAAACAGAAGCAATTTCTGATGTTCCCCAAGGTAGTGTTATAGGAGCACTGCTGTTCCTTATCTTTACCAATGATTTAAGAGACAATCTAAGCAGTTGTCTCAGGTTGTTTGCAGCTGATGATGTTGTTTATTATCTAGTAAAGTCTTCAGAAGATCAAAGAAAATTGCAGAATAATTTAGAAAAGATATCTGTATGGTGCAAAAATTGGAAATTGATCCTAAGTAATGAAAAGTGTGAAGGGCATCCACATAAATGCTCAAAGGAATACATTAAACTTCAGGTACATGATAAATCAATCAAATCTAAAGGCCATAAGTTCAGTTAAATACCTAGGAATTACAATTATGGACAACTTAAATTGGAAATAAACATAGAAATTGTGGGGAAGGTGCACCAAAGACAGCGATTTATTGGCGGAACACTTAGAAGATGCAGCAGATCCACTAAAGAGATTGCCTACACTATGCTTGTCCGTCCTCTTTCTGAGTACTAGTTCACGATGGGGGATCCTTAACAGACAGAATTAATGGAGTATATCAAGAAAGTTCAAAGAAGCTCAGTACATTCTGTATTATCGAGAAATAGGGGAGAGAGTGTTATAGAAATGACAAAGGATTGGGTTGGACATCATTGAAAGGCAAATGTTTCTGATCTGATCCATTATAAATGGTTCTCATTGTGGCAAGATCTTATCATGAAATTTCAATCACCAACTTTATCCCTTGAATGCAAAAATATTTTGTTAATGTCGACTTACACAGGGAGAAACAGTCATCAAAATACAATAAGGGAAACCAGAGCTCACACAGAAAGATTTAGATATTTTTTTCCAACATGCTGTTTGACAGTTGAATTATAGAGTGTTATTGTGAAGGTGGCTCTATGAACCCTCTGCCAATCACTTAAGTGTGATTTGCAGACTATACATGTAGATGTAGACAGGTTTCCATCTAGGTCTATTGCAAGGATATGAGCCATGGGACAAAGGGTAGGGAGCAATATGTGACCCTGCCTTTTATGGGGTTGGAGATGCCTTTGACAGGAGTGGAGTAGGTGGTAGTGGGAGGATGAGTGGGGCAGATCTTGCATCTAGGTATATTGCAGGGATATTAGTTATGGGGCAAGGAGTAGGAAAAAGGGTGAAATAGGGGCAGACAATGTTATTGCATAGATTGAACTGATGGTTTCCTGAAATTGTATAAGGTAAATGTCAAAATATTTTGCATGAGAAATGTATCTCTCATTTGTTAGCCCTAGCCTAGCCTGTGCTTCACGTGAGACAAATGCTTCATGAACAAGAAGTTAAATCATAATCTCTCTTCACCTCCATTACTTTTGGACACAAGTGTAGGTATGCATTAGTATTCTTGTTTGTGTTTATACATTGCTTTTGCGGGTACCGTTTGGGAGTGCCCTGAATGCTAAGAGAGCTATGATGATTAAATTTCACATAGAAGTTTGTAGTTCACAGAAATGACATACATCTTCTTCTGTAACATGCTAGCTACAAACATATTCAATGTTGTTGTTGTTGTGGTCTTCAGTTCAGAGACTGGTTTGATGGAGCTCTCCATGCTACTCTATCCTGTGCAAGGTTCTTCATCTCTAAGTACCTAGTGCAACCTATGTCATCCTGAATCTGCTTAGTATATTCATCTCTTGGTCTCCCTCTACAATTTTTACCCTCCACGCTGCCCTCTGGTACTAAACTGGTGATCCCTTGATGCCTCAGAACATGTCCAACCAACTGATCCCTTCTTCTAGTCAAGTTGTGCCACGAATTCCTCTTCTCCCCAATTCTATTCAGTACCTCCTCATTAGTTACGTGATCTACCCATCTAATCATTAACATTCTTCTGTAGCTCCACATTTCAAAAGCTTCTGTTCTCTTCTTGTCTAAACTATATATTGTCTATGTTTCACATCCATACATGGTTACACGCCATACAAATACTTTGAGGAAAGACTTCCTGACACTTAAATCTATACTTGATGTTAATAAATTTCTCTCTGTCAGAAACGCTTTCCTTGCCGTTGCCAGTCTACATTTTATATCGTCTCTACTTCGATCATCATCAGTTACTCTGCTTTCCTCGTAGCAAAACGCATCTACTACTTTAAATCTCATTTCCTAATCTAATTCCCTCAACATCACCTTATTTAATTTGACTCCATTCCATTATCTGTGTTTTCCTTTTGTTGATTTTCATCTTATATCTTGCTTTCAAGACACTGTCCATTCTGTTCAACTGCTCTTCCAGGTCCTTTGCTGTCTTTGACAGAATTACAGTGTCATCGGCAAACCTCAAAGTTTTTATTTCTTGTCCGTGGATTTTAATTCCTACTCCAATATTTTTCTTTTGTTTCCTTTACTGCTTGCTCAGTATATAGATTGAATAACATCAGGGATAGGCTACAAACCTGTCTCACCCCCTTGCCAACCACTGCTTCCCTTTCGTGGTCCGGACTCTTATAACTGCCATCTGGTTTCTGTACAAATTGTAAATAGCCTTTCGCTCCCTGTATTTGACCCCTGCCACCTTCAGAATTTGAAAGAGAGTATTCTAGTCAACATTGTCAAAAGCTTTCTGTAAGTATACAAACACTAGAGATGTAGGTCTGCCTTTCCCTAATCTGCCCTATAAGATAAGTTGTAGAGTCAGTATTGCCTCACGTGTCCCAATATTTCTACGGAATCCAAACTGATCTTCTCTGAGGTCGGCTGCTTCCTGTTTTTCCATTCAGTATTCAATATGCTTAGATAAAAAAAATCTGTCCACCAAGCAGCAACAGGAGAAAATGCACCAGAGATGTGGAAACATGTGAGCTTTTGGAGCCAGTGGCTCCTTTTCTGGCAGAAGGGTTGAATGGAAAAGAAGAGGGATGAAGGAAAAAGATTGTGAGGTTTAGGAAATGGGAAGAGTTATAGAAAAGTTGTCCAGGACCCTGGTTTGAGGGAGACTTACTGGGCGGGATAAGGAGAAAAGTCTGTCAGTTGGCGCCTGCACCAGCAGAGATTTGAAAACCTGAGAACTTAAAGATGGAAGATTCATTGATAAACAAGACAGAGTTGACTGAAAAGAGGCTGTGAAATAGACAATAAAATGGAAAGCTAAGTGCATCATATGTGGTAGACGGGTAAGGGGAGAGGAAAAAAATAGACAGACTAAGGAAAAAGAATAGAAAAATAAAAGAGACTGAAGAAAAGGAACAGTGACTGAAAACAAAAGCTGAGAACACAGAAATTAATGGAAATTTAGGCCTGGTTGATGGCAAGAACCAAGCACATGTTCTGAAGCCAATTCCCACCTGCAGGGTTTTGAGAAACTGCTGTTGGGTGAGAGAATCCAGATGGAACATGATGAAACTGGCTCTGAGGTAATGTTATAGAGAACCATAGGGTAGGGAAAAGTGAGCAGAAGGCAGTGGCAGGATACGTATTAGAGGAGGCATGCGGAGCACGCACACTCCCCAACCCCACCCCAACCCCCCCCTCCTCTAGCGGGGCTGCCTGCATTGCCACCCACACCACCCCCGCCAGTCAGCCCGCCTGAATCGAGTTATTGGGTAGTTGTACTTTCATATGAAGCACACGCGTCCGCATCTACATATATTATATGTTTCTATCTGGCATTTGTTCGAAAAAATTTGTTAATTTTCTATCTTTTTCCTGTATAGAGAACCTTCGATACCTAGCTTTATAAATACAGACTATTTGCCGAATAGGGAGCTAGTTTACATTCAGAAGCAGAAATATTAAGACTGAGGAATGAATAAGTAAAAAGTCCCAGTTGTAGCAATTGCAACTGTGAAGATTAGTCAAGAGTGAGAGTGATCAGTTGATTGTGAGGTATTAATAATAGTAATTCACAGTAATTTCTCGGTTGTGGTGAGTCTCTTCCTGTTTGACAACAACAGGATACTGTGACCCCCAAATTCTTACATTATGGCGGTTTACTTTATGCAATAGATGAAATTTCAATTTGTCCGAAAAGATGAGTCATTCAGAGAAAGTGTCCTCTGACATACCCTGGAGAACTAAATTTCAAAATTCATAGCCTCTATTATGGTTGCCAGAATGCAATTGCTGCAGTAACTGCGACTTTTAAGGCTTCATATGCAGGCATCATTTCAGTGCATGCCACAACATTGTTTGAGGAAGTTTAAAGTTCCTGGTGTGCCCATCTTGTGACATCCAAGGACTCCATGTGATATTTTCATCAGACCTGTGTGGCCCGACCAGTGTTCTTTCCATCACATACTTAACAAACTTCAAGAATTTTGTATGCCTGTCATAAACCTGCTCGCGCAGAGGTGGTTTCTTGCTTAATCGACAGCGGAACTTGAACTGTGGATTGACTATGTGCAAACTCCAACAGACAAAATTATTTCTCTCATGGTGTAGCCACCATGTTGCTAGAAACAAAAAATGTTGCAGCTGTGTCAAAACTTTGAACCTTCCTCTATCCAGTGATATGTGCAATGTTTGCATGTAATAAACACCTGAAATATATCCTTTTATTTAAAATCACCTGGTACTATGAAAGTGCTTCTGAAACAACATGATGTACACCGCTGTTTTGTAAACTCTCTTCAGCCTTCTATATTGCTATGGCTACCACCAAATTATCAGTTAGGTTGAATGGGCGCAGATAAAGAATGTATACTGGCGATGCATAATATCCTGCTGCAGAGCAAACTCTAGAACATTACAACAAGGGCACTCATACGGTATTTTGCGGCAGGGTAAGAGCTAAATATGTGAGTATGGAGTATTTTTAATATTTTAGAAGATGAATGGGGACTTGTAAGTGCCGTAAAACAGTTTCAATTCCAAACCTGTTAAAAACCTTTGTAATTCAGATTTTCAAATCATATTCAAGAAAGAAAAACTTCTGAGTACACTAGATCTTTTACTTTCTCTGAGAACCGGTGGGGAGGTATGCCCCTAAGCATGGGCGCCCTTGCATGACAGTCATGACCCCAGTGACTTGTTTCACCACACATGCCATCTGGATTCTCCCTCCTGGCACCAATTTCTCAGAACTCCATGGGTGGGTACTGGCTTGACAACATTTGCTTGGTTCTCCCCACCCACGTGGCCTAAATGTATGTTAATTTCTGTCATCTCAACATTTATTTTCAATAACTATTCCTTTTCTTTGATCCCTTTTATTGTCTGACCTGTCTAATGTTCCCTGCTCTCCTCACCCATCTACCATGTATAATACACTTAGTTATTGTTTTTACTGACTTTCACAACGTTTTTTGAGTAATCTTTCCTTGCTTATCACCCTTTAAGTTCCCAGGTTTTTACATCTTGTCCGATACAGGCACCAACGGCCAGTCTTTCCTTCTCATCCTGTCAACTAAGTCCCCCCTGATCTGGAGTTCTGGGTGAATTTCCTCTAACTCTAATCATTTTCTTATCTCACCAGCCCTTTTCCTTCATCCCTCTGCTTTTCCATTCAGCCCTTCTGCCAGAAGAAATAATCACTGCCACTGAAAGCTCACATATTTCCAAATCTTGGTGAGTAAATTTTTAATCTACCTACAGTATATTTTCAAAAATTAATTATTTTTACAAATATAACTACAAACATTGATAGACATCTCAGTAGGTTTGTCAGTATTATTATCTATTATTATTTTCTTTTATAATGTAAAATCCTTGTTCAGGATAATGTAACACAGCGGACTTTTGATATCCCCAAATTATTTGTTCCCTGCCGCAATATTCTCAGATTATGTTCAAACCTGCTGGTTTCTCATTTACTTTAGGCCAGGCACTAGGAGAAAGCTCTCATGTTGTAGAAATACCAGCAGTAATCTGCGCAAATGATGGTCGCAGTGATGAGATGGCAGTTGCATAAGAAGTGCTTTCGGCTTCATTGCTCTTAGCTTCCATGTGCTGCTGACAAATTGGGTAACAGTGACTAGTAGCGACGTTGTTTACATTTCAATGCCAACACTTGGGATCTCCGGCATGCGAGCACTGCCAGGTCTCATGTTCTCCCATACATTTGGCACATTGAGCACTATGAGCACTACTTCGACACTGTGAACTTAAATGGAAGTGCCTAAGGTAATTGTGACATTGCAAAACATACTGGCCAAACGGTTCAACAGAGCATCAGATACCACACAAATATACACACTGGGGAAGTTGTGGAGATATATATGTTACAACAAATTTTGGTGTGAGTAGTAGTTTCATTTCGTTTCTCCATTTTCAATTACTCTTTGTGAACCTTCTTACGTCAGTTAGTAAAAATTCTGACTTTATTTCAACAAGGATGTTTTGGTGGGATAACGCAGAATTGACATCATTGATGACTCCCCATCTGTTTGTTAGGAAATTACGGATATAAGTTCCCGTATTTTTTCTGTCGGCTGCGCTGTTTGAAAGACCCTCTTGCCGGAGGTTCAAGTCCTCCCTTGGGCATGGGTGTGTGTGTAGTTCTTAGCATAAGTTATTTTAAGTAGTATGTAAATCACTGATGACTCAGCTGTTTGGTCCCTTAGGAATTCACACTTATTTGAACTTTTTTTTCTGTCGAAAAATGTCAAGGAGCTATAATCTATTTGCGGACTGCCCAGTTTTGGTTTCAGTTTTGTACCTGTTGCTACCAATAATTGAGATATTAATGATTTCATGTCTTATGTTGCTACATTCTATAAATGATATTCTTCCAAGGGCCGTCAGATGTACTTTCCTACGTACCATTTTTGCCCTCTACAAAGATGTCATAGGGCCCCATGTCTGTTGGTTGATATGTATTATCTTTACTAACGTATTTGCTGTTGCTAATAAACGTTTTACTTCCAGTGGGAGGAACCGTTGTGGTCACTGAGTTGTCCACATCTTTACGACTAACAGACTTTTGGAAGTAGGCTGCCCATTACAATTTCTATCTAATGCAGTTACCCTCTTGTTACTGTCTATGTCAACAAGTTCCACAGTGTATGCGATATTATCAATATCTACCATGTCTACATCCCCTTCAACATTACCACTGTGCTTTTACTTGCCTTTGCCTTCCTCGATGCATTTGTGTCTGGAGCTGTTACCTGATGGAATGAGGGTGATTGGTGTCTTGCCTTTTGTCACTGGGCATTATTTGTTAGACGCTGCGACGAGACATCTGAACATGATAAATGCTGACCCAATTCCATCTGATAGTTGTGAGGACAGTAATCTTGACAGTAAATTTCGATGGTACCCAGTTAGTATGGTTCTGTAATTACCACTGTTGAAGGAGGCTGTTTTAATACCATTGTTTTATTTTATTTTTATTTTGATCCAACATCAACTGGTTACAAAAAAAAAGTGACACAGTCTAAGATCACATATATTTTTAGATAAATGGTCTTCCATCGTACAAGTGTACTAGATCTAGAAACTCACCTGTTGAATATACAGTATTGTTTAGGAGCCATAATTTTAATTTCTTTTTTAGTTTTGTAATGGGCAATTTGGAGATATTAGGATGGAAGCAATTCAGTAGTTTTATGCCTGCATAAAAGAAGAATGCCTACTACAGAAGAATGCTGAAGATTAAATGGGTAGATCATATAACTAATGAGGAGGTATTGAATAGGATTGGGGAGAAAAGAAGTTTGTGGCACAACTTAACTAGAAGAAGGGATCTGTTGATAGGACATATTCTGAGGCATCAAGGGATCACCAATTTAGTATTGGAGGGCAGTGTGGAGGGTAAAAATCGTAGAGGGAGACCAAGAGATGAATACACTAAAGAGATTCAGAAGGATGTAGGCTGCAGTAGGTACTGGGAGATGATGAAGCTTGCACAGGATAGAGTAGCATGGAGAGCTGCATCAAACCAGTCTCAGGACTGAAGACCACAACAACAACAACAACAACAACAACATTCCTGGATAGTGAGGACTTTTCTCATAAAGTGTTGTTCTATGAGAGATGATGTGGGGTCTCTCTCTACCTCTGGTGTTGTGATTGTGTATTTCTTTATTAGGTGTTTTGTTACTGTTTATTGCCATAATGATTATATTCAGTACATACAGGTTATGAACAGTTAGTATTTTAAATTCTTTAAAAAAAATTCTGCAGGACTCCTGGCACATTTATTTCCTATAATTCTAAGTGTCCTCTTTTTGTAAGATAAGTACACGTTTCATATTACCTTTACTGCTGGATCCCCATCGCTCTATCCCATGGCTTAGATGGGATTTAAATAGTGCAAAATATATTTGCCACAGAGTGGTGATGTTACAAAAAGATGTCAGTTTTCTTAGGACATATATGATGGTACATAGCTTTTTGCAAATATCATTTACATGATCAGACCAGTTTAACTCTGCATCAAGTGTCAGGCCAAGAAATTTGCTCGAGTATTGTTTTTTAATGTATTCATCACCCATTAAAATTTGGTTTTCGTGAGTTTTTTGCCTCCCAAGATGAAATTCAGTATAGACAGATTTATTTTGGTTTAGCTTGTTTTCATTAAAATACTGCAGTTAAGCCTGCTGCAGTATTGGATTCCACTTCAAGTTGCAAATAGTTTGGATTGTGGCATATTAACATGGTATCATCCGCATATAAGATAGCTGTCGCATGGTTTGTTATGGACTGAGTATCACTAACATAAATAATAAAAATAAGTGGCTCTAATATAGACCCCTGTGGAATACCAAAATTTATGTCAGTGGTGTTTGATTTGTATGCTCCCTCTGAAGTGAACTGCTAATAGACACAAACTGCTTCCTATTTTTCAAGTAGGACCTCATCAGATAATGGGCTGTGTCTCAACTGCCATAGTTCCACCGTTTGTCCAGCAATATGGTCGTATCAACACAGTCAAATGCTTTTTGTAAGTCATACCAGGAAGTTCCAGATTCTTATGTATATTACTTTCTCAAAGATTTTGGATATTATTGGAAGAACAGAAATGGGTCAAAACCAGAATGAGATTTTCACTCTGCAGCGGAGTGTGCGCTGATATGAAACTTCCTGGCAGATTAAAACTATGTGCCAGACCGAGACTCGAACTCCCGAGTTCGAGTCTCGGTCCGGCACACAGTTTTAATCTCCCAGGAAGTTTCAATGGATCAAAAGTTTTCTACTAGATTTCTGTTCCCTTTTTTAAAAATAGGCACAACTCGAGCAATTTTCAAATTCTGGAAATAGACCATCTTCCATATGAAAGTTGATAACTGTTGATAAAGGTGATGCAATTTTATGTATACATTTCTTAAGTGTATCCATACTAAGACCACCATATCTTCCTGCATGGGAATTCTTTAAGCTACTCGCTATTTTAATTATTTCTTCTCTACTTTTTGGTGTCCAAAAATATACTTCCTGATACTGGTGTTCCTCTGAATTTGTATTTATGATTTTTAAGCTGATTGTTTATGTTGGAGCCAACAGAAGCAAGGTAATTTTAAACAGATCTGCTATCTTAATTCTGACCAGTTTTTATTGTGCTGTTTATCAGCAAGTGATTTTCAGTTAAGTATGTTTCCCAGATTTACCTATTTCTCTATTTACTAGTGACCATGATGTTTTGGAGATATTATTTGAGTTCTGAATGACACTTTCAAAATTTTTATGTTTTTCTGAAATTAATAGGTCTACATAGTATTTCTGATACCTTTTGAACTCTTCTTTTAATTATTTATTGGTCAAGTCATTTAACATAGCATACTCATACCATCTTAGGTTTTCTCTAGCCTCAGTGACTGAACTTGATATCCAGTTTCGAGTTACAGCTTGTGACTGAATTCTCTTTTTTATTAATGTGCACACTTGGTTGAGAATTTCATATAGTTCACTTGAGAATTTGCCATAACTATGATGTGTTGTATAGCAACTATGTGTAGGAACCATTTTTATGTGTACACTTAGTTCTGCTGCATAGTGGTCTGACAAAGCACTTATAATAACAGAAGATGTGAGATCATAAAGATGAATACCAGTGATTATGTTATTTATTGCAGACTGGCATGTTTCAGTCTCCCTGGTTGCAGTGTATATCAGGTATCTCACATTATATTCAAGCAGAGTATACTTGAATAGTGTAGTGTGTAACTTATCTGCTAATACATTTATGTTGAAATCTCCTGTAATTACTAACTTGTTCAGGTGTGATATAAAAACATTACCTATCATGCCACAAAACTTTGTTAAGAAAACTTCGAAGTTTCCTCCTGGCGGTCTATATAAACATATATCATAAATTTCATCATTTTGTACCTTTATATGTGCTGCACATAATTCAATTGTTCCTTCTAATGATTATTTTCTTACATTTACAGAATTAAAATCAAATGTGCTTTTCACATACATTGACACACTACCACCTCTGATAGAAGATCTGCAAAACTTATTAGCTAGTACCATGTTTAGAGGTTTAAATTTGGATTAAGATAACCAGTGTTCACTAATACCAATTACATCAGGCATAGTTTCATTTACAAAAACGTCTAATTGTTCACATTTATTGCTCAAGCCCTGTACATTCTGGTGGATTAGCCCCCAGGGGCTCAGCATTCATTTGCTGGGTACGGGCTTGGTGACCCCGGGGTTCCTGAGCTGGGGACTGGTAAGCGCCACCAGTCCCCCGTCACCGTAAGCTCTGAGCATACTTCAGCGACCACCGTGCGGCGCGGCGGTGGAACGTTGTGTGTCTCAGGGAATGGGGATCTTGGCTTGACCGCCCGGATCGCGAGGATGGAACAAACCTCTATAAAAAAAACCTCAATCTCAAGGTGTGCTGCGTGCTGATGAGATGCATGGCTGTTGAGGTCGATAGCAGGCAACCTCTGGGGAACCTGCCACACCTCAGTTGTATAAGGCTTACCTAGGCACGCAGGGCTCTGTCTAGGTGGACTTCTAGTTCCCTAGCTGCTCGTGGGACCGAGATGGATCCTTCGAAATCCTCTTTTCTTCCTCCCAGCGGAAAGGGTGGGCCGCTGGAAGGTTCTAACACCCAGTCTCTTAAGAGGGCCCGTGCAGTCAGTCCCCCTGACTCCGGCGCTTCTTTGAAAAGTCCAGTCTTAGGTAACAGAATGCATTCTGGTAATCCGAATGTGTTTCTCATTGTTAAACGGAAGGAGGGTAGTTTCGAGAAGGTTTCGCCCTTCTATATACAAAAGGGATTGGAGGGAATCTGTGGCTCCTTAAAATCGGTGAAGCGCTTACGTAATGGGACCTTGCTAGTGGAAACTTCCAGTTCCCAGCAAGCAACTAACCTCCAATCTGCTAAATGCCTTGGAGAGTATGCCATAGACACTGAACTGCACAGCACCTTGAACTACAGCAAAGGTGTTGTGACATGCCGGGATCTAGTTGACATTCCCAAGGAAGAACTGCAACGTGAGTGGGCTCCAGAAGGTATCGTTGATGTCCAAAACATCATGAAGAGGGTTGATGGCACTCTTGTCAAATCCGACTCCTTTATTCTGACCTTCAGTAGCACAAAACTTCCTGACCATGTTAAAGCTGGCTTCCTTCGCCTTCATGTGAGGCCTTATTTCCCAACCCCAATGCGCTGTTTTAAATGCCTGCGTTTTGGGCATACCACCTTAGGCTGTAAAGGCGAAGCGACTTGTGGAAACTGTGGTCAGGCTGCTCATGAAGGAGTTGGTTGCTCGTCTCCGGCTAAATGTATTAATTGCTCTGGGAACCACCCTGTTTGGAGTAGGACTGCCGCATATTTTTAGAGGAACGCAAGGTCCAGGAAATAAAAACAACCAAGCGTATCCCCTATGGTGAGGCCAAGAAGATCTATAAGTCGATGCAACCTCCCACATTTGCTACATCTTTTGCATCCCTGGTTCAGAAGTCTACTCCAAAAGTCGATGCCTCAACGCAGACTGAGGTGGTGAGTGTTGGCACTAACACCTGCAGCTGTCAGTGCACTTGCAACGCAGCCAGTGTTTCAGAGCCAGTAGCCCCTACTCGAACGGCAGACAAAGGTACAGTGGCGAACTTGGGCCTGCCCCTGGCGCCTCCAACGGCTGAGGCTGTTCCCAAGCCCAGTGCGCCAATTACCACTCCCACATCAGCTCCCCCAAAGTCCACCAAACCACAGAAAGCTACCGTACAGCAACAACAGCACGTCAAATCCCGTGGTAAACCATCTGACCATGCGGATGTTGTTTTACGTGAGGCTTCATTTGACTCTTCCGCAGAGTTGATGGAGTACGATGTATGTGTGGGGCAATCATCTCGTCCCACGCCTGCCCCTCCACCTGCTGCAGTCTCCCCACCCCGTCGGAGAGACAGGATGAAGGTGCTACCCCCAACATAGATGGCTCCCATACTCCAGTGGAACTTGCAAGGGTTCAGGACGCATGTGGAGGAACTTCGTCTACTCTCTCAGGGTAGACCACTGTGTCTCTGTCTCCAGGAGACGTATTTCCATCCATCATACTGCCCTGAGATACGAGGCTACACACTCCACAAAAAGGACGACCTGCGTGGAGAGAGAGCTAGAGGAGGCGTAGGTATTTTCGTCAGGACGGACTACCCCTCCTCGCCTCTCTCACTTACGACGACTTTACAGGCCGTCGCTATGTCCGTGCACGTGCGTCATCCATTGACTGTATGTTCACTTTACTTGCCCCCAAATGATGCTCTTGATGAAGCGGCCCTCACCGACCTTCTTACCCAGCTCCCCCAGCCATTCATTATTTGTGGTGATTTTAATGCCCACAATGTGCTTTGGGGCTCTGCAATTACCTGCCCCAGGGGTAGAGCAATTGAGAGGCTTCTCCTGTCATCCTGTGCCTACTTGCTCAATGGAGGACAGAGTACTCATTTCTCCACAGTGACTGGGTCGTTCTCTGCCATTGATCTCTCGCTTTGCTCTCCAGCTCTTGCCGCCAGTGCTCACTGGGAAGTGGTCGCTGACTTGCACGGCAGTGATCATTTCCCAATCTGGATTCACCTGCCAGATGGCGTGGGCCCCGAAAGGAGACCACCACGATGGGTGCTCAGTGGACTGACTGGACACTTTATAGCCAGTTGGCCCAATTCGAACACTGTGCGAATGTTGAGGTGTGGGTGGATCATATTACCAAAACGGTCCACCACGCCGCTGCAGCATCCATTCCACAGTCCACAGGCCACCGGAAGAGGCCACCTGTGCCTTGGTGGAGTGCCGAATGCCGCTCTGCAATCAGGACCAGGCGTGCGGCTCTGCGTCGGTTCAAATGTTGGCCGACTGCTGAGAATCTTGCAGCCTTTCGGGTGGCGAGGGCAAGATGTCGCCGCATTATTCGTGAGAGCAAGAAGAGGTCGTGGCAAACGTTCCTGAACACCATTAATCGTTCCACCAAAAGTTCCATTGTGTGGGAGACCATCAGGAGAATTTCTGGCAGAGGAGGGAGGTGCCCCATAGCTGCTGTAATGACTAACGGCACTCTCCACACGGATCTGCAAGACATTGCCCAGACTATGGCAGCGTATTTTGCCACAGCTACTGCCACAACCAGTCAGGATCCCGGTTTCCAGTGCCATAGAGCAGTTGCTGAGAGACGTAGTCTGAACTTCCAGTCCACCTCTCATGAAGTTTACAACTGCCCATTTTCTATGTGGGAGCTGGATTCTGCATTGTCTGGGGCTCGTGACACGTCCCCTGGTCACGACAGGATCCATTACAGTATGCTATGGCACCTCACAATGCGGAACAGAGAAGTCCTCCTCGCACTTTTTAATGCCATTTGGGCATCGGGTCACTTTCCTGACGCGTGGCGTGAGGCAGTTTTAATCCCTTTTTTGAAACCTGGGAAAGACCACACGAGCCCAAGTAGCTACCGTAGTATTGCCCTCACTAGTTGCATAGGGAAGACTTTGGAGCGGATGGTCAACCGCCACCTTGTCTGGCTGTTAGAATCCCGGCAACTCCTTAGTCGCTTTCAGTGTGGGTTCAGGAGGATTCGTTCCACCTTCGATAACCTTGCCCTCCTGGAGGCGGCTATACAACAAGCTTTTCTACGCCGTCATCACCTTCTAGGTGTATTTTTCGATATCGAGAAGGCCTATGATACTACTTGGAGGCGTCTCATCCTGGAGCAGCTTCACGATTGGGGTTTTCGTGGTTGTCTTCCTCTTTTTATTCAGTCTTTCCTCTCGCCACGATATTTTAGATACCGGATTGGTGACGTCTTGTCTGATCGCTTTGAGCAGGAGAACGGTGTCCCTCAGGGTAGCGTTTTAAGTGTGACTCTCTTTGCCATCGCTATTAATAGCATTACGTCCATAGTGAAAAGTCCTGTCCAGTGTTCTTTGTTTGTGGATGATTTCTCCTTGTTTTGCTCTTCTTCAAGCCTTGCAACGACAACTCGTCAGTTGCAACTTACGATTCGGCGTTTGGATGACTGGGCGCAGAAGAGTGGTTTTAAGTTTTCCACCGAGAAGTCTGTATGTGTTCTTTTTAACCGTTCTCGTTCGATTTTAACCTTTCCTGAGTTGAGAATGAGGGACGCTATTCTTACTTTTAAAGACACGGTGAGATTTCTGGGGCTCATTTTTGACTCGAAGCTCACGTGGTTACCTCATCTCAAAGACCTGAAACGGCGGTCACTTAAGGCTTTAAGTATTTTAAAATGTCTTAGCCACAGTACATGGGGAGCTGACAGGACTTGTCTGCTCCAGTTTTACAGGGCGTTTGTGCGGTCTTGGCTCGATTATGGGTGCACGGTGTATGGGTCTGCGAAGCCTTCTTACTTAAAACTGTTGGACTTTGTGCACCATGAAGGGCTTTGGTTGGCCACTGGGGCATTCCGAACTAGCCCCATACCCAGCCTCTGTGCAGAGGCTGGTGAACCGCCACTTCATATGCGGCGATGGCTACTTACAGTGCGCCAGGCATATAAAACTTTGTCCACACCATACACCCCTGCATACCATACCGTTGCTCAGCCTCCTCTGGCACGATTGTTTCATAACCGGCAACGTGCGACGCAGCCCTATGGGATTCGCGCACAGGATTACCTCGGTGCGATGTCTATGGCTGGTCTAAGTGTTTTACGTCGCGGTTGGAGCAGATCTCCACCTTCGCTCCTCCGGAGACCCAAACTTATTTTAGATTTGACTAATTTTAAGAAAGCTGGCACACCAGATTTTACGTTCCAATCTCTGTTTTTTAACATTTTAGATGTGCATCACGGTTTCACTGTCGTTTATACTGATGGCTCCAAACAGGAGACTTTCCTTGGCTGTTCTGTGGTGTTCCCTGATCATGTTACCCGGATTCGCCTCCCTGCTGAATATACTGTTTTCGCAGCGGAGCTCCACGCGATCCTGACGGCACTGGAGCAGATGCATCGTGTTCGGGGCGATCGATTTCTTCTCTGCTCCGATTCCCTTAGTGCCTTACAGTCACTGCAGAACCTGTACCCGACTGAAGAGATGGTCCAGCTGATACATGACCAACTGTACTTGCTCCAACGGCGGGGTAAAGAGGTATCCTTCTGCTGGGTGCCTGGTCATGTCGGCATATGGAGCAGATGTGGTCCAGTGTCCTATCCCCTTGCAGTCAGTCATCGCTGCACTCCACAGGAAGTGCATGGAGTTGTGGGAGGACGAATAGCTGGTGGTGACGGCCAATAAACTGCGGTCGGTAAAGTCGACCACTCGGCCGTGGCGTTCCTCCTGCCGGCTGCTCAGGCAGGAAGAGGTGGCGCTCACACGTCTTCGGATCGGGCACTGTCCTCTGACACATAGCTATTTATTACGGCGGGAGGATCCTCCGTTTTGTGATGCTTGTGGTGTGCACATCTCTGTCCGGCACATTTTAACAGACTGCGTTTTATACCGTGATGCAAGGGCAGAAGCACAAGTTGATGGGGATCTGCCCTGTGTTTTAGCTAACGATGAGACGTGTGTGTCTAGGGTTTTTAAGTTTTGTGATGTGTCTGGACTCTGGCCTAAACTTTTAGGCTGGCGGTTTTAGTATATTGCAGAGTGGCTGACTCCTCCCTTTTTTCCTTGCGGTCAGCCAGCCACTTCCATCTGCTCCATTGTTTTAGCTCCCTCTACCTTTTTCTTCCTGTGTTGTCCATGTTTTACTGCTGACGCCCTGCTTCATCCCACACTTCGGTGTGGGTGAGCACATATTTTTCCATGATTGTTCCCCGTGTTTTATGTTCCATTTGATGTAAATGTTCTGAGTTTCTTTCTTGACCCCCGTCTCACTATGATGCTGAACGGACGCTGAAGACCTTGCTGTCGTGCGCCCACAAAACCCTTCTACTACTACTACTACTCTGGTGGATTATTTTAAAGTTGTAAACACCTTGTTGTAGATTTCTGTGCTTTTCCAACTTAAGTGAGGTCTTATATCTGTTTCTCTTGTGGGCTTCCTCCTCTTTCTGGTTTCCACTAAAAAATGTTGTGAAGCATATGCAAAGCCATAGCCAACCCTTGGCCAGTGTCAACAGTGATCTCGTCTTTATTTTCCACTTTAAGAAATAGCCGCAGAGAGAAATCTCCCAGCGGCGATATTTTAACACTCGTTACTGAAGATTACTGACTACTGAAGAATGGGATACAACCTGTCAGCTTTGAGCAATATCGTCAGAATTTACCAGAGATGATGTATTACACAGATTTAACAACAAAAACGAGTGTTCGGAAACGAAGGGATTCAGGACAGAGAGAGCAGATGGTGGACATACATCACATACATACATATCTCGAAAATAATGTTAAGCATATCTCTTGTTTGAGTCCTAGTATCCTATTCTTCAGTTGACCTATATAGCTCAACTGAAGATGGGATACTTGTGCAAAACATGGAATACCTCAGTTGATATAAACTTATATGAGTTGTTTCAAAAACTTAAGTTGATGTGTGTAGGTTAACTGTAGTATGGGATACAAATTTAATGTACGTCGATTTCTTCGTTTTCGTTAGCATTATTATCCCTGAGAGTTGGCACGTCATCTCTCACTTTAACTACACTGTCAGTCAGATTAATATTCATATTTTGTGTCATGATCTCCGAGTTCCCCACTGCTGCATTTGGCATATATGGTTTATAGCTTTTTTACATGAGGAAATTTGTAGCCAAAATGTTCAGATAACAGCATGTGTAGCCTGTAGAGAACTTGTACCCAAGGAACCAATTTGGAGGTGACAGAGAACAGGAAGAAATATGGATTGCGGGCCATAAATGTTGTGGCCAGTAACCTGGCTGTGCGAGTGATTCAGGGAAGCAGCCCTCGGTGAACTGTACCTGCAGAGGGACTTCCGGCCGTGACACTCGCCTCTTCCCACACAGGGCCGGAGCAGGAGGTCGCCGGCTCACGAAATATTTTTTATCTGAGCCAGCCGCCAGACCTGTACTAGCACACGCATTATGCAATTTCCGTACAAGGGAAGACATTTTAATGGAAAGCTGCTGTCTGGTATCGGCGTGTAAATACGAACGCAGGAACGACATTATGGAAGTTTGGATCTGGCCATGACTGATGCACAAAGCGCCACAGCAGTTAAGATGACCGCTCGCGTAATGCGGAAAATACGGGTTCGAGTCCCAGTCCGGCACATATGCTCACTGTCTTCTTACCATTACATAGCTGATGGTTGTTCATATTCGTAACTGCGAATACATTTCATGTATTTGATGTAAACGTCACTCGTTTATGTATATTTAGGTGTAGAACTTTTGCAGTATAAATCTAAAGGACTACTCTGCCATATCTAGAACTATTTGCAGCACTTGTAAGCACAAGATGTTCACGCTACCTCTGCTAAGCTGAAAAGCAAGGGATGACAGAAGTTGTGTGTCCTAGAGACCAATGCAGTACTGCTCTGTTGATTTTACTATAACATATGGACCTAAGAAATGTTGGAAGGCGTTAAATCATCAGCGCATTAGCGCCCAGAAGAGACTACCATAAGAAATCCGCTGTATATGCTGGAAGTCCGATATACACACCTAAAAAAAAAGTTTTGCATCATGTCAGTTCCCAGAATTCCAGAACCTGTACAGAAAATGGGAATAGCAATCAACATTAACGTCATTTCCGCCCTTTTTATTGTCACGAACACCACACATTGCATGTTGTACCACCATACAGCGTGACCTTCAGAGGTGGTGATCCAGATTGCTGTACAAACTGGTACCTCTAATACCCAGTAGCACGTCCACTTTGGTTGATGCATGCCTGTATTCGTCATGGCATACTATCCACAAGTTCATCAAGGCACTGTTGCTCCAGATTGTCCCAGTCCTCAATGGCGATTCGCCATAGATCCCTCAGAGTGGTTGGTGGGTCACATTGTCCACCAACAGCCCCTTTCAATCTGTCCCAGGCATGTTTGATAGGGTTCATGTCTGGAGAACATGCTGCTAACTCTAGTCGGGCAATGCCATTGTCCTGAAGGAAGTCATTCACAAGATGTGCACGATGGGGGCCCGAATTTTCGTCCATGAAGACGAATGCCTCGCCAATATGCTGCCAATATGGTTGCACTATCGTTCAGAGGACGGCATTCACGCATCACACAGCCATTACGGCGCCTTCCATAACCACTCATGGCGTATGTTGGCCCCACATAATGCCACCCAAAACAGCACCTTGCTGCACTCGCTGGACAGTGCGTCTAAGGCGTTCAGCCTGACCAGGTTGCCTCCAAACACGTCTCCAACGATTGCCTGGTTGAAGGCATATGCGACATTCATCAGTGAAGAGAACGTGATGCTAATCCTGAACGGTCATTCGGCATGTTGTTGGGCCCATCTGTACCGCTCTGCATGGGGTCGTGGTTGCAAAGATGGACCTCGCCATGGTCGTCGGGAATGCAGTTGTGCATCATGCAACCTATTGCGCACAGTTTGAGTCGTAACATGGCGTCCTGTGGCTGCATGAAAAGCATTATTCAACATGGTAGCATTGCTGTCAGGGTTCCTCCGAGTCATAATCCGTAAGTAGCGGTCATCCACTGCAGTAGTAGCCCTCGGGCGGCGTGAGCGAGGTATGTCATCGACAGTTCCTGTCTCCCTCTATCTCCTCCATGTCCGAACAACATTGCTTCGGTTCGTTCCAAGACGCCTGGACACTTCCCTTGCCCTTCCTGGCACAAAGTAACAATGTGGACGCGATCGAACCGCGGTATTAACCGTCTAGGCATGGTTGAACTACAGAGAACACGAACCATATACCTCCTTCCTGGTGGAATGACTAGAACTGATCGGCTGTCAGACCCTCTCCGCCTAATAGGCGCTGCTCATGCATGGTTGTTTACATCGTTGAGTGGGTTTAGTGACATCTCTGAACAGTCAAAGGAACTGTGTCTGTGATACAATATCCACAGTTAACGTCTATCTTCAGGAGTTCTGGGAACCAGTGTGACGTAAAACTTTTTTTGATGTATGTATAACATAATACACTTATAGTTTCGGTAAGGTTTTCCCAGATCTATGCATATGTTTTCTCTTGCCATTTTCTTCGCAGTTATTGTGTGTTAGAGAGATTGTGCTGATCTAGTGCTCTGCTCTGTTCTGTTCTTGCTCATGACATTAGTACAGCGTACTTACAGATAATTGAAAAGTGTATCAGCAGCTAATACGTA
This sequence comes from Schistocerca cancellata, assembly GCF_023864275.1. NCBI lineage: Eukaryota > Metazoa > Arthropoda > Insecta > Orthoptera > Acrididae > Schistocerca > Schistocerca cancellata. The sequence continues at coordinate 426,573,992 of NC_064630.1, read as the reverse complement.
AACATAATGTACCTGAGATATGTAGTACCGCTGAACATGTGAAATTGCGTGAAAAATAACAAACTGTTATGATTATGAACATGAAAACCTTTCACATTAGAGGTTGGTCGTTCTTTGTCTTCTGTAAAGTACAGGAGAAGGGGATGGATGACAGATTTCTTGGAAATATAAACACACTGTTATATCACTAGCACCAGCATTCATAAAAAAAGGTATGGAGCTCTTAATTTCCCAGAACTTTAACGTGATAATTCAGTGGATAGTACTGCCGCCACATGTTAGAACTACATGTATTAATTTCGAACTTTTCTACCAGTGTGTTTGCTCTCCAAGAAATATCGTAAATTCCACTGAAATCTATTCAAAAAGTTTCCCAGGCTATTAAGCGTTCTGTCTGAATGAATGAAAGAAACTGGGTATTCCTACACGTGATAATTCAAGGGATATTCATTGTTTGTAACATAAAATTCAGTTGTCGGTACAATATTCGTTTTAAAAGCATAAGACTTCACCTGGAAAGGAAGTTTACACTTCTTTAGATGAAAATTTCATTGATTTAGGTACATTTTTCGTTGGTTTCATCACGAAACTGATGTGAAAATTTAACGCTTGCTGAATGTAAGTCGCCTGCCGCCACTTAGAAATCCTAGTGAGACATCTGACACCGCAAAATAAATAGAGACATGTAGCATAAAGTTCCATGACACGGCAGAAAATTTGCTTGCGAGCATGATTCATAATTATGATCGCTGCAGACATGCAGCGGCCAGCGGAATGCGTACTGTTGGTCTGTAGCCTGCCGCGCAGTGCCTCCACAGAATCAGATAACGGTAATGTATTCATGGAAGAGCGCCGCTTTCTCTGGTGCTGGCAGCGCATGTCGATCCTGTGGGCTCTACACTAGATGCTACGTCCAGTAGATGACGCTGCGGCAGTTCAGTATTTTTGCTTTGAAGTGTTACGCGTTAGTAGTATATTGACCACTACTTCTGTATAAAATATCTTATATTTCCATCACATTTATTTGCATCGTTTTTGATGCCTACAATTCAACTTGTAAACAATGCATTTCGTTAACAGATATTGTTGCTACATGCCTTGTATGTATAAGTTCTTAAGTTCTGTGGTCGCTTGCTATTTTAAGGCCAGGGAAATAGCCACTGTTCATTGCACACACACACATTTTTATCGTGCATAGTACCAGTAACTATTTTTTTAGGCTTCAGACCCACTGCACAAGTTTACACCTCAGGAGAAGGAATGTGCATTTCTTGATTTTTCAATGTCTCCTGTAACTGTTAACTCGGGTCATGAGTTGTGGCTATAGTGCTGTCACAAACAGCATACTAATGGTAGAGATCAGAACTTCTGCCTTCCACTTTGCATCATGCACTTGACTCGACAAGTAGATGTCTGATCTCTCTATACACAGACCTGTCAGCAGCGGATGGAGGGCTGGCTACCAGCTGCCAGCCTTGTACATACCACAGAGCTCAACGACCTTGGAGGTTGATGTCTCAGCACTGCCCAACCTTCCAGTGGCAGCAGTGGTTCGCAGTGACTCAGTTCTTAGTGGGCTGCTGTACACAGGGACAGTATCTGACTTCTCGACTAGTCTGGCAATTGTGAATTTTGCGATGGCGGAAAAGAGGTTCCTCTGGCATGGTATTTGTTTAAATAAATACACAGTTGTTATTACTCTATTGTGAGCAGTTTAATGATAGCACAGATGGATTTAAACTTAGGACAAGTCAGAACCAAACTTAAAGTGCCAGTTGTTTAAGCTGCAATTTCAGAAGTGTAGGGTTGGGGGGAGGGTGGATTGTTTAAGACAGCTGGACTTTAACTGTGTGTAGGCAGTATGTAACCTGAAGAGAGAATGTGGTAGCCATCTTGAATTCTATACTTTGAACATGTGATCTGAGTGAACAGTGGCTTGGAGAAAACGTGTTAAGTAGATCAGCAGACTGACATCCATTGTCTAACAGACAGATCTTGGATCTTCAGGTAAACAAACAAAGACCTTCTGTCCTGAAACTGGTATAGGGAGTAGGGGGGCTTTACCTTGCAATTTGTTCCAGTACCACAGGCATAGTACCAGAATTTCACGTCTTGGATTCCGATGTCATAGAGCCACTGTTAGTATTTCAGCCCAACTGTCTTGGATCGCCATCTTGGAATATGATGTCATACAGCCTGTGCCAGTATTCTATGTCAGCCGTGTTGAATTCCATATTTAGCACAAGTGACTTACTTCCACCAGCATGACAATGCAACATTTAGGAGTTTTTTTAATTTCCCATCAATTTGTACTTAGGACAACAGCACTATTGCCACAGTGACATCATCAGAGTTTGGGAAAATAGTGCCAATTTTGACTTTCCTCCTCCCACCATTTTATACATAACAGAATTGGTCTATGTCAGAGGAGGGAATGGGGCTGGTTAATCTGATGATTCATTGATGACATCATCTATTTCAGAACCTGCCCCCTTGTAGCTACTTGCATTCTCTTTAGGACAGTAAAACACAGCCTGCAAGATCTGCCTTACTTGCATCTTCTTTCTTAAATTCTTAAACCACTTTGCCTTACTTTCCATCTCATTACGCTCTTCCTGTTCACTTTCAAATCCTTTGTCTTCCTTTTTTTCAGCCAAATGATGTGAAAACCTTCTACATTTATCACACATATCTTTTCATGGCCTATGGAATTTCAGATTCAGTCTCATTGGGAATACCTGGTGATACAACCACAATTTCTTGGCTGTCTTTCCTTCTTCATTGCATTGTTCCTGATATAACTCACATGTTATCTTAATACTCACATTGAAATGTATGTAATTGGCTGCACATTGTTTCCTCTTGTGATGAGAAGGAAGGGTAGGTAAGGAACCTATTTACTTTCTTCTGCCTCTTTATCTTTGGTTCACGACACCCTCTTCTCTCTTTATCAGTTACGTAATGTAAAAATGTATGTTTTCTTTACCTTTGATGTACATTACCTCAAAACTGGATTCCTGCAAGTAAAGACAATATATGAGAAGTCTTCCAATGATCGCTCACATTCAGTAAGAGTTCTGCTTGCAAATCCATTTATCTTGGGAGTTTGTTGTCCATCTCTCTTGGTGACTTGCAATAGTCATGCCCCCAGACAGAAGATGCATCAGTGCTTAAACAAAACTATTGGGATATATCTGGGTGATGCAATATACTTCCATTGAGTAGAGGTCCTTTTATGTTTTCAACGTTGGGTTGACATTGATTGGGCCATATCCATAGATTATTTTTCTGTAACACTTGTAACAGGGAATTGCTGTTCAACGACTGGTGAGAAATAAATTTTCCAAAGAAAGACACTAATTCCAAATAATGTTTGAGTTGTGTTTTGTTCTGAGATGTGGGAAAATGCCGAATTGCGTCTAGCCTCCCTGGATCTGACAAAATACCTTGTGATGATACGACATGTCCTAGGAATCTGACCTTTTCATTCCCAAATTCAGTCTTCTTTAAATAAGCTATAGCAATGTATTCTGAGAATTGGTATAGTACTTGTCCGAAAAGTTACAAATAATCTTCCAATGTAGGCACTGATATTTACAAGTCATCCACGTAGACAGTAACTTTATTAAATAGTTATGGACCTGAAACTTTGTCTGACATGGAAATGAAGACAACTGCACTCACATTCAAGCCAAAAGGCAAGACACAAAAGTTATAGCTTTTGACCCCACCTACAAAGGCTGTATACTTCCTAATGTCTTCATGGAGATCTGCAAATACGACGGCTTTAAATTGATTATGGTAAGATATTTCACTTTATGGTACTTCAGTACCGTAACTGTTCTTCTAAGTTGTTGGGATATATCCTAACAGGACTGTTTGTAACCCATGAGTTGAGTTCAAGCCTGATGTTGCTGTCAGGTTTGGCAAAAACTAACATAGACTACGATATGATGAATATAAGTGTTGTATGACACCCCAATCTATCATCCTCTTTATTTCCTTCTTTACTGCTTCCTCCTTGAACCAGTATATGGGGTATGATAATGATAATGTTTGGGTTGTGGGGCGCTCCACTACGTGGTTATCAGCGCTTGTGTCTTTGCACAGTCCAATCTCGCCACGTTCACGAATGGTGATGAAATGATGAATACAACACTAACTCCCCGAGCAGAGAAAATACCCAACCTGGCCGGGAATCGAATCTGGGATCTGTTGATCCAGAGTCAGCAATGTTAGCCACTAGACCACGAGCTGTGTACATGGGCTATGATGAAAATCAGAACATTTTGTCTGGGAAAACGTCCATTTTGTATGTGTAACCTTTTATTAATCATGGTCCCTTATCAGATACATACATTTTCCGAAATATTAATTCCTGTAGCTCCTCTTTGTGGAATTCTGACAGACAAACTGATTCACTTACCTTTGCTTGTACTATTGCTAGTCCATACTTATTTCATGTAGCTGTTCATCTTTTTGTGCATCACAGAACAACACAGCTGAATAAGGCACTTGTTCTCCAGTGTATTTGGCAGAGGTCTCTTTTCTGTTGTACTGGTTCTGATCAAGTCTTCTGATAAACATACATCATTAATTGTAAAGAAACACTTTCGCTGTCCTATTAATAGGTGTTATATGAGTATTAATCAGTGATCTCCATACTAACTGGATGTACATCTTCTATCTTTGACCATAGCGCTTATTTGTGCCGTCTCAGGAGTGTTTGTTTATATCGTCCGCCATCTTTTAGTTAGGCAAAAAGTTTCTCTTGGTCATAACGAAATGTATGTTGTGAGTGTAAAATGGTTATTTCGTGCTCTGCATACAACTGTACGAACTGTTGGAACAAGGAAAGTAATTTAACTTTCCACAGGTAATAATTGAATGTCTAGAAATGACAATAATCTCGTAAATATCTTGGTCGTTGCCTTGCATGATGCAATGTGTCTTCTGTTTTGGACAGGTTTCCTCTGCAAAAAGGCGATTTGCTGAAACAGTTGATCATTGCTACTAAACGCAAAGGTTTCACGCCTACAAGGGCTAGTTTCTTGTGTGGAGATCACTTCCTGGAAGAAGATTATTTAGTAAGGCCTGGTACTTCGAGAAGGCATCTCAAACCTGATGCAGTGCCATCACAGTTTGCATTTCCGACGCATTTAATACTCAAGGAAAAGCAACCAAGGCGACAGATTAGAATAACAACTGAACAGTCTACTATACAAACTCATGATTATATTGAACAGGTTAGTCACTTCACATGAACATTGTTTTTTGTTTTCAAACAAACATGTTTTCTCATAAGCACTTGCCAAACTTTGTTTCATGCTTGTACTAAAGGAATGTGGATCTCAAACACAAATAGAAATGATTGACAACGCCACTGACACATGCAGTCTTTTTACCAGATATTGTGGAGGCACAGAGAAGAAAAATCAAGAGCCTGCAGGAAAAAAATAGGAGAAGAGAGAAGAAAAACTATTCAATGAAAGACATCATAAGTGCTCTGAAAGAGAAGGGTCATCTAACAGAGAAGCTGCATGAATTCCTGAATCAACAAACAGGGACTCAGGTGGAATTTGTGTGCAATTTGTTGAATAATAGTGTGTCATCCAAGGGAAACAGGCACAAAACAGACATTAAAATGTTTGCAATGACAGTGTGTTTTTACTCTCCTAAGGCGTATGAATATTTACAGACATTAATGCCTCTGCCTCACAAATCACTGATTTCTCGTTGGGCAGGGTCTGTGAATTTAACCATCAAGTGAGGACTGAATTTAAAGATTCTGGCCTTGTAATAGGCAGTATGGCAATTAGAAAACAGGTAGTGTGGGACCAGGAAACTAAGAGGTATACAGGTAGATTTTGGAGAAGTTGAACAATCAAAAGAAGTGAAAGAAGCTTCAGAGGCATTAGTTTTTATGCTTGTGTCCGCAAAAGGTAAATTTAAGTTTCCTGTAGCGTATTTTTAGTGAATGGCTTTGGTGGAAGTGTGCAGGCGAAGTTAATAAACTCTGCTCTGGAGAAGCTAAGCGATTCAGGCATCAGAATTTGGGCAGTCACGTGTGATGGCACAATGACAAATACAAGTACTCTTCGTTCATTGGGATGCAGTATTAATTTTCATCAAAAAGTTTTTCTTCTCAGTTCCTTCACCCAGTTTCAAACCACAATGATTACTGCGTTTTGGATATGTGTCATTTAGTGAAACCTGCTCGAAATGCATTAGCAGAAGTAGGTGTTATAGTGTCTACAAATGGCCATATTAAGTGGCAATACTTAAAAGAACTAAATGAGTTGCAAATTGAGGAAGGCATGACATTTGCTAACGAGTTGTCAGAACAATATATTAATTATGTTAATAAAAAGATGAATGTCAGCTTAGCAGTTCAAACACTCAGTTCTAGTGTTGCAGATACTATAGATTTTTTGAGAAGAGCTGGCAATCCCAGATTCCATAGCAGTGAGGCAACAGTGGAGTTTTTGAGATTGATAGACAGAATTTTTGATGTCTTTAACTCCAGAAATCCTCTAGCTTCAGGATATAAAGCCAGCCTGAAACTCAGTAATCAGGCATATTGGCTTGATATTTTTCATCAGACAGAATCTTATATTAGAAGTTTAAAAGTAAATGGTGTTTCTTTCCTGCAGCACCCAAGAAATACTTTTGCCTTTGGCATAATTTTGAACATGCATTCGATTAAAGCCATTGCACTGGAAATAATGACTAGGGAAAATTCTCCTCTGCAATATTTATTGACATATAAGTTTTCCCAAGATCATATTGCACTCTTCTTCTCATGTGTGAGATATAGAGGGGGTTGGAATAACAACCCAAATTCATATCAGTTGAAGTGTGCTATGCACTAGTTGCATTTAGGCACTAATGTTAGCACTATTGGGGGAAACTGTGCAAATTCTGACATGTATTCAATGGTACCTGTAGGACTGGATGATTTCAGATCACAAAAGTGTAGATGATTCTTGTATGTTTGTAGATGAAGTAGAAAAATGGTGCTCACTTATTGAAGAGGGTACTCTGTTTTCCACATGCAAGCAGAACATTTTGTACTACATTGCAGGGTATGTTGCCCTCACAATTTCAAAACAAGTTACATGTAAGGACTGCCTCTACATTCTTAGGCCACCCATTGTTTGTAATGACACAACATATGCACTTCTTAGTACTCCAGAAAAGAGCTCATTCACAAAATTTGTAAGCCGAGGCAAGCTTATTGAAACAAGTAATGCTGTATACTCTGTGGTGGAGCACTCAGAAAAATTGTTTCAAATGTTTGTTTTTAATGGTGACATGAGGCAAAAGCACTTAATTAGTAAGATTGTCATGTGTGTTCTTAAAAAAATTTGTGAACTATTCATTCTATAAACTTGACCATGACTTCCAGAATGTATGCGGAATTGAAGATTTGCATGAGACAAAGCTTGTACGTAAGATTGCATCCAGGTACATTCAGGTGTGGCTGAAAACATATGGGAAAAGGTTTTCACTCTAGAAAATAGGTCACAATACAACTAGTGTAAGACAAAAACTCAATAAGATTATTTTATTCAGTAATGTGTATTGTTGTGCCTGTAACATTGCAGCAGTGGTTAAAAATGTATGGAAATGACAAAAATAAATTTCGTGTTTCAATGTGTTTTTGTGTTCTCATTTCAATACCCTTGCTCATGCTTAATGTTTACAGTATTCATCATTTTACAAATGATAAAAAAGTACATAGACATATGAAGATGTTCCTTGGGACATTACAATCAGGATAGCTTTTAACTAATCATAGTATCTTTGTACCAATCGCTATTCGTGTTTCAAATGGTTGGTGTTCCACCTGTTTGTATTATTTTGTACCAAATGTAACGTCTTTATTACCTCTGTGATTCATTCAAATGTCTTTCCACCTCCCTAAAAGCTCTTAGGTTTGTGATTTTTCTTTAATTGCTTATACTGTGAAGTGAGCTCCTGACAGTGATTTAAGCTGAACACTGCCAGTTTGACGTTTCAAAGTAAATCTGGAAACTAAATCAAAACTGTTTTTACTTCTTATTAACACCTGATTTCCTTTTGTTGGAATGTAAATTTATTCAGAACATTAGATATGGGGAAAATACTATGATTTTTAAGACTAAAGTTACCCAGAATGACTGAGTAATTTTGTACCAGTATTAAAATTGAAATTTTACTGCAAGAGAGCGTCTCTTGTACATATTTCCTCATTGCCAAGCACACCTTAGCAATACGTGTGAAATTTGGTGTCTCTTGTGATGTAAATTGTGTGTGCAGTACTTTCAAAAAGACCAAAAAGTTGTGCAAAGTTACCCAGATTTACTGAATTGTATATATTCGTTAGCTCTCAGTTAAATATGCTCTTTAAACTAACTGATTTCATTGCAATTTCCACGTCGGTACATGTGTATTAGTTCAGTAAAAGAAGAGAACAATTTTCGTGTCAGTGTCACACTTAATTTTGGTTGTTCCATACGGTGCCTGACAATTAGCATATTGTTGTGGATATCCAAATTCACGTTTAAATAAACCCCATTACATTTTTTGCCGACGCCAAAGATGATGTCGCCATTGATAAGTGCATTACATATGTGAATAAAAGTCCGCAGCTCGTGGTTGTGCGGTAGCGTTCTTGCTTCCCGCGCCCGGGTTCGATTCCCGGTGGGGTCAGGGATTTTCTCTGCCTCGTGATCACTGGGTGTTGTGTGCTGTCCTTAGGTTAGTTAGGTTTAAGTAGTTCTAAGTTCTAGGGGACTGTTACGTCCTGTGGTGTTCAGAGCCATTGAACAATTTTTTTTGTGAATAAAACTGTTCCTTACACCTGGGAAAAATATTGTTTCGCTTTTAGGTACTTTATATTTACGATATTACAGTAGACTGTAGTGTTCATGAGCGTAAAACGAAATTGGTAGTTCGTTGCTTTAATGTTAATCTAGTTAGTTTTATTATCGTCAAGAATGTAGATAGTTTCGAACGAAAACGGGTGCCGCCTTTCTAACTGAAATATCACATACAGTTTCTTGCCTAACTGCAATATGGCGGCGCTAAGAGACGACGGCACGCTGAGACAGCCGAAGTTCGCCATCCAGTTAGTATAGAGATCATTGGTATTAATCGATTGTTGAATGATGTCATGTCTTTGTTCTCGAACTGTTACATTTGAGCGTGCAGCGATGTTGTAAGCGATATCACAGGGTTAGGTTATTATCTTCGGTATGCACGTAGACGCAGTGGCAGATAGTGGTTAGCTGTGCTAAAGTGAGGAAGCGGTTGTAATGTTCTGTTTCAAATGCAAAGTCTCAATTTATCGATGTATTTAATTAAGATGATTATGTAATGATAACTGATCTGGGAAGGAGGAAGTGCAATGGAATCTTTTATTTATGTGAACAGGAATCATAAACTAATTTTTTTGAAGTCACTCTTTTATTGTTGCAGTGACATTTTTCACCTATCTTTCTCTTACAATTTTTAATTGATCATTGTTTTTTAAAAAGTAGAAAAGGTACCAAGAGTGTTCCGAAAATACTTAGATTTACAACTAACACAGAACTCATTGCACCTCAAAGGGTCTCTATTTAGATATAGTAGTTTGCAGCTTTAGGATAGAGGTGGGCAAGACAAAGCAGTACTGTAACACGTTATCAAGATTTGTGCAGAACAGAGATAAGGACTAAATATTTTGATAATTTCTTTTTTATTCAATCAGGACCAGCTTTGTCATACATAGACAGTTAGATATTTCTGTGCTGTGTATCAGTTTGAGTTCTGGGATCTGTGATCAGTTTTGCAAAACTAATTATCATAGGTTTTATGTCAAAGTTCATTATTCAGGCAGTTTATATTGTTCAAAATTCTTGCAGTCAGAGTATTCAGTTTACCAGTTTTAAAGGCTTCCCTTCTCATTACAACACTTCAATTTTCTATTACAATTCATTATTACTTCTGCACAGTTCTTGTTATTCAAAGCAGAGTATGTCAGTAATATTATTATTATTTAAAGAGAACTTTCACTATATCAACTCAATCTGTACCTTGTACTGTTGGAATGTATCCACACCAGTAAGACAATTAACTCCAAGTTTTTATATCACTAGAAAAACGCATTTTAAGAAAAAAACTTCGATAATAATGGGCATTAATGGATAAAGTCCCACCTCTTTAGATTTGGTCCCTACTGCAGTCAGTATTCGAAAGTTCTGGACAGGAAAGTTTGGTATATGTGTTCACTTTTGTAAGTCATTAATTAAACCTTGTGACATTACATTTGTCGATGCATCTGTATCCATTACAATGTAGATACCTATATCAGCTCTCATGCACTTATTAAGGACTGCACAGACTCCTTTCTGTTCTCTTCCAAGCCCTCCATGATATCTATTTCTTTCTCATATCTCGGAAAATAATGAAGAATTAATTTTATGCCCCCCATCCCCTTCCTCACTCTGCAAATGGGGGCCTATCGTGGCCTGTTTCGGTTTTCCTGATTAGTCAGGAGCTACTCTCTTCATTCTGGGTAACCTCAACCATATGCACATTGTGATTTTGACTTCGGCAAATTGTGCCTTGTGATGCCCATTAATTAAATTCTCTTTGACCTTGAACTCTGTCTGGTACTCAGTTGTTGTTCTGATGGTTGAAGCTTCCAGGTTGAAGACTGCCTGGTCATCTACTGTTGGTCAGCCCTTAATAATTATTGGTTATCACCACCTGCTGGGGTTGTATTTTGAATCTGTTGTCTGAAAACCCTCTGTTCAGTGTATGCTGGTACATTGTAATTAGGGTTGTGGTTTAATTTAAAACCTCATTTGTGTCCTTGGTTTCTCAGTCACCATAGTTACCTCTTGTGTGATTATTATTACACAGTTGGTATGAATGCCCACTGTGTTGGTTGCTTCTACCATTACTACTTTGTGGATCACTATTTTGAGGAGCTTCACATTGCATATTATTATTCTGGGATTGTGACTGCCCCTCTTCATAAAACAGATCAGTCGAGTCCAGAATGGATAAAAAGTTCCCAGATATTGTAATCATTTTTTTCTTGCTGTGTGCTGCTAAGCGACTTTTGAGTATTTTTAGTACATCCATGTGAGAGACTGGATTTGTCCAATACCTTGTTTTGTTTAGGTATTTTTCAAAATACTTCGATAGTCCCCCATGTTTACTATCAAACAATGCCTGAGTTAAATATCTGTCACTGTAGCTTCTCTTGGGCTGCTATGGACTAGAATTTGTCCAAGAAAGCACACTGAAACTTCTCAAGTATGGCATTGCTCAGCCATATCGGTTGCTCATAACAAAGCATCACCTTGGGTGTACTCCACAACGAACCAGATCCAGTCGTGCAGTAACATGAAACTGAAGGCTCTGATGAATGGCGCAGGCTTCATTCTTTTACACTCTGTAGTAAAACTTGGAAACTGCCCACGCCGCAGTAACCCCTTCATCAGCTAGAAGAGTAAATAGGCGGGAGGATTGTCCACTACTGCCGCTGGATGGTTTTGCTGCATATGGGTGTACTCCGTGTATGCCAGTAGGACTGATATTGACATTGGCAGTATCTGTTGCATTATACGTTCTCTCTTCCCATGCCCGGGTTCCCGGGTTCAATTCCTGGCGGGGTCAGGGATTTTCTCTGCCTCGTGATGACTGGGTGTTGTGTGACGTCCTTAGGTTAGTTAGGTTTAAGTAGTTCTAAGTTCTAGGGGACTGATGACCATAGATGTTAAGTCCCATAGTGCTCAGAGCCATTTGAACCATTTTTGTTGCATTATGTTCTCCCATTCCTCTCAGTCTGAAGGACTAGTGGTAAATGGCGGCTAGATATTGCAGCTCACTATTCTGAATGATTGCATCTGTTTGCTAGAGATTAGTGACTCCTTTGTCGTATCAGTACCACCAGTTAAACAGTACCATTAGGCCTTTTGAGGCCTGTTCGGATGGAGAGAGAAGAGTTAAACTGTTCCAAAATTTTTCTTCTGCTACCTTTAAATCTGATTCTACCCTTGAAATTAATTCATTTTCCTTTTCCTTGACTACCTCTTTGACTGCTTTTACAGAGGTTTTATGCTCTTGCACTACATATTGTGCTGGTATCATACTCTTATCTAGTAACCCTGATTAGGCTCTCTCCATTAAGTTCTTTACATCTTTATCAATTCTCTTCAATTTTAAATTATTCAGTTCCACTGACAGTTCCTGTACTTTCTTAGTCAATCTTTACTTGCAGTTTGCAACTCAGTAGCAGTATGAGGGTTGGAACGTTAATAGTGGCAATTATTTATTTACAGCTCTTACAAAATAGATAGGCGTTTCAAAGTTTTACTGACCTTGAAAGTAGTCACCAGCATTGTGTATTACCCGTTGCCAGTGATGTGGAAGTCGTAGGATTCTCTTAGCATTGCGAGTTGTGTTGACAGTTCGAGTGGCACAGTCTCTTTCCTGACGAATTTGTAGCAGTTCTGAAGTGAATGCCATGAAGTGTTTCCTTCAGTTTAGAAATCGAGTTGAACTCATGAGGGCTTAAGTCAGAGCAGTGCAGTAGATGGTATAGCACTTAGCACCCCCCTTCAGTCAAACAAATCAGTAACACCTTGCACTGTACGTGCTTGAGCGATGTCCTGCAAAATGATGGTCAGGTCCTGCAGAAAGTGTCATGACTTCTTTCTCTGTGCTGTTCATTTTTGGAATACAATCTACGACCAGCTTTACTAATGTCTTTTCTGACGCTTGTAGTCGGTCTTTGATTCTGTCGTTATCACTGTTAAAATTTTTTAATAAAATTTAACTTTACCATATCTGGGGGGTCTTTCACCATGTACCTACACAATTATAAAAGAGCTCCTTATGAAAGTCAGTTGCAGCTTGTAATAGTGAAGTATACCAACATCTGACAGCATATTTCAGCGGATAATCAGTAGATATATTTCTTCTGACTTGGCAGGTCTCAATCATTTGTAGTGAACGTTGATGTCCATTATAATTATCCGGGCTGTTATGCCGTGGTCGGTTGATGAATGCTGTGGTGATTCCCAACGTTTCGTCTCCGACTGCGGGAGACATCTTCAAGGGGGTCCGTAGCTCGATGGAAGGTCCAACACACACACTGGCTCGCTACTGACTGCCGCTAAATTCCGTGTCCGCGAGCCCCCGCGCCGCGGCGTGACGTCACGTGTTTTGAAAACGTCAGTGCAATTGGCCGCTGTCCGTCGCCGTCGATCGCCGTTGCCATCACCCAGTAGTGGACGAGTGGTACACATCTTCTTTAACACCGGCATCCATATACCGTTTAATTTGACGCCCTCCTCCTTTCGGTTGAAATTATTTGGGACGGCCAATTGCACTGACGTTTTCAAAACACGTGACGTCACGCCGCGGCGCGGGGGCGCGCGGACACGGAATTTAGCGGCAGTCAGTAGCGAGCCAGTGTGTGTGTTGGACCTTCCATCAAGCTACGGACCCCCTTGAAGATGTCTCCCGCAGTCGGAGACGAAACGTTGGGAATCACCACAGCATTCATCAACCGACCACGGCATAACAGCCCGGATAATTATAATGGACATGATATTTCCGGCCGTGAAAGTTTACATTTTAGTAGTGAACGTTGAATCAGTTACAATTTGTTGCGTTTACAGTATACAATTACCTATATTAAGAGAGCAGTACTAAGATTTTACATCGCTGTATATATGGAATGTATATGTAGTGAAATGGTAACAAAAGATTTCTATGTCTATAAAAAACGAAGAAAAAATAGCATCATGGTTTTACAATAATGAATTACAAAAACATCAGACAAGTAAATCATGTGAAACAGTGTACAGTAATATGCAAGATAAGGTCTACAGAAAATTCTAAATCTACTGGAATAAATTTGCATGCATAAAATCAAGTATAGGGAGTAGGATAGAAAGAGATACTAAGGATAGTGACCACACAGAAGAAATGAATATATAATGTCACACATATATATAAGGAGACCACAAATATATAATTAGGAAAAACATAGATTAGGTAGTAACCAAGGTTCACATTGAAGAATACTTCATGCAGTCAGTCAAATGTAGTCTGTGATTGTACCTTATATGGACAGTAATTAGTATGCTACCTACTTATCCTTTAGTTTGTGCACCTTTTAAACATTTTGCGTTTAGTTTCATCAAACTCACAGTTTACTGTACTCTTTGGTTCTTTCTGTTATATATTTCATGCATTCTCGTAAGATCATATAACTTAGCTTTATTGCCCTATCTAATCATTTGTCATCTTTGCCCTACCTAACCATTTCTCATCTTTGCTGCAACTAATCATTTCTCATATTTTCCCTACCTTATTATTTCTCATATTTCATTTCTGTAAACGTTTATTCAATCTTTCCTATCTTTTTCTCTTTGTTTGCTGCTTACACATCTTTCATGATTTCTTACACATCTTATTTGCCTTCTGAGAGCTCCATAAGTACTATACTTAACATAATAATTATACTAATGTTGCCACATGCTATAGTAACAATTCATACAGGAAATATCCATTATGAAGAAACTCAATCACTAATGTATGTATAAAAGGCAAATACAATCTGAAAATTCCTTAAGTTAAAGCCGTGCATGTTATTATGTTCCATCATATGTAAATGCAAGAAGACAGTTTGCAATGTCACACATGTTAGTAGAAAAACAGATATAAAAGAATCTTATCCTAAGCCACAGCAGAAAACTGAAGCTGAAAAGTAAAAAAAAAAAAATATTCATGTAAAGCTCAAAAGTAAGAAAAAGTCCTCATTAGTATCCCACATACTTCCTATATCTCTTTTCTCTTATTAAGTGTACTGTCTAACTGTGTCATACCTCATGAGTCCTGAGTTGTATTTTCATATCCCAAGAATTTAAAATTTCCCAAATACTATTATGACACCATTTCGTACTGAATAAAGTCTGAGAGAATAAGGGGGTGTGCATAAAATATAATGGAAACTGATTAAAAATTGCTGCTTAAGTAATTAAAACAGAAATTTTGAAAGAGTAATTGAAAGAAATTGGAAAATACTCTTATCCTGAGTGAACTTCAGCTGGCATTAATATCAACAGACCTTCAATATTCGATACATTTTTAGATTAATATTCGTAAATTTATGTACATCCGTGATTGTGCATGGAGACTGGTATGACAATACTGGTTCCGGATCGCCCCTCATCTTCTCACACAAATTCTTCTTGTTTGCTTCGATCCTCTTGATGCAGGATTCTCGGCATGTGCAAAATGATGAGCAGGATATGAATGTACGAATAAACTTTGCGTATCTCTATTTGTTTTGTCTGTATGCCAGTATTATGTATGGTACAAAATTATTACTAATTTTTATCTTAAATGACAGAAAGAAAAGAACAATAGGAAAAAAATAATAATATGCTTCTTTACAACTGCTCCCCACTCTGCACTGATATCATACGAAGGTGCACAGTGCCTGAGCTTATTTCTCTTTTTATGGGTTGATACTCTGGCCGGTATGGGCATAGCCTTTATTTTTCGGCCACCGTAGTTATCCTACGTGGTTATCGATTTATATAGACATGTTAGCTCCCTTAACACATACATACATAAGTTTTCATTCATAGCAAAGTGCTTACTGTAACTGCATAGTCCCATTATTATCAGTCAGTGTTTCCCAGTATTTAGTTTGCGAAGCATGCACACACAGCTTGACATCAATTAGCGTCACAGGTCGCTTTCACATGTTTAATACCAAGTCAGAGTGCACATGTCGTGTTCACATAGCCTTCACTGCACAAATTCGTGAAGCTTCGATGCAGTGACAACTGGTTTCCATGTCAACAAACTGAGGAATGTATTTCATCTCGTCGCTCGCAATTATTCAGTGGAGACACGAGCTGTACATCTGAATCCGCTGCCAAGGTAAGTTTCTTGCCGCTTCTACGACGTTGTCGAGCACAGAAAATTCCTGTTACACTAAGTATTGTCAATTTTAGTTCATCATGCGCACACCCACATATCTCACATACACACTTAACACCTTGTGGGCAGATTTTGCACATTTTTTGCTTTGTTTTTGAGCACCTTACATACTGTTGCATTACACAAAATTTTTGTGGTGTACTTTCCACATACTATACAGATAAAAGAAATAAAAAATAAAAATACAACTACCAAAATAAACTTATCCTATTCATTTGCTGACATGCCATTATCGTTGCTTACAAACATTATAGTCTGAGTGACATTTTCTTTTAGTACATTTTGTTAAAATATGATTTGATTACATTTTCAGTTCAAATCATATGAGCACACTCTTCACTCTCATTTGGTTTTACATTCTTCACATTACAATTCATACAGTAATAGATTGCTTTTTTTCTATATGGCATAAACTGACATACATTTCATTTCAATTTTTAGTGATTTCTCATTTCAATTTTTAGTGACTTCTTGTTGCAGCATATTTATCAAATTCAAAGAATTAAAGAAGTTAACAATAGTAGCTACAATAGATTCTACGCGCTGCTCAAATAACTATTCATGGCCTCGCCTATCTACCATTCTCCAGGATGGATCTACACACTACAGGGTTGAGAAAATTTCATGGAAAGGAGTTTATATGCTCAGTTACGTCTCGTTACTAGATTTCATCATGATTCCAAGAACAAAATTGTTTGTTGTTTATAAACACAACACAAATGTGACGATACAAATCGTATCTAATACTTATGCAGTGTTTAAAGTATAGCTCAGTATTTACTTTTTATGTTCATTGTATAAAGGATAACCATTTCATATGCTGAAGTATACAGTGTTGTTTATATCAGTAACAAATGCGTATAAAAATTTCAATGTAAATTAAGTGTTTGATGCTTTCGTGGGTAGTCAACTCTCACAGTAGTTAGGTTTCGACCTCTTGATTATTTGGTAGTGCTCCACCTTAGTTCAGCATCATGATATGCAGCATACTGCAACTGTATTCTTCTATGTGTATTTTCACACTATCACATTCATACGTATCATAAACTTACAACTTTATTTACTTGCGGTGTGGTCCTTTTTTGTGTTTATAAGGTACCTAACACTCGACTAGCATTTATCTTTCTGCACTTTAGGATGTGTGCGTGTCTATATACCTTATAAATCTGAAAGATAAAGTGTGTTGTAGGCATAATGCGACCTCTTATTCAGCTTGTCATTTATATTGTACTTGTTTGTTTACCTGCTGCAAGAATTTTCTGGTCCCTCAATTAATTTTAGTGCATGTCCTTTCAATACTTAGATTTGGAACTATATAATATAATGTGCATAGGAGTGTAACTTTAGTAAATATTTCGTAGTTTAGGACCCCTTTCCACGTGTATAGACTCTGCATTAATTTTCTATTTCCCTTTGCATCCAACAGTCTTTAAGATATTGGTGTAGGCTGTAGCTCATAGGGTTTGTTTGTTTTGGGTGCTCCAACACTTTCAGCTGTGTCTGTCTGCCATGCATGCACTTGCGGTTTGTTGACTGGCTTTCTATCCAATGCGCATGTGCTGCAACATTCTGTTACCACCAATGTCGTGGTGAGTTGTGTATTGCAGTGCACACTACTGTGCATTTCACAAGTTCGTTTATTCGTTTACAACTGGGCTATGTGCAAGGCGAAGCATTTTGTTTGAAGTCTCATCGTCTCTAGACACATAAAAGTCAAGTTCTTCCTTGTTACATCCACTCACTATATGACTTTCATATTTGAAATATAAGGAGATAAAAACACAAACAAAAATTTTCGTTATCGACTAACAACATAAATTCTGGAATGTGACTTTTCAGCATCCAAAATCTAACATTATTATATGTATATACAATTTAGAGGTTATACCTACCTTGATCATATCTGATAAAGCAAGTGTTGATCAAGTTTGTGCTGCACTCCCCTCCAAGGTCACAGAGCAGGGGCCTACCGTGACCAGTTCAAGTTTTCTGGCGTCGCGGTGGCATCGATCTTTGGGTTGGGCGTAACTTCCACTATGTGGACCGCTGGTGTTTGGTTACACCAAATAATATCCTGAGAGGTTCTCGACTGAAATTCTGTTTGCCTCTGCGTGCTATTTGGCATAGGTGTGTTACTTTGCTGACCAAATTCCGCTGTCTGTGGATTATTTGGTGGTCTGTTATTGTTTTGCACTTGCCAAGCGATTGGCTGATTAATGCTGGAAGTTTGTGTCTGTACATATTGTACAGGCTGGCCTGTACTCACCCATTGTAGTTTTTTTGCTAAATCTCTGCACATTTCTTTTATGTATATGTAGAGTTTGTCTGTTAGGCAAAGAATGTCAGATTAATTCTACAGAATTCAGGAGAAGTTAAATTTTGAGTGCATGTAGCTATTTGGAAATGAGAAAAATCAATGTCATTCATCAGTGTAAACAAGAAATAGACACTAACACAAAGACAAACCAAAAAAAGTTCAGTGAAGTACCATATATTAAAAGAGAGTGTAACAGTACAAAGTAGCAATCAGTGCCAAGTCTTATCATTGCATAACATTTGCCATTTACAATTGGAGATATCTATACACATATATAGTTATTGTAACGTATAACTGTTACATGCTGTGCACGGATGAAGAAAATGACAGTACACATTTAGTAAAAAGGTTAAATAATATGCATCAAATAGTTATACACCTCACACCAAAGAAGTAACTGTGTTGTATTATGTCACATTACCTTCATATAATATTGACATCTAACCATATCTTTTCAAAAACTTACCTTTTACGCTTATAAACACGAAATGCACTCACATGATAAATAATTATAACAAGAAAAGGGTCCTTATGCCCTAACCATTACTCACTCACTCACTCTTCACTAATCTTTGTAATAGTTGCCACATTCTATTATGGTATGCATCTTAAATCTCGTAATTGTCGTCATATGTATGTCACCAACATAAATCTCATTATCTATCACAGCATTAGTCATATTTGCTGTATTTATCTCAATACACACTTCAAATAACAATTCCCTGCTCTGTTTTCATCCACTTATTTCCATGTAAACAGCACTGCATAGTTATAGTCATATATAGTACACAACAGTAAACACAGCATCACTACCTCAAAACAGATCCTGAAAATCTTCTAACATCAAAATAACTATAAGTCTTCTTTCCAGACAACACAATTATCATCCCAAGAGTCTGCATATCTCATTAAAGGTGGAGAAAAGCATTAAATGCATCTGTATTATCCTCACTGTGTACAGCCAAAATTGTTTTCAAGTTAACAACACATTGTTGATAACCTGTGTATCTTCTCAGAAGTGGTTTAAAAAAATACTGTCAATGTTCAATTTATTAGAAATCAGTTATTCTTAATCGGTTTGTTTAGCTTACACGTCGCGGCAGCAAATCGCTGGAGGTGTTGAGCAATAATTGAAATTTGTTACCTGACAATGGTCGCCAGATTCTTGTCAAAAGTTGCCTGCCGTGTGAGGGGAGTCGCTCTGGCATGCGGTGCAATAGTGTTGTTCGTAGTCAATTGTTGCTGTGCACTGTAATGCAAGAAACGTTTTAGAAACAGGTGACATGTAGTTCTGTCATCTGGGTACAGCATTAGTATATAGGACTATTCTATACATGGTTTGACATGTGAAACATAATGAAGTCCGTTGCTCTTGTGTGCCAAACAGTTTCAATTTCCATAACATTGTCATGTACAATTCTACGAATCCTGTAAGATCCCTTACATACAACAGTGAATTTGTGACTAAGATGCTTGCTTTTACAAGATAAAGGATGAGATTTAACCAGAATTTTCTGTCCAGTCTGTAGATGTTTGATGTTTACTTTTCCCTGCTGAGATTTCCTCCCCCTTTCTGTAGCCTTTTTTACGTTGTTTAGCGTTGTATCTACAACTACGTTATGTCGTAATTTTTTCGAAGCTGGAAACGGTATTAACTCCCTGATACGATCTGATAGTTGTTGATTTTTAAGTACAAGTAACGGAGACAACGAGGTAGAATCGTGTGGTGACTCACCAAAAATCTCTTGGAATGTGTAAATGTGTTCGTCCCAAGTCTGATGTTGACGATGACAATATATTCTGCACAGCTCGTTAATTTCTCACATAATGCGTTCCAAACTATTGGAGTGAGGCCACTCGAGTGAAATAAAAACAAGTTTAATTTTGTATGCCGTAAAATGCGTAACCAAATATTTGAGCGAAATTGTGTACTGTTATCGAAAATGACTTTATCAATGTAACCAACTTTTCTTAGAACATTATTGACGAAGGCTTTGGATACTGTTTTGGCAACAGCTTTTCGTAAAGGAGTGAATGAAACGCATTCTGAAGTCAATTCAACAGCAACAAAAATGTATTAGAATCAACTGAGTGATTTTTCAAGAGGTTCGAACAGGTCTACTGCAGCCAACTTTTTTAGTTTAGAAGGAATTACAGAAAATAATAGTGCTCGATGTGTAGTGCTTCATGGTTTGGCTTCCTGACACAATTTACATTTTGCTAAAACTTTATGTATTCTTTCCTACATGTTTTAAAGTACAGTAACAAATGGTGCGAAGTTTGTGAAACCATTTCTCGGACACAAGTGAGCACAGCTGAGATGTGTATACCAAATGAGGTTATTTACAAGATCATCGAGTATGCACACAACCCAAAAAGATTCACTGACTGTACATGTTCTAAAAATAATATTATGTACCAAATAAAATTATCTTATTGCAGTGTTGTTTTTGTCAAACTATTTACATTTTACATTTTTCCAGATAGGATTCTTATCCTGTTCATATGCTATATCTGATAAACAAGAGAAGACGAAGTTTTCAAAAGCTACTTCTCTCCAAATCATTTTCAGAAGTATTCTTGACAAAACCAATAGAAGAATATGATAAAGTATCCGCTATATTTTTTGAGTACTGGGTATGTGAACAACAGTGAAGTTAACGTCTTGTAAATACAAAGCACATCGTTTCAAACGATCATGGGTTAGTTTAGATGACATTAAAAATTGGAGTGTTCGATGGTCAGTGTACACCTTAGTATGTTTCCCAATTAAGAAGAACCGAAATTTAGAAAATGGCCAAATAGCTGCCACTGCTTCCAACTTGGTTACAGAATAATTTCTTTCAGATTCAGACAAGACACAACTGGCAAAGGCTATACTTCTCTGCACAGTTACACCAGTCTCTTCAAATTCTTGGGAAAGATGAGCGCTAAGCACAATTTTTGATGAGTTCATTGATAAGCAAAAGTCTCATGATAAATAAGAATAAGCAAGCATTGTAGCATTAAGAAGTGCAACTTAACAGTGACACTCTAACTGTGCCTTTTTGTCCCAGTACCATTTGTTTTTTTCCAGTGAGTGAACATAATTTAGGGGTGGCAAGTATTTTCATGTTTAAAAACGGCGATAAAACTTTGCTAAACCACAGAAACTCCGAATTTCTCGTCTTGTGATAGGAGAAGGGATTGCCCTAATTGCTTCTAGTTTCTTCAGGTCTGGTTCAGTACCTCCTGATGAAGGTACGTCACCTAGAAATTTTACTCTTTTTTCCAAACTCTGATTTTTCTAAGTCGACAGTGCTTCCCGAATCCACAAAAATGTGCAATAAACTTCTCAAAATACAGTTATACTGTGACCAAGATTTTTCTGCTAGAAGAATATAATCAACATAGGATGTTATGTGTTTTTTCAAGTAGTCAGGTAAAATAGTGCTCAAACCTCGATAATGGCAGCTGATGAGATGTTGAGGCCAAAATGTAATTTGTGGAACTATTATCACACACCAAAACATAAGGAAGCAATATATTTTATACAATTTAAGTGTAACTCTATTTACAAAACCTTCTGTGGAGGTTTACAGAAGACAAAATTTGCACACCTTAGAAATTGTGCAAGAGTTCTTCTAATATTTTTGGTCTGTCTGTTTCGGTTGAAATAATAGTATTAATCTGCCTAGAATCTAAAACAGGTCTAATCGAGTCATCTTTCTTATTTACAATATGTAATGCGCTTTTATATGAACTATGCTATGACTCCCTATTCTAGCATGTACTGAATTTCAGCTGTCACTTTTTCTCTGTAGCAAGCTGGAATGATGTGTGTTTTAATGCATAAACTTATTGTGATCTTTGCCCTGGAATTTATATTGAAAGCATTTCATAGTCCTTGCACAATGTTTAAAAAGAATGGAATGTGTGCACAGAATGTCAAGAAGATCCTGTTTGTCAGCTTCTGTACATTGCTCTACTCTATTCACTTTTTCTAGAATGTGACTCTGAATATCGATATCCTGAACCATTTCATCGTAAAAGATATGTGCACAACTTGTGTCATTACAAAAGTACTTAGATGGAATTCGCAATGCATTATCTGTCAGAAAACATAAAAAAATTGTTTCTCCTTCTGTTTCGAGATCCAGTCTTGACATGTTAATGAAACTGACATATCTTTCACTTCAATTCCTACTTCGGGGTCATTGAAATTGGAAGCAGCTTTATATTTGTTTAGACAATCTACTCCTAATATTATTTCAGTGGACAAGGGAGGAGCAATCAAGAAATTCATCTAAAATTTATAGCCTTGACACAGAAAGTCTAAATAGGTTTGATGCTTCATGTCAACACTTTTTCCAGAAATCACATCTTTCATTTTAATCTTACATAAAGGTAAAGTCAGACAATTTGTTGTTGTCATATATTTGTGGAATGCAGTGTGACTGACCACAGAAATAGGGCTGCTAGAGTCAAGGAGAGCAGAAAGTGTAGTGCTGCCTAATGAAATGTCTATTACTGGATGTACTATAGAGTTTTGTTTCTCATCAGTCTCTTACAGTGAAATGTCTCTAATGTCCTCAACATACACGAAGTTCAAAGTAACTGCTGTTATGCCATGTATTTTGCGGATTCGATCTACCTGAAGTGTATCTATGAGAATTTGTTTGATTACCATCTGAGTGAGGGTACTTTCTGTGACTATTTCGATTGTTGTGATGTACCTGATTACGACTGTTCTCATTACCAGAGTTCTTGTAATGTCTGTTTTAATGTTCATAGTCAGAGCTCCGGAAATTACTTCTATCACAATAATCATTATTCAACTGCGAAAATTGAGGGTCATACAGACGATGTCGGTTATCCCATCAGTAAATTGTCACTGTGGTTACACTTGTTGTGAATTTCCCATAGTTTTTGTTTTCACATGGTGCAAGAGCGTCATGCATGTCATTCTTCCGATTGTGATTGTTATTGTGTCTTTTCGTTAATTTGTTGTCTTGTCCAATTACAGTTCCTGAAGTAATGTTTGAAATGCTTCTAAATCATCTTTACATCTGCTGACCAACATTACAACTCTCAAATGTAAGGTAACTTTGTTAAACAAATGCAAATTAGCTCTGACGGATTGTATGGGCTTGATAAGTGCTGATATCAGCGTGCAATGTCCTCAAAGAATTTTGCTGGGCTCGAGAAGCTGTTTTGCTCAAAGTTCTGTAACATTATAATGTTATGTTTTACTCGATCTTGTGTGGTCTGCGATCAGTACATGGACAAAAATGCTTGATAGAAATTATTTACGCTTTGGCAGTCTCTCACTATTGACAGAATTCTCGCTCCAGGTTCATTTTCCAAAGAACCGCAGAGAAATTCTAATTTGTGTTCAATTGGCCAATTTGGTGGTAAACAAGAACTGATCAGTCCAAGCTTGTGGAATTTCGTTACTGTAGTTCCTGAGAACTTTGAATTTATTTGCTGTCAGAAGGTGTTTCTAATCGAAGTTATCGTTTATGAGTGAACCAGATTGTTCTCTATTGCACCACATACGTTTCATTGTCGTATCTGTATGTGTGGTACTGTTCTCATGGAAACGCCATAAATTTGTATGGTCACCAGTTTTCCGAATATGAATGTACACTGTCAGATTCGTCCTTTTTACTGTCATAGTTAAGCTTTCTTTCGATGCGCTCAACCTTTTTGTTTTGTTGCTGTAACACTTATTTTTTTGATTAATTTTCTCTGGGTTTTCTTTCAGATTTATTAACGACTGATATTTTGCTGTGGCTGTAAATTGTACTGGCATTGTGTCATTTGAATCTCTATCTGCTTTGGTTGACAAATTTGCCATTTGTGCTGTCAGGTGACCAACTTCTTTTTTAGTATTACTTAACTGTTCTTTTCGTTCCTCAGAATGTAGTGTCTAAGTTTCCACTAGTTCGCTGATGTCTTTTACCATTGTGCTAAACTGTTTGTTCTGTTCTTTTACCTGTGTAACTCGGAACTACAGTGTTGACTTCAGCCAACAATTTGTCTTTGTCATTATGCTGATTTGTTTTCAAGCTTTCGTGTTGTGTTTCAAGATCGCATATTCTAGTTTCAAAACAGTTAATTATTGGTTGAGTATTATTTTTAATTTCTTCCCTAAGTGATCTAATTCCTTCCTGTGACTTGTCAATTCATTCATTTCATCTTCTGTTTCTTTAGTTAGGCATCTGGCAATTGATACTAGAAAATTTGTCAGATTCACACAGGGTGGTTCTTTATAATTGTTCACTGAAGGAATTGTGTGTTGTGTTTGTGCAAAAGACATTGAAACAAAACCTTATTCTGTTGTGTCGGTTACCACTTTTCACACGACTGTTGTGACTTTTGTAAACTTTCGCTAAAATGTGGCGACTTATTGCCAACCTATTCATCTTCAGAATTTGCGTGTTCATTTTCTATCATGTTTTTCTGTTTGATTATTGTCCTCTAAATTGGTTAATAATTGTGAATCAGCAGAATTTCCTGCAGTCTCATGTAAACTACTGGTATTTGCTAATCACTCAAGGTGATTTATCTCATCCTGTACCGACTTGTTATTTTGCAACACCTTCTGTTGTCTTGTACTATGACGAACTTTCATATTGTGTTCTGTTGTACTTAGCATGATGTACCACTCTTTCTTGGAGAAACGAAATTGCTGCAGTGATCAAAGAAACAAAAACAAAACTTCACTACTGTGCACACAAGTACTCAACAATGAAAGAAATCCACACAGAACCAGTACTATTATGCCAATTGCTGACACAACAAAGCAAACGACAATTGTCACACAACACAAACATTCACAAATTGAACACAGAAATTTAAATGATTTTCCTGTAAAAGAAGTACAACATTAGTAAAATTAGCGCAGCAGTATTTTTGCCATCGACTACATATTACCAAAACTACCAACGAACTATCATGGCAGAAAGGCCGACATATGTAGTATTCCCATTATATTTGTTTCTGTATGAAATTTACCCAAACTTTACCTCCCACTTTATAAAATTTATGTATTAGCTGAACTACGTATTCACAAACTCTTATCAAACTTACACTTTGTAACTAACCTGTTTGTACGGGTTATTACGTTATTATTGGGAATGGAAATGCTTGTCAGCCGGAGTGACCATGCAGTTCTAGGCGCTTCAGTCTGGAGCCGAGCGACCGCTATGGTCGCAGGTTCGAATCCTGCCTCAGGCATGGATGTGTGTGATGTCCTTAGGTTAGTCAGGTTTAATTAGTTCTAAGTTCTAGGCGACTGATAACCTCAGAAGTTAAGTCGCATAGTGCGCTGAGCCATTTGAACAAGCCATTTGGAAATGCTATTGCTTGTGAAATTAACGTGAGAAGATTAGGGTCGATTCTAACCATCTATTCTAACCATACAACTAATCAAAGGTTTGGCCGAGTCGGAAAATAACTTAATTTGATCACAGACCAATAACTCATGACAGTGCATACATTGTGATGTCGCTCATAGGGGATGCGATATAATTAATAGTATTGCCCATGCACTGTAAACGAGAATCAAACATTTAAAATAAAATAGAAAATGCATGAACATTGTGCATAAGATCAGCTCCCAGCAACACCCTCGAAAATAAGACTTAATATAAAGCATTCGTTTTAAAATAAAAGGGGAAACCAATCACTGGACCTGATGCTTAACAAAACGCGTTGGATGTGCTAACGGGAAAGCTACGAGGTGAGTGGCTTAGGTGCAAAAGCGTAACCTCGGAATACAAGAGAAAATTGTGGATAAAATCATTTAATCCTAAGATATGAGTGTGAGGCATGTACACAATTCCTGATTAAAGAAAAGCATCGATACATTCACCGTTATAATCTTTGGTGTGAATCATTCATACAACTGCTGTTGCCTGATAACTGATCGCAATATCTCGACAAACGGTACATGTTTCGCAGTACAGCCGAGTGCCCATGTGGTTTGTGGAGCAGCAATTTCTAGGTATCGTGGCCAAGTTGCAACAATATCACATCATGCATTCATGAACAGTTAACATTCTTTAAAACAAACATGAGATCGGACAGTTAGTGATGACGGTAGCCCAACAAACTCTGATGTTCAGCCACTTGGTTGGCTTCACACGGACGAAGGATATACAAAGCAAGGAAAATTTACGAGAAGGCAAAGCTATCAATATTTAGAAAAAATAAAACCTTATACAGGCAAAGCTGAAGGCATACAGACATTCATACAGAAGCGAGTGCTCGCTTCTTATCGACACTTTTGTGTGGCGGTTTTCCGGCGGATCCAAGTCTGCTACAGAAATTTACTAAAAGAAAAATCTGCCAAAGTTTTGCATTCCTTGCTCCGACAAGGCAAAGCAATCTTCCAGAGTTGAAAAGCGAGACCAAAAGCTAACAGCTTTCCTCTCGCCAAGTAACAACGCTCCACACAGTCAATCTAACTCACCCTTCTTCGACTGGAGCTCAGCTGTGGATGCTTCCGGTACTGGCGGTAGACTGTCTCTCTTTTTTCATCTCCAGGCTCTTCCACGCTCCGCGTGGCCCGGAAAACCCAAAGGTGCCATTTTCGCCACCAACCTAAAGCTGGGTCTACACTAGCAAGTCGCTTGTAGAAATTATTGCTGCAAGTTATTGCGATCCGCTTGCAGCTGTATTTACACTCCAACGCAAGAATGAAGCAAGATACCTCCGCAAGTTCTTTGGCAAGAAACTTGCATCAACAAGTTGTTAATACTGTTTACATATGTTTTCAATACCACTACGAGTGTCTGAGGAAGTATAAAATGTCAAGTAGGTGGGTGAGATATGCTGCAGCTCTTGTAATTGTAATGAAAAACGTGAAAAAGAAAAAGAGAAGTATTTGGGTTAGAGAGTAGATAATGAGAAGATCGCAATATGGTGCCTATAATAACCTTTTGCAAGAACTTAGTATCGAGAGCATGGATACTTTTGAAAACTTTTGCAGAATGTCCTCAAATGATCTGGAGTGTTTGTTGACATTAATAGCGCCTATCATATCAAAACGAGACACAAAGTTCCTTACTGCTATTTCAGCAAAGGAACATTTGCTTGTCACTCTATGATTTATAGCTACAGGTGAGCTACGAATAAAATAGGCCTTTTCATTTATTTGTGTGAAACATACAACCAAAGAAAGTTTAAATTTTGAAATCTTTTCTTTGTAGGAGACTCATACAAGTCCATGATGTACTTGTTTCTTATTCCGGTCAGCACGATTTCTCTGATCGTACCCGACGTATGTAGAGCCATTTTTGACAAATTGAAAAGGGAAAATTATTTGAAGGTATGTGAAAACACAACAATAAAATTAAATATTTATTGAAATAAACTGCATTTTACAGAATGATACGCTTATAAAATGTTTTTTTCTAATGCTCATCAAATGGAAAGTGACAAGCTAATTAAATAGAACATGTAATAATTACACATCATCTGTTTCTAGACTCCTAAAACAACAAGTGAATGGATACATGTGGCAAAGGGTTATGAAGAGAACTGGAACTTTCCACACTGCATTGGGGCATTGGATGGGAAGCATATTGTGATGCAAGCTCCAAAAGACAGTGGAAGCTATTATTATAATTATGAACATTGTCACAGTGTTGTTTTATTGGCACTTGTAGATGCCATTTACAAGTTGTTATACATGGATGTAGGCTGCAATGGAAGAGTTTCGGATGATGGTGTATTCAGTACCTGTGTGTTATTTCCAGCCTTGGAGCAAGGACATCTTGACATTCCTCTGCCCAATCCACTCCCTGTCAAAGAAAAGGACACCCCCTATGGAATCACTGAAGATGATGCATTTACAATGAAGTCATATTTAATGAAGCCCTATCCCTTCAATAACCAACCAGGTCCGAACAGAGTGTTTAATTACAGACTATTTCGGACCAGATGAGTTGTGGAAAATTTTTTGGACACATTGCACAACGGCTTAGGATTTTGAGGCGTCCATTGTTACTAGCTTCTGAAAAAAACTGTAACAATAGTTTCAGCTATATGTGCCCTACACAATTTCTTAATGGACAGGAAAGATGCAATTATGCAAACCAAAGTAATTTTGATGTAGAAGATGTACAGAATGGTGAGGTAATAGGAGTCTCATGGAGGAATGAAGAGCAAGGAACACACAATTTAATCCCCATTCAAACAGGACAATGTAACAGAAATTCTAATGATACTAGAGCAATTGTGAAGAACTCATGAACTACGTTGTATCACCATTAGGTGAAGTACCTTGGAAGTACAAATACATTTAAAATGCAAACTGTAGACTTGAAATATATATTTGCTACCTGCAACTCATCATTTATTGCCTTAACATTAAGTTCAATAGTGATGTTCTCCTTTTCTGTGGCTGGCTGTCCCAGCACTCGTTTCACTATATTCCATATGGCCCTAAGCATGTTTTCGGAATTACTGATTTCTGACATTACATACATGTTTGTGGACTTTATAATAAAGTTTATCAGTAATTTGGAGTATTTTTTTATTACGTGAAATTACTGCAGGACCAGTTGAACACTTACTGCAGTGAAAAGAAGCCTCTTAGTAAGTAGTGTAATTCAGTATAATATCAGAAGAATTGGAGCCTGCACTACTTGACAAAAGTTGTGCATAATTTTGTTCCACATGGCCATAATGTATGGGCACTCAATGTAATTACAGCTTCACAGAAGATAGAACACCATGTGTATGGTATGCTGTGGTGCAGTAGGGGATTCTATGAAATCAACTATTAATGAATAATATATTAACAAATTAACAAACAATTATGATGAACAAACAAGGAATCAGTCTATATTTTGGTTTTTATACAGAACTTATGTTACCTTAATGTAATACCTTTAAATTTTGAACTGTATGTTTTATATGCTTATTCCATTCCAACCCTTAACCCTTAACACATTTTTAGAAATGGGAGAATATTCATTCGTATTCCATTTACGTGATCACACATTTGGAGAACTGCATACTATTTTATTCATAGAAATCGTGGATGTAGTCAGTGACAGTACAAAATAACATAATGGCACTGGCCCAACTGCATTTAAGTTATTTGAGGAATCAGTATGTAAACAGGTTCCTCCAACATTACTGCAAATTGGATATTCTCGGCCTTTTAGTAAGGAAATTCAGCTGGGCAGTGTCAGCAAGATTGATATTCACAATACTTGCCAATTTATGTTCACTATTTTGTTCTGGATGGTTGCAACATGTAGGCAATCTTTTTTATTGGAGGGTAACATGGAAAAGGGCAGCAAATATGTCCAATAGACTATATTGGACATGCATCAAAACATTTCAATTTTGAAATAAACTGTAGTCTGCACAATACAATTTACACAAGGAACTGTGTAGGCCAAGAAAGGATCACAACCTACCTTCGAGTTTCTTTACAAAAATTCTTTCCTTAATTGCAGTTTTGAAAATAACTATTCTGCATATAACTTCGACAAAGAGATTCAGGTCAGTTAAGGAATTGAAGCCCAGTTTGTTTCTTTACTAAAATCCTTCCTCTTTTGCAATTTTGAAAATTTTTAGCACAGTACAATTACAGCTTCCACAAAGAGTTGTGTAGGCCAAGAAACTAAGCACAACCTACCATTCAGTTTCTTTATGAATTGTATTTAATTTGTTATTAATATAATCTTAAATTTGAGGCTATTTATTTTGGAACAGAATTGGAATACAACATCTCATAAATCTGTGTTAGTGTACCATGTTTAAGTTTCTTGCTAATAATCATACAGATTTAATATGTATTCCTATATGTCAAACATTTTATAAAACCAATTTCTGAAGATATGTTATTTGTAAGACCTTAACAAAAGCCCACAATGTACATATTCCAGTGAGCCTAAATTCACCAATCATTACAGGTTTATCGAGCCATTTTTTAAGGGTGGAATGGTTATTGAATAAACACTACGTTCTGAAAATAAAAGAATGTTTTATTTCGGTATCATACAGATATTCTATTATCATTATTCTATGTTTATAAAATCTGTAACATTAAGTATGCATTCACTGGCAGCACCTGTCTCTCTCACTGTCGAAACTGGAGCAAATAGTATTTCTGCACTGTCTATCTCGCTTATTTCAATGATGTTTTTCAGAATTATTATTTTCAGCTTGTTTACATTTTTTCATTGTTTAGTGACCGCTCACTAGCCACATAATCTCCAAAGGTTTGTAAAGCATCAATTTCCTGGCCCAAAATTTTTTCTGCCTTTTCAATGAGCCCATTACCACTTCCTTTACTCTCCTTTCTTTTTCGTTTCTTTCCCTCATTAGCAACAGGCACATCATCTACTGTAACTATCTCTTCTTCCTGCAGAAAGTAACAAAATTGAATATAACAGCAGATCAAGGAATGCAAGAGGGAAAGAAATCGAACATAACTAAGTTTCTATACAGTGTTGATAGACTTCATGGGAAGCATATTGCTCATACTACAACCAAAAGATAGTTAAGGTTATAAGAATTTAAGTTCACAATCTAAAGTGTGACTAATACACATTAGTTATACTATTATGTACAATCTGTGTTAATGTTATGTGAGAACAACTATCGTGTATTAAGTAAAACAGTCAGCAATCGAAAGATTCTTTTGAATATCACAGGACTTTACAAGGCCTGGCCCTGTTGGAGGTGGTATTATGAAAATAATTTGCTTACATTTGCAGAAACCGGATGTACTCAATATTATGCCTAATGATCTTACTGCAAATGTATAATTCCACATGACAACCATATTTGCAGAGACTGATATAGTTAGTTAGTTAGTTTCATGTTACGTGGATCATTTTGTACGATAAATTGTAACGCTGTGGAAGGAGTCATTTTACACAGCAAATTAATTTGTGAACATGTCTACATGCTGAACATTTATAAGGCGTTTATATATTTTTTATATCCATAAAATTCTATAACATACAAACTAGTTAGTACCCACCACCTATTACACTTCACCGTAATAGAAATTCTTCTACGGAAAAGGAGTTGTCAAAGAGAAACTTTTTCAGTTGGTTT
Organism: Schistocerca cancellata; assembly: GCF_023864275.1. Classification (NCBI taxonomy): domain Eukaryota; kingdom Metazoa; phylum Arthropoda; class Insecta; order Orthoptera; family Acrididae; genus Schistocerca; species Schistocerca cancellata. Next base: position 426,542,605 of record NC_064630.1, on the reverse strand, counting down.
TCAATTTTTTAGTTCACTATCTGTCAGACACTTCATATCACTGTGTAAGTAGTCAAAACTTTTAGTTGCAGCATAGTGCACTCCTTTTTGCGCTGAAGACAACTTTAATGTGGAGTAATGAATGTAATTTCATGAAGGCATAAATATACTGTGAAGCAGTAGTCAGAATGCCCAATACCTTAAACAGGTGTCTACAGGATGATTGTGGGTGAGCATCACATATTATTCTTACACCATGCTTTTGGACAACGAAGACTTTCTTACTTAGATATGAGTTGCCCGCAGAACACTTTTCCATATGACACTGTATGAAAATATGTCAACTTACTGATTTGTCTTTCCCCAACGATTCTAAGTTCAAATGTGGCTGAACTGAGTTGTTTTAAGATTCCAAAATGTGCTTTTTCCAGTTTAAATTTCATCAATATGGAAACCTAAGAATTTTGTAGTTTCCACCCAATTTATTATTTCCTCACCATCTATTAACTTATCACTGGTGCAGTACACACCTGGATGTGCAGGACTGAATTTTTTTCTTTTTAAATTGAGAGTGGGACCATTTGCAGAAAGTCAGGAATGATACTTTTGAGAACACTGTTGACCAATTCTTTTGTTGAAGAATTCTTGGATTGATTACAATACTTGTGTCATCAACAAAAAGAACTAATTCTTCTTCTTGATATTAGCTGGAAGGTCATTCGCCTATATGAGGTACAATAATGCTGGAAGGACATAAGTGTTGTGCTGAAGGATTCAGTAGAGAAATACTACACAGATGGTTAATTATTGGGCTCTGAACAGTGATATTATGATAGACAATTACTATTAAGTGTGATAAGAAGCCTTTAAAAATAAGAACCCTCGCAAATCATCATTTCCACAAATATTGAGGCAACAGACAGTGGTGTTAAAACATAATACTTATATTTGTAGGTTCTCAAACATCTCAAGGGAAATAAATAAATTATGAGAGTACATTGTCACAGTAGTTAGCAGTTAACTCTTTTACATAATGCAGACAGGTGCTAAAAGTTATTAAATTGCAATCTCACAATGAAAAGTAGCCTACCACACTTTTACTTCCCAACAAGAAGCTACAGTAAACAAACAAGGAATCCCAGCTTAACTTCACAGCTGCTTACCTTTGTTGACAGCGAAGCTATTCTGTTAGAGGTTGTGGCAACACTACTTTCTAGAAATTTCATTGCAGAAAAATATGACCACCGAGAATCCGAAACTATGCCAGGAGAGCCGCTTTTTATTTTCTGCAGTTTCCTAACTTCTTGAGAAAATTGGGTCTTCAAGTTATGCCACTTTCTTTGTACTTCTTTCACTGATATGTCGAATATCGACGAGATTTCATTCAATGCGCACATCTTTTTCACTATATCCTTAAAGTCCCAGTTATATATGTCCCAAATTTCAGGGTAGCTCGCCACGGCTTCAATAAAATTTTCTGTGTCCTGCTTCGTCCATTCCCATTTCTCCTCCATTTCTGAAATTTGTTGGTATATAATACGTGAGATGGTCACTTAAAATTAAGTCACCACATTAAGTAAACTGTTAAATATGAGTGTTATGCAGACAACATACTTTCTATAACTTACGCTTCCTACTTGCAGGAAACAGAAATAAATCCTAAAAGCTGCAAGTTACTTGCAGATACCTCTTGCGTGATGTTCACACTGGAATCTGAATTCGGGCAGCAAGTCACTTCCGCAATAAATTGCTACAGTCACAAGTCAACTTGGCGATAAGTTCACACTCGCAACTCGCTCGGCAAGTTCCTCTGCGCAAATAAATTCCTGCAATATCTTGCTAGTGTAAACCCAGCATAGTGGAGGTCGATTTCTCACAAGTAGCGCAAACCTCTTTGCCTACTTGACGACTACGAGAGTTGGCTATTCTGAACAACTGTTGCTGAATCTGTATGACTATCGCAGACTTCCTTCAGCAGACTACGCCACCGTCTAGCAATGTGACTCACAACAACATTCATTCAATCACACCACTATGAGAGTTATGAGAAAAGAGAAACAAGGAAAAAAAGAGAATTGCTAGTGAAAATGGGATATTGGACTAATGAAACGTGGCTACAGGACCCTTTCAACTTGTATGCAGACTATTGCCTAAATAGAACCTAATTCGAATTGAACTGTAACTGGTCTGGATGCAGGTTGTCTTTGTATGAAATGTGCAATGGAAGTAAAACAATTATCTAGCCCTAATCAAATTTTCCCCTTACCACGTGTCTCGACCACATTGTTGCAGATTTCTCGAAAACACAAGTGCAGACAGCAAGCAGGCAGCGACAAAGCAACAAAGCTAGATAGCTGTTTCAAAATGTTGCTTGTGGTAACATGTACTGACAGACACTAGGGTGGGGTAAGTAACTGTTTCAATGAATTGATATTCCAAGACAACAATTTTAGAACTATGTACATATTCAAAAAACAGATTAAAGTTTCACTTGATCTTTACACATAACAAAGGTCTGAACAATACTATGCTTAACAAAGTGAACAATGATTTTAAAATGGTACAATGTTAACAGAGAATTTCTATAAAAGTCAAACAGCTTAACCAGTTAATATGTTAACCCATGATTCAGGGAAGTGAGATGGCCTTTCTCTCAGTTCTAAGCAAGTTAACTGGCTGACAATAATTTTTCTGATAAATTAGGTGTGCAGTGAAGCAGTCTTTGTCTCAAATGTCTTCTTTTCACAAACAACTGCATTGTTCAAAACTTATATTCCTTTGACATTCCATTTTACATATCATATTCATCCTTGCTGTCCTTTCTTCATCTAAGAGATACAATCACAAGTCCACAAAGCACTACTAAATCCGTCCATCACCTACCCCTCTTGAGCTAACAATGTATTAGTCTGTGCAGAGGCAAAGTCTGCGCCATGAAACGACAAAATATTGTTTAACAGTAACATAACTTGTCTGTTATAATCATTATATATATATATATATATATATATATATATATATATATATATATATATATATATATGAATTAAAGAATTTAAAGGATAATACAATTCCACTTTTAGAAATGATCTGCTTGTACAAATTTAGCCTATCTGGACTTCCTCTTTTACCATTTCAATTTTAGATGCAGACAGCCGACTTCAGGAACACCAGTGCATTTCAAAAAATGAAGAAAATCCTCCTTACTATGCTACACTTCATTTCAATAAAAATACTTAATACTGTTGTTAAGTCTTCTCTTGTTTATACACACATATAATACATAACACTCTTAATACTTCATACTTTAAGTAATACGTTCTAACCATCAGTCTACACACAAGAGAGTGAAAACAAAATCATGTACAAAGATATATGAACGATGGTTATTTTTTCATTTGTCTACACTTTACCACGTATTCATAATTCAGTTCTTTGCTGATGCTTATGTTCGATTGTTGATTCATTATTATTAATGTTTTTAAATTAACTTTTAACCTTGCCATATTCGGGGATCTTTCACCATGTCCCTACACAATCGCCCCCACACTGTACGTTGACATGCTATGGAGATGTACAGTGTTTTTGAGTACATATTTACAATTACATTTGCTGATGGCAGTTGATGCCCTTATTTGTCGAATTCTCTTTTATTTAAAGGAATGGATATGCCAATTAATCCTATGTATGTTAAAGTTCTACGAGAAATTGAAGGATTATATACATATGATAGTTCCTTAGATATTTGAATTTCGCACACTGACAATAATACTCAGTAAGCTAAGGTTTCGCTGGCGGGTTTTGCACTTGCACACTAGCATGTTTGGGGGCTAAGCAAGAGTCACTAACTGTCAACATGCTAGTGGCTACTGACACACGTGCATGCACTCATTTTCTTAGTGTTGATTTCACAATGAGTGTCACACCTTCACCTGAGTATTACATGTTAAGGAATTGCTGTGGCGTTTGCCTCTATTTTGGGTGCAGTGGGCGTGTGCTTATTGTGCAGATTCCAACGCTGTGGCAGAAGATCTCCATTTTTACAGCCTAGGCGTCAATATTACCCCTTGAACTCGCATTTTCGACAGAGAGAACCCTGGACAACCGCATCCATTGACGAGGTAAGCACTGGCTCGAACAACTATAGTTCATTTATTAATGTATGAAGTTTCATGAGCCCCAATACTCGGAAATTACTTCTTTGCACATGTATCTTATGTTAATGTCGCCGCACTTGACTGTCTACTTGTTGAAAGACACATATAACTGACCAAAACATTGTATAAATTGCTTGTCTTTGAAGATCATTTCTTCACATGGAGTTTGGTTTCCAATAAAAATTCATACAAGTATTTAGTTAAAACAATGTATGTAACATGGTAACTTATACCTATGGCTAACATTCCATCCTTAGCTTATATTACAAACATTAATTTCTTAAGTTTTAAAACGTCATAAATTTTCATTAACTTGTTGTGGTACAATACAAGAATATAATATATTTATACTCCATTTTATAGACAGGCTTTTGTCACTTATGGGAGCTCATTTCTTCCTTAGGTGCAAGAGGGAGAAAATCATTTGAAGTAGGAGAAACAGTACATATTGCTGGCCTAACTCACTTGACGTCACCTCCTTTGTTTGGGGTCAGAAGAAAGGAAATACTCATCTACTGGTTCAAGAATTTATGAGGAAAAGTTACTTGTACAATCATGGACTAGTTGACAAGGAACATGTATTTCATGGAAATAATGTGTGCTGACTAATCATTCACATAGCATCATGTCGTTTCATCGAATTCTAGTACTGATAACTTCAATTCACATGTAGCTTAGTGTGAAATATGAAGAAGTTTCAACTGCCGTAGACTTATCTTTCTCAAATACATGGAAATGTCTTTATTTATACTTACATGTGATGCAATAAAAATTTAATTGATTTTGTAATATCACATGCTTAAACGTTTATGTATACTGTGGAGCGAATAGGTACTGGTAAATGTCATAGAGCTATACTGCAACAATGCATATTTTCATTTTTCATTCACTTTATGAACTTTGTATAAATATCCTTATAACTAAATTGTTTACTTGAGGTGCGGCCTGTTTCTTTATTTGGTGCCTTCTTCTCTCGACATAATTCTCTTCTTCTGCGCTGTGACGATGCAGTGGTCACTGAAAGAAAAATGCTTAAAACTAACTTAAAACTAATTGCATTACATAGCTTGGTGGCCACTGATACATTTGGACATTACATCCGTCTGCAGATATTTCCATACTTAATAAATTCATCAAGATTCTTTTGTTTTGTTACCCATTATGATCATTTACCTTGCGAAGAAAATTATTTGACATTTTTAACGGTATTTTGTCGTTTCTCCTATCTTACACTTCTCGTATATTTTTCCATAATGCTGTTGGTAAATATGTTGTATGTAGCTTAGTATTTTATTAAATCTCTGTGTACATATATCAATAGGTTCCCTAGGTCTTCGCCAATAGATGAAATTTCTTAGTATTTCGGTTTACTTTATACTTAAGTTAGGTACATGTACATATCGCATTCCTATTTGATTGTGCCTTCTGCCAGTTTTTCGTGCATGAGTACAAGTCAGTGCCTCCTCGCCTACTACTGGGTTAACGTGTATTGTTGGGTGTGGACAGCTGAGCCATAAGCTAACTTTGTTTATACTTCCGCTTCACATGAACCAGTCTATTACTTCCTATTGCTGTTGATTTTATGCTTACGTGTACAAATCAAAAGAATTACTGATGCCTATATACATTACATTATCTTAAAATACACTCCAGAAGAAAAAAAACACACTTAGAATTATGTACACTATGTACAATTATCTTGTGATAGAAAGAAAAAAAATGCAATCTAGCTTCATCAGTCTACGAAAGCTTTTATATCTTTGCGAGGCTGGAGACCCTTGCCTCTCCCTGTCTCCATTTCATCAGCAAGCCCAAAAGGAAGTTACCAAACTGGTATAGCAAAAACCTTAAAAGTGCAAGGATACACATGTTGTTACTACAAAGTATGTAAAAAAACAACTGTGAAAGTAATACTACACAGGCTGATATAACTTATGTGGTGTCTGCTACACTGATATAAATTATAGGATATATAGATAGATAGATAACTTAAAACTATAGATAACTTAAAACCACTAAAAACAAGTGCAAAGCGGAATAGCAGATTATCGCACAAGCTCACTCTCCTATCCATGCACAAGAGGTGTCATGCTGAGTGAGTTCTCTGTGTCTTCTGTGAAAGAAATTGAAAACAAGTAGATGGATATTGCCATTTCTTCCCCAGGCTTGGGGCTACCAGCAATATCGATCTACTACTGCAGTTTTCTGACCACCCCTCATATTCCAATCTAATTTATTCAGTAAATTTAACTGCATCTAACTATTGAAAATAAAAATTAGAAGAATTCTGTATTTTGCCTAATTATAAAAAATAAAAATCTTCTAAATGGAAAACATTTGGATTTCAGAACAATATAATCTCCCAAATTTCATTTTTTCCATTCCAAAAAAATTTTTACTAGAAACGAAAACATCTTATATATTCCTTATAAGTGAATATACAAATAAAACGCTTGGATGAGCTTTGAGAAAACTTTAAAAGAAACCTCTCCAAGGCTGACCTTCAATAATATTGTAAACTAAGTTAAATTTTTTATAGTCTATTATAAATTAAATAAAGAGAATTCGATCATATTAAAAATTAAATATTTGAATAGAAATGAAATAAAGGCAAGGAAGAAATTGAAACGAATCCTTTTTTAAAAAATAGAAAAGAGTTTTATGTTTTCAAAAATAATGAATGTAAAAGAAATTTTTCCACTTTCTACCAACGTGTTTGGGAAGAAAAAAATAAGATAATCCATTCAAAAAATATTTCCATTTTCTACCGATATGTTTGGGAAAGGTAGAATCAGAAAACGAGTTAACCGTTATTTAGTTAAAACAGCATTTAAGAAAAGATTACAAACTATGAATTTCGAAAATATTACAAGGTAACTCTGTCGTAATAATTTCTTAAATGCGACATAACCAAAAATTATGAAAGCAGTTAAAAAAATCTTAAATTATTTAGCAGTTCGAAAATAAATTTTTATTTATTTTGTGCTGCAGAACGCAGAAAAATAATTAAATTATGGACTATGGACGTCTAAGTCAAAATTATAGTATTCATACAGAAAACAATATAATTAAAAAAATTATGAACAGCAAAAAAATATTTAACAAAAGCCTCTTAATTTTCAAACACAAGGATCAGGTTGGACATTAAATAGAAGTACTGAGATTACAATTAACAATTGATAAATAAATTCTGTTACGAATTTTGTCTTACATCAAATTCCTAGATAAGTAAAAGAAAGAAGATTGCGTTAATGCTAAAAGCAATGATGAAAAATTCTTCCTGTGGGCAGTAGCTTCCACATTAAAACCATTAGATAGACAGATACGATTAAGTCCGGACTGTCTGAGTAACTATAAAGATTTTTTAAAAGAACTTGAAGAATAAATACCAGATATTTCGTTCCGTGTTGAAATTACTGATAGCCACAAAAATCGGAACTGAAATGAGTGCATCTTTTAATAAATTTTTCTTCAAAGAAAAAATTACTCCTATGAAAAATATGATGTGTATCTATTTAAAACAACAAAATAAAAAAATATTAATTTATAATTCACATTACTACTGGATTTTTTCTCGAATTGTTTCTAGTCAAAATAATAAACATGAGCAACAAAAATTAATGTGTTATTTGTTTTTATTACGTTTTAATAAAGAAAATTTAGATAATCACACAAAAAGTGTATAATTAATAAACCGTCGAAAGCAGAACGACCAAAAACAGGTAAATATCTACAATTAAAAAATTACAAGTTTATTCAAATGGTACATTTTGTTATTTATAGATATTTTGAGAGTTTATTATTAAAAATGGATAAGTGTCAGGGTGACCCGTAAAATTCATCTACTGTAAAATATTAAAAACATGAACCAAGTCGTTTTTTTCTTAATACATTAGATATATAAATAGACTTTATAAATACTCAGTTGTTTCTAGAGGGCTAGATCTCATGAAAAATTTTTAGGATACATTACAAAAAAATTGAATAACTTGGGGGAAATTTGTTCTGAAAGTGAAGAAATAAAATCGTTAAGTTCTGAAGAAGAATCAATACATAACAAATCTATAAATTTTTCTTTATGTAAAATGCATTATACAAAAAATAATAAAAAAATCGTTCATTTGAATGGAAAATATAGGCCAACCTTATGTAATTTACAATTAAAACATACTATTAATGTACCAATTTATTTACATAATTTATTAGGATATGATTCTCATTTATTTGTGAAAGAGCTTTGTTACAATGAAAAACAAATAGCTCAAATACCAAATAATGTAAATAGATATATTAATTCTGGCAGAAAAACAGCAAATTTGCAAAAGAGAGCTATTGATACATTTAAATTTATGCCTTCAAGCCATGATAAATTTTCATAAAATTTAAGAAAGATTCAAGTTAAAAATATAAGACTATTTTTCCCAGGGATTTAATAAATGTATTAACTAAAAAGAGAATTTATCCATATGATGTCATAGATTGTACCGAAAAATTTGAAGAAGCAAAACTTCCACTAAAAGAAGATTTTTTAAGAAATTAAATAAATGTGATATTAGTGAAGAAGCCAATAATTATGCTAAACTAATTTGGGAAAAATTTCATATAAAAACTTAGGAGAATATAATGATTTATATTTAAAAATGATGTTTCCTTATTAGCTGATGCTTTTCGGTATTTAGAATAACTTTTATAAAAACATATGTTTTTGATCCATTTTGGTATTATTCAGCACCTAGTTTTACTTTTGATACAAGGTTAAAGAAACTGATCAACCAACTGTATTATTACACAATTAGATTTGGTGATCACGATTGAAAAAGAAATAAGAGCAGGCATAACCCAATGATGTAGAGGTTATGTTATAGCAAATAACAAAGATATGATCAAATTTCATAAAAGTACAATAGCCAATTATTTACGATATTTAAATATGGTAATGATATGAGTCAGTACTTACCTTCTGGAGGATTTCAGTGGGACAAACCAAAAGTTTACGATTCTAAAAAAATAAGTAAAATTTCACACACTTGAGGAATTGGTTATATTTTTAAAGTAGATTTGCAATACCCAAATAATCTACATGATTTACATAAAGATTTACCATTAGCCCCTAAAAATAAAACTGCTACAGGGAGTATAGAAAAATTTATAAAGTGCTTCAAATAATAAATACACTCCTGGAAATGGAAAAAAGAACACATTGACACCGGTGTGTCAGACCCACCATACTTGCTCTGGACACTGCGAGAGGGCTGTGCAAGCAATGATCACACGCACGGCACAGCGGACACACCAGGAACCGCGGTGTTGGCCGTCGAATGGCTCTAGCTGCGCAGCATTTGTGCACCGCCGCCGTCAGTGTCAGCCAGTTTGCCGTGGCATACGGAGCTCCATCGCAGTCTTTAACACTGGTAGCATGCCGCGACAGTGTGGACGTGAACCGTATGTGCAGTTGACGGACTTTGAGCGAGGGCGTATAGTGGGCATGCGGGAGGCCGGGTGGACGTACCGCCGAATTGCTCAACACGTGGGGCGTGGGGTCTCCACAGTACATCGATGTTGTCGCCAGTGGTCGGCGGAAGGTGCACGTGCCCGTCGACCTGGGACCGGACCGCAGTGACGCACGGATGCACGCCAAGACCGTATCCTACGCAGTGCCGTAGGGGACCGCACCGCCACTTCCCAGCAAATTAGGGACACTGTTGCTCCTGGGGTATCGGCGAGGACCATTCGCAACCGTCTCCATGAAGCTGGGCTACGGTCCCGCACACCGTTAGGCCGTCTTCCGCTCACGCCCCAACATCGTGCAGCCCACCTCCAGTGGTGTCGCGACAGGCGTGAATGGAGGGACGAATGGAGACGTGTCGTCTTCAGCGATGAGAGTCGCTTCTGCCTTGGTGCCAATGATGGTCGTATGCGTGTTTGGCGCCGTGCAGGTGAGCGCCACAATCAGGACTGCATACGACCGAGGCACACAGGGCCAACACCCGGCAACATGGTGTGGGGAGCGATCTCCTACACTGGCCGTACACCACTGGTGATCGTCGAGGGGACACTGAATAGTGCACGGTACATCCAAACCGTCATCGAACCCATCGTTCTACCATTCCTAGACTGGCAAGGGAACTTGCTGTTCCAACAGGACAATGCACGTCCGCATGTATCCCGTGCCACCCAACGTGCTCTAGAAGGTGTAAGTCAACTACCCTGGCCAGCAAGATCTCCGGATCTGTCCCCCATTGAGCATGTTTGGGACTGGATGAAGCGTCGTCACACGCGGTCTGCACGTCCAGCACGAACGCTGGTCCAACTGAGGCGCCAGGTGGAAATGGCATGGCAAGCCATTCCACAGGACTACATCCAGCATCTCTACGATCGTCTCCATGGGAGAATAGCAGCCTGCATTGCTGCGAAAGGTGGATATACACTGTACTAGTGCCGACATTGTGCATGCTCTGTTGCCTGTGTCTATGTGCCTGTGGTTCTGTCAGTGTGATCATGTGATGTATCTGACCCCAGGAATGTGTCAATAAAGTTTCCCCTTCCTGGGACAATGAATTCACGGTGTTCTTATTTCAATTTCCAGGAGTGTATAATTAGGTTTTTCATTACAGAAACCTTAAATGAAATTTCCCTTTAGGAATGAAAATATCAAAAATCCCCTATTTATTAAATTTCATTAATCTGTTTTGTAAAAAAAAATCTCGATTTCAATACAGAAATGAAGACAAAGGAAAAAATGTTTTTGAAAGAGATTTCTACAAAGTGATGAGTATTTCAATATTTGGAAAAACGTTGGAAAGTATATGAAATAGAGTTGATCTAAAATTAATTCGAAATCTAAATAAATGTAAAAATCAATAGCTAAGCCAAATCTTAAAAATAGGACAATATTTATTGAATATAATGAAAATGTAGCTGCTATTTACGCGAATAAAAAAAATTTTAAAAACCCATTAGTATTGGTATGAGAACACTCTATTTAATGATAAAGTAATGTATGATTTTCACTACAATGTTATGAAACCGAAATATGGATAAACTATTGAACTCTGTTAACAAGACACAGTTAGTTACATCCATAGCATAGAAACTAAAGGTGTTTAAGAAGACATGAAATTGATGATTGCTTATTTTGATACATGTAATTATTTAGAATATAATATTTGTAATGCGTAACTAGTAAATAAAAAAGTTTTAGGAAAAATGAAAGATGAATCTAAAGGAAAAACAGTGGAAGAATTCTGTAGTTTAAGAGGGAAAGTATACACTATGTGATCAGAAGATTCGGGACACCTGAATGAAAATGACTTGCAAGTTCGTGGTGCATTCCATCGGTAATGCTCGAATTCAGTATGGTGTTGGCCCACCCTTAGGCCAGTATTACACTATCAAACTTCTTTGTCAAATATCTTTGTCCAAAATCTTTGTCAAAGATATTTGATGATGTAATAGGAACTTTGTCAAATGTCGTCCAATATTTCATCAAATCTAGGGCCTCGCTGTAGATTTGATCAAAGAAATAGCTTGTCTTCTGTTCACTGCAATGTGACATGTTACCACATGGAGCGCTAGCATCGCTGCAGCGTTCTGTCATCTGTAGTGTTTTTATAAACATTGCTGGTAAATACAATTGGTTTGTGCCGACAACTACAAAATTAATAGAGATGTATGAAGCTGATGAGGCGCTTTACAACGTGAGGCACCATGAATACAAAAATAAAATAAGAAGATTGGAGACGAGACCTGACCTGACCTAACCTAACCTAACCTAACCTAACCTAACATAACCCTCTCCTGTAGCAAGAAATCGGAGTGTTACAGTGAGCCTGTCTTCTGAAGATGTAGCACTTCTTAAGTGAATATTGTGCTTTGTAATATGAGGATACACTTCATTGAGCACATACAGAAATGTATGCTCATCCATTCTTAAGTAATTGATGTACCACTTGACATCTTCCACTGTAAGCTCACGTAAGAAGTTTTGTTGAATGCTTTTATCGTGTCGTCGTAAAACCAACGACTTCACCAGATTAGATTAGTTTTTCATTCCATAGATCCGTGCTGAGGAGATCCTCGTGGATGTGGAACATGTCAATTTTTTTAAGCTGAAATAACAATACTAATAGTATGAATACATACAATACATCATTTGTTTCTATTAAAAATTTCGTCAGTGGAGTAGGAGTTGGCCACTAGTAAGTCTTTCAGGTACTTTTAAACTGATCTTTATTTGTAACTAAATTTTTTGTGTTTCCTGGCAAATTATTGAAGATGAGTGTTCCTGAGTAATGGACCTCTTTTTGAACTAAAGTAAGTGCTTTTAAGTCCTTGTGTATATCATTTTTGTTCCTGGTATTGTATGTATGAACTGAGTTGTTTGTTGGAAAAAGAGATATATTATTTACGACAAATTTCATTACGGAGTAAATATACTGAGAGGCAGTAGTTGGTATACCCAGTTCTTTGAAGAGGTTTCTACAGGACATCCGTGAATTTACTCCACGAGTAATACGTATTACACGCTTTTGGACTCTGAAAACTTTAGTTTGACTTGAAGATATACCCCAAAATATTATACCATATGACATTATGGAATGAAAGTATGCAAGCTTTTTCATTTTTATGTTGCCTATGTCTGCTAACACTCGAATTGCAAACAGATTTGTTAACGCGTTTCTGCAGTTCTGGGATGTGCTCCTCCCAACTGAATTTATTATCAAGTTGTAATCCCAGGACTTTTAAGACTGTCAACCGCATATGTATGGTTCCATTTTTTCCCCAACTTCTTTTCTGCATGTGTACACAATGCAATTGGGGTACGTACAACTGCTGTGGTTAATAAAAAAATGGTTCAAATGGCTCTGAGCACTATGGGACTTAACACCTATGGTCATCAGTCCCCTAGAACTTAGAACTACTTAAACCTAACTAACCTAAGGACAGCACACAACACCCAACCATCACGAGACAGAGAAAATCCCTGACCCCGCCGGGAATCGAACCCGGGAGCCCGGGCGTGGGAAGCGAGAACGCTACCGCACGACCACGAGATGTGGGCTTGCGGTTAATAACGAGTTGTTGTCAGCCATCTTGAACTTTGACGAAAAATTTGATGACAGTGTAATACCCCTTCTAGCGCTACGTCAAAGATCTTTGTCAAATATATTTGACGGAATATTTGATCACATCTTTGATCAAATCTTTGACAAAGAAATTTGATAGTGTAATACTGGCCTTAGCCTTGATGACAATTTCCACTTTCGCAAGCATACCTTCAATCATGTGCTGGAATGTTTCTTGGGGAATTGCAGCCCATTCTTTAGAGACTGCTGCACTGAGGAGTGGTTCGATGTTGGTTGGTGAGGCCTGGCACGAAGTGGCGTTCCAAAACACCCCAAAGATGTTCTATAGGATTCAGGTCAGTACTCTGTGCAGGCCAGTCCATTACTGGGATGTTATTGTCGTGTAAGCACTCCACCATAAGCCGTGCATTATGAATAGGTGCTACATGTTTGCCATCCCCAAATTGCTCTTCAGCAGTAGGAAGCGAGAAGGTGCTTAAAATATCAATGTATCCCTGCATTGTGAGAGTGTCACGCAAAAAAACAAGGGAATCAAGCCCAGTCTATGAAAAACACGATCACACCATAACAGCACCGCCTCCGAATTTTACTGTTGACACTACAAACGCTGGCAGACGACGTTCATTGGGAATTTGCCATACTCACACACTGCCATCGGATCGCTACATTGTGTACCATGATTCGTCACTCCACACAACGTTTTTGCACTGTTGAGTCGTCCAATGTTTACGCTCCTTGCACCAAGCGAGGCGTTGTCTGGTATTTACAGGCGTGATGTGTGGCTTATGACCAGCCACTCGACCATGAAATCCAAGATTTCTCACCTTCCACCTAACTGTCATAGTTCTTGCAGTGGATCCTGATGCAGTTTGGAATTCCTGTGTGATGGTCTGCATAGATGTCTGCCTATTACACATTACTACCCTCTCCAACTTTCTGCAGTCTCTCTCAGTCAATAGACAAGTTCGGCCTGTATCCTTTTGTGCCATATGTATCCCTTCACGTTTCCAATTCACTATCACATAGGAAACAGTGGACCTACAGATGTTTAAGAATGTGGAAATCTCGTGTACAGATGTATGACAGAAGTGACACCCAATGTCCTAATAGTGTTCAAAGTCCGTGAGTTATGCAGAGCGCCCCCTTCTGCTCTCTCCCGATATCTAATGACTACTGATGTGGAGTACCTGGCAGTAGGTGGCACCACAATGTACTTAATACAGAAAACGTATGTTTTTCGCTTTTTATGGATACTTTTGATCACATAGTCTCTATGCATATAAAGTTGATGAAACATAAGAGAAAAATAAAAAGGTGTCAACAAATGTGCTTTCAGGACTACAAGTACTGTCTATTCAACAATAGTGAAACATGTAGGACAATGAGCATGAATAGAAACGAAAAATATGTAATCTATACAGTAAAATTCAATAATAAAGCACTAAGTCCAAGCAACAACAAGAGCTATATCTTTGAAAAAAAATATTTACAGTACCAATGAACATTATAAAACAAATAATTAGATTTAAAATTGACATTTCTGTTTTCCATTAAAAAATAAATCTTGACTGAAACTGCCTGTTATCTTCTAGACTATATTTTTTACATTCTTTTCAATATGTATCCTTACAAGTTGCATACTTATAAAAACATTTCAAATCTCTAATTCCTTGTCAATTTGTACATTTTTTAATTAGTGTCAGGCAAAGCAGACTTTTCATCATCATTATTTATGGTTTCTATAGGCAATAATATTTTTGTGTGTCCTCACCTGGAATTCGTCTCAAATTTTTTTGTAATAATATTTAAAAATATTTTTTCCGCAAACATAAAGGAATTTTAATTTTATTATGTAATTTTATGATATTCATTTCAACAAGGTCAATGTATTTTGCTATAACCAGGCGTTGTAAATTTCTCTGAAGTAAAATTATCAATCTATTTCTCAATCCCATAGTATTTATATAATATCTTAGATTGGATGCCTTCCATTTAGCTAGAAAAATCTCTTCCATTTTTTTTTTCTTTTAGCATTCTATTAAATCTTTCTACAACAAATGCTTTTACTTCTGTAAAAGTAAAATAGTGATAATGCCATATTTTTTCATCAGTTCTTCCAAGTCTTTATTATAAATTATTCCATTAGCTGCTTGTAATTTTTTGATGTTTTCTCTATATATTGTTTCAACAGCATCAGCAACACTTTTACCTGTTATATCTTTAACTGGAATAGCTCTAACTAATTCTGAGAAAACACCGATTACAGTTAATAAATATTTATATCCTTTATCTATTTTTGAATTCCTTTTAAAATTTCAGATTCCATTTCTACTATATCTGCCAGACACAAATCATTTAGACCGAAAGAAACAACATTTCTTCTTTTAAAATTTTTGCTCATCGATATAAGTAATTCATTAATAATTTCTTCACAAATATTCAGGCCATTACCTACACCTCTTTTTAGCATTGTGTATTATACACAGACCTTCGAACCTTCATCTTCCATTTTTAGTGCTGTCTCCTTGATGAGTCTCAGTAAATTTTGTTAACTTAAAAACACCAAATATTTGTCCATTAATATAAAAATGTATTAATTAATTGATTTTATCATCACAATTTGTTTCCAAAAATAATGCTCCAATGTATCTTATGGTACAGTTTTAACAAGGTTTTTAATTTTATGATCAGAAAACTTTATTTATGTTCTATTTTTATTGATATATTGATAGTAGTCACTTTCCTAGACTTCATCAGAAATAGGAGTTAATTTAATATCAAAATAGTTTGGAGGTGAATACTTTTTTATATTTTGAGCAACAACAAAAAAGTTATTAAATATAAAACCATACTAGAAATTATGAATTTTTCTTCGTTTCCCATAATAAATACTGATTTGAGCGTTTCCTTCTTGTTGATTTTTTCGCATTTAATCAATTTAATATACGAGGGCCGTTCAGAAAGTAACCTCCGGTTGATTTAAAAAAATACACCAAGTTAAATAAAAATATTTTAATATATACATCTTACAACTACATCTTTGCACTATTTTTCTACATAGTCTCCATAGCGATTGAGGCTCTTATCATATCTCTTCACAAGCTTTGAAATTCCTTCTGCATAAAAATCACCCGCTTGTGCCTGGAGCCAGCTTGTGACCGCATCTTTGAGCTCTTCGGCGTCATCAAACCGCTGTGACCCGAGCCATTTCTTCAAATGCATGAAGAGGTGATAATCACTTGGCGCCAGGTCTGGACTGTAAGGTGGATGGTTGATAACGTCCCACTTGAAGGACTCAAGAAGGGCCATTGTTCTGCGAGCAGAGTGAGGATGGGCGTTATCGTGCAAAAAAACGATACCGGAAGTCAGCATACCACGGCGTTTGTTCTGTATAGCCCGTCGTAACATTTTTATTGTTTCACAGTACACATCTTGATTAATGGTCGTACCACGTTCCATGAATTCAACCAACAACACCCCTTTGGCATCCCAAAACACCGTTGCCATCAGTTTTCTGGCAGAAAAATCTTGCGAGGCTTTTCTTGGTTTGGTAGGCGAATTTGAATGTGCCCACATCTTTGATTGTTCTTTTGTCTGAGGGTTCACGTACTTAATCCAGGTTTCGTCACCTGTCACGATTCTGTTTAACAGTGGTTCTCCTTCATCCTCATAACGTGACAGAAAGTCTAATGCAGAGGCCATTCTTTGAGTTTTGTGGTGGTCGGTAAGAATTTTGGGCACCCATCGTGCACAGAACTTACGGTAACCCAATCTTGCTGTCACTATCTCGCACAAGAGAGTCTTAGAAATCTGTGGAAAACCAGTAGACAACTCCGACATTGAGAAACGTCGATTTTCACGAACTTTTGCATCAACTGTCTGAACGAGTTCGTCAGTCACCAATGATGGTCTACCACTCCTCTCTTCATCATGAACGTTTTCTCGTCCACTTTTAAATAAACGTACCCATTCACAGACAACTCCTTCACTCATAACTCTTGGTCTGTACACGGCACAAAGCTCACGATGAATAGCTGCTGCAGAATATCCTTTGGCTGTAAAAAACCTTATGACAGCACGCACTTCACATTTGCGGGGTTTTCTATTGCAGCACACATTTCAAACTGCCACAAAAACTAAACTAGCGCAGGTACGACGTTCACTCGACCACAGCTTGATGCCGACTGACCTGTTGAGTGCGTGAACGCACAGATGGCGTCGCTACTCCCCCCACAACCCGCACTGTGACCGATCAGAGGTTACTTTCTGAACCGCCCTCGTATGAAACTAAATCGTTTGACAATATATAAACTGATAATGCATTTTCAATTTCTTGTCATGCAAAGTAATTATCTAGTCACAGACTAAGTTGCTGACTAAAGTCAGTGATAGCTGATTCAAAGTCTTTTTTAGCTGATTCTAATTCTTGTTTGGCAACATAATTATTTAATTACTTGAGTACTCAGCCTCTGTTGCCTGATCTTTCGTTTTTCTAAATATTATTTAGTAATACATGATAAACACTTAATCGATCTTTTATATTGGCTATTCTTCTTCCTTTAAAACTAATAAACCCCTGGTTATTTGAAAAAATTTAGTTTATTCATTCTGAAACTGTTCGATCTATTTTGTATTTTGGGTCAAATGATTTTTTTCTGGATTGAATTTGATGAAATCGATTTTATTTCTTCTAATTGTTGCATATTTATTTGGCAACCTTTAGGCAATGCCTTATTTTCAAAAAAGTCCATTTATTATGTTCAAAATATCATTAAAAGTATAATTATCTGACAATAGGTTTACCACAAATATACACAAATGACCAAATATGATTTCACAAAAATTTTATATTTGATGCCCATTATAAAACAGCTCACTTGAGCTAAGGTATTTAACTAATTTTTTGGGAATATTTCCTCTAAATGAATCAAACATAAATTTGTATCATTATTCTTATAATAACATACCCAATAAGTGCTTACATTATCAGGAATACCTAAATTTACTGTTCGAGATTCAAAATTTTTTCGTTGATTAGATAACTCATCAATCATAAAAACATCACAAAAGTATTTGAATTTTGAGCTAAATTATGTCTTTTTCCTTTTTCTAATTCTTTATTGCCTTTTTTTCTTGTCCATTACTGCTTTGGCAATACCAGCTGCTCTGCATGCTAATGAACCAAGATAGCTAAATGTGGTAATGCCACCAAAAATAATGGTTAAAATCCTGCTTTGTGTTTTGTTATTCCAGAATCTTCTTACTTTCTTGTTAGGTATTCGAATTTTTTTCACAAGAGGTATACCTAATGTTTTGAGTAAATTATCATTAGTTTTTTTCTCTCTTTCTTTATTGTGCATCAGTCTAAAATTTTCAGTACTAAGTAATATATCATTATTGAGTTTTTATTTTAATTGATTTTAGTTAGTTTTCCCACCAGGTAGCAAAGAACAATCAATACTGAAGTTATTCATTTATATAGATAACAATTTTATAAGCATTAATATTTTTAGTCCCCAACCATTAACATCAACATTAAAACCGATACCTAATTTTCTCTTCCGTACGTTATTCCGCTAACTGCTGTAGCAGCTACTTTTTCTTCCATTGATGCATGAGAAGCATGCATAACCACTTTAGCACTTCTTGACATTATAAGCTAGATAATCACCAATGTTAGAACATGAATAAGACCTCACTTGTTTTATGTGACTTAATAAAATCCTTTGATTGTATTCCTTATAAATATTGGTTATAAAGCATATGGAGACCATAACACATCAGTGAAAGTAATTTCTTAATACCTGAGTAACAGAAAAGGTGTCTTCATGAGAAACAGACGTTTTATTACGAAAATTTTGAAACATGAGTACCATAGGGGATCAGTTCTTAGACTGTTCTTTTTCATAATCAAAATATCCACAGGTGTACTGCCTGTCTACAGTGTCACTGTAGACCGGCAGTACACCCGTCAATATTTTGTTTATCAAATACGCTGGGAGAAACTCAAGAATCATATTATTTTTCATAGTTGCAATCAGTGTTTTGCCACATCATGTTCTCCATTCTATGACTTCCTATGCAAATACCACAATAATATTTACTCTCCATCAAGACACATCAGCATTACAGCAAATGTAACTGAAATCACTAGATGCTACAGTGAAATGTTTCTGCTGCTACAAACATCTGTATAACTCAGACAAGACCCATCACCTTTGGTTAGGACCATCTAACGATATAGAATGTAAGATTATTAAACTGTTAGGATTTCGTAATGACACCATGCTGATGGAAAACACATCAGTCATATTTGCAAAAGAAATATCAAGGGTAACACACCTAAAGTAGAAATTTGGCGATGTAGCTAAATCTGAATAACTACTAGTAGACTGGTCCAATCTCACATTTCATATGAATTGTTGGTGTATTTTAGTGCTCTTCAGGTATAAGTGATACACTGAAGATATGAAAAAGTCATAAGAGAAATATGTAGAGCTAGATCAAGAGATCACCATCGACCTCTAGTTATAAAATTTCAGATACACTCAATTTTGTAAACTTATACATGTATGCCACAATAATATACATAAAATTGAATGTAAAGTTTTTATGTGGCTATGGGGGTGCATATTTACGTGTCTGTGTGACTGCATTGCGAATGTGAGTACTATTGATAGAAAAAGAGCTATTGCTCAAATGCTAGTGTTATGCTGTTTTCTGTTATGTATTTCTGTGCTCCATCGTCAATCTGCTGTAAGTGAATGCTTGTCTTCCCTTATTTTATATATTGCTCCATTCTGGAATTTCCATTATTGTTATGAATGTAAAAGTGTTTCCAGTAAGAGAAAATATTACCATCACAACACAAGGGGAAAAATTATACTAGATATTCGAAGAGACAGACTGGTAAAAACAGGACATTCGCACACAGTCAGCTCTCTAAAAATCTACCACAAATTACTCCATCAATGTGCTCCATACTCTAGGAATTATTTCATAAAAATTGTGCAGTGAGTTAGCTGAAATCCATTTTTATAATATAACATAATTTTGTACTGTATAGATTGTGAACATATCTTAAAATTCAAAATATGACGAAATGTCTGTAACTAAGTACATCTTTAATTATCTTTAAGAGATTAAGACTATTCGATTGTAAAATGGTCAATGCCAATAACATATTTAGCAGCCACAGCAAATATAAAGCATAATGTGTTATAACTGGTGGGTATGTTTCATCTAGACTAGGCCTTCTTGATAGTATAACCTTTTGTTATTAGCTGTGTTTTATGGTGTGTAATGTGGTATTTCAAATCTTTCTTAGTTTTAAACACAAATTTCGCATATTTTGGCTTCTAATGTCAAGGCAAAATAGCACACTCCCATATGTGCTTGTCTTCGTCAGATTGCATTGACTTCAGCCAGTTTTCAACATTTTCTGATATCGTTGCTTCTTCTAGTGACAAAGGACGAATGTACATTGCCTGTTTAGAGTGATAAGTTATGAAGTCACAGGCTTCTTTGGAATACTTCTTTTGGAATTCTTAAATTGTTTTTAGTTGCTGCAGTTGCTCCTTACCACTATTTGCATTGTCAGGACTTGACTATCCCTTACAGGTAGTACTTATTGAACTATTGCTTCATGTGATAGAAATAGATTCAGGTTCAATTTCTTCTAGTTCAGTCATTGTTATTTCATTTTGCTTGATTTACGTCTGTGGAATGAACAGTCGATTTGATTTCTGAGACTCAGTTTCTTCTATATACTGCTAAAAAGTACCTTCATCAAAACTAATTTGCCTCAAGTTTATGACACAGTGGCAATTTGCTGCAAAATTTCTGTATGTTTTTCAGTCTTTACGAAATCCTACTAAGATACACTCAGTACTCTCTCTGTCGCATTTTTGTCTGTAGGCTCCCAGAATTTGAACATAGTCCTTACATCAAAATATTTTCAGATTCGAAGATCAGGTAGCTTGTTTGTCTGGTGTCTTTTTTTAGGGCCTTTGTTGGAGATCTACTTGTTAAGTAGACTGCAGCGGAGACTGATTCAGCCCAAAATTTATTTGGGAAATATGCTTCGAAGAGTAGGCATTCTGCTTTCTCTACAATTGTGTCATTACAGTGGGTAGCTGCCAGTTTGATTCTGGTATATAAGGCGCTATAGTCTTATGTTAAATTCTTCTTGCCCAAAAAAATTGTCATATTATCGTTCATGTACTCTGTATTATTATCTGTGTGCAGACTCCTTTTGCAGTTTGTCTTTCAACTAGGTTTTCAAAGCCTAGAATCAGATGTGGTACTTGATTTTTATTTCTGAGAGCACTGACATATAGCATTCCTTTTCTGCAATAGCTGTCAGTTACAGTTAGGAAGTATTTGGCTTCTCCAATCGACCTAGTTTACATTAACTCACAAATCTGAATGAATTAGCTCGAGAATTTCTGTGGTTCTTGAGCTAAATTTTGAAGTCTTGTTTGAGTGCTGCCTAGACAAATTGCAAATTCTCCCTTATATGAAATATCACTAGTCAGACATTTGTGTAGTGCATTCATGGCTTTAGGATGCAGATGACCTAGTCTTTTGTGCCACAACTCTAGATTATTTGAATTCAAAAGTGATTTTAATTCAAAATTCCAATTATATGGTTGGTCTAGTCAGTACATTCCATTTGCTAATGATTAATTTTTTTTAATGTGTCGTAAATACGACAGCCTTGCCTTTCAAGTAAAATAGAATCGCCTTTTTCTGCTACTTTACTAACAGATAGTAGATTTGTGCTTAGTTGAAGTACAAACATTGTATTCTCCATTTAATTCTATCTTTCTTGTTTCCTATGAAAATATTCACAAATGAAGATCATGTACAAAGAAAAGTTAAAAATAATCAATGTGGTACCTATCTGTAAGAAAGATGATGAAGATGTTCCAGATAACTAGGGACCAGTAGCTTTAATCTTCAATTTCCCAAACGTATCAGAGATGTCCGTGCATAGTAGTGTGACTACATTCCCAGAGAAACATAGTATTTCGATTCTCACACAACATGGTTTCCAGATATGATATCTTCTGAAACCAACATCTCAGACCTAACAGGCTCTATTGTAGATACAACAAACAAGGAATCTCCATATCTGATATGTTTCTGGATGATGAAAAATATTATTTTAAAGGCAAGAAAACATTTTATTGACTTTATAATTACACCCTGGATACGAAAAAAACACATTTCTGAAGAAACACAGAAGTTACACAAAAGCAAAGAATCAAGATATTGACAGCAGAGTCATGGAGCAGCACATAAACATAGACCTCAAGGATTTTTTTCTTCTCTTTTAAGACTGGATTGGTCTAAAGCTTCTGACATAATCACTCATACAGCACTAACTGAAAAACTTGAAAGGAATGGCACATGTGGACATGCAGTGCAATGGATAATATCATATGTCACTAACAAAAAGTAGTATATGACAACAAAAGCTCTTGGCAGATCTGAAATCAGAGATATTCAGTATGGTGTATCTCAAGGATCTGTACTTGGTCCACTTCTGTTCAGCCATTTATAAACTATATTGAAGTCAGTGAGAAGAATCAAAAAACACTGAATGCCGATGACACAACAACAGTAAATGTAGAAGAAAATCTGTAAACACTTGAAAGAAGTGTGTTTATGTCAACAAATAACATCGTACAGTGGTTCATATATAACGATTTTATTATGAATATAAAAAAAGACAACATTCATGGTGTACACAAATAGAGAAAAGGAAGATTACATAGATAGATTCATAGATTAAACGAAACCTTGAGGAGTTGACCTCTATAAATATTTTGGGAGTTACAGTTAACAATAAGCTTCAACTGAGACAGCAATAATACAAACTAATTTTTGTATTGCAAGAAAAGGCCTTTGGGACCACCTTGAATAAAAAACAAACGGAATCACACAGATCAACATTCAATAATGTAAAAAAAATTTTTCTTTTCTTTTAACACTTCCTCCGGGTCAACAGAAACCTTCGATCTTACTCGTCGGCTTTGACCCGTGACGTAAGCGTGTTGTGGTGTGTGATGTCATTACGGCGCGGAGTTTGTTTTGCGATTGTGGCATGTTTGTAGATGTCTTGTTTTTGTTTGTGGTGCTCTCTGGTGGTGTGTTCATGGTTTTCGTTTGTTTTAATTTAATGCTCATTGCTGTACGTCGGGTGAGTTTGTTATTGAGTGTATTTGGTTGTGGTTTTTTGTTTAGGAATGGATATGAAAGACCGCCTTAATAGTGTTCGGTTGAGGGCGATGATGGGCGACACAGCGTTAGAACTTATCAAGTTCTTACAACTATTCGGTTTAATCGCCGAAGTTGTTAAGTGTTCTCTTTGCCTTGAGGCGATGAAATTGGTTAAAGTTCCGGCCTCTCGGACCAGCGACGGATACATGTGGTGTTGCCGGAAAGATGGCGTATGGCGTTCTATAAGGCGTGGTACCTGGTTCGAGAACTCTAGATTGGGCATGTGTGAGATTGTGCTTATTACATATTATTTTTGTTATAGATGCCCACAGAGTTTTTGCGCGTTTGAGACTGGTGTGAGTGAGAGGACTGTTTTAGACTGGTATTCCTTTTGTCGTGAAGTGTGTTCGGAATTTATTAAGTACAGGGGTAAGTTGGGTGGGCATGGGGTGCTTGTGGAGGTGGACGAGTCGCAGTTTGGTAAAAGGAAGTATGGGAGGGGGAAGTCTGTGGCTGGTCTTTTGGTGTGGGGGGCTGTTGTTCACGGGGGTGGGGGTACTGAATGTGTTTTTAGGGTTGTGGAGGGGAGGTCGAAGGCTGAATTAGTGGGGTTAATTGAGGAGTATGTAGAGCCCGGGTCCAC
Source organism: Schistocerca cancellata (assembly GCF_023864275.1). Classification (NCBI taxonomy): domain Eukaryota; kingdom Metazoa; phylum Arthropoda; class Insecta; order Orthoptera; family Acrididae; genus Schistocerca; species Schistocerca cancellata. The sequence goes on along the minus strand of NC_064630.1, from coordinate 426,518,513 downwards.
AATAGTTTCTGATGCTTTTTCTTCTTATAGGGGGTTGGTTGACAGGGGATTTAATCATTTAGTAGTGAACCACAGTCTAGAATTTAAGAATTATGATACTGGGGCTTGCACTAACACAATTGAGAGGATGTGGGGGGCGGTTAAGTCAGTTCTTGGGAGGGGGAAGAGGCGCTCTTCCAACCTTCAGTCTCATTTAGATGAGTACTGTTGGCAGAAGAGTGTCCCAGAGGCCTATTGCATTTTTCGGGTTTTTTTAAGGGCTGTGGGTAAAATGTATAGGCCGAAAGTGGTTAGTTAGGGTGCATTTGTGTGTGATTGTGGTGGCCAATCTAGTTTCTGGGGCTGGAACTTTTTTGAGGTAAGTTCCGTTTTTTTTGTTTTTGATGTATGTTTTGTGTCAACAGAAATATCTGATCTCACGCGTCGGCTTTGACCCGTGACGTTAGGGACCTACACATTGATCTGTAGCGTAGCACTGAATACGAGGTTAGGTTGGGAGTTTTTTTTTGGCGGGGGAGGGGGTCAGGGGGGGGCGCAGCCCCCCCCCCCCTGCCTGGCCTTGAGTACCACTTGTTTATTGTTATCTTTGTTTGCTATCAATGTTAGCAGATTGTTCTTGTGAAACCTTTGTGTCGTTTATGGTCAGGTCAACGGAATTGTTCGATCGTAATTTATGTGATCGCAAGCTGTTGTAGATGTATGTAGGTGTAAGGGAAGTGTTGGTTTTTTAGGTTGGTGTTGGGGGATGTGATCGGTAGGTTCTGTTGAGCTATATAGGTCAATGGAAGTGTTCGATCGTAATTTATGTGATCGAGAGCTGTTGTAGATGTATGTAGGTGTAAGGGAAGTTTTGGTTTTTAAGTTTTGTATTGGGGGATGTGATCGGTAGGTTGTGTTGAGCTACATAGGTCAACGGAAGTGTTCGATCGTAATTTATGTGATTGGGAGCTGTTGTAGATGTATGTAGGTGTAAGGGAAGTGTTGGTTTTTTAGTTTTGTATTGGGGGATGTGATCGGTAGGTTCTGTTGAGCTATATAGGTCAAGGGAAGTGTCCGATTCTGGATAGGAATGTGTTTTTTTTATTTGGTCAGTTTTGTAATGTTGATTTATTTCGTTGTATTGCGTGCTTTTGTATGGCGGACGGTGGCTACATTTGTGTATATTTAGTTTGTCCCCACCCAAAAACCCCTAATTTCCCACGCTTGTCCCGTTACAGTCATTAGGCTTTTTGTGAAACTTGTGTATTTCAGTGTTTATAATACGTATGCGATGTTTTTATATCCGCCATATTGGAATTGTTGTTTATGGTCGTTTCTGCTACATTTGTGACGTCATGGGTCAAAGCCGACGGGTAAGATCGGACGCTTCTGTACTTGGTCCACTTCTGTTCAGCCATTTATAAACTATATTGAAGTCAGTGAGAAGAATCAAAAAACACTGAATGCCGATGACACAACAACAGTAAATGTAGAAGAAAATCTGTAAACACTTGAAAGAAGTGTGTTTATGTCAACAAATAACATCGTACAGTGGTTCATATATAACGATTTTATTATGAATATAAAAAAAGACAACATTCATGGTGTACACAAATAGAGAAAAGGAAGATTACATAGATAGATTCATAGATTAAACGAAACCTTGAGGAGTTGACCTCTATAAATATTTTGGGAGTTACAGTTAACAATAAGCTTCAACTGAGACAGCAATAATACAAACTAATTTTTGTATTGCAAGAAAAGGCCTTTGGGACCACCTTGAATAAAAAACAAACGGAATCACACAGATCAACATTCAATAATGTAAAAAAAAATTTTCTTTTCTTTTAACACTTCCTCCAAAAGAAAAAAAATCATGAAATTATTGCTTTGTCTCTTGCATGACAATTTCTGAACATAGAAAATTAAATCGAACTCGATCAAAGGGTTTCGTCAAAATATCTGCCAACTGGTTGTGTCCATCAATGTTTCCAAGAAAATCTCACCATTCAGATACCTTTCATGAACATAGAAATGTCGGACCTCTATATGTTTAGAACGTCGCGATATTCTGGATTTTCTGCTAACTTCAATGCACTAGCATTGTCAATGTAAAAAACTGGAGGCTGCCCCGACATTTCCACTAATTCTGATAGCAGACGACGTAACCAAACTAACTTTTCGCTCCTTCACTAGCTGCAATTATTTCCGCCTCGGTTGTGGATGTGGCCACTACTTTCTCCAACTGACTTGTCCATGACACTGCACCACCTAAGTACTTTGCAAGAATTCCAGTTGTTGAGCGCCTTGTGCGGTTATCACCTGCGAAATCTAGATCAGTGTAAATCTTTAACTCTTCTTTTTTATTATACACAATTCCAAAATTTAAGGTCCCTTTCAAATACCGGAAAATGCGCTTTACTCTATTCCAGTCTTCAGTGATTGGTTTCTCCATAGCTCGAGCAGCTTTACTGACTGCAAAAGTGATGTCTGTTGAAAGGTACATGAGATAACCAATTGCTTCATGGTAAGGTACAGATGGAAATTCCTTCGTTTTGATTATTGTCCTCACGTCCAATAGGAGTTGAGACTGTATTGCATTCTGCCATTCGAAATCTTTGCAGAATTTCCTCTGTGTATTTCTCTTAACTTATCATTATTGCTCCATCTTCGTATTGCTTTATTATTATGCCAAGAAAATTGTCAAGACTGCCAGTTATTATTTCGAATTCATGTTGTAAAACATCCATAAAAACAGCAATTTCTTTCTTGTTACTGCCGACAATCAGGCCATCATCAATGTAGATTGCCACATAAGGGCTATTTCCATTTTGTCTACGTTAAAATAGGCATGGATCTACATCACTGTTTATAAAACCAACTTTCTTCATGAACTCAACAGAACGTTTGTTCGTGTTTTGAATGGCAGCCTATGCATCTTTCCAACCGCACAGCCATCACAAAATTCATTCTTGGCATCTTCCACATTAATGTTCATTCCTTTTAAAATATTCTTCACATGTTGTTTCTTTTGATGACCATACCTTTCATGGTACACTTGCAATGTTTAGAATGAAGTCATCAAGTTCACATGATTCATTTTTGCATTTCTAACAACACGCATATTCAACACATAAAGTCCATTTTTCACATAACCTGTCATAACAATATTGCCACTGACTTGTTTTCGAACACAGACATTATTATAACTAAAATTAGTACTGTAGCCTCTGCAGGCAATGGCTCTCACAGAGAACAGATTAGCATTTACGTCAGAGACGTAGAAAACATTGTTCATTCTGGCATTGTACCATTTATTGTTTCATCTAATTTTGATGTAAAATGTTCCCTGACCATTCGCACGCATTTTGACATCTTGTTTTCCCAATGAAATTACTTGAGGAGCATCAAATTCACTATACGAAACAATATACTGTTCGTTGGGAGTGATATGATTTGTAGCGCCACTGTGGCAATACCAATTATTTGGGTCACTGTGATTACTGCTACACACACCCATAGCGTATGAAGTAAATGCAGCATGTTCTCTTTCTCGCTTCTTCTCTTTTCTTCTATTGCTGTCACGAGTGTTCTGTGGACACTCTGTTGCCAATGACCTAATTGTTTGCATATATTACACGGAAACTTCTGTTTTAATTGTAACTTCGTCATCTTTACTTGCTGATTACTTGTTTGCCGTTTTCTTGTTTTAGAAACGATGATAGCTGCATTTCCATTAATGTCTTGTTCATGCAGTTCAATAGTTCAGAGTATTTCAATTAATAAATTCAAGCTTTACTTTTCAGTCGGTATCGTATCCCAGAGATCCTTAAAATAGTCATAGATTTTTCCAAGTGTAGACAGAATTCGACCATTTAAGGTCCTTTCAGATAGCGTATTTTCTTCGTGTTTTACTAATTCATAGTTCAGGTCCACAAATAACTTTTGCAGTTTGGCCACATGTGCACTAATATCTTCCGTTTCATCACGTTTAACTCGGAAAAATGTTTCAATCAACATATTCAAACGCTGAATACTGCTACGTTCAAACTGGGCGCGTAATTTGTCTCAGATTTCTTTAGCGTTCTTCCACGTTAAGACGAGTTCTGCAACAGATTTACTTAGCGCACTTGCTATAAGACTTGCTGCCTTTGCGTCGTCCTTGTGCCATTCCACATATGCTTCTTTTTGTGCACTTTTCGCATCTTGCGGCAACTCTACACGTTCACGCATACTGTTAATAATATCTTCTAGTTCATATGAACGCAGCACCATAGAAATATGCCATTTCCATAGGTCCTTCGATCTTATCAATGCTGACCTTATAATCGCTGCTAGCAATCATGTTTCTTTACAGACATAGGCTCATTTCAAATATTGTTTGCCTTTACACGTGTACTGGGCACATAACCTGATGAAGAATATTATTTTAAAGGCAAGAAAACATTTTATTAACTTTATAATTACACCCTGGATACGAAAAAAAACACATTTACTGAAGAAACACCGAAGTTACACAAAAGCAAAGAATAAAGATAGTGACAGCAGAGTCATGGAGCAGCACATAAACATAGACCTCAAGGATTTTTTTTTCTTTTCTTTTAAGACTGGATTTGTCTAAAGCTTCTGACATAGTCACTCATACAGCACTAACTGAAAAACTTGAAAGGAATGGCACATGTGGACATGCAGTGCAATGGATAAAATCATACGTCAGTAACAAAAAGTAGTATATGACAACAAAAGCTCTTGGCAGATCTGAAATCAGAGATATTCAGTATGGTGTATCTCAAAGATATGTACTTTGTCCACTTCTGTTCAGCCATTTATAAACTGTATTCACAGTCTAACATAACAGTCGCGACACTCACTGCTGTAAAAGTTGTTGCCGTTTGACAGTTGGAGCGACACTAGCGCTCCAAGCGGCAGGTAAGGTGAACATCAGACGCGTTGTAAGCATATGTTTGTTTACATCCATTTCCTACGTAATTTCCGAATTATTCGAGTTATTTTCTTGCCTCCAAGAGTTTGTTTAGTATCGGAAGGCATATATGTTTCTATTAATGATTCTAAAATAAGCGCAAGTATGGACAAAAACCATGAATAGTGTGGCAAGCTACAACACATTCGTGAAGAAACAGTTGTGACATTGGACAGAATTGCAGCTTACCACGTTGATATCAAAAGAATATAAACACACAGATTCACATGTAAGAAGCACAGACATGTACCTCTACATGCAAAAGCGATCGACAGCTCGTTTATCGTTCTGTAGGCCTACTGTGTGTGTCATTGTTGTCTGTTGCCACAAGTACGACCTTAATCTTTATACTATTCAAAGTGGGGAAAGAACCTGCCAAATAGTGGCAGAAATACGTTTAAAACATTATAATGAGCTGATTCCATTACATTTCACGGAAAACCAAATATTTGAATAATTTTCAAACAATCTGTCTGTAGGCACTTTCCTTGTCCCATAATAGTTTCGCTCGATCTGCACATTCTGACACTTCACACGCTTTTGTAAGACATGAACAGCTGCACTTAATCTAACCACTTTATCGTCAAAGCACGTCTGTGGTGACGATTCTCACGAATCTGGCACTGATACATGGAGAGCTGAACTGGCTTCTTCTGTGTCATACGACTGTTTTACAGCTTTAGATTGACTGTCGGATCTTTGTGGCAGTTTCCTCTTCATCGGCAGTTGAGGTGGCTTATTTAGGATGTCAGTGTGGGTACTGCATTCCACACGAGTTTGTTATTGTCTGCGTTCATGAACTGGTTTTCTTCGAAAGGTAGCGGACAAAACCTAATATTATTACACAGGTAAACTGGGTCTTTCTTCATAAGGTCTTCTCGTCTGCTATTAACAAGCCATTTTCTGCTCCTAAAACGATACATTCATCATTTATACACATATAGTTTGCAAGTGAATCCTGACGATACAGTTTAGTAACATGATAGTATATACCTCTCAGGATCCTTAGGAAACCTACAAAGAGACAGCTGTGGTGTCTTCTTCCTGTTGTTGCTGCAATTTATTGCGCTACAAACGCTCCCGATGGTAAAAACCATTGTATAAATCAAAATAATCAATCACTATTCGCTTTCACGATCGCGCCGAACTCACAGTTCAACCTACCAGCCGCTTGGGGCGCTGCTGGCGCTGTAGGCAACAAAATCGAGGCGAAGTGTCGCGACTGTTATGTTAGATTGTGACTGTATTGAAGTCAGTGAGAAGAATCAAAAAACACTGAATGCCGATGACACAACAACAGTAAATGTAGAAGCAAATCTGTAAACACTTGAAAGAAGCGTGTTTATGTCAACAAACAACTTAGTACAGCGGTCCATATATAACAATTTTATTATGAATATAAAAAAGACAATTTTCATGATGTACACAAATAGAGAAAAGGAAGATTACATAGATAGACTCATAGATTAAACGAAACCTCGAGGAGTAGACCTCTATCAATATTTTGGGAATTACAGTTAACAATAAGCTTCAACTGAGACAGCATATAGATAATATGAGCTGTAAATTAAGCAATGTAATATTTATAATGTAACAGCTTGCATATTTTGCTAACAAACTACTTCCAAGGACATGTTCTATTTGAACCATATTTACAGTACAGAATTACAGCTTGAGGAAACTCCAACAGCAGTAATACAAACTAATTGTTGTATTGCAAGAAAAGGCCTTTGGGACCACCTTGAATAAAAAACAAACGGAATCATACAGATCAACATTCAATAATGTAAAAATATTGACATTTCTATATAAATACAAACACAGAACAATTATTTCATAAATCAATGGAAACATATTACTAGAAAAAAGTTCTGAATAAATGCCATCTGAGAAATGTACCACACAGAGTGAGAGCTACCAGAAAAGGTCTGCAGTAATCAGCTGTACAAACGATAAAGCGCTTTCCTAAGAGTCTACAGTGCAGCAAGTGTTAAAAGACGTCTAAAGAATTATTTAATAGGAAAAGAATTTTATAGTGTAGGGAAGCATGTGTCTAAAGAATGAAGATTGTGAGGAATGCCATTACTACTTATTTGTATATACCATAATCAGTTGAATACACTGTGATATGTAGTACATAAATAGCTTTAAGAGCCAAATATTAATCGCGGGAAAAAGTTACACAACATTATGATGATTACTGTCCAGTTTTAGTTTTTTTTGTAACATCTAGGTCAAATGTTTTAACATATTAGGTTGACTTCTTGTGTATTACAAGTACACATTCTTATATAATGTAACCAAATGCAGCCAAATTATAAACAATCAGTCGATCATATTCCGTTCACAGATACATCGTCATTATTTGCTATTACAGTTTGCAAGCCTATCACTGTTTTAGCATTATTTTCATCAAATGGATATTTGGACATGTGTGCTGCTGTATATGAATCTACATACCTTTCTGAATGTGTACCTTTACCTGCAGCTGCGTTTGAAAAGAACGTCTAGTAGATTGCTGTCTTGATCCAAGTTTTCCACTGTTTTTGCTCTTGTTGCAATAATTTTTGCCAGACGCACACACTTGTTGCAGTTGTACCATCTGGCACTTTTCTTGAACGTAATATAATGCTTTTTCTTGTTTATTCGCAAAGTAACATCGCTGGCGTTTTATTACAGGTGTCGTTGTCTATTCCTTGCAGTAACTTATTTTTTATTGAGCCAACTTGGGTTTTCTAAATCCATAATCACGAATTTATACTAGTCTACAAGTCTTGCAAGAATAATATATCCAATCCATTCTTCTTTAACGTCAGAGCTAAAATCATTTAATTTTTTAATATGGAAATTATCTTTGACATGTATGATTCTACTGACGAATAATTTTCAAATCTGGTTGTCAGTAGTGTCTTAAGTAAACCTGTTCGTCGGAAGAGGTCAGAATCTTTGTAGACTTGCCTTACCTTGTGTCGCGGTTCTTCAGCTGTAAAGGTAGCTTGCAGATTGAACGTACATCGACGGAGTATAATTTTGTCTGTTGCTGTGTACGCTTCAGGTACACCCATTATCTTGCAGTTGACGTAATACCACAATTGTTCGTGTTCTAGGTACGTTCGGATAGCGAACTCCCGCATACTATTGTTTTCTCTTCCCATCAGGTTTTCAATCTGAAGCAGTGAACTGGTATTTAGAGAAACCACTATATTGGCGATTACGCCGCACCCTGCTATTAATTTCATCTAGCCAATGATCTCGTATTTTTTAGAATATGACGCGGAAACATGAAGTCTGAGACCATAATCAGATAGCAGAAAAATATAGTGGCGACATCTGATCATAGCGATAAAATTTGTTATACGCACATGAACAAGGTAAAAACTGATACACGATCGGATCTACAATATTAAATGGAGTAAAATTATGGAGCGTACATAGCAACGCTTACAATATTAAAATAAGGAAGGCATAGATTCTAAATGCTAATTGTCATCTGAGCTGTATATTGGCATATCATTTCTCAAGTGAATTGCACTCCATTGTGTTGTACCTTGTGCAAAAAAAATGTAATTGAATCAGTAAACTATCATATAGAAATAGTTTTTATAATCAATATTGATCAAATAGGTTAGGCTGTATTACCATGGTTGCTGATTGAGTCAGTTACTGGTGCCAGTGTAAAGTGCAATTGGATCTCCCCCTGCTTTTGGTGCATGCATTTTTACTTTGTTGTGTCGATATTTGATAGGTTCGGCGAATCTTATTTCAAGAGTCTTTGAGCCTTGAGGTTTTACTTGTTGGGAGTTAGGGTTTCTGCGTATGAGTCTTTGTATTTACGACGGAATTGTGTGTTTTTGATTGCTCTTTTAAACGCTTTACAAATAGGTGTGCATTATTTTCATTATTCATTTAAATATTTGCTGTATTTTTTTGGTTTTGTTTTTTCGTGAACGCAAATATTATATAGTACAGTAATGTTATTGTAGGCCCTCTTGTCAGTGGCAGCCATTTATTAGGATAATTAATTTAATTATATGAGTAAGGTCATATAGCTCAGTTAAGATTGAGATAACAATAGTTTGGTGTCGCCGCAAATGTAAGCGCACCAAATGCTGCCATTGTATTGGGCAAGTAGACATTTTAAGTACAGAGCTCTACGAATTGAGCAAGAAAGTCACGAAAATTCACAACAATCGTAGATGAAGTATTTCCTACACATATTTGCTTTCTCTTATGGTTCATATTAAGTCAAGTGAGCCGGTATCCCCGATGGACCTTTTAGGAATATAATGACCTTTCGTAGGGAGGGTCAACATTGTTTTGGATAGATAGCTTTAAAGTATCAGCTAGATATCCCCTTTGATTTCACAAATACAGCGTCTCGTAGATATGGACTCCGAAGTTGCTCCCTACTGGCATGCAAAACGGCAACGTTCGGATAACTATTGTGGAAGGTATTCTTACAAGGCCCTGCTTTGGTAAAGACCTACGTAAACAAATGCTTGTGCTAAATAACAGTTTAGTCCTGGTAGATTTTGTAGTATATCTGGTACAACGATACTGCATTTAAAATCAGGGAAAATACAGGACTACACGGAGAGTCCATTTATAATCAGCCATAAATAGTAGTTTTACGGACAGGTACAGCCTAGAATTGACAATACGACATGAAGCCAAACTATCGTTTCGTCAATTTTGTGCAGTAGCTTCTGTCGTTTATCGAAATATACGCACTTGAAAAACTGATGAAAAGGTTTTGGGTGTCAAATCTTTTGTTTTTTTGGGTGTCCATGTCTCGAATATAAGTTCCGTATCCTTTTCTATCTCACCATATCTAGAGAATGTGTTCAAGTTTTAGAAGCTGTGTTGTAGTTTTAGACAGTTTGTAGACAAAAAAACATTGCACAAAGTTATTGCTTTGCATTTATAGTATATATTGTAGAATGTCACATCAGTGAGTAAACAGAAAAAGTTAAGACATTGTGTCATATAAGTCATTAGGGCCTATCGAAAGTGCACACACACACACACACACACACACACACACACCTCCTCCCAGCCTCCCCTACCTTCCCCCCCCCTCGCCCCTCTCACCCCATTTAGGGGCGGGGGGGGGGGGGGGTGGCAGCAGTACAATCAACCTGCTCTTCAGCCAGTAGACATTATACGCTAACGTAGAAGTTAAACAAAATAAAGACATATTTATCATGTTTAATTTTTTATATGGTGATAATGGGGGGATGTAAGAACTAATGATGCTGTCTTCAAGAACAATATAAAAACAGTAGTCGACCAGCAGCACAGTTAATAACACTTGAAGATCACTAAGCACATTGGGGGGGGGGGAGAATTAAACATTAAAATCATACCACTGTACACTTTCACTAAAACTGGAATAAGACCTGTGCTGGAATCATAGTGTGTTGATGAATAGAAAGGTTGATATGGATGGAGGTAGGAAAGGGGATGGTGATGAGGATTGAGGACTGGTAAGAGGTGGGATGAGGTAGGGGTGGTTGGTATTGGGATCTATAAATTTGAAAGGAAAAGTGGATGGGGAGCAACAGGAAAGGGGAAAAGGTGTTAGGACAAGGAGGGAGCACTTGGGGGGGAGGGGGATGGGTATAGTAGGGTAGATTCAGAGTTGGTGGGATGGATATATTTGGGGGCAAGTTTGTGGTCTAGGAGAGAGAGAGAGACAGTTGAAATTTCTTTGTGATAGGATGTGGAGGGTGTGCAGACAGAGGATTGGTGGGATGTGTAGGTAAAGGTTTGGCAGCACACTTGGATTAGAAAGGAGAGTGGGGACGATAGGATTATTGGAGTAGAGTTTGCGGTGGTAGTTTATTTGAAAATGTTCAATGTGAGTGAGGAGAGGTGGGAGTTTGATGAGTTGGTAAAGGACTCTTCTGGGAGAAGGTAAGTGGATGTGGAAAGTGTAGAGTTTGAAGCTCTGAAGGGACTTACAGATCTTGGGTGGGATGGATATCCATGTAACATTTGCATAGCAAAGGATGGTGCAGATCAGGGATTTTATGTATGAAAGGCAGTGGATGGTTGTAGTACAAATGTTTGGCCAGTTAGTAGTTTGTTTATTGTTGGCTATCTATTGGATGCTTAGTAGGTGAGGTTTCCACATTAGTTGCTAGTTTAAGGTTAGTCCAATGTGTTTTAGTGTGTAAGTTAACTGGATAGGATAGTCATAAATGGTGAGGTATAAGTCGTGGGGACATAAAGTGCAGGCGGTAATCTCCATAATCATTGCCTGGATTTTGAAGGGGTTAATCGTAAGCGAGTTATTGGTTATTCAGAGAGATAAACTGATTGAGTTGGATTTGGAAGGACTGTTGGGATTTCTGTAATGTATGATAGAGGGCAAGGAAAACAGTGTCATCAGCATATAGAAGGAGGTGGATGGGAGGAGATGGTTTGGGCGTATAAGCAGGGTATTAGAAGTAAAGGGGAGGAGAGAGAACAGACCTTGAGGCACTCCTGCAGTGTGGTCGAAGGTATGGGAACTGGTGGTGTTAACAATGACATAGAATGGGTGATAAGACTAGGTAGGGTGCAGGTGGACACAGTTGATTGGAAGTGCATAAGTCTGGCATTTGAAAAGGAGACTGGAATGCCATACATAGTCAAGAGAAATAAATGTGGCCGATTTATGATTGCTGAGCTTCTGAGATAGGAAATGGGTGAGGTTCAGGAACTGATCATCAGCTGAGAATGAGGGACAGTAGCCACATTGGGTAACAGAAAGCAGATGTCGATGGATGTGTTGGAAAAGGATGTATTCAAAGATCTTGTTGAACAGTGAGGTGAGGCAGATGGAACAATAGGAGGGGGTATCAATGGGGGTTTGTTCAGTATGAGGAAAAGTGGGATTTTAGAGGTTTTCCATAGGTCAGGATAGTGACTGTAGGGAGGATAGTGGTATACAGTAGTGTAAGGGTGATGGAGAGGAGGTGGCAAATCAGTGGAATGCTTTCCTCTAGTTGGAAGAGTTGATTAGGGGTGTAGCATTGAGTCTTGTGCCAATCCAGCCATTTTTCGCATTGAGTGAATTTGTAATGCGTTGTTGTATTTGCCAGTGGCATGTGAATATATCCCAGTCACAAGACCCTAGGAGAAAGTCATATTAGCGACGGGATTCATGGAGGAGTGTGGCTTGTGGTGGAAGAATGGGTCAATGAGGATATATGGCTTTAGTTGGGATATGGATGGAGATAGCATCTGACTAGATCTGCGGCAGGAAGACTGTGCCATGGGCGATGTTAGCTGATTAGGAGGTGGCTTTCTGTCAGTGTATCTATGGATCCCCAGCAGTCATTCCAGTTGGCATGGGGAGTAGTTGTGGACAGCTTTTGGATGAAGGTGGGATGGGGTGCATGGGGACAGAATAGTGCGTAGGATATGGTGAGGAGGACAGGTAGGTGGTTACTTCCAATTGGATTGAGGACCTCCACAGTGAGGCGACCAAGGTTGAGTGATGCTAGGATGACTTCCGGGGTGGTGTTACTTTCATGACATGTGTGACTTGGTAGGGGCTGTATCACCCTGGAGGGAATTCGTAAATTGAACGTCAGCACTGGAGTTCTGCAGGGGGTCTACTATGGATGTTGAGGTCAACAACAATAATATAGATGAAGTAAATGCAGTCGATGTGGCAGAGGAAGTTATAGAGTATAAATCTGTAAACTTTACTTTCATACTAGCTGTTTATCTTACCTTCCTACCATTGCACCAAGTTTTTCGATGGCTAAGCTATTTTTATAACAGTGGTATATGGTACTTAGGTCAGATCTGTAATATTTTTGGAATGCTGTAGAGCATACAGAGATAATGTTTTATGTTCTCACAAATAACACAAACGCACACAACTAATTTTTTTACCTACAATGCTTTGTGTGTTACTTGTAATAAGATGCACAAAGCAAGACTCAGATGTCTGGTGGTTTCCTTGGACATTATTTGGGATGTTTAAACAGGAATGTTCATCAGAATCCAATGATACTGTGGCAATGCTTACATCAGATGACCCTTTTAAGTATGTTGTAATTTTTTGAGTGAAACTTTACAGTGTAAGAGTGTGGAACTAATTTTGTCAGTTTAGATGAAAAGTCCTCATTCAAGTTAACAGTATTAGCGTAACATATTCATTTTGTAGTCCGTGCTGATCTGATTAAGTTCAGTGGTTTCACGTTTGTCGAAGGTTTCAGTTTTTTTCAAAGAAACTTTTTTGTCGTGGTTGGCCATCCATATAGTAACTTTTTAGTTTTCTTCAGATGATACTGCATTAATTTGCTAAACTAATGTTTTGATGAATGGTGAAGATATACTGAATGCTATTAGCGTCTGCTACAATGCATGATCTGGTGCAGACTGGAAAGTATTTAATAAAACCTACTGTAGTTTCAGAATGTTCACTGTTAAAATTGAATATATTTATTGTAAGCTGCATAAAATCAACTGTTTGATTTAATATTTTTCCTCCTGTGTGTATCCCATATTTTATACCTGGTAAAACTTGAGACTATTCTTTACTTTGAGACTGTTCATTCCTTTTATAAAGCAATATAATCATAAGAAGCATTGCCGTACACACACAGGCAGATTACAATTACCAGACCCCTTTACAAGAAAAGTAGTAAGCCAGATAATAATTATGGACCAATCTCACTACTACTCATCCGTACTGGAAAAGAATTATGTATGCAAAGACCACAACACACCTCTCTCAAAATAAGTTAATTAGTCAATCTCAGTTTGGTATTTGGGTAGTTTCCAAGATCTGTTGCAAGTGATACACAATTGTCACAGAGTGAGATATACGTTTTGTTTACAGCACTGACAACAATTCACATGGCTGTGATAGCACCTGATATTCATTTTGTTTACAACCATAACAACAATGACAAAAGAGGTCCCGAAAAAAATACAGTATTTTTTTTACCTTGCTCGTGATCCAGAATTTTAACATTGACTATTCCGCATTTTGTATATTCAGCCGGGTGCAACTCCTGTGTAGCCATAGCCTGTGTACACTCTTTCACCAAATTTGATACACATTACTCGGTGACAATCCACACAATGCCATATTATTTCAGGAATAGCACTCCTGGAAGGAAGTGTACTGTGGAGATGTGACAGTCACAGCCTAAAGGTTGTTTCCAAAATGAATTTTCACTCTGCTGCAGGGTGTGCACTGATTTGAAACTTCCTGCAGGTTAAAACTGTGTGCTGAACCAGAACTTGAACCTCTTTCATTTGCCTTTCACAGGTAATAAGCTACCTAAGTGCACTCTCTGCTGCAGAGTGGAAGTCCATACTGAAAACAATCCCCCAGACTGTGTGGTTAGGCCTTATGTCTGCAGTAGGAATCCTTTCTTCAAGGAGTGCTAGTCCCACAAGGCTACAGTAGAACTTCTGTGAAGTTTAGAATGTAGGTGATGATGTGTTAGTGGAAGTAAAGCTGTAAAGGCGGATGGTGAGTCTGGCATCTATAACTGTCAGTAGAATACTTGCCCAGGAAAGGCATAGGTCCCAGGTTTGAATCCCAGTCTGGCGCAATGTTTTAACCCTGCCACAAGTTTCAAATTGACACACATTTCGCCATAGACTGAAAATTTATGTTAGGATACTAAAGATAACTCCATAACCTCAGTTGAGCATACTGACAGCAGCCCCATGTACATCAACCACCAGTTATGAAGTTTGTGGTCAAAAATCAGTCATATTTTGAAAATGGTAGTGACAGTCATGAATATTGTAATGGGAAGAAAAAATGGTTTATACTATCTCTCTTTCAGCCTTGGTGTGGCACAAAAAAAAGTGTCTTGTTAATTGCAACGTTACATCACAGATTGTATTGTGGTCGTATGTATCAGTAAACAACCTCCAATTAAAATAATTTTATAAAAAAGAGAACATAATCGTAGCATGGGCAAATGTCTCAATTGTTTATGCATTTTTCTAGTGCCAATATAAGGAATAATTAATAATTTTTCACAAAGAACTAAAATAACTGTCAAACTACAATATGTTAATGCTAGTGTTCATTATAGTTCCCATTAGAGTAAATTGAAACAAATGAGCCCAAGGTCACAATTTTTAGTCGTATTAACCAGGTTGTAACCTGTGGCTGTACAGGCATGAGCAGCCCATAGTGGCTTGCCTTCATGCATACTTTTTTTAAAAAAAATGTGACTAAAGCCCTTCTGGCCTGTTATTTATTTTATATGTGACATGTAAGTACTGTCTTGTATTGTTAGTCAGTACTTACACTTTTATACACTCCTGGAAATTGAAATAAGAACACCGTGAATTCATTGTCCCAGGAAGGGGAAACTTTATTGACACATTCCTGGGGTCAGATACATGATCACACTGACAGAACCACAGGCACATAGACACAGGCAACAGAGCATGCACAATGTCGGCACTAGTACAGTGTATATCCACCTTTCGCAGCAATGCAGGCTGCTATTCTCCCATGGAGACGATCGTAGAGATGCTGGATGTAGTCCTGTGGAACGGCTTGCCATGCCATTTCCACCTGGCGCCTCAGTTGGACCAGCGTTCGTGCTGGACGTGCAGACCGCGTGTGACGACGCTTCATCCAGTCCCAAACATGCTCAATGGGGGACAGATCCGGAGATCTTGCTGGCCAGGGTAGTTGACTTACACCTTCTAGAGCACGTTGGGTGGCACGGGATACATGCGGACGTGCATTGTCCTGTTGGAACAGCAAGTTCCCTTGCCGGTCTAGGAATGGTAGAACGATGGGTTCGATGACGGTTTGGATGTACCGTGCACTATTCAGTGTCCCCTCGACGATCACCAGTGGTGTACGGCCAGTGTAGGAGATCGCACCCCACACCATGATGCCGGGTGTTGGCCCTGTGTGCCTCGGTTGTATGCAGTCCTGATTGTGGCGCTCACCTGCACGGCGCCAAACACGCATACGACCATCATTGGCACCAAGGCAGAAGCGACTCTCATCGCTGAAGACGACACGTCTCCATTCGTCCCTCCATTCACGCCTGTCGCGACACCACTGGAGGCGGGCTGCACGATGTTGGGGCGTGAGCGGAAGACGGCCTAACGGTGTGCGGGACCGTAGCCCAGCTTCATGGAGACGGTTGCGAATGGTCCTCGCCGATACCCCAGGAGCAACAGTGTCCCTAATTTGCTGGGAAGTGGCGGTGCGGTCCCCTACGGCACTGCGTAGGATCCTACGGTCTTGGCGTGCATCCGTGCATCGCTGCGGTCCGGTCCCAGGTCGACGGGCACGTGCACCTTCCGCCGACCACTGGCGACAACATCGATGTACTGTGGAGACCTCACGCCCCACGTGTTGAGCAATTCGGCGGTACGTCCACCCGGCCTCCCGCATGCCCACTATACGCCCTCGCTCAAAGTCCGTCAACTGCACATACGGTTCACGTCCACGCTGTCGCGGCATGCTACCAGTGTTAAAGACTGCGATGGAGCTACGTGTGCCACGGCAAACTGGCTGACACTGACGGCGGCGGTGCACAAATGCTGCGCAGCTAGCGCCATTTGACGGCCAACACCGCGGTTCCTGGTGTGTCCGCTGTGCCGTGCGTGTGATCATTGCTTGTACAGCCCTCTCTCAGTGTCCGGATCAAGTATGGTGGGTCTGACACACCGGTGTCAATGTGTTCTTTTTTCCATTTCCAGGAGTGTATAAAAAATTTCTTATCCCTGAAATTTGTAAATATGCTATAGGCCACTTTAAACGTTTAAATTCTGATGAAGGCACTCTTAGAAGTATTGAAACCTGGTTATAAGACTAAAAATGGTGACCGAGGGCTCATTTGTTTCAATTTTGATTTATAAACGGTCACTGAACCAAGCAGCCATGTTCAAAACCTTTCCATTAAAGACTCCAAAAAGGCTTAAATATTGTGTTTAAACCTAAAAAGGGCTATTCCAAGAAAATAAAGGGCTAAAAACCATTTCATGAAAACCTAAAAATCTGAGCCCTAGTCGCTTTACAAGAACACAGTTCCTTCAAATATGTACATGGCAGAAATTACCATCCTAGGTAACAGTAGGTCAGGGGAAATAAAAGATTGTAAAACTGAATGTTAAAAATTTCTAGGTATATGTGTTGAACAGAATGTGAGTTGGAAATAGATCTTTTTTAATGCTGTGTTCATTAACATTTGCCTTACGTGTATTTGCCAAGATTTTGACTGATGGAAGCATTAGGAATACAGTTTTGTTGGACAGTATGACACAGAGGTACAAAGTATTTACTGCACAGTAACATGTTGTATGAATATCTTGTATCCTTCCGTGAACCCCATACATGCAAGTATTTAAAAATATGTGTGTGCTGACAACAACATGACAGTTCACATTCTTTTATGAAGTTTGTTATGAAGAAACAGTCACAGTTTGAAGTTAATAGCAGCAGTCACAACCACAACACCAGGATTACCATGGGTTCCCCTAGCCCAGCTTAAACAAACTCTTGCTCTGAAAGGGGAGAATTATGCAGCCATAAATATATTTGGTCATCTCCCTTTCCAATTAAACGTGAAATATGGCTGGTATCGTCTTGGTTTGACAAGTCAACTACACCAAACATTAATTTCTGAGCAGAGAATACATTGTATTGTAGACTGAAATAAACATAAAAATTTAGTTTGTAAATGGTCAGTATTTAGCTGTATTTTTGATGAGAAAATGCATGATATTTGTAAATCTCTTGACATGTTTACATTGTAGTTAGTTGTTACAAGTGTGCTCTAAAAACTTTATAATTGATTCATTGTTTGTATGTTTGCAGAAAATGTCTAGATTTCGTGAATGGGATCTGTCGTGCAAAGTGTATGTTGGAAATTTAGGTCCCAGTGCATCCAAGCATGATCTGGAAAGGGCATTCAGTAAATATGGCCCCCTTAGAAATGTGTGGGTAGCTCGAAGCCCTCCAGGCTTTGCATTCATAGAGTTTGAAGATCCTAGAGATGCAAAGGATGCTGTTCGAGCACTTGATGGAATGTAAGTAGCCTTTTTAATGAAGACTTCTTTAGTCTGTGATGAGTGTTGTAGGGATTTTAGGTATATCAGACCACACAAACAGGAAAATAAGAATGAACCTGACGAAAAGTAATGCTTGCGAAAAGAGATGTAGGGTCCAAATTATGCTCTGAGCAAAAATGTTCAATGTTAATACCACATTATACATGCATATATAGCTCTCTATTTTTTTATAATTAAAGAGAAATAATAATTCAAAAACAGGTATAAAAAGCAAAAGTCTATTGTTTCCATAGGTAATCACCTAAGTTCTTGATACAGCATGGAATCTGTTACAGAATATGCTATCTATTTTGCAGTCTGAACCTGATCTACTTAAGATGAGTTGTGTTGGTGTGATAACCATCTAGGTAACTAGGTTAGTGATCATATACTGTTAATGCCACTAAACTGATCCAAGTATTTATTTTCTCAATGTGAACGAGGTTCCTACATTCGTGTTGTAAATCATCTCCAAATTAAGAATAATTTTTAATGTGATGGTGATGAAATAGTGTGTGATATCAATGTCATTACAATGAAATTCCACTAAGTCAGAGTGTATTATATAGAAGCAGTGGTGAAAAATGTTTTAAGGCATGGTGCAAGCCTTATGGAGTGTTAGAAGTGGGACACTACTGTCCCTCACGATTTTTCTGGTTACGACTGTGTAGCCTTATTGTCTTAGCTTAGTGACCATAGGAAATGGGACTTGGACACCACAGGCATAGACCGTTCGTATGGAAGATATGCTGCATGGCTGTCAAGCAAACATATCACTTAAGAGGTGATCTAATATCAGTTAAAAATTAAGCTGTCCATTGAGCACTGGCAGATATGAAGGAAAGTTAAAAGTTTAACATTCCATCATCATCAGAGCAATTAGAACCAGAAAATAGATACAGTGAAATTTAAGGATATTAAGAGGTGCTTTGACTTGAATTGTCACTTGCATATATTCAATCCAAAATGGTACAGAAGAATTAATGCTATTCATAAAGTTTCAGAAATGGCAAAGACATGCACACAGCAGAGTGTTTTCATCTTATAGGCTGTGTGTAGCATAGGGCTCTGTTATGGATGTTCTGGCAAAATTAAATGTGTCAATTAATCCCTCTCGACTGTCTCTCAGCATTAACATTAGCCGTTCCCAATCTCTGAACAATAAATTAGCTGATGAATGTAAGGCCTGACTTAAATAGTGGAAACTGCAGGTTGGAATATCAAAAACATAAGAAAAAGATAGATTGCTACTCAGTGTAAAAATAGCACACTGACTTGCACACAGGCACAACAAAAAGACACTTTAATGTAGCTGTCAGCCAAACCCACCATCAGTAAAGGAAACAAACCCACATTCATTCACACAAGCAAGCACACCTTACACACACATGACCGCCATCTCTGTAAGCTCAGACCGGAATGCAGCTGTCATATAGCATGGAAGCAGCAATCTGGAAGGGGCTGGGAAGCAAAAGGGATAACAGGGTATGAGTGGGGAGAGGGAAAATCACCGTCTGGCAGAGCATGCAGGGACTAAATTGTCAACAGGTGTAGCTTTGGGGTTTTGTGTGGTGGGGAGGGTGGGGGGTGGAAGAGAAAAAACAAGAGGAGCAGGGAAGGGGAAAGTGTGTAGGCAAAGGGTGGCACACAAAGAGGGTGGGAGACGAGAATAGGACAGGGGGTGGAAGTTGTTGGTTGGTGGGTGTGGGGACAGTAGGTTGAGCCTGGGATTATTTCAAGAGCGGAGAATCTGCTGCAAGAATAATTCCGATCTGCACTGTTCAGAGAAGCAGATAGTGGCAAAGAGTGTGGAAGAGGATTGAGATGGCTCGGGTAGTGAAGCAACCTTTGAAATCAAACGTGCTACGTTCAGCTGCATGTTTTGCCTTAGTGTGGTGTGCTGTGCTCTTGGCCACAGATTGACGATGGCCATTCATCCTGGTGGACAGTTATATGGCAAGCCGTGCAATGATTGCAGCAGAGCTGGTAAGTGACATGGATGCTTTCACAGGTGGCCTGGCTTATGACAGGGTAGGATAAGCCTGTGACAGGAATGGAATAGGAGCTGCTGGGTGGGTGGATTGTGCAGGTCTTGCGTCTGGGTCTTCAAGAGGGATATGATCCCTGTGACAAGGGTTTGGGATTGGGAGTAGCAGAGGGTTATTGTAAAGGTTGGGTGGGAACACCACTTAAAGAGGGGTGCGAAGGGCCTTGGGTAGGATGTTCCTGATTTCAGGGCACAATGATAGGTAATCAATGCCCTGGCAAAGGATGTGGTTCAGTTGTTCCAGTGCAGGGTACTGTTGGGTGACGAAGTGTGTGTTTCTTTGTAGCTGGTTCTCGGGGTAGCAGGGGGGATTGAGGTTGTGTGGGGATATGGCATGGGAAATCTGTTTCCGAACTAGAACTGAGAATAGTGCCTGTCTGGGAACGCTATGGTGAGACACTCAACATACTGAGCAAGGGAGTTTTTGTTACTGCTGATATGCCATCCCCAGGTGGCCAGGTTGTGTGGGAAGCTTTTTTTTTTTGTGTGTGGATGACAGGGTTTAATGTGGACAGAAGTGTGGATGGAGCCGTCAGAGGGGAGGAGGTCAATGTCCAAGAAGGTGGCCTGGTGGATTTGAGGGGGCCCAGGTAAAGCAGACGGGAGAGCAGGTGTTGGGATTGTGAAGGAATGAGGATAGGATGTCTCGGCCCGGAGTTCAGATCATGAAGTTGTCATTAGTGAATGTGAACCAGACTAAGGGTTTGGCATTTTGGAAGGCAACAGAGATGTCCTCTAGATGGCCCATAAACAATTTGGCATAGGAGGGTGCCATGTGGGTGCAGCAGATTTGTTTGTATATCTTTCCTTCAAAGGAGAAGTAGTTGCAAGCTGTTAAGTTGTACGGTGTAAGGTGTATGATGAATGAGGTAGTCTGGACCCCATTGGGAAAAGTAGTGGTCATGTTTCCTTTACTGAAGAAGGCATTACTTAATAAATGATGAATTTTGCTGTCAAAATACTTTTTCATATATCGTCATTCTGATTGAATTATTCTCACTAGTTTGAAACCTCTTCCAGTGAAAGTTCCCATTCAAAATAGCTACATCATGTGCTGGAACATTTGCATGTTTTGTCATATGGAACATTGTCATTACTCTGCAAGAGAACTGATAAAACATTTTGGTGTGCAACAGAGCATTGTCACTTTTTGAATGATAATTTTTGGTCTATTTACCATTTGCTTGTTAGGGAGTGAGATAGTGCATTCATCTGACTTGGAGAAATATTGACTGGAGAAAGAGATCATAGTGCAGAAAGATGATTTTTGGTAGTACATTCGATTATTTACGATCAGTTTTAAATCATTCCAATTTTTAAGCCAGTTTGCTGAAAGATGTCAGTCTGCCTTCAGACTTAAGTTTTTCAAATTAGAATGCACGATGTGCATTTGTTGAAAATAACTTTGTTAAATTTCTTTCTTGCCCTGAGTCATTGTGGCACTGTAGGATTACATCTGTTTTCCAAGTATGTTACACATGTGACTCATAGTATTGATTTGAGCTATCATTATTAAATCCTGTTGATTATTTCATGTGTCATAGATATGTATATTTAGAACCTATTTCATAATTTGTAGGAGGCTGTGTGGAACTCGAGTTAGGGTTGAAATGTCTACGGGACGCACAAGGAGAGATGAAGGCCGCAGACATTCAAGGTACAATTTTTTGCCATGTCTGTTATCTCATTTACAAATTTTGCCACTAGGTGTATTACCCCTTTGCAAACACTCACTTTATTTTCCTGATATTAAACATGGAAATAACATATTCACAATAGTGCAGTTTTAACGGGGTTGAAGCTCTCTTGGTAATAGATATATGCCAGTATGCATGCAAATTCATATGTAACTAAACACATAGTTTTTTCTAAATTTCACTGCATCTGGCTTAATGTGATTTTTGTTGGGGAAATAATAGATAGTATGTATTTCATATTATGCCAAAATTTTCAGGATATATTCTCCCTTCAGTCTACCATCTCTGGCTCAAGTCAGTCTGCTCTTCATGTTTTTGCTACCGACATGACCCGGGACAACCTGAGAACTTCCCACTTGAAACAAACTACGCATCTGGCGCCCCAGACATCTTAGGCCCACAAATTTGCATCCAGCGGTTTCCACAACCCTTCTCTGCCATCAGACCACCAATCAACACAGCTACAACCCATCTGTTGGGCAGCAGAACATAACAGCCTCCTAATACCAGCGTACGAGTTTCACAACTTCTCATGCAACTGCCATCTCATGGTGCTGATACAAGGGCCAGCCTAATGTGCGGCTTGTAGTATTCAGCATACAACTGATAATAGGTGATAAAAGCAAAGGACTTTTCTCTGCAGCACAGTATGTAATTTTATTATATTTCCAGCAGATGTTTTATGTTATTCTTTAGTGTCACACAGTTATCATTTTTTTCTCTCGATTGCATAGAAAATAATGTAACAAAATTTATAGTTCTTTACTGTGCGCTCAACTTGAAAGTTGAACCATATCTTTTCTATACACATTCTGGCAGTAAGACTTTTAATATGAGCCCTTCACATTTAATATTGTGTACTAATTTCAGTTTTATCTTTGGTTTATGTGCAGGTTTCTATCTGTAGTTCAACAAATCAAATATTCATTATTTATCTGTTAACGAATGTTTAAGAAGTTGTGTATTGTCTAATAATTATGCAGATGTAATAAGAGTTTTCATTGGCAGTTTGCAAGGATTTTGGTTAATGCTCATTAGTAGAATACATTTGATTTATTTAAATTTGTGTTTTGATATTTTCAGCATTACAACTCATTATTTTTTATCTTCATGCTTTTGTGTTCTTTTTTTAAGCTGCTATTGCTTTTTAATGACACATAGAATACGGTTTTATGTGGTGTGTTTAGAGCAGTTTCAATCTTTAGAATTATATTAATATTCTAAATGTTCCACAACAGATTTATTAGATAAAAAGTCAACTCACCAAGCAGTGGAAGGAGAAAGCACATAAAGGATGTGGAAAAGCACAAGCTACTTTCTTGCAGAAGGGTTGAAAGGAATGAAAGAGGGTTGAAGGAAAACAGTTGGTGAGGATCGGGAAATTGGAAGAGTTATAGAAAAGTCATCTAGAACCCTGGTTCAGGGGAGACTTACTGGACAGTATGAGAAGGAAAGATTGAATTTTGGTGCTTGCGCTGGATGACATCTGAAAATCTAAGAACTTCAAAGTGGAAGATAAGGTAATAAACACGATCCTGGGTTGTAGGCAACTTTTCCTAAACTCTTCACATTTTATAAACCTCACCAGTGCTTTTATTACGTCCCTTTCCTTTCAACTCTTGTACCAGAAGAAAGAGCCACTGGCTTGGGAAGCTCGTGTGTTTCCACATCTTTCACTTGTTTTTTCCTGCGGCTGCCTGGTGAGTAGATTTTTTTATCTATTGATATTATATCTTTGAATATTGATATTTTCTTTGAAAGTAATTTTTTTATAATTAGCACTGGAAGTAAGAGTTCTGTTTAAAGTTCTTCATTTTTTGATCAGTTTATTTCATTGTGTCTGCTGATATTTTTTCGAATGAAATACATGTAACTGACCATAAGACTACATGGAAGATATAATTTTGCAGACTGTAAAACATTATTAGTCATTATAACTTTTTTCCTTGTTTCGATTTGCTAAATGTCGCCAGCAGTGACTACATGCATCTTTCTCATTCCACTGCCTTCCATTTTTCTGGGTATTTCAAAAATAAAAACTGGACTAATTAGGTGGAACTTTATATGCAGAATGTTCTAAAATGTTAGGCCAGCGTATTTATATATCATAGTTCATGACTTCATTTCTGTAATTATTTTTACTTGTGAGAAAATGATTACCACTCGTAAAATGTTTGTTAGACGCACCTGCAACACATGTTGCCATATTTAGTTATTTATTACGTAGGGAATCAATTGGTAATAGATATTTACGAGGGTGGTTTGACAAGTCTGGTAAATTTCCATGAAAGAATGGGACATTTTTGATGCACCTTCATGGTTAGTAAGCTTGATTATTCCAAGGACTGTATAGAGAATTTAAACGATGCTCAGTATACAGTTCATTGTTGACAGCCATCTGAATTGGTCAGTGTGTCTGCTGCGATTGAAAATGGAGAAAACTGATTTTCTTGCTGTTATTAAACATTTTCATTTTTGGAAGGGTTGGACTGCCACACAAATCAAAATTGAATCAGATGAAGTTCATGTGGACTCTGCACCATCATTAAAGACCATTTTCTATTGGATTAATGAATTTAAATGTGGTCAGACAAGCACCAAATATGAAGTGAGTTCTGGCCATCCAATGGGGCCACCCTAAAGGAAACTATTGACAAAATCCATGATGTGGTAAGGTAAGATCACCTAATAAAACTCTGTGAGATTGCTGAGACTGTAAGCAGCTCAACTGAGCAAGTGCATAATATCCTGCATGCAGGATTGTCTATGAAGAAGCTGTGTGTGAGGTGGATGCCACAGTTCACAGTTGACCAAATGCACATCTGTGTTAAGATTTCAGCACAATGTCTGGTGATGTTTAATCACAGTCTGCAAGGATTTTTGTGCCAATTCAACTGTTGAAAGAATCCATATCCATCATTATGTGGCAGAGTCAAAAGGCAATCAAAACAATGAACAAGGGCTGGTGAAAGTGCACTGAAGAAGACAAAGACTGGTTTGTCAGCTGGTAAAGTGATAGCTACTGTTTTTTGGGATTCCCGAGGAATAATTCTCATAGATTACATGGGAAAAGGCAAAACCATAACTGGACCCTATTATGCCGCATTGTTGGATCATTTGCAATGTATTGACTGAAAAAAGACCAAGGTTGACACAAAGAAAAAAAGGTGCTCTTTCACCAGGATAATGCACCATCCTACATGTCTGAAATGACAATGATGAAAGTTCATGAATTAGATTTTGAATTGGTTCCTCATCCACCCTATTCACCATACTTAGCCCCTAGTGACTTCTTCCCGTTCCCTAACTTGAAATTTTGTCTTGCTGGAAAGAGGTTTTCATTGAATGAAGAAGTGATGGTTGCAGTCAAAACAAATATCTTGCAGTCTTGACAGAAGCTGTTTTTCCGATGGGATGAAAAAGATGGATTGCTGGTCCAGTTGTATATCTCTCAAAGGAGACTGCTGATAAGTGAGATGAGTTTTTTGCGAAACAAACTTTTTCTGCCAGACTTACCAAACTACCCTCATAAAACTCCCTATCTCACTGTGTGACATTTTGCTTGCGTGGTTCCTATGATTCGAAATGTATGTACATCCTATGTTAATTCATTGAGGACTGAGCTAGATATGTGTTTGCACTTTATAAAAGCTTTTGCCAAAGCAATTAAGGCAAATGGAAATTATATTATGCAGTAAGAACTGCAAATAGTGTGGGATATGCATTTGCAAAAGCCCGATGATCTGCCATTATTTTAAAAGAGGCAGATTTTATTTTTGAATGTCTGTCCACATTGACATTACTATTCAGCCACATTTGTGTAGTAGAAACATATTTTTTTCTGCTCAATTACACTGCTGCACTTTCTTTAGGACCTCCATGTTGTATCATTACAATCAATTATTAATGACAGTCAGAAGTATGTAGACATGGAGGGTTATTTGGGGCTTCGGACTAGAATGCATGTTTTCAGTGGTTAGTGCTTGTTTCTCAATACAGATTGCACAGGTTTTGGTTGAAACCTTTTCTTCAAAACAGCATTATTTTGCAGTAGTTTGCATTTTCTCTTTATTTCTTTTAGGTTTTATTACATGTGATGAGAGTGAAAACTCTGTGAGTGTTGGGGTGTGAAGAGAATGAAAACTTCACAAGCAGTGTAGTTTGAGCTCTTCTGTTCCTAAAGAAAGAGACTTCCAATTTTACTTTACAAAAAATATTCTTAGAGGTCACTACATCACACTAGCCTTATGTATTGTTTCAGCAAAGGAGACAGACAGGTGTAATTTTCTCAAACATCTGAAAGTGAAAGTGTTAGATAGGTATTCAGTAAATTTGACATAGAATTTGTCCAAGGAAAATTTAAATGTTGTGGTGCTGCAAAGAAAGTAAGGTGTCTGCTGTGAGAATTTGGACAGATGGCTTCAAAAGCTCTTTTGTATAAGGAGAGATAACAGTGTAATTGCAAGCCACCAGTGGG
Source organism: Schistocerca cancellata (assembly GCF_023864275.1). NCBI lineage: Eukaryota > Metazoa > Arthropoda > Insecta > Orthoptera > Acrididae > Schistocerca > Schistocerca cancellata. The sequence goes on along the minus strand of NC_064630.1, from coordinate 426,492,282 downwards.
CTCACAGCTCTCTTGCAAATGCATGCATAGTGAGCATGGTCCCCCAACACCATTGCTATGGTACTTTTTTTGCTGTGCTGTCATTTTACTCTCTGACTGTATCTTTCCTCATATTTTGTGTGTTGGACAGATTCCGTGATAACAGCGTGGCTTGTTTACAGAACATCTAATGGAGCTTTTCTCACTTGGTTTCACTACTTTATACCACCTATTTCAGTTAGGTTTGGTCCCAACATATGGATGTAACCTCCAACTGGTTCAGACTTTTCTTCAGAAGTGTGGGCTGTGGGGGTAATATTGCCCAATATCCAGCATTTAGTTAGTCCATGTTAAGTGTCATTTTGTACCTGTATGGTGGTTGTTAGTCCTGTAGTGGGTGTTGCATACTACTAATGGATGAATGGGCCCAGGTGGTTAAAGAACAGTGGAACTTGATTAACTTAACACATCAGGCAAGTTCAACATAAGCAGCTTCAGAAGTAACACAACGAAAAGGTCATCCAGATTTGATATGTGAATGGCACAGTGCATAGTAACAGTTCCGTAGTGTCCTTAGTGTATTGGTCAGTCCTAATAAGTTGTCACTGACAAAGTCAAGAAATGTCCGAAGTGGACATAGTCTGTGATTGATGCATTCATGATTTCTCAGCACTTTGGACGCAGAATGTGAAGTTGTAGGCTCAGACTGATGGGCCATGAACTTGGAGTGTTCTGCGCACTGGGCACATGGAACTCCGATGTGAGGGACCACCGGTGTTAAGCTCAGACATCTGTGAACTGCTGATGTCGACTGCCTGGAGAGGGCCAAGCAGTGTCCTATAAAGCCACCCAGCAAAAGAATGCAAGCAAAACGTGATGGTCGCATGTGATGTGTGGAGATGAGGTAATACCAACAATAGCATCACTATATACAGAAAACGTAGTGCCACCTCGTGCTATGGTGGCTGCCGAGGTGTGATTTGCTGTTGGGTTGCTATCATACTTGAAGGGCAGCAACACCCAGTACACTGTGTTAGTGGCTGGGCTGTAGGCAACAGCCAGCCAGAGCAATGTAAAAGAGGAAGTAATAGCTTTGGGCATCAATTTATGTTCCCTGTGTAGTCAGAGGCTACTACTGTGGTAATCTCTGACTATATAGGCAACACACTATTGGTGCCCAAGCTGTTAATTCTCCTGCTTCGACTGTTACATTGCTTTAGCTGGCTGGCATCCATATGGAGAACCCTTGTTTGGACTAGGTGGCATAATGCCAGATATGTGTCACAGTGAATGGATCTAAGCTTTCAGCCATGGGCCATAAGGCTTTGACAGTCCTTCCAGGCAGACTGAAATTCTTGCGTATGTCTCATGATGATCCTAGAAACTTACCCTAGTTGGCTATGCCATGGGAGGAAAACAAACGCAAGTGGCTAACTTCCCTCAGTTCCTAGTTTGTACCTGGGCAGATGGAGGATCCTTCCTCTCAACTAAGCCATTGTTCTTCATTGAGAATATTGAAAACATATTTAGGGAAATCTCTTCTCTTAATAAATTGTGAAGTGATTACATCTTAATTAAAATGCTAAATTCTACCCAGTTGTGAACTTGGGTAGAGCCTGCCAGACAGCAATGTTGGCACTGGTCATTTCCAGTGGTAACAATCATGGTTTACTGCTGTGATGTGAAGCAATATTTTGGTGCTTTAAATGTCAACAGCTCATATGTAGGTTTCTCTGGTGTACGTACAACCTGAATTGTGGAGACTAGTTGGTCATGTCACAAAAATTCACCTTGTGTGCTGCCACCAATATGTGCCAATTGCGGAAATGACCACCCTCCCAGATTTCCAAAGTCTGTTACCTTGTTATGCAAAATCTGTGAACTGAAGGGTTCAGATTGCCTTTTGTATTTTGAAGCTCTCAGTTAGATTGACCTTTGCAGCTATTGTGACTGGGTCAACAGCAATACCTAGCATATTTACTCCCTTGATGTTACCTTCCAGTAGTGTGCAAGTAAATTAGACCATGGGGGTGAAAGGCCTTCCCTCTCACAGTTCCTGCAGCACCATCTACTAGAACCTCAACTCCCTGCATCCAGCCAAAGGAAGAAGTCTCCAGGCCTGCGACCTGACACACACACACACACACACACACACACACACACACACACACGGCCTGCGACCTGACACACACACACACACACACACACACACACACACACACTGAACCAATGTTTGCTGATACTGTTCCACTCCTACATGTGACACAATGATTCTGGGGCATGACTTGTTCTCCCAACCCCTCCATGCCTAACCAGGACAAACTTAAAAGTGATATTTCAGTGGAACTGCAATGGATACTACTGTCACATGCTTGTACAATTGCTACTATTTTCCTCCTATTCTGCCATCTGTTTTGCTCTCCTAGAAATATGTTTCACTGCCAACCATTCTATAACTCCTTAGAGTTACCTTGTATCCTGTCAGAATCGTTCTGCCCCTAAGAGAGCATCTGGAGGGGTCTGTACATTGGCTTTTACAGATGTCATCAGTGAGGGGATTCCCATGTGTACCACATTGGAAGCAATAGTAGTGCAAGTGCAAATAACCACAGCAATCACCATCTGTAACTTTTATTTACCCCCCAGGTAGGACTCTTACATAACTTCATTGGACTGCTTAAATCCAACAATGTCGGAGGACCCTTCAGAATCTGAAGCAATGTCTTTCACAGACCATTCTCATCACTTTTAAGTGACCTCACACTAAGGCTCACTGTCTGAGTAAACACAGTAAGAAGGATGGAATTACATTTTGAATGAAAAATTTGTGTGATGACTGGGACTTGAACCCAGGTCTCCTGCTTACTGGGAAGATGTACTAGCCACTACACCACCATGGCATTGTGGCTCAAACAGCTGCACAGAATACCTTAGTCTAATACCCTCCTTAATGCCTAGGGCAAAATGAGCCGAAGGTATGAATTAAGGTTTGTTTTAGAGAAGGCATTTTGAGAGCCACAGTTTCACAGTGATGTAGTGCTAGCATCTCTGCCCAGTAGGCAGGAGACCCAGGTTCAAGTCCCAGCCTTGGCATGAATTTTAATTCAGCACCTCATCTTACATCCCTATCGAACAGAAAGAAGTAATGGTGAGTACACTATATCTTCTTCCTGGAAATATATGCCTCTTCATCCCAGGTGTGGGCCAAGCTCCATAATCTTGTAGGCTGCTCTCTTCCTTCACAGTAGTCTTTCTAGCGATGCTTCAGTTATTGCTGAACGCTTTGTGATAGCATCGGCATCCTCCTCTTATCTGGCTACCCTTTGAATACATAAAAGACAAGTTCAAGACATCTCCCTATCCTTTATCTCCTGTTATGCAAAATTATATAATGATCCTTTTACTGATGGGGAAACTGCATCAGACTCTTGACTAGTCACACAATACGGCCCCACACCCACAATTTGATTCAAAATCAGATTACTGAATATCTGAATGTTACTCAAAGATTCCATCTACTAAGATTCTTCAGCCAGATTTTGCTAGAAGCTGTTTTTCCTACTCATTGGTAAGATGGTGTCATTGTCCTGAACCTTCAACCAGGCAAAAAACCCACATCCATTGATGGCTACGAATCAGTTAGCCTCACTAACATGCTCTGCAAACTGCATGACAGGATAATTACTCTGGGTTCTTGAGTAAATGGGTCTTTTGTCCCCCTATCAGTGAGGTTTCTGGGAGGGATGATACACAATTGACTATCTGGTTAGGATGGAAACAGAATTATGACACCCTTTTTTTATCTACCAAAACCTCATTTTCACCTACATAAGATGTACAATGCGACTTCTCATTTTACTCACCCATCACTGGATATTTGAGGCACCCTACTAATTTTTATTCATCAGTTTTTATCCCACCAGTTGTTTTGAGTTAGAGCTCCTCATGGGTCCAAGAAACAGCATTCCTCAGGACTTCGTGCTAAGTGTTAACTCTTCATCAGCATCATTTAGCCAGTGATTCCATTGGATGAGTGGGCACCTGTGCTGTGTGCTTTATGCCAGTGACTTTTGGTTTGTTATCGTTTCCAGTCTGTATGCGTCATTGGCTAAATGCCAGTTCAAAGACCCCATTCAAATGACTTCCACTTGGACTTTTTCAAGTAGCTTCCAATTCTCTCCCTCGAAAACACGTGTTGTGGGCTTCTGTCATACCCAGAACTCTACTTGTGTACACAATGCTTGGACATTGTTGCGCAATCCATATGTTTGGAACTCCTGTTTTTATCAAAGTCTGACATGGCTGTCCCACATTTGTTGGCTAAAGACCAGCTGTATGTGAAAGCTTAATAATCTCTCCTTGCCACACAACTCTTGTGGTGTGGATCACACTACTCTCCCCCATATTTGCCAGGCCCTGGTCTTGTCCCAATTAGACTATGGTTGTCACATGAGTGGCTCAACAGCACCAGCACTTGAACTCAGTCAAAGGCAACTGGAAGAAATGAATGAGAAACAATATAGATGTAATGCTTCAACCAAGATGATGTAGCACCCAGAATTTTCCTTACACTGCAGTGTACTTGTAACTTTCAGATTGGAGACGTAAGACCACTGGACTGTAAGCTACAAAAATAAAAAGCGTCGTGAGTCATCTGTTTGTACAAAGTTTGCATGTGGCTTCCCATACTGAATTGAATATCTCCCAACTAAATGTCATACACATTTACCAGTGTAAATAATTAAAGACACATCTCACTTTAAAATAAAGTAAAACCAATGTATTCATCACAGAATATATGTAGATTGCCATCATATTACTGTACATGCAGATGTGCACAGCTATAAACACTTGACAGCAGTTAAACCACAGCACACTCCAATCTTACTGCAATCATCCAATAGAAATAAAGGAACTGTACTCTTTGATCATAATAATTTAACTTTAATGAAGTACTGTACTCTTACTGCTAGTTTAATCGCATGGTGGAATTACCACCTGCATGGACCAAAACACTGGTACACTTTTATAAAAAAATTCAGTTGTGTGTAGCACTTATTAATATAACTCTCACTCGTCACATTTTCTTACTGCTAAACTAATTAGAAACAATATACATTAAATATGAAAAATGGATGAAAATGTATACAACACAAACAATAACCCTGACTGCTGCTCAATACCCTATAACTGTTCTGGTCTTTCAGGGAGCTCATCACTGATCTGGTACAGTATATGGAACAATTCCTGCCTCTGTACATCTGAAATATTCATAACACTGGGTACCTTATCTTTAATTTGTTCAGTTATATGCACGGTGTCTATTGTCTCATGTATTAAACAAAAGTTTGCTGTGAACTTTGGCCCTGATGACACACAATTAAATTTTACCCTGTTCTTGCCAAAGTTACAAGTAATTATGTTAATTCTACAGTCGGTTGTTAAACACTGTTTGACCCAGAAAAACATACTAAGGACCATATTTACTGTCAAACCTCTACCCATGAATAAATTCTCCTCAAAGCTTGTCCCACTTATAGCAAATTCAGCTGCCACATCTCTCTTCAAAGATTTGTTATACTGACACCTTGTGTGCTTTCAATTTACAGCATCATTCCCAGTATCGATCAGGATACTTCGATTTGAAGATGAGTGGAGGGTCTCTACTAAAAGCTCTGTCGGTTTTGTGATAGTCTTGGCTGCAGATTTCTGGACCTGTGTTATGGAGTAGTGAATCATAGGACTCACCTGAGAGTAAAATCAGACTACAGACAAAGTCAAAATTGTAACAGTAAATTGTTGAAGTATTCATAACATAGTTCCTGAATTTACTGTCCTCCAGGAAAGATGTCATGAAGACAGACACCATAGAAGGGGGAGTGTTCATTGCATTAGACAAAAATACTGTCTCTCTAGGTCGAAATAGTCTGACTGTGCAGTTATCTTGATGCTTATAACAGATCTTGGTGAACTCCACTTAATTATCAGATGTTTCACAGCCACCTGACACTGTGGCAGTTTAAGAATCATTCAAAGAAAGCCTACACTCAGTAGTATTGAAATAACTGAATCGTGCGATAACAGTTGAAAGCAACTTTAACCTACTGAGCATGGACTGGAATGTGATAACAGTTAGAGGTGACTTTAACCTACCGAATATAGACTGTGACGTCTGTCTTGTAAAATATTCAACTGTCATAAAGGCTATCAAATGGAGGACATGGAATAGGCATTCCTGATGTAGAGAAACAGCTCAAAGGGTAGAAAACAAATAAGTTGCCAAGCCCAGGTGGAATCCCAATTCATTTGTACAAAGAGTAATCTACAGCATTGTGCTGTTATTTAGCTTCTGTTCATTGCAGATCTCTTGCCCGGTGCGTGACAGGGTGGGGGGGGGGGGGGGGGGATGCAGTTGGCTTCTATATATAAGAAGGGTAAAAGAATGGACCCACAAAATTACAGATCCATGTCCTTCACATCAGTTTAATCTCATTTCAAATATAGTAAACTTCTGTGAGGCAGCAGAGCTTCTGTTTACAGATCAGCACTCATTTAGAAAGCATCATTCATGTGAAACTCATCTTGCCCTTTTCGTACGATACCCTGCAAACTGTGAGAAGAGTATCGGCAGGAGTGCCCTAGGGGGTGCGATTTATTACTTTCTACTATTTTACTATTACTTTCTATATACATAAATGTTTTGACAGACAGACTGGGCAGCAATCTGCTGCTGTTTGATGATGATGATGATGATGATGATGATGATGATGCTGTGGTGTGCAGAAGAGTGTTGTCACTAATGTAGAGAAATTAATGCAGATGAATTGGGGGAAAAAATCCCATAATGTTTTTAACTGTGAAGCGAAAGTCTTGTCCACTTCTGATCTTGGAATCAGTGCCTCACATCCCCTTTTAAAATTAATCCTTGCTTGTGAGTTTAAGGATATGTAATCGGATCTATGATAGATTTTCATAGACTTTTGCCCCTCAGTCCACATATGTCAATACATTGTTTCAGAGTAGTCCAGAACAACATATAATGTAAAATTAATTGCATAAAATCATCAAATGGAGAGGTTTGGAATTACTATTATGCAACAGCAGAGGTTAAATTTTTTAAGACTTGTTTATTAACTCTTTGGCTGCTGTGGATGAGTTAAGTCGTTATCCTCCATCATTGCCCAGGGGCTGAGGACATGTTGAAATGTGGCCTCTGGGTTTACCTTGAGCACTATTGGTGTGTTTGTGCATCCCATTCCTCTGATACTCATTGCTGCAGATGACTTACTGTCATACCTTGGTGGAAAAAAAAGTCTGAGTGTTTCTCATACAACATACGCAACACTTAAAAACCTCGTTGCCATGTCTTGAACTGTTTATGAAGTATAGAGGTTATGATCACATTTCCCGAAGCGCTCGGATGGAATTGGACACAGCACACACGATCATCCACCAGGTATAAAAACTAATGATCTGTAAAGATATCTTCCCACTCTCAAATTTAATTAAGATATTGGTATCTTATCTACACTTCATACACAACAGTGTATGAGCTGAAATCAACCTTACACAAAGTTCATGAATTGCGTTTTTATCTCTGCAAACTTTTTAAAATTTTGTGCAGTGATTTACTTATGCTATGTGATCAAAAGTATCCAGAAAACCACAAAAACATATGTTTTTTATAGTAGGTGCATTGTGCTGCCACCTACTGCTAGGTACTCCATATCAGTGACCTCAGTAGTCATTAGACATCGTCAGAGAGCAGGATGGGGCGCTCTGCAGAACTCACGGGCTTCGAATGTGGTCAGGAGATTGGGTGTCACTTGTGTCATATGTCTGTCTGCGATATTTCCACACTCCTAAATATCCCTGGGTGCACTGTTTCTGATGTGATAGTAAAGTGAAAATGTGAAGAGACACATACAGCACAAAAGTATACAGGCCGACATCGTCTGTTGACTGACAGAGACTGCCGAAAGGTGGAGAGGGTTGTAATGTTTAATAGGCAGACATCTATCCAGATCATCACACAGCAATTCCAAACTGCATCAGAATCCACTGCAAGTACTATGACAAGTAGACGGGACGTGAGAAAACATGGATTTCATGGTTGAGGGGCTGCTTGTAAGCCACACATCACGCTAGTAAATGCCAAATGTCGCCTCGCTTGGTGTGAGGAGCATAAACATTGGACGATTGAACAATGGAAAAACGTTGTGTGGAGTGACAAATCACGGTACACAATGTGACAATCCGATGGCAGGGTGTTGGTATGGCGAATGCCCGATGAACGACATCAGTGCCAGCGTGTGTAGTGCCAACAGTAAAATTCGGAGGCAATGGTGTTATGTTGTGGTCATGTTTTTCATGGAGGGGGCTTGTACCCCTTGTTGCTTTATGTGCACTATCACAGCACAGGCCTACATTGATATTTTATGCACCTTCTTGCTTCCCACTGTTGAAGAGCAATTGAGGGATGGCGATAGCATCTTTCAGAACGAATGAGCACCTATTCGTAATGCATGACCTGTGGCGGAGTGATTGCACGACAATAACATCACTGTAATGGAGTGGCCTACACAGAGTCTTGACCTGAATCCTATAGAACACCTGTGGGATGTTTTGGAATGCCGACTTTGTGCAGGTCTCACCGACCGACATCAATACCTCTCCTCAGTGCAGCACTCCATGAGGAATGGTCTGCCATTCCCCAAGAAGCCTTCCAGCATCTAACTGAATGTATGCCTGCAAGAACGGAAGCTGTCATCAAGGCTGGTGGGCCAACACCATACTGAATTCCAGCCTAACTGATGGGGGGCACCACGAACTTGTAAGTCATTTTCAGCCAGGTGTCCAGTACTCTTGATCACATAGTGTAATTTGATTGCCGCACAACTATGATGATGAATAACGGAAAGAAATTCAGTCCTTTTTTGAGTTAAAATATCAGACACTACAATGTGCAGAATTCAAATCTTTTAACTCAGAAATTTTCCTTAAAATCAGATGATAAGTATTTCACAGCAACCGGAATGCCAACCCACAGCACCGATAGCAGCATTAGGCAAGCAGTACAGTGACAATAAAGCTGCACTATCCATGGAATACAAAGAGCATGCCCATAGCAATCAAAGGTTTAATCAAAAATGCATATATCTCACAGGAAATGAATAACTGTTTCCAGCAGTTGGTAGCTGCAACCAGTAAGCTATGGTTCAAATATTGTTGTACTACATTTTTAAGTTCAGTTCATTGTTGAGCTGCTTCACTGTGTACCACCAATGCAGCTAAACTTTACTAAGTCCATAACTTGGATCCATTCGCAGAATGGAATTTCTTAAGTATAGTAACTGACAGTATATGCAGCTGTATGCTACATAGAACTAAGTCCAACATATCTTCACTGTACTGTGACCTAAGAGCAAGCCCTTTCTTTACTGTGATCATAACAAGACTCCTCTCCATTGCGTCCCAAATACAACCCTCAAAGCTATGCTAACCAACAAAATATCAGTGGGCTCACTTCTCTTTGGTTGCAGCTTCCGATGCTCCCCTCCTAGCTGCTGCAGTGTTTACTGATGGGTTCCGCTGTAAATTATAAGAAATTTGCAACTCTCAGATCAGTTGACCAATTTAAAATAATAAAGAATTATTAGATCCATGCTAATCCACTGAGCATTTTGGTATAAACATGGCGTAGTTAACTTAATTCTTATCTGATTAAATGATAAATTAATACTTAAAATTTTGTGTAAATTTGATTATTCTTCATTGCACTTCATTTGGTGCTAACAAAACTCATTTATCTTATACCATTTTGTACTTAATTTCTAAACTAGGATAATTTAGGGTATTTCAAACATAACTGCATATATTCAGAAGTCTGTGGACAGAAGAGGGTGAATAACATAACAAAAAGCAGCAGTATTAAGTTTACATACATAGTTTCATTATGCAAACAAAACCTTAATACTCTGATTCAATTTGTGTGTTGATCAATGTGAAAACATTTATAAGATTGTGTAGTTTCTCCATATCTCCACTGGACATTAAGGTTGACTTCATACTAACATCACCCCCCCCCCCCCCCCCAAAGACTGATAATGTGTGTGTAGCTTATTGACAGATTCTGCTTGTCAACTTTAGTACTTTCCCATCTTGCAATCATCTTCCACATTTCCTTTGCTCATTTGGTGTCCATTCATAGATTTTTTTATGGCCGTTGGTTATTATTCGTGCGTTGGAGGTGGCCATTCCAAGTTAAAAGCTGTGGCATGGCAAATAGTATCATTTCATTTCTGATATGTTCCAGTTTGGAAATCTGACAGCTTCTTTGTCAAGGGTCATCAACATATTTTTGTCATTTTTGGTTAGCTGCCATATTTCAGTGTCATATGTGGTGGTGCTCTATATGACTGACTTTTAAAAACCTCTGTTTCCTTTGTATTTTTGTCATTCCATGACAAAGAGTACCAGGTGACCAATTACTCTTTTCCCTTGCCTTATTTTATTTGTGATTCTCAGGTGCCTCTTCCATTTTTTGTATAAGTGATACCCAAATATTTAGATGTACATCCATTTTTAATTTGAATCCTACATCCAAATATTCTCGTTCATTGCCACCCACTAGCATGTTTTCAGTCATTTATGTGTTTACTGCACTTACACAAAAGCAAGCCAATCTTTTTTTCCAATTTCCATGGCCCAAAAATGCGGCTGTGACTTAGATTCAGGTGCAAGCCGCAGGAAGTTCTGAAAATGCTGCTAGAAGCTGCTGTAAGTAGTTACTTTGCCACTGTAGTCATTGTGTTAGTGTTTCGTTGTGGGTTGCTCATCTTTGAATTTGGAATTTGTTCATATATTCATATCAATAAAGATAAGTCTCCTTACATACACGCCAACAAAAAGGACATTTTTAAGAAACTTTCAGAAGTTTGCAAGCATGGTAAGTACAGTTTTACATTTTGACAGCTCCAGATCCATTTGGAGGTTGTCGTCACAAGTTTCTCAATGCTGCTAATATTCGCAATGTAACATAATAAGTATTTCACTGTCTTAATGTAATATCATAATTATGAGTTACCCATTTGAACATGAGTGCCCTTATTAATGAGCTTTTACAGAACCTTGTTACTCCCATGAGAGATTCCTACCATAGCTGGTTATTGATATGGATCTTATGCTATCTGCGCTACTTGCAATGACTGCACCAACCCCAAACCCCCTCCTCCCCACCCCAACTTCATTTGTGTTTCAGTGGAGAAATAACACAGCCTACCAGCTGCAAATAATTTTTTAGTATATTGACCTAGGTTTTGACTCCTCTAGGGATGTCTTCATTAGAAGAAAATTTTAGCAACCGTAAAGATACGTTGCTAGACAGCAGTAGTCAAAGTATTGACCAGATGTGCTCAAGTCAAAAATTAAAAATGTTCCAGCCTTTTTAATTTTTGGCTTGAGCAAGTCTGATCAGAACTGTGACTATTGCCTTCTCGCAATGTAACTTTATGGTTGTTAAAATTTCATTCTTATGAAGATAGCCTTAGAAGTGTCGAAACCTAGGTCAGTATATTAAAAAATTTCACCATTGAACCACACACATGGTTACTGAAAGGCAGCCATGTTCAAAACTGTCATTTGTGTTTCTTCCACTGACCTCTAGGATAATGAGAGCAGTGCTTGATCATGCCACAGGTCAGTGACACAGGATCAATGAGAGTAACGTGAGACCAAGGAGACAGCAAAACAAACAGCTTATAGCTTGTTCCAGCTATAGAAAAACATTTCTGGGCCAAAATGTGCTCGCTATTATATACTAGACATGCTGAATGATTTTGTTAGGGAGCTACGATATAAGTGTGTATCTGTAAGTGTAGAAATTATCCAAGTTAAAGGACATGAAGTTGCTTGACAGCAGGAAATCACTAATTCAATGGAAGCTGCAACTGTGTTGGCTGTTTCGTGAAACATGGGTGATTTTATCTTCGTAGGCGCACTTCAGTTGTACAGAAGCTGCCTGAAAACTATGAGGAAGAACTAATCATTTTTTGGCATTTCATAATCAGATGTCAAACTGAAAATAGGTATCTTCTTGGTCAGATAAGTATATTTTGATACGCCAACAAATAATACAGTAGAAGCAACAGGGAACAGAGCTGTCAGGATAATGTCCGCGGATGGTGAAAAGCAACGCGTGTCTGTCTTGCATGCTTGTATAGCTGATGGCCATAAACTGCCACGATTTATTGTTACTAACTGCATGATGTTATCCAAGTCTGAAGTATTTCCAAAAAGTGTTGTTTACTTGCTAACGAATGTGGCTGGTTCACATAGGACGTGGTATTAGAGTGGACTAAACTTTTATGGCAACATTTCCTGGTGCCTTGCTATGTTTGCTAAATATCCTTGTAGCAAATCTTTGTGCAGTTCATGCTTCTGTAAGGAGGGAATTAGTAGAGAGGAGGTAGATTTGGCTGTAATTCCAGGAGGGATGACATCAATTACGCAGCCATTAGATGTTTGTTTAAACAAACCATTTAAGGAAAACTTAAAAATATGTATCCACAACGGCTAATGAGAGAAGATAGACAGTTAACGCCTGCACTACATGTTAAGCTTGCAAGCTTCCCTCAAGTGTGTAAGTGGATTGACCAATCTTGGAGATGTATCCTGAGTAAGACTGTCCATAATGCATTTAAAAATTTTTTTGTTTCCACTTGATGGCACATAGGATGATGCTATCTACAAAGACAGTATCAACAAGGAATCGAGTGGTGATGACTCAGAACGATCTGAGTAATGATTAAAAACAGTATGTATACATGTGCAACACTGCAATAAAATTTCTGTTTTATACTTTAGCTTTTAATTTCTAAGTCATTTTCTTTGTAGATATGTAACAGTATCCAGCAAGTTGGTGAGCCTATGCTACCATGAATGAGGAGACATGGTGTGTGTTTCTTACGTATGTGTTTATGTTATAGTTATTTCCATCTTTTTTATATTTTGTGTTGTAAATTTGTATTCTTGTTTGCTACATTACTGGTGGTTTCTCTGAAGCATATGTCTGATCTACTGTAAACCTGCGAGAGCCTCTTCCCCCAGCAAAAAAAAAGTACTGCCCTGCTAGATGGTAAAAGAGTTTGACATCCTTAGGAGACTTTATACTAGCATTTCTCTGACTCAATAAGAAAACGTATGTAGGAGATATTGCAGGAAAAGGATTTTCCACAATGATGAAAATACTTGCTGTTCACACTTTGTATGGATCACTTGTACTGGAAATAATGCTGTGTAGACAAATTATATTGTTTAGAATGTTAAAAAAAAGTCATCTAATAAAGTACCCTCTCTAATCTCTATCAGTGACTATACAAATCAGTGTCTTGAATATGGAGATTGCTCTGTGCCACATTTATATCCCTTAAATCAAATACAATACTCCATCAAGCCAAACTGTAACTTTCTTGGATGAAAACCTTATAATTCATTGAAAGAAAAAAATGTAAGATGACATTTATTTATGAAAAGACTAACGTACAACTCAAATACGAGGTGTATGCAGTACAGTCTGTCAAAGTCTTAGTGACCCCAGCTGCCCTAGTTCCACTCAGATTATTTCGATAGCTATCATGAATTCTCACTGCTGTCAGTGTTTATAGTGTAACAGTAATTTTAAGTACATGAAAGGTTAAAATTAATTCCATGCAAATTACTGCAAGTAAGTACTACTTCCTGCAAGTCCCTGGGAGGTGGGGACACTTTATTCTTTGTCCCTCACATGATGAGCCATATTTGTTTACACTTTAAACTCCCCCTCCCCTTCTTAGTATCATTTCTCAGATGTGGCTTGCATTTGAGGTCGGCTTACATTTGGGTAAATATAGTATTGTTCACCAAATGTTGAGTATTTTTCGTACAGTTTCTTGAACAGGCAGATAGATTTTTCTTTGTCTCCCACTATCAGAACCTGGTCAGAGGCAGAAAGTAAAGTATACAGTATTTCGTGTCATACAGGGACTCCTATTCGACAACATTTCCTCTTCCAGTCTTGTAAATATGCATTAAATAAAGTTGGTGCTAATGAGCTCCCTTGCCGTAGACCCTTATTTGTGGAGAATTCAGGAGGAATTTTGTTACCTTCTTTAACCATACTGATGCAACTGTCATATAAGTTTCTTGTTGCCTGGACGTACATATTACCAATACCAGAATTTTGCATTGCAACTCACTACTTACTTTAGTAGGATTGAATAATATGCCTCGTGCTGATCAATAAATGTTAAGTAAACTTTCATTCCCCTTTTAGCCTCTTTTCAGTGAGGTTTTTAAGAGCAAATAAGCCATCCATGTGCGAGTGTCCTGCTTTAAGCCCATTTTGCTCCTCAGACTCCATTATTTGTGCCGCAATTTATATTGCTAATTATGTGTTGCAGCCATCGTCCTGCTATCAGCTTCTTTGAAAATCATGTAACATCAGAAAAGACATCACTAAAACTTAGATATCACTACACATTGCAGGGGGAATGACACTAGAAAGTAATTGAGTAAAATGAACTACCATATCTGGAAAAGCAGGGATAGGTGGATTGAGGCTATACCCCGGAGAGCAGGAAAGATTAGAGGCTGTATTAGAGAGCAAGTTTCCGCATAAAAAGTTTAAAAAACTAGTACTGGTTAAGATAACTGGGTGGTGTAGAAAGTGCTGTGGTCTTCTGAGTCATGCCATAGACCACATCCAGCAAGTGAACACTTGATATCCTGTAGTGAGACAGTTCTTCTGTGACCACTCATCCTTCAGCCAGTGTGTTTTTGTGATGGCCTTTCCTATACACAAAGCCATGTAGTAAGCAAATGTTAGTTCATAAACATCAGGTTTTTTTACATGGTACTCTGCTTTTGTTGATGTAAGATTGATTAGTGGTAAGGTGGATCTTGTTGCGTAGGACAAATAATTGCAGGAGTATGAATCCTCTGGTAAGTAGGGGTAATGATCTGGGAATGTCACGGTTTAGACAGAAATGTTGAGGTAGTTAGAAGAAGTTCAATGGAAGGAGGATGGTCTCGTTTCAGGGCTTGACCTGTGAGTGTAATAGTCTTAGTGGAGCAATGGTTTAACTCATTCAGCGGTGATATTGGATGGGGGTTCTTTTGGGTTATTTGGAAGTGAGAGCTGTATTTGGAATAGAAGATCATTGTAGAGATTTGTTTATGGACCACATTTGTGGTGTGGTTGTGAGAGAGGTTATAGGTGTTGAGGAAAGTGGTTGGTGTGTGTGTGTGTGTGTGTGTGTGTGTGTGTGTGTGTGTGTGTGTGTGTGTGAAAGAGAGAGAGAGAGAGAGAGGGGGGGGGTATACTTCAGAACACACCAGAGAAGTGGGAATGTTCTGTCTGTACTAGTGTTTTAACTCCTCACTCAAGAGGGCTGTGAGCTTGGGCATCATCTTATTACAGTACCCTTTGTACCATCAGAGGCACATCTTCCAGCAAGAGAGGCAGGTTCATTTTGCAAGAAGTGCAGATATGCTTCACCTGTGAGGCGATATGAAAAGATGACTGGTCTCACAAGTCAGTCGCCAATAATTCCCGACCACACATTGAGGCTAAACCTGTGCTGATAATTTGCTGCTTCTACCATGGGGATTCTCCGTAGCCCATAGTTGGTTATTGTCTAGGATGACAATAACGCCGCTTGTAAATGTAGCCTCATCTGTGAATAGCATGGGTGACAGAAATCTCAGCACCTTGATGGCCTGTGTGAATAACCAGTGACAAAACTGCCCCCATGGAGGTAAGACCTGCACACATTATAAGTAGTAAGGCCTGCGTGCTTCGTAAGTGATATGCGCAGAGTGACAACTGTCATAGAGAATGTTCCACACAGCTGTTTGGCTTACTCGTTACTGGCGGGCCGACTGCCTGGTGTTGTTACCAGGTGTTGTTACAGTCAGATCTTTTATATCCACCTTCAAGTGGGTGTACCTCCCTTGGAAGAGTTTCCGGCCATATGTCCATATGACTGTTTTTTCCTCTTACCCTCTCAGGTGATTGTTCCCTGCAGTTTGTCCCAATTTAGCAAAATCACTCCATATATATTTGCCAAAAATATCTATAATGCAGAAAAGGGATGGTAGCAATTGTGGTGCTGTTGTTGCTAATTGTTAGTTTTTTAAGATGAATGTTTATATGTGAGCCTTAGAGAGATGGTCGGTGTCAAGGAAGATGACTTTGGATTTGGGAAAAGACCAGACAAGATTTAATAGGAAAAAGGAGTTATCCTTTTGTAGGAAGGGATGGAGGAGTTTTCTACTTTGAAGTGTGTCTATCAGCAGTATTACCAATTTCCCTTCATGAAGGATCCAAAACTTATTGGTACAATGTATCTCATCAAAGTTACCTCCGTGAAGCATTACACTAACACCAAAAGCATAAAAGGTAATGGCCGGCTGGAGTGGCCGTGCAGTTCTAGGCGCTTCAGTCTGGAACCGAGCGACCGCTACGGTCGCAGGTTCAAATCCTGCCTCAGGCATGGATGTGTGTGATGTCCTTAGGTTAGTTAGGTTTAATTAGCTCTAAGTTCTAGGCGACTGATGACCTCAGAAGTTAATTCGTATAGTGCTCAGAGCCATAAAAGGTAATGAAGTATTATGATAAAGTCTGAAGCATTATTATAGTGCAAAAGAATCATCAACACATCTCTAAAAGAACTTGTGCAATATGTTAACAAGTACAACTATTCTGTGATCTTGTCTGCTTATTAAAATTAAATCTTCCCATTTCACTATCAGAAAATGGTTTGTCACAGCCATTACCACTCTTGTCACTCAGACCATAAAATCCATCTTGCAGTGCATTGCCAATCATGACTTACTTACATTTCTTATCATAGGCAGTGAGCAGCAAAGCTATGTTATTAGGCTTCATTGTCTCAAGGCCATGCCTTTTGAACACTTTCAAAGTTGTGGTGCAAATTTTGAAAAGCATTTCAGTATTATATTGTCTGTTTGAGTAGTTCTTTTTTAGTAATTATCATTAATGTGTTGAAAATCAATGTTGCTCTTGTATTCTCCAAAATATCAAAGGCTTAGTAGGTATATTGATTGATTTTCTGTGACAAACTTGTGAGGGGACAGGTAAGTTATACTTAGTAGAATACTGTGTTATTTGTATGTCAGTTGCAAGAGGAATGTTATTTTGAGTATATGTAATATCATATTTGCTTTGAGCCATTGACTGATTCCCATCAGTCATGGAAATATGCCAGACAGATAAAGACATGTCATCCAGTATATGCTGCAATATACAGGATGGCTTTCTGATGTCTAAAGACGAAAATCCAACTATGTACAGATAATATTGAAAGAAACCAAAAAGTTACATATGCAAACCAATATTTATGAAGCTATCGCTACTTTTCTGTGGCTTGAAAATGAGGTGTCAGAAGGAAAAAGCTAATTCAGGCGTAAAGTATAATAATAGTGGCGCATGACGAGGGACTCCCGTCGGGTAGACCGCCCGTCTGGTGCAAGTCTTTCGATTTGACGCCACTTCGGCGACTTGCGCGTTGATGGGGATGAAATGATGATGATTATGACAACACAACACGCAGTCCCTGAGCCGAGAAAATCTCCGGCCCAGCCAGGAATCGAACCCGAGCTCTTAGGATTGACATCCTGTGGCGCTGACCACTCAGCTACCGGAGGCAGACAGACGTAAAGTAATAACATTAGAAAGATTTTCATGGAACAGCTTTGTCTAAATGAAGCACATAATTTGCAAAATGCGTGAAAGTTTCAATAGCCAACCAAATGAAAGAGGCTGGTAACTTTGGAAACTCCAGGGTTAGTTAGCAAGACTACCTTGTGAATTTCATTGAATGAACGTGGCGTACAACAAATCAATAAACCTTCCGTGTGCCTGTTCTTTGGGTCTCAATGTGCAACTGCTTATTCCAGTCAGGCAGATTCCGGATTCCAGTGTTGCTATAAAATAAAAACTTTGAAGTTGATTATTGATTAAACTGTTGGGGCAAAAAAGGAGCAATTTTTATCTGCAAGTTATCTATAGTTTCTGATGTTTCCATGTGCAGGAAAAAGTCCTCCTATATAAAAAAACTTTGTTCAGGGTGTAGTAATCACAATTACCTTATCAGTTACAAGACGAAGCATCTGGATGTTGTAGCAGTTGGAAAACTAGAATATTGCTTCCATGCAGAGGCATCATATGCGTACATTAGTTACAAATTTTTAAACTGTTGTTTTTAATCTTGTGTATCAGCAGTGTATGAAATCCTGTATACAGAAGACTTATAACTTTATAGCCAGTGCCTCATCATCTATTATTATTATTATTATTTATCTTTTAAAGTCAATTTCTTGTACTTCGAAGGTAATATTTGCAACATTTGATTTTAACGGTGTTATAATAACGCTTTTTACCTCTTTAAGATCATGGCTGTAGCTAGGTTCCCTGTAATAACAGATTTAATTTTATCAAAAGATTACCAAAAATATTTAATTATCAAACATAGTGTATGGGCACAATTGAAGTTCTTATTTGTATTTCTGTACCTTACAGGTAGTATTTCGTAAAACACTGAGCCAAAACATCTTATTCAGTTGTAATATGAAATCAGATGTCATCACTGACGTAAATTTTTATAAGAGGATGGAATTGTTTGGCCATTACTTTCTTTCAGAAGGTGCAGCACATAGTACAGCCAATAGAGATACACAAAGTAGTCATCATTCCTAGCTTTTGGAACCACAGGTCCTTTTCTCAATACAGAGAAGAGGAAATAGTATGGGATGAGGGCAGGTACCAGGCATGTGGGATGTAGGAAAGAGGGACACACCTTGTATCAGGTGAAAAGGAGCTCCTCAGTGTGAAAGTGATTCTCTCTTAACCTGAGTTCTGAGTGATTCGCTCCCCACTTCCAATCTGTTAGAACCATGCCCTTGACTCTTCCTAGAAGAAATAACATGTGATTCCAAAAGCGAGGAATAATGTCTTATTTAATTTTTCTGACTCTAATGACTATACTGAAAGTTGCATTTCCTAAAGGTAAGTACTGGCCACCTCATCTTTCTCTTCGTTATTTGATAACTTTCTGAATGGAATTTTCCAGTTTATACACTTTGTAGAATTTGTCATTTACAGTCATTTTCCAGTGGATTTTTTTAAGCTGCTGTTACCAGAAAGGCTTTCAAGCGATATGAGGGAATGTTGCTACAGGCATTGTAAGTAATTTTTTCCAAGCCAACTATTGCCAACTGTGTACAGATGACAGGTAACAGCACAAAAAGAAAGGATCGGACAGGGAGGGATATCATTCATGAATAGTGAAACCTGATAGTTGCATGAGGAAGCAGTTTTCAAATGAGTAATTTACATATTTAACAGAGGAGAACTAAAACTAATTTTTGTATATATAATTGTGTACCTACTTTAAGAAACTATATGTTTACAACTTTTTATTTTCAGATCGCGCTCACCACCACCAAAGCGGTCACGGTCACGATCAAGGAGCCATTCAGTAAAAAGATCTCGTTCAGGTTCATGGGATAGGCAGTAAAATACTTGGTGATAAAATACTGCACCTTATCAATAATATGCACAAACTATTGACGAACCATGTCTGTAGGCATTGATGCACTTAAGATCAGAAACTTCACATTTCTGTTTATTCGTGTGATGTCATTTTGTAATATCTTATACTTTATAATAACTAATAAATTTCTAATATCTTGTTTACATATTTTATGACATGGTCATGATCTACATTGTCTTACCCACTCCTTAAGTTGTTGGTCTTAATTCACAAAGTGGAGCTGGAGTAGGGTTGTTAATCTTCCCATATTGTGAGGGTTAAAAAATTATCCCATATAGCCTAATACAAGATGCTGAAATCTTGTATTTAATATTTTCCACTAATTTATCTTGCTTGTGTAGCTCATTTGTTGAAATTACATCCCTATCCTTCCCTCTTTCCTGATGAGGCAATCGTTGGTTGCGAAAGCTTGAATTTTGTGTGTATGTTTGTGTTTGTTTGTGTGTCTATCGACCTGCCAGCGCTTTTGTTTGGTAATTCTCATCATCTTTCTTTTTAGTTACATCATTGTTAGGTACATAAGTAGCTAATCAATACATGAAGGTATGAATTTGTTCTATAACATATTTACAGGAATCACGGTACCATATGTCATATCACTTATTTGTAATTGGTCACTTTCTTAAGTTTGAATTGGCTTTGTTTTAAACTGTAGCATTGTCAAAGCAACTTAAGTACTACAGACTGTATATTATAAACAAATTTGATAAGTTGCAATAACAGTGAATGATGCTTTATTTAAACAAGCCATAACTAACTGCAGCTCCGAACCGATGCCAGTTATGCTTAGACAGTAGATGCAAATAATCAATAGTTGACACTAGATGTCAGTTGTTTGTTGTATGATTATGATAACAGTTAACATCAAAGCAGTAATATCGGAATTCACCTTTCCAGCAAGTTAAAGGAAGTGGGAAAGGAAGCGGCTACTCTGGTAGCATAGTACTTGTGGCTTGCACAAGGGTTTTTTTTAGGCTAGGCAGTAGTGCGAGGTGTCCTGATGAACACTCAGTAAATCAGGACGTGCTCAGTGTAAAGACACTTAAGCTATCAAGATATTAGCAATAAATTTTCAGAGTGTTCGGAATAAAGTTCCTGAATTTACTGCCCTCCAAGAAGTGTGTGGCACGCAAATTATTCTCGGGACTGAGACCTGGCTGAACCCTGAGATAGGAAGTTCTGAAATATTTAGTGAGGGTTGGAATGTGTATCGGGAAGACAGATTAGACATCGTAGGAGGTGGTGTCTTCATTGCAGTTGACAAAAATATTGTTTCTACTGAGGTCGAAGTAGAGTGTGATTGTGAAGTTATCTCGACATGTTTAACAGGGCTTGGGGAAATAAAGTTAATTGTGGGGTGTTGTTACTGGCCACCAGGTTCCACCGTGACAGTTCTAGAATCATTCAAAGGGAGTCTACATTCTGTATCGCAGAAGTACCCGGATCATGCTATATTAGTCGGAGGCGACTTCAACCTACCTAGTATAGACTGGGAAGTCTATGGATTCATTACAGGTGGTACAGACAAGCCGTTGTGTGAATTACTTTTGAACACATTATCTGAAAACTGTCTTGAGCAGCTAAATCAACAGCCAACGTGTAATGAAAATATTTTAGATCTGGTAGCAACGAACAGACCAGACCTCATCGACAGTGTCAGTGTTAGGACAGGGATTAGTGTTCATGATGTTGTCATTACAACTATGGTTATGAAAGTTAAAAAGTCGGTCAAGAAGACTAGAAGAGTATTCTTACTAGAAAGAGCAGATAAGCAGTTGTTAGCATCCCACTTGGTAAATGAATCGACTTCATTTACTTCCAGTACGATGGACGTGGAAGAATTATGTGCATATTTTAAACACATTGTAAATCACGCATTGGAGAAGTATGTGCCGAAAAAGTGGGTTACGGACGGAAAAGACCCACCGTGATTTAACAGCACAATTAGGAGAATGCTCAGGAAGCAAAGGCAGTTGCACTCGCGGTACAAGAAAGATTGGGAGAATGAGGACAGGCAAAAGTTAGTAGAGATTCATGCTGCTGTAAAAAGAGCGATGCGCGAAGCATTCAACCACTACCACCGTCATTCCTTAGCAAAAGATCTTGCTAAAAACCCAAGGAAATTCTGGTCTTACGTAAAATCGGTAAGCGGGTCGAAGGCTTCCATCCAGTCACTCACTGATCAGTCTGGCCTGGCAACGGATGACAGCAAAACGAAAGCTGAAATTTTAAATTTAGCATTTGAGAAATCTTTCACGCAGGAGGATCGTACAAACATACTGCCGTTTGAGTCTCGTACAGATTCCCGTATGGAGGACATAGTGATAGACATCCCTGGGGTTGTGAAGCAGCTGAATGGGTTGAAAATAAATAAATCGCCAGGTCCTGATGGGATTCCAATTTGGTTTTACAGAGAGTACTCTACTGCATTGGCTCCTTAATTAGCTTGCATTTATTGCGAATCTCTTGCTCAACGTCAAGTCCCGAGCGACTGGAAAAAAGCGCAGGTGACGCCTGTGTATAAGAAGGGTAGAAGGACGGATTCTCAAAATTACAGACCAATATCCTTAACACTGGTTTGTTGCAGGATTCTCGAACATATTCTCAGTTCGAATATAATGAATTTCCTTGAAACAGAGAAGTTGCTGTCCATGCATCAGCATGGCTTTAGAAAACATCGCTCCTGCGAAACGCAACTCGCCCTTTTTTCACAGGATATCTTGCAAACCATGGATGAAGGGTATCAGACGGATGCCATATTCCTTGACTTCCAGAACGCGTTTGACTCTGTGCCCCACTGCAGAATCCTAACTAAGGTATGAGCATATGGAATTGGTTCCCAAGTTTGTGAGTGGCTCGAAGACTTCTTAAGTAATAGAACCCAGTACGTTGTCTTCGATGGTGAGTGTTCATCGGAGGTGAGGGTATCATTTGGAGTGCCCCAGGGAAGTGTGGTAGGCCTGCTGTTGTTTTCTATCTACATAAATGATCTTTTGGATAGGGTGGATAGCAATGTGTGGCTGTTTGCTGATGATACTGTGGTGTACGGGAAGGTGTCGT
The DNA here is from genome assembly GCF_023864275.1 of Schistocerca cancellata. Lineage (NCBI taxonomy): Eukaryota > Metazoa > Arthropoda > Insecta > Orthoptera > Acrididae > Schistocerca > Schistocerca cancellata. The sequence goes on along the minus strand of NC_064630.1, from coordinate 426,469,630 downwards.
CGTTGAGTGACTGTAGGAGGATACAAGATGACTTCGACAGGATTTGTGATTGGTGTAAAGAATGGCAGCTAACCCTAAATATAGATAAATGTAAATTAATGCAGATCAATAGGAAAAAGAATCCTGTAATGTTTGAATACTCCATTAGTAGTGTAGCGCTTAGCACAGTCACATCGATTAAATATTTGGGCGTAACATTGCAGAGCGATATGAAGTGGGACAAGCATGTAATGGCAGTTGTGGGGAAGGTGGATAGTAGTCTTCGTTTCGTTGGCAGAATTTTGGGAAGATGTAGTTCATCTGTAAAGGAGACCGCTTATAAAACACTAATACGACCTATTCTTGAGTCCTGCTCAAGCGTTTGGGATCCCTATCTGGTCGGATTGAGGGAGGACATAGAAGCAATTTAGAGGTGGGCTGCTAGATTTGTTACTGGTAGGTTTGATCATCATGAGAGTGTTATGGAAATGCTTCAGGAACTCGGGTGGGGGTCTCTAGAGGAAAGGAGGCGTTCTTTTTGTGAATCGCTACTGAGGAAATTTGGAGAAGGAGCATTTGAGGCTGACTGCCGTACAATTTTACTGCCGCCAACTTACATTTCGCGGAAAGACCACAAAGATAAGATAAGAGAGATTAGGGCTCGTACAGAGGCATATAGGCAGTCATTTTTCCCTCGTTCTGTTTGGGAGTGGAACAGGGAGAGAAGATACTAGTTGTGGTACGCGGTACCCTCCGCCGTGCCCCGTATGGTGGATTGCGGAGTATGTATGTAGATGTAGATGTAGATGTAGAGGAAATAACCGTGGCTGGCATGCGTCAGTAATGGTTCACTCAAGGCAAAATGTATAAGTTGTAACTTATAGTCTTAAGGATTTTTTAAAAATTGTTATGCATAATGAGAAATGGTTGACTGAAGTAAAGGAAATAGTTGAATATGATTTTGCCTGAGAAGAGCCTGTTTGTTAATGTCCAATTTTTAATGTTTTCTGAAAGCTCAAGCGAGTTCCATAGTACATTAAAAGTTGCATTAATACAGTATTTTATACTAATCTGGTTAACATGAGACTCAATTACTACATTATACAATTCCTTGCCTTAATAAAATAACAGGTGATTGAGGTAAACATATGGAGTCACTGACGTCCCTTACTGAAGTGTTGTTGAACTTGGCAGCCCAAAGCTAGTGTATCACCAGCAACTATACTCATATGATATTCTAATGTTTTTGGACAACTTAAAGTGGTGAAGTATGTGTGCAAACTTCAACTTCTTTAATGATACAACTTACTTGAGATGGCCAGCCGACTTTCCTAGCTGGTTAGCCTGCTGCTGCACTTCACTTAACGACATATATTTAACCCTTTGGCTGTTGCAGCCGTGCATTCATCTAGCAGGGTTGAGCACGCCATTGAGGTTGCCTAATCCTGGTACCTGTGCTAATAGTTTTCCCCACAGACCGTTGCCTGCGGCTGAGCTCACCGCTTGGCCGAGCACGCCTTGTGCTGAATATTTCTCGAGCCAGGGCGTCCGCGGCTGTCTCACCTTCTGAGTGTGATCACTGACACACGATGTATCTCGATACATTTTCCGTGGCTGTGAATCTGCAGATGAATTACTGGACGCACATGATGTGCATTCAAACTGCTTATGTTGCTAAGAATTTTGCTAAGAATCACTATAATAAATGATATGTAGAATTAATTATTGTTTGCTTTGCCGTCTTAAGCTTACTTCAGTTAATGAAAAAGAATTTCACACCAGATGCACTTCACTTTTATTTACAAAGCATTTTATGTGTTCACTGGTTTTCCTGCTTCATGTTTACATCCTTTGCGCATCTCTGTTTTCCCTCTCTGTATTAGCGGAGGTTGCCATGGAGCAGGAAAACCAGTGAAAAACCAGTGAACACAGAACATGCTTTGTAAATAAAACCGAAACACATCTAGTGTGAAATTCTTCTTCATTAATTGCAGTAAGATTAAGACTGCAAAGCTAACAATAATTAATTGTTAGAGCTGCTGAGAAAGATGGCCATGCAAACAAACGTGATGTTTGTTTAAATCAGCAATGTAGCACTATGCTTGTTTTAATATAATGCTTAACGTATGTAATAGATTTAATGGCATCTGGGAAATGCAGTTCATGTTTTTGAGAGTGCAGTAACACTTCTGTAAAATGGGCTTCAAGGTCAGAAATCATAAGTGTTGGAGTATCTCTTACCCTTCTGAATATATTTTCCATCCTTATTTTTGGTCCGGTCTTTGGACCAGCTCTGGCGAAGTTAAAAAAAAAAAAAAAAAAAAAAAAAATATATATATATATATATATATATATATATATATATATATATATATATATATATATAATTATTTTGTGTACAATTTTTGTATTTTTTTATATTTTTATTTCCTTTTTGTTTTCCTTTACTGTTAGAAAGTTACCAATGTCAGTGTCACTTCTTTCTTCTGAGTGATTATAGACGGCTAATAGTTTTGTTTAGTGTGATAGGCCTCAAAACATGGCACTACACATAGTGGTATGTTGCATGCTCTACATTCGTATCTCGTTTCTTGGTGCACTTTCTGTTTCAAGCATACTGTGCACCAACACATTGCCGTACATTGCTTCGAATTTTATCAACAATAAACCTAATTTTAAATAACCTGTCTCCTTCATTGCTGACAGAGTTGTCACTGAAGTGAAGCATTCTTAAAGTTAACAGAAAACAGTCCCTGGGCATAATTTTACTCTAAACAGGAGTGTTCAAGAGTATGTCTGTGGACCAGTAACCACTGATTTTCGGCTTTTTCACATGAGCCATTAGCATACAAACAGTGACGAAGGAATACAGTTCCTCGAAACCCGTTTCTTTCCATCTGGACAAACAAGAATGCCCTGATTCTGGCGTATTTTCTTTCATTTACAAAAAAATCTGTTGGTTTCATCTGCTACTAATTTCGTCAGTTCTTCCGTTAAAATACTAGGAAATATGATACAGCATTTGAATATGGCCCTAAACCACTGTTGTGTCCAGAAGCTGAAGCATCGAATGCATGCATAAATGGATGAAAATCACTTTCCTTCCAGTCAAACGTGTCGCTAAAGCGAGCTCTTTTCAATGGCACTTGACTATCACTCTCAGAGTCATCAGATCCTGAATGATATCCCTCCCTTGTTGACAGATGCGTAGTTCCAGCATCTGTACTGTTACTTCGAGATTCAGTCAAAGAATAATCACTACCATCACTGTCAAAAATTTAATTCTCACTGTCACTTCTAGTGAGAATTTCGAAGATTTCTTTCGTCTGTACAACCACGACGACGTGTCATTTGCTTCTCAAAACGTTAATGGCATCAACACTCAGTAAATGCACAGATGAAAACGGCAACACAAGAACGCAACAGGAAACGCTCACGAGACTTCAACTGTGCCGGCGGAAAGCTGAACAGCTACTAGGCGCTTGGCACGAATATACGGCTGGACGCGTTAACACGGCCAGAGGCCACAGGGGAAGAAGCTGCAGCGTGTCTCAACACGTCAGGAGCACACAGGTGCCACTAAGGCGGCGAGCATAAAAAAGTTCAGAGTACCAGGTAGGTGGACTGGTGGTGCACGTAAATACGTTCAGAGCACACAGGGACAGGTACAAAGGTGCGCATTAACATGTGCAGAGCAGTTAAAGGGTTAACCATCAGACTTTTACAAATCTCACTGTACATATGAATAAGTATGTTAAGTAAGTCTCCTTGCGTGTCCAAATGTTGGAAACACAGTTACATACACAACAGAGTTGGCTTGCTAAGCGTAACTATATCATACAGTAATCATATGCCTGTCTTGCCTCTGTTGTTGTCTTCAGTCCTGAGACTGGTTTGATGCAGCTCTCCATGCTACTCTATCCTGTGCAAGCTTCATCATCTCCCAGTGCTTACTGCAACCTACATCCTTCTGAATCTGCTTAGTGTATTCATCTCTTGGTCTCCCTCTAAGATTTTTACCCTCCATGCTGCCCTCCAATGCTAAATTTGTGATCCCTTGATGCCTCAGAACATGTCCTACCAACCGGTCCCTTCTTCTTGTCAAGTTGTGCCACAAACTCCTCTTCTCCCCAATTCTATTCAATACCTCCTCATTAGTTATGTGATCTACCCATCTAATCTTCAGCATTCTTCTGTAGCACCACATTTCAAAAGCTTCTATTCTCTTCTTGTCCAAACTATTTATCGTCCACGTTTCACTTCCATATATGGCTACACTCCATACAAATACTTTCAGAAACAACTTCCTGACACTTAAATCTATATTCAATGTTAACAAATTTCTCTTCTTCAGAAAAGCTTTCCTTGCGATTGCCAGTCTACATTTTATATCCTCTCTACTTCGACCATCATCAGTTATTTTGCTCCCCAAATAGCAAAACTCATCTACTACCTTATGTCTCATTTCCTAATCTAATTCCCTCAACATCACTCGACTTAATTCGGCTACATTCCATTATCCTCGTTTTGCTTTTGTTGATCTTCATCTTATATCCTCCTTTCAAGACACTGTCCATTCCGTTCAACTGCTCTTCCAAGTCCTTTGCTGTCTCTGACAGAATTACAATGTCATCGGCAAACCTCAACGTTTTTATTTCTTCTCCATGGATTTTAATACCTACTTTGAATTTTTCTTTTGTTTCCTTCACTGCTTGCTCAATATACAGATTGAATAACATCGGGGACAGGCTACAACCCTGTCTCACTCCCTTCCCAACCGCTGCTTCCCTTTCATGTCCCTCGACTCTTATAACTGCCATCTGGTTTCTGTACAAATTGTAAATAGCCTTTCGCTCCCTGCGTTTTACCCCGCCATCTTTAGAATTTGAAAGAGAGTATTCCAGTCAACATTGTCGAAAGCTTTCTCCAAGTCTACAAATGCTAGAAACGTAGGTTTGCCTTTCCTTAATATAGCTTCTAAGATAAGTCGTAGGGTCAGTATTGCCTCACGTGTTCCAACATTTCTGCGGAATCCAAACTGATCTTCCCCGAGGTTGGCTTCTACCAGTTTTTCCACTCGTCTGTAAAGAATTCGCGTTAGTATTTTGCAGCTGTGACTTATTAAACTGATAGTTTGGTAATTTTCACATCTGTCAACACTTGCTTTCTTTGGGATTGGAATTATTATATATTTCTTGAAGTCTGAGGGTATTTCGCCTGTCTCATACATCTTGCTCACCAGATGGTAGAGTTTTGCCAGGACTGGCTCTCCCAAGGCCGTCAGTAGTTCCAATGGAATGTTGTCTACTCCCGGGGCCTTGTTTTGACTCAGGTCTTTCAGTGCTCTGTCAAACTCTTCACGCAGTATTGTATCTCCCATTTCATCTTCATCTACATCCTCTTCAATTTCCATAATATTGTCCTCAAGTACATCGCCCTTGTATAGACCCTCTATATACTCCTTCCACCTTTCTGCTTTCCCTTCTTTGCTTAGAACTGGGTTTCCATCTGAGCTCTTGATATTCATATAAGTGACTCCCTTTTCTCCAAAGGTCTCTCTAATTTTCCTGTAGGCAGTATCTATCTTATCCCTAGTAAGATAAGCCTCTACATCCTTACATTTGTCCTCTAGCCATCCCTGCTTAGCCATTTTCTACTTCCTGTCGATCTCATTTTTGAGACGTTTGTATTCCTTTTTGCCTTCTTCATTTACTGCGTTTTTATATTTTCTTCTTTCATCAATTAAATTCAATTTTTCTTCTGTTACCCAAGGATTTCTACTAGCCCTTGTCTTTTTACCTACTTGATCCTCTGCCGCCTTCACTACTTCATCGCTCAGAGCTACCCATTCTTCTTCTACTGTATTTCTTTCCCCCATTCCTGTCAATTGTTCCCTTATGCTCTCCCTGAAACTCTCTACAACCTCTGGTTCTTTCAGTTTATCCAGGTCCCATCTCCTTAAATTCCCACCTTTTTGCAGTTTCTTCAGTTTTAATCTACAGTTCATAACCAATAGATTGTGGTCAGAGTCAACATCTGCCCCTGGAAATGTCTTATAATTTAAAATCTGGTTCCTAAATCTCCGTCTTACCATTATATAATCTATCTGATACCTTCTAGTATCTCCTGGATTCTTCCATGTAGACAACCTTCTTTTATGATTCTTGAACCAAATGTTATGATTAAGTTATGCTCTGTGCAAAATTCTACCAGACGGCTTCCTCTTTCATTTCTCTCTCCCAATCCATATTCACCCACTATGTTTCCTTCTCTCCCTTTTCCTACTCTCGAATTCCAGTCACCCATGACTATTAAATTTTCGTCTCCCTTCACTACCTGAATAATTTCTTTTATTTCATCATACATTTCATCAATTTCTTCATCATCTGCAGAGCCAGTTGGCATATAAACTTGTACTACTGTAGCAGGCGTGGGCTTCGTGTCTATCTTGGCCACAATAATGCGTTCACTATGCTGTTTGTAGTAGCTTACCCACACTCCTATTTTTTTAAATTATTATTAAACCTACTCCTGCCTTACCCCTATTTGATTTTGTATTTATAACCCTGTATTCAACTGACCAAAAGTCTTGTTCCTCCTGCCACCGAACTTCACTAATTCCAACTATATCTAACTTTAACCTATCCATTTCCCTTTTTAAATTTTCTAAACTACCTGCCCAATTAAGGGATCTGACATTCCACGCTCTGTTCCGTAGAACGCCAGTTTTCTTTCTCCTGATAACGACGTCCTCTTGAGTAGTCCCCGCCCGGACATCCGAATGGGGGACTATTTTACCTCCGGAATATTTTACCCAAGAGGACGCCATCATCATTTAACCATACAGTAAAGCTGCATGCCCTCGGGAAAAATTACGGCTGTAGTTTCCCCTTGCTTTCAGCCGTTTGCAGTACCAGCACAGCAAGGCCGTTTTGGTTAGTGTTACAAGGCCAGATCAGTCAATCATCCAGAATGTTGCCCCTGCAGCTACTGAAAAGGCTGCTGCCCCTCTTCGGAAACCACACGTTTGTCTGGCCTCTCAACAGATACCCCTCCATTGTGGTTGCACCAACGGTACGGCCATCTGTATCGCTGAGGCATGCAAGCCTCCCCACCAACGGCAAGGTCCATGGTTGCCTCTAGCAAGTTCAAATTTAAAGTTACTAACAATCTTTTTCCACTTAATTGTTCTTTCATCACTATCAATAGTCATAGTTATAAAACAGCACAGAATACCACAGAAGTTCCTTGGTTCTGCCGTGTGCTTTCATTATGACTTCCATGGCACGACCGACAAGTACTTTCTCCCACTCGTATCTAAAATATTGTGTGTTCAAGACAGTGGAAGGCCGAGTGGTTCTAGAATTTACGCCGAAATTCTCGAAGCACTACATATCCCACCCCCTCAGATCGAACACGCGATATTCTTTATAATCATTATGTACATTAATATCACACACAACAATTCACATTTCAACAGTATACATTTTTTTCTTTTAATAATTGTGAAGACTATAATGTTTTTACTTTTTTGTGCTATCTTTCTAATAGTAAAGGACAGGTGTTTATGACACATGGATAATCTACTTTCTGTTTCCACCTTTTTGTGCTACCTTTCCTAAGTATGTACTAATTGTAGTACTTTTATGTAGTTTGGAGGAACATTGGGCAAAATGAAAGTGTTCTTTTTACACTCGTAAACTTCCATAAAATGTAATAATGTTCATTGTGCATAGAATTCAAACTTACCAGAATAATCCCTACCTATACCTTGCATGTGGGTTGACCTTTGAGAGCACTTCCTCTTTCCTTTCTGGTAGGTACACCCCTTTATAAAACATTCCTTATATCTTAGGCACCAGGTCGTCCTATCTCCATGTAAGTATGCCTGCCCTATATACCTAACAAATGCCGGGTATGCCCCCCTTATCCTTTCTGAGTAGGCCTCATGGTTCATTACCCCCAGTATACGTTCCTATGTATACTATAATTAAGTATTTTCTGGTAAAGTTACAAATCTACTCTACACTTCGCATGTACTTCTTAATACTTCATCTAATCCCTAGAGTCCTCCTCTACTTATCAGCTTCTATACGGTTAATAGATTCCATGTCTATATACTCTATTCAGTAGATAAAATGCTTACTTAGGCTATTCGAGTCCCATTATTCTACAGTTTGGCACTTCATAAGACAGGGTGTATACGACCCGGGACAACCGGGAATTCCGGGAAAAACCCGGGAATTTTTTCATCCGGGAGAAAACCGGGAAAAACCCGGGAATTTTTCGGAATTCCGGGAATTTTTCATTGTTTTAGCTTTCAGTTACATTTTTGTAGTTTTGACTGCAGAATTGATTCTCTAGCAAAGAATGTTATTGTATCCTGCTACTGGAGAATGATACTGCAGCAATAAAATATAAACGAGAGGGAAAAAAATAAAACTGTAGTGGCAAAGGAAATGTGCATTTTACGACAACAAAACACCGTGCACGCACAAGCGTCTACAGATAGCAAAAATATGTTAAAGGCCGTAGGGCGCAGACTGTAATTCTTCGTAACAATAAACTGCTTGCTATGAGCATGACGTCACAACTGTTCACATTAGGTTCGTTTGACCAGTTGCCAGCGGTCTGTTGCGCATGCGCCTTTGACTCGCGTATAAGCAGTACCTTCTCTCGCTTCCCGCTTCTTGAAGTCTGGCTGTTAGCTGCATCGGTAGTAGCAGCAAGCAGCCAGATGCAAACGAGAAAAATTTTTCTCGCGCGCCCTAGCTGCCAGATTCGCGCTTGCACAGAGTTGTCTGAGTTGTAGTGGGGAGGGGGTTAGTCTCCACGTGACCCGTGTTTACGTTAAGTGATTTCGCTGCTTCTCTTCGTGTACAGCTCCCACGTCAAATGAAAACAAAACGGATTTCTGTGGCCGGGAGCTATCAAGTGAATTAAAATGGATTCACATAATTACAGAAGGCAAAAATATATTATTAATTTCAGTTTCTGATTTTATTTTCTTTCCAAGTTAGTAGCAGTCAAGCATTAATCGCCTTGCAGAAGAATGAAGTTATTTTTGCAAGTTTGCTAAAGAAATTCCGCTGAGGCAATCATTTTATTTGAAACGAAGTGTTTCATTTAACAATTTTGGGTACTTCCAACTGTTCGGTGAATTTCAAGTGCACGTTATCATCTTCTGCCATGTATGGCATTATGCCATAATAAAGAACCAAACATGAGATCGTAGAGTACTGGTACTCCAAGAAAATTTACATCCCAAAAACCACACTGAAAAGCTTAATATCAGATGGGACCTACTTCATTGTGAATCTGGAAAAAACCAATGTGCACTTCAAGCCGAATTATGCATTTTAGTATGATTCACGAAATTTTGATGCCTTTTGGAGTATCCTCTGATGCCCTGTTTCTTTTATGGTGTAGTGTAAGCTCTCTTAGTGCTTTATACACACGAACATGCGGGCTTCCTACACCACTGCAGTTGCACACGCACAATAATTCGTTTTTGGCGCTCTCTGGCAACTGGTAAATCGAACCTATAACTAACAGTATTGCGAACGGTGGTTAGAAAAGCGTTACTTTCAAAGTAAATTTCTTTTTACGCAAGATGAATTATGTTCCGTGTGTGAAAGTGGGATGGATATCTAAATCACAGAGCGTTCGAAACTGAACAGTTTGAGGACCAGCCACTTCAAGAATTTCGAGCCGAGGCATTTATGTCACAATTTTAAATTTACTGGCACATTTGTGTGATGTATCTTAAAGTATATCACACCAAAAAAAGACCAATATTACACGTGAAAGCTTAGCTTTTCTTGTAGATATACGGTACTGTGTACATTAATGTAAACCGTTAACTTTTCCTCTTGTGTGTTCGCGCTATGTAACCAGTAATCTTGCTAGTGGCTGACTATAACACGTGCCCTATGCTCTGAATAGCTGCTGTCATCGGCTGGCGAGATCTCGTGGCTTGAGATATGACTCGCTTACAAAAGGACATCACAACCTCGGTTGCAACGCTCCGGAAACTAACAAGCTGTGTTTGGTGCAATTCGAATTTGTACTTTCGTAATACGAAAATATGCAGCGTATATGTTGCTGCAAATCAAAGGTCTTTCCAAAACTTCTCTGCTCCGGCTTTTCTTTTTTTTTCCGGGAAGTTCTACGCGATTATATAAAACGTTAACCATTCAAAGGATTGATAAGTTTTACAGTTCCGAGGGAACTTTTTCTGTGCTAAGTGACAGTAGGTCGCCCGGGAAAAAGCATATTTTTTAAACGGGATATCCGGGAGAAATCCGGGAATTTTTTTTCCTTGTCCCTGTATACACCCTGTAAGAGTATGTATTCTAATGACTTTTCTTAAATGAGTATCACAATCAATTCCACTCGTTTGCATTCTTTATCTTTGCTCATGCCTCCTCCTCATGTATACTTGATGTTGTGTTTAAGTGTCTTCTCAAGTGTATGTGGATGTGCATTCGTGTAGTCTTCTTATTGAAAGATATGATATAGTTTATCAGAAACCACAGAAAGTAGGAAGGACTTCTGCAATAGAAGTAGGTGAATATGGAAAGATGGAAAAAATAGATAGGTCCTCTAGTGAGAAGTACGAAAGGAGATAAATAGAAATGGTTGCCAAGATCAAAGAAGAGAAAGAAGTTAGCCCCAAAAGACAAAAACCCTTCTCACCCCACTTCCCCAGGATCCCTATTGTCACAGGTACTTGAATTAGATGCCGGAGGAGGTTTGGTGTTAAATCATCTCCTACAGAACGGACATTCCCACCTTCACCTTTGAAGTCCCCGAAGGAAATCTTGGAAACCCTATGGAAAAGGCAAATGGTGAAGAATCAGTCAGACTTGTTTGTGAGGGTTGTCTGAAAGGTGCTGTGTGTGTTTTGTGTTAGTCATGATTTATCTGTTGTTGTAAATCATGCTTTACAATACTGGCCCCTCTCAAAATGTATACAAACCCTCCAATTTATATCCCATCTCATAAAAGGTATCAAATATTCTATACAAAATATAAAAATCTATACACTACTGTAAAGTAGTTATTTAGCTCTTCATATTATATTATATTTTATACACATATAAAATACTCTCTTCATTTCATTTTATGCCAGTATCACTTTTTTCCTTAATCTGTGATTCTCTTGGATTGTCTTTTTTTTATTTTATTGCCATATCCAGTTTTCTAGGTAATAAAATTATAGGATAGTTCAAGATTTTAGAAATAGATGATAGAATAGTTTAAGATTTGCAAGGAATTCGGTGCAGGAAAACTATTTTGGAAGAAACACCGAAAGCAACTCAGGATCGAACGATCGTCACACTGTCTGTTAACTCAGAATGTTAACATTCCTGGGGGATAGATGACTCCGCTTGGATCCCATGGATCTGATATTAACTTCACTTGAACAAGCGCAGACTAGTACTTCTCGTTAAATTTTGTTTGAAAGTTTCCCCACTGCAAAACAGTCACTACTTCTCTAGGTAACACAACATTAGGTGAAGTTATTTGTTTTCCTACTTGTTCCTGGATAAGTTTGACTTCTCTCCAGAGTTTGTCTATGCACCTCCTGGTATCAGTAAGTTCGGAAGAAGCCATAGGCGATTTATTCCCGGATGTTACTTTCTTGGAAACTTTTTGATCTATAAGTTCTTTCACCTGTTCCTCCAGACTATTTACATTTATGATACCAGTTCTTGCTATCTTCTCTTGGAAGCGTCTTTCTACACTGTCTACTCATGTACTTACACCTGTAATTTGCAACTGAATGACAGGAATTAATTCGCTATGCTTATCAATGCTGTCTTTCAAAGTATGCCATCCCTGCTTTGCAGCATTAAACTGAGCATTACATACATCCTCCAATGATCCTAACTTTTCATTAATCTCCAATTCTACACTATTGCATTTCTCCTCAATATTCAATTCTAATATTTTTTTCAGATCCTGAAAATTATCCTTCTGTTTTTGATTGAAGCCAGTAAACATTTGATTTACATAAACATTTAAAGAATAAGTCAATTCCTTCTTTAAATCTAATTTCAAATTTTCTATTTTACTATTTAGGGTGTCAAATTCAGTCTAAAATATCCATGCCTTCACGTAGATTACTAAAGTCTCTCCTCTGTGCGTCAACTGTGGCATTTAACAAATGTAGATTTGTTGCTCGACTATTCAAGATTTCACCCTGATCAATTAGAACTTCACTCTGAGCATTTAAACTAGAATGTACCAAACCTATTTCTTTACTTAGAGTTGCATTTAGTTCCTTACTGAAAGTAGCATTTTGAGCAATGTCCTCTGGTCATCTAATTCAGTATTTGAGTACTTTGATCTTCCAATTTATCATTTAAAGTTTGATCAAATTTACTAACTCCGACCAGTTAGGTCCTTCTTTTGTAACTCATAGCAATTGTTGGTTCTTGAGTTTCCACAACTTGCTGTTCATTATTCATATTTTTACCCACTTTGGACCTTGTGAGCATTTAAAAATTAACTTTAAGTATAATAACTACACTAATATAGTTCATGCATCGGTCTATACCATGTTGTATTTAAACAATAAAGTTCTGTTGTGCGTGCATCCGGCGTAGAATTTGGGCTGCATCGATGAGCGAATGCGTAATCAGCACTGGTGAGCAGTAACAGGTGCCAGTGGTGTCTGTCATTGGTTTCCACGTAGACGTCAGTGGGTGGAAGTGGAAGCGGGTCAGCACTGGTGAACAGCAACTGGTGCCGGAGGCGTCGGATGTTGGTTTCCACATCTGCGTCCCCTTGCTGTGTGTGAGAGCTATACATTCCCTGCACCAGATCTCCTTAGTCAGAATGATCTTGGTGTATTTCTTCTTAGAGAAACACACTGGAATCTTCTTCACTATTCCTCAATTTGAAATTTTTGTCTCTTTTGAATGCTTGGGCATGACCTTAAGTCTCTGAGCATATTCTTTATTGTGTTTGGTTTAGTTGCTATGGCAACATACAACATCCACTTTTCTAGTTTTTGGTCTTAGAATTCTTGTTTTTCAAGTCCTTTTTCACTTATCGCCACGTTCTAACATTTTTGACGTGTATGGCAAAAATAATGTTTTATTTTTTCCGTAATCTGATGATCACATATACAAACTTTACTGTCAATACTTGTTGATTAACGATGTAGTCTACTCGAAACACAAGTTCCTTCATGTTCACTTAAATATATAACTTCCAGAGACCAATTAAATAACATCTACGAGAGAGTTGGTTTAATAACCATTCCTCTTCTCACAAAATCGTAAACATGTTTTGCCTCTAGCAAGTTCAGGTTAAAAGTTACTAAAAGTCTTTTTCCACTCACTTGTTCTTTCATCACTAACAATAGTCATAGTTACAAAACAGCACAGAATACCACAGAAGTTCTTTGGTTCTGCCGTGTGCTTTCATTACGACTTCCATGGTGTGACGGACAAGTACTTGTTGGTGCCGTTCGACCGCCGTGTCTACCGTCTTTCCACGACAAACTTCAAACCTGCACACACAGACAGGTGATGTGCAGTAGATAGGGTTCCTTTCTCCCACTCACATGTAAAATATCATGTGTTCAAGACAGTGGAAGGCCAAGTGGTTCTAGAATTTACACTGAAATTCTCAAAGCACTACAATATTTGTTAATGAGCACTTTTTTTTATCAAGGTAGGATTGATGTCTAGTAAAATTTTTGTTTTTTCTGCTATTAAGCTGTTTTTTTTACACTACTAGTTATTGATATAAAAAATATTCATATTTTGACCCAAGATATCAGTTAATTAGAAGTCAAAGCCACACACTGCTTTGAAATACTTAATTGTGCAGTGATATTTGGCTGATAGTATACAAAAACATTTGGCTACTTAGTTGCTTACAACAATATTTTATGCCATTTAGCTGTATTAATGTCTCACTTTTAAAAATGTAGGTGATATGCTGTTATAGGGGGACCTTTCCATATTTGTGTTAGAAGTATTTCTACATTTTAAAGGATCAATTGTGCAATTAATTTTGATGCTATAACCTCATTTCAGGAGGTTGCTGTCATTTTATATTCTGTTGTTCTTAACTGCTGTCAGTAGTAGTACCGTAGTTTTAATGGCTCAGTACGTGATTGTACAACATGTGATGAATTAAACATGGTAATAATAGTTTTGACATCTGAAGTCGATTGCTATCACAATCTAAACCAGTCATATCCTTGAATGAATTCACAACCTAGGCAAATAAAAAAATTGTCTTTTATTGTGATCATTTTTCACCATCTATGTGAGCCACTGGCCATGTAAATGTTTTAATGAACCAAATAAGATTTCTTATAAATGCAGAAAAGTAACATTCCAGTTCCAGGGTGGATTGTCAGCTATTCTACTATTTACTGTTGCGTTTCTCATCATGGTACATTCTCGTGTTTATCTACTAAGAACAGAAAGGAAAATACGAAATCTTTAACATTCAATGAATTGGCTGCAGAAGCTGTGTTTGTATAATGTGGAGAATCTGTGAGAATTGTTAAGAAGTGAACTGAAAACATCATCAAATCATGTTAAATGTGTGACATGAAGCATCTTCCAAGCAGTTGATCAATCATGGGTAGCACAATTTTTTCCAAGGTAAATTCTTTTGTCAGCACCCACAGTAGACATATTCAGGACAAGTATCTGGTTGTAACAGAAATGCTGAGGTTGAGAGTAGGAGTAGGAAACTTGAAGTAAACTGTGAAGAAATTAATTGTGCTTATAATCATGTCATGGGTATGTGGTAATACCAAAAACTGAATTGAAGTGGAGATTTCAGCACTTAATTATAGCTGTAACCATAATCGTAATTACTTGTTCCATAGATCATATTCATGACAAACATTATGATGTGGAAAGCGTAAAATATATATATGTTACAGTGAAACGCCAAAATCTGGAGAATGTCGACTTTCACCGGTGAATGTCAACATTCACATAGTCGCTTAGTGTACGTCCGAAATATTTGCTAAATAACCCTATTTCTGACTTACATTGGTAAATGTTGACATTCACCATGCACTAATGGTGAATGTTGAACATGTTGGAGATTTATGTTTCCTTCTCCGTAATTCAGTTGCTATAAAACGTCACAAGGGTGACGTAACTTTTTCGCCTCTCTTTCTGAAAGGAAAGATCAAGAATTTAAAATACACAGTACATTCTACATGAGAAAAGAAAATAATAGTTATAAAAAAATTACTTATGTGATTCATATTTTATTTATTGCAACAACTTAAACTATTATGACACTTTAAATTGCACAAGAATCCCTTGCTTTTACAACTGCATTTATTTGTGGAACACTTCCTTTTGAAATGACAGCATGTATAGCCTAGTTCCCCGCTTCTCAAATTAGCTGCAGCTGCTTCTCTCAGCAACATTTCTTGTAAAGAAATCTCATCTATGGAAAGTAACTTTTCCTTACAAATTACGAATGATTCCGTGTGTAAAGCTGCTTGAGGGTACCATTTTTATTTACCAGTTTATAGAAGTCGGAGTTTTCTATTCCAACAACAGCTGCTAACACATTTTGGCTATCTGTACGACCACAGTCAACATCAGGGACTTGTATTTGTACATTATCACCAATTTGACCAGGAGGAAATTGTTTTTGTGAGGTTTGTAACATCTTTGTTGCTTGCAGTAGATTTTCTTTTGCGGCCACTCTTTTTGTAGAAATCAACTCGTGTTTTTCAGACAGAATTTGATGTGAAGACATTGTAGATAGTAGATCCTCTTCAATATTTTTCTTTGGATGGTTTTTGGTATGACCACCGCTCAAATTTTTTTTATAAGCATTAACAGTTTTTTTTATAAGCATTAACAGTTCTTCAGTTTCAGAAGTATTGGCATTTTCTTAGAGTTGTTCTTCAGTTTCAATATACACTCCTGGAAATTGAAATAAGAACACCGTGAATTCATTGTCCCAGGAAGGGGAAACTTTATTGACACATTCCTGGGGTCAGATACATCACATGATCACACTGACAGAACCACAGGCACATAGACACAGGCAATAGAGCATGCACAATGTCGGCACTAGTACAGTGTATATCCACCTTTCGCAGCAATGCAGGCTGCTATTCTCCCATGGAGACGATCGTAGAGATGCTGGATGTAGTCCTGTGGAACGGCTTGCCATGCCATTTCCACCTGGCGCCTCAGTTGGACCAGCGTTCGTGCTGGACGTGCAGACCGCGTGAGACGACGCTTCATCCAGTCCCAAACATGCTCAATGGGGGACAGATCCGGAGATCTTGTTGGCCAGGGTAGTTGACTTACACCTTCTAGAGCACGTTGGGTGGCACGGGATACATGCGGACGTGCATTGTCCTGTTGGAACAGCAAATTCCCTTGCCGGTCTAGGAATGGTAGAACGATGGGTTCGATGACGGTTTGGATGTACCGTGCACTATTCAGTGTCCCCTCAACGATCACCAGTGGTGTACAGCCAGTGTAGGAGATCGCTCCCCACACCATGATGCCGGGTGTTGGCCCTGTGTGCCTCGGTCGTATGCAGTCCTGATTGTGGCGCTCACCTGCACGGCGCCAAACACGCATACGACCATCATTGGCACCAAGGCAGAAGCGACTCTCATCGCTGAAGACGACACGTCTCCATTCGTCCCTCCATTCACACCTGTCGCGACACCACTGGAGGCGGGCTGCACGATGTTGGGGCGTGAGCGGAAGACGGCCTAACGGTGTGCGGGACCGTAGCCCAGCTTCATGGAGACGGTTGCGAATGGTCCTCGCCGATACCCCAGGAGCAACTGTGTCCCTAATTTGCTGGGAAGTGGCGGTGCGGTCCCCTACGGCACTGCGTAGGATCCTACGGTCTTGGCGTGCATCCGTGCGTCACTGCGGTCCGGTCCCAGGTCGACGGGCACGTGCACCTTCCGCCGACCACTGGCGACAACATCGATGTACTGTGGAGACCTCACGCCCCACGTGTTGAGCAATTCGGCGGTACGTCCACCCGGCCTCCCGCATGCCCACTATACGCCCTCGCTCAAAGTCCGTCAACTGCACATACGGTTCACGTCCACGCTGTCGCGGCATACTACCAGTGTTAAAGACTGCGATGGAGCTCCGTATGCCACGGCAAACTGGCTGACACTGACGGCGGCGGTGCACAAATGCTGCGCAGCTAGCGCCATTCGACGGCCAACACCGCGGTTCCTTGTGTGTCTGCTGTGCCGTGCGTGTGATCATTGCTTGTACAGCCCTCTCGCAGTGTCCAGAGCAAGTATGGTGGGTCTGACACACCGGTGTCAATGTGTTCTTTTTTCCATTTCCAGGAGTGTATGTATGCCAGGCAAAAAAGACGATGGTATGCCTCTTTTTGCTTTAACGCCAAACATGGCTTCATAAGGACTTTGGCATATTCCTTGATGGTGTGTAGTGTTCTTGGCAAATTGAACAAAGGATAAACCATCTGACCATTTATTTGTTTTGTTATTGTTCATCCATGCAGTTAGCATTTTCTGTATATCCTGATTGGTCCTTTCAACTGAGCCTTGTGTTTGACTGTAACGAGGCTTTCCATGAACTATTTTAACATCTTTCCACATAGGGCATATTTCGGATATGACTTGATTACTAAATTCTCTACCATTATATTGCTGGTGCACCAAATTTTAAAAATATTGAAAGAACGTGATGCGCTACTTCTTTGGCTCTTTTAGTTTTCAAAGGTCGTAGCTGGACAAACTTAGTTAAATGATCTTGATACACCATTATGAACTTATATTCGCCATTTGACAGCAAATCTATCAGATCAGCTTGACATCTTGAGTTTAATTCAGAACTAACCATTGGCTTCACAACAATACCTCTCTTAGGTGCACTGTGTTTCATTTGACACTGTTTGCATAAATTTAAATACAACATTACAACTTTAGATGTAATATTTTTGTATTTAACTTGCAACTCTTTAAGCATATGTGTTCTTCCTCTGTGGCCTATTCTGATGTGAGTTTCATATAGTATACTGTACAATTCTTCATTGGTAACAAAATACTATATGTTCATTTCATTTCCCCTGGTTCAATAGTACAATTAACTTCTCTTCATCATTAATTTTTAAAACATTTTAATCATCTGTAACCCAGAGGTGTGTTGCATTTAATTTGAGCAGAAACCACTTCAGAAAGTATTTTAGAATACTTTTCTTGAGAAAAATAAAAAACAGTTGTCTTCTCGTTTACCCACAATTAATGCATTTAACTTTTCATGAAAAAGATCACAATTTACTGCAGCATCCATTTAGTATAAATTAGGGTATCGGAAAAAAAATGAAGAAAACGTTGCTTGCGTTATCAAAGCTTGCATAAGACTGACAAAGCTAATTGACTCTGAGCAGAACAAAGGATTTGGCATGTGAAAGCCAGTCACTTGTTTTTTGACTCTTCTGTTTTGGACCTCCATATCTGTGATTGTCAACAGACACGGGAGAGGGTCTGAATGTACAACAATGTAATGAAATATTCGATCTTTCACCGACGTATTTGGTATCTGTTGACATTCTCCAATTTCGGTCATTCACAGTAACATACATATAAAGCCATATGCGAACAGTTGAGAAATATTTTCTGTAAAAATTACTATTTGTGTTCAGTAATTCTTTAAACTACATTTGAAAACATTTCTGCTGTCGGTCAGACATTTTATGTTCAAGAGTTTTATAACAGCAAATTTCACCCTTTTCTTTGCCAAAGTTCAATTCCTCAAAGGATTATGCATATCATTTTCCTTCTAGTTTTGTACTTGTGAATATCTCTGTCACTGTAAAAGTCAGAGGGATTGTCGATAAAGAATTTCGTAAGTGAGTAAATGGACAGTGAGGTCATGCTAAAATGTATTGTGAGGCTGTGGTTAATCTTCACAGCTGCTTTAAGAGGTCTCTGCAAGATGTATGTGTATGAACCCCACACACACAATTCTAATTACTTTTGTACAATGAATCCTTTTTGCCTAAGTGAGGAGCTACCCATGAATATAATCACACAAGACATCAGTGAATGAAAATATGCAACTTACAGACTTCTATTGCCCAGAAGTTGGCAAAAGTTGCCAAATGTGTTAGTAGGTGATGGGATATTTCTGACAGTAAGAAACTGGATGAGCTGCACTTTTAAAAAGTTTAAAGCTAGGTCATTTGTGGAAAGCCAAGAACCCTTCACAGAAACATCATTTACTGTTTTCGCTGTTGATGCTTCTTCACTCAACTTAACAATTCTTGTCATCTGCAAACATGACTACGGCTGCATCCTAATTCAAATAAAATGTTAGACATTTACATAAAGCAAGAACAAGTGAGTCAATGATTGAAACCTGTAAGGTTCCCATCATATTTCCTCCTTGTACTGATGATGTGGTGTCCATCTTCATATTACTCAAACGGCTTGCATTGTTTTCCGAAATAAGAACTAACCATGCTTGTGAACTATGTATGCTGTAAAACTTAATTTCTTTATAGAATATTATGGTTGACACAATCAAATTCCTTTGATATGTCACAGAAGATTGCAAATGATAAAATATTATCATTTAAATATTTTATTAGGTGTTCAGTAAGTAAGCAGGCTCTGTAGATTGGCTCTTTTGAAATACAAACTGTGATTGGTGGGTGACAACCCTACAGTACATTACCTTCTAAAATTTGTAGAGAACAATGTAAAAAGTGACACTGGACAATAGTTTTTGACATCTGTGAAGACATCCGTAGAGAGGCCTAACAGTGGCAAATTTCTGTGTGCTTGGGGAAAACGCCATGAATTAATAATGATGCATTACATAAGGAACAAAGAGCATTACATTTTATATGGCCACAAATTTTTATTGGAGAAATTATCCACCTCATATTAATTTTTCCTTTTTACAGTTAATGCCCAATTCTATAAAGAATAAAACAGCTTTACAAATGAGTTAATGTCATAAGCACGTAATCAAGAAAAAGTTTAAAATTATGCATAAAGTTGGTTGAAAGTTGCTAAGTGATCTAATTGTCAAACATTGAATTAGTGTATTGTGTGTAATTTGCCCTCTGATTTAAGCAAAAGCTAATTTTCGCATTTTATGATGTCATCCCCTGTACTATGTGTTGTACAGTGATATAATTTTGCAGGTACATTCAGAGCTGTATATGGACACAGTCTGCAGAATACAGTTAGCAGTAATGAAAGAAATTAAAACATAAAACCCGATGGGGTAGTGTCACTGCATGAACAGCAAGTCAGCAAAAAAATCACAAATTTTTAAATTTGATCACTGTTTATACGAAATATTGAAAATCAGATTTTTGTTGCTCCTGGAAGCAATTAGTTGTGCAATCTGTAGTTGGGTCTGGGCTTCTTGCCCCTGGATAGTTGACAGTAATTCAGATTGCACACTTTCTGGTGTAGATGTGCATGAACAAATCCAATGGAAAGTGAGGAATAAAGCTGATGTATCCTCTCCTGAGGCAACCTACAAATGTAACTGGCCCTCAGTTGATTTTGGCACTAGGATGGAGTTGATATATGAGCTGGGGTCTCGTGTTCATTGGGGACAGATCTGCGAATCTTGCTGTCCACGGGAGTAACTCAGCATCAATCAGACATTTAATAGACATGTGGCATGTGTGGAGAAGCGTTGTCCTGTTGAGAAACAGAATGAAAGGTAACACATGTTAGTTACATATTCCATAAATCATTTGAACAATTCTTTCATCGAAATGATGTGGAATGAGTCACTTTATAGGATATGTACATACAATTAGTGTTAATGTGAGTGAACACATTACCATTTTATTCTGCATAACTACACTTAAGAACACTTTCTTTTTTTTTACTACCAGTTTTCAAGTAGAAATTTGTCTAGGAGTTGCCCAGTTTTCAAGTAGAAATTTGTCTAGGAGTTGCCCAGGAGAAATAATTTTAAATTAGATTTAAGACTTGCTTCACTACCTGTCAGACATTTTGTTATTGGACAAAAGACCAGAAATTTTATGGCTGTATATTGAACTCCTCTCTGAGCCACTGACGGTTTTAACAGTGACTAATAAAAGTCATTTTTTCATGTAGTGTTGTAGGTATGTACATCGCTGTTCTTCTCATATTGTGATGGATTATTGACAGCAAATTTCATTAGTTAAAATTGTATTGTGATAGTGCAGTTAAAATGCATAACCCTTGAGACATCTATCAGTGAGTGAACACCACATATTATCCTTACTGCTTGTTTTTGTGCAATCAGTACTTTTTAAGTGATGAGTTACTCCAGAAAATGATTCCATACTACCTTATTGACTGGAAATATGTAAAATATGTCAGGAGATTGATACGTTTGTTTTCAAGATTAGCAATTATACGAAGAGAAAAAGTAGGTCAACATAATTTTTTGAGAAGCTCATAATATGCTTCTTCCAGTTCAATTTTTTATTAGTATATACACCCAAAAATACTTATCGACTGCTGCTCATGTGCTACACCAATTGTTGGTATGATTGTTTGTTGTAGAGAACTGAATGTAGTGTGTTTTTTCAAAATTTTTGGAGAGCCCATTTTCAGAGAACCACTTAATAATTTTTTGGAAAATATCATTTACTAATTCTTCTGTTGCTTTCTCTCAACACTAGTATCATGTGCAAAAAGTATCAGTTTTACTTGTCAAATCTTAAGTGGAAGATCAGTCACATATGCAAGGAATAAGTGTGGAACACAGAACATCTGTGATGATGCAGTATTGTAACATCAAAGGCTAGCAGTGACTTGAAGTGAAGCCCGATGCTTCCCACACTATGATGCTGTGCCTCTTCAAAACATTGGAAGAATGGGCCTCTCCCCAGGTCACCTCTATACTTGTCACCTAGGATAGTGCAGAACCATGGTTCACCACTGAGCAGAGTGCGATGCAATGTATCAATAGTCAATGCTTCTCCGTCATGGCACCACTCCAAACACAGCTCTTTTTCTCTGTGGAGTTAACAGCACTGGCAACATGTTAATTGTTCATCTGCAGCTTAATGCGTCATCTTTACGGTTAGTAGCAATCCGTCGTTTCCTACATTGTTGTTATTCCTACCTGCTGCTAGTCTTTGACCAATGGGGCTGTATGATGGAAGGTTACAGGAAGACTGTTACTTGTTCTCAGCAAGTGCAGATGTGAAGAGATGTGCTTGGTGTACAGTAAGGTGGTCTCATGTGGTAGTTGACCAGAACATTGACAGTGAAATGCATGACTGCATGCAATCCAACATCGGGCCACTGTCACATTCAAACGCCCCACAAATCTGGATATTGCACAATTCAACCATCTGACCAAATGGATACGCACAATTAGCCCCTTTCAAGCTTTGTCATGCTGATAGTGGTATCTCACACAAGTACACAGCATCTCTGTGTCTTTCAAAGTGGTCACTTGACAAGTGAGGCTGTTCGTGTGCCTTATGAAGCCTACCAGGCATGGTAATAAAACAAAATGTGAATGTCACTAATACACGTAGGTAGCCACTATCTGTCGCTGAGAATTGCAACTTGCTAGTGATGGTGTGTACGTATACAAAGTTCCAGTGATTTACATCCAGTCATGATGTGATATGACCCAATTACCCATTCGGGACCTATGTATTGTAACATTCACAAATTACATTTCCCACTACTAAACCAAAAGCATATCCATCCAATCCTGAACTATACATAATTTCCTTTTTCTTACAGCTGTAAAGACAGATTGGTACTTACCGTAAAGAAGACACTTCAAGATGCAGACAGGCAAAATCAAGACATTTGCATAAAGCTTTCGGCTACAGCCTTTGTCAGTAAAACATAGACACACACAAACAAGCATACCTCACACACACATGACCATCAACTTCAGTATCACTTCATTTCAGTCTGAGGTGAAGGGAGTTTGCATTTGTGTGTGTGTGTGTGTGTGTGTGTGTGTGAGAGAGAGAGAGAGGTGTGCTTGCTTGTGTCTTGTGTGTGAATGGTGCGTGTGTGTGTCTTACTGATGGCAGTGGTCGAAAGCTTTATGTAAATGTCTTTTAATTGTTCGTCTGCAACTTAATGCGTCTTATTTGCGGTAAGTAGCAATCCGTCTTTTACTACATTGTTGTTATCCCTACATGGAGTTTCCATTGTTTGGTTTTACTTTTTTCCTATATTTTTGTACTCCTTTTCTTATGACGGTGACAACTCCTCCCTTATCCCTATTGGATCTACATAGAATTTATAACCACTTTAATTTAGAATTTCTTTCCTTATTGCTGTATAGTTTTCAGATAGACAAATGACATAAATTTCTTCCCAGCTGTTAAAATCTTTCAATAAAATTAGCTACTCTTTTATTGTTTGTTTCCAAATATTCTGATGATGCATGTTGATTCCATCCATCCCTCTATTATTATCAAATGAACTGACAATATTTGTCAGTGTAATTTCGTTTGATATTGTCTGTCTAACCATGACCTAAAGTCCATGTCTCAGGGGACCTAAGCAACCACATGTGTACATCTGTGTGTGCTGGTAGACCTCCCCCACCCCCTTATGTTTTCTACTAAGGTTTTCTAACTTATCCTTAGCCCTCCTGTTCATCTGTAGGCCACCTTCTACAGCAACTAGTGGAACAGCACGAATATGAGATTTTGCATCTCTGTTAAGGAGCCGCCTCAGCTGCATTTGCATGAAAAGCGTTACAAATCAACCTTGCAATTTATCCGCCAAAAGGCAGTTGCGTCACTTTTATTGTTGACTAGTTAATGATTCGTCGTGGCAAGAACAGTGACACTTCAGCATTGCTACTGTAAGACGTGCACGACTCAATCACGATGAAGGGTACATTTTGTGTGGTAACACTTCTCATGTACCGTATTTACCCGATTAGAAGGCGATGTTTTTTCCCAAATTCGTCAATCGAAAAATACGGGGTTGTCTTATATTCGCAGATTAAACTATTGCTGCTGAGGTAAACGTCTTTGCAGTACAGATGAATAAAGGGGTCGTCTTACATTTAAAGACGTAGAGCTTTGGTTAATGAGAGTACGTGCAAATCTATTTTGAAGAGCTCCGTAGCAAACAGAACTATCGTTCGACATTCGAAAAGGCTCGAGATTTCCCGATACGCAGAAGCGCTCGATACATATCGATCTTGTTCCATCAATCACGTGACATGTGACTTGCGGCACGAGTGCAACGGATGGGTTCTTGAGAAACTACGAAATAAGCACTATAACAGTCTAATGCTCTGTCAACTCATAGACTTTCGTTGCATCTGAAAAGGATTGTAATAAAAATTCTCGCATATGTGTGGATCCCATACAGTAAAATGGAGTAAAATAGGACAGCCGGGTAACAAGAACCATTTTGACATTGATTTTGTTATGTTCACGTTGTGGCTACACTGGTGGTTTTGTGATATCTTTCGTGTTATGGGGACGTGATTAGAGAAGTGCTGGTTTGTTTTTCAACAAAAAGTTGTGTTTGTTGCAGATGAAATTCAACTTATTTTTTTAAGTCCGGTGTTTAAATTACTGTTAAAAATATGCCTCAAGAATCTCTGATTGTCCTGAAATTACCCTCAGTATTGAGCCGTTATCAATGTTTTCGTAACATAATCCCAAATATCGGACAATGTCACACTTGAAAGTTCAGTGCTGCCAATACAAGCTGTTTCCGAAAATTCTTTGGAGCGATGATGGGGTAACATGGGACATTGTCCTACGTTATCCCCTTGTTACTTCAGTGCGCTATGTTACCTCCCTTGTTACTTGCAACTACAATTTCAACGCATTGCTAGCATTTTTTCTATTTTAAGAGAATCTGTATCTCTCGAAATACAAAAAAGAAGCCTGGGTCAATAAATATCATGATTTCACTCATCAAAAACTACAGAAAGCGAATGATTCAATGAAAAATAAAGGTGTATCTCTAAAAAGAGCTGCTGAATTATATATAGTCACCAGATCCACTTAAAACCATCATATTTCTGCTGTAAATACTGGAAAAGTGGGAAAATGATCAGTGTGTCCTCGTGTCTTGCATCATTTCTGCAGGAGACTGGGGCTTCCCTTTGACAGCTTTAGACATTCTTCTACTTGTTAAATCACTCCTTGACCACAAAGAAATTATTGAGAGGAGTTTCAACAATAATTTACCTTGGCAAAGATTGGGTTTTATCATTTTTATCTCGT
This sequence comes from Schistocerca cancellata, assembly GCF_023864275.1. Classification (NCBI taxonomy): domain Eukaryota; kingdom Metazoa; phylum Arthropoda; class Insecta; order Orthoptera; family Acrididae; genus Schistocerca; species Schistocerca cancellata. Next base: position 426,444,433 of record NC_064630.1, on the reverse strand, counting down.
CACAAACAAAAACTCTCACAAACATTGGCACAGATGTGCAAAGACCAAGAGCTCAAGCCACTCCTGAAATAATAAATCAGTAATTCGATGAATTGCAACAATTTCTTAAAGGCATCGAACCACAGCTTACTTTAAACTATGACAAGATCAATATGAGTTTTGACCCAGGAAGAAAATCAGTCATTGTCAGATATGGCTTCTGACATCCCGAAAAAGTTATTGACTCTACTAAGTCAAGTGTTTCAGTCCTGTTTTCGGTAACAGCTAGTGGGACACTGCTGATTCCCTTTGTAATGTATAAAGCAGAAAATCTGTACAGCAGCTGGACAGGAGGAGGCCCGAAATGAACAGTTCATAACAATGGAAATTTATGAAAACTGGTTAGAAACGCTAGCTTTACCTAATTTCAAACAACTCAGCATTGAATCTCAAAAAACTTCAATTGGAGACTGTCTAAACAGCAATGTATCTGCAAAGGTAATATCTGAATCTCAGAAGAACATCAGAAGATTTTTTTTTAGCTCCTCTCAACAGCACAAACTTATGCAACCACTTCATGTTGCCTTTTTTAGGCCTTTAAAAATTAAATGAAAATCTGTTATTGATTTCTGGAAGCAGAAGAACAGGGGGAGAATCCCAAAGGATAGGTTTTCTGGACTGCTAAGAAATGTTTTGATGAGTTTGGTGACAACTGTGAAAAGAATCTGAACTCAGGTTTCAGAAGTACAGGCACTGTGCCTATGGACAGGGAAAAATTGCTAAGAAAATTGCCTGTGTCCAAAACCACCAGTCATAATCTTGAGGGAAATGAACCAGAATGGGTTCAAACCTTAGATAATTTTCTGGAGTAAACCAGAAGAGAAGGACACAATCCTTGCAAAGCAAATGGGAAAGAACAGGTGCTCCTGCACTGAGAGATTGTACTATGCCTCCAGTTCCTAGGACTTCAAAGAAACATGTAAACAACAACAAAGATTAGAATACAAGAAGTAGTTTTATGGACAAGTATTTTCCATTACTAGCGATCGGGGAAAGTTTCAAGTGAAGTTCTAGAGGAAATAATTAAAATGTAACAAAACATATGTTTTCCCAGATGCTGATGATTTAATAGAAGTGGAAATGACATCAGTAATGGCATTAGCGACGCCACTAAGTGTATGATGATGGTATAAGTTTCAGTTTGAACTATGCTCTGTTTCACTTTTTATCAAGGTAAATTTGAAATTAGGACCAGTGCTGGGTATAGAAATAAAAAATATTATTTTTTCTTCCAAATTAGTTTATTTTGATTAGCATTCATTACCCTTCTGTTGCAAAATACAGCTTTTTGTAAAACAACATGTCAACATCCTACGTTAACCCTTTCTGTAAGGTAACATAGGACACATTTTTTTCATTTGAAAATGCTTTCAGATGCGAAACTAAATTGAAAATGTTCACAAAATATACGAGTTCCAAAGTAACCAGTATTTCAGACATAAAGATGACAAATATTCTAGTGTTGGAGCAACCAAGAGATGAAAAGAAAGGTATTGTGTTTTACTCCATATTACAGCATACATACATTTATGCTGCTTTTTACGTAAAGATAACATTCAAAAGCGAAAATAAAAGTCAGTATTTTATATAATTAAGAGAAACTAATGATTCACGAAGTGCTTTGCAAATGAAAATTCGGTAGCTGTTCATGCATTATAATATTGGGGGAAAACATTACCAGCTGCTAATTAACTTTGAACGAAATTGTAACTTTTAGATGAAATGAGAAAGAAACTTAATCCACAATTAAATGTCTAACAAACCAAACAAATCAATTAAACTGACTGCAGTTGTTATTGCAAGAATAAATTATAGCAGAAAGATACATTGTGGAGACAGTGCTAACAGACATCATCAGATCATAAGACAAGTGAATGTTCGAGAATTGTACATAATTTTTATTGCGATCTTTTGTTTATGTATTAGTTGCTATTGTTATATATGTCCTGCACTCTAAAAGATATAGCCACCTGTGGTGCACTGTTGTTCAGGCCCAGCACTACAGAAGGCTCAAGAATGGTGACACAAGATTAGCTGAGAAGCATAAGGAGTGTGGGGTGGGGCATAGTGAGCAGAAAGTAAATTTCATCTCGTTGCCAACCATGGGGATGTGTACTGCGAAATTTGGTGTTTTATGAACATCTATTATGTTTAAACTGCATTTTACCTGAGCAGAAAGGGGACTATACCATGAATGAATGAAACCAAATAGCCTTATAGTGAGCAGAATAAAGGGTTGTAGTTAACTATAACATTTGGGGTGATATAATCAGTCAACCTTGAATAGAATAAGAAGCGAAATATTGCAGTCAGTTTCGATTGGTAAATAATATACCCTTATTCTTATTAATTAATTGAAGGTAAAAAGAGTCATATTACTGTTAATAATATAATTGAACTATAAAGTTCCAATTAAGGAAATGTAAAGCTGCTAACTTTTTATATTGGCTGTCAAACTCCATAAACATTTCTAACATTTATATAGTTTAAATAAAACATAACATTTTCACTGTAAAAATAACATAAATATATTTATAATTACCTAAAAATATTTCCTTAACATCTTCAGTGTCACACTCTAATTGTAAGCTAGTTAGGTATAAGAAAAATAATATTACTAAAATAAATATTCAAAAACTAAAAGTTAGAAGATAAATCTTAAAATTCGAGTCATAGCAACCTTGAATATAACTAATTAAATTAATAAATAATCTGCACGAACGGTGATCACCTAATAACTCACCTCAACCATAATCAAAATACTTTGATGAATAGTAACCTAATTGTAAAGACATTTAGCTAACAAACTTAGTTTAAAGAAAAGGTATAAATCATATAGAACCAGAAAATCTAACAGAAGAAAATACATTCGAAGAAAATGAGTTATGAGAAAAATCAAACTTAGAAATAGGATAACCCAAATAAGCAGCTAAAACTACAGTGATTGTAAAAAACTTCAAATAATGAAGTATGGCAATCATATGAGGAATAGGAAAAATTAATAGAGATAAAAGATTACCACCAAAAACAGCAACAAATAATAAACCAATCATACCAAATGAAATATAATAACCCTTATTATCAAAAGAAAATCTTGAGTAAAAATTGTTATCTCCAGGTACTGAATAATGAAATAAACGAAAAGAATAAGCAGCAGTTAAACCTGTAGAAAAAAAATAAAAAATCAAATAATTAATTTATCTGAAACAAACAATCTCAAGAATTAAATCCTCTGAATAAAACCCAGCCAAAAAAGGTATACCACATAAAGACAAATTAGAAACATTAAAACAAACCGAATCTTAAGGCATAAAATCAACAAATGAACCTAAAAAGCGAATATCCTGAGAATCCTTTAAATTATAAATGATTGAACCTGCACACATAAATAACAATGCCCCAAATAAAGCATGAGCCAACAAATGAAAGAAGGCAAGCTTTGGATAACCTATAGCCAAAATTCTCATTATTAAACCAAGTTGTCTCAAAGTAGAAAGAGCAATAATCTTCTGTAAATCAGTTTCAAAATTCGCATTCAATGCAGTCATAAACATAGTTATACAACCAATTAAAAGTAAAAACCAACCACTATTATAAGTTTCTAATATTAGTCTAAAACGAATTAATAAATAAACCCCTGCAGTAAAAAGAGTAGAAGAATGAACTAAAGCAGAAACAGCAGTAGGAGCAGCCATAGCAGCAGGAAGTCAAAAAGAAAAAGGAATTTGATTTCTCTTAGTTATAGCAGCTAAAAAAATTAATATAGTAATAAGCTTTATTTCAAAAGAACTCAAAATGAAATCATACTAATAAATATAATTTCAACCACCAAAATCTAACATTCAAGTAATACAAATTAAAATAGCAACATCACCAATCTGGTCAGATAAAGCGGTTAATATACCAGCTCTGTAAGACTTTACTTTTTGGTAATAAATAACTAAACAATAAGAAACTAAACCTAAACCATCCCAAGCTAATAAAATTCTAATGAAATTAGGATGAATAATTAAAACTCGTATTGGAAGAATAAATATTAAGACAATAATAATAAAACGATTTATATTTTTCACACCCGATATATAATCCTCTCTACAATAAATTACCAAAGACGAAATATATATAACAAAAGATATTAAAACAAGAGACATTCAAACTAAAATTAAAGTCATGACAACCATAGAACCATTCAAATTAAAAAGTTCTCATTCAACAAACACTCGAGAATCAATTATTAAATAATAGATACCCAAAATAAACATTGTAGTTCTAGAAAAAATAAAGTAAAAAAACTAAAAGCCCAAATAGAAAATACGTACATGGCCTAAGATGAAAAACTTCATATCATTGACCCCACAAAACAATGTTTTAAATTAAAAAAATTAAGCAATTTAAACAAAGAAATATTCATCCTTTAAACAAAGAATATTTAAAGTAATCAATACAAAAGGAAAAGATAATATTCACGAAAATAACCAAGAGAACAAGTCTAAACCCCAGAATAATAATTTCCATGCTGAGAATAAGAATATATACATAAAGTATAAACAGCTCTAAAAAAAGATAAAAAAATTAGAGCTAAAAGTCTGAAAGAAGATCAATACTTAATTCTGTTTAGTAGTCTCAGCTCGCCTACGAAATTTAATGAAGGAGAAGCAGCCATACTTGATGATCTTGAAAGAAATTATTGCAAAGCCATTCTAGGCATCAAATTTGTTATACCCTTATTAATTAATAATCTTCATCTATCTAAATGTTCGTAGATAAACAAAATAAACCAGAAGAATGTAAGACATGACCGACCACTAAAGAATGTGAACCTATACAACCCCATCAATTTATAGTCATTAATCCACAAATAACCATTCTTATATGGGCATCAGAAGAATAAGCAAGTAAAGACTTTAAATCAACGTGACGAAATCAGGTAAATCGAACAATAACCCCACCAGATAAATCTAAAAAAAACAGAAATAATTAAATTTCAACCCCAAATACGAAATAACCTCTATCACACGAAAAATGCTGTAACCACCTAACTTCAACAAAACACCAGCAAAAATTATTCTACCAGAAATAGGGGCTTCTACATGGCTCAAGAGGTAGCCGAAACCCTGGCGGAAAATGTAATTCAGTTGCTCTGATCCTGGATGGTACTGAGTTCTGAGGGGAATGCTCCTCTATGTCCGGATGGTGGGACTTTGGGAGGTGTTGGAATACTGGAAAGATAAGGCACAGGAGATTTGTTTTTGTACAAGGTTGGGAAGATAATTACAGTGTGTGAAGGCTGCAGCAAGACCCTCAGTATATTCCGAAAGGGACCACTCATCACTGCGGACGTGATGACCACGGGTGGCTAGGCTATATGCTGTATGGGATGAGTAGTTACGCCTTATGCAAGACACCTTTTTTTGTTTTGTGTTGTTTACAACATTATGTAAAAGTTCCATTTATAGCTTAATTGGCGAAATTTTCGTAGCAAGCACGGACACAACAAGAAGAACTGCACCACAAGGTGATTATTGTATGCTGTATGCTTCTTGGTGTGGAACAGGTGGCCACTGTCGAAGTGGAGGTATTGCATGAGGTTAGTTGGTCTGATATGGATAGGGGTACTGATGTAGCCATCTTTGAGGTGTAAGTCAACATCTAGGAAGGTGGCTTATTGGGTTGAATTGGACCAGGTGAAGCACATGGGAGAGAAGTTGTTGAGGTTCTGGAGGAATGTGGATAGGGTGTACTCACCTTCGATCCAGATCGCTAAGATGTCTTCAGTGAAACTGAACCAGATAAGGAGATTAGGATTCTGTGTGTTTCTGAAGGATTCCTCTAGAAGGCCCATGAATAGGCTGACATAGGATGGTACCCAAAGCCATACCCTGGATTCGTTTGTAGGTAATGTCTTCGAAGGAGAAGTAATTGTGGGTGAGAATATACCGTATTTACTCGAATCTAAGACGCACTCGAATCTAAGCCGCACCCGAAAAATGAGACTCGAAATCGAGGAAAAACATTTTCCCGAATCTAAGCCGCACCTGAAATTTGAGACTCGAAATTCAAGGGGAGAGAAAAGTTTTAGGCCGCACCTCCAAATCAAAACAAAGTTGGTCCATTGTAATACGAGACACAATTTAGGTCGAATGAATGATGATACAGCTACAGGAGTTTGGTTCGAGTCGTAAGCTTAACAGTTAAGTTTTACCAGGTAGCCATTGCTATACGTCAGGCGCTCCGTCAGTATTTATACGGGTACCCTTCCTTTTCACGTGCTTCGTCTGGTTTGAATCGATTGCTTATTTTGCTTTGATCTGATAAGTGCCGTTTTCTTTGTTATAGGTGTTAACGTCACTCTGAGCTGAAAATGCATTACTGTACTGTGTCATGCATTGTTTGTCTCATTCTGATGGTGCGTGTTTACGGCCTGTCGCCGCGCGCGGCAAGGCTTGCTTTTGTGCGCGCTACCGCCTCTTACAATTAAAAAAAAAGAAAAGAGAGGAATCGTCTCACTAGCGAAACAATGGCAAGAGACTGCTATTTGTTGTTACTTACACTGCTTTCTTTGATAATGATCAACAAGAAACAAATAATAGACTGCATATGATAGAATATGTTCTGAACGAGAGTTAGGCGAAAATTTTTCTCCGTTTGAAAATCTTTGCGGCCGCTTCTCTAGTACGTCAAATTCTGCACAGGAATTAGTCATCTTAGATTTAAAAATCTAATCAGTTGCCGTGCTTAATTTCTGACTGTATCACTATTAGGCATAAGAAAAATACGAATGTAAACATGACACGATACGTATATTCTTCCGCGTTTGCTGTTGTCTCACTCTAGTTTCTCAGTTTATTAGGCAGATAGGATTTAAATGAAATAGCAGCAAACACGAAAGAATACGTGGCATAATGTTTACATTCATATTATTCTTATGGTGAAGAGAATACTGCATGTGATTCACATTTCGTCAGGTTCCTATTAGCAACCGCCTCTTCTCACAGGTAGTAAAAAATTCAACACGTAGAGTTGGCCATATTGACAAACATCCCAAACAGTCTTGCCAGTCGGATTTTCGTAGTACATTGTAATTCTGCTACATTCGAAGATGAACAATACGGAATTTGTATTTACTTCGTTGGATAATGTACGAAAATGCAGTGGTCGAAACTCGGGGCGGAGAAAAAAGCTCGTCTTCCACCTTTTTTTTTTTAGTTTATTTACTGACGCAGAGATTTTGGCGCCAGTATTTATCTCTGTGCCTACAAAGCATCCCCTTGTAGCGCTACATATATTCGACGGCAGAAGTTAGTTGTGGCGGCACCTACCAACATTTTTCAGAACTTCCGCTTGCTTTGCACTCGATTCTAAGCCGCAGGCGGTTTTTTGGATTACAAAAACCGGAAAAAAAGTGCGGCTTAGATTCGAGTAAATACGGTAGTTGGCCATGGCGACTAGGAAGGACGTTGTGAGTTTGGAATCTGTCGGGCATTGGGAAAGGTAGTGTTCAATAGCAGTAAGGCCATGGACATTTAAAGATGTTAGTGTAAAGGGAGGTGGCGTCAATAGTGATGAGGATGGCACTGTGTGGTAGAGGGACAGATCCTGTGGAGAGTTGGTGGAGGAAATGGTTGGTATCTTTTATATAGGAGGGTAGGATATGGGTAATAGGTTGAATGTGTTGATCTATGAGAGCAGTGATTCTCTCAGTGGGGGCACAGTAACCAGCCACAATGGGGCACCCTGGGTGGTTGGGTTTATGGATTTTAGGAAGCATGTAGAAGGTAGGAGTGGGGGAAGTGGTAGGGGTGATCAGACAGATGGACTCTGAGGAGAGGTTCTGGGATGGGCCTAAGGATTTGAGGAGTGACTGGAGAGCCTGCTGGATTTCTGGAATGGGTCACTGTGGCCAAGTTTGTAGATGGAAGTATCTGACAGCTGGCGAGTCCTTCAGCCAGGTAATCCTTGCAGTTCAAAACAACAATGGTGGAGCCTTATCCACAGGTAGGATTATAAGGTCAGGATCAGTTTTTAGACATTGGACTGCAGTTCTTTATGGGGATGTAAGGTTAGTTTGCATGTTGAGGGATTTGGAGAATAATGGTGAGTCAAGTTTCGAGGTTAAGAAATTCTGGAAAGTCAACAGTGGGTGATTTGGGGTGGTGGGGGTGGCTCACGATTGGATGGAGGAGTGAACTGGGTTAGGCATGGTACACCATTGGTCTTTGTTGAGTCTGATTGGTAGGGTTAGTGGCGAAAAAGTGTTTCCACTGTAGGGACTGAGAGAAGGACAGAAGGTTTTTAACAAATCCTGCATGATTGAATTTGGGATGCCTTTCCTTTGGAAAGGACCAATATTTTTGTGGGCTATGGCTTCTGGAGGAAAGCTTCATGACTGTGTTTCATATCTGTTTAGGTTCTGGATTCTGTCTGGTGGTGGGAGGGAGTTTTGGAGGTTGGGGCAAATGTAGTAGGTCTGCAAGACAGGGCTTGTCATCTATGAGGGGATGTGGAGGAAGTTTGGAGGTTGTTGTAGAGGTGGTTGACAGTGGCGCTCCATGGCGAGAGTAGCAATGGATGTTGCATTTTGGATATTGCATTTACAGAAATTAAACAAATCTTTAGAGAAAACAGAAGTAGCTATTTAAATATCAAGAATATCAAATAGAAAACCAGTGCTAAGCAATGAAAGGAAATATACAAAGTAATCAAACTTAAAAAGAGTGTTACAGAAAACGAAGAGGAAGAAAATTTAATGGCAGAGAGATTACAGAAGAATTAGGCAGAGCACTAAAAGACCTAAGTTGCAACAAGATGCCTAGAGAAGATGGCATTCTCTCAGACTTATTGAGACTAAAACAAAACTATTCAATCTGTTATACAAGATGTATGAAACAGGCGAAATATCTTCAGATGTCAATAAAAATTTGATAATTACAAATAAAGTTGGTGTTTATGTGTGAATATCAAAGAACCATCAGTCTAATAAGTCATTATGTCAAAATACAAGCATTATTTACAGAAGAACAGAAAGATTTGTAGAATCTGACCTTTGGGAAGATCAGTGTGGGTTCTGGAGAAATGTCATGCAAAGCAGTACTCTTCCTATGACTTAAACGATAGACTGAGTACTTGAAAACCTGGGTTTATTTACAGAGAGACAGTTATAGGAGTACATGAAATAAAATCGTCATAACTTCTGAATGATTTGCGTTAGGACGTTCAGACTGCATCGTTGACCGTGGGGCATGATGGGAATTAGTATGTGCTATATGGCTTGGTTTAGCAACTAATCCCACTTTCAGTTGGATGGGTTCGTCAATAAGCAAAATTGGGGCATTTGGGGGATGAGAATCTGCATTTCGAGATCGAGAAGTCTCTTCACCCTCACACTGTGTCATGTCCAATGTTCAGTCATGGAATAATTGGTGCGATATTCCTTGGTGGCACAGTGATGACCAAACGGTAGATGAAATTTTTGGGAGATGATATCGTCCGTATTATACAAAGTGACTCTGATATCGACAAGATGTGGTTAATGCAAGATGGAGCTTGACCTCATCAGGAGAGTGTTTGAAGTGCTGGAGGAGATCTTTGTGAACCATGAACTGGTCCCGGAGAGCACAGAGTCCACTGGCATGGGGCTCGATTGGTCACCACATTCTCAGGATCTGACCCCTTGCGACACCTTTTGTGGGGCTATATTAAAGACAAGGTGCACAGCAATAACCCCAAAACCATTGCTGAGCTAGCCATTCAGGTCGTCGCCAGCATCGATGTCCTTACACTTCAGTGGGTCATGCAGAATTTCGCTATTTGTCTGCGCTACATCATCGCCAATGACAGCAGTGATATCGAACATGTCGTAACCCAAATCCAAATATCTGTAGTGACAGTTAATGTTGGATAAAGTGTGTGCATGCTGTGGTTTGTAACTAATTTACGTTTTTTTTCATATAGTTCAATAATTGTCACCCTGTACATCTGTATGTTTAAAGAAAGCATTGGTTCTGCTTGCGTTGGGGTTTCTACAATTTGTACAGGAAGCAAAACACAGTTTTAACAGTCAAAGGACATGAAAGGGAGGCAGTAGGTGAAACAGGATTGTATCCTCAATGTTATAGTCCAGTCAAGTGGTGCTCAGGAAGGCCACATAGGGGAACATTTTTGATAAGTTTTCGGTATGTTTACAAGTGTCCTGAATCCGAATTTTCAAAGTCCCACCAAAATTTTGGCCCAGAAATGGGTCAAAAATGGAAAAAACTACGAAAAATGCAATATTCTCCGGATTTTCGCTTGTGACTCGTAAACGACGCAGTTTTCGGTGACATTCACTAATTAGGAGATAAACAGAATACAGTTTCTCATAAAATAGGTCTGAGTGACTCTTTTCGTCGGACCAACCTATGGCGTGTAGCCCGTATTGAAGTTAGCACGATTTCAAAGCTGAGGAGATGGGCCACCTCAGGACCTTCAGTCTGCACCGTTACCATGCTTTGTTGCACATCCATTGATGAAGTCCTTTCTCCAGTAATATTTTGTTAGAGTGGTTATTAGTTGATAACTGAGTGGTGGAGGGCAAGATGTTTGTGAGGTGGCACTGACCTCCCCATCCTAATCGTGGTATACCTGTGTGCATCGACTTGTTTGTCACAATGGGCCGTAATTTTAAGATGGCTCTGGAAGTTACATTTTCTTCATTCAGTCTAAGTACAATTCAAGGCTTATAATTTTTATGGTAACCCTGACAGGTTGAACACCAGAACCAAGAAGTCCAAGCGAATGAGAAGGACCCACAAACACAGCTCTGTTGAAATAATCTTCAACAAAACGATGGTAAGATACGTCTCTCCGGAAAAATTCCTTTCTAATTCAAAGAACATGGACCTCTTAATATCACTGCCCAAGTAAGCTGTTGAAGATGCTGATATCTTGATTATCAACACTGCACTATCTTTGGCCCCCAGACAAACAATCTCATAGCTGTCATTTTAACAGGCTTCAACCAACAATGTAATGTACTATTGCTTGAGAGAACATCCTGTTTTGCATGCAGTCAATGGCTGTGACATATTACTTCTGCTCTTTACAATTGGGATAAAGTGAAGTTCATGATTACACTAAAGCAAAACCTGAACTGCAACGAGACATACAAATATTTGAAGGTCAGAACACGGAAAAGAAAGTCATACAAGAGTGTTGTAAACAACTCCTCATTAAATTGTTCAGTGGTTAGTGGAAAGTCTCTGAACCACCTCAGATACAGAACCTACATTAAATTATTATTCAGACAACTGCCAACATCACTTCTCTGCCGCCAACAGAGGATACTGCTTGCCAGTATATTTTCCGAGTGTATCACCAGGTACAACAGTTGATGGGCAAAAATAAAAATGCCGGTTGGACGAGGTACAAGGATCGCCTGGTTCCAACCACTATGCTTCAGCTGCCAGCACCCAATGTTATTCTGACCTGTAACATATGCAAATGCAAACCAGGGTGTTCAAATGGTTCTGAACACTATGGGACTTAACATCTCAGGTCATCAACCCCCAAAAACTTAGAACTACTTAAACCTAACTAACCTAAGGATATCACACACGTCCATGCCTGAGGCAGGATTCGAACCTTCGACCGTAGGATGTTGTGGCTATTCTTGTAGCTGCCGAAAATAGGCCTCCAGTGCTCACAGTGTAGCATAAACTGTGATACAGTTTGTGAGAATATCAGCCATCTCTATTTGCTAGACTTAGAAGAAGCCATGTTTGAAGAAAAGGAGGTTCAAATGGTTCAAATGGCTCTGAGCACTATGGGACTTAACTGCTGTGGTCATCAGTCCCCTAGAACTTAGAACTACTTAAACCTAACTAACCTAAGGACATCACACACATCCATGCCCGAGGCAGGATTCGAACCTGCGACTGTAGCAGTCACGCAGTTCCAGACTGTAGCGCCTAGAACCGCTCGGCCACACTGGCTGACAAAGAAAAGGAGGAACAGGGGACAGAGATGAGGACTGCTACAGATGACGGTAAGCCATATATCACATTGTTGTTGTCATAATTTCCCATTGTGAAATCTCATGACATTGCTGTAAGGAACACTAAATATTGGTTTCAACTCTAATGTATCATCACCATTTATAATTAAAATAGCTAACAATTATCTTCCTCTAACTTACTAACTTTTCACGATCAGGCCCAGAGGACTGTGCGCTGCTACAAGGTTCCTCCTCCACTTGGTTCTGTTTTGTGCCTCCTGGCGCCAATCATTATCTATTCCAATCTGCAGCAGGTCCTCGTGGATTCTATCCCTCCATCTCTTCTTTAGTCTTCCTAGTGGGCGTCTTCCATAGAGAGTATAATCCATAGCTTTCAAAGGACATCAGAATTTATCCATCTTACTCACATGTCCTGCAGATACAAGGCGCTTGGTTCTCATCAATCTTACAATGTTCGGTCTGTTGTACATTTCGTCTAGTTCACAATTACATCTAATCCTCCATTCTCCTGTGATCTCATCTTGTACCAGACCAAAGATCTTCCTTAAGACTTTCTGCTAAAAAAAAGAAGATTGTTCAAGTCTTTTTCCCCGACACTTCTTGTTTCACAACCATACAGTACTATAGGTTGAATCATTGTTTTATACAGCTGGAGTTTGAAATTCCTCGAGCGACTAGGCGATGCAAGAAGTTGGCTGAGACCAAAGTATGATCGGTTGGTGGCTTGGATCCTCGCTTTGATTTCTGCTTGACATGCTACATCTTCTGTAAAGATTACCTCCAGATATTTAAATTCACAAACCCTTTTGTATGATTGACTTCCAACTATCAAAGGTTGGAGTGGGTCTCCTGAATAAGCATGGGTCCTGCTCATCACCAGATATTCCGTCTTTGATTCGTTCACAAGGGGTCCAATTTTGCTTGTTTCCATCTCCACGTTTTCACTCATCCACATTAGTTCCTCCTTAGATCTGGATAACAGGGCCACATCATCAGCAAACGTGATATGTGTGATTTTCTCACCCTCTACCTCTATACCATCGAAGCCTTTACGATAGACTTCTCTCATTATCTTTTCAAGTGTCAGGTTGAACAACGCTGGTGACACACCATCTCCTTGTCTCAATCCTGTCTTTATGTTAAAGCTCTCCATGAGTTGGTTCCCAAGCTTCACTTTGCCTTTTGAATCAGTGAGATGAATTCTAACTAGGCTGACTAGTTTCTTAGGTATTCCAAACTCCGATGAGCAGTTCCTCAGGCTCTCCCTGTGGATGCAGTCATATGCCTTCTTAAAATCTATGAAGAGCACATAAAGTTCTTCGCCACACTCCCACAACTTTTCGGTGAGTTGTCACTGCTAAAAAGATGTTGCTGACAGTTGAACGGCCCTTTCCGAATCCATTCTGATATTCCCCAATCACATCTTCTGCAAATGGCTGTATTCTATCCAGCAAACAGTTGGACAAGATCTTATAGCAGACATTCAGTAGGGCGATTACTCTGCAGTTAGTGCAGTCCATTTTTCACCTTTCTTGTGTATAGGGCATATGATAGCTGTCTTCCAACCTTCTCGGATCTCCTCCAAAATCCAGATCCCCTTGATTAATTGGTCAATTTTCTTGTGGAGTCCCTCCCCTCCAGCTTGAATGATTTCTGCCAGGATTCCATCTTCTCCTGGGTTTTGTTCTTCTTTAGCATCATTATCTGATTATTTATATCCTCCAGTGTGGGTGGAGGATAGTCTGAATTTGCAATATCAGGAAATTGAAATTCAAACATGTCTTTAGGTTCATCACAGTTAAGGAGTTCCCTGAAGTATTGTTTCGACCTTTCAGCAATGTCAAGCTCACAGGTGAGTATGCTTCCATTATGGTCTTTGATGAATTTTAGGCGACTTTGATATCCCTTCTTGAGGAATTTTACTTTCTGGTACATCTTTTGCGCCTCTTTCCCAAGAAATCTTGTTGAGCCTCGTCTATCAGTTCTTTAACGTACATTCTCTTTGTTCTTCTCAGGGTTGCCTGAGTAGTTCCCCAAACTGTGCTTTGCCTTGTGCAAAATCAGCCCCTTGTAACCAGCTCTCCTTGGCTTCTCTTCTCTTTGCTAATGCCTTAATACATTCATCCCCAAACCAAATCTTTTTGCCTTTGATCCGCTTCTTGATGACTACATTTGCCGCCTCATTTATGGCGTACTTAACTTCTTTCCACATTTCATCTGGGTTATCTCGTGAAATCTCTTCCTACAGATTTCCAAAGCGGTTGCTGAGCTGGAGCTGAAATTCTTCTTTCTTTGTATTGTCTTTCAGCGCATCGATATGGTAGTGGACAACATTTGTATGGTTGTTTCTAACTTTGGCTTTGAGTTGTACTTTTAGCCAGCTGTTTACGAGGAAATGATCACTCCCACACTCTGCACCCCTTGCTGTCTTTACATCTCTTACCCAGTGCTTTGCTTTGAAATCTATTGCAATGTGGTCTATCTGATCAACTGTTTTACCCTCTGGTGATACCTACATCCCTTTATGTATATCCTTCTGTTGGAAATTCTGCTGCTTATGAATATCCCTTTGGATGTTGCAAAGGTTATGAATCTGGTGCCATTGTCATTGCTGAGTTAATGAAGACTGTGTCTTCCAGTTGTTGACTGGAAGACATTTTCTCTTCCAACTTTATCCTCCATGTATCCCAGTAGGACTTCACAATTATTATTTGGGATGGCATCTATGACTACTTCCAGCTCCGTGTGGAATTCATCCTTCATTTTTGATGTACTTTCTTCTATGGGTGCATGGCATATCACAAACGATATTTTACACCTCTCTACATCTGTTGTTAAAACTGCTATTCTAGGGATCACAGCCTCAAACCCAGATACATTAGCAGCTAGAGCCTTACTTATACAAAATGCCATACCCAGTTTGTGTCCTGTCTCACAGCCTCCATAAAAGATTGTGTACTTCTTGAGATCTAGGGTATCAGTATCCTCCCAATGGACTTCCTACAAAGCAACAAGATCCATCTTATGTCTTTCGATCTGCTTGACTAGACTGATTGCGGTGCCTGTTTTATGTTAACTATTCCATGTTTCAAATCGTAAACCTTGTTCTCACACTTTTCATCTATTTTGTATTACCAAATTCCAAGGCTTCCTTGTAGTCTGTTTACCATTAAAATTTTTTCCATGATTAAAATTTTTAGAGGACTGGAGTATTTTATTTTGGGGTTACCTTCCCCTAGATGAATTGCTTTCTCTACAGCTGTCGAGGATCATCTCCCCTTTTCTTATAAATGTGAAAGGGTGGACGACAAGCAGTGGAAAGATAGGTCGTTGTGAGACACACTTCGTTTAGTTTATCGATTAAGACCTCTCTGGCTTGGGAGACCCTGCCGGTAGCTACAATACTGCCGGTATAGCTCTTAGTGTCATCCGAACACACAAACCTCTCCGCCCACATGTAGAGTGCATCTTTAAGGTGGGGTCTCCTGGAGAGGAATTATCTTCCTCTTATCTAGTATAAACTGGAAATAGTCATCTATTATCTTACTTAGCTGTAACATCCAGACATATATTTTCATTTTGCAGCCAACGAAAATGAAAACAAGGGCAGTGTAGCATGAAGCAAGAAGAGACGACTGGAACTTACTTAAAATTATTATATTAATAATATAAGATTATTATTATTATTATTATTTCTTTCCTTTCTCAAACGTTATGTCTGGTGAAAAATGAAAGGTGACGTGGACCTTGATCAAGCGTGATTTCCTTTTAACTGTACGGTATATGTTACATTACATTTAGGAACTTTCGGGTAATTTAACATGTATCAACAATTACAGATTTCTGTAGTTGTATATATACGTTTGGATGTAGCTGTATTGCGTAGATGTACTGGTGGATATTGTATGATATGAGTCCTGTGGTTGATAGCATAATCGCTATAATGTCAACTTTATCCTGATGCCACATCTTCTTGACTTCCTCAGCCAGTTGGATGTATTATTCAATTTTTTCTCCTGTTTTCTTCTGTATATTTGTTATATTGGGTATGGATATTTCGATTAGTTGTATTAATTTCTTATTTTTATTGGTGAGTATGATATCAGGTTTGTTATGTGGTGTTGTTTTATCTGTTATAATGGTTCTGTTCCAGTATAATTTGTATTCATCATTCTCCAGTACATTTTGTGGTGTGTACTTGTATGTGGGAACGTGTTGTTTTATTAGTTTATGTTTTATGGCAAGTTGTTGATGTATTATTTTTGCTACATTGTCATGTCTTCTGGGGTATTCTGTATTTGCTAGTATTGTACATCCACTTGTAATGTGGTCTACTGTTTCTATTTGTTGTTTGCAAAGTCTGCATTTATCTGTTGTGGTATTGGGATCTTTAATAATATGCTTGCTGCAATATCTGGTGTTGTTTGATCCTGTATTGCAATCATGAATCCTTCTGTCTTACTGTATATATTGCCTTTTCTTAGCCATGTGTTGGCTGCGTCTCGATCGATGTGTGGCTGTGTTAGATGATACAGGTGCTTGCCATGTAGTGTTTTCTTTTTCCAATTAACTTTCTTCGTATCTGTTGATGTTATGTTGATCTAAAGGGTTGTAGAAGTGGTTATGAAATTGCAATGGTGTAGCTGATGTATTTATATGAGTGATTGCTTTGTGTATTTTGCTAGTTTCTGCTCGTTCTAGAAAGAATTTTCTTAAATTGTCTACCTGTCCATAATGTAGGTTTTTTATGTCGATAAATCCCCTTCCTCCTTCCTTTCTGCTTAATGTGAATCTTTCTGTTGCTGAATGTATGTGATGTATTCTATATTTGTGGCATTGTGATCGTGTAAGTGTATTGAGTGCTTCTAGGTCTGTGTTACTCCATTTCATTACTCCAAATAAGTAGGTCAATATTGGTATAGCATAAGTATTTATAGCTTTAGTCTTGTTTCTTGCTGTCAGTTCCGTTTTCAGTATTTTCGTTAGTCTTTGTCTATATTTTTCTTTTAGTTCTTCTTTAATATTTGTATTATCTATACCTGTTTTTTTCTGTATCCTAGATATAGGCATCTGTTTTTTCCATCGCTTCTATGCAGTCACTGTGGTTATCCAGTATGCAATCTTCTTGTTTAGTGTGTTTTCCCTTGACTGTGCTATTTTTCTTACATTTGTCTGTTCCAAAAGCCATATTTATATCATTGCTGAATACTTCTGATATCTTTACTAATTGGTTGAGTTGTTGATTTGTTGCTGCCAGTAGTTTTAGATCATCCATGTATAGCAAATTTGTGATTTTGTGTTGATATTTTCCAGTAATATTATATCCATAATTTGTATTATTTAGCATGTTGGATAGTGGGTTCAGAGCAAGGCAGAACCAGAAAGGACTTAATGAGTCTCCTTGGTATATTCCACACTTGATCTGTATTTGCTGTGATGTGACATTATTTGAATTTGTTTGGATATTAAGTGTGGTTTTCCAATTTTTCATTACTATGTTTAGGAACTGTATCAATTTAGGATCTGCTTTGTATATTTCCAATATTTGTATTAACTATGAGTGGGGTACACTATCAAAAGCTTTTTGGTAATCAATGTATGTGTAGTGTAGCAACCTTTGTTTAGTTTTAGCTTGATATGTCACCTCTGCATCTATTATCAGTTGCTCTTTACATCGTCATGCTCCTTTGCAACAGCCTTTTTGTTCTTCATTTATAATTTTGTTCTGTGTTGTATGTGTCATTAATTGTTGTGTAATGACTGAAGTTAATATTTTGTATATTGTTGGTAGACATGTTATGGGGCGATATTTAGCTGGGTTTGCTGTTTCTGCTTGATCTTTATTATTATTATTATTATTTCTTTACTTTCTCAGACGTTAAGTCTGGTTAAAAATGGAAAGTGACGCGGACCTTGATCAAGCGTCACTTCCTTTTAACTGTACGGTATATGTTATATTGCATTTAGGAACTTTCGGGTAATTGAACATGTATCATTAATTACTGATTTCTGTAGTTGTATATATAAGTTTGGATGTAGCTGTATTGCATTGATGTACTGGTGGATATTGTGTGGTATGACTCCTGTAGTTGATAGTATAATTGGTATAATGTCAATTTTATCCTGATGCCACATGTCCTTGACTTCCTCAGCCAGTTGGATGTATTTTTCAATTTTTTCTCCTGTTTTCTTTTGTATATTTGTTGTATTGGGTATGGATATTTCGATTAGTTGTGTTACTTTCTTCTTTTTATTGGTGAGTATGATGTCAGGTCTGTTATGTGGTGTTGTTTTATCTGTTACAATGGTTCTGTTCCAGTATAATTTGTATTCATCATTCTCCAGTACATTTTGTGGTGCATACTTGTATGTGGGAACGTGTTGTTTTATAAGTTTATGTTGTAAGGCAAGCTGTTGATGTATTATTTTTGCTCCATTGTCATGTCTTCTGGGGTATTCTGTATTTGCTAGTATTGTACATCCACTTTTGATGTGATCCACTGTTTCTATTTGTTGTTTGCAAAGTCTGCATTTATCTGTTGTGGTGTTGGGATCTTTAATAATATGCTTGCTGTAATATTTGGTGTTTATTGTTTGATCCTGTATTGCAATCATGAATCCTTCCGTCTCACTGTATACTGTATATTGCCTTTTCTTAGCCATGTGTTGGATCGATGTGTGGCTGTGTTAGATGATACGGGTGCATGCCATGTAGTGTTTTCTTTTTCCAATTTACTTTCTTCGTATCTGTTGATGTTATGTGATCTAAAGGGTTGTAGAAGTGGTTATGAAATTGCAGTGGTGTAGCCGATGTATTTATATGAGTGATTGCTTTGTGTATCTTGCTAGTTTCTGCTCGTTCTAGAAAGAATTTTCTTAAATTGTCTACCTGTCCATAATGTAGGTTTTTTATGTCGATGAATCCCCTTCCTCCTTCCTTTCTGCTTAATGTGAATCTTTCTGTTGCTGAATGTATGTGATGTATTCTATATTTGTGGCATTGTGATCGTGTAAGTGTATTGAGTGCTTCTAGGTCTGTGTTAGTCCATTTCACTACTCCAAATGAGTAGGTCAATATTGGTATAGCATAAGTATTTATAGCTTTTGTCTTGTTTCTTGCTGTCAATTCTGTTTTCAGTATTTTTGTTAGTCTTTGTCTATATTTTTCTTTTAGTTCTTCTTTAATATTTGTATTATCTATTCCTATTTTTGTCTGTATCCTAGATATTTATAGGCATCTGTTTTTTCCATCGCTTCTATGGAGTCACTGTGGTTATTCAATATTTAATCTTCTTGTTTAGTGTGTTTTCCCTTGACTATGCTATTTTTCTTACATTTGTCTGTTCCAAAAGCCATATTTATATCATTGCTGAATACTTCTATTATCTTTAGTATTTGGTTGAGTTGTTGATTGGCTGCTGCCAGTAGTTTTAGATCATCCATGTATAGCAAATGTGTGATTTTGTGTGGGTACGTTCCAGTAATATTATATCCATAATTTGTATTATTTAGCATCTTGGATAGTGGGTTCAGAGCAAGACAGAACCAGAAAGGACTTAATGAGTCTCCTTGGTATTTTCCACGCTTAATCTGTATTGGTTGTGATGTGATATTATTAGAGTTTGTTTGGATATTAAGTGTGGTTTTTCCAGTTTTTCATAACTATGTTTAGGAACTGTATCAATTTAGGATCTACTTTGTATATTTCCAATGTCTGTAGTAACCATGAGTGGGGTACACTATCAAAAGCTTTTTGGTAATCAATGTACGCGTAGTGTAGTGACCTTTGTTTAGTTTTAGCTTGATATGTCACCTCTGTATTTATAATTAGTTGCTCTTTACATCCTCATGCTCCTTTGCAGCAGCCGTTTTGTTCTTCGTTTATAATTTTGTTCTGTGTTGTATGTGTCATTAATTTCTGTGTAATGACTGAAGTTAATATTTTGTCGATTGTTGGTAGGCATGTTATGGGGCGATATTTAGCTGGGTTTGCTGTGTCTGCTTGATCTTTAGGTTTCAGATAGGTTATTCCATGTGTAAGTGTATCAGGGAATGTGTATGGGTCTGCAATGTAACTGTTAAATAATCTAGTTAGATGTGAATCTGTTGAGGTGAACTTCTTTAGCCAGAAATTTGCTATTTTATCATTTCCAGGGGCTTTCCAATTGTGCGTAGAATTAATTACTCGGGTGACTTCATGTTGCAAAATTATCACTTCAGGCATTTGTGGTATCATCTTGTATGAGTCTGTTTCTGCTTGTATCCACCGTGCATGCCTGTTATGTTGTACCGGGTTTGACCATATGTTGCTCCAGAAGTGTTCCATGTCTGTTATGTTTGGTGGATTGTCTATTTTAATGTGTGTGTTATCTATTGTTTGGTAAAATCTCTTTTGGTTTGTGTTGAATGTTTGGTTTTGTTTCCTTCTATTTTCACTTTTTTTGTATCTTCTAAGTCGTTTGGCCAATGCTTGTAATTTCTGCTTCTTTTCATCTAATTGCTCTATTGCTTCTTGTGAGATTTTACCTAACCTTTTTCGTTTTTTGTCTGATATTTCATTTCTTATAAATTGTGTTAGCTGTCCGATGTCTTTTCTCAGTTTTTCTATTCTGATCTGTAGCCTGTGTTGCCATGCTGGTTTTGTGGGTTTCTTCTGTGTTTTGGTTGGTTTTGATCTCTGCCTAGTGTGTATATTTAGTGTAGTGAGTGCTCCTACATAAACCAGTAGTTGTAACTCTTCCATAGTTGTGTTTTCATTTATTTTGTTGTGTATGATTGTGTTGATAGTTTTTATTGTTGTTTCGACTTGTGGGTTATTTGGCGGTCTATGCAAGAATGGTCTAATGTCTGTATTTGTGTCTTTGTATTCTATATATGTCAGCTGAAATTTTTCTTCTATATCTAACATGTGTGTCACTTCGTGTTCTATTTGTGCTTGTTCTGGTGGCTGTCTTAAGATGTCGTTTTCCTCTGATTGTTTAATTGACGCGTTTTGTTCTTTGTTTGTTTTCTCTGGGATGTTTGAGTCCATTACTGTATTTTCTTCTTCTTCTGATTGCACATTATTTTGTTCTAGTATTTGTTGTACTTGTTGTTTGATATTTTCTATTTCTGACTGGGGTATCCTGTTATTTTTGATTATTACACGGATCTGATCAGCTAGTCGTTGTTCTGTGAAAAATTTAAATTCTGGGTATCTGGTAATAAATGTTGTGTATACTTGTGATCTGTATCCAGTTGTGTTGGTTCCTAGGTTTGTTGCTTGGTAGTAACAGAACATGAGGTGTCGATTAACTTCATCTGACCATCTCATCCTCTGTCTTTGTTTTCCTTCTAGAGTGGTTGCAGGAAGCATATCCTGCAAAACACCTCTATTTGGATTTAAATCATTTTCCAGTTGGCTAGCAGTGTCGTTACCATTGTGGGCAGGCATAGGGTTCAAGCGTCATCCTCGACCATGACGGCGCTTGTCCGAGGCTTCTTTAGATCTGTCCTGAACCAAGTAATCACACTAAAAGGGGGGGTTAGCCCTATTAGTGGTTTGTTCTTTTCGTCGCCTTTTACGACTGGCAGAACATACTGGAGGCCTATTCTTTTCCCGTGCCTCCACGGGTATTATTATTATTATTATTATTATTATTACCAACTGCCAGGGCCATTACTAGGTGTTTTGCTGCCATAGGCGAGAACTGAAAAATGGCACACCCCTCTTTTTTTAGTACCATTGGTCTCTCTGATATCTCCCTCCCCTTTTCACCACCACCAATATCCAATGATACAACAATGAAAATCTCCTACTATACTTCTATTCATTAAATTGAGGTGAACAGGTGGCCTCATTTTCTAGAGCAGTCCTCAATTTTCATACTTTGTCCTTCCTCTATTCCTGTAAAACAGACTAAAGACAACAAATATCCTCAATTTCTAATTTTTATTCTCAATTTTGGAAAATTACCAAAGTAATTAAAATAAGAAGGATATTTTGAAAGTTTTAAACTAGAACTCACTTGAATATACCAGTTCAACCAGATTTGGCATCAATTACTAATTTTATTTAATTGCTAGAAAATGGACTGTTAAAGATTTGGAACTTTTTTAGAGCAAATAAATTTTTCTTGAATTTAGAAACAATGTTATACTGATGGGAGATATACCTGTGCATCAAATGAGGTCCTCTGGATAATCATGGTGGTATTTTGTTTCTGTTTTAATTGAAATACTTTCAGAATGAGGAATAAATCTTATCTTTTTCAGCATCCACTTTTATGTCCAATCCTTGTCAGGCATGAATACCTGCCAGGTATAGGAATAGCTCCGATTTCTTGAGGTGTGAGATTAGTTTCTTCTATTTGTGATTAATGGTACGTTGTGCTGCTTAATAGACACGTTTGTAGGCGGACTATGTTTCAATGTTTTTGGAAGATTTTCTGTAGGATGATGTATGTGAATATATGAGTTCATGTGAAGTCATTTAGTTATTTTGTGGTTGGGATTAAATAATGCACTATGGGATAGTAGCAGTGCATTGCATTATAATGGGGTATATACGAGTACATGAGCAATATGGGATATGCCTTTGACATGAGCATCATAGTATAGTAAATTCTGGAAATCTTGTTGGATGTACTGAATGTGCAGACCATATTACAGAGAACAATAGTCCTATATAATATTTATGGAGAAGGTATTTAATAGATTTTCCTCTTGTCTCTAAACGACAAATCAAGTACCATTTATTAGACAACACACTAATTCTCTCTAAAAGAGGTCGAGTGCTGAGATCGCATTTAAATATTAGTGGGTCACAGAAGTCTATATATGTGGTTGAGCGTTGTTGGATTTTTTAAAGATCATATAGTTGAAAAGTGGCAGACAACTGAGTTTTTTTTATTATTATTACATTTCAGCTTAGTGGGGTTTTGAATAGGGAACCAGCACTCGTAAAGTAAAATGCTGACTTTTAGCTGTAAACAAATTAATGGCAGGAAATAATGAATTAACTGTTTTAAACTGAAAAAGTCAGTACCCGAGTTGTCCATTATCCCTAAACTATAATAAGAAAAATATTTGAAAGTTTCTTTCATAGCAGACTGACATCTCGAGTATATCTTTTCGTTTCGATGTAAATACAAAGGCCAATAAAGTAAAAGACTCGCATATTTGTAAAAGCAACTTTCAAAGAAATCATAACCCTAAAGAGAAGGAATAGCGTTTTTCAACTAATAACCTACAATGAAAGGAAAGCTAAAATAACCTCTATTTAGATAGGGAAAACGAGTTTATGATTTATAGAAAAATAATGAATTGTAAATGAAAAATTACTCGATTTAATTCTGAAAGGTTGAAAGTGATGAAATAGTTTATTACAATAAAATTGAAATAGAGTGAAGGATATCGTTGTAGCCAGGTGTTACTTACAGAGGTTATCGTTGCTCGACAACGAAAAATAAACAAATCCTATTCAATACTTCCTCATTAATTATGTGATCTACCCATCTAATCTTCAGCATTCTTCTGTAGCACCACATTTCGAAAGCTTCTATTCTCTTCTTGTCCAAACTATTTATCGTCCATGTTTCACTTCCATACATGGCTACACTCCATACAAATACTTTCAGGAACGACTTACTGACACTTAAATCTATACTCGATGTTAACAAATATCTCTTCTTCAGAAACGCTTTCCTTGCCATTGCCAGTCTACATTTTATATCCTCTCTACTTCGACCATCATCAGTTATTTTGCTCCCCAAATAGCAAAACTCCTTTACTACTTGAAGTCTCTCATTTCCTAATCTAATTCCCTCAGCATCACCCGACTTAATTCGACTACATTCCATTATCCTCGTTTTGCTTTTCTTGATGTTCATCTTATATCCTCCTTTCAAGACACTGTCCATTCCATTCAACTGCTCTTCAAGGTCCTTTGCTGTCTCAGATTCAGAAGGATGTAGGTTGCAGTAGGTACTGGGAGATGAAGCAGCTTGCACAGAATAGAGTAGCATGGAGAGCTGCATCAAACCAGTCTCAGGACTGAAGACAACAACAACAACAAGCTATATATTCGCCTTCTGAATGTATTCTTCAATTTACATAAAGATTTATAACTTTCACAGTGATTACTTGTAGATAAGATAATTCACTGATGCTTCAAAAGGGGAGCAATTACAAAAGGCAATGGATCTATATGACATGTTCATCATTTATATAAGAAAGCTGTCGTTTTTGGTACCTAAATTGTTGATTAAGTATTTAGTTGGGCAGTCAGAGCACACAGAGTAAGCTTTACTATGGGTTGCTGTTATAGGTAAAGTAAATATATCATTCCTATGGCCTCAGGGTATAAATTCCCAATTTGTTCTACTCTATAAAAATGTTTATTTATTGCAAAGTCATTATCTTTTTGTTCCAACATTTCTGTAACATCTTCAGCTTTCAGCCAAGGATTATTCTTTTCATTAAAAATCATATATGCTGGTTTACCACTGTATGGAAGCTTTTGCTGATGAGATCTATGATTGGTTCCATTTATATAGATAAAATTTTAATAATGCAATTTAGTTTAATATATAATAAACAGGTTGGAGTGGATTGATTGATTCATCCTGTGATAAGATTTTTGTATTGTTGATACACTCCTGGAAATGGAAAAAAGAACACATTGACACCGGTGTGTCAGACCCACCATACTTGCTCCAGACACTGCGAGAGGCCTGTACAAGCAATGATCACACGCACGGCACAGCGGACACACCAGGAACCGCGGTGTTGGCCGTCGAATGGCGCTAGCTGCGCAGCATTTGTGCACCGCCGCCGTCAGTGTCAGCCAGTTTGCCGTGGCATACGGAGCTCCATCGCAGTCTTTAACATTGGTAGCATGCCGCGACAGCGTGGACGTGAACCGTATGTGCAGTTGATGGACTTTGAGCGAGGGCGTATAGTGGGCATGCGGGAGGCCGGGTGGACGTACCGCCGAATTGCTCAACACGTGGGGCGTGAGGTCTCCACAGTACATCGATGTTGTCGCCAGTGGTCGGCGGAAGGTGCACGTGCCCGTCGACCTGGGACCGGACCGCACGGATGCACGCCAAGACCGTAGGATCCTACGCAGTGCCGTAGGGGACCGCACCGCCACTTCCCAGCAAATTAGGGACACTGTTGCTCCTGGGGTATCGGCGAGGACCATTCGCAACCGTCTCCATGAAGCTGGGCTACGGTCCCGCACACCGTTAAGCCGTCTTCCGCTCACGCCCCAACATCGTGCAGCCCGCCTCCAGTGGTGTCGCGACAGGCGTGAATGGAGGGACGAATGGAGACGTGTCGTCTTCAGCGATGAGAGTCGCTTCTGCCTTGGTGCCAATGATGGTCGTATGCGTGTTTGGCGCCGTGCAGGTGAGCGCCACAATCAGGACTGCATACGACCGAGGCACACAGGGCCAACACCCGGCATCATGGTGTGGGGAGCGATCTCCTACACTGGCCGTACACCACTGGTGATCGTCGAGGGGACACTGAATAGTGCACAGTACATCCAAACCGTCATCGAACCCATCGTTCTACCATTCCTAGACCAGCAAGGGAACTTGCTGTTCCAACAGGACAATGCACGTCCGCATGTATCCCGTGCCACCCAACGTGCTCTAGAAGGTGTAAGTCAACTACCCTGGCCAGCAAGCTCTCCGGATCTGTCCCCCATTGAGCATGTTTGGGACTGGATGAAGCGTCGTCTCACGCGGTCTGCACGTCCAGCACGAACGTTGGTCCAACTGAGGCGCCAGGTGGAAATGGCATGGCAAGCCGTTCCACAGGACTACATCCAGCATCTCTACGATCGTCTCCATGGGAGAATAGCAGCCTGCATTGCTGCGAAAGGTGGATATACACTGTACTAGTGCCGACATTGTGCATGCTCTGTTGCCTGTGCCTATGTGCCTGTGGTTCTGTCAGTGTGATCATGTGATGTATCTGACCCCAGGAATGTGTCAATAAAGTTTCCCATTCCTGGGACAATGAATTCACGGTGTTCTTATTTCAATTTCCAGAAGTGTATATAAATTATTATAAATTTTCGTTATAGTTGTGTTTCACATCTTTAATGAAGTATATTACAACAAAGGGAAGTCAGTAAATGATGGTAGTAAATTCCTAACAAAATTCAATGACTTTCAATTATCAGAATTTATTTTGAGCAGTCAGTCCCTCAACTGGTTGACTATAAAAATTAAATCTTACAATTTTTCTTGCATGAAAATCAGTTTTAATCCAATTAGAAAACATCCAGCTCAACCATTAACAGTTGTCCAGAATGATATTTTCACTCTGCAGCGGAGTGTGCGCTGATATGAAACTTCCTGGCAGATTAAAACTGTGTGCCCGACCGAGACTCGAACTCGGGACCTTTGCCTTTCGCGGGCAAGTGCTCTGCTATCTGGGCTACTGAAGCACGACTCACGCCCGATACTCACATCTTTACTTCTGCCAGTATCTCGTCTCCTACCTTCCAAACTTTACAGAAGCTCTTCTGCGAACCTTGCAGAACTAGCACTCCTGAAAGGAAGGATACTGCGGAGACATGGCTTAGCCACAGCCTGGGGGATGTTTCCAGAATGAGATTTTCACTCTGCAGCGTAGTGTGCACTGATATGAAACTTCCTGGCAGATTAAAACTGTGTGCCCAACCGAGACTCGAAGTCAGGACCTCTGCCTTTCGCAGGTAAGTGCTCTACCATCTGAGCTACTGAAGCACGACTGACGCCCGGTACTCACAGCTTTACTTCTGCCAGTATCTCGTCTCCTACATTCCAAAGTTTCATTAACAGTTGTACCGCAACAAAGACATTTTTCATGTTTTCCCCCAAAATTGAATATATTCCTTCATGATTAATTAATATAGAATCATTTTCAGTTTTCCCAAATTACTTCTTAAAATATTGTTTACTTTTTGCTTCTTCTCTTATATGCTAATGCTTTTTTAATTTATATCTTCTAGAGTTTTTGTTACCAATTGCAATAACTTTCGTGATTCCATTGCATTTATTAAATAATAATTTTATTTAAAATTGTTAAAAAATAGTCTCTATAAATGGATGCACCTAAGAAGATTTTTCATAATATGTACTATTCTTTGTTCGTCTTCTAAATAGTTAACTTTATAAACCAAAAATTCTCTGCCCATCTCTAGATTCTCTACCACGCATTCCATTCCTTTTGGCAATCTTGATAAAGCATTTGGGACCACATTTTCCTTATTGGTTTCGATCTGATTGTTAACGTCTTGACTAATCAAACTTTCCTGAAGTTTCTCTAACACTTTATGGTGTACAACAGAATGCCTTTAACTGCTAGTACTTTCTTATTGCTTTTTGATACTTATTATTTAAAATAGCAATTTCATTACTTAAGTCATTCTATCTTTGAGCTCATTCTTTAAATCTTGTTTAACTCTGCCCATTCTATTTGTCAGACTATTGTTGGTTTCTTTCACATTAGTTTCTGTCTTATCATTAAGCGTATTTTTATTGGCTTTCATCTTATCATTAAGTTTCTTCATCCTTGCCTCAATCTTCTCATTAGCCTCCTTCTTGTCAGTGTATAATCTGACGTGCAGCTGCTCCCATTTATCATTTTCATCACTAGCCATTTTAAATAATTACTAACTATTCATTTACATGTCACAAAATTACAATATTAATGCTGTTGTCTAACATTCAAAATTCACCTCATGGCTTCAACAGTCTGTCCAACTAATAATCCACAACTTAAATAACCAAAATTATCTACTTGACTTCACATGGATCACTTGTTCAAACAAATCAATAAAACGTCAACCAAATTACTCCAAAATACTTATGGTTGGCCTGGTCATGTCTCCTTGGTATCATAATTAATATGACACAGACGTAACTGCTGCCACTATTAGTGATATACCCGATGCCATCGCCTCTGCTTTTGCTTCTGCTGCTGCAGTCACAGGTTTAGCAGTAGCTGCACCTGTAGGTGGAGCTGATGCTGATGCTGCCACCATAGCCACCCAGCAGTGAAGCTGAAGTTATAGCTGAAGTTGATGTCACGTCTCTAGTCAGTAGGTGCATCACCCCAGCTACATGTGTTTGTGAAAGTTTCTGGCAGATTAAAACTGTGTGCCCGACCGAGACTCGAACTCGGGACCTTTGTCTTTCCCGGGCAAGTGCTTTACCATCTGAGCTACCGAACCACGACTCACGCCTGGTCCTCAAAGCTTTACTTCTGCCAGTATCTCGTCTTCTACCTTCCCAAGTTTACAGAAGCTCTCCTGCGAACCTTGCAAAACTAGCACTCCTGAAAGAAAGGATACTGCGCAAACATGGCTTAGCCACAGCCTGGGGTATGTTTCCAGAATGAGATTTTCACTCTGCAGCGGAGTGTGCGCTGATATGAATCTTCCTGGCAGATTAAAACTGTGTGCCCGACCGAGACTCGAACTCGGGACCTTTGCCTTTCGCGGGCAAGTGCTCTACCATCTGAGCTACCGAAGCACGACTCACGGCTGGTCCTCAAAGCTTTACTTCTGCCAGTATCTCGTCTCCTACCTTCCCGAGTTTACAGAAGCTCTCCCTCGAACCTTTCAAAACTAGCACTCCTGAAAGAAAGGATACTGCGCAAACATGGCTTAGCCACAGCCTGGGGGATGTTTGCAGAATGAGATTTTCACTCTGCAGCGGAGTGTGCGCTGATACAGGGTGTTTCAAAAATGACCGGCATATTTGAAACGGCAATAAAAACTAAACGAGTAGCGGTAGAAATACACCGTTTGTTGCAATATGCTTGGGACAACAGTACATTTTCAGGCAGACAAACTTTCGAAATTACAGTTGTTACAATTTTCAACAACAGATGGCGCTGCGGTCTGGGAAACTCTATAGTACGATATTTTCCACGTATCCACCATGCGTAGCAATAATATGGCGTAGTCTCTGAATGAAATTACCTGAAACCTTTGACAACGTGTTTGGCGGAATGGCTTCACATGCAGATGAGATGTACTGCTTCAGTTGTTCAATTGTTTCTGGATTCTGGCGGTACACCTGGTCTTTCAAGTGTCCCCACAGAAAGAAGTCACAGGGGTTCACGTCTGACGAATAGGGAGGCCAACCCACGCCGCCTCCTGTATGTTTCGGATAGCCCAAAGCAATCACACGATCATCGAAATATTCGTTCAGGAAATTAAAGACGTCGGCCGTGCGATGTGGCCGGGCACCATCTTGCATAAACCACGAGGTGTTCGCAGTGTCGTCTAAGGTAGTTTGTACCGCCACAAATTCACGAAGAATGTCCACATAGCGTGATGCAGTAATCGTTTCGGATCTGAAAAATGGGCCAATGATTCCTTTGGAAGAAATGGCGGCCCAGACCAGTACTTTTTGAGGATGCAGGGACGATGGGACTGCAACATGGGGCTTTTCGGTTCCCCATATGCGCCAGTTCTGTTTAATGACGAAGCCGTCCAGGTAAAAATAAGCTTCGTCAGTAAACCAAATGCTGCCCACATGCATATCGCCGTCATCAATCCTGTGCACTATATCGTTAGCGAATGTCTCTCATGCAGCAATGGTAGCGGCGCTGAGGGGTTGCCGCGTTTGAATTTTGTACGGATAGAGGTGTAAACTCTGGCGCACGAGACGATACGTGGACGTTGGCGTCATTTGGACCGCAGCTGCAACACGGCGAACGGAAACTCGAGGCCGCTGTCGGATCACCTGCTGCACTAGCTGCGCGTTGCCCTCTGTGGTTGCCGTACGCGGTCGCCCTACCTTTCCAGCACGTTCATCAGTCACTTTCCCAGTCCGTTGAAATTTTTCAAACAGATCCTTTATTGTATCGCTTTTTGGTCCTTTGGTTACATTAAACCTCCGTTGAAAACTTCGTCTTGTTGCAACAACACTGTGTTCTAGGCGGTGGAATTCCAACACCAGAAAAATCCTCTGTTCTAAGGAATAAACCATGTTGTCTACAGCACACTTGCACATTGTGAACAGCACACGCTTACAGCAGAAAGACGACGTACAGAATGGCGCACCCACAGACTGCGTTGTCTTCTGTATCTTTCACATCACTTGCAGCGCCATCTGTTGTTGAAAATTGTAACAACTGTAATTTCGAAAGTTTGTCCGCCTGAAAATGTACTGTTGTCCCAAGCATATTGCAACAAACGGTGTATTTCTATCGCTGCTCGTTTAGTTTTTATTGCCGTTTCAAATATACCGGTCGTTTTTGAAACACCCTGTATGAATCTTCCTGGCAGATTAAAACTGTGTGCCCGACCGAGACTCGAACTCGGGACCTTTGCCTTTCGCGGGCAAGTGCTTTACCATCTGAGCTACTGAAGCACGACTCACACCCGCTCCTCACAGCTTTAGTTCTGCCAGTATCTCGTCTCCTACCTTCCCAAGTTTACAGAAGCTCTCCTGCGAACCTTGCAAAACTAGCACTCCTGAAAGAAAGGATACTGCGCAAACATGGCTTAGCCACAGCCTGGGGGATGTTTCCAGAATGAGATTTTCACTCTGCAGCGGAGTGTGCGCTGATATGAATCTTCCTGGCAGATTAAAACTGTGTGCCCGACCGAGACTCGAACTCGGGACCTTTGCCTTTCGCGGGCAAGTGCTCTACCATCTGAGCTACCGAAGCACGACTCACGGCTGGTCCTCAAAGCTTTACTTCTGCCAGTATCTCGTCTCCTACCTTCCCAAGTTTACAGAAGCTCTCCTGCGAACCTTGCAAAACTAGCACTCCTGAAAGAAAGGATACTGCGCAAACATGGCTTAGGCACAGCCTGGGAGATGTTTCCAGAATGAGATTTTCACTCTGCAGCGGAGTGTGCGCTGATATGAATCTTCCTGGCAGAATAAAACTGTGTGCCCGACCGAGACTCGAACTCGGGACCTTTGCCTTTCGCGGGCAAGTGCTCTACCATCTGAGCTACCGAAGCACGACTCACGCCCGCTCCTCACAGCTTTAGTTCTGCCAGTATCTCGTCTCCTACCTTCCAAACTTTACAGAAGCTCTCCTGCGAAACTTGCAGAACTATCACTCCTGAAAGAGTCTCGGTCGGGCACACAATTTTAATCTGCCAGGAAGTTTCATATCAGCGCACATTCTGCTGCAGAGTGAAAATCTCATTCTACATGTGTTTGTACCTGCACAAACTGAACTCTGCCGACCTGCTCTCGTTAAATACTTTTCCAAGACTGCTCTTGCTTCAGGAGATACATTAACTCTGCAAATCCTAATCCGCCAAAATGGCAATTCTATGATGGACCCAGCAGAAGACAAGTTTCTAACAATTTTTGATCCAGTCTCAATTCACTGCATTTCAATAGTAGCACATCCTGGACTACAGGGACACCAACTTTTCACTGCGCCACCTTTAGATACCGCCAACTTGTAAGAGATATACTGTGTGAACAGGCTCTAACACCACTGCAATACATAGGTAGAAAGCAACGTCAGACAATGTAGCCACTCTTATAATACCACAATAGGTTGTACTGACAAGACCTTGCCTACACTCAACGATGTATTCGGTGTGACGTGAAATTAATGGCTGTAATAACACAATGATGTCACATAAGATTGATATTCAACTTCCAAGCTAAAAATTGCACAACAGCTTACTATGACATTACTATGTACAAAAGCATGGACATACATGGTAACACTTTTCATGGTATAGTGGGTTCAGTGGCAGTTATCTGGATATTAATTACAACAACGTATCTATCAGTGTTCACTAGGTTCGAAAGATGACCTTCCATCAAAGCTAGTTTCAATAACCAAAAAATACTAAATCAAGAGCCTATGAGGATTAGGAGTGATATATTCACTTTAACAATATCAGCTACTCTGCAACTATGTGGTGAGTTCTATGGGACCAAACTGCTGATGTCATTGGTCCGTAGGCTTATGCACTACTTCATCTAACTTAAACTAACTTACGTTAAGGACAACACACGCCCATGCCCAAGGGAGGACTGGAACTTCTGACTGGGGGAGCCACACGAACCGTGGCATGGCGCCCTAGACCGCACGGCTACCCCATGCAGCATCTGCTACTTGTAGCGAACCTTACTCTGTATACTCTGACAACACAACTAAACAATTTCTCAACAATGTAGGTACCAGAAACGACAGCTTTTGTATATAACTGATGAATGCATAATATAAAATCGTTGCCACTTGTAGTTACTCCTCTTTTAAAGCTTCAATGAATATTCTTATATACAAGCAATCATTGTGAATGCTGTAAACTTTTAAGCAAATTCGAGAATACATTCACAAGGCAAAGATATAATTTAATATTGTCTATCTTTCGTTGTCAATCAAAGATAACTGCTATAAGTAGCACCTCGTTACAACAATATTATTCACTCTATTGAAATTTTATCGTAATGAACTATTTCTTAACTGTCAATCTTTCAGAACTAAATGGAATATCTTTTCATTTAAGATTCATTACTTTTCAATATAACATAAACTTGTTTTCTCTGTCTAAATAAAGGTTAATTATCTTTCTTTTCATCACAAGTTATTAATGGAAAAATATTATTCCTTCTCTTTAGGGTTTTAATTTCCTAGAACTTTGCTTCTGCAACTATGTCATTCTTTTACGTTATTGGCCTTTGAATTTACTTTGATATGAAGAGATATATTCGAGATATTAGTCTGCTTTGGAATAAACTTTTGAATATTTGTCTTGTGATAGTTAAGGTATAAAGGACAAGTTAGGTACTGACTTTTTCAGTTTAAAATAGTTATTCTTTATTTTTTACCATTAATTCGTTTGCAGCTACAAGTTAATATTTTACTTTACGTGTGCAGGTTCGCTATTCAAAATCCCAGTAAGCAGAAATGAAATAAGAAAAAATAAAAAGCCTGAGTGTGTCTGACACTTTTCTACTATATGAACTTTAAATAATCAAACAAAGTCGAACCACTTCAAACGTTGACTTCTGTGACCCAGCAATATTTAAAATGCAAATCGCAGCACTTGATGATCTCTTTTAGACAGAATCTGCGTATTCTCTAATAAATGGTTCTAATTTGTTCTTTAGGGACAAGAGGAGAAGGTATCAAATTGTCAATAAACTTCCGATTGTTTCTTAATATATAACTCTTATGTATGACTACCATTCTCTCTAATATAGACTGTACATGCAGTGCATCCAACGAGACTTCTGGAGTTTAACCATACTATGACGCTCAAGACGAAGTCATATTTCTCAGTGCTTACTTGCACCTATACATCACAATAATACAATGCAATAGTACTATCTCTTAGTGCATGCTTTAATCCCTAAACACACAATAACTAAACGACCTCATGTGAACACATATCATCACACACACCATCCAATGGAAAATCTCCAAAAAATTTGGAAACACGGTTCGCCTGCAAAAGCATGTCTATTAAGCAGCACAACGCACCAGTAATCACAAAGGGGAGAAATTAATCTCATACTTTAATAAATCGGAGCTGTCCCTGTACCTGGCCTGCGCATGTCCTACCAAAATCGGCGAAATAATCGCTTTCTTTACGAGTCATACGCCCGGGTTCCCGGGTTCGATTCCGGCGGGGTCAGGGATTTTCTCTGCCTCATGATGACTGGGTGTTGTGTGATGTCCTTAGGTTAGTTAGGTTTAAGTAGTTCTAAGTTCTAGGGACTGATGACCATAGCTGTTAAGTCCCATAGTGCTCAGAGCCATTTGAACCATTTTTTTTTTTACGAGCCAGTAATCTTTTCACAATATCAGTGAAACAACTTAGAACTGCTTTGAGTGCTTTTGAGTTCTATCTTTGTTGCAGACTAATTCATGTGAGCTGATCTCATCACTCTCTTGAAATAATCTCTCTCATGGCTCACTACTTGAACAATACTTGCATACCCAACTGATATTCTAAAAGGATAAACCAAGAATCATTCTCTCTGAACAAGCATATCACGCCAATTATTTCTTTAACAACAAATGTTCCTTCTTAGTGGTCGCTAGCAAAGGTTTTTAATGGCTAGCTACTCTTTGCCACTGCAGTTCAGTAGTGGACTGGACGTTGGAGACTTGCTGACTTGACAAGACACAGCTTTTCTCGAAGATCGTGTGTCATGTATCTACAGTATTTTAACACAAAAATATAAGAAAACTTCACAAACCTGTTCATTCACTCAAAACATTGAGCTCGATAATAAGCTGAGGTGATCTTAAGAAGTGATGCGCCGTTTGGAGTTAAAAGCATTTGGCACATAAAACCACTTACAGGATCTTTTAAATCTGATAACATTCTACCCTTAAAATCAATATATCCTAAGTTATTTTAAAGATGGTACATTATTCTTTATGAAGTTATTTAATTAAATTTTCTATTTTTTGAACTATTGGAGTAGGAACTTGCAGGGTGGTTGTATGAATGATGCTAGGCAAATATATCCTGCATAGGAATATTAAGAGTGTTGCATTCCGCACGACTAATACTTTGGAAACTATATAGCTTTAATAATATAACATTTTTAGGTGCAGAACCACGTCGCTTTAGGAGTCTGTGTTTATACTCTATGATCATTTCTCCTGTGCTCGTACTGACTCCAGACACTGGAATAATATTTCAAAATTGATAGCACAGTTGATTTATGTGAGATGGTTCAAACCCCATCCGTCTGGAGCTCCATCATGTATAAACCACAAGTTCTTTTTTAAACGTCTGTTATGTTACTGCAACACTCATGTCTACTATACATCAATAAGGGTTGCTACTGTCCTTGACATACATGCATCTGGAGTGACACTGTGCACTTGCATAGGTGCTGTGGGTAAGACTGGTGCAGAACACTCTTCGCTGAACAGCAGTTACCGACACAACTCGCTCTGTTCCTTCATGAGATGTGGAATGTAGTAGGTATAGGACATTCATACTTCCTGTTGAGTTGCACATTAAATTGGCGAACATGTTGTAGGGAGGATTGGTTAAGGGCTATCTGGGGGATCTGTCAAACTCCGTCTTCATCCTACAAATGTGAGAATAGTCTATAACTCCCATTCCCGTAGGGAAAAATGACCAGTCATAATCGTAAATTCTGCACTGTAATCGATGCACTGGAAATATGTAGATAACCTAACTGCATCGGTATAGGGCACTGTCTGGTATACATTTGTGTATATGACTGAATGGATGTACTGCACAGTCATCTATCTGCAGTCACAGTCTTGCAAAATAGTGGAGGTTAATTTAACAATGATACAGAAATTGGGAAGCATTCTGCTGTATCATTGGCTGGCTTTGAAATTACAGAACACCAGGTATACTTTGGTGCATATGACCAAACAGATAAACTGCACGATCATCTATCTGCATTCCCAATTTAGTATATGGTGCTTGCAATGCATCTCATGCATCACATTGGTAAGATGGAGCCTGTCACAGAGTAAAAGCAACAGTGTCTTCTTTAATTATAGCTTGTCGTTATTGAATGTAAAATGATTGTGTTTTTTCCGACATGTGATCAATGATGTAAAGGACTGTATTCTGTAATGTTATTTCACGTCTCTGAAATATTTGTAACACACATGTGAATGACAGTTTATTTACAGACACTAATTTGAGCGTGAGGCATGCTCTCAGGCTGTGTAATTTGTCGCATCAAGCTGAAAGAAATTGCTTAACATAAATGTTTTTTCTTCGGAGTTTAAAATCTCACTTTTTCTTTACTCCGACGATAGTTTTGAAGTAACGAGAACATTCTGCAATGATCGGTAGTTTTCATAACAAAATAGTGGAACTATTTTTTCGATTTTACATGGGCTGGAAATGTATAAGAGATGTGTAGTTCAACTGCTGAAATTCGGTCATCTGTAATCGGTGGCGGTGCTGTAGCTTTTCCACTTTGTTGGAAGTCGCAAAATAACGGAAAGCTGGGAGAGAGATATATATATATGACTTGTATGCTGCACTTGAACATAAAAACTATACCGATTTTGCTGATATAACTAAAAGAAAATGGACTGCGCCTGTTTTCGTGGAAAGGGGACATTTATTAACATCGCGATTCTGGTGTCTTTTTTTTTTTTTTTTTTTTTTTAATAGATGCTCGCCTTTAGAAGCTGCATTGATGTGCAATTAGAACAGTGAAGCGTTATCCATCATTTGTGGTAGTGTGTATAGGCTTCGATTGCTGGGGCTGCAGGGTGATTGTTGAGCAATGCTGGGGAAGGCGTCCGTAGCGAAATATGACGTCAAACCGTTATAGACAGAGTTCTCAGCTGTATTCTTACAGGTAATACACTTATTAAACTCCTCTCTGTCCAACTCTGCATCCCATTAGCTGAACACAATTCCTACAACAACAAAAATAAAGATAGTACCTTCCACTCCAGCTTTTCTTCCCACCAACTTGTAGGTGAAGATTAGAATTTGAGTACGTCTGTCACTAGTTTCGAGTGGTATAGTGAATTTTTTTCCCAGCAGGATAACACCAGATGGATGGCTTCGTCAAGTTTTTAGCTGTAGCCGGCCGGAGTGGCCGAGCGGTTAAAGGCGCTACAGTCTGGAACCGCACGACCGCTTCGGTCGCAGGTTCGAATCCTGCCTCGGGCATGGATGTGTGTGATGTCCTTAGGTTTAAGTAGTTCTAAGTTCTAGGGGACTTATGACCACAGCAGTTGCGTCCCATAGTGCTCAGACCATTTTTTTTAGCTGTATTGCGATTTTAGGCGCTCCTTGTGTAGTGCTATGCATATAGTTGATCAATTTGGACCGATCTTTATGATTAATTATGTAATTAGGACTGATCTTTACTTAAGTTTCACAACCAAAATACATAAAGTACACTAACCCAATCTTCCTCTCCTGTATCTGGACCGTTTCCATGTGCTGGGGGGGTGCACTTGGGCTTTCTATCCAGAAGGACCAGGATTCGAGTCCCAGAAAGTGCATCACGATTTTTAATTTCCTGCCAGTTCTCATGTGTGGGGCGGGGTGTGACGTTATCAGAGCCCTGGGACAAAGAAATTCCCAGCAAAATTCGAAATTCCTGCAGTAGGGTAGGTGGGGGATGGGCGAGGAGGCGGTTACCCGTATGTCGGCTGGGGAAAACACATGACATTACTGGGAGTGGGGATGGGGTGGGGCGGGGGTCAGGATAATTAATTGACCGATTTAATTAATTTGCATATCAATTTGATATCATAATTTGGGCCAGAGCCCCTTATCCCACTACTAACCTCTTCAGCAAGCTCTAACTGAAGCCAGTAACCATCTGGGATGGAGGCGCTTCGTTCATGGGGTCATGACACTGAGCAGTGAGCACAACTTGTGCTGATGGGAATTTATAGTAGCCTGCCGTTACACTGTTTTTAATTTGCGCACCTACAAAAAATAGGGAACAGTTGATTAATTAAATGAACTGAAAGGGGCGGATGAAACTAGCTGGCTAGACGACGTAGAGCTAGACACAGTTGTTTCGTTGCTTAATCTGGATGCTTGCGCTGCTGCTTCGCATCGATGGGGCTTTGGGCCATAATCTACATGTATACTCTGCAAGCCACCTAACTGTGTATGGTGCAGGGTACTTATTTTATTACGGTAACTTCCCTTTCCCTCTTCCATTCGCGAATGGCATATGGGAAGAACGATTGTCGATAAACCTGTGCATAAGCTGTTATTTGTCTAGTTTTCCTGTCATGGTCATTTTGCGAACTACATGTGGGTGGAAGTAATATGTTGCCCTACTTTTCTTGGAACGTGCACTCTCGGAATTCCAACAGTAAACTCCTCTGTGGGCGTGAGAGGCAACGCCTCGCATGTAGACTCAGCCAGTGGTATTCGTTGTTCATCTATGTAGCGCCCTCGCGCTTATTAAACAAACCCATCACAAACGTGCCGCTCTTCGTTACATTTTCTATCTCGCTCTCTCTCTCTCTCTCTCCTTTCCTGTTCTGTTACTCCAATCTGCTAAAGGTCCCAGACTGAAAAGAAATATTCAAGAATCAGTTTCCACATGTTTTGTAAATCATTTTCTTGACTGATAAACTGAAGACTACTACACTTCCACTTTTTTAACAAAATTCTGGCATTTCATATACTGTAGCAATTATATCATACTAACAACATTTTGTTTCCAAAACCGTGCAAAATCCGTCTACAAGTGTATTTATTTCCAAAGTGACGTTACTGACTCGCTCTTTTATTTCATATCAGCCTTATTTCCATCTAGACAATAGGGGCGCAGCATGGGTCACACGAAATAAGTCAGAGTAATGACTGCTTTAGTTGTTTGAATGCGTGCTGTGTGGTGATATATAGTGTTTTAATGACGTTATAACTCAACAACAAGGTTGTTTTGCGAGGAAAAGGGAACGTGACCCATCAGAATGGCGTAAAAACAAGGAGAATGACCAGAGATTTGGAAGTGATGGGAGCGACCGAAAGTGTCCTGTAAACACAATGATGGATGCTGCGAAGCGCAACTATTACTACAAAACGACATAGTGAGGTTTCACAGTTTATTTTGTAGTGATGGTATTACCAAAGTGAATCAGCAAACTTCAGAACTAATAAGGTTTCAGTATGAAAAACTGAACGTAGTAGGAGTCGCCAAGGGAACAGGTAAAGGCGGTTTTCTATTACATACTTTGCTCAGAATACTGAAGGACGTAAGCTAAAAGTTTGTTGTGCAACTTTCAGTAGCGTTATTAGGTTTGATCCGAAGCATGTCCACCATTCAGCTGCATATCAATTGAAAAATTGCGTTTCAAGAGGAGAAAGGAGAGATGGAAAATGGGAAAAGAAAACAATACATCATACCACAGAACTGAAACGTGCACATATACAACCATCCATTTGACTGTACGTCTGAACAATATGGTAGAGAAAAGGTAAGATTAACAATTTTTATTTACTATTCCTACAAAATTTAACAAATACGGCTACATATCAAATTACAGTGGAATTTCATGACTTGACCCAGGTATCTGAATTTCATCATATTGTCTTAGGCTCCAAATAACACTTCCCACTTTTAAGTCAGTAAATATAAATGAAAAACTAAACTTGCATAACACATTATTTTTATAGGAAAACTGCATACATTATGTTTCTCACCTGTTCTGTTCAAACACCATGTAAATAAAGATTGCCCTCACGACCCAACATCTGAAAATTGTGCAAAATGTTTCTTGATAAACATAAAGATAACAGTGATGCTGAAACCGGTAACTATCATCGATATTAAAAAGTAGTCACTAGTGACTATAAATAGGGGGACAAGCGCGGTGTGCCCCCACTCTGCATTGTTGCAAACTTTTTTTCAAGATGATGTCATCCAAGATGGCGGCCTGTAGACTTGGCACCAGTGTATGACATTATCCAAGATGATGGCCATGACGTCAGCTAATGACGCAAGTACCTTTATCCAAGATGGCGTCTTTTGGCGCTAAAGTGCCACGCCCTCCTGCCACGCTCTCTTGGTGGGAAGTTCAGATTTCATCAGGACAATGCAACACACTGCAGCTACCTCCACTAACCTAAGAAAATGGCGGGAAAAAGGGCACTTGTACTACCTCCACTAACCTCCTAGGAACTGGTGACAAAAGGATCTGTGCTGGACATGTCTTTACTTTCAGTATTTATTTAAACAATTAGAGTCAGTACAACCATCAAGTGTGTTCGGCATAGGGTTCAGAGTCCAACTGTCCTAGTACACACTGCTGCCACCAGAGACACTGTCGTCCCTTATGTGACGTAATCCAAGATGGCGGTCTAGGGTGTGGGAAAATGGCTGGAAAAAGACTCAGCCTGTGCTGGACGTATATCTTTTTTTAAACAATTTGAGGCAGTACCTCCATCCAGTGTGCTCACCATGGGACAGGAGCAACTGACCTAGTACACAGAACTGCCAGCAGAGGCCGGCCGCTGTGGCCGAGCAGTTCTAGGCTCTTCAGCCCAGAACCATGCAGCTGGTACAGTCGCAGGTTCCAATCTTGCCTCGGGCATGGATGTGTGTGATGTCCTTAGGTTAGTTAGGTTTAAGTAGTTCTAAGTCTAGGGGACTGATGACCTCAGATGTTAAGTCCCATAGTACTTAGAGCCATTTGAACCATTTCTTGTCACCAGAGGGCACTGTTATCCCTCCCGTGATGTAATCTAAGATAGCAGTCTGGGGTGTGACAAAATGGCAGGAAAAGGACTCAGCCTGTGCGGGATAGGATGGACGTAAGCCTTTATTCTTCAGGCAGTTTATTTAAACAATTTGAGGCAGTACCGCCATCCATTGTGTCCACCATGAGGTCTGGACTCCAACTGACCTAGTACACAGTACTGACACCAGAGGGCACTGTCATCCCTCCCATGACATAATCGAAGACGGTGGTCTGGGGCAGGGGAAAATGGAGAGTGTGTAGACAGCAGACTGTGTATTGTGACCCGAAGCACATCAGCGAGTGTGTTTATATCAGTGTAATACATGAACTACGGGAAATTCGTTCCTAAATAAAGTGTTCCAAAATAAATAAAGTACACTCCTTCCTCTCTCCAGCAGCCCAGCATGGGCTGTGTCATTTTCCCGCCATTTTCCCCCGCCCCAGAACGCCATCTTGGATTATGTCACAGAAGGGACGACAGCGCCCTCTGGTGGCAGTATTCTGTACTAGGTCAGTTGGAATCTGGCCCCATGGCGAACACACTTGAAGGTGGTACTGATTCTAATTGTTTAAATAAAGACTGAAAGTAAAGGCATGTCCAGCACAGGCCAAGACGTTTTCCCGCGAGTTCCCAGGAGGAAGTGGCAGTCAGGTATCTTTGGTTAGTGCAGGTAGTGCAAGTGCCCTTTGTTCCCGCCATTTTTTTAGGTTAGTAGAAGTACCTGTGGTGTGTTGCATTGTCCTGATGAAATTTGAACTTCCCTCCAGGGGGGCACGGCACTTTCCCACCAAAAGACGCCATATTGGATAACGATACTCGTGCCATCAGCTCACGTCACGGCCGCCACCTTGCATGACGTCATCTTGAATAAAGTTGGCAACAATGCAGAGTGGGGCCACACCGCCCTTGTCCCCCTGCTACTACAATCTTGGTTTTGGGTCTCCAAGTACTGATGTCTTTTACATCATTCTGTAGCTATCGACCGCCAGACACTCATACTGCGAAGATGGACCGCACTGTATATACTCCTATCCACACCAGATACTGTGGATGGAAGTCGCTCTCAGAACTGTTGTATAGAGGCTGGCTCGGTTCCCCTCGGCGCAAAGACGTTACTCTTTCTGGTCCAGACCTGCTTGCTTGCTTGCTTTTCTACACCCGTCTCCAGTCTCTGGGGACTACAAGAACACATGTATTTTCATTTGATTTGCCAGAATATTAATCCATTTCCGCAAAACTTCTCGATATCAAGCATACAGCACTATCCTAACCAATCACTATCCAAAGTAATAGACTGGGAATTATTTCTCTACAAACCCGAAACTTTAGCGAGATGGAGCGTGCTGTAAACCACTGAGTAACTAGAAACTTATTCCGTCTGCGAAGACCTTTAAGTGAAAAAACTTGTAAATAGAAAAATGGAGGAAACTGGTTTTTCCTTTCGCGAATACTAATGTCAGTGATGTATTAGATTCCAAATCATTCCTATTATTTACAAAGTCAACTAAGGTGTACCTCATGTCCAGAGAGAACCAGCAAACATGTCTTCCACCCATCTTTCACCTCCTAGATGCACACACCACAATCGATGTTCCCTCAACAAAATAAAGGCGCCAAATGTGCAGAAGCAGTCAACCAAACAATTTACATGGGAGGGAATAATGGGCCAGCGCAAAAACATGTCTATATTGAATCTTCTCAAAAATTTCCATATGATCACGAAAGCTCTCCAACAGCCGTCCAGAGGACAACACAGTTAAGTCAGCTACATTCCTACACTCCAACAGGCCTCTCCATTTGGACGGCTCCTGCCGCAAACAGGAAACGTGAATCATTCCCACCACAGGTCACCAGAGCTGGATGCCAAGCACACGTAGACAGAATCGTCATAGGAAAAAACCAGCCTCATATACCTTTTATCCATGTACTTATAACTAAATGTTATGATTGTGGTATCAGTTGAATGACATTTGACAATGAGTGAAGTATTGGAAATACACCTTGCTGACGGCTGTGACTCTGTAAATAGAAATATCGGTACCATTCTTATGAACTGACATACTCTTTCCTCTGCTATCACACTCTACGTCAAATCCATACCTTCCTTATGACTGGATATGAACACAAACACATACTTTATAAGCCTGATGCTGAAGGTGAGCCCATCACGCACCCCCTACTACTAAGTACAATACTCCGTCAATAACTGATTGCTGGAGATACGAAATAATACTGAACGAAAATCAACAATGGGTGGACATGTCCCATAAGTTTTTCTTGCGAGTGCTACCACCATGTCTTAGAAAGAGAGGTGTAATCGTCTTACAAACAGCTATATGTTTAAAAAAAACACAACCATATTACCATCACAAGCGGTCTTGGTTCTACAGATGCACACAAGTACCTATGTTAAAAGCTATATTGGCTTTTTAAATCCATGTATGACATTATCTACAAATGACAT
This sequence comes from Schistocerca cancellata, assembly GCF_023864275.1. Lineage (NCBI taxonomy): Eukaryota > Metazoa > Arthropoda > Insecta > Orthoptera > Acrididae > Schistocerca > Schistocerca cancellata. The sequence goes on along the minus strand of NC_064630.1, from coordinate 426,401,776 downwards.
GGTTTTTCCAGACAAATACTGTGACACTGAATATAGATGGTGATCACCAGAGTGTATATTATCACACCAGCAGTGCGGTTACACGTCACTGACGGTGCACCCTCGTAATAAAATTACCAAATTTTGAAAGTGATTCTGATAAGGAGTGTGGTATGAAATCGGTGTCTGCAACTCCCTCACGCCACCACCACTAGATATTTCTCCAGTATTTGTAACGCATTCTGTCTTGATACCATGTCAGAAGTTGTGTGATATATTCACTGAGTTATAGGCGATGATTGATTGAGAAGGATCACAAATAGTAGTAGATGGTGTGATGACTGAGGTCGTAAGAAATGGTCTGGTCACATTTGGGAGTGGATAACCACCCGACCTCGCGGGAAACAGTATCTAGTGCGGTGAGGAGTATATACGGTGCTGTCCATCTTCCCAGTATAAGTACAAGTGTCTGGCAGTTGATAGCTACATGAATGATGTAAAAGAGGCGATTTTTTATGGCGCAGGATACGAATGGTATGTTTGCTACATCTACACAGCAAATGGTGATATATTACCAGGTTGGAGATCGGTTTCCCACTCTAATGTTCAAGCTTCCATCCTCAGTGGCAGAGCAGTGTAATATTTGTCGATGTGTATGACACCTTTGCAGGGGTTAATTGTCGATGCAATATGGCGATGTGTGTAAAATAGTTTTTTGCCACTGAAAGTCTTCTCTGTAGAAAGAAAAAGGCGGACTGTGCTTCACACCAGCGGCATCAGTAATTCGGCGTGTAAATTCGATAAGAACTAATCATAATGCTCCATTCATTCATTCACAAGACATCCTTTGTGCTGTGATATAGGAGTCTCTACATAGCGGTGAGAACGTTTGCGTATGTTGAAAGCAGGAAAGGTAAACGCGATGGATGGGGTGCCACGATAGCACCACAAGGAAGAATGCATTCGACGTTATTCTGCGCTATTTTCGTAAATAGGTTCTGTTAGGTCAAGAATTTAGAAGCAGACCAGTTGAGAATCACAAAAGCTCCTACAAAAGCGAGTGTTAACTGTTTCTGGGACACTATACAATTGCCGAGAGATCGACTTGGTTCTTATTGTACATAGCCATGTGACATCATATAACATTGAGAACAATTTTCGATGCGCTTGCAATGGTGTGGAGCTATGGGCGCGTATTTTGCGGCGATGCGTCAGTCACGCTGGGCAGATAAGCACGGCTAGACACAGCTCGAAAGTCTCGTTAGAATTGCGAGGAAGAGAAACCAGCCTGTGCTATTCTGGGACGCAATGGAACGGATTTCTGCAGCGTCTGTGAGTGTGAGTCGCTCTGCAAATAAGTTTTCACTCCTATCTGGTCGCGTCAGCAACGGTGCGTAGGTGAACCCGTATTTCGAGAGGAACTTCTCAAGTGTCAAGTATGAAAGGGATGCCAGCGCCTCATGCTTGGGGGACCTGAACAGGCACCTGCGTTATGTAGAAGATAGGTTCGAGAACGGTGGCTCGTTTCGAGATACGAGGGTGCCAGAAATTTGATTTGCTAGTGACTGTAATCATTAGACTTCTCCATAGGATCCAACACGGGTATGTGGTTGAATGGAAAGACTTGATTCGAAATCATAGAGATCATTTCTACCGAAGGCATAGCACTAGAGATCTGAAAAGCTACTGTACATTTCTTACAACCTCAATCATCACACCATCTACTACTGTTTGTGATCCTTCTCAATCAATCATCACCTATAACTCATTGTACATATAGCAGAACCTCTAACATGGCATCGAGACAGAATGCATTACAAATACTGCAGAAATATCTTGTGTTTTTTTTAACATATAGCAGTGTGTAATTCGATTACACCTCTCTTTCTAAGACACAGTAGTAGCACTCACTAGCTAAACTTATGAGACATGTCCACCCGTTGTTGGTTTTCGATCAGTATTATTTTGTATCGCCAGCAATCAGTTATTGACGAAGCATTATACCTAGTGAAAGATGGGTGGAAGACTTGTCTGCTGGTTCTCTCTGGACATGAGGTACACCTTAGTTGACTTTGTAAATAATAGGGATGATTTGGAATCTGTTACATCACCGACATCAGTATTCGTGAGTGGAAATATAAATTTCATATATTTTTTCGAGTTCTCACATAAAGGTCTTCGAAAGGGGTCTAGTTACTCAGTGGTTTACAGCACGCTCCACCTCGCTAAAGTTTAGGGTTTGTAGAGAAATAATTTGGGGTCTATATCTTCGGAATTATGTTGTGCGAGTAACTGGTAGGATATTGCTGTGTGCTTGATATCTAGAAGTACAGCGAAAATGGTATAGTATTATGGCAAACCAAGCTAAAATAAATGTGTTCTTGTAATCCCAGGATCTGGAGATGGGGTAGAAGAGCAAGCAAGCAAGCAATCAGGTTCAGACCAGAAACAGTAACGCATTTGTGCCGAGGGGAAACGAGCCCAAATTTGTAGAACAGTTCTGAGAGTGATTTTGGGCCACTGAGGGCGCTCTGGTCATGCATTGGGAGTGGATGACTTATGACCGTCGGCTGCGGGAAAATATCTAGTGCTGCAAAGATCGTATATGGTGCTGTCTGTCTTTGCAGTAAATGTACAAGTGTCTGGTGGTCGAGAGCTACACGAATGATGTAAAAGCGGCGATTTTTGTATGGTGCAGGATACGAATTGTATGTTTACTACATCGATATGATACGAGTTGATATATTGCTGGGTTGGAGACCGGTTTACGCTCTAATATTCAAGCTCTTGTCCTCAGTTGGATAGCAGTGTAATTGAGTAAGGGTCTTTCAATATTTGATGATATGTACGGCCATTTGCAAGGTTTAATTGTGGGTGCAATATGGCTATCTGTATGATATAATTTTTTGCTGCTGAAAGTCTTGTCTACAGAAAGAGAAAGAAAGGCGGACAGTGTTTCCACAGCGGTGGCATCAGTAATTCTGTGGGTAAATTCGATAAGAACCAGTAATAATGCTCGATTCATTCACAAGACGTCCTTTGTGCTGGGATATAGGAGTCTCCACATAGCAGGGAGGACGTTTGTGTATGTTGAAAGCGGGAAGGATAACACGTGATGGATAGGGTGCCATGTTAGGGCCATCAGGAGGAATGCATTCGGCGTTATTCCACGCCATTTTCGTAAACAGGTTCTGTTACGGCAAGAATTTCCATGCATACAAACCGAGACATCATAAAAGCTCCTACAAAAGTGCACATTAAGTATTTCTGGAACACTATACAATTTTCGAGAGTTCAGCATAGTTATTACTTTAGATAGCCATGTGACTTCAGTATAACATTGAGAACGTTGCTAGATGTACATGTGATGGTATGTAGCTACATGCAGTGATGCATCAGCCACACGTCATGCATGCCCCGTTAGAATCGCGAGTCGTTGAACAGATGTCTATTGCATAATCCATGAAGTCAGTATGCGTGTCACACATGTCCTGTTAGGATTGTGAGGAACAATGCACCCTGTGCTATTCTGGAACAGATTTCTGCAGCGTCTGTGAGTGTGAGTCGCTCGGCAATTAGGTCTTCGCTGGACTGCAGGTAGAGAGAGTGATCACACCAGCAGCAGTGAAAACATGTTCGCGCGGCCCAGAGGATGACTTGGCACTAATTTAGACAGACATGTGACTTCAGTATAACGCTCCAAGAACTTTAACTGTAGAGGTGACTTTGACATGCCATCGGCAGCAGCGTGAGAGTGATGGCTTGCATCCGGAGGTGGCTTACGGATGTGTCGATGTGCACACTCCCTTGGAGCATCTGCGCTCTGACTTCTGGGAGTGTGTGCAGTAGCCTCCTCTACAGTCCAGTGGACCAGGGGCCACAGGTGGTGCCTGCACACGTTGTTTGCATGTCTGTTGCATTATTTTTACGAGCAGGTCTGTAGGCTGTGCTATGTGTTATTTGGACAGTTTACAAGTTGATTTTGTGTCTGCACATCAGTGTACTGTATTATTTAGGAGAAGTTTGCAAGTCTGTGTGCTATGTACTGAAATTATTTCGGTAATTTAGGAGTTGCTTGTGTGTCTGCAAAGCATTATTTCAGTAATTTACGAGTAGTTTACTGGCCTGTAGGCTGGGTGGCATGACCCGAGCATGTCAGTGCGTGTGTTTTGTACCAGTGTGATAAATATCCATCCCTAAATAAATTGTTCCAAAATAAATAAAGTACACTCCTTCCTCTCTCCAGCAGCCCAGCACAGGCTGCGTCATTTTCCCCTCCAGACAGCCATCTTGGGTTACATCACAAAATGGACGACAGCACCCTCTGGTGGTGGTACTGTGCACTAGGTCAGTTGGAATCAAGACCCCACGGCGACGACACTGCTCCCTGCCATTTCCCCCCACCCCAGACCGCCATCTTGGATTATGTCTTGGAACAGATGACAGTGCCCTCTGGTGGCAGTACTGTGTACTAGGTCAGTTGGACTCTGGACCTTGGCGTTAACACACTTGATGGCAGTACTGCCCCTAATTGTTTAATTAAATAGTGCATGCAAAATAAAGACTTATGTCCAGCACAGGTCGAGTCCTTTTCCTGCCATTTCCGAGGAGGAGGTGGAGATCAGAAGAGTTAGGTTATTGAAGGTAGTCAAAGTGCCATTTTCCCGCCATTTTCTTAGGTTAGTGGAGATAGCCATGGTGTGTTGCATGGTCCTGATGGATTTTGAACTTCACGCCATTTTCTCAGGAGGAGAGTGGAGGGGGGAGGGTAGGGCTGAGAGGTTAATTATTTGATCAATTTAATTAAGTAGTCAATCATATTCAAAATTGATAAGAGTGAGAGGGGCCTATTCCAATAACTCAGACCTGAAAGTGTACCTGTAGCAGTGAGGGGTGGGGTTGGGGGGTGTAGTGGGAGGGGGGACAATACGTTAAGTGCCTATCAAACAAAATGAAGGATCCTTTTAGCAGGACAATAGGTTAAGTACCTGTCAGTCAAAGGAGAACAATAGGTTAAGTACCTGTCAATCAAAGGAGAACAATAAGTTTGCCCCTGAGTGCATACCTGCCCCTGATGCAGGCAATGCACAAACAAAATGCACTGACGCCGACCTAGCTCCACTACTACCCTCCATTACCCAGAAACCTCTGAACCTCCGACACTAATGGAAAAGTGAACGCTATCATTGACATGCTGAGTGGAAAAAAGGAGTTCCCTCGCATATCACACTCCATGCTACCCTACACACTGCTTCATGCAAATTAGACTACACAGTAAAAAAATGTATATAAACTGTGATCTTAAAGCAACCACTACATACGAAAATCGACACAAGTTGACATCACCTCCACATGTGCAACTGTACAGATCGAAAGGTCACGCCTGGCATTGTACCTATGGGCAGGACGCCGCACTCAAATGATCGTAGCATTTCGGTTGATACAGTTCAGTAAGGACGTAGTACAGACGTCTGTGGAACAGTAGAGTGAGCACATATCATCCCACGAAGGACAATCACGGCCTGGTGATCGGGTCAGCATCATCCCGTTTCTCGCAGAATGCTTGTTAATTGGGGAAGTTGCTCAACGTGTGCACTGTAGCCTAAGTGATGCGGTACAGAGATGGAACCGGTTCCAATTGAGGATGTCCACCGCACAGGCCGCCCACGTCCGACAGGTACACCGGATGGCTGATATCTTCGGCTTTTAAGTCAAAGAAGCAGTGAGCTGAGTGCTCCAGATCTGAATGCTGCGTACGAGGGGGCTACAGGACGTCATCTACATCTACATGGATACTCTGCAAATCACATTCAATTTCCTGGCAGAGGGCAATCGGTTCCAATTGAGGATGTCCACCGCAGAGGCATCTCTTCAAATTGATAGGAAACGATTGCATGATGTGAATCTCCGTTACCGATGACCATGGCGAGCACCATGTCGCACGTCACTACAAAATGGATTCCATTATAGATGGGCAAGAAATCATGCAAAATGGACGCTCCAAGATTGGAGTCGGGTTTTGTTTACGAATGAAACTAGGCTCTGTTTGTACGCTGATAATTGCAGATAATGTGTTTGGAGACAACAAGATAACATCGAGCGCCTCCAACACTGTGTCCCTCATCTGTAGCAAGATGGTGTTGGAGTGGTGTTCTGGAGTGGCATTACATGGGGCACCTTATACCTTTCGTGGTTCTTGAGACCAATCTCACTGCTCTACGGAACAGGGAAGAGATTCGGCAACTAATACTGTGACTGTGTTGCAGAATTTTAGTGACAATCTGATGCTGATGGATGATAACCCACGTGATCATCGTGTTGTTCTCATGAACACGTTTTTTCTGCATGCTAGGATCACCAGAATAGAGTGGCTCGCCGGTTCTCCGGATATGAACCCAATCGAATATATGTGAAACTGATCGAAACGAGTCGTTTTCTGACATCGACAAGGACCACGCATTCTGCGCGACTTCCGCATAATTGTCATTGAAGTGTGGGACAGTTGGTCATGACTGCCTTGATGTCATCGATGAGCCCGCCGGTGTGGCCGAGCAGTTCTAGGCGCTTCAGTCTGGAACCGCGCGATCGCTACGGTCTCAGGTTCGAATCCTGCCTCGGCCATAGATGTGTGTGTGATGTCTTTAGGTTAGTTATGTTTAAGTATTTCTAAGTTCTAGGGGACTGATGACCTCAGATGTTAAGTCCCATAGTGCTCAGAGCCATTTTTGATGTCATCGATGGTATAGCACAATGGATTCATATCTGCATACGATCAAGGGAACGTTCAACCACGTATTGACGTTCATCAGCAGTGACATGAAACAATCCACCCCTCCCGGCCTCCCCACATGGGAAACAAGATTTTGTGGTTACAGAAATGTTTGTTTTTATCATTTGGTGATCTGGACACATTGTGGATGAATAGTTTATACACACATGCCGCTAAGCCAAGTTTTGCTTTCTTGCCATGAACTTCGAAATAAATGGATAATGCAAAACTCTTTTTGTTGTGTGTGCACTCCACAAACTACCTTATTCTGTGTGCCGGAGGGAACTTCTAGTATCACTAACATTTTCTATCTTTTTCTGAAATTCGTTAACAGAGCTTAGGAAACACACTCCCCATGGCCTCTGATTTTCTTTTCTTGAACACTTCGCGGGACGAATGCGCGAGATTTTAATACAGCGCGTATCTCTTCTTGAAATGTACGCTCTCATAACTTCAAAATTACAACAGAAAACCACGCGGTGATGCACAACGCCTCTCTTGTAGCGACTGCCGTTGGAATTTGTTAATCATATCCATAACACCCGAGTGTCTGCCCCTTCCTTAGGCAACTGCACATACCGTATTTCAGAAGAACGAAAGGTGGGAACATGAAGCAAGCTTTCTTCTGACGTCGGCAAGTACCACCACTTCCTTGGAGTGTACGTTGACCTGAAGTATCAAATCCCATTTATGTCTGAGTATGGTTGATGCGTAAATTGATGACCACGATTCTCCAGCAAGCAACAATTTTTGTACTCTATGGATCATCATACAAACTACGTAGATGGATATTCTCCCAGTGATTTAATAAGGTTCACTTTGTTTCCGTGGCACCACCTTTAGATGCCCTGATTACATCACGTGTACTATTCACATTGGCGCGGAATTCGCAAAGATCATGTACACCTCAATAATCATAATTATGATGTACCTAATCTGTTGCACGAAATTCATTCCAGGCCGTGTATCTTACTTTGTCTCATAATTTCCACATGCGTTAGCGTGTTAACGTATTGTAAAATATGTTAAAAATTATTCTGTCCGTCGTCTTTACACTTTGAGGCTCGTCGCTATAAACTGTCTGATAGTCCATTACTCTTTACATGTAATATTGATGTTCGTCTTGTAACGGGACATCCTCCTCAAGCATTACTTTTCCTCAACTGTAGTTGTCGATGCCAGTATTATTTTTCGGATTTTGGACAGGTCTGTATTATCATAGTTGCCTTTCTTAAAACTTTAATATAATTTTATACACAGTATGTTATATTTCAAGCTAAAGTTTATGAAAAGGAATTACTTTATAAAATATTTTAGTCTCGATAAGTACTAGTTTTGAATGGACAGTTCAAATTACTTTTTTTAGAATCATTTGAAATTACGAATTATTGGTACACTTAAAATCTCTATACTTAATTACGCAATCCTATACTGTGTACTATGTTTATTTCTGAATCATTTATGAAATAATAATCGAAACTAATAATGTAACTAAAACTAGTAGGAATTCATGTGTTAAGAAAAATTGCAAACCCTTTGGAATATTATTTCAGCAGAGTGAGGGAGTGGTAAGCGTGCCTCTGACGTGATCGAACGTATTTTTGTGCGAACAATGTAATTTCGGCTTCGTAATGTGAAAAATCAAAATGCTGTATGATGTACTAAAATGTGAGAAAACATATTTACGTAAAAAAAAAGCGATGGTTCACCTCCTCGGAGGAAGGAGCCCATTGTTTTCGGTATTGTGCATTTTAAGAGTGCTCCACAATGCCCACTCAATCTTTTGCAGTTTTAGTTGACTAAAACAAAATTTCCGAGTGCGCAGTTCGGATTTGCGCCGTGTATTTTTCGTGAAAACTTCGGGGTAAAGTCATAACAAGTGTTTTGTATTAACATGTAATTTAATTAATAATAATCTCTTTAATACAAAGGGTGCATAGAGTAGAATAACAGTTACAAAATAGTAAATCACAAGTATATCGCATGTAGCAAGGATATGGGCTCCTGAATTCGAGTAAATGTATTGAGGGATGTTTAACAGTTTGGATAGTACCATCATCGGTGAGGTCGGCATGATACACAATGGCATTTCTCATAAAATATTCAACCTCTCGAAGCAGATCGCAAGCGTATGTGACAAGAGATTCTGCGGGTTCAATTTAACCGTGCGCGGTGATATGTCCGATGGCCCAGCTAAGTAATCGCTTTGTGCCCTCCTTTCATTCCCTTTTCGACGCTTCCGTGACTCTCACAATCGCTCGCTACTGGAATTTTTAGGCTTTTTGAATACCCTTCAATGCGAGCTTGCTTGTGACATGCGTCTTCTGTGATTTACGAGTCATATGAGGCGACGTCTTTCATTGTTTTGTAATTTTCAATTTTTTTATTTTCCTTTCCGTCGATGCTGTAGCTCTCACATTCCATTGTCATTAGACTTTTAAGCTTTTTGAATTCCTTTTAACATGAGCTCCACTCTGACTTGCGTTTTCAGTATTTCGGAGCGTATTTACGAGTCATATGAGACATGTTTCACTACATAGTAATTTTTAATTCAATACCGATTTCCACTTATATTCCGGAGAATATTTTTATTGTCTCACGTAGGGTCCTAGTAGTGCTCCTCAAGCTCTTCGGAATGACACTCGAATCAATGTTCCGGTAAAACACGTTTCCACGCTGCACCAATATATAATATCACACAAAGCTAATTCCCAACAATCATGCCCATGCCTACACTGGTGCGATAATATCACAGGCAAAACAAATGTTGCGCGGAAAACAGGTGTATACGTGATACATACATGATCTATACGTTGTGGGCTCAACCACTGTTTACGCGTTTTTAGTCTCGTAGTTATTAGTGATACAAAATTGACGGAGTTTTGTCACACAAGAAAGTTCGACCGACGAGTAAATATACGTTTTTGCGTCAAAACAGTCGTTTCATTCATCGTGTTCAAGCACCACCTTGAATAAGGAATGCTTATATTTTAGTCGAGCTCTGTCAGTCATGAGTACGCTATCCGGCAGGGTATTAACTCCGCAAATTTCTGTAGCTGCTTGTATACAGTCCCGCTGTGACGGCCTGATTTCCAACAGCTATTTATAAAGCGCTGCTAAATGTCAAGAGACGACTTGTGGTCTCCGAACTCATAAGAATTTCGACCTTCTTGGACCTTGTCATGAAGTCAGTGTCAGGCCATTTATTAACAATTCTGTGAATACAATGCGAGTTGACCGAGCGAGATAGCGCAGTAGTCAGAGCACTGGACTCGCATTCCGGAGCATTGGCGTTCGAACTCCGCCCAGTGATTTTAATTTTCCGTTGTTACCCTAATTAGATTAAAGCGGATTATGGACGGTTCCCTCGTAAAAGTCCATGGCAGATTTCCTCATCATTTACATGTATACCGTGCGAGCCGCGTTACGGCTTTAAATGGAGGGCTCTTCGTCTCTCCAGGCTTATTTTCGGCCTCTATTGATTTCCTACTCGACGTAACGGAATCCCTGATATTCCATTAATTTACCAGAGCAAGACTACATATTGCACTGCAGTCCAAAAAATATCCACTCCCTAGTTTTTATCAATAAGGTGAAGAATGGATAGTTTAAAATTACATTGGTTGAGGTAACGATAGTTTTGTTGTATGTAGCTCAATGTCTAATATAAGCGGCAGTCGAATGAAAACCGAACACTCTCCGTACCACACAGTCTGCCGACAGGCTGTCCCACTATGTGTTTCGATTACACACCACAGTAGTAGGGGAACAGCATAAAGCCACATCAGAGGTGCAGGCAGCTGTTGGGTTATGACCTTGGTTGTTGGCAGTCTGGTCTAGTGTGTTCGTCCAGCTGTTGCAATGGAGGCAGTCAAAGAATAGCAGAGAGGTGTGGCTCATTTTCTGATGTCTGAGGATCCTGGAGTAAGAGAAATTCATCGTCGCATGTCGGCTGTGTGCAGTGAACACTGCTTGCCACTGACGAGTGTTGACGAGTGGCAGAGGAGATTCTGGGAAGGGTGCATATCTCTGCAAGACGATCGAGCCGAGGACAGGCCCGTCGAACCTTTATCCCTCATGTAGACTGACGCATGACCGACGATGAAATTCGTGTTCAGGTCGGCATTAGCCATGGCTCCCTGCATGCCTTCATCAAAGATCACTTGCATTACCGCAAAATTTTCTCGCAGTGGGTGCCGCATCAACTGACGGAGGAACAAAGGTGGACAGAATGGCGTCAAATCTGAATCATCTGCTACGATACCACGAGGAACGGCATGAGTTTCTGTCCCGCATTGTCACAGGGGACGAAATGTGGTGCCACCAATTGGAGCCCGTGGCCAAATGGCAAAGCCAACAGTGAAAATATCCCACATCTCTCCCGCCAAAGAATCCATAACTGTTCACAAGAGATCATGACGACCTTCCTCTTCGTCTGTGGGGGCTCTCTGCTCGTCGAGTTACTCGAGCATGTAACCACAATCGGTGCGCAGTGCTATGAAAACCCTTCGCAGAAACTGCGACGTGGCATAAAGTCAAAACGCCCAGGAACGCTGTCAGACAGAATCATCCTGTTGCCTGACAACCCCCGCCCTCGCACTGTCTGTAGGACGAAAGCTACGCTTCAGTTATTCCGTTGGGAAACACTACAGCACCCTCCATTCGCCGTGTCATTTTTCATATCTTTGGCGACCTAAAGAAAGACGTGCGTGAACGTCGGTTTCTGTCGAACGAGGGAGTGGAAGAGCAAGTGCGGTTGTGGACGCGTCAGTGGCTGGCCGCGCTCTACGAAACAGGATTTGATCGTTTCGTTTCCTAGTGGGATAAATGTCTTAATGCGTGTGGTGATTACTTTTGAACGGAACCATTCCATCGTCCCGTTGTGGTGGGTGTTCGGCTTTTATTTGACTGTCCCTCATACATTTAGGTTAATTTACGTCAAAACACGTGAACTTCCCACGGGTCCGCTTGAGAGAGATTTTTCTCGGCATTGAATGAAGCAAACTTACATACAAGGTAGGCTCGACTTCGTTGTACCAGACATTAATTATCTTCTCTATGAGCTCTATTTTAGATGCACAGCAATACCGGCGTAACTTGTTTGACAGTACTGACCAGATGTTCACAACATGTTTCATGTTACAGAGTTGCTGACCACCACGGTCTTACAGAGATCCTTCAAAAATTTCTGTGCAACCCTTAATCGCTGGCAACTGGCACTGTCTTCTTGAAAAACAAATGGCCCAAGCTTTGCAACTCTGAAACGATCATTACTTCCTTTTCAGTGATTTTACAGTGTGTCGTACGCCTTAAACACAGGTATTGCACATATTTTTATCCTCCCAACCTCTCTGGAACAAATGGACCTCACTCCATAACAATTCGAGTAAACGTTTTGGTTTTAATAACACACCCGTTACTCGGTCCCTCTCCTGTACTATCCAGAGTTCTAAGCCAGCATTACTACCACACATATCAAAGGGTTTTTCATCAGAGAAAATTACCCTTTTCCAGCCTTCCACGGTCCAGTTTTCATACATGTTTACAAACCTGAACCCCATTAGCGGTGTGTTCCTTAGCGCAGGCTTTTCCTACGAGACGTCTTCTTAATATTCATCTCTGAAAGTCGTGTAGGCACTGTTTGATGTGAAACAATCTTCTTGAAACCCTGTTCAGTTTTGGAAGCAATCTAACGCCAACACATTTTCCTTTCTCTCTTTGCTGGCATTTTTATTGACCTGCACAGTCGGAGACTTGCGTCATCATTACGACCTCATCGGTGTCGCAAGTATGACATTCCAGCGTTCCCCACTGTTTTGTGGTCAATGAACAGTTTCCTTGCAATTTCTTTATTTTCATTTCCAGCTTTTTTAAGACTAACACCATTCCCTGCTTCCCCGATGAAATATCCTTATTTCTTTCCTTAACATAAAATGAAAATTTTGGGTTGCATAATCTGAAGGGACCTTTTACAGATAAATGATGGCTATAATTAAACTTTCGCTATTGGAAAAGGCTCCCATGAAAACGAGTGGTCGTAGGACAATGAAACTTTGTGCAAACATTTGTAAGGACACGCGGAGGAGAAATAACGAATAAACGATTGAAAGAAATACATTTTAATTCGAGCATGAGGTTACAAACATTACAAACTTTGCTCATTGTGACTGCCATCTGCGTCCACGACAGGCTAAAGGTTGGTAAGGATACCATTTCAAAATTGTGCACATCACTTTTCGAACGTTGCAACACTCAACTCATGACACAGCTCGTACATTGTTTGAAGATCGCACATTCCGTCCAATATTCTCAGCCTTGGCAACAATAACTTCTTCAATAATTTGTGGTGCAGTTGGCCGTCGGCCTCTCCCAGGAGCGACTTCCAAATTGTCAGTCGACTTCCAAATTGTCACTACACATGATGGTTTTCAACCTCGACGTGGAAAGAGGACCTCCCGGTGTTCCTTTCAAGCGTCGATACTCGTGAAGAGAAACGCCACTGCTGCTGTCGTTTTGATAAATCAGCGTTATGAGTTAAGCCCTGCTCATCTTGTCCAGATCCATGGCGACTGTCTGCAACTGCAATGCACAATGATGCTTGTATTTCTACTGTAATTCGTCATACCAGTACCGGCACCTAACGGCAAATCACGGCACTATCGTTACTAACAACGCAAATCCCGCAGCGCAAGTCAGAACATCATTCCTATGATGTTTGGGACGCATACATTAAATAGTTTTACCTCTACACTGGCACCAGTGGCAAAAGTTCACGATAACCACCCTGTATTTAAAACAATAGTAAAGTCATAACAATGATGATTAACAACAATGGACATACAAAATATTAATTCGAAACTTACTATGCTTGTTTTCATGTCGGACCAGTGAGAGAGGTCTATTCCACATATCAGCAACGTTGTTGATACGCACAAAATGTCACCAGACAGTACTGCTGTGCCGTCTGGTGGCGTAATGGTAGGTTATTGGCACATAAAATTTCTTTCAAGCGAGTTATTGCCACTTGAAGCTTCACTACCAAATTGTCCCCCAGTAACGACCAATTGGTGTGCGCAGGTGGCTGCAAGAGGAGCAATAGGAGGGTACTTGCGCTCTCCTGGAATCTGCCGTAGACTTTCAGAATCCTCACGTATTTCTGTTAATGATTGTTTCCGGTTCTAGTTAACCGCGGATGTAGCACTGCCGAATGCAAGTTTTAGTAAATACTGCGCTGCTTGGTTGTCAGGTTCTTTACGGGTCATTATACAATTTTCTTGTCGTGGTGGTTGTTTCGGCGTTGTTTTTCAATCTTGGCGGTTGTGAATCTTTGCAGAATGTTGCCGAAATAGACTACCCCGTCTTCGCTCACTCGTGAAGCACGTAACGAGCTTCAAAAAGGGGCAATTCCAACACCCGGCACAGTACAAATATGGCTGCAGCACAAATACGGCTGCCAGACACCCGCTCTGATTCCCACGATAATAACGCCTTCGTCTACTGCACGCCTCAATCACAACGATAGGTTTATATTTGAGCTATCAACGCTTGCTCACTCCGCATTACATGGTAGAGTGATTGTAGTGACGTATGTGGAACACAGTCGTGCTGCAACATAGGTGTGGTCACCTATACCTCATCTGTGGGTCCAAACGCAGGAGAAATGCCAATTTGTGATCTGGCAAAGATGGAAACATGGCGAAATATCAAGGTCAGTAAGTCGTTTGGATCTTGTTAAAACTGTACGGAGCGCAACCCAGCGCGACACCCGACCATAGAATTACGAGTTTTGCAGTCCATTTGCCAAGGCTACACAACGCCATGCAAACGAGGGAGGTGAGGACCATTTTGGTTCGGTCCTAGCTATTGAGAGTTGGATCAAAAGACCCATATTAATAATAAAAAACATAAACATTGGATATACTGATGAAATTTGCTCCTCTATAATCTACCTTAAAAAATGACTGGGTAACTATCAAACATCTAAAATACAGCAAGCCGTGTGTACATCATGTCACATTTGTTTCATGGGGAACAACACATTCGCAGACTCAGCTAATCAAATATAACAAAAATGGCATATCTGGAATCTTGTCCATGTGTGGTACTTGAGACCACAGTGTATTCTTGTGCCATCATCCGGGAAAGTCAGACAAGAGATTTGCTTCGCAGCCGGTTGGCCGAAGGTAAAACAGTTGGTCACACAGACGATTTCTGTACTGGAGGTCAGTTCCAAACTCTCAGCGCTCCGAGCCGTAGGTTAAGTGGTTATAAGTGGGGCGCCACCACGAGTACGTCCCTGGCCGTTGTTTTTGAGTTCTGCCAACTCGAAGAGCCGTCTTGTGACTTTCTTGTTTTGGTACTTCTCTGCTTTTTTATTTACCGTTGCATAACAAAACGACATGGTTCCTTTCCGGGCTGTAACACTTCGAAGTCCTAAAATTCAACTATCTAAATTTTGTTCTGCTGTATTCTTTACCTTTTGTTCTGCTGTATTCTTTACCTTTCTTACTTTTTATTAGGGTATTGTGTTGCACGTGGAGGGCAGTGTGTCTAGAACACGTGATTTCCTGGTCGGTATTTCATTCTTGTGACCGATTTTTCACTGATGTAAAGGAACTGTCGCTAGAGACCGCCATAAATTCTTTCTATATATGCCACTATTATTGTTATTATTATCATTGTTACTGTTACTGTTAATATTATTATTTCTATTTTTCTCAGACGTCTGGTTAAAAATGGAAAGTGACGCGAACCTTCATCAAGCGTGACTTCCTTTTATCTGTACGGTATATGTTACATTGTATTTAGGAACTTTCGGGTTATTGAACACGTATCAATAATTACGGATTTCTGTAGTTGTATATATACGTTTGGATGTAGCTGTATTGCGTTGATGTACTGGTGGATATTGTTTGGTATGACTCCTGTAGTTGATAGTATAATCGGTATAATGTCAACTTTATCCCGATGCCACATGTCCGACTCCCTCAGCCAGCTGGATGTATTTTTCAATTTTTTTTCCTGTTTTCTTCTGTATATTTGTTGTATTGGGTATCGATATTTCGATTAGTTGTGTTAATTTCTTCTTTTTATTGGTGAGTACGATGTCAGGTTTGTTATGTGGTGTTGTTTTATCTGTTATAATGATTCTGTTCCAGTATAATTAGTATTCATCATTCTCCAGTACATTTTGTGGTGCATTATTATTATTATTATTATTATTATTAGTGGCAGCAGCAGTAGTACGAGTACTGCCAGTATTGACTTTATTAGTTAGTCACCATTACTTAATCACATTTTTACTGTAGACAATCAAATCATTTTAATACCATTTGTCATACTAAAATGGGTATTTCTTAGGTAACGAAGGAGTAAAAAAGGTACTGTATGTGTGAAACCCTGGTCAGAGGGCCTGGTGGCCCTAATCAGATCAGGTTAAATAAGTAAACAAAAGGTTACCTGTATTTTCTACAGTTTTTGTTGTTGTGAGACATGAGACTTGTGTTTCGTGCAGCGCCTTTATTTATTCTGAATTTTTGAGTGTAATGTGATATATTAAAGGTATCTTTACCGTTGACTTCACTGCGCGTAAAATTCTGTACATTTTTAAAATTAGTTATATAACGTATAGTAAGTTAAGCCACACCTCGTCAGTCGTGCACCATCTTGTAACTTGAAACAGAAGGTAGTTTTATCATGTAACAAATAATTTTTACAAATAACCTGAGTTTCTGTAAGGTGTTAACAATTTTTCCTGTCTCGAAAGTAGAATTTTTGTGGTTAGTTGTTAACAGCTTCTCTTTCAAAATGCTTTTAGCTTGTAACTGGTTTTTCACAATATTTCTGTTTAATTTGATTTCAGTTACCGATTATTGTTATGCAGTAGAGTAGATAGACTATTAAATACAGTATTTACAAGATTTTCACGATTTCAACATTTTAAAACCTGAATAGAATATTTGTTTTTAAGTATATGACCATGTTGTACTGTACCTTGGAGCAGTTTTTCACGTCTGGAACCTTACTTTTCCGGAGTAATTTTTGTAATTTCAGAAAAAGACCGCAGCGCAAATAAAGTGAATGCTATCGTTTCGAAATGGAAAAAGAAAATACCTTAAACTTCCGAGCCGGAACTCTGTCAAGTGTTCAAAAGTACAACACTCCCCCCTATTGTATTGGCCCGAATATGAACCACGCTTTCTCTACAAAATGCTGCCACGAAAACGGATGTAGCTTGTCCGCGCGACACCACAAATACCAGAATATTTCAGCACCCTAGAAACTTCAACTGCAATGCTCGTTCCCTGTTTCGAAATGAGACATCAGTACCGCTAGTGTATCGAAATTAATCTTTGTAAATGACGTAACAATTTAACTGTCTACGGAGGTCGACGTTTCTTTTATGTATTAACTACTATAGCGCTCACAGTTCCGTTTTTTTATATGGTAGGAGGGGTATAGTTTTTCTCTGTATGAAAAGTAAAATTTAGGCGTTATTAATGAGTGGTAAAGACGAAAGAAGAAAAAAAAAAAGGCGGGCGCCGAAGGAGCTATAATGCTAATTTGAAGCTCGCAGTTATCCGATATGCGAACAGTGCAGCTGATAAAGATGCTGGGAAAACTACGATTTAGACCAGGTATAGTCAACCTTTTTCATCTACCGCTCACTTCACTTTTGTATCACTGTTAATAGCAAAATTTTCTAACCGCCAACTGGTTTCCTAGTAATGGTGATTTGTGAAGTTGGAAGCAACTTTAAAAATTTATAGAACAGAGTTACAATAAATTAGAGAATATAATAACAATTATTTACCAAACGCTTTATATCAAAACGGTATGAAATACTAATGAAAATGTTTTTAAAACACCTAACACCCACCATGGAACGCCCATTAGGGGGCGGTAGAGTCGCGGTTGACTGCTACTAGTTTAGACGAATCAATGTGCGGCGTTGAATCGCAATGTATAATAAGCAAAAAGCGACATTTGATAAAGACAATCCTAAAGAGCGCGAAAAACTGCCTAGTACCCTGAACTTGAAGCGAGGCTTATTTCCTTTGCACAGGATAATAGGAGATACGAACCTATCTCTCGACAAATAATACAGTCTAGTTAAGGACTTTGGAAATTGCGGTGGCCTTAAACGTAGCACAGGCAGAATTCCTTGAGTGTATCGGTAGGTGCCACTGGCTTGTGCGAAGAAGTCGCCTCTCTATCCGACGAAGTACTTCACTAGCACAGAGGTAGCAAAAAGCTTTTGCCGAGAAACGCGTCAACTTCCAGTGGCAGATCTAGTGCGCTGCTCATTAAGACCTATGCTATTGCTGGATGTCTTAAAAGTTACCTCACATCGGAAGTAAAGAACAGAGTTGCTGCAATGGAGACAGGCCTAATAGTTATACCTAGAGGTATGACTTCAAAATTTCAGGTAACACTAGTCATCATAAGCCAGCCATTTAAGACCGTCTACGAAACTACTATTTCGATTGTCTTTAAGAAAGCACTCACTCCATTTCGCAAAAATGAAATACCACCGGTCAGCTTTACGTGTGAGAAGATACTCTCTATATGGCGCACTGTATCGCCAAACTATACCCCCAAAGGGTTCAAGCAGTGCTGTGTCCGGTGCTCTTGAATCCCTAAAGGGTAGTCAGAGCGACGTACTATTGGAGGAGAGTGACGAAGTACTGACAGTGTTGAAACAAAAGCCGGTAGTGAAGCTAAGTGACATCACTGAAGATCGTATTGGAAGGCTGGTATTACTGTGTAATTTATAAGCATCAAAACACACAAAACGTGATTAATAGCGATTATCTTTGGGCAGTTTTATAATTGAGTAACGCGATAAAGCTTTTGCCACTGAGCGCATTTTTCCCTCTAAAAATTAAGGGTGTGGTTTATCCACATGTGGCTTATACGAGGTGCATTCAAGTTCTAAGACCTCCGATTTTTTTTTCTAATTAACTACTCACCCGAAATCGATGAAACTGGCGTTACTTATCGACGTACACATTTTTCACAACGCTGGCGCCATGATTCCATGGCAGCGGCGAAGGCTTCTTTAGGAGTCTGTTTTGACCACTGGAAAATCGCTGAGGCAATAGCAGCACGGCTGGTGAATGTGCGGCCACAGAGAGTGTCTTTCATTGTTGGAAAAAGCCAAAAGTCACTAGGAGCCAGGTCAGGTGAGTAGGGAGCATGAGGAATCATTTCAAAGTTGTTATCACGAAGAAACTGTTGCGTAACGTTAGCTCGATGTGCGGGTGCGTTGTCTCGGTGAAACAGCACACGCGCAGCCCTTCCCGGACGTTTTTGTTGCAGAGCAGGAAGGAATTTGTTCTTCAAAACATTTTCGTAGGATGCACCTGTTACCGTAGTGCCCTTTGGAACGCAATGGGTAAGGATTAGGCCCTCGCTGTCCCAGAACATGGACACCATCATTTTTTCAGAACTGGCGGTTACCCGAAATTTTTTTGGTGGCAGTGAATCTGTGTGCTTCCATTGAGCTGACTGGCGCTTTGTTTCTGGATTGAAAAATGGCATCCACGTCTCATCCATTGTCACAACCGACGAAAAGAAAGTCCCATTCACGCTGTCGTTGCGCGTCAACATTGCTTGGCAACATGCCACACGGGCAGCCATGTGGTCGTCCGTCAGCATTCGTGGCACCCACCTGGATGACACTTTTCGCATTTTCAGGTCGTCATGCAGGATTGTGTGCACAGAACCCACAGAAATGCCAACTCTGGAGGCGATCTGTTCAACAGTCATTCGGCGATCCCCCAAAACAATTCTCTCCACTTTCTCGATCATGTCGTCAGACCGGCTTGTGCGAGCCCGAGGTTGTTTCAGTTTGTTGTCACACGATGTTCTGCCTTCATTAAACTGTCGCACCCACGAACGCACTTTCGACACGTCCATAACTCCATCACCACATGTCTCCTTCAACTGTCGATGAATTTCAATCGGTTTCACACCACGCAAATTCAGAAAACGAATGATTGCACGCTGTTCGAGTAAGGAAAACGTCGCCATTTTAAGTATTTAAAACAGTTCTTATTCTCGCCGCTAGCGGTAAAATTCCATCTGCCGTACGGTGCTGCCATCTCTGGGACGTATTGACAATGAACGCGGCCTCATTTTAAAACTTTCCAGTCCGGTGAAAAAAATCGGAGGCCTTAGAACTTGAATGCACCTCGTATTCGGACCAGAACGATAAATACATCTTTCGACGGGACGGAATGTAACTCTTCCTAGTCCTCTCGATTGCTTCTGTCAATATGTATATCGGTATTAATGAATGAGCTTCTTCCAGTAGGAAAATGAATATACCATACGAGGTGTGATCAAAACGTAACCGCGCGACCGCTGCGGTCGCAGGTTCGAATCCTGTCTCGGGCATGGATGTTTGTGATGTCCTTATGTTAGTTAGGTTTAAGTAGTTCTAAGTTCTAGGGGACTGATGACCTCAGAAGTTAAGACCCATAGTGCTCAGAGCCATTTTTCAAAACGTAACGGGAATTATGTTGTTCTTAAAGACTCTTTACTTACTCTTCTCCTTCAAAGTAATCCCCATCAGATATAATAACAAAAGGCGTGTGTATGTAAATTTTCATAGGAATTTTTCTTGTTTTCGAATGTCTGCAGTCGCGCTCTTAACGCTTGAATTGCGTAGATTACGCGCACAGCCTCGGCAGGGAAGTTGCGCTGCATAGTTTGACGTAATCTTTGCTCTGTGAAGATTCGTGCCAGATTTGGGTGTTGATCGACGAGAGGAGACAGGACAGTTGAGCTTTGGTATTAGATACGAACAGTCGAATTTTGGTTTCGTAGCAGTAAGCAGCAAACAATGATTTTTTGGAATTATATTACGGATTAATGGAAGATTTATTGTGGAGAAAAAGAACTGATTTTTACATTGGCACAATTATACGCTTTGTGAGAATGGATAACAATGATTAAAATAGTTTTATTTGCGGCAGCGGTTTGATAAGCAACAGGTTCATCAGACGTCCATATTAGGTACCTTTTTACTTTTCACTTTTTTTAATTAGGATTTATCGATCATTGAGAGAGAAAAGAATTTAAGAAACAGACTTTGGAATTTGTTTAAGGAAAGATTGCACATATGAAGTTTAATTAAACATGTGAATTTTAATTTTTGTAATTCTTGGATTACAGTTACGGGATTTCAGAGAATGCTTAACTGTTATTGAAGTTTCGTTAAATGTTATTAAGTCAAAATATATGAGACTATTATCGAGTTCATTTATCCCAGATTCATTGTCCACATCCTGAGAGTCAATTAATTTTCAGTTTATTTAAAACAATTATCAAAAGTGAACCAAGAATGATAGCAATATTTTTTGAGAATGTATTGCACCTTTGCGTATCTCATTAGTTAGATTTAGCAGCTCTGTTACCGAGACGCGCTGCAGCTACAAGAGCAGTTTGCACGGTGTTATCCAGTGCGAACCAGGTAAGCCAAATAGTGTAATACACAGATTGTTTTTACAGGTACCAACTTTAATTTCTAAATAGCCAGTTTTTCATCAAAGTTAACAGTGAGATTTTGTAACAATAAGTTTCATACAGGGCACGATTTTCTTAGAATTCTCGCAGTCAGATTTCTCTATGCATTTTTCTAGCTTTACGCTAGCTGTGGTCCCAGTATGCGCACCATTCAAAACAGGAAGCCCCAAGTTCAGCATCTAACAGATAATTTAACATTAAAAACAAAATCAACATTACAGAACCTCTTTCACTAAAATAAATTTAAGCAGGTATCTCTCACTAGGCGCCATTCCTTCTAGGTTCGGGCGTTGGGGAATTTTCTGAGATTTTTTTTTCCAAGTAGTCACATAAAGTACACTGCCCCTGGTCGCTATTTGCTTGTAGTTTTGTTTTGCTGCTGCGCTATTTACTAAACACTTCTGTTTTATTAGAGCTCATTGCTATAACTCCTGAAACTTTATTTATTTATTTAGAATAGTTTTCTTTCCTATTATAATTACCATGCCGCGCAACACAGTAAATAGCAAGTCGTGTAGCAACCATTCTCAGACAGCCAATATGCAAACTTTCAGACGAGTCACTAATTAATACTCCAGAGACTAATTCAGACACAACATTTTTTGAGGTAGATGCTTCCCTCCCAGCTACTCAGTTTACGAGTAGTATGGACGATACACAGAAATCAGATAGCAACATTTCTCCGAACTTAAAAATTTCTTTTTATGATGAGACGCGAGACTCGAGATTAAAAGATTTAGATAATGCGCAGTCTGATAGTATCACCACACAGACGGCGCAAATTTTTTCGGAAAACGCAGCTGTCAGTGAAAACAAAACGGACGGTCAATTCATCACACAGCAGTTAGCACGAATTCTTCGCAGAAAAACGAACTTATGCTTCAGCACTTATTACAGGAAAGTAACAAAATACTAACAAATCAGTTATCAAGTTACCTTGAAACAAAATTACAAGAAAACAACAAAATAACTGCAACAAAATTACAAGGAAACAACGAAATAACAATAAAACAGCAAAATATTTGAAACAATACGAAAAGAAAGCAATGATTCAATCATAAAGAAGGTAACGACTGTCTTGAAAACTTAATTAACAGAACCTATACAACCGCGCTGCTGCTACAGTCGCAGGTTCGAATCCTACCACGGGCATGGATGTGTGTGCTGTCCTTAGGTTAGTTCGGTTTAAGTAGTTCTAAGTCCAGGGGACTGATGACCTTAGATGTTAAGTCCCATAGTGCTCAGAGCCATTTTGCTGTGTATAGATATGCCAACAAGTAGTAGCAGTTCCGAAAAAGTAGCTGAAAAAAGAACTTTTTCTGAAGATAACTTAAGAATTTTTAATCTCTTACTGGCGAAGGAAAACTGGGAAAGCATCGCTTACCAATCAGAGCGATGTTGATAGCATGTACATGAGTTTTCAGAGCAACTTTCTTCACTATTTTAATCTAGCATTTCCAAAAGTAGTAAAAACAGTAAAACCTAACAATAATAAGCAATGGGTAACTAAAGGAATACAAATTTCTAGTGAGATAAATAGATTTCTGCAGTACTGTTGTAAGAAATATAGAGTAACCCAAGAATTCGCAGATTATTCAAAAGCCTACAAAAGAATTTATGGCAGAGTAGTCAGACGCAAAAATTATGTGGAACGGCAATTTAAAAAGAAACTCATCTAACAAAATGAGATCCACGTGGAGAGCTATAAAGAAAGAAACTTGTTGGAGTTCAGTGCCAAAGAAAAACAATGTATCATTACCACTAGAAGGCTCAAAAGGCACAGACCCAAATCCAGTTGTGGAAAAATTCAATGAATACTTCACTTCACTAGCTCAAGACCTCATTCAAGTACACTGTCAAGAACCAGTCCCAAGTTTCTCCAGCAAGTCAGTGATCTCGACTGCTTCTATGTATGCTTATGAAACAAACCCCAATGAAATTATAAGTAAAATTAAATCATTAAGCAATAAAATGTCAAGTGGTCTTGATGAAGTACCTGATTTCATATTAAAAACATATGCTCACCACATAGCAAACCCCTTGGAAAAAATTTTCAACCTCTCTTTAAAAACTGATGTATTTCCAGATATTTTTACACTACTGGCCATTAAAATTGCAACACCAAGAAGAAATGCAGACGATAAATGGGTATTCATTGGACAAATATATTATACTAGAACTGCCATGTGATTACATTTTCACGCAGTTTGGGTGCATAGATCGAGAGAAATCAGTACTCAGAACAACCAACTCTGGCCGTAATAATGGCCTTGATACGCCTGGGCATTGAGTCAAACAGAGCTTAGATGGCGTGTACAGGTACAGCTGCCCATGCAGCTTCAACACGATACCACAGTTCATCAAGAGTAGTGACGCGTATTGTGACGAGCCAGTTGCTCGGTCACCATTGACCAGACGTTTTCAATTCGTGAGAGATCTGTAAAATGTGCTGGCCAGAGCAGCAGTCGAACATTTTCTGTACCCAGAAAGGCCCCTTACAGGACCTGCAACATGCGGTCGTGCATTATCCTGCTGAAATGTAGGGTTTCGCAGGGATCGAATGAAGGGTAGAGCCACGGGTTATAACACATCTGAAATGTAGCGTCCACTGTTCAAAGTGCCGTCAATGCGAACGAGCGGTGACCGAGACGTGTAACCAATGGCACCCCATACCATCACGCCGGATGATACGCCAGTATGGCGAAGACGAATACACACTTCCAATGTGCGTTCACCGCGATGTCTCCAAACACGGATGCGACCATCATGATGCTGTAAACAGAACCTGGATTCATCCGAAAAAATGACGTTTTGCCATTCGTGCACCCAGGTTCATCGTTGAGTACACCATCACAGGCGCTCCTGTCTGTGTTGCAGCGTCAAGGGTAACCGCAGCCATGGTCTCCGAGCCGATAGTCCATGCTGCTGCAAACGTCGTCGAACTGTTTGTGCAGATGTTTGTTGTCTTGCAAACGTCCCCTTCTGTTGACTCTCGGATCGAGACGTGGCTGCACGATCCGTTACAGCCATGCGGATAAGATGCCTGTCATCTCGACTGCTAATAATACGATGCCGTTGGGATCCAGTACGGCGTTCCGTATTACCCTCCTGAACCCACCGATTTCGTATTCTGCTAACAGTCATTGGATCTCGACCAACGCGAGCAGCAATGTCGTGATACGATAAACCGCAATCGCAATAGGCTACAATCCGACCTTTATCAAAGTCGGAAACGTGATGGGACACGTTTCTCCTCCTTACACGAGGCATCACAACGACGTTTCACCAGGCAACGCCGGTCAACTGCTGTTTGTGTACGTGAAATCGGTTGGAAACTTTCCTCATGTCAGCATGTTGTAGGCGTCGCCACCGGCGCCAACCTTCTGTGAATGCTCTGAAAAGCTAATCATTTGCATATCACAGCATCTTCTTCCTGTCGGTTAAATTTCGCGTCTATAGCACGTCATCTTCGTGGTGTAGCAATTTTAATGGCCAGTAGTGTAAAATATCAAAAGTTTCACCACTGCTAAAAAAGGTTCTCCTGAAAAAATATCAAACTACTGACCCGTGTCACAGTTAAGTTCCTTCTCAAAAATTCTAGAATAACTCTTCTATGACAGGCTTTTAAGTTTCATAAATAAATATGCACCTCTTACAGTACAACGACATGGTTTTAGAATTTTCGAATTCTTAGACTGCATTTTAAAATCCCTTGATCAACATAAATTAGCTGCAGGTATTTTTCTAGGTATATCAAAAGCCTTTGACGTCCTGGACCATAACATTCTGCTCGAAAGATTAGAAAGACGAGGAGTAAGACGTGTAGCACATAGCTGGTTGTGGTCATACCTAAAAAACCGCAGGCAGAAAGTATCACTTCAGTATGAATTCAACAAAATGAATAAAACAAGAAACAACTCCTTTCTTTCTAGCGAATTACCAATAAAATATGGTGTACCACAGAGCTCCAGTTTAGGTCCACTACTCTTCTTGATTTATGTGTGTGACTTAGTTAAATATATGAGTCCCACAAAAACTATCCTGTTGCTGATTATACCAGCATATTGCTCACTGGATCCAGTCCATAAACTTTGCAGTCCACAGCAGGAAGTACTATGAAAATACATTCTGAGTGGTTCACAAAAAACAACTCAATATAAATACCGAAAACACTGTGTGTGTCGATTTTCATTTAATTCCACCAACTAATCAAATGTCTATTCAAGCACAATTAAAAAATGATCCCCTAGAAAATGTAAGTGTCACAAAATTTTTGGGTCTATGGGTTCAGCAAGACTTAAAGTGGGACACACATATAAATAACTTGTCTAGAAAACTATCATCTGTGTGCTATGGCCTAAGAATTTTAAAGGCTACAACAAACAAAACAAGAGTACTGCAGGCATACTATGCACAGTTCAACTCACTAGTCCGATATGGGATCGTTTTCTGGGGATACCAAACTGAGTGCGTAAAGGTTTTCAGAATGCAAAAAAGAGCTCTAAGAATAATTTGTGGCCTTAAAAAGATGGAGTCCTGTAAATCACATTTTACTGAGCTTGGTGTTCTAAATGTTCCAAGTTTATTCATTTATGAAACTATCTTGCTCACTAAGAACTACCTCCTGAAAACAGGCAAACTGCTACAGAACAAAAATGTACACAAGTATAGTACCAGAGGAAAAACAAATATAGATAAAAAATATCACAGGACAACCACCTATCAGAGGAGCATAATTAACATTGGTGTAATACTACACAATAAGTTACCAGAGGAAATAAAAAATGATACTCAGCCAATATTTAAAGCTAAACTAAAGGCATTTATAATAAAGCACTGTTTCTATTCCGTCAGAGAATTTCTGAATACATACCAAAATTAATTGTAATAGTTACCTATTTTTAATTTGCCACTATTTTTAATTTGCCTACTATTTTGCAATTTATCTTTGACCTGTCCAATATCAATTGTACAATTTGTGCTGTATGATAAAACTGGACCAATAAAAAATCAAATCAAATCATAACAATTTCAGAGACTTCCACTCTCAGAGATATTCATTATGTACATGTATGTGACAGCAGAAATTTATAAATTGCTGATGTTACATTACTATTTACATTGAAAGAGAACTGATTAAAATTAAGAGAAACAAATAAAGCAGTCAGTTATAAAGTGTTGCTGCACTAATATTATGTAAATATTAGGGTATACATTGGAACAAAAGTAAATGATAAGGGCCAGATGTACATAAATAAATATTAGAGCTATCTATCTATATCCGAATCCCGCTCCAGCTACTGCCGGGTCTGGGTGCTGACGAGTCCTCTCCATTTGGCTCGGTCCTCCCACCACTTTTCTTCCTCCACTTGCTGCCAGGTCACACCTCTCCTTTCAACAGATATTCTCACTCCCATTTTCCACCGTGTTCTTGGGCGCCCTCTAGGTCGTTTCCCATCCATCTTTAGTTCTTCCATAATTTTGGGGAGTCTCTGCCCATGCATCCTCTTAACATGCCCATACCATCTTAATCTCTTTCTTTCAATTTCTTCTCTCATACTTTCTTGTTTGAGGTCCTTTCTAATCTCTACATTCCTTACTCTGTCCATTCTTGTTTTTCCCTTTACTGCTCTGAGAAATTTCATTTCACCTGCTTGCAGTCTGCTCCAGTCCCTTTCTTTCATTGTCCATGTTTCTCCACCATAGGTGACAATAGGGAAGTAATAATTCTTATACATCAGGAGTTTTGCTCTTTCTGGAACTTCATTATTCCAAATCAGATGTTTTATTGTTTGGTAGAAATTGCCTCCCTTCTGTAACCTCCTATTAATTTCGTTAGTTATTCTTCCATCCCTAGATATTTCACTCCCTAAATAAGTGAAACTTTCTACCACTTTGAGGGGTTGTCCATTCAAGGTAATATTTCCATTGATTCCTTTCTCTCTTCCAAATACCATTACTTCACTCTTATCTTTATTTATTCTTAATCCATACCTTTTCATTATTTCCTTCCACGCATCAAGCTGAAACTGTACATCTACCTCTTTATCAGAGCTATGAACATATTATGGCATACATTGAAAGCACAGTGATTGGCTTGGGATGGAAATCCATATATAAATATTACAAATGTGAACTTTTCTTTACTTTAAATTGGAAAACAGGTGAATGAAATTTTAAAGAAAGGCTGCATTGGCTGGTTCGGTTCGTTCATTGAGGAGATTTTGTGGCGATTTTCTTTTATGTACATATATTTCTATCTCTTCAAGCAAATTCATAAGGCTACCTTTCTCAGCCTGATGCAATAGTTGTGCATGGTGTTCAGTGTATTGCACCATGCTGACAAAGGTAGCCTTATGAATTTGCTTGAAGAGATTGAAATATACGTACATAAAAGCAAATCACCACAAAATCCTCTCAATGAACAAAACCGAGTCAGCCAATGCAGCCTTTCTTCAAAATTTCGTTCACCTGCTTTCCAGTTTCAAGTAAAAAAGTCCACTTTTGTAATATGTATAATATTTATATATGCACAACCACCACAACCCATTTACTGTGCTTTCAATGTATGCCATAATATGTTCCTAGTTGTAATATTTATTTATATACATCTGACCCTTATCATTTACTTTTATTCCAATGTATGCCAAAATATTTACATAATATCACTGCGATAACACTTTATAACTGACTGCTTTATTTGTATATCTTAATTTTAATCACTTCTCTTTCAATATAATAGTAAGTAATGTAACATTAGCAATTTATAAATTTCTGTCACATACATATACACTCCTGGAAATTGAAATAAGAACACCGTGAATTCATTGTCCCAGGAAGGGGAAACTTTATTGACACATTCCTGGGGTCAGATACATCACATGATCACACTGACAGAACCACAGGCACATAGACACAGGCAACAGAGCATGCACAATGTCGGCACTAGTACAGTGTATATCCACCTTTCGCAGCAATGCAGGCTGCTATTCTCCCATGGAGACGATCGTAGAGATGCTGGATGTAGTCCTGTGGAACGGCTTGCCATGCCATTTCCACCTGGCGCCTCAGTTGGACCAGCGTTCGTGCTGGACGTGCAGACCGCGTGAGACGACGCTTCATCCAGTCCCAAACATGCTCAATGGGGGACAGATCCGGAGATCTTGCTGGCCAGGGTAGTTGACTTACACCTTCTAGAGCACGTTGGGTGGCACGGGATACATGCGGACGTGCATTGTCCTGTTGGAACAGCAAGTTCCCTTGCCGGTCTAGGAATGGTAGAACGATGGGTTCGATGACGGTTTGGATGTACCGTGCACTATTCAGTGTCCCCTCGACGATCACCAGTGGTGTACGGCCAGTGTAGGAGATCGCTCCCCACACCATGATGCCGGGTGTTGGCCCTGTGTGCCTCGGTCGTATGCAGTCCTGATTGTGGCGCTCACCTGCACGGCGCCAAACACGCATACGACCATCATTGGCACCAAGGCAGAAGCGACTCTCATCGCTGAAGACGACACGTCTCCATTCGTCCCTCCATTCACGCCTGTCGCGACACCACTGGAGGCGGGCTGCACGATGATGGGGTGTGAGCGGAAGACGGCCTAACGGTGTGCGGGACCGTAGCCCAGCTTCATGGAGACGGTTGCGAATGGTCCTCGCCGATACCCCAGGAGCAACAGTGTCCCTAATTTGCTGGGAAGTGGCGGTGCGGTCCCCTACGGCACTGCGTAGGATCCTACGGTCTTGGCGTGCATCCGTGCGTCGCTGCGGTCCGGTCCCAGGTCGACGGGCACGTGCACCTTCCGCCGACCACTGGCGACAACATCAATGTGCTGTGGAGACCTCACGCCCCACGTGTTGAGCAATTCGGCGGTACGTCCACCCGGCCTCCCGCATGCCCACTATACGCCCTCGCTCAAAGTCCGTCAACTGCACATACGGTTCACGTCCACGCTGTCGCGGCATGCTACCAGTGTTAAAGACTGCGATGGAGCTCCGTATGCCACGGCAAACTGGCTGACACTGACGGCGGCGGTGCACAAATGCTGCGCAGCTAGCGCCATTCGACGGCCAACACCGCGGTTCCTGGTGTGTCCGCTGTGCCGTGCGTGTGATCATTGCTTGTACAGCCCTTTCGCAGTGTCCGGAGCAAGTTCCTCTGTTCTAAGGAATAAACCATGTTGTCTACAGGACACTTGCACGTTGTGAACAGCACACGCTTACAGCAGAAAGACGACGTACAGAATGGCGCACCCACAGACTGCGTTGTCTTCTATATCTTTCACATCACTTGCAGCGCCATCTGTTGTTGAAAATTGTAACTACTGTATTTTCGAAAGTTTGTCCGCCTGAAAATGTACTGTTGTCCCAAGCGTATTGCAACAAACGGTGTATTTCTATCGCTGCTCGTTTAGTTTTTATTGCCGTTTCAAATATACCGGTCATTTTTGAAACACCCTGTAGTAGTGAAGGGTAAACAGTGCTGACACCTCGATTCTGCCGAGCTCAGACAGTTGTGCCGATCCAAAACGTCTCACAGCAATGCTAAATGAAATGTTGCCTTTTTCCACGTACTTTCAAGAAGGACCGCGCAAAGCCGAGTGACAGTCTGGGCCTTGGCCCGCATATGATTTGCACACGCTGCAGGAGTGAAGTCTGACACGCCGTGGCTGGCCCTGCATATATCCTTTTCGACTGGCAACAATAAATTAAATATTCGAAACAGCTGAAACTGCAAACATATATCAGGTACATGTGTATTAAAAAAAAATAAAAAAAATTGAACTCGGATCTATAAAGCCGCAAAATTAAAAAATTATCATTACTTTTTGATCACAAGTCATATATGTTGTGTGACTGAAGTTCTCGAATATTGGGACATTGTCCACTCAAACGTGATCTGGGATTCTGAAGAGGCTAGGAAAAATCCTGATATTCGCCTCCTAGAGTTCTATGCACAATGGAAGGTAGTGGGATAATGCACAGTAGCAGAAGGCAGAGCATCACGGAACACATCAGCCAACAACGTCAGTTTCATGCTTCTGTCAATAACGTGCATCTGGTGAGCTGAGGAAGTCTACACATGCTAAAATAAGAGTCACAAGCAGTGATAAAATAAAACCCAACCAATCCAACAACATACAAAACGAAAGGATTCACAAAACAACGTCCTCTGTGAGGCAAAGTAATTAAATCTGATCACACACAAACAATAATCTTCTTTGAAACTTCCTGGCAGATTAAAATTGTGTGCCAGGCTGGGACTGAAGGTTAGAACCTTTGCGTTACGCAGGCAAGTGCTCTACTGACTGAGCTTCAGAAGCACAACTCACAACCCATGCCCACAGCTTTACTTCTGACAATACCTCATCTCCTACCTTCAAAATTTCACAAGACCTTTCCTGCAGAACTTGCAAGACTAGCATTAGTGGAAGAAAGTATAGTGCGGAGACGTGGCTTAGTCACAGCTTGAGGGATATTTACAGAATGAAATTTTCACTCTGAATTGGAGTGTGCGCTGATTTGAAACTTACTGGCAGATTAAAACTAAATTGTGGATGGTGAGTCGCACTTGGATAGCTCAGTCGATAGAGCACTTGCCCGCCAAAGGTAAGGGTCCCGAGTTTGAGTTTTGGTCCAGCACACAGTTTTAATCTGACAGAAAGTTTCAAATCAGCGCACGCTATACTGCAGAGATAAAATTTCATTCTGAATAATTTTCTTCATTTTGAATTTAAATGAGAAATAATGGTCTCTGATGTGATTAGTACATTGGCAGAGTTCAATAACACTTGGAGTTTTAAATAAGTTGGGTCGCACGCTAACTGCTGCTGAAAACTAACTGGAACATTTCTAAGTCAGGTCAGATGCCTATCACTGAAGATCGTTAATCAGCAAGATCACAATATTCAAGTCGACTGACGTATACCATTTCTGGAGCTCGGAGTCCGAGTGAGGCAGAAGTCGGAGGAGACAAGCGTTGCAACTGTGATATCTGGCTGCTTGTGATAGCTGCTGTCGCGATCCTTCATGATTGGTGCTGTGGTCGTAACTGCCTGCCCCGCGTCTGCACAGCCTCTTAAGTACAGCTTTGGCGGAAGGACATTTGCTCGGTGTACTTGGGGGCATCTGCTGAAGAGCCATTCGAAAACAAAAGAGTGCATTGTACTCGGCCGAACTGTTTACGTGCTGTCTTGCTGAGGCAAAGTCACCTGCCGGATGGAGCATCAAATATCTGCCATCACACCTACATTGCTGGTAGACAGAGTTGCTCGATATAGCAGTACACTGCAGACTGACTGTTATACATGTCATGTTTATTTTAGTCTGTTTACAGATGATGCAGCTATCTATAATGACGTACTGTCTAAAAAAAGTTGATATGATTTAACAGTGGTGCTATGATTTGCAACTTGTCTTAAACATACAGAACTGTAAAACTGTGCACTACAGAAGACGAAAAAATGTACAAGGGGGTGATCTTAAAAAATCTGGACGGAGAGGGCACTGTCATTCTTAGACGTAGTGTAGAGTTCTCCCGCTAATTGGGGTTAGAAGAGACCTTCACGAAATAACTGTGCAGACAACGTCAGTCTGTAGGTCAACGTGTGAGTGTCGTGTTGTATTTCTCTGACTTTTGGTGTGTTCCGATTGTGAAGTCATTATGGCAACTTTAAAAGTACAAAGAATGTAGACTACAACATATTAGTTAAAAGCATCGCAGATTCCTTTGAAGCTGAACAGTATCGAAATTATCCAGTGAAATTGCATATTCCAGTGAATTTCGATAATGTTCAGCTTCAAAAGAATATGGAATGCTTTTAACTAATCTGTTGTACCCTGCATCCTCGAAGACGATGATTGATAACCGAAACCGGATGATGACTAAAAAGACAAACAAAAGGCTGATGGCTAAAATGGACTTTATAAAATCCTTTATGGCTGTTGAACCCCACCTTTCTGAAACATTACAATCGAGGAGAACATTGAAAAAATCCGCCAGGAAATCAGTGTGGATCGTTGTTTCGCAATCGCCAGAATTTCAACACAGACAGTTGTGAGCTGGAGCTCGTGCCAGTCGATTATGACTGAGGATTTCCACGTGAGACGTGCTCTGCTATATTTGTTCTGCACCTTCTCACACAGGAGCAAAAAGCCATGCGCTTGAATATGTGCAGAGTAGTAGGGTAGCAGGGGTTTGTGGTGCAATTAATGATATCAAATTAATACGCAAATTCTTTAAACTGATCAATTAATCACCCCAGCCCCTGGCAACACCCACCCACCTCCACCCCTTACCACGTCCACCCCCTAACCCGGATTACGTCATGTGTTTCTCAGCCGACCACGTGCCCCAACTCCCCACTCCCTCTACCGCCCCTCCCCCAACCCCCCACCCCCCAAACTACTCTATTGGGGGAATTTCGAATTTTGGCGGGAATTTATTTGCCACAAGGCCCTGCGGACATCTCACTCCACCCCCCCCCCCCCCCCACCACCACCACCTGGGAATTGACGGGATATTAATATTGGCAGTACCTTTTCTGGGACTCAAAACCTGGTCCTTCTGGGCGGAAAACCCAAGTGCACCCCTCTAAACCAATTAAACCACGAGAGGCACTTGGAATCGACCACAAATTGAGAATGGCTGTATTCTTTCTGGGACTCGAACTCTGATTGTACTGGATGGAAAGCCCAGTGCACCCCCTAACATATGGATGCTGTCCAGATGTGGGAGAGGAAGGTTAGGTTAGTGTGCTTTATTTAGTTTGGACCGGAAACTGACGCAAAGATCGAGCCTAATTACATAACTGATTACAAAGATTGGGCTTAATTACACAACCATATACTTAGTGTTACACAAGGATTGCATAAAATCGCAATAAACTGCAAAAAACTGACGAGACCATACAACTGGTGTTATCCCGCTGGGAAAATATTTCGCAATACCACTCGAAACTAACGACAGACACACTCAAACTCTACACTACACCTACAAGCTAGCGGGAAAAAGGCTGGGGTGTAAGGTACCATCTATATTCTTTTTGGTGGAAGTACATTCTACTGACGAGATGCTGTTGTTCGACAGGGAGGAGTTTAAAAAGTGTATTACCTGTAAGCATACAGTATCTATCACTGTTTGATGTCAGAGTTCGTTACACATGCCTGCTCAAAAATCATCCTGCAGCCCAGGTAATCAAAGCCAATAGACGCTACCACAACTGATGCAAAAAAATGTGTCACAGTTCTAATTATGCTTCGAAATTGTCATGAAATAGCAGCACTCGTAATGAACAGGTCATAATCCACATGTACTGGGGAAAATCATCGTCCTAAAAGACTGCAGTGGAGGTGGTAGTTGAATGTACGTTCTCCTCGATAGGCGTCAACAAACAGCCGAAAATCGAGGCCGCGTTCCTCTCTCCCTCCATCTATAAGGGGGAGGGGGGACACAGGCTTCTTGAAATGGGCAGCCGCTCCAACGAGCATCTTGTAGTTCCTCTGCACCCCCACTGCCGCTCCCTTTGCGCTACTCGCGATACGCAACATGCCTTCAGATGACAGTCCTAGGCAACACAGAAGGGAAATTACATAGCACAACCCCGCCCATCTGGTGAACGGTCCAGATCAGCACTCGGCTTTCCACCATCTGGCCGCTGCCTTAAGGCGATGCTCCTATGCCAGCACAGTAGAGTGTATAGTCAACTAAACAATAGGAGATAAAAGGACAGCTGCCTCAAGTAGAACTAGTTTGTCTAAAATGTAGTGACAGAGCCTGCACACGCTGCCCCCTGAACAGAGAGTAGCTGTGTCTGGTGACCACCACAGCAGACACGTCCGCCCCTCTCCCTCGCCTGCAGCAGCCCACCTTTCGGCGATAGAGAACAGTTGTATTTGACGTCAATGCATCTATGATCAAGCATCTATTAAAAATAGCAAAACACATTTCCGACCATAATAAATGTCCTCTTTCCACGAAATAGGTGAAGTCCATTTTCTCTTAGTTTTATGAGCAAAATCGGTATAGTTTTTACGTTCGACTGCCGTCGCATTACATTATTTTGTGACGTCCAATGAAGTGTACTGCCACCGAACACAAATAATCAGCAGAGACATGCACACACAGCGTAAAATCAGAAAAAAACTTTGACTATTTTGATGTGACAGCTACCGATCACCACAGAATGTCCTCGTTATTTCGAAACCGTCATCAGAGTAAAGAAAAAGTGAGGATTTAAACTCCAAAGAAAAAAAATCCATATTAAGCAAGTTCTTGCAGCTTGTTGAACAAATGACACGACCTGAGAGCGTCTCTCGCGTTCAGTGTCTGCAAATAAACTCTGATGCACGTGTGTATTACAAACATTTCAGACAATCTTTCACAACACTGGCACACATTCGTTTAACGTTTGATAACAAGAAGGTATATTACAAAAGAATGTATCTGTTTTGTACACTATGACAGGAACCCTTTTACCTATGCGATGTTTTATCATGCTAGCGTTTACGTTTACGAAACAAATCGTGAGAGCCTGTCTCGCTCTGTGTAGGTGGGAGATTGAAATTTCGTTAAAAGATATCGCTGAAACGAAAAAAAAGAAACGGTTGTCAAGAATCATTCCGTGGCGCCCTAGCCATCTGTTTCACCCGCCAGGCGACACGTCATTGATATCAATTCGATATGCTAATTAATTAAATTGAACATGAGAGTCACTTTGTATGGCGATTAATTGTTTTCTTCAGCAGTCGGATTACACTCGCCAAGTAGGACAACTGGGAATCGATGGAGGGAATATGATGCTATTTTCGAGGAGCACTATTGAGCTAACCACAGAGGGATTCTACAACCCACAACATACATTTGGCGTAAGGACCACGTTATTAAAAAAACACGGTCCTAACGTCTATGTTACCATCACCCTCCATAAAAAGCCGTCTTGAGTCTACAGGCATACAAGTTCGCTTATAGTGTTATGCTTTCAGGAAGAAATTCTGTCCGAAATGCTGTCCGCAATTTGGAATCAAGTCTATCCATTCAACCGCATTTTTGCGTTGGATCCTGTAGAGACATCTTTTAATGATTACAGCCACTGGTGAATCATATTCGTGCCACCCTTGTATCTCGGAACGAGTCACCCTTTTTTTTTTCGAACCTATCTAATAAGGATCCCATACACCAAGAACTCCAGCGCTGTTTTTAGACAATCCATCTGCATCTTATAACTGTTCCTAAGTCTCTGCCCCGTCCTCCCTGCAGCTTAGTCCATGTGATCCGCCCAATTTAAGTCTGACTTGCACAGAAGTCGGAGAGCGCTATATCTAAGACCTTCTGCATCCTTTGGGAAAACAGGACGAGCGGATTTAATGTGACAGGAGCGCGTTTTGACCATTCGGTGGAAATAGGAACATGGTGTCATAGCTACGCCAACCGTGTATAGTGTGTAAGGCCAGCGCCAAACGAAGCTTTCCCCTGCAACACGAGGTAGTAGAAGAGATAGTACGAGCAGTTAAGGTGATGTTTCATGTTGGGAAAATTAGGAAGACTACACGTCATACGTGGCATGGAGGAAGGACGAAGATTTTGTGACACATCTCCGAACTACATACATGTAGTCCGAAGGAGATCTCTGTCTCTCAGGGTGCATTCATGTCTATCACCCAAACATATGTGACGATCCTATTAAATATAAAGGTACTGGTTTATTAAAGCCGCTGCAGTCATGGACTGTGTGGCTGATCCCGGCGGAGGTTCGAGTCCTCCCCTGGGCATGGGTGTGTGTGTTTGTCCTTAGGATAATTTAGGTTAAATAGTGTGTAAGCTTATAGACTGATGACCTTAGCAGTTAAGTCCCATAAGATTTCACACACATTTTTTTTTTATTAGAGCACGTGGTTCATGATCGAAGTCGCTTCCACAGACCGGTGTAAAGTTTAATCAAATGGTTCAAATGGCTCTGAGCACTATGGGACTCAACATCTTAGGTCATAAGTCCCCTAGAACTTAGAACTACTTAAACCTAACTAACCTAAGGACATCACACACACCCATGGTTCAAATGGCTCTGAGCACTATGGGACTTTACAGCTGTGGTCATCAGTCCCCTAGAACTTAGAACTACTTAAACCTAACTAACCTAAGGACATCACACACATCCATGCCCGAGGCAGGATTCGAACCAGCGACCGTAGCAGCCTCGCGGTTCCGGACTGCAGCGCCAGAACCGCACGGCCACCGCGGCCGGCAAAGTTTAATCATTTGTACTGTAGGATGACCATGTCCAACAGACTATCAACCACACACGAGGTTTCCTGTACTGCTCCTTCATAAGCTGTTTAATACATTGTTGTTTTTTTTCGGTTGTAACACACCCAATCAGAGTACACGGCCATACTTCTTTTTTTTTTTTTTTTTTCCTACCATGACTTCCATGACTTAGAGATCCATGTTAGCAGATGCAAATCCGACATTAACACGTATGGATCCTCTGTCCCTCACAGAAAACTGAATATCACGTGGCATAGACTCTACAGCTACCACAACAAAGGCTGGTAGAAATAAAATACAGGTGCGATGTTTCTCATTGACAGAAATGTGGAAGACATCACAACATATGGAAAACTGGAAGAGTTTTCGGTATTGTAGAGCGCTTCCAGTAGCTGTTCGAAGGTGATTACCGGTACAGTTAATCTCATCTTCCGATCGACAGGGAAACGGATGTCTCGGTGCACTGTTTCAGAAAGCATTGTTCCTTCATTTTGCAGTCATGTACATGATTACTGTTCCGGTGTTGACCATCGCCAGAAGGTGCTGCTCACAACATGCGTGAGGTAGCACAGATAAAAAGAAGTACTGTTATCTTATTGGCGAAAAAAAAAATTAAGAACGTGTAGAGTATCGCAGCACACGGAAATAGGACGAGTCTGTAGCAATGAGGAACGCTACCTAACAACTGTATTAAGACCTCTACATTTAATCCCATGTCCCACAGCGACAAGTAGCAGATATCAAGTGTTCTATCAAGTTTACCTCCATCTCAACGGAATGGTGTCAGTCAATCATTATCCGGTAATCAACAGCGTACCCAGTGGACGGTCGGGATTGGAAAGACGCCATTGATATGGAGTGATGTACTGTAATACACACCGCAGTTGATAGCAGGATCAATTTTAGCAATTTTACCTAGATGTCAGAGAGAGTAATATCACCACATTCTGCAACCTGTGTACAAACAGAGTGAGCTATAGGGCCGTGTATTGACCACTCGGTGGAAATGGGAACATGTTGTCGTAGCTCTGCCACCCGTGTACTATGTGTAAGGTCAGTGTCAAATGTAGCCTGCGTCTGCAATACGACAACAGTACAAACAGGTGTGGTGGTGTTTCTTTCTGGGAAAAATAGGAAGACTCAACATCGAAGCTGATACGCGTCTCTCAGGATCCATTCACGTCCATCATCCAAACATTCTCTCATCGTTATTCTGTACCATCCAGCAGAGAAAACTTAAGAACTATAAAACTCCATTAATTTCATCCAATAGATTTTTACCACATCTCTCACTTCCGATATATCGAAAACGAATACCGCCCACATGCCGGCATTCACCATGTGCGGTAATCCGATTAAATATACAGATATTTATCCATTGGAGCAGGTGGCCAGTGATCGACGTCGCTTGCACAGACCGGTGTGAAGTTTCATCGCCTGTACTGTACGAGAACCTTCTCCCACATGTTATCAGTCCCAAGAGAGGGACCCTGTTTTCATTGTTTGTTACACCGCTTTTTCTGCTGTAACACGATTTGTACACTGCCTTACATTTTTTTCCCACCACGACTTCAACGTCTGTATCAGATTCTAAAGGGAGATTGACTCCCCCCAGGAAGCTAGACATCGCATGGTGTAAATCACATTATGTGGTAATCAACAGCCTACCTGGACTGTTGGGATGGAAAAGACACCGTCGATGTGCTATAATAATAAGCATCATAGTTGATAGTGCGATCAATTTTAGCAATTTTATCGTGATATCAACACCGACAAATGACGCGGCAGCATGCTTACCAATTTCTGTATCATCGCTAAACAGCCCCTCCACTACTTTGCGAGTACCATCGCGAATGTAAGTAGATGAGTGTGTGTGTAAAAGGAATTCACATAGGGGTTGTGGCCGTTATTAAACATGATTAAAATACACTCCTGGAAATGGAAAAAAGAACACATTGACACCGGTGTGTCAGACCCACCATACTTGCTCCGGACACTGCGAGAGGGCTGTACAAGCAATGATCACACGCACGGCACAGCGGACACACCAGGAACCGCGGTGTTGGCCGTCGAATGGCGCTAGCTGCGCAGCATTTGTGCACCGCCGCCGTCAGTGTCAGCCAGTTTGCCGTGGCATACGGAGCTCCATCGCAGTCTTTAACACTGGTAGCATGCCGCGACAGCGTGGACGTGAACCGTATGTGCAGTTGACGGACTTTGAGCGAGGGCGTATAGTGGGCATGCGGGAGGCCGGGTGGACGTACCGCCGAATTGCTCAACACGTGGGGCGTGAGGTCTCCACAGTACATCGATGTTGTCGCCAGTGGTCGGCGGAAGGTGCACGTGCCCGTCGACCTGGGACCGGACCGCAGCGACGCACGGATGCACGCCAAGACCGTAGGATCCTACGCAGTGCCGTAGGGGACCGCACCGCCACTTCCCAGCAAATTAGGGACATTGTTGCTCCTGGGGTATCGGCGAGGACCATTCGCAACCGTGTCCATGATGCTGGGCTACGGTCCCGCACACCGTTAGGCCGTCTTCCGCTCACGCCCCAACATCGTGCAGCCCGCCTCCAGTGGTGTCGCGACAGGCGTGAATGGAGGGACGAATGGAGACGTGTCGTCTTCAGCGATGAGAGTCGCTTCTGCCTTGGTGCCAATGATGGTCGTATGCGTGTTTGGCGCCGTGCAGGTGAGCGCCACAATCAGGACTGCATACGACCGAGGCACACAGGGCCAACACCCGGCATCATGGTGGGGGAGCGATCTCCTACACTGGCCGTACACCACTGGTGATCGTCAAGGGGACACTGAATAGTGCACGGTACATCCAAACCGTCATCGAACCCATCGTTCTACCGTTCCTAGACCGGCAAGGGAACTTGCTGTTCCAACAGGACAATGCACGTCCGCATGTATCCCGTGCCACCCAACGTGCTCTAGAAGGTGTAAGTCAACTACCCTGGCCAGCAAGATCTCCGGATCTGTCCCCCATTGAGCATGTTTGGGACTGGATGAAGCGTCGTCTCACGCGGTCTGCACGTCCAGCACGAACGCTGGTCCAACTGAGGCGCCAGGTGGAAATGGCATGGCAAGCCATTCCACAGGACTACATCCAGCATCTCTACGATTGTCTCCATGGGAGAATAGCAGCCTGCATTGCTGCGAAAGGTGGATATACACTGTACTAGTGCCGACATTGTGCATGCTCTGTTGCCTGTGGTTCTGTCAGTGTGATCATGTGATGTATCTGACCCCAGGAATGTGTCAATAAAGTTTCCCCTTCCTGGGACAATGAATTCACGGTGTTCTTATTTCAATTTCCAGGAGTGTATATTATGTGACAGTGACGGCTAACTACCACTGATTACTGAATCAAAAGCGATATTGTAAATAACTTGTATTCATTGTAAATTATCTCACGATAGAAATTAGATCATATTGAACAAATCATGAATGAAAACAAATTAAACAAATTGTACACTGTTCTTAGATATACTACACTGGTAAGATTGGCTCTCAGCTCTTAATGTCAAGTTGATGCGAAGTTAGATTTAATTATGCCCCTGGATAAGCAAATGGTAAATGCGATCTGACTGCGTTCCTATAATCTCAATGTTAAGTTGATGCGAAGTTAGATTTAATTAAGCCCCTGGATAAGCAAATGGTAAATGCGATCTGACTGCGTTCATATAATCTCTTTTGTGTCTGAAATAATACGTACTTTGGACACCACCACCAAGAAACAAACTAAACCACATGCAAAAATACAAATACTCAATTACGAATCGTACGTAAAACTGCATGGATGCTCAGTGGATGGCAAGAACACGATCCAACAACTATTTCTGAACTTTACTGCCGCTGCTGCAAGTTTTACAATACCGTCTACCAGCGTGCTGGCTCCGTCGATACTGCTGGGTCGACGACTGCAGCTGTGAAGTCGCTGAATTAGGGTTGTTGTTGTTGTTGTGGTCTTCAGTCCTGAGACTGGTTTGATGCAGCTCTCCATGCTACTCTATCCTGTGCAAGCTTCTTCATCTCCCAGTATCTACTGCAACCTACATCCTTCTGAATCTGCTTAGTGTAGTCATCTCTTGGTCTCCCTCTACGATTTTTACCCTCCACACTGCCCTCCAATGCTAAATTTGTGATCCCTTGATGCCTCAAAACATGTCCTACCAACCGATCCCTTCTTCTAGTCAAGTTGTGCCACAAACTTCTCTTCTCCCCAATCCTATTCAATACCTCCTCATTAGTTACGTGATCTACCCACCTTATCTTCAGCATTCTTCTGAAGCACCACATTTCGAAAGCTTCTATTCTCTTCTTGTCCAAACTAGTTATCGTCCATGTTTCACTTCCATACATGGCTACACTCCATACAAATACTTTCAGAAACGACTTCCTGACACTTAAATCTATACTCGATGTTAACAAATTCCTCTTCTTGAGAAACGCTTTCCTTGCCATTGCCAGTCTACATTTTATATCCTCTCTACTTCGACCATCATCGGTTATTTTACTCCCTAAATAGCAAAACTCCTTTACTACTTTAAGTGTCTCATTTCCTAATCTAATTCCCTCAGCATCACCCGACTTAATTTGACTACATTCCATTATCCTCGTTTTGCTTTTGTTGATGTTCAT
This sequence comes from Schistocerca cancellata, assembly GCF_023864275.1. Taxonomy (NCBI): domain Eukaryota; kingdom Metazoa; phylum Arthropoda; class Insecta; order Orthoptera; family Acrididae; genus Schistocerca; species Schistocerca cancellata. The sequence goes on along the minus strand of NC_064630.1, from coordinate 426,360,576 downwards.
CTTATATCCTCCTTTCAAGACACTGTCCATTCCGTTCAACTGCTCTTCCAAGTCCTTTGCTGTCTCTGACAGAATTACAATGTCATCGGCGAACCTCAAAGTTTTTATTTCTTCTCCATGGATTTTAATACCTACTCCGAATTTTTCTTTTGTTTCCTTTACTGCTTGCTCAATATACAGATTGAATAACATCGGGGAGAGGCTACAACCCTGTCTTACTCCTTTCCCAACCACTGCTTCCCTTTCATGCCCCTCGACTCTTATAACTGCCATCTGGTTTCTGTACAAACTGTAAATAGCCTTTCGCTCCTTGTATTTTACCCCTGCCACCTTCAGAATTTGGAAGAGAGTATTCCAGTTAACATTGTCAAAAGCTTTCTCTAAGTCTACAAATGCTAGAAACGTAGGTTTGCCTTTTCTTAATCTTCCATTTCCATAATATTGTCCTCAAGTACATCGCCCTTGTATAAACCCTCTATATACTCCTTCCACCTTTCTGCTTTCCCTTCTTTGCTTAGAACTGGGTTTCCATCTGAGCTCTTGATATTCATACAAGTGGTTCTCTTCTCTCCAAAGGTCTCTTTAATTTTCCTGTAGGCAGTATCTATCTTACCCCTAGTGAGACAAGCCTCTACATCCTTACATTTGTCCTCTAGCCATCCCTGCTTAGCCATTTTGCACTTCCTGTCGATATCATTTTTGAGACGTTTGTATTCCTTTTTGCCTGCTTCATTTACTGCAGTTTTATATTTTCTCCTTTCATCAATTAAATTCAATATTTCTTCTGTTACCCAAGGATTTCTATTAGCCCTCGTCTTTTTACCTACTTGATCCTCTGCTGCCTTCACTACTTCATCCCTCAGAGCTACCCATTCTTCTTCTACTGTATTTCTTTCCCCCATTCCTGTCAATTGTTCCCTTATGCTCTCCCTGAAACTCTCTACAACCTCTGGTTCTTTCAGTTTATCCAGGTCTCATCTCCTTAAATTCCCACCTTTTTGCAGTTTCTTCAGTTTCAATCTGCAGTTCATAACCAATAGATTGTGGTCAGAATCCACATCTGCCCCAGGAAATGTCTTACAATTTAAAACCTGGTTCCTAAATCTCTGTCTTACCATTATATAATCTATCTGATACCTTTTAGTATCTCCAGGATTCTTCCAGGTATACAACCTTCTTTTATGATTCTTGAACCAAGTGTTGGCTATGATTAAGTTATGCTCCGTGCAAAATTTTACAAGGTGGCTTCCTCTTTCATTCCTTCCCCCCAATCCATATTCACCTACTATGTTTCCTTCTCTCCCTTTTCCTACTGATGAATTCCAGTCACCCATGACTATTAAATTAGGGTAAGTCTCTCAAATATCTTGAGCAGAATAAACTACTCAGAAACTGCTAATACCACAAGCCCTATATTTCCTCTAAATGGTATACGACGCTATCAAGACCGGCTCAACAACCTTTAAGGTGCAGCCCAGTGTGTCTTGTACTAACGTGCAATACCAGTATGATAGTTCTGTGCACTGGTTGACTACATTCAATGGTGACTGCCAGCCTATAAGGCGGAATCAACTGCAATTATACTAGTAGTCAATGCAATGCCTATCGTGGACGCTGATGTCCTACTGTAGCTGCAGACTCTAGATCATACACAGCACAGTATTCAGAATCTATGTCCCTATGTCAAGGCTACCGAAGTTTGGGACCGTCCGCTTTCACGGCACAAGACGCTCTCTCCTGCCTCGCTCTGCACGATCCTCTTGCGACAATCTTGCCGCCAAACTCTAATCAGCCAATCCCGACGCTGCAAAGGCCTCCCACATTTCCCTCGCAGAGTGATACAATTTCTCCACCTATCCAAAAATTTCTCTGTTCAAACAGCGGGCGTTGACCCTCAGTGTTTCCCGCACTTTCTTATGAACTGCCCAATCAGAGCTCAGCCCATTTGCCGCTAAAACAGCGCGCGACCGGGCGGCGCCAGTGCGTACGTTGGACGCTCTCTGTCTGCTCGACATTTCCCCCCTCTCTCTCTCTCTCACACCTGGCACCCGGCGGCGTTCCTTTTGATGCTTGCAGGTCAGCGGCCGCATCCCCTGGGACCCCGGCCCCTGCACAATGCTCTTCCGGCGCTCGCCGGCCTTCGCCTCCCTGGCTGTGCCCGACCACTCCTCGCCTCCACTGGCAAATTCACTTTGCTCACACCTACAGCATGCAACTAAATATTATTATTACCAAAGCCCGTATTATTTCAGACATGTGTTTAATCATCACGTATCTCTCTTTCTAATCCACCGAATAAGACTAATTAACCATTATATGGGTTTATTTACTCCAAATATGCAGAATAATCTGCGAAATGAATGTCACAAATGAAAGCCACCTTTCTCAACCCCTTCCTTCCTGGAAATTTTATACAAGCAGGATGATTCTCAGTGTCATCATGCGCAGTGAAAATTCTCATTTTCCTGAACAAAGCACAATTAAGAAAAATGGTTCAAATGGCTCTGAGCACTATGGGACTTAACTTCTGAGGTCATCAGCCCCCTAGAACTTAGAACCACGTATACCTAATTAACCTAAGGACATCACACACATCCATGCCCGAGGCAGGATTCGAACCTGCGGCCGTAGCGGTCGCGCGATTCCAGACTGTAGCGCCTAGAACCGCTCGGCCACTCCGGCCGGCCTCATGTCCTTAAAAAATGTTCAAGAAAAAGTAAGTAAACAATATTTACGAAATTTAACTCCTTAGAAAACGGCAGATCTTAGCCTTAGACTCAAGGTCCTCTGACTCTTCACTTATCCTTCCCTGCGTAAGTAAATTTTTTTAGTGTGGCCACCTACGTTTAATTATTTAAACATGTAATTACATTCTCATTTGAGTTAACTTGAAGAAAACGTGTTATTGTTTCTGGGCGTTTTTCTGTTCTGATGTTTGTGTTGAAATTCAAACATACAGTCCTTTTTAATATGTTCTGAACAGGCCCAGTACCTGTATCATGTGTAGACATGTGAAAGACAAGATGAATATCAATTTAATACTTCATGGCCGTTCTACTATCATGAAACACACATATCATTAAAACATCATTGAATCACACAAAAATAAACGTATGAAACATACATAGACACTGCATAATGAAATATTAAGACACAAAACATAATAGAAAAATGCATCTATAATAATATGAAAGCAAAAGATAAAATACAAAATACAATAAGACATGTTGTTGTTGTGGTCTTCAGTCCTGAGACTGGTTTGATGCAGCTCTCCATGCTACTCTATCCTGTGCAAGCTTCTTCATCTCCCAGTACCTACTGCAACTTACATCCTTCTGAATCTGCTTAGTGTATTGATCTCTTGGTCTCCCTCTACGATTTTTACCCTCCACGCTGCCCTCCAATGCTAAATTTGTGATCCCTCGATGCCTCAGAACATGTCCTACCAACCGATCCCTTCTTCTAGTCAAGTTGTGCCACAAACTTCTCTTCTCCCCAATCCTATTCAATACCTCCTCATTAGTTACGTGATCTACCCACCTTATCTTCAGCATTCTTCTGAAGCACCACATTTCGAAAGCTTCTATTCTCTTCTTGTCCAAACTAGTTATCGTCCATGTCTCACTTCCATACATGGCTACACTCCATACAAGTACTTTCAGAAACAACTTCCTGACACCTAAATCTATATTCGATGTTAACAAATTACTCTTCTTGAGAAACGCTTTCCTTGCCATTGCCAGTCTACATTTTATATCCTCTCCACTTCGACCATCATCGGTTATTTTACTCCCTAAATAGCAAAACTCCTTTACTACTTTAAGTGTCTCATTTCCTAATCTGATTCCCTCAGCATCACCCGACTTAATTTGACTACATTCCATTATCCTCGTTTTGCTTTTGTTGATGTTCATCTTATATCCTCCTTTCAAGACACTGTCCATTCCGTTCAACTGCTCTTCCAAGTCCTTTGCTGTCTCTGACAGAATTACAATGTCATCGGCGAACCTCAAAGTTTTTACTTCTTCTCCATGAATTTTAATACCTACTCCGAATTTTTCTTTTGTTTCCTTTACTGCTTGCTCGATATACAGATTGAATAACATCGGGGAGAGGCTACAACCCTGTCTCACTCCTTTCCCAACCACTGCTTCCCTTTCATGCCCCTCGACTCTTCTAACTGCCATCTGGTTTCTGTACAAATTGTAAATAGCCTTTCGCTCCCTGTATTTTATCCCTGCCACCTTCAGAATTTGGAAGAGAGTATTCCAGTCAACATTGTCAAAAGCTTTCTCTAAGTCTACAAATGCTAGAAACGTAGGTTTGCCTTTTCTTAATCTTTCTTCCAAGATAAGTCGTAAGGTCAGTATTGCCTCACGTGTTCCAACATTTCTACGGAATCCAAACTGATCTTCCCCGAGGTCGGCTTCTACCAGTTTTTCCATTCGTCTGTAAAGAATTCGCGTTAGTATTTTGCAGCTGTGACTTATTAAACTGATAGTTCGGTAATTTTCACATCTGTCAACACCTGCTTTCTTTGGGATTGGAATTATTATATTCTTCTTAAAGTCTGAGGGTATTTCGCCTGTCTCATACATCGTGCTCACCAAATGGTAGAGCTTTGTCATGACTGGCTCTCCTGAGGCCATCAGTAGTTCTAATGGAATGTTGTCTACTCCCGGGGCCTTGTTTTGACTCAGGTCTTTCAGTGCTCTGTCAAACTCTTCACGCAGTATCTTATCTCCCATTTCATCTTCATCTACATCCTCTTCCATTTCCATAATATTGTCCTCAAGTACATCGCCCTTGTATAAACCCTCTATATACTCCTTCCACCTTTCTGCTTTCCCTTCTTTGCTTAGAACTGGGTTGCCATCTGAGCTCTTGATATTCATACAAGTGGTTCTCTTCTCTCCAAAGGTCTCTTTAATTTTCCTGTAGGCAGTATCTATCTTACCCCTAGTGAGACAAGCTTCTACATCCTTACATTTGTCCTCTAGCCATCCCTGCTTAGCCATTTTGCACTTTCTGTCGATTTCATTTTTGAGACGTTTGTATTCCTTTTTGCCTGCTTCATTTACTGCATTTTTATATTTTCTCCTTTCATCAATTAAATTCAATATTTCTTCTGTTACCCAAGGATTTCTACTAGCCCTCTTCTTTTTACCTACTTGATCCTCTGCTGCCTTCACTACTTCATCCCTCAAAGCTACCCATTCTTCTTCTACTGTATTTTTCCCCCCCATTCCTGTCAATTGTTCCCTAATGCTCTCTCTGAAACACTCTACAACCTCTGGTTCTTTCAGTTTATCCAGGTCCCATCTCCTTAAATTCCCACCTTTTTGCAGTTTCTTCAGTTTCAGTCTGCAGTTCATAACCAATAGATTGTGGTCAGAATCTACATCTGCCCCAGGAAATGTCTTACAATTTAAAACCTGGTTCCTAAATCTCTGTCTTACCATTATATAATCTATCTGAAACCTGTCAGTATCTCCAGGCTTCTTCCATGTATACAGCCTCCTTTCATGATTCTTGAACCAAGTGTTAGCTATGATTAAGTTATGCTCTGTGCAAAATTCTACAAGGCGGCTTCCTCTTTCATTCCTTCCCCCCAATCCATATTCACCTACTATGTTTCCTTCTCTCCCTTTTCCTACTGTCGAATTCCAGTCACCCATCACTATTAAATTTTCGTCTCCCTTCACTACCTGAATAATTTCTTTTATCTCGTCATACATTTCATCTATTTCTTCATCATCTGCAGAGCTAGTTGGCATATAAACTTGTACTACTGTAGTAGGCATGGGCTTTGTGTCTATCTTGGCCACAATAATGCGTTCACTATGCTGTTTGTAGTAGCTAACCCGCACTCCTATTTTTTTTATTCATTATTAAACCTACTCCTGCATTACCCCTATTTGATTTTGTATTTATAACCCTGTAATCACCTGACCAAAAGTCTTGTTCCTCCTGCCACCGAACTTCACTAATTCCCACTGTATCTAACTTTAACCTATCCATCTCCCTTTTTAAATTTTCTAACCTACCTGCCCGATTAAGTGATCTGACATTCCACGCTCCGATCCGTAGAACGCCAGTTTTCTTTCTCCTGATAACGACGTCCTCTTGAGTAGTCCCCGCCCGGAGATCCGAATGGGGGACTATTTTACCTCCGGAATATTTTACCCAAGAGGACGCCATCATCATTTAATCATACAGTAGAGCTGCATGTCCTCGGGAAAAATTACGGCTGTAGTTTCCCCTTGCTTTCAGCCGTTCGCAGTACCAGCACAGCAAGGCCATTTTGGTTAATGTTACAAGGCCAGATCAGTCAATCATCCAGACTGTTGCCCCTGCAACTACTGAAAAGGCTGCTGCCCCTCTTCAGGAACCACATGTTTGTCTGGCCTCTCAACAGATACCCCTCCGTTGTGGTTGCACCTACGGTACGGCCATCTGTATCGCTGAGGCACGCAAGCCTCCCCACCAACGGCAAGGTCCGTGGTTCATGGGGGGGGGGGACATACATACATACATACATACAGACATACATATGTTATTTCATGGATAAATTATTGTCGTTTTTATAATGTCCTTTGCTGATCCTGAAAAAGTTTTAGAACACACATCAGTTAAATTTAGCTACAGAAAGACGTTGATATTCACCGACCTAACCATGTTGTTTTCACTTGCACTATCACAACACTTTACACTTGTAGATTATTGCATTTGTGGCGCTGTTGAAAGGTGCCGATGGACTCCCGGACCCACGGCTCGATGGTGGTTCAGCAACAATGGTAATCAATCAGGAATCTCCTCTGACGTACAATAGGCCTCTCAATTAGCTGCAGGACTGCCAGAACTATGGCTGGCTCAGTCAAGAGGTGTAAGATGACGATTTAATTAGTAGTGCACAGATGTTGTGCTGCGTACTGACAAGGCTTTAGGAACCTATACTCTTCTTCAACGACTAAGGACTTGTGTCACTGTTTCCTATTTAATTCTTTGTGTTCTTCCAATCTCAAACGGGTACCTAGTCTTCTTTCTTCATGTTACGTTTCATCAGCTATTGTTTTTGGATAGGGAAATTTTGTGACAGTTAGGATGAGGAGATGTTAATATGTTTATGTATACAGCTGCAATACCATAGTGTAGAAGGCTTTGGATGCATCCACACGAGCTGTGTTTACTGTTGCCTCTCAGTCAGCGTTCGTCCACTACAACCTCATTGTCTGCAGCGAGATAATGGGCAGTCGGCTTCGAGCCGCCCTCCTCTCCGCTGAGCCATTCAAGCTTTGGACCCCCCACTATGACGGTCAGCTGTTGTGTAGCCCGCCGCTTGTTGTGACGGCAGTCCGCCGCACGGTTCCTACTTTTCGCCACTGCGGCCACGGAAAGCGACAGTGATTTCTCCTCGCTGTCGTCCCAGTGCGGCCGGTGCTCCACTTACGCCAAACACTCTCCCTCTTCTGCGTGCCAGTTCTCTGAGACCAAACATCGATGTCCATCTGTTTACAACAATTTCCATCCTTTTTAGTTTTATACAAAGTAAAACATTACATTTTATAGGATCCTTTACAAAGTTTACTCTCTCTACTCTAGACATAAATTACATAGTTTACATACATTCACTCTTGTCAATAATCTGAATATCTGCCAATTTTATCAATTTAACTCATTTAAACAAAATAACATCATTCTCCTTTTATCGTTTTGCTATAGGGAAAGAAAACATTTCGTTAGAATATTTACCACCCCCAATTCTTACTACAATGTTTCACTTTCTACTACTGATACTATATAACTGACTTGTAGTTTCTACTTCAATACATGATCATGCAGACATAACATAATGTTTCTAGGATGTGTTGGGGAATTGTTGGCCAACTAGGACTAAGGAAAAAGGAAGGGAAGTTATCTTTCGTTCCGTCCTTGCTGTCAACGTTGGACACCCCACATTTCCTGTGAAAAAAAACGTATTCTTTCCCAGATTAGTTATAGTTATCAATTACCGACATCTCTGCTTTTCTTCCTGATACCTTTCCTTTGCTTAGTTTCTTCATGCCCAGTCTTCCTTAGTATTTATGCTTTTTGTACAGTATTAAATTTTAATAACACTGATTCCTGAAAAATTGCATTAAATTGTTAGTATTCATGTTTACAGCTGTTACATATTTGTAATAAAGTTCTCCAGCCTTGCGCATCCTTGAGAATGTTTGTCTTGTGATTATCTCGATAACCTACTCTTTCAACCTTGTCGGCGTTCACATGAGCACACGTGGAATATACCAGACAAATACAAATAAACCACCGGACGCTACAACCCACATCGCTGCATTAAAGCCTCGACTTCGGTGCGTCCAGACATTCCGTACTAGACAGATCACCGCACGTCTCTGTGGACGCAACAACACACTCAAAATACCCTCGAAAATGATGCTTTTCTTCGCTCCTGCTTGAAACTGGCCACCTTCGTCTCTAAGGACGGTTAACATAAATCAAACGAACATCCTCGAACTGGTGCGTCATTACACAGCGGTAAGACAGGCCACCTAATATCGTCTCTACAGACGCAAATCAAACCCACAACTACGCTGAGACGCAATGCACACCAACCACAATTAACACTCACCCCACTACCTCGATTCACCACATGACAAACAATACTCTAAGAGTTACAATCTTGGAAAACATGACACAGTACCTGAAATTTAAATGGTTAACATGTTACGCTACAATTCCAGTAATTGTTATGTGAAATTATGACTCAATTCAAAATGTTTATTAAGAATTCCCCTCAGCAAAACATATAGTATTATTCTATACCATATTATTTTAAAGAAATCTACACATAACGTTTTATTTTACTTACACTTAGTTACTCTATATGTACGTTAGTCCCAGTGTCTTGTCATCCAAACCTACCCCACAAACGGCTTTGGTAGGAAAACTGCTGCATGATCTTTTAACACTTCTTCAAGCTCCTCTCGTTCTGCTGTCTTTATGTTCTCAATTTGCGCTAACTTTTGCTTAATTTCTTCGTGAATCTCAGCTATCTGTGTTTTCTTATGTTCCAGACTAATATTTTTACTGAAATAATTCATGATCCTGTTCTATATCATCTTCATGCTCTCTCACAAAGTGCAGTTTTACGCAACTTGCTGGTACTTGCGCCTTATTAGCTTGCTCATTGAACCTTATCATTGCTCTATCAGTTTTCCCTAACGTCAATTCTCCACGTCCAAGATCCAATATTGCTTTTTCTTCGGCCAAGAAATCCATCCCTAAGATGATTTCGGCGGAAAGCTTCGGAATGATATAGAGATTTGCTGTAAGTTTCTGCCCTTGGCATTCTAACTCGTCTAGTTTGTTGCGTAATGTCGCTGCTTTTACCAAGTAGCGCACCACGTACTTTAATCTTTTGGATTTTTAACATTGGCGGGTTGACTGACGCTCTGCATCGGTCAAACACACTGTCTGAAATAGCAGAAAGTTGGCTTCCACTATCTATAATTGCAATGCAAGATATGGCGCCTATTTTTACCGTTACAATAGGGTAAATGTCATTCTTCGTACTATTCTCTCTCTCCTCTAATAATGATTCCCGTATGTCGTCTTCGTATCCTATTATGTTCACTTCCTGTGTTCGTTGTTTGTCAACGGGTGCGCTCCTTTTTGCACCCGTTCGTTGTACTAGTCAATCTTGCTGCCTGTTCTGATCACCTTGTCCGCGCCATCTGTGGATTCTGTTGTGCCTGTGATCTCAAATTCTGCTCGACTCGCGGCCTATCCTCTCTGTTGAAGTTTCGTGATGGGAAATTATTTTGTTGCTGCCACCCACGGTTCTGTGGCTCTTGATTTCTCCATTTATTATTATTCCTCCAATCCTGATTTTGACTATCTCCGTTTCTGTTTCCTCCAAAGTTGTTTTGCCTATTTCCTGCACTGGCTGGCCAAAATTGGCTTTGATTATTATTTTTGTTTTCATTTCTTCTCTCTTTTTGTGCCTCCTTTGCAGTTCTTTACTCCCGAACTTGCTGCTCACTAAATGCAAATTCCAATTCCCGTACAATGCTTTTAAAAGTCTCCACGTCATTACCACATCGCCCTGCCAATGTCTGTTGGTAAGACAACGGCAACTTCATGTAACAAACTCTGATGATCTCCCCCGGACTACACGGGTCATCGAGATACTGGCTCCTTTTTAACATATTATCGAAAAATTTCACAATGCTTCTAAAGCCAGAATTTTCGAAGTCCCTTGTCATTAAGATTTCTTGCTTTATTCTGTCCTGCGTTTCCCGCGACCAATATCGGTTGATGAAAGCATCTCTAAGTTCTTTATATGATGAACAATCTCTTGCGATGCTCCGCATACTTTCTGCAGAGGCACCTTCGATGTGTGAACATACAAAATCTAACGTGTAGATCAGTGGCCATTGCGGTGGTAAAGTTAAGTCGAATTGACCAATGAAAGTTTTTGGATGCAAGACATTGCTGTCGTCTTTGAAGTGTTGAAATTTTCTTACAGAAAGAAAGTGCTTGTAGTCAAATGATCCTTCGTCGTATCTATTTTGCCTCGTCACCAGATAGTTACTGTTGTTCATTGCTTCTTTGCGCATTTCTTGTACGTTTCTTGAATCCGTTGCAGTACGTCGCAGCGGGCTACTATTGTTTGTCACGGACGATCCGTTACTGTACTGCGAGTTGATAATCCTGTTCGTGTCCTGAGATGAACTAATCGTTTGATTTTCGTGATAACTTTGTCCGTTACTTCCTCCTTCCCTTTCTACATTGTGCGATCGCGTGTCGATTTCCATCGGATGTACGACTCGGTCCTCAGAAATTCTTTCTGCACGCCTGACCCCTGCGTTTGTTTCTACTATCGACGTCATTTGCACTCTTTGAACGGTTTCAGTGTCTACATTGCCCGATCTTGCTTTCGACATAACGTCAGCTGATAGTACTTTCAATTCATTCTCGATCTTTTTCTTAAATTCAGAGAATTCTGCCGAAAACGATCCGTTTTCCGATTCCGTATTTTTACTTTTTACAGTTTCCTCAATTTTCTTCACTCTCGTTTGTAATCTAGTTATGACTACCTTCCCCACTTTTGTCGTTCTTTCTGTTCCTTCTTTCGTCTCTTTAACTTATCTTTGCTTCTTTTGCCGTCCGCTTTGCTTCCGCTATTTCACGTTCTAGTTTTATTCGCATCGCTCTGACTTCGTCCTTAACTTCAGATGTTTCTCTCCGTATCGCCTGCACTTCCGTACGGACTGTCTACACTTCTTGTGTTACACGTTCTCTCGTCGCCTGTGTTTCTGTACGGACTGTCTTCACATCCTGTGATAGATGTTCTAGATAGTCCAAAATGCGAGCCACACCTACGCCTAGATCTTGTTTCTTACTGGGTTGCCCTCCGTCATAACTCGCGAGTGTTCGTCTCCCGTCTTGTCTTATTCTTTCTGGGCTTGCACAAAATTCGTCGCGATACATTTGCGTCGGACTGTTATGTCCTGAACTATATCTTTGAACCTCACTGAAATTTTCTGTCGGTGTTCCCCAAACTCTAGGAGAAATTTCTCCGTACTCATGCACTACAATAATCGGCTCTACGTTTTGTTCCCTTTGCTCCTGATTGGCTAATTGGCCATGAGCTGACTGATCGAACGTTGTTGCTTCACTAAATTCCACTGCACCGGCTCTCACGATACCGAAACTGCTTTCTCTTTCGTCGTTGATTTCACGTAATTCGTGTAAACTATCAGTGCTACCCATATTGTCTGTCATCATTTCATTTCTTTCCTGACTCATATCGTCTGTCATTTTAGGTTCTCTTGCCCTTGTAAGCATCAAATTACCCTTACTACAAGCCCACTGATTTTGTACATAACATACATGTACTACACACGACTAAATCTGTTCTCTGACATACAATGCACTATCACACTAACCATAATACACACACGAAGTTTACTGTACAACCTGACATAACTACATATCTTATAATCCGATAATCTGAACCTGCATTCAAAGTCACACGCAAACAAATACACTCCTATTTACTATAGCACAATTATACACAACACTCCCCATAAAAGAAAATAAAACATAAACAACACAATAAAATACAATGCACATATAAATACAAATCTCGCGAAACAAGCAAATGTTGGATCACAATTACTGAAAATTTTCCACTGAGTCAATTCTTCCCATTATTTGGTTTGCCTCTCTTTCTGTCTTTCTTAATTACCAGTTTTAATATCGATCCTGGCAGGGTCGCCATGTGTAAAAGGAATTAACATTGGAGTTGTGGCTGTTATTAAACATGATTTAAATATATTATGTGACAGTGACGGCTAACTACCACTGATTACTGAATCAAAAGCGATATTGTAAATAACTTGTATTTATTGTAAATTATCTCATGATAGAAATTAGATCATATTGTACAAATCATGAATGAAAACAAATTAAACAAATTGTACACTGTTCTTAGGTATACTACACTGGTAAGATTGGCTCTCAGCTCTTAATGTCAAGTTGATGCGAAGTTAGATTTAATTATGCCCCTGGATAAGCAAATGGTAAATGCGATCTGACTGCGTTCCTATAATCTCAATGTTAAGTTGATGCGAAGTTAGATTTAATTAAGCCCCTGGATAAGCAAATGGTAAATGCGATCTGACTGCGTTCGTATAATCTCTTTTGTGTCTGAAATAATACGTACTTTGGACACCACCACCAAGAAACAAACTAAACCACATGCAAAAATACAAATACTCAATGAAGAATCATAAGTAAAACTACACGGATGCTCAGTGGATGGCAAGAACACGATCCAACAACTATTTCTGAACTTTACTGCCGCTGCTGCAAATTTTACAATACCGTCTACCAGCGTGCTTGCTCCGTCGATACTGCTGGGGCGACGACGGCAGCTGTGGAGTCGCTGAATTAGGGTAAGTCTCTCAAGTATCTTGAGCAGAATAAACTACTCAGAAACTGCTAATACCACAAGCCCTATATTTCCTCTAAATGGTATACAATGCTTTCAAGACCGGCTCAACAACCTTTAAGGTGCAGCCCAGTGTGTCTTGTACTAACGTGCAATACCAGTATGATAGCTCTGTGCACTGGTTGACTACGTTCAATGGTGACTGCCAGCCTATAAGGCGGAATCAACTGCAATTATACTAGTAGTCAATGCAATGCCTATCGTGGACGCTGATGTCCTACTGTAGCTGCAGACTTTAGATCATACACAGCACAGTATTCAGAATCTATGTCCCTATGTCAAGGCTACCGAAGTTTGCGACCGTCCGCTTTCACGGCACAAGACGCTCTCTCCTGCCTCGCTCTGCATGATCCTCTTGCGACAATCTTGCCGCCAAACTCTAATCAGCCAATCCCGACGCTGCAAAGGCCTCCCACATTTCCCTCGCAGAGTGATACAATTTCTCCACCTATCCAAAAATTTCTCTATTCAAACAGCGGGCGTTGACTCTCAGTGTTTCCCGCATTTTCTTATGAACTGCCCAATCAGAGTTCAGCCCATTTGCCGCTAAAACAGCGCGCGACCGGGCGGCGCCAGTGCGTACTAGAGATGGGGGATCCGCTCCTGAACTGATTCATAGAGGTGAATCTTTCAAAGGAGTGAACAATCAGTGATTCAGAAAAAAAGAACGGTAGCTCCAAACGTTTCCCACAGCAGAGAGAGAGAGAGAGAGAGAGTTAGAGAGAGAGACGGAGCATACCAGCAGGGCCTCTGCTGGTCAGAGCACACTGCACGCCACAAAACACAGCCAGCGCCGGCCTCTGCCCTGCTTCTACCTTGGCTGCCTGCATAGTGCAGTGCCCCATTGGATTTTGTGTTTCACATATGCTGTGCTGTCTCTGTGCTTCCTCTGCCGTGTGCAGTGTCTGGCGCAGCTTAAGGGGAGCCGGAGGTGCCTATGCTGCCCATGTTAAATCACTAAGTTTGAGGAACATTTATGAATAAACTACCAAATAGAAAAATTTGAATTTTTTTACATATAGAGTGGTTTAGTATTGCAGTTATGACAGAGGCATTTTGGAGTATCTTTTCTAGTTTCCTTCCAATTATTTTTTTATCAATGACCCAAATTTTTTTACAAATAATTGCTTTATAATTAAACTGAAATGAAACTACCGAACATATTGCCAAATGGCTGTGTTACAATGTAAGTTTGACCACTAGGAGTGCTGTATAAAAATTTCATCTCTCTAGCTTGAGTGGATTTTGAGAAAATGTTCCTTATATTCGAAAAATTCTAATTTACGGGAAATGGCTATCAAAGTTCCTCAATACATTCCTGCACTATAGGATGGATTATCAGGGTCTTCTTCTTCATCCTCCAAAAGCTTCCTCTTCTGCCTTCTTTTCTGGCCTGTTGTTCCATCATACTTCATATGCCTTTCTCTTCTTTCTGCTCCTCTTATCCTTTCTCTGTCAATATTTCTTAGTGCTCGTACAGTGTTCACCCCAGCTGTAAATCCTAATGCCTTCAGAACTTCACATTTCACACTGTTCCCTTGGTTTTAGGTTGCTATTGCATCATAAATGCCAAAGTGCAGTGTTTTTATGCTTACAAACACCCTTTTAGGAATCACTTTCCAAATCAAATTGTTTACGCTCTCATTAGGATTCTGCATCTTTCCATGCAGCCATTTGTGTAACAACTCTGGCTGTGCTAAGTCATGAAAAATTGGTTTTATTGCATTTATCACAGCTGCTGGCAAACCATGTTTGTGATCATAGTCCTTTTTTGCATTATATTTGCACCAGGAATCTTTTGGGCACAGGCTGTGTTGAGGGTATTCTTTGGAAGAGGCAGTATGAAGGAACAATGCCCACACTGCTTTTTGCATGTCACTAACATTACTAGTATTTTGCCTTATAGCATACCCATAATATCTCTGTAGACGTTAAATCACCTCATCAGCAAGCCTGCCTCTCTCTCCTATTGTCTTTCCATCACTGAGCTTACTTGAACCCAAAGTTAGTTTGAGCCTTCGAAGCCGTGCACCCATACGCTTTTGCACATGCCCAATGCATTCCAACTTTTCAACTACAAATTCATTTCCATATGGTTTCAGTTCCTCTATAGTCTTGAAACCTTTGGAGTCACCATCCCCAAGGTAGTGTTTGCTAGAAGATGTCACAGGGCTAAGGCCGGCCATGTGTTGCTTAGCAGAAGAACGCACTGTTTCAGTAATTGTAGTATCGCAACTTGGTATTAGTGTCAATTTTCTTTTCCCTACGTTCTTCCTCTTCTTATATACACGGTTACTAAAACGTGGCATCGTAACCAGAACAACGCTATACACAAGAAGTATAATACTACCAACAGCAGGCGCAACACTGAACTAATTCGAAACACTCGCTGTATGCGTAACATAAGGCGCTGTATGCGTAGCAGGCCGAGAAAATCCCAAGCAGTTCGCCAGGAAGTCACGAGAGGGTGTTAGATGCATTCAGTGGCCGCCCATTTCCTCTGCAAGCGTGGGGGAAAATGGTAATAACTCCACTTCTAGGGCGAGTAGAACAATAATTCAAAGTTTACATTAAAGAGGAATGTTCCAATTAATTTTCGGAAGCAAAAAAAAAATCGTAATTTTTTGGATTTGACCACCTCCATCGGCGATCGTTTTAGTCGCACGTCCTGCCCTCTGGGCAGTTGATGCAAGCAACAGAACAGAGAGCCTCCTAGCGGAGAACATAAGAACTACCCTGCAACAATCTGCTCGCAAGAGAACCGACGATTTGTCTCGGAGCGGGTGACTGGTGGCCGTTCACCGCTCCCCCCACCCTCGGAACTCGCCCGCTCAACGCTCACCCCACCGTTCTCGACTCTAGCCAGAGCATTGAGCAAAGCAACTCAGGTGTCACTCTGGTCTCTGTGGTCTTAGCTCACGCAGTAATACAGCTCGCGGCTCGACCCGCTTGACTCAGCGCCTCTGCATCGGAGTTCGTCTCTACTGGATATTGTTCTTCGTAGTAATACCGCTATGTATATTACAATATTATGTTATGTATACATCATTTGTTTTTATTTTATTTTTATTTGTTTAAACTGATCAGATTAGGTTGCTGATGACTCCTCTTACTATAGGATTTTTATTATGGACACTCGAATTTACGCTTTAATTACGAGCGAACCGATAAATGTATCGCAAAATGTGATACACCAATATTTTCCTTGTTTTATTCTGCATAAGGCTATATGCAGCACTTTCGTTTTACAGTCAAATTTATATTATGCTTTTCTTATTCTGGTACGGATTTTGCGATTTTAGGCGTCTTCGGAAGGAAACGTTCACTTTAAAAATATATGGCTTGCGATGTATTTGTACGAGGTTAATGAAATTTTAATACATTATAGCCAAATACATTGTTAATGTAAATCTCAAGTTACAACATTTTCCAATCATCCAGAAAACCATGATAGTGCAAAATAAATCAATAATCAAAAACTTTGTCATATCATGGAAATTTCAATAAACAATACAAAATTCTTACTCATTATCTGTGTTACTTCAAAACAGGATCAAATAAGATCAAAATACAGGTATAGTACTGGAATAAACCAAGTTTAAAGGGCAATGTGCCTTCCATTTATTTTCTATTGTGAATGAGTAGTGAGTCATGAAAAAGATCTAGTTCATTTCAGGGAGTGAACAGTCCTGATCCGATCTCTGAAAAGAACAGTTTTGTCCATCTCTAGTGTGCATGTTGGACGGTCTCTGTCTGCTCGACATTTCTCCCCTCTCTCTCTCTCACACCTGGCACCCGGCGGCGTTCATTTTGATGCTTGCAGGTCAGCGGCCGCATCCCCTGGGACCCCGGCCCCTGCACAATGCTCTTCCGGCGCTCGCCGGCCTTTGCCTCCCTGGCTGTGCCCGACCACTCCTCGCCTCCACTGACAAATTTACTTTGCTCACACCTACAGCATGCAACTAAATATTATTATTACCAAAGCCCATATTATTTCAGACATGTGTTTAATCATCACGTATCTCTCTTTCTAATCCACCGAATAAGACTAATTAACCATTATATGGGTTTATTTACTCCAAATATGCAGAATAATCTGCGAAATGAATGTCACAAATGAAAGCCACCTTTCTCAACCCCTTCCTTCCTGGAAATTTTATACAAGCAGGATGATTCTCATAGTGTCATCATGCGCAGTGAAAATTCTCATTTTCCTGAGCAAAGAACAATTAAGAGCCCATCTTATTCCTAATCTCATTCATTCCTCCATTCAATCATGAGTACTGCCTTAGATTTTAATATTTGGCATGAGAACATTTACATTTAATGTCGCCTCTCTTTCTTTCACAATATCGAGTTACGACTTGCATCAAACACTATCTCATGTCCTTACAAAAATGTTCAAGAAAAGTAAGCAAACAATATTTACGAAATTTAACTCCTTAGAAAACGGCAGATCTTAGCATTAGACTTAAGGTCCTCTCACTCTTCATTTATCCATCCCTGCGTAAGTAAATTTTTTTAGTGTGGCCACCTACGTTTAATTATTTAAACATGTAATTACATTCTCATTTGAGTTAACTTGAAGAAAACGTGTTATTGTTTCTGGGCGTTTTTCTGTTCTGATGTTTTTGTTGAAATTCAAACATACAGTCCTTTTTAATATACGACAAGAACGTAATTCGTGTAAACTATCAGTGCTACCCATATTCTCTGTCATCATTTCATTTCTTTCCTGACTCATATCGTCTGCCATTTTACGTGCTCTTGCCCTTGTAAGCATCAAATTACCCTTACTACAAGCAGAATAATCTGCGAAATGAATGTCACAAATGAAAGCCACCTTTCATGTGCAGTATGTTCATTCATTGTTAATTCTCGAACATATACACCAAAGTATACCAGACAGTGACCTACATATCTCTAGCACTTCAATCATAGTGCGTAACGTACGTCTGCTTCACGTCTGCTGTGCAGTGAGCTACCATAGTTTAAGTATTAACTGTATTTTTCTTACTTGTCACTTCTTCTTCCGTGTGTATTTGCTTTTAGGAAGCTTTAATTGTCGGGTGCTATTAATAGTGTTCCATAGATTTCGTGTTTGTTTTGAATCAGTCAGAGAGAGTCCCTTTAGTCAGTCATAGTGCCAGTAGAGTCAGTGTCGTCGTAACTGACGTCTGCTTCACGTCTGCTGTGCAGCGAGCTACCATAATTTAAGTATTAACTGTATTTTTCTTACTTGTCACTTCTTCTTCCGTGGTTTTCTAGGTGATCGGAAAATGTTGTAACTTGAGATTTACATTAACAATATATTTGGCTATAATGTATCAAAATTTCATTAACCTCATACAAATACATCGCAAGCCATATATTTTGAAAGTGAACGTTTCCGTCCGAAGACGCCTAAAATCTCAAAATCGGTACCAGAATAAGAAAAAAAATATAAATTTGACTGTAAAACGAAAGTGCTGCATATAGCCTTACACAGAATAAAACAAGGAAAATATTGGTGTATCACATTTTGTGATACGTTTATCGGTTCGCTCGTAATTAAAGCGTAAATTCGAGTGTCCATAATAAAAATCCTATAGTAAGAGGAGTCATCAGGAACCTAATCTAATCAGTTTAAACAAATAAAAATAAAATAAAAACAATTGATGTATACATAACATAATAATGTAATATACATAGCGGTATTACTATGAAGAACATTATCCAGTAGGGACGAACTCCGATGCAGAGGCGCTGAGTCGAGCAGGTCGAGCCGCGAGCTGTATTACTGCGTGAGCTGAGACCGCAGAGACCAGAGTGACACCTGAGTCGTTTTGCTCAACGCTCTGGCTAGAGTCGAGACGGTGGGGTGAGCGTTGAGCGGGCGAGTTCCGAGGGTGGGGGAGCGGTGAACTCACCCGCTCTGAGACGAATCGTCTGTTCCCTTGCGAGCAGGTTGTTGCAAGTAGTTCCTATGTTATCCGCTAGGTGGCTCTCTGTCCTGTTGCTTGCATCAACTGCCCAGAGGGCAGGACGTGCGACTGAAACGATCGCCGACAGAGTGCGATGCGAAGTTAAGCTGCGCCAGACACTGCAAGCGGCAGACGACGCACAGAGACGGCACGGCATATGTGAAACACAAAATCCAATGGGGCACTGCACAATGCAGGCAGCCAAGGTAGAAGCAGGGCAGAGGCCGGCGCTGGCTGTGTTGTGTGGCGTGCACTGTGCTCTGACCAGCAGAGGCGCTGCTGATATGCTCCGTCTCTCTCTCTCTCTCTCTCTCTCTCTCTCTGCCGTGGGAAATGTTTGGAGCTACCGTTCTTTTTTTCTGAATCACTGATTGTTCACACCTTTGAAAGATTCAGCTCTATGAATTAGTTCAAGAGCGGATCCCCCATCTCTAGATAGATAGATAGATAGATAGATAGTGTCGGAAGTTCCATGCGGCTTTTCGCGGATGATGCTGTAGTATACAGAGAAGTTGCAGCATTAGAAAATTGTAGCGAAATGCAGGAAGATCTGCAGCGGATAGGCACTTGGTGCAGGGAGTGGCAACTGACCCTTAACATAGACAAATGTAATGTATTGCGAATACATAGAAAGAAGGATCCTTTATTGTATGATTATATGATAGCGGAACAAACACTGGTAGCAGTTACTTCTGTAAAATATCTGGGAGTATGCGTGCGGAACGATTTGAAGTGGAATGATCATATAAAATTAATTGTTGGTAAGGCGGGTACCAGGTTGAGATTCATTGGGAGAGTCCTTAGAAAATGTAGTCCATCAACAAAGGAGGTGGCTTACAAAACACTCGTTCGACCTATACTTGAGTATTGCTCATCAGTGTGGGATCCGTACCAGATCGGGTTGACGGAGGAGATAGAGAAGATCCAAAGAAGAGCGGCGCGTTTCGTCACAGGGTTATTTGGTAACCGTGATAGCGTTACGGAGATGTTTAACAAACTCAAGTGGCAGACTCTGCAAGAGAGGCGCTCTGCATCGCGGTGTAGCTTGCTCGCCAGGTTTCGAGAGGGTGCGTTTCTGGATGAGGTATCGAATATATTGCTTCCCCCTACTTATACCTCCCGAGGAGATCACGAATGTAAAATTAGAGAGATTAGAGCGCGCACAGAGGCTTTCAGACAGTCGTTCTTCCCGCGAACCATACGCGACTGGAACAGGAAAGGGAGATAATGACAGTGGCACGTAAAGTGCCCTCCGCCACACACCGTTGGGTGGCTTGCGGAGTATAAATGTAGATGTAGATGTAGATGTAGTGGAGGCTGGCCGTGTGGCATCGCCCGCTCTGCCTGTGAGTGGACATGTGGCTGCTCCTTCAGCAAGGTCCAAGCAGGCACACGGGGGGGGGAGGGGTTTATTAGTTATTGGGAGCTCCAACGTTAGGCGGGTGATGGAACCCCTTAGGGAAATAGCGGGAAGGTCGGGGAAGAAGGCCAGTGTTCACTCTGTCTGCTTGCCGGGGGGTCTCATTCGAGATGTGGAGGAGGCCCTACCAGCGGCGATAGAGAGCACTGGGTGCACCCGACTGCAAATTGTTGCTCATGTCGGCACCAATGACTCCTGCCGTCTGGGTTCAGAGGTCATCCTCAGTTCGTACAGGCGGTTGGCGGAATTGGTGAAGGCGGAAAGCCTCGCTCGCGGGATAGAATCAGAGCTAACTATTTGTAGTATCGTTCCCAGAACCGATCACGGTCCTCTGGTTTGGAGCCGAGTGGAAGGCTTAAACCAGAGGCTCAGACGATTCTGCGGAGATCTGGGGTGCAAATTTCTCGATCTCCGCTATCGGGTGGAGAAATGTAGGGTCCCCCTGAATTGGTCAGGCGTGCACTACACGCCGGAAGCGGCTGCAAGGGTAGCGGAGTACGTGTGGAGTGCACATGGGGGTTTTTTAGGTTAGAGAATCCCCTCCCTAGGCCCGACAAGACGCCTCCTGAGACGCGGCAAGGTAGGAGTAGGCAAAATGCAACAGGGAATAACAATATTAATGTGCTAATAGTAAACTGCAGGAGCGTCTATAGAAAGGTCCCAGAACTGCTCTCATTAACAAATGGTCACAACGCCAATATAGTACTAGGGACAGAAAGTTGGCTGAAACCAGACATAAACAGTAATGAAATCCTAAACTCAGATTGGAATGTATACCGCAGAGACAGGCTGGACAGTGAAGGGGGAGGCGTGTTTATAGCGATAAGAAGTGCAATAGTATCTAAGGAAATTGACGGAGATCCTAAATGTGAAATGATTTGGGTGAAGGTCACGGTTAAAGCAGGCTCAGACGTGGTAATTGGATGTCTCTACAGGGCCCCTGGCTCAGCAGCTGTTGTGGCTGAGCACCTGAAGGATAATTTGGAAAATATTTCGAGTAGATTTCCCCACCATGTTATAGTTCTGGGTGGAGATTTTAATTTGCCGGATATAGACTGGGAGACTCAAACGTTCATAACGGGTGGCAGGGACAAAGAATCGAGTGAAATTTTTTTTAAGTGCTTTATCTGAAAACTACCTTGAGCAGTTAAACAGAGAACCGACTCGTGGCGATAACATATTAGACCTTCTGGTGACAAACACACCCGAACTATTTGAAAAAGTTAACGCAGAACAGAGAATCAGTGATCATAAAGCGGTTACGGCATCGATGATTTCAGCCGTAAATAGGAATATTAAAAAGGGTAGGAAGATTTTTCTGTTTAGAAAAAGTGACAAAAAGCAGATTTCAGAGTACCTGTTGGCTCAACACAAAAGTTTTGTCTCAAGTACAGATAGTGTTGAGGATCAGTGGACAAAGTTCAAAACCGTCGTACATTATGCGTTAGATGAGTATGTGCCAAGCAAGATCGTAAGGGATGGAAAAGAGCCACCGTGGTACAACAACCGAGTTATAAAACTGCTGCGGAAGCAAAGGGAACTTCACAGCAAACATAAACATAGCCAAAGCCTTGCAGACAAACAAAAATTACGCGAAGCGAAATGTAGTGTGAGGAGGGCTATGCGAGAGGCGTTCAATGAATTCGAAAGTAAAGTTCTGTGTACTGACTTGGCAGAAAATCCTAAGAAATTTTGGTCTTATGTCAAAGCGGTAGGAGGATCAAAACAAAATGTCCAGACACTCTGTGACCAAAATGGTACTGAAACAGAGGATGACAGACTAAAGGCCGAAATACTAAATGTCTTTTTCCAAAGTTGTTTCACAGAGGAAGATTCCACTGTAGTTCCTTCTCTAGATTGTCGCACAGGTGAAAAAATGGTAGATATCGAAATAGACGACAGAGGGATAGAGAAACAATTAAAATCGCTCAAAAGAGGAAAGGCCTCTGGACCTGATGGGATACCAGTTCAATTTTACACAGAGTACGCGAATGAACTTGCCCCCCTTCTTGCAGCGGTGTACCGTAGGTCTCTAGAAGAGCGTAGCCTTCCAAAGGATTGGAAAAGGGCACAGGTCATCCCCGTTTTCAAGAAGGGACGTCGAACAGATGTGCAGAACTATAGACCTATATCTCTAACGTCGATCAGTTGTAGAATTTTGGAACACGTATTGTGTTCGAGTATAATGACTTTTCTGGAGACTAGAAATCTACTCTGTAGGAATCAGCATGGGTTTCGAAAAAGACGGTCATGTGAAACCTAGCTCGCGCTATTGGTCCACGAGACTCAGAGGGCCATAGACACGGGTTCCCAGGTAGATGCCGTGTTTCTTGACTTCCGCAAGGCGTTCGATACAGTTCCCCACAGTCGTTTAATGAACAAAGTAAGAGCATATGGACTATCAGACCAATTGTGTGATTGGATTGAGGAGTTCCTAGATAACAGGACGCAGCATGTCATTCTCAATGGAGAGAAGTCTTCCGAAGTAAGAGTGATTTCAGGTGTGCCGCAGGGGAGTGTCATAGGACCGTTGCTATTCACAATATACATAAATGACGTGGTGGATGACATCGGAAGTTCACTGAGGCTTTTTGCAAATGATGCTGTGGTGTATCGACAGGTTGTAACAATGGAAAATTGTACTGAAATGCAGGAGGATCTGCAGCGAATTGACGCATGGTGCAGGGAATGGCAATTGAATCTCAATGTAGACAAGTGTAATGTGCTGCGAATACACAGAAAGATAGATCCTTTATCATTTAGCTACAAAATAGCAGGTCAGCAACTGGAAGCAGTTAATACCATAAATTATCTGGGAGTACGCATTAGGAGTGATTTAAAATGGAATGATCATATAAAGCAGATGCCAGACTGTGATTCATTGGAAGAATCCTAAGGAAATGCAATCCGAAAACAAAGGAAGTAGGTTACAGTACGCTTGTTCGCCCACTGCTTGAATACTGCTCAGCAGTGTGGGATCCGTACCAGATAGGGTTGATAGAAGATATAGAGAAGATCCCACGGAGAGCAGCGCGCTTCGTTACAGGATCATTTAATAATCGCGAAAGCGTTACGGAGATGATAGATAAACTCCAGTGGAAGACTCTGCAGGAGAGACGCTCAGTAGCTCGGTACGGGCTTTTGTCAAAGTTTCGAGAACATACCTTCACCGAAGAGTCAAGCAGTATATTGCTCCCTCCTACGTATATCTCGCGAAGAGACCATGAGGATAAAATCAGAGAGATTAGAGCCCACACAGAGGCATACCGACAATCCTTCTTTCCACGAACAGTACGAGACTGGAATAGAAGGGAGAACCGATAGAGGTACTCAAGGTACCCTCTGCCACACACCGTCAGGTGGCTTGCGGAGTATGGATGTAGATGTAGATCTTTCTTTATGTGGGTGGATGTCACAGGGCATTCTCGCATTCTTAGGATAAAGTTAGAGACCGAAAAATCTCCTCGCATTGCCTTTGACCAATGCTTCCTGCAGCTGACCAGAAGAAGACTGCTACATTCCATGTTTCGTGTCGGAACAGTGCGAACTGAGGCTGAAACTGTTGTCCCGCACCCATGCAAGAGTGCAAGAATTCCCCAGATGCGCGAATGTCGCGGGGGTTAGCACCCCTTATTGGTGTACAGTAGATTTGAAACTGTTGTGACGATATAACAGACGGTTAAGAACAAGAAACGGGTGGTTTTTATGCATGATGGAGCTCCAGACGGACGGAGTTTGCTGCGTTTTACGTAAATCAACTGTGCTAGCAATTCTAAAGTATTGTTCTAGTGTCTGGGGTCATTACCAAGAAGACACTGCTACGAGAGAACATAAAAACATGCACTCCTAAGGCTACAATGTTCTGCACTTAAAAAACGTTACACTGATAGATCGTTGCGATTTTCGACCTATTAGTCGTATGGATGTATTTGAAGCGCAAGACATACATTCTCCTTGCAGGTTTCCCTACGATAAACTGTGGTGATAAACTGTAAAATAAAAAACTACTTCCTTAATACATCGATTCCTTGTGATACATGTACAATATAGCTTTCCAGAGGTGTATAGCTGCCCACTATTCACATCCGATGATGGTTCAGAAATTATACTATGCTCGCATCAGTACTATTTAAAATTATCGATAGTAACGGCGAACGCATAGCAGCGGTGTTTGACGTGTGAAATTACACGTCATTCCACCACTAACTCCGTAAACAGAACATCAGTCAAGTAGATGTATACACGGAGATTGTAGTACCTCACGAACACCTATCGCTAACTTAGAAACGCTGTAGTTATGAAACTGAAGACTCGATGCCGTATTTCGCATGTCGCGTATCGCGAGTGGCGCAAAGGGAGCAGCAGGGGGGGGGGGGGGGGGGGAGGGGAGGGTGCAGAGAAACTGCAAGACGCTCGGTGGAGCACCTGGCCGTTTCGAGAAGCCTGTGTCCCCCTCGTAGGTGGATGGAGGGAGGGGTGGAGGGAGGCAGGAACGGGGCCTCGGCAGTTTGTGGACGCATATTGAGGAGAACGCACATTCAACTACCACCTCTTTTGCAATCTTTTAGGACGACGAATTTCCCCAACACATGTGCTGCATTATGACCCGTTCATTACGAGTGCTGCATTTTCACGACAATTTCGAAGCATAATTAGAACTGTGACACTTTTTTTTGCGTCAGTTGTGGGAGCGTGTATTGGCTTCGATTACCTAGGCTGCAGTATGGTTTTTGAACAGGCATCTGTAGCGAACTCTGACATCAAACAGTGATAGATACTGTATGCCTACAGTTAATACACTTTTCAAAGTCATCTCTGTCCAACACCAGCATCTCGTCAGAAGAATATATTTCCACCAAAAAGAATATAGATGGTACCTTAAATCCCAGCCTTTTTCCAACTAGCTTGTAGGTGTAGTGTAGAGTTTGAGTGTGTCTGTCGCTAGTTTCGAGTGGTATTGCGAAATTTTTTCCCACCAGGATAACACCAGTTGAATGGTATCGTCAGTTTTTTCAGTGTATTGAGATTTTATTCAATCCTTATGTAGCACTATGCATATGGTTGTGTAATTAAGCCCGATCTTTGGCATCAGTTATGTAATTAGGTTCGATCTTTGCGTCAGTTTCCGGACAAAATTAAATAAAGCACACTAACCAACCTAACCTTCCTCTTCCGCATCTATACAGTTTCCATGTGTTAGGGGGTGCACTTTGGCTTTCCATCCAGTACAATTAGGGTTCGAGTCCCAGAAAGGACACAGCCCTTTTTAATTTCCTGTCAATTCCAAGCACATCTGGTGGTTTAATTGTGTTAGAGGGGTCCACTAGGGCTTTCCACTCAGGAGAACCAGGGTCGAGTCCCGGCAAGGGTACTGCCAATTTTAATTTCCCATCAATTCCCAGGATGGGGGTGTAGTGGGATGTCAGCACAGCACTGGGGCAAAGAAATTCTCGCCAAAATTTGAAATTCTGCCAAAATTAGAAATTCCTGCCAAAATTAGAAATTCCCACCAACAGGGTTGGTTGGGGGAGGGGGTGGTGGAGGGAAGTTGAGGGGAAGAGGAGGCTCACGTGCAGCTGAGAGAACACGTAACATCATATGGGGATGGGGGTGAGCATGGTCAAGGGCGGGGGTGGGTGGAGGTCATTAATTGATCAATTTAATGAATTGTCCGCCCCCCGGTAGCTGAGTGGTCAGCGTGACAGTATGTCAATCCTAAGGGCCTGGGTTCAATTCCCGGCTGGGTCGGAGATTTTCTCCGCTCAGGCACTGGGTGTTGTGTTGTCCTAATCATCATCATTTCATCCCCATCGACGCGCAGGTCGCCGAAGTGGCGTCATCTCGAAAGACTGCACCAGGCGAACGGTCTACCCGACGGGAGGCCCTCGCCACACGACGTTATTATTAATTTAATGAATTTGCATCTACTACTTGCCAGAACTTCAAAACAGAGATTCAAAATGATCAAATCTTTTTATAAGAAAGTCATCACATGTGATAAGACTTCGTGTTACGAGTTTACCCAGAAACCAAGCAAGAGTCAAGCCAGTGAAGGACTCCCAACTCTCCCAGACTAAACAAAGCAAGTCAAGTAAGGTCGACTGTGCAGATGATGATAGCTGATATTTTCGATGTTCATGGAATTGTGCATCAGGAATTTATACCCCCCTGGCCAGACTGTTAACCAGCGGTTTTATTTGGAAGTTTTAAGACGTCGGTGAGAGGGCGTGTGGAGGAAAAACCTGGAACTTTGGCGATTAAGTGACTGAAAAAGAAAGACTAAAAGGGAAACGTTACGATGGTGCGGGGACGGTGAAAATAGCTTCGCAAAGGGCACTGGATATATCAAAGGTGAAGAGTTCCAGACATGCTTCAACAGCGGGAAAAAGTCTTGGAAGTGCGTCGCATCTAATGGAGAGTACTTTGACGGTAACTGAAGGAATTTTGTAAAAAGGTTCAGGAATAAATTGCTTATAACAAATAGTCGGTTTTTTGGGCCTCCCCTTGTACTGTCCTACGACTACAGTATCAACGAATTTCAGTTAGAATAAGTCAACTCATACAAATACGAGGCTGCAATAACTTTTAGGGATACAAAATGAAATGATCGCATAGGATCAATCATAGTCAAAACAGACAACGGACTCCGGTTCATTGACATGCGATGGGAAAACGCAGCCAGTCTGCAAAGAAGATTGCTTCCAAATCACTTTTGTGTCCCATCTTAGAATTTTGTTCAAATGTGTCCGTCGTATCTCAGATATGGCTAATAGCAGTAGTACATGTATACAATAAATGCAACATGAACGATCACAGATTGACTGACTCAAAGGATGCGTCACGAAAATAATGAAAATCTTTGACAGTATTAAGTGAAAAATCTAGAAGTATTCTGCAGCCTCACACATATCGGTGCCCCAAGGATCGTGAAGACAAGATTAGACTAACTACAGGATGCTCAGAGGCATTTAAGCAGCCTTTATTACCGCGCCTCATATGCGATTAGAATGTAAAGAAACGGTAAGATGTATGCCACACTAACTGTCATGCACGTCACAGTGGTTTGATGAGTATGTATGTAGATGTGGATGTAATTTTCCTGTTATTGCATGTATAGTGACGGTTATTTCATCATCCGAGTCCATCCGACACAACGCAAACACAAATATTAGTTTAACAAGCGACAGCCATAATGTACACTCTAAGACAAAGAAAAGGACACACCACGAAGGAATTATCCGAATGGCACGAAAATCGGTAGATGTGACATTCATATACAGGAAACCGAAAGAGTACAATTTAAAAAAAAAATTAGGAGATTCATTCAAGAGAAAGAGCTTCACAAACTGCGCTAGTCAATATCGCGTTAGTCCACCTCTGGCCATTATATAGGCAGTTGTTCGGCCTGGAATTGATTGATAGAGTCGTTGTGTGTTTTTCTGAGGGATATCACGCAAAAATTCTGTCCAACTGACACGTTAGAACGTCAAAACCCGAGCTGGTTGGAGGGACCTTGCAATACTACACTGGTCTAGCGGTTTGATTTGAAAACCTACAGGCGAATCTAGGTTTACGCCGTGACAGCAATCACTTTAACTTGTAAGCCTTTTACGTGTCTTCCTGGCCATGAGGCTGCTAAATTGATTCTGCCCTTTGACTGTGGTTTTGTTACTATCCTGCATTTAAAGTTATCACTTTTATTAGGATCTTAAATAAAATTTCCTTGCTGATATAATTTAATGAAATGGTAGCCATGTTATTACTATAAACAATGATTGTGGGTGATTAATATGTCAACAGGGGATTAAACTTTCACCAAAAAAAATGGCAGAAGTTTATTGATGATAAAGTTAAGCGAGTTGACAAATAAATCATGATCTCTTGACAACACAATAGAAACCACAGATGATTAGCACTCCACTTGTCGGCGTCTGGCTGGCGAAAACTAAGGTTTATCTTTCTAATCTGTTTTCTCTGGCTCAAAATTATGGATAACGCAATCTGAAATTATCTGATGATGAATAGACTTTGCTGGATTTAGTCTACACAGAAGTTACACTACATTGGTGCAGCTGAGAACAAGTGACTGTTTGCTCTAAGAAGACAGAGCAGCAGTACTATACCCCTTTGTCAGTGCGTAGCGCCGTCTCAGACGACGGCCGTGGTGCAAGCATCTGCAGAGTAGCGATGTGCAGAGCGTGTAATTCGTTATCGTGGGCACGAAATATGCAAAGTCGTGGCCTGGAGATCTGTTAGACAGATCGCAATTACCCTCTGATGGAGCTCTGAAATCTTGTCAGATTCCATCGTGTGACACTCCTATTCACCGGTTATACCGATAACCAATTCGACTCACTCATATGGCAGTACACACAAGGAGATCAAACACCAAGGCGGCTGACCCGATACAAATAAGATTGTCCTCGGTTCCTCGGCACAGCAAGTTGTCTGAGATGACAGACTGCCGGTACAGCTAAGACTTCACTACAGGCTCCCCAGTCAGGACCAATGCCTGTGCAAAGTCACACTCAGGACTAGTGTCTAAAGAGGAGCTCACTCACACTAAGAGTCAAGACCAGAATTTCCTCTCCAGATCAGACTTTGAATCAGAAGGCCATATTTCTCTGCTCCTCCCTTCCCATCAAACATCGCTAAACTCGAAACACGCACCCATACAACAGTCCCCACAAGGATTTCGTGCCAATCACTCCGCAAGTGCCGTGTCTTCCATGTCGCTCATCTGTTTTACCCTCCGGCCAATTCTACCCAAAGTTAATATTGATTTCCCTCCTGGAGAAGCAGCCAGTCACTGATTCGTAAAGGAGGAGAAGATGTTAAAAGGCATTACACTCCCGAACCGTTTTTCTCATGGCCACTTCAGGTGGCAAGTTCTGAGTTTCCGTTTAGGCGTAATGTGAGCGCCGGCCGTTGTGGTCGAGCGGTTCTAGGCGCTTCAGTCTGGAACCGCGCGACCGCTACGGTCGCAGGTTCTAATCCTGCATCGGCCATGGATGTGTGTGATGTCCTTAGGTTAGTTAGGTTTAAGTAGTTCTAAGTTCTAGGGGACTGATGACCTCAGATGTTAAGTCCCATAGTGCTCAGAGCCTAAAGTGAGCAACACATTTATCACAGAGATCGTTATCTCGACGGGCCGAACGTTACAGCATGTCCGACCATGTCCCATATGTATGTTTGTTCAACTCCATTTTCTTTGTCTGTGTGGATGCTCAATGCTTCTTCTCTATTCACCCGTGACCTCCGATGTGTCCAGACCAGCAGCAGTAATGACCACCGACTTGTCAGAGACTGCAATGACCTCCAGCGTGTCAGGATAAGCATCAGCGTTGGCTCTGTGAGATCCTGTGCATACTGAAGCAGGAAAGTGATGTGCTTAAAAATGGTTTAAATGGCTCTGAGCACTATGGGACTTAACAGCTGTGGTCATCAGTCCCCTAGAACTTAGAACTACGTAAACCTAACTAACCAAAGGACATCACACACATACATGCCCGAGGCAGGATTCGAACCTGCGACCGTAGCAGTCGCGCGGTTCCGGACTGCGCGCCTAGAAGCGCGAGACCACCGCGGCCGGCAGTGATGTGCTGTTGTCTATACCTTTCAGTGATGATGAATACACCCAGCCTTATCCTGACTCGCAGAAGTGTGCAGGAGGTCCTACCCTACATGGTACAGGTCAGTAATGGCTGCCAACATACGAGCCATCTCAGAAGATTCCGATGCCACTGCAAGAAGAACGACGTGTAGATACTGTAGATGAGAAGCTAGCAGTTCCACCTTGTGCTTTAATGCTTTTGACTTCAAAATACAATTTAAAATCTACAGGTTCCAAGCGTTTAAATATTGGTGTACTAGCAGCTGTAGAAGCCAGTGACTGGTGTATGTTGTTAGGAACTGAAAATGTACCTAAAAATATTAAAGTGCAATTTTCTGAACATGAATGGGATGAAATGAAATATACTGAAGCCTATATCAATCAGCAGATGACCACCAAGTATTATCCAACTCGTACCCCACCAGACATCAGCTGTGGCCAGTTACAACAATGTACGATGGCTCTGCACTCCGTGTGGAGTCAGGGAACATAGTCGTTTACCTGTAGCACTCCACTGTTACAAACATGTTATGTCTATGGGTGGCATTGTCCTGTGTGTTGGAAAGAGTGAACAGATGGTTACATGGTGTTAAAAGTGTGTATAATGACATTGTAGATTGTCTCTGAGTGAATAGTGTGCATGATTATGGTTTACACCTATGTATCAATACAGTGCCAAAAGCAATTAAAGGACAACCAATAACTCTGACAGAAATTGACTGCTACTTCTTATTTCATAACCCTCTCATTATAATGTAGCCACAGTAGCTCAATCAGTAAGATGATTGCGCTACAGCGGCTACACATATTACTGTTATTGCAAGTGTTCATTATTCTATAAAAGTCCATTCCACATCATGTCCTGACGTAGTTGCTATCATTGGCGGATGGGTGAAGCATCAGGACTGTTGTAAGTGACTGGTCCTATACTGGTATGGAAGAAGACCAGAAGAAGAAGAAGAAGAAAAGAAGAAGAATGACGGATCCGACTGTGCCAAGGTAAATGTTCTCATGCCACCACTGATGATGATGATGATGAGCGTTTGGCGTCATTGGCCGGGAGGCCCCTCGCGGGGCAGGTCCGGCCGCCTTGGCGCAGGTCTTATTACATTCGGCGCCACATTGGGCGACCTGCACGCCGGATGGGGATGAAATGATGATGAACACAACACAACACCCAGTCCCTGAGCGGAGAAAATCTCCGACCCAGCCGGGAATCGAACCCGGGCCCGGAGGACGGCAATCCGTCACGCTGACCACTCAGCTACTGGGGCGGACATGCCACCACTAACACACCCAGATGGAGTCTACTTTGAGTTTTTTTTTAACCCAAGCACCAGGTGCTGCAAGAGATATTGCTGGGTGTTGATGGTGCAGCATACACGACATTCAGTCAAAGCAGTTAAATTCCCCCACCAGAAAAAGTGAAGCCAAATTCAGTGTTTGTATTTGATGATGTTGCTGTGCAATACCAACA
Organism: Schistocerca cancellata; assembly: GCF_023864275.1. Lineage (NCBI taxonomy): Eukaryota > Metazoa > Arthropoda > Insecta > Orthoptera > Acrididae > Schistocerca > Schistocerca cancellata. The sequence continues at coordinate 426,329,082 of NC_064630.1, read as the reverse complement.
TCGAATTCTACGATATTTCGATTTTGGTCGCCATATGGCTATTGATGTCTTTTATTTGAGTCACACATATCCCAGCATCCCCAAACAATTGATGAGGGATAATGCAAATCTCATTATAGCTTTCAGACACGACAATTTGAATCTAAAACGCATTTACCAGCCACACCTAGGAACCGACTTGTCATTCAATGATTTTGTAAAGACGTGCAGTTTGCTGGAATCACACACAGTATGGGTTTCTTGTTACTGATAAATCAAGAAAAATGACTGACGGTAGGTATACACAGAATTATGAAAACAGTGATGAGTGTGTCAGTATACATCACACTATCGATAAGTTTGCACATATGTCAGGCACTCATCCCAAGAAGGTGGGTGTGCATAGACAGAGAATGCGTCTGTACATAGATGAAAAATTCCAGTCTCTCGAAGGTAAAGTTAAGGAGCTAGAGATTTACGCCCAGACCCTTCTAAGACCTACCAACGAATTAGATGCACACCTCCATCATTCTGAGAAAGAACGTAGACAATGGGTAGCCGTAAAAGTTGGTGGAATTCGAGATAAAATACATGACTTAACTGTCAAGGTTGAGCGAAATATATATAAGGTGCAGTCTGAGAAGCAGCGCTTTTAGCATATAGCAGGATGTCAACGAAGGATAAGGTCATCAGTGTATGGAAGGTCATTTGAGAGAAGTTATGGATGCTGAGGTTAGGGCATTTGGATTGAGACCAGACACTATGAGAAATGTTTAAACCAGTTACTGACTCTTACGATGGAATCTCAGCGAAATTACACAACGATGACGATGATGCTATCACTGGTTTCATTAAACGTTGCAGTGATGCTAGGACAGACGAAACATTCGCTGTTGTGGTGAAAACCATACATAACGAAGGGTGGAGTTCACGGGTGAACGTCCGGATGTTAGTATACATCGGGCACAATATTTCGGCAAGCGACCACATTGCCATCATCAGGTGCCCTGGGCTTTTATCTCCGCCCTCCAGGTGTTCCCAACGCGGTCCGCGGCCGGGCACAGAGCGTCCAGCATCCGCCCCATTGGCGGTCCGCAGCCAGGAGCGCGTGCCGACCACGTCTTCTTAGTATCTCTGCCCGTTCTCGAAGTCAGTTCGTATGGGATGTATTCTTTCTCCTTTTAATGAGATTCAAAGCGAGTTCTTAGGCTTTACTAAGGATGTAACCGCTATCTCGATTGACCAGCAGTTCCCGTACTCGGATCTCGATGGATTCTTTAATGACACAGTCCCAGTACTTGGACGTCTGTGTCAGAACCTTGGTCTGGACATAATTCGTTCTGCGTAATTCCGAGAGACAGTGTTCAGCAATCGCCTAGGCTACTGAAGTCTGCTGTGTCGTTGATGTTATTGGCAACGATCTCGGATAGTACAAACTGTGTGACCTATGTAAGTCATGCAACATTCACAGGGGATCTGGTAGACTCCGGAATTCCATAGTCGTAGATTGTCATTGACATTACCAAGCAGCGCCTGTGTCTTAATCGGTGGGCGAAAGACAGTCTCCACTTGATGTTTTTGAAGAATTCGACCTATCTTTCTCGATAAAGCGCCACAGAACGAAATAAATGCTATGCTCCCAACCTGCTGAGTTTTCTCTTCTATTTCCTCCGGTTGTACAGTCGATGTGGGACGTAGAACACTCCGAATTTGCTTGTGTGTGTAGCCGTTTTTCCGGAAAACCGATCTCAGATGTTCAAATTCTTGGTTAAGGCCCTCATTGTCAACAGGGTACGTGCCCTGTGAACCAATGTTTTGAGGACGCCGGTACTCTGCGGTGGATGGTAGCAGCTGTTTGCATGTTTGTAGAGTACACGCTGTGGCCCAATGTGCCGTCTGCTCTTCTTTTAACCAGGACATCCACAAAAGGCAGCCCTCCATCCACGGTAAACTTGGTGTTCTGGTGTATGGCACTGAGATGTATGAGGAAACAATTCAGCTTGTTTCCAGAATGAGATTTTCACTCTGCAGCGGAGTGTGCGCTGATATGAAACTTCCTGGCAGATTAAAACTGTGTGCCCGACCGAGACTCGAACTCGGGACCTTTGCCTTTCGCGGGCAAATGCTCTACCATCTGAGCTACCGAAGCACGACTCACGCCCGGTACCCACAGCTTTACTGGAGAGCTTCTGTAAAGTTTGGAAGGTAGGAGACGAGATACTGGCAGAAGTAAAGCTGTGAGTACCGGGCGTGAGTCGTGCTTCGGTAGCTCAGATGGTAGAGCACTTACCCGCGAAAGGCAAAGGTCCCGAGTTCGAGTCTCGGTCGGGCACACAGTTTTAATCTGCCAGGAAGTTTCAATTCAGCTTGTCTCTACCATGTTGCCGTATGACAAAGGAATAGTCAAGATAGTGGAAGAAACAGTTACGTTTCCACTGTGCTGAATCCAGGGCTATCTCCTCGAAATGTTCCATGAACAAGTTGGCGACTACTTTTGAAAGTGGACTCCCATAGCTGCTTCTTCCTGCTGCTCGTAGTATCCACGTGCCTAAAAAGGTTGGTCGTCGCTATACAAAAGAAGGCCACAGGACGTCAGACATCAAAATTCTTTGAGGCTCCCTACAAGACTATCATCAATCTCACGGTCAGGCAACTGGATGAGGACGTGCTCTCAGTTCTTAAGAGCGAACTCAACTTTGCATCAGCTCCTAAATCCGCACCTATCACGGATGTCATCAATGCAGTGGCACAGGCAGCTGCACGACTTTCATCTGAAGCAGCTGAAGAAGTACGCTGCGAAACCTGTCGTGCTCTCACGCAAACTGAACCTGTGAAACAGAACATCTCTAGCAGGGAGAGGGCGCCCATGCGGGAGCTACGAGAAGATCAACATCTCGTGGCCTTACCAGCCGACAAAGGCAACGCAACTGTTGTCTAATCTCATCAGGATTACATTGAGAAAATGTGGGGTTTGCTAGAAGACAGTGCATATTGGAAGATCAACACTGATCCTACCAAGAGAGGGATGAGGAAGACCATGGCACTTCTCAGGGAAGAAGCTACAACAGAGAGTATGTGTTCCACCAAGACTTTATGGACTCCCAAAGGTGCCCAAAGAGGGAGTGTCTTTACACCCGACTGTCAGCACCATTGGTGCTCCGACGTACCCACTTGCAAAATACACTCCTGGAAATTGAAATAAGAACACCGTGAATTCATTGTCCCAGGAAGGGGAAACTTTATTGACACATTCCTGGGGTCAGATACATCACATGATCACACTGACAGAACCACAGGCACATAGACACAGGCAACAGAGCATGCACAATGTCGGCACTAGTACAGTGTATATCCACCTTTCGCAGCAATGCAGGCTGCTATTCTCCCATGGAGACGATCGTAGAGATGCTGGATGTAGTCCTGTGGAACGGCTTGCCATGCCATTTCCACCTGGCGCCTCAGTTGGACCAGCGTTCGTGCTGGACGTGCAGAGCGCGTGAGACGACGCTTCATCCAGTCCCAAACATGCTCAATGGGGGACAGATCCGGAGATCTTGCTGGCCAGGGTAGTTGACTTACACCTTCTAGAGCACGTTGGGTGGCACGGGATACATGCGGACGTGCATTGTCCTGTTGGAACAGCAAGTTCCCTTGCCGGTCTAGGAATGGTAGAACGATGGGTTCGATGACGGTTTGGATGTACCGTGCACTATTCAGTGTCCCCTCGACGATCACCAGTAGTGTACGGCCAGTGTAGGAGATCGCTCCCCACACCATGATGCCAGGTGTTGGCCCTGTGTGCCTCGGTCGTATGCAGTCCTGATTGTGGCGCTCACCTGCACGGCGCCAAACACGCATACGACCATCATTGGCACCAAGGCAGAAGCGACTCTCATCGCTGAAGACGACACGTCTCCATTCGTCCCTCCATTCACGCCTGTCGCGACACCACTGGAGGCGGGCTGCACGATGTTGGGGCGTGAGCGGAAGACGGCCTAACGGTGTGCGGGACCGTAGCCCAGCTTCATGGAGACGGTTGCGAATGGTTTTCGCCGATACCCCAGGAGCAACAGTGTCCCTAATTTGCTGGGAAGTGGCGGTGCGGTCCCCTACGGCACTGCGTAGGATCCTACGGTCTTGGCGTACATCCGTGCGTCGCTGCGGTCCGGTCCCAGGTCGACGGGCACGTGCATCTTCCGCCGACCACTGGCGACACCATCGATGTACTGTGGAGACCTCACGCCCCACGTGTTGAGCAATTCGGCGGTACGTCCACCCGGCCTCCCGCATGCCCACTATACGCCCTCGCTCAAAGTCCGTCAACTGCACATACGGTTCACGTCCACGCTGTCGCGGCATGCTACCAGTGTTAAAGACTGCGATGGAGCTCCGTATGCCACGGCAAACTGGCTGACACTGACGGCGGCGGTGCACAAATGCTGCGCAGCTAGCGCCATTCGACGGCCAACACCGCGGTTCCTGGTGTGTCCGCTGTGCCGTGCGTGTGATCATTGCTTGTACAGCCCTCTCGCAGTGTCCGGAGCAAGTATGGTGGGTCTGACACACCGGTGTCAATGTGTTCTTTTTTCCATTTCCAGGAGTGTAGATGAAGTATATGCTTAGCCCTGGCGTCAGATAATCTCCACATCATATTAGCAACTCAGTGGATTTTGTCGGGCGTCTTAACAACTTCAGACTTCGTGATTCGGACATCTACATCTACGCGATTACTCTGCTATTCACAATAAAGTGCCTGGAAAAGGGTTCAATGAACCACCTTCAAGCTGTCTCTCTGCTGTTCCACTCTCGAACGGTGCGCGGGAAAAACGAGCACTTAAATTTTTCTGTGCGAGCCCTGATTTCTCTTATTTTATCGTGAGGATCATTTCTCCCTATATAGGTGGGTGCCAACAGAATGTTTTCGCAATCGGGGGAGAAAACTGATGATTGAAGTGTCATGAGAATATCCCGTCGCAACGAAAAACGCCTTTGTTTTAATGTTTGTCACTCCATTTCACGGATCATGTCTGTGGCTCTGTATCTCCTATTTCACGATAATACAAAACGATCCGACCTTCTTTGTACTTTTTCGATGTCATCCGTCAGTCCCACCTGATGCGAATCCCACACCTCACAGCAATACTCCGAATAGGGCGGATAAGCGTGGTGTAAGCAGTCTCTTTAGTAGACCTGTTGCACCTTCTAAATGTTCTGCCAGTGAATCACAGTCTTTGGTTTGCTCTACCCGCAACATTATCTACGTGATCGTTCCAATTTGGGTTATTTGTAATTGTAATCCCCAAGTATTTAGTTGAATTTACAGACTGAAATTTCTTCATTTAAATGTGTGAATCTGTACTTAAATTGTTGAATGACGGAGAAGATGAAACTTCTACGTTGTTTGATTCTGAAACAGCTGAGAAAAACTGAACGTACTGAGCCTACTCTCTCTCTACTTTTTCTTATCATGTCAACACTAACCCACAATATTCTAGCGTAACGCAATCTGACTGCTCAAAAAAAATTACAACCTAACTTCAAATAATTAATACAAAAAAATGACACTGAATAAGAAGCAATCCTGACAATATCCTATAAATTTCATTAAGCACTTACCTCACAAAAATCTTCATTACGCAAACGACTGCAATACAGTAAGCGTCAATACTGCCAGCTAAATAAAAGATTCCAACTACTAAAGCCACTAACTACTAATAGGCATGTGTTTAGCAAAGGAAAGATTTTGTTGCAAATCAAATAATGTATTTTTTATCTTAATAATGTGACATCCAGTTCTAACACGAATATAAATCGTCACTGATATCCAGTACAAAGGTATATAATCACGAGTAATTTTCAATCTCCAAGTCGGATACTTCCAGATCGTTAGCCTACGCTAACATTCTAGACCTCTACCCTCCATCAACGCTAACTTCTCACATTTAACATCCATCACTGCTGTCTGTTCACCTCCACTGCTGGCGACTAACTTCTAACCGCCCAGAAATCGCAGTCAGAGATCCAATGCAAAGCGCTACACAGTGCTACCAGCACAGAAGTAGCCCACTTACAAGATTTGTGTGACTTATCGCGTAATCGAAATTTAGTGGATTTCTTTTAGTACTCATGTGAATAACTTCACACTTTTCTTTATTCAGGGTCAACTGCCACTTTTCGCGCCATACAGGTGTCTTATCTAAATCATTTTGCAATTCGTTTTGGTCATCTAATGACTTTACAAGACGGTAAATGACAGTATCATCTGCAAACAATCTAAGACGTCTACTAAAATTGTCCCCTACATCGTTAATGTAGATTAGGAACAATAGGGGGCTAAAACATTTCCTTGGGGAACGCCGGATATTACTTCTGTTTTACTCGACGTCTTTCCGTATATTACTACGAACTGTGACCTTTCTGACAGGAAATCACGAATCCAGTCGCACAACCGCGGCGATATTGCATAGGCACGCAGTTTGGTTAGAAGAACGGTGTTGAAAGCCTTCTGGAAATCTAAAAATATGGATTCAATTTGACATCCGCTGTCGGTAGCACTCAATACTACATGAGTATAAAGAGCTGGTTGTGTTTCGCAAGAACGATATTTTCTGAATCCATGTTCACTATGTGACAATAAATCATTTTCTTCGGGTACTTCATAATGTTCGAATACAGTATATGTTCCAAAACCCTACTGCAAATCGACGTTAGTGATATGAATCTGTAATTCAATGGATTACTCCTACTTCCCTTTTTGTGTATTGGTGTGATTTGAGCAATTTTCCAGTCTTTAGGTACGGATCTTTCTGTGAGCGAGCGATTGTATATATTTACTAAATATGGAGCTATTGTATCAGCATACTCTGAAAGGAACCTGACTGATATACAATCTGGATCGGAGGACTCGCCTTTATTAAGGGATTTAAGCTGCTTTGCGACACCGAGCATATCTACTTCTATATTTCTCATCTTGGCAGTTGTTCTTGAATGGGATGTTTACTTCGTCTTCTTTGGTGAAGGAGTTTCAGAAAACCGTGTTTAATAACTCTGCTTTAGTGGTACTGTCATCAGTGACTTCACCGTTGTTATCGCGCAGTGAAGGTATTGATTGCGTGTTGCCACTGGTGTGCTTTATGTGTGAGCAGAATCTCATTGTTATGTTGTCTCTCCCTTCACAAGGGTGCCTTTGCAGGAATTCTTGGAACTTATTGGCCAGAATTTGACACAGAGACGACCAACGTTTTAAGTCACATGCTGAAATATTTTCTCTTCGACGGTGGATATTACGAGCAGAAGGAAGGAGTAGCTATGGGGAGTCTACTTTCACCAGTCGTCGCCAACTTGTTCATGGAACATTTCGAGGAGGAAGCCCTGGATTCAGTGCAGTGGAAACGTAACAGTTTCTTCCGCTATCTTTACGACTCCTTTGTAAATTGGCCACATGATAGAGACAAACTGAATGGTTCCCTCGTATATCTCAGTTCCATGCGCCAGAACAAGTTTACCATGGAAGTCGAAGTGGATGGAGTGCTGCCCTTTCTGGATGTCCTGGCTAAAAGAAGAGCAGTTGGCACACTGGGCCACAGCGTGTACTCTACATACATGCAAACAGCTGCCACCATCCAGTGCAGAACAACGGTGTCCTCAAAACATTGGTACACAGGACCTGTACCCTGTCTGACAATGAGAACCTTAAACAAGAATTTGAACATCTGAGGTCGGTTTTCTGGAAAAACGGCCACACAAAGAAGCCAATTCGGAGAGCTCTACGTTCCACACAGACTGTACAACCGGAATAAATAGAAGAGAAACCTCAGCAGGATAGGGGCATAGCATTTATTTCGTTCTGTGGCGTTTTATCGTGAAAGATGGGTCAAGTGCTTCAAAAACATCAAGTGAAGAATGTCTTCCGCCCACCGATTAAGACACGGGCACTGCTCGATAATGTCAAGGACGATCCACGACAACGGAAATCCGGAGTTTACCAGATCCCCTGTGAATGTGGCATGACTTAAATAGGTCAAACAGTGCGTACTATCCAAGGTCGTTGCCTAGAGCATCAACGACACACCAGACTGCAGCAGCCTAACAAGACGGCGGTTGCTGAACACAGTCTCTCGGAATTAGATTAGATTAGATTAGATTTACTTTCATTCCAATTGATCCGTAGTGAGGAGGTCCTCCAGGATGTGGAACATGTCAGAAAAACAACAATACACGACAAATATTTACAACTAAAACAAGTAAGCTAATGTACCATTCCACAGGTCCCAAGTGGAATGATCGTCATTTTTTAATGAACACTAAGAGTCATTTTACAAATACTAATGCACTGAATTTAAAATAAAAAAGGTTTTTATTTATTTATAAGGTAATAAACATGTAATACAACTACTGTAATACTTATTTACAATGAACACATTACTGCACTGAAATGGTGCAGAAGTTAGATTATACTTACAAACACACACACACACACACACACACACACACAAATTTTCAATGAACACATTACTGCACTGAAATTGTGCAGAAGTTATGTTGTACTTATATACAAATCAGTTGGTTTTACTAAGAAATTCATCAATGGAGTAGAAGGAGTTGGCCACCAATAAATCCTTTAGGCTTCTCTTAAACTGAATTTCATTGGTTGTTAAGCTTTTTATGGCTGCTGGCAAGTTATTGAAAATGTGTGTTCCTGAATAATGCACACCTTTTTGTACAAGACTAAGTGACTTTAAATCCTTGTGAAGATTATTCTTATTTCTAGTATTGATTCCATGAATTGAGCTGTTGGTTTAAAAAAAGAGAAATATTTTTAATGACAAATTTCATTAAGGAATAAATATATTGGGAAGCAGTAGTTTAGTATACCTAGTTCCCTAAACAGGCTTCTGCAGGATGTTCTTGAGTTCACACCACATATAATTCTTACTGTACGTTTTTGTGCCTGGAAAACTTTAGCTTGGCTTGATGAATTACCCCAAAAAATAATCCCATATGACATTATGGAATGAAAGTAAGCATAGTATGCCAGCTTTTTCATTTTTATATCCCCTATGTCTGACAAAATTCGCATTGCAAACAGAGATTTGTTAAGACGCTTCAGCAGTTCTGTGGTGTGCTCCTCCCAGTTGAATTTATTATCAAGCTGTAATCCCAAGAATTTAACACTGTCCACTTCTTCTATCTTCTTGTCATCATATGTTAGACATATACTCTTGGGACACCCCTTACAAGTTCTGAACTGCATGTAGTGTGTTTTTTCAAAGTTTAGTGACAAAGAATTGGCTAGGAACCAGTGATTAATGTCCACAAATATTTTATTGGCTGATCTTTCTAAGACTACACTTGATTTGCTATTTATTGCAATGTTTGTATCATCGGCAAACAAAACAAACTTGGCATCTGGTAATGTTACTGACGAAAGGTCATTGATATACACAAGGAAAAGTAAGGGCCCCAAAATGGAACCTTGTGGGACCCCACATGTAATTAGTTCCCAGTTGGATGATGCCTGATAGCTTGATACATGTCTCTTTCCTAATAACACCCTTTGTTTCCTGCCAGAGATATAAGATTTGAACCATTTTGCAGCATTTCCCGTTACATTATAATATTCTAGTTTACTTAAAAGGATATTGTGATTTACACAGTCAAATGCCTGTGACAGATCACAAAATATACCAGTTGCCTGCAATTTTTTTGTCTAATGAATTAAGCACATTTTCACTGTAAGTGTAGATAGCCTTCTCAATATCAGAACCTTTTAGAAATCCAAACTGTGACTTTGACAGTATGTTATTTGAGATAAGATGGTTATAAAGATGACTGTACATTACTTTTTCGAAAATTTTTGAGAATGCTGGCAACAGTGAAATTGGACGGAAATTTGATGCTATTTCTTTATCTCCCTTCTTAAACAGTGGCTTAACTTCAGCATATTTCAGCCACTCAGTAAATATTCCACTGATAAACGACTGGTTACACAGATAGCTTAATATGTTACTTAGCTCAGAATCACATTCTTTAATTAACTTTGTTGATATTTCATCATACCCACTAGATGTTTTTGATTTTAAAGATTTTATGATGGACATTATTTCTGTTGGGGTAGTGAGGGTGAAATTCATATTATGGAAGTTACTTGATATGTCTGATCTAAGGTAATCCATAGCAGCATCTACCGAACCTGACAACCCCATCTTTTCAGTAACAGTTATAAAATGTTTGTTAAAAAGTTCTGCAACACTATACACATCTGTCACCAATGTATCATTTACTCTTAATGCTATTTGTTCCTCTTCATGTCTGGTTCTACCCGTCTCCTCCTTCACTATATCCCATATTGTCTTTATTTTGTTATCTGATATGACTATCTTTTCCTTGTAATATATTTGCTTTGACATCCATATTACAGTCTTTAATATTTTGCAGTATTTCTTATAATGTGCTATAGCATCAACATTGGAAATGTTTCGGATTGACAGATACAGTTTTCTTTTTGTTTTACAGGATACCCCTATTCCTCGAGTAATCCATGGCTTCTTTGTAGACTTTGATCTAACCTTGGTAAGTTTTGGGGGAAAGCAGTGTTCGAATAAGGTAAGCACTTTATTAGCAAAAATGTTATATTTTTCATTCATACCATGAGCACTGTCAACATCAGTCCAGTGAATGTCTCTGAGGAGTGTCCTAAAATAATCAATTTTTGGCTTACTGATTACCCTCTTGAGCTCAGATTTAACAGATTTTATATCCTGTTCAGTATTAACATTTAACAGAAGGAACTGCATGTCATGGTCTGAGAGGCCATTGACTATTGGTTTTGTAGTATAATTTTGTTCATTGGACTTTTCTATAAAGATATTTTCAATGGCTGTTTTGTGAGCAGGTGGCTATCCTAGTGGGGAACTTTACAGTGGGAATTAAGTTGAATGATAGTGTTACTAACTCAAATAAGTTCTTATTGGGAGAGTCTTTAAGGAAATCTACATTGAAATCACCAGCAACCACTATTTCTATGTTTTTGGTTGTTAAATGGGCCAGTACAGCTTCAAGGTGGTTTACAAACAGATTAAAGTTACCTGCAGGTGCTCGATATACACTTAATATTATGAAGGATTTTTTGTGAAATTCTAATTCTGTTGCACATGCTTCCATATGCTGTTCTAGGCAAAATTTATGAACGTCTATGTTCTTAAATTTATGACAGTTCCTGATGAATGTGGCAACTCCTCCTTTCTCCATTTCTGATCTACAAAAGTGAGATGCTAAAGTAAACCCTGTACACTTAAAAGTTCTATACCAGTGGTCACATGATGTTCAGAGAGGCAGATTATGTCAGCTGGGTTTGAAGACTCTAATTCATCTATGCAGATAGTTAATTCATTAATTTTATTTCTCAGTCCTCGAATATTTTGATGCAATAAAGATAGCTGACATTTCACATTGACTGAGTTAAAATTGGGTGGAGTTAAAATATCTGCTGACATTTGAAAATTCTTAACCAATGGCTGTTTATGCTGATGTAATAAGCTGGAATTATGTTTTTTGATTTCTTTCTCAAACTGAAGGTTTGTCTCAGTTCTAACCTCTCTTAAAATTTGCTTTCTTTCTGTCCTCCCTACCTTAAAAAAGGGTCTTTTCTGAACCCTATAACCACTGGTATTTTACCACTCATGACAGTGCCTCCCCCCTTTAACTTTCCTGCTATTTCCCCAGCCAATTTATCCTTCCCCTTCCTGTTGAGGTGAAGGCCATGCCTAGTATAATCCCACCTACTGAGAGAATCAACATGAACCACACCAATGTGTGACCCCGCACCCGACATGAGCAGCCGTTCCTGCTCCAAATTAACTCTCTTGACAGAAGAGTTCAAACGAGGTCGGTCATGGCGCCCAAGGACAGACACAAACTCAACACTTGTATGCCTCGATGCTGATGCAATCTTCGCCAGGTCACACTCTATACTGTACCCAGGATCTCTGTCAATACTGTTACCTGCCCCACCCACTATAACCACAGTGTCTTCCTTAGTGAAATCTTTGCAAAGTGATCCTCTGTCACCTGCTCCAGACCAGCACTAGGTTTAAAACAATTGGTGACCTGGCATTCTGATCCTAGTTCATTCTGCAAAAGTTGGCCAACACCTCTTCCATGGGAACTACCTAACAATAACACTTTCTTTCTCTTTACTGATTTCCCTACATTCTTACTTTTCAATTTGCTGCTGAAAGTTTGTTGTGCCCTGTCTACACCTGCAACTGCTTGAGGCTCACCAGCTTCTAACTGAAGCAACAGGTCAAGTCTATTTTCCACATTCACCATAAAGCTGTCAGACAAAGTTCTAGGCCTGTTCCTCCTGTTGCCACTTCCCACTTCTCTTTACCCTTCTCCCTCCTTAACCTGTCAAGATCTCCCCTGGCCTTGTCTAACTCAGCCTGAAGGGCGGCAATTTTCCCCTCCTGTTCTAGTATCTTCCTATCTCTACTACAAATCCTACAAAACCACTGATGAGTCTCATTTACTTCCCCTATTCCCACGCCACTACAGTCACCCACATGGAAAAAACTACAGCACCCATCACACCAAAGCGCCGACCTAACAATTCTACGGCAAGTCAAGCACTTTTCACTCATGATAAACGTAATAGTTTATTAAGAATAAGTCAGTTAAATTACAGATAAACACGAAAATATGGTTACACAAATTTGGCCTATACGCAACTGTGTGTAAACAAAAACAAAAGTGCAAAGTTTCTGAAACAACAACTTAAACTTTACGCTACTTTCCGGAAATGCTAGTTAAATAATGAAGAGGTACGCTAAGTTGAATTGCTGGAGAGAGCATGGAACAACTAAACGAAATTTTGCAGATTAGCTGCAGCAGAACGACTGTACGGTCTTTTCGCGTTTCCTGCTATATTACGTAAAGAAAAATGAAACCTTTAATGGTACACTTAAACGGCACACTAATACACCTATTTAACACGTAATCAGTACTAATCTATATGTTTTATAATCTAAAATGACTTATCTTTACGAGAACACCAAAAATTACACAGAATTAATTACGACCAGACCAAGGTTCTGACACAGACGTCCAAGTGCTCGGACTGTGTCATTAAAGAATCCATCGAGATTCGAGTATTGGAACTGCTGATCAATCGAGATAGCGGTTACATCCTTAGTAAAGCCTGGGAACCCGCTTTGAATCTGAATAAAAGGAGAAATAAAACATCCCACACGAACTGACTTCGAGAAAAGACAAAGATACTAAGAAGACTTCGCTGGCACGCGCCCCTATGCGCGGACCGCCAACGGAACGAATGCTGGACGTTCTTTGCGGGTCGGACCGCGCTGGAAACACTTGGAGAGGGGGGGGGGGGGGGGGCGAGATAAAAGCCCAGCGCCGGCGCTTCAGCGGAAAAACGACCTCTAACCATTACCGTATAACCCCCGAATCCGCACCACCAAGGACCATTTCGAAAGACAGAGCGTTTTCAAGGACGCTGGTTCTTCATACACATCATGGGTATAGACCCAGCCATTTCACTTTCAGCGGTCAGTTCACCATTGCACCTGATGATGGAAACGTGGTCGCTTGCCAAAATATTGTGTCTGCTGGACACTAACACCCAGCTGTTCACCCATGCAATCTTACATCATGAAGTATGCCAGGAGAAATTGAAGAATCACAAAAACCATACATGTTGGGCATGCCGTCTATAACTTTAAATGAAAAAAAAAAAAAAGAATACAGATAGGGGATAGGGAATTACAAAGCACACCAGGTCTAAGGGAAGCAGGAAACCAACGCAGTGCGAAATACAGAGACACTATAAAACCGTTAGTATTAGATGGTCAGTACAGCAGGGGTGATGGTATTGACGTCTAGCATAAAAGAGTCAGCAATCAGTCTTCTCAGTATATATCCTTCGAGAACCCAAATGAGATAATAGATTGACTACGACTGCTCATGGCATCAGTTGCTGCACGCAATACCACTCATACGAATGATGTTGCCTCAGTAATTTCAGAGCTTAGAGAGAGATGTATAACTGAATGGTACGGAGACAGCAGTTTGAAAACTGCACAAACCAGCACACAAAACATATCCTCATAGGCATGTTCAGATTAAAGGTTCAGATGGCTTATGGCAGGCCAATCTTGTAGATGTGAGGGAATATTCACACTAGAATAATGGGTTCATATATACTGTAATGGTTATTGATACATACTCCAAATTTGCTTCGGCATTATCTGTTGAAGCAAAAATGGGGAAAAATGTCGATGATGTGTTTGAGCGTTTGTTGCAGACACGGACGAATCGATGCCCAGACAACCTCCAAACCGATCACGGCCGAAAGTTTTACAATAGGTATTTCAAGACAGTGGTGCAGCGATATGGGATACATCACTACTCAACATTCATCCACTCGGAAGCAAATATTGTGGAACGTCTGAACAAAACAATAGAAGCTCAAATGTGGATGCGTTTTAAACTTCATGGTTCAAACAAAATGATGAATATCCTCCAGAAATAATTGCACAGTATAACTGAATGAAACATAGCACAATAAAAATTAGACTAATCGATGCTCATGATAATGGACTCATGGGCAAGGTATACTAACGTATTAAAACTTTGGACCCACGTAAACAAAAATTTAATGTGGCTGATTTTGCGTATATCTCGAAACACAAGATAGCAGTTGAGAAGTTGTACTTCCCAAACTGGCCGAGTGAGATATTCACAGTTTCCAGAGTGCAAAGAACAAATCCCAGAACTTACATCGTAAAGGATAGCAATGGCACTTAAGTTTTCGGGATCCTTTTACACAGAAGAAATGCAGAATAGCTCAGAACCAGATGTATTTCTCACAGTGCGTGTCTTAAGACGTCGAGGGAATAGAGCACTAGTTAAGTGGCTGTGTTTTCCCAAGGCATAAAACAGCCAGCTTGACGGTGATGATTTGCTAAGTAATGTGGTGCACAGAACACAATTAGCATGTTAGGATAATATGCTTGACAGGAGACGTATTATAGAAGGCTGGGGTATTCTACACAAACTACCTGTCGAATTGCACATTCCATTGTGTAATTACTGTGAGCCTGGTACAAAGCTCCAAAAACGTTTGACTCATGGTGATAAGGGAATTAACACGCTTGATGAGGCGTGTTTGGAACATGACATTGCGTGTGCAAAACATAAAGGTCTCCCTGGACGTCACGCTGCAAATCGAATTTTAGCTGATAAAGCCAGGTCAATAAGTGTGAGAAAGGATATTGGTCTAGGACAGCACACTGCAGCATTTACAATTGATAAAACCATGTACGGTAAAATTAAGTCGGGCTTGGAGTGACGAATTTTTAAGCAAGTTATGAGTGCTGCACGTCGTGCACTGAAGAAGAAGAAGACAAAGATGAGGATGAAGAAGAAGGGGTATTTGAAAAACCTGTATCTTGACAGCGATGCATGCAGCTAAAAGTGCCCTGAAGCATAAAGGACTAGTTGAAGCACCCATGGATGTGCTGATGCAAAGGACACCAGGTGGAATTAACCCCTTCCTCATTCCTACCCTCGCACGTTTCTCAGTGATGCGTTCACTGGTTAGTGTTGCTGTGGCTATTGCCAGAGCAAGGAAGAACCCAAAGAACTCGCAGGACAGCTAGAGGACGCAAAAAGACGTAACCGCCTGATGGAAGCAGCAACCATCGACAAAGGACTATACCTGAAACGATGCAAGGAAGGACTAGGTCTCCTCAAAAATAACAAAAAGCCCGTTAGCTGTTCTGCCGCACAGACCTATTACAAATACAGATCTGCTCAAATTTGTCAAGAAAAAATTCAGCATTTCAGGATTCCGTGGTAGGTGACTATGGGAAATCCAGAGAACATAGAATTGTGAGTCTGGATCTTGCTGGAGGACCAGGAACCCACTGGGTGGCCTATGTTAAGAAAAATATAAATAACGTCTACTATTTCGACTGATTTGAAGACTTGCAACCGCCGGGAGAGTTACAACGATACTTCACCGACAGAAAATATGTGTTCTATGATTTTAACCGCTACCAAGACTTTAACACCTACTTATGTGGGCATCAGTGCATCATGTTCCTCCTAGCGTGTATGAAGAAGCGTACATATTCATTAAACATCCACCATCAGTTGAGGTTGATTTAAGCAGCAGGGAGTGGAGTATTGCGCTGACTGGTCTGGAGGCTTACAACAGCAACAAATATCACAGAGGTTAACAATAAACTTCATCTGAAAATTAATGGTCGAAAAGAAATTGTGGAAATAGAACCTGGTGCATAAAATACCGACGATTTAAACGAAGTTTTAAAACGATCTGGAAAAGGGATTGCGTTACGTGCAAACATGTATACACTTGAATTTGAAATAAAGACAAGTGCAACGATAGACTTTAACCAGAAAGGATCAGTAGGACAGGTACTGCATTTCACAAAAGGACAGGTTTTGAAGAAGGATCCTAATAAATTCTACAGATCCGACCAGTCAGTGGATAGACTCCCTGACAGTACAATCCGAGTCGAGGGTAAAACTGCAACAAACTCGTCTCAACAACAGATTTATTCACACAATTTACGAATCCCTCCCATCAGTGGGGACAGGGTAGAAGATCGTTAAACCTTCCAGTTACAGTTCAGGCTTTGGACTATCTGTAGGTGCATAATGTGGACAAGGATAATAAATTTGTCGATTTTTGCTGTGGGGAAATCATTGTACAGCTACATCTAAAACGGAACCGGCAGTGACCTTGAAAAACGTGCAAAGACCCAGAAGTGGTGACCGTCTTCAACCAACCAGAACCTGTTGGAGACAGAATCGGCGGCCTTTAACTTGCCAGACCTACAACCAGTCAGATATTGGAGTAGTCCTGTATTGTCAGCTCACACAGGATGGGCATAAGGTGTAAAACCAAAGTACACAACGTGCAGCACAGCACTTCACAACAGAACAGAAGGGTGATAACACGTGCAAAGGTGATAACACGTGCGAACTACGAGTTTCTTAAATCAGTTGGTGTGAAACTGCGCAATGAGGTCGTCTGATATAACTAGCCCAGTGGAATATGACGAGAGTATTATATTCCAGGAATACTTCTCACATAAACCTCATGCATTAACCACATTTAACAAGAACGATGAAATTAGGACTGTCATCCAACACCAGGACGCTTTAGGGCTCCCATGCAAGAGTTTCATAAATCTTGATGGATCATTTATGGAAAGGGTTGGTATTGTTACAGTGACATCGAATTTAACACGTAACGCTTCAGCATTCCTTTCATGAGATACGATATGAACTTAATGGGGTCTAGATTAACCGTACACGCAGTTTAGGCATAACATCAACTCTTAAAACGTATGTCCCTGTTACTTCCTCGGATTTGATAGAAAATTCTGGATAGTTCATTGGTGAGTCAGCGGATAGGACAGTGGATCAGTACAACAGATTTGCTGTTTATGTACCTTTAGAACTGCTTATGGAATACTTTGAGGACATGTGGCGAATTGTTCTGAAAGCTAAACACGAACTTATTCTGGTATGTAGTGCAATGGATAACAATTCATATATTCAAGGAGCTCCAGAGGAGAACAAGATCACTATCAGTAAAATAATGTAGAAGATGGCACACATCGCAGTGTCAGATGAGCAGCGTTTGAAGCTTTTAAAAGCTCTGAATGCAGGTCTATATATATAAAACTATCTTCTCGTTCAAGGGCGGTTTTAGAGTACCCAGCGATACCGACTGCAAGCGCACAAACATGGGCTATTAAAACCGCAGCTCAGCTGGAGACGCTCAGCCCGGTTGCACACACGGCAGATTTTTTCCGCCGCGGTCAGTTGACCGTCGCCGCTCGCAGAACTCTAGTGTTTACACACACGGCGGTGAAATCTCCGTCGTCAGCAGCTTACTGTGTTGCAGGCTATTCGCTTTGTAGTGCGCTTGGGCATCTAAACGAGTCAGGCAGTTTTTTGCTGGCAGTGCTCGTTCATGATCAAACCAGTTCACACAAGTTTACTACTTTATTTGAAGTATTTGTTGCTTTTAAGCACACGGTGTCGTCTGAAATGAACAGAGTGCGAATTATAAGTTTATTGTTATTACGTCGACGAATGAAAAGGAGGAGAAATAATCGACTAATTTGGATTCATCAAATTAATGAAAGAAGAAGGGAGGCTGGAGCTTTCTACACGTTGTTTGAAGAGCTTTAATTATTTCAGAATGTCGGTGTCTGCCTTTGATAGGCTCCATGGGCTGTTGAAAGATACTATTCAGCGGAAATATACCAAAATGAGGAATTATATTCAGCCTGTAGAAATGCTGGCAATAACACTGAGGTACGTTTGGGATAATCATTTTCAAACTAGTTTTAAAGTAACGGTATTTATTGATAAAATTCCGAAGAAAGATAAAAATTCCTACATTACCAAAACTTTAAGTAAACAAACACACATTAGCACACAATATACACTCCTGGAAATTGAAATAAGAACACCGTGAATTCATTGTCCCAGGAAGGGGAAACTTTATTGACACATTCCTGGGGTCAGATACATCACATGATCACACTGACAGAGCCACAGGCACATAGACACAGGCAACAGAGCATGCACAATGTCGGCACTAGTACAGTGTATATCCACCTTTCGCAGCAATGCAGGCTGCTATTCTCCCATGGAGACGATCGTAGAGATGCTGGATGTAGTCCTGTGGAACGGCTTGCCATGCCATTTCCACCTGGCGCCTCAGTTGGACCAGCGTTCGTGCTGTAAGTGCAGACCGCGTGAGACGACGCTTCATCCAGTCCCAAACATGCTCAATGGGGGACAGATCCGGAGATCTTGCTGGCCAGTGTAGTTGACTTACACCTTCTAGAGCACGTTGGGTGGCACGGGATACATGCGGACGTGCATTGTCCTGTTGGAACAGCAAGTTCCCTTGCCGGTCTAGGAATGGTAGAACGATGGGTTCGATGACGGTTTGGATGTACCGTGCACTATTCAGTGTCCCCTCGACGATCACCAGTGGTGTACGGCCAGTGTAAGAGATCGCTCCCCACGCCATGATGCCGGGTGTTGGCCCTGTGTGCCTCGGTCGTATGCAGTCCTGATTGTGGCGCTCACCTGCACGGCGCCAAACACGCATACGACCATCATTGGCACCAAGACAGAAGCGA
This sequence comes from Schistocerca cancellata, assembly GCF_023864275.1. Classification (NCBI taxonomy): domain Eukaryota; kingdom Metazoa; phylum Arthropoda; class Insecta; order Orthoptera; family Acrididae; genus Schistocerca; species Schistocerca cancellata. The sequence continues at coordinate 426,309,889 of NC_064630.1, read as the reverse complement.
CTCTCATCGCTGAAGACGACACGTCTCCATTCGTCCCTCCATTCACGCCTGTCGCGACACCACTGGAGGCGGGCTGCACGATGTTGGGGCGTGAGCGGAAGACGGCCTAACGGTGTGCGGAACCGTAGCCCAGCTTCATGGAGACGGTTGCGAATGGTCCTCGCCGATACCCCAGGAGCAACAGTGTCCCTAATTTGCTGGGAAGTGGCGGTGCGGTCCCCTACGGCACTGCGTAGGATCCTACGGTCTTGGCGTGCATCCGTGCGTCGCTGCGGTCCGGTCCCAGGTCGACGGGCACGTGCACCTTCCGCCGACCACTGGCGACAACATCGATGTACTGTGGAGACCTCACGCCCCACGTGTTGAGCAATTCGGCGGTACGTCCACCCGGTCTCCCGCATGCCCACTATACGCCCTCGCTCAAAGTCCGTCAACTGCACATACGGTTCACGTCCACGCTGTCGCGGCATGCTACCAGTGTTAAAGACTGCGATGGAGCTCCGTATGCCACGGCAAACTGGCTGACACTGACGGCGGCGGTGCACAAATGCTGCGCAGCTAGCGCCATTCGACGGCCAACACCGCGGTTCCTGGTGTGTCCGCTGTGCCGTGCGTGTGATCATTGCTTGTACAGCCCTCTCGCAGTGTCCGGAGCAAGTATGGTGGGTCTGACACACCGGTGTCAATGTGTTCTTTTTTCCATTTCCAGGAGTGTAGTATTAGAAATTGATGCCCATTGTTGTGGACGAATTCGAATTTACTGAAGAACTACTTTCAAAATCTCCTTCAACACTCACAGGAAAATTTTCATAATGTTCAGCTGCAGTTTTTTTTTTCGTTTGTGTGTTGGGAAGGTGGAGTAGGTAGTTCATCTACGGTAGACACCGAGGGAATCGATGGTGGGTCGTAATTTGGGAGACGTAGAACTTGTGAGGGATACGAAGGCAGAGATCTGAATGCAGAATGCATTCGCCCTGGCTGGGATACTGGAGTACGTAGTGCATTTTGTGTTGAAACTGAGGAAATCGTTGGTGGTGCATAATGTGGGACATCTGGTGGTTGTGAGTACTCTGAAGTGACAGCAGTGAAATGTTGTTGAGGTGGCAGTGGATTGGTCTGTTGTTGGAGATGGTATGGATTTAATTGGCTCTGTTGCTGGATGTGGGAAGCGGATTGTGTGGTGTCACTTTGATAGTGATGAGGCGCAACCTTCTGAGTCTTAATATTGGAAATCACTCTAAGAACTTCCATTTGAAACTGTAGCCATTCATTATTATCAAACTTCTCAGTATGTGGTAGCAGACTGTGGTAGAAGGACATTTGGGAGTCTGGTTTCTCAGGTTCTATTTTTTCCAATGCTTTTAAAAGCCTCAGATCTATTTCGTCCATTTTCTTGTACTTCTTTCGATGTTGAGTGGCGGACAGAGGTTTTTCCTTTGTTCCAATTGTTGCGTTTACTTCATGTTATGTGTTCTGACGAGGTTGCGAAGGGGCATCAGTTTCATCCTTGTTCTTTTCTTCTACGCTGAAACTTTCTTTAGTCTCTGTTGTTTCGTATACTTTTTTAAAAAACTGGAGTTCGTCATGAAATATGTACTTTCTTTTTATTTGTAGCTTGTGAGCCACTAGTTTTGCTTTCTTTTGTCCTTTTTTCAGCCTTGGCGAAGGCGTCACGTAAATGTTTCCATCGTTTTATCACGTCCTTACCTAAAAATGAAAAATAATTAACGCCTACATTAGCTACGATAAAATACACAATAGTAATTTTACATTACAAAAAAATTGTGAATAATAATTCGTTTTCACGTTTTAAATAATTTTTTCCAGATATCTAGCAAGTGGATGTACTTTCACCGACCTTCATTATTCCTTCAGAGTGGGAATCTCAACCGCAAGAGTGATTGTTAGAGACGTTTGTCGAGCACTGTGGAGTATTATGCAAAGCGAGTGCATACCTCCCCTTACAAATGAAATGTGGCAGTCAGTAGCAGATGGATTTGAGCATGCAGCAAACTTTCCTCATTGCATTGGGGCAGTAGATAGAAAACATGTCCACATTGTGAGTCCGATAGAAAGTGGATCTATGTATTTTAATTATAAAGACTACTACTCAGTTGTATTAATGGGCACTGCAGATACGAAGTACCGATTTGTTTATGTGCATATTGGTAGCTATGGAAAAGATTGTGACCCATCTATTTTTAAACAGACTCAGCTGTGGAAATCTGTTGAAAGCAGTTCAAAAAATCTACCTGATGAGAAGTGCCTACCAGGCACAGAAAGTCCGAAAGTGCCACACTTTTTTTGTTGGTGATGCAGCATTTGGGCTACATAAGCATCTGCTAAGGCCTTATTCTGGAACACATTTAACAATTGACAAACAAATCTTCAACTATCGATTGCGCCCAGCAAGGAGGTACATAGAATGTGCTTTCGGCATTCTTACTAACAAATGGAGAATATTCCATCGACCATTAAATGTCCAACCACATTTTGCCAATGACTTTGTTAAAGCCTGCATTGTTCTTCATAATTATGTTAGGGATAGAGATGGATACATTGTTGAGGATACAACGTCAGTTATAGGGCTGGAAGATATTCAGGCAGAAAATACTGTGAGAGACATTCTGTGTAAATACTTTGTTTCAAATGTAGGAAGTGTTTCCTAGCAGAAGTTCATGATATAAGGGCATTCCGAACGGCATGATGTCGAGAACAGATAACTGTGGAATAGACCGCCTTCACAGTGAACACAAGTATTCCAGAACACGACATATTTTTCGTTATTTTATTACTAGAGGTAAGTTGCAAAAATAATAATACTTTTTAAAAATGTGACATTGTTACTGTTTTTCAATAATGTTCGTTTTTATAAAATAAAACATTTGTTAATAATTGCCCACCATGGTTGTCACGATAATAACAAAATAAATAAATAATTGAGTCAGGATACGCCTGCAATGTGAAGTGAAGATCCTGTTCCACTGCAAAGAGTGAGCGCCATCACTTCTAGAGTCTATAAATCGAGTTTCTTCTAGTACATATATGTGAAAAAGCATGTAGACTACTTACCAAAATCATTCCTCTCCCTTTCCTCCAACACATCAAAGTCGCTACGAATTCCCTTGCAAACTTCATACCAAGCGTTTCTGGTAGCATCTCGGTCTTTGTATATGTCGAGGGTTTTGTCGCACAGAACAGGCCTTTCTTGAATTAATGAAATTAAAATTTCATTATCGATGTCTAGATTGCTCATGTCTTCAAGAAGAAACCAGTTAACAACTGTGAACACCACGACTCGACTCTATTCACACTGTACAAAACAGCTGTCGACGGTAGAAAAATCGCTACGTGTGTAAGCGTGCATTTGGTCAAGTGCGCCACTACTTTGGCCGTGGCGGTAGAATTACCGTTGGCGCCAGTGGCAGCCGGAGGTCACACAGCTACCGCCGACGGCAGATTTACCGCTCGTTTTTTCTTCCGCTTAATGTGCAAGCTCTGACTTTCTCCTGTGCACCACTGCGGGAACGGCGGCGACGGTCAATTGACCGCTGCGGAAAAATCCGCCGTGTGTGCAACCGGCCTCAGGTTCATCATACTTGCATTTCAGACAGTAGAAGAGGGAATACAGCAAATGATCCCAACAAATTTGATAATTGCACGTTAACTAATGGCAGAGTCTACCTGAACTCTGAATTCTACCCGTGTGATAATTTACACCTGCAGTGGGATGGAAACGTGTACTGTCTAGCATATGACATGTGTACGAGGTTCAGTCCTTCATACTATGAAGAGGTGGGGATGTCTACTCAGTCCACAGAAATTCAAAGAGCTGTCTTCAATCACCGTAATAGACTTCTCAAAACAGAAGAGCTAATTAAATGCGGGCCTATAAATGTACAAATTTAATCTGAATCTTTGCCAAATTTTCCGGAATACATTGCAGCGTACGTTCTAGTTCTACATAACTGTGTGATTAACTACTGCCTGCTCACTGGTGTTCTGCAATGAGCCATATAAATCAATAGGTGCTGCGCCACACCCAGAGCATTCCACAATGGTATCTCAAGGTGTGAAAACCATTGCAGACACTCAGGGTTTCTACGGTGATCAGCGCAGACAATTCATATTTAAAGATGTTGCATTCATAGGATACACAGAAGATGCCAGAAAAATAAAGACGTTCTCAGCAAACATTGCATCACCGAGGTCTCTCAAGGATGTGAAGTGTGCTAAAACACGGAAGAGTGCAAAGTGGTTGACACATTTCTATCATGGAATTCGCTGGGGTGGTCCCGGCATATCCTATAAAGATATAGTGACGTCGCATCGATCCTTCGGCCATACAGATACCATCATTACATGAGGGGGAAGGAGAAGATGTCATGGAAGCGTCGCATCTTCAAGTTTGCTGCTATTCAAGATCTGGAATAACATGGGTGACCTGCTCTCCATTGACTCAAGAAGAAGATGTGTGAAAATAATGTTGCTGTGTCTGCTTATGAAAATGTAAAATTAATTTTAAGCTGGATGAGAAGTAAATGAATTTTTACCTCACAATATGTGTATGATTTCTCTTCGCCTTGTTTCCCCTTTGACAGTATACGGTTTTGCCCTGCTACTATGTCTATGGTTTTTTCTTCAAGTACAGGAGATATAATTTTGAACATGGTTGCTATATGTCTTTGGAAGCTGACACAGTCACATGCTTTGTACTCCCGTAAGCTAATTCGTGCTGCACATTAGGCATAATCCCACGCAACCATGCTACATATTTTGTTATCATCCATCTTAAACTTCTCCTCAACAGTGCTCGTCTTCAGAAAAACTAATGTCATTTGTGTCACGTACATCCTTTATATACACAATGCAATAGGAGATAGCTCTTTTGTACATAACACCAACAAAGACGTGCCGTAACGAATTTTTTCATTTATTCAGTTCACACAGATACAGTTTGATTTTTGAGATACAGTTCAGTTCTTGAGATATAATTCAGTTCTTGAGGTACAGTTCAGTTCTTGAGATACAATTTGACTCTCATATTTCAATGCAGAGATACTTTTAACGTACACGCTACAACAGTAACACTGGTTGAGAATATTACTTACATTTTTTTCCCAGTAGCACTAGATGAGAATGTTAACAATATTTTTATAAATCTACACTACACACTAATATGGAAATACGTTTTTTAATACAAAATTCCACAATCCCAATTGCATAGGTTGAATAGTTATTCTGATGGTCTATGTACATTTAGAAACTAATCAGTCTTGTATGGCTAACAGCAGTTGAAAATTATAAACTATTCTATTTAATGGCGCACATGATGTCTAGATATATGTACTTACATAGTAAACATACTCTGTGTATAATTAAACTATGCAATTTTTTTGGTTTATGCTTTTATTTCCATTTTTCAAACTTTTTTGACTTTTTTCACTCTTGATATCCATATATATGTACACACACACACACACACACACACACACACACACACACACACACACACACACACACACACATACCTACTTTTTTTTCTTTTTCCTTTTTTCCATACATGATGTGCATATATACACGTGTACATAGTACACATAAATAAATAAGTAAGTATTTAATACAACACACACACACACACAATTATTTAAATTACAGTAAGAGGGTCGTACTACTCAGTGAACACACACACTCTCTCACTCATTCTCTCCCTCTCACTCAAGTAGTGTGACTACAGGAGAGTTTCAGTCCCATCATCACAAGTGACTCTTATTGCCATGAAGCGAAAGGCCCTTTTTTAAACTGCAGCACAGTTTACACTTCGTGTCCTCTTGATGGAATACTGGTTTGCCGTACCATATGTGGAGGCTGTGGTGCAGCGCCACGAACACTGCTGTACAGGCACCACAAATAGTCTTCGACAGAGAGGACTCTCAATGCCATACAATGTGCACCCTTAGCCCACCCTGGGTGGTACCTTCCAATGTGCAATACACATACATTGTAGACCAACGAACTCCACAATCAGCAATCCATTGGCCTCGTCTATCATAAGGCCGACCAACTTCTTGTTCTATGGAACAATACGATGAGGACATGATGAATTCATAACCTTGGTACCTTCTTACTTCGTATGGATCTCAGTTCATCGCTCAGTAGTTGAAGCTATCTGTATCCATATAAAGTAATAAAGTAATTTAGGATCTGCAAAATGAATTTTCGCAAACTCGTAATGAAAGCAGTACATGTGGAGTTTGGACAGGTCTAGTATGCACATCCCCACATAAATAGGCTTCGTAAACTCTACTGCAGTCTTCATCACCTCCACATCCAGAAAGATCTTATTGAATATGATGAACTGCTTAAAATTTGGTCTGGCAATGCATTTCATAAGCCATGACGCCCATCCCACCCGGTTCTAATCAAAATTTCACTTCGTTCCTTCAAATTCTCCATTGTTTTGCCGAAAATTAAATTATTCATTAATTTATAAAAATCTTTCTCAAAGCCATACATCTCGGAAGCTCTCTGTCTCGTATTCCGATCACTATACTCCTTCAACCATGGGGACTTCTTGAAGGAAATAACCCAGATGATTCTAACCCACTCCTTCCCCAAGCTGAGGCACTGTTGGAAATTACAATGATGAATGTATCTCTGCTTATTCCCCAGTGTTGTCATCAGTTCTGGGGCGGAGCCTCCTCACGAAACTAGTTACTCTGGACACAGTGGCAAATCGGGGTGTCCATCATGCGACCTAATAGGGTATGCGAGTTCTGCCTCCATTACATATCCTACATCAGAATCAGCCACCATACCCTCCTTGATTTTTTCCACCCAATCCATTGTATTCATCTATAGGCACCCATTGAAACACCCCAACTGGCAGTGGTTGTTGCATGGCATTCCTGTATAAGTTATTTTAATCTAAGTACATGACGTAACTCGAATCAAAGATGTATTGAACCTGTCATCCACCCAAGAATTTTTTGCCTTGGTGTACCTGTGGACACATTGGCAACTCCCCCACGGATCCCTCACTCAAAGAAAAGAAGTATGTCAATATGTCACAATCAGTCAATAATTCAATGCTACACTTCGTTTTCTTGAGCACTGCATCCAAATACAATCCAAGCACCTGTAATAAGAGGCGGGATCCAAAGAATATGTGGACATGCATTCATTCCGGAATTTCTCAAAATCATCTGCAAGGAAGCGCGCATCTGTGTCCATGCAAAGCTGTGCATACTCTCCTAAAATGGAAATGTTGGATTTCCACCGGACTTTCACAGCATGCTCTACTCTACATCCATTAGGGCATCGCCTGTAAGGTTACTGGAGAATGCAGTTATGTCAGGTAGCCTGATTTCGTTGAATTTTGACATAGTACCCCCATACTCGTAAAACCCCCTTCCTAGTCACAAGCTGAAACTTCTCCTCGTCTAGAAGTTCAGCTCGAGTAATATCCATATTCTCCTGAGGTAGAGATTCAGTGACTTTCTGAAGTGGCGTCTGCATAAAACGTAGTGTGTCAAGGAAGTGGAGCATAATTCTCAGTTTCATTCGTTTGGACAATGAAATGTATTTCTCAACGCTCTCAGGTAGGACACTGACCTGATTTTTCTCCCAGCCGAAATCAGCCAAGTGTTCAACAAGAAAGTGAGCATCATACCTGCTTAAATTATGAAAGAAAACGGGTATGTGTCTTGGTAGCTAGTACCTCAAATTGCACGTATTATGAGCTGTGCCACAGAACTTCCCCGTAAGATGTTAATGATCACTACGAGGCATTTCCGCTTTTCCATCTAATGGCAGCCCACAAACATGATAGTCAACCGCGTTATTGCACAAATCTTCACTCTCCTTCGATTTGGTCATGGGAACTTTGTCGCTGTAAAGCTTATCAAACTGTCATGGAAATTTTTCAATCTCAATGAGCAGCCAAATCGCAGGTTTATCTCCAACATAAAATTAGTAGTGGTCAAGACTTGAATCATAGGGCAATACAATTTGGTACACTACCGCATATGGTACGTGTTTTTCTGTGAAGGTGGTATGTGAGGCTGTAGAGTCACCTTCACAGCTCGTCACAGGAGTGAGGAGGGATTCGAAGTCAGCATATACAACAAATGGGCATCAAAATGTTCAAATGTGTGTAAATTTCTAAGGGACCAAACTGCTTAGGTCGTCAGTCCCTAGACTTACACACTACTTAAACTAACTTATGCTAAGAAGAACACACACACTCACGCCCGAGGGAGGACTCGAACCTCCGGTGGGAAGGGCCACGCAGTCCGTGACATGACGCCTCAAACCGTGCGGCCATTGCGCACAGCAAACGGGCATAGTTCCTGATGGTGAGCATTCTTGAATTTAATAAACTTGTTTGCCTCAGTGGGTATAACAACACGTACTGATTCCTTGGATTCACAGTCCTCCATATGGCTTTTTAAATACTTTTCTTCTGAAAAGATATTTAGACACCTGAAGCAGATGTGTTTTTCACACTTGTGTTTGTTGGGAGTTAAGGGGGTAGGACATGCTTTCAATCCAAACTGTTTCTCACACTTGTGTTTACTGAGTTGGGAGTTATAGAGGTGGGACATGCTTTCAATCCAAACATAATGCTTATTATCAACTTCAGAGAAGAGCAGTATGTTTACTTGAAGGTAGCACTCACTGACAAATTTTAAGAAATGGAGGGGACCGATAACTATATGCTTTTCCTGCTTGTCTGGCTTGCTTTCCTCCATGCCATAAAGATGAACCAATTTAGGTAGGTGCTAGATCTTGATGAGGAGCTTGATACCATCAAAATTATATCCTCTGGGGATAGTATTTTTACACAAGTAGTATTTACCTGTATGCTCTGGATTTACATTGTAATTTCTCCCGCCAGCCAGGACTGACCATGAAAAACAAGCCTGATCTTTTTTATTTTGGACATTAATGCATGCCTGCTTGGCTGCTATTTCTTTAGGTGGCTCTGTATAGCTAGACCCTCGATTTACTGGATCATAAACATGTGTATGGGCGTCCAGTTGTAATATTTGGCTGAGTGCATTAGCTGACCCCTAACTTCCATACCAGTCCAGTGTAGCAGTCAAGGTGGATTCACAATACCACTCGGCGACTGATGTGTTCCGCTTTATCCCGCCATTATCCCACCAAAGATAATGAAGACTTGTCTCTCCAACGCCATAGGCACGTTTGGAGGGGGCTGAGACAGTTCAGTCCATTGAATGGCGGGATACCACAGATCATTGATCACCTTGAGTAGCTCCAGTTCCATGACAGGAAGGCATGTTCTTAGAAATACAACTGGGTCACGATACTCTCCTTCCAGATTCTCAATTCTCGTGAACGAGTTTCGCTCCTCAAAGGCATATGCAATCACTGAGTACTCCTACTTGATACGTTGTCACTGATCTGATGACCTTTACTATAAGGACTGGAGAGGGAACTGCCGCTAGCCACAGGATCATCTCTATTACTAATAACACCACTACCAGGAAGTTATGGGTTCCATACTGTTGATGATAGAGTCGGCGAGGTGTACATGGGTATGCGCCGAGGTACACATACCTTTCATTGATGGCTATTATTCTGAAGAGGATGAGAAGGAGGATGAGGCGTCACTATCGGGTCAGCCCAGTGGGAACAGCCTGGCTATGGCGACAGCTCCCAATGCTGCTGCTGCTGTAGGCCTGATCCACTAGGCTGAGGGGTGGTAGCCCGTTGCTCGATCCACAGACGCCAGAGAGGTGCAGGGGTTGCAACAGTAGCACCTACGGTGGCGGCGGCGGCTGCGGCCGCGGTCTGTAGCACTACAAGTAGCAGTGTTTTTTCCAGTGCAGTATGTCTCATCAGATACAGCTTTTGCGGGGTAGGTTCAGCCACCATCGGTACCCACTCCAAAGTATGCAGTTGTAGAGGAGAGAGAGAATAACGAAAAAAATTAAGTACAGCGTTCAGGACATTGCTTGCTGCTGCTGCAAGGTAAAAAAGAATACAGACGATCGCACTGTTAAATAAACAGAGTGCATAATTTCCTTTCCCACTGTAGGTCCACGGCGTGAGCATTTATTCAACCCTCCAGGAAAGTCATTCCCCTATAAAAGGGCCAGGTCACGCTGCCTTTGCACCTCTTCATCTAGAGTCATTTTCCTGACCCATTCAGGTATCTCATCCTCGCCAGGATCGATATGGTTCTAGGCGCTACAGTCTGGAACCGAGCGACCGCTACGGTCGCAGGTTCGAATCATGCCTCGGGCATGGATGTGTGTGACGTCCTTAGGTTAGTTAGGTTTAATTAGTTCTAAGTTCTAGGCGACTGATGACCTCAGAAGTTAAGTCGCATAGTGCTCAGATCCATTTGAACTATTTTGAACCATCGATATGGTGTCACTGATCCAACTCGCCTACGACAACAACAACAACAACAACGACAAAAGATATAGGTACAGATTTGTTAGAGAAGAAGAAAAACTACTCCAGACACAAACAAACAAAAAATTAAAATTCTTTTTTCTACTTTCAGGGCTGCTCTGCTGTCTCACTGGAGACAGCTGCCGTTGGTGAATAGTCTCCAGCTGCCTGTCTATGAGGTCTGACCAAAAAAATGTTTCAAATGGAACTGAGCACTATCGGACTTAACATCTTAGGTCATCAGTCCCCTAGAACTACTTAAACCTAACCTAAAGACATCACACACATCCATGCCCGAGACAGGATTCGAACCTGCGACCGTAGCAGTCCCGCGGTTCCGGACTGTAGCGCCTAGAATCGCACGGTCACCACGGCCGGCGAGGTCTGACGCCTCTAGCATTGTTGCTGTAACAAGCTGGTGCTGTGTATTCACTGCGACTGTTGGTGCTGTATATTCTGGCAGAGGCGGTTACACAGCGTTTTGCTTGTGTATTTTTTCAGCCTGCAGCATTGCGTCCCACTCACGCAGAATTGTCACCACGTGAGCTCTAACAGAGTAAGTATAAAATAAGAAATAAACCAACGACACAAAAACAAATTACACTGCTACTACTACCATGAATTTTTTTAATACTCACATGGCAGTTCTATTTGTGAGCTTTCCACAGGAGGCTGGACCTCGACAGGGAGAGTTTGCTGTGGGCCAGCCTGCTCCTCCTCCCATCTGTCCTCACAACCCAGGATAAAATTCTGAAGTTGCACTTTAAAACAAGGAAAATAAACTGAACTGCCGACGAAAATTTTTTAACGCACACTAAATTTTTCCGATTTCTACACCATAACCAAATATTTACAAAAACTAACTGTTCGTGTACATTGTATTCGTCTTCTACAATTCTACGTCGTTTTCTGCTGATGCTACTCAATGTCACTGAACGCTACATTTTCGACAAACTGACGCACACAACTAAGAAACAAACACACAGGTAAACTGGCGATGGCAGAATGAGGTCGGGAGAGGAGAGGATAGGGTTTACATAGACATTGGCGGGAACCAATCAGGACAGTGGTTGATGGAAAGTCCTGAACAGTATTTTCAGGAGCCAATGAGATTCGAAATCTCAAGGAGGTATGATCCATGGCTTAACAGTTCCCTGTGGTGGACGCGGTGACGTCACAACGACGACCGGAGAGTCGATTTGCTGTGGCGGATTCCTTCTCTGGCGAACTGCGCTATGGATGGATGTTTCGCATTGGCGGCTCCCAAGTGCAGCAAACTACTACTACTGTGCAAATGTATTTGAGCTCATTTATTTTAGTGAAATTGTTTAAACAACATTTTTACGCGGTGTATTTGCGCTCATTTGTTTTTACACATCCTTATATTCGTTTTGTGTGGCATTCCACCAGGGGAAGTTCGCAGCTTGTCTGCGGAACGTGGGACTGAACCACATGCCACGTCTTCCAGCCCCGACTTCTAGTAAGGTTATATAACATGGGAAATTGTTCAGTTTGTGAAATCCATTAATATTTCCTGAAGCAAGCGTACTGGGGTGTCAGATTCATTTTATAAACTGTGTGAAGCATCAGATTGTTTAATTATTCCAACTATGGCTCTCTCAGTATTTTGTGTGCAAGCGCATTTCAAGGAGTTCTGTAATAACATTCAGTTTGTGAAGTGAATTTATTAATATTTCCTGTGGTACATCTTCTGAAGCAACTTTTTCAAAGTTTTGTGGCACCTTCAAGATATATATGTGACAATACCCTACACATTGCTTAAACACCAGATTTAGTAACTCCTGAAGCAGTTTGTGTTCAAAGACAAGGGGAAGGTTGGGGTATTTCCCACAAAAGCGCACGAAGTGTCCCGGGGAGGAGGGCAGTGTGGCTTCTGGAGTGCTGTTAGCACCACATAGCATGATCAGCATGCCACAAAGAAAGAAAGTGTGTCAGGGAGGGGGAAGGTTGAGGTATTTCCCTGCATGACAGGAAGTGCTTAGCACAACCCTACAGATGCCAAGTGTTGGACACTAGCCAGTACCATGAGCTAGGCACATGGCTCCAGTGCACGGAGAATGCGGGAGGAAGTTTCCCAGATATGTTTAGCGTGATCTTTGACAATGTAATTATGTGGTTCCTTTCGTTATTGGAATAATAAAAGTACTGCTGTTATTTAACGTCACCTAAATTGTTTAAGCACCAGTGTTAATTTCGAGGTGTGTTGTGATTTCGGAAATAAACCAAACAAATTGTTCAACTAATGCCATATGAATGCTATATTCGCCTACCATCGTGAGCTGCTCCCAGTCCAATGCTCCAACACAGACTGAGTCAGTTTTCCCTCCATTTGCAGGGGAAAGGGTGGTGGTGGGGTTGAGTAACATCATAGTATTGGGGCAGGGGGATTTCTCAGAGGAGAGGTGGAGGAAGGGGACCACATGCCAGCTGGGGAAAACGCCTGACATGATCAGTGGTTTGGTATAACTAATTAATTTGCACAATTAATTTGATATCAATTTGATATCAACAGTTTCCTCAAAGCCTCTTTGCCCTACTACTTTCTCATTCCAATACTGTAACTGCTGTTCTGTGAAGACTGTCCTGTACCAATCTTACTCACATCACCCTTCCAATTATACACGATCTCTGCTGAGGAGGTTAACACTCCTTATCGGTGTATAGTAGAAATGAGTCTGATAAATTTGAGAGTACTGTGGTGGTATAACAGACGATCAAGGAGAAGAAGAAATGTATGTTTTATGCATGATGGAGCTTCAGACGAAAGGAGTTAGAAACATTTTATGTAAAGCACTTGTTTTATCAATTCTGTTGTATTGTTGTACTGTTTGGATTCCATACCAAGAAGGTGCTGGAAAGAGAGAAATGTTCATAGAACGTAAACACACTTTCCCAAGGCTACACGGTTCTGCTGTTAAAAATGCTATAATGTTAAAGCAGAGTCGTTTCTGACATATTAGTTGTGTGGAATTGAATGCTATTAATGCTCCAATCCAGGAAGTTTATTTCCAACACTTTACATACATTCACCGTGGAGGTTTTCCATCCCGCTCACTATGGTGAGAAATTTTAAGATAATAAATATACACAAAAGGAAAAAGAACATAGCCTCTTTGCGATACATGACCTATATAGTTTTCCAGAGACATATAGCACTCACTGTTCACATTCGATTATAGTTCAGAGTCAATCATGTATGAATGGAACCCAGGTTATACCACACAACGTATACAGCCTGAGAGAAGAACGAAAAAAAAATGGTTAAATGTTTGATAAATGATCTACTACAACGTCTCCTTTCCTGTAAAATTTATCATCAGTCTATCATTAAATCTACCTCATTACAACCCCTCCCTCTAAATTGATTACTTGATGTACTTTCTATCATCCTTTAACATAGATCCATGTCAATTTAGAGGCAGATGGTCCTCTTTTCTAGGAAAGCAGCCAAGACAGCAGTCAACCTGCATGTATTCCTATTACCTCAGTGGATATACTGTTTAAAACCACACAGAAACTGTTTTGTAAGAAGTTTGTTAGCTGACACCTTAATTTTTCCACGTTTTGCCGTATTTTCCCTCAATTTATACATATTTTCCATCAATTTTCGTAATTTTACCAATTTTATGTCACTTCCACTGATGTGATCATGACCTCACTTCCAGCTACATATTCTACTCTACACATAAAGCGAGTGAATCCATTTTTCTTACACTGACCCAGACATTTGGGTACATCGCAGGTGGATTCACTTTCCAACCACATCCCGGCTCTAACGAGTGGTGAATCTGCTTCCGAATCCTATCCTGACCATAACATATGGTGGATACAACTTACAACCCTCACCTGGCCTTAATACATGGTGGCTCCAACTTGGAACCCTATCCCAGCTATAGCAAATGGTGCATCTATTCTGGCATAACCACAAACGCTGGAATGAAGATGTGGAGTGCAAGACCAGAGAAGGCGATGAGGAAACGTCAGCCAATGGCGCGCGGAACTGGACCGTGCCGCGCCAAGAACGACACCTGGAAGAAGAGAATATAAGTGTCGCTCCTGCTAGCCTCGGCCGCTCAGATCGGCACCGAATCGCGGACGTTAGTTATCAGTGACGTGTGTTAACTTTCCTGAGCAGTGCACATATCAAGGACTCTAAATTATATTTCCTGTCGCCCCTCGTTTGCGACTACTACTTGCAATTCTCCAAAGTATTGTCAATTGCTTTATTGAAATAAAACTGCTGATGTTATTTGTTTGAATTGTTGTATAGCATTCCGAGAATTCTGCATCCCGTAGGCACCCTAACAGCGACGATTGGGCGAGGCCCCACAGGATCCACCTTCGAACACTATCCCAACTGTAACACATGGTGGAGCCACCTTCGAACACTAATCTCTGACATAACGCGTGGTGGATCCAATTATAAGCTCTAACGCGGCCCTATCCCAAACCCACTCAGTGCCATAAGGGGCCGTGTGTGCGTATGTGCACACGCACATACACACACACACACACACACACACACACACACACACAGAAAAATAGCGCAGTTCCGTTATGCGTTGACAACTGTACTACATTTACAAGCAGTTTTAGAATACATGACCAGCAGTGAGGTCATGATCAAATTATCATAAGTGATATAAAAAAGGTGAAATTACGAAAATTGATGGAAAATACGTGTAAAGTGAAGGAAAATACGACAAAATGTGGGAAAATTGAGGGAGAATGAGAGTGTACTTACATGTCTGCTTGTTGCAAACGAATTGGTAATAGCAGCAGGAATATGAGAAAAAATCGACATGGAAGTACTGGGAACCAAGGAAACAATTATTTTCGGGGTCAGCGAAAAGACAGCTGGAATAAATTGTTTCACATGGATGACCACTAAATGTAGAGTAATAAATTTTTAAGATTACAAACCCAGGTGTGACGCCAAAGTTATCGGCAACCCGCTTATGGATTTTAATAAAGTGGTTGTACACGTGACTACGATAAACGTACATTCTCCTTAGCTAAAGAGCATTGTATTACCAGCTTTGGGGCTGCAGTATACGACTACCGAAGCGATCGCGTGTTTGATCCTGCACAAGACTGTTTAAATGTTTTAAACTCATTTGACCCTTGCAAGACTGTGTAAATGTTTTAAACTCTAACAAACACTATTTACAACGTGCTTTTGTACTCTCAGTCCAATCACAACCATGTGGGATCAGCCAGCAAACGCCTTACAGAACAGCTGCTTGAGGTTACAGGAATACATGCATGTTGACTGCTGTTTTGAATGCTTTCCTAGAATAGCAGGCCATTTGCCTATAGAAAGTAGTTGCAGTAATCAACTGAGAGGGGTGGTAATATGGTAGGATTTAATGGCAGACTGATGATACATTCTAAAGAGAGGGAGATGTTGTGGTAGGTTATTAATCGCACATTCAACCATTTTTCCGTTATCCTCTTGTGCTGTATCAGCTGTGTGGTATAACCTGCATTCGACTTGTATATGATTGCATGTTCTGTGTATGACTCCTAGTGCTATCTACCTGTAATCGTTAACAGTGAACCTCGCGATATCACAGTCAGCAGAGGACTTCCAATGCATGTGTGGTGTATCATGTCCACCAAACCTAATCAAAATTTATTATGGCACCCTCCTCTAGACGAATGGTGATGTATGCGAAGTACTCCATTTCCTTACTGCAATCCCTGTGCATGCTTTCGCTGGCCAAATGATGTGTGTGTGTGTGGAAGAGGCTGTGTTCTGTTCGCCGATCTAGTGCAGCATGGCGTGTAATTTCACATTTGAAACACTGTTGCTAGGCATTTGTCTATTTCCTCATAATACATCGTTGTTTCATGCATTTTTCCGTTGCTGGAGATCAATTTACAGGACTGGTACGAGCATAACATAATTTACAAACCATAATCGAATGTGGACAGTGAGCACTATATGGCTCCGGAAAACTACACTCCTGGAAATGGAAAAAAGAACACATTGACACCGGTGTGTCAGACCCACCATACTTGCTCCGGACACTGCGAGAGGGCTGTACAAGCAATGATCACACGCACGGCACAGCGGACACTCCAGGAACCGCGGTGTTGGCCGTCGAATGGCGCTAGCTGCGCAGCATTTGTGCACCGCCGCCGTCAGTGTCAGCCAGTTTGCCGTGGCATACGGAGCTCCATCGCAGTCTTTAACACTGGTAGCATGCCGCGACGGCGTGGACGTGAACCGTATGTGCAGTTGACGGACTTTGAGCGAGGGCGTATAGTGGGCATACGGGAGGCCGGGTGGACGTACCGCCGAATTGCTCAACACGTGGGGCGTGAGGTCTCCACAGTACATCGACGTTGTCGCCAGTGGTCGGCGGAAGGTGCACGTGCCCGTCCACCTGGGACTGGACCGCAGCGACGCACGGATGCACGCCAAGACCGTAGGATCCTACGCAGTGCCGTAGGGGACCGCACTGCCACTTCCCAGCAAATTAGGGACACTGTTGCTCCTGGGGTATCGGCGAGGACCATTCGCAGCCGTCTCCATGAAGCTGGGCTACGGTCCCGCACACCGTTAGGCCGTCTTCCGCTCACGCCCCAACATCGTGCAGCCCGCCTCCAGTGGTGTCGCGACAGGCGTGAATGGAGGGACGAATGGAGACGTGTCGTCTTCAGCGATGAGAGTCGCTTCTGCCTTGGTGCCAATGATGGTCGTATGCGTGTTTGGCGCCGTGCAGGTGAGCGCCACAATCAGGACTGCATACGACCGAGGCACACAGGGCCAACACCCGGCATCGTGGTGTGGGGAGCGATCTCCTACACTGGCCGTACACCACTGGTGATCGTCGAGGGGACACTCAATAGTGCACGGTACATCCAAACCGTCATCGAACCCATCGTTCTACCATTCCTAGACCGGCAAGGGAACTTGCTGTTCCAACAGGACAATGCACGTCCGCATGTATCCCGTGCCACCCAACGTGCTCTAGAAGGTGTAAGTCAACTACCCTGGCCAGCAAGATCTCCGGATCTGTCCCCCATTGAGCATGTTTGGGACTGGATGAAGCGTCGTCTCACGCGGTCTGCACGTCCAGCACGAACGCTGGTCCAACTGAGGCGCCATGTGGAAATGGCATGGCAAGCCGTTCCACAGGACTACATCCAGCATCTCTACGATCGTCTCCATGGGAGAATAGCAGCCTGCATTGCTGCGAAAGGTGGATATACACTGTACTAGTGCCGACATTGTGCATGCTCTGTTGCCTGTGTCTATGTGCCTGTGGTTCTGTCAGTGTGATCATGTGATGTATCTGACCCCAGGAACGCGTCAATAAAGTTTCCCCTTCCTGGGACAATGAATTCACGGTGTTCTTATTTCAATTTCCAGGAGTGTATATACTGCATGTATCACAAAGAAGCTATGTTTTTTCCGTTTGGTGTAGGAGGTAGCAGTTTTATCATCTTAAAATTTCTCGCCATAGTAAATGGAATGGAGAGCTTCCAGGGTGAAAATACGTCAGGTGTTGAAAATATATGACCTGGATTGGAGTATTAGCAGAGTTGCATTCCACATGACTAATATACCAGAAATCACACTGCTTTAACATTATAGCATGTTTAAGAGCAGAACTGTGTAGCCTTAGAAGTGTGTGTTTATGCTCTACGAACATTTCTCTCTTTCCAGTACGTTTGTGGTATGGAATCCAAACACTACAACAATTCTACAGAATTGATAGCACAAGTGATCTACGTAAAATATTACAATCTCCTTCAGTCTATTGATTATGTGGAACTCAGCTCATTCTGTTCCTTCACGAGACGTCGAATACCGAGTGCCCACTCCTTCTGGTCAGTTCCAAATTAAATCGGCGACAACGTTGCAGTGAGGTTTTGTTAACGACAGAGGAACAGTTACAAGATGCATAGGTAGACTGTCTAGAGTTTTGCTCAGGATCCACAAATGTGAGAACACGTTGGGACTCCTATCCACACAGAGAGAGATGGGTAATCGTTAAAAAATCTTACAGAATTTATAGCGTTTCGGCGAAGGAATGTAGTTTTTTCGACTCCTCTCTGCTGATGGCTGTTTCGTACACTATTTGTGTTACGTGAAGGAGGCAGTGTAACAGGGTTCGCGATATGTGTACAGGCATATAACTCTCGCAGAGTAATGGAGGGGGGAGGGGGTGCTTTAGCTATGATACATAAATTGAGAATGAGGCTGCCGTGTCATTGGCTGATAACATCACGAGCACGACGTGATGAGCTTTCTCGATGTGACAAATCGTCGACAGTGGTGGTCTTTAACTCGTGTAATTGAGTAAAATGCGTTTAAAAAATCAGAAAACCTGGTAAAATTAGGAATATTGATGGCAAATACGTAAAATTGAACTAAATACGACAAACATTTGGATGAATGTGGGTACTTATATGCCTGCCTGAGTGTATGAAAATCATTCCATTCCTCCAACACTGCATTTGACAACTGTTGGTGCATAATATCAGTGTTCTATGAGTTTAAGTCCTGCAGAATACCCCCTTGTTTAACATGTGGTTATGCACTGAAGCCATAAATTGAAAGACACGGTGCCCAAGGATTTGGAGGTCATGATGACCACCACCTAGAACTCCCAAACAGTGGTCATGTCCTTGGGTTATGCATTGCCAATCTGAGGAATCAATCCTATTGGTTTCTTCGAAAATGGAACACCGAGACATCTGCTACCCTGTCACTGTGGAATATGAGATTTAATGTAGAGGTCATCACCTCCGAAGAACTGTTTGGGAACGCTCCACAATACAGCAAACTCTTCCAGTGTCCATATTTTGCGATGTCCTCCACATTTTTGTCAATATGAAACATCGCCTCTGTCTTTTATTTCAGTCATGTTGTGGGTGTAACTTACGTTCCACAATGCGATGTCCAGCTTTCAAACAGAGCCAATGGATCCAAAATTATGATAGAAAAACCAAATGTATGGTGGTGTACAAAGCTGTAGTCATATACATGTTGCAGAAAAAAAAAGAAGTAGTACAGTAAAATCTGATCGAGTTCCCTGCAAAGTGACGTTAGTGAAGTTTTTATAGTTCGTAGTTTTACTCCGTTGGATTTTATAAAAAAATAACGATGAGAGAGAGAGAGAGAGAGAGAGAGAGAGAGAGAGAGAGAGAGAGACCGCGCTGTCAGCATTACATTGACGCACTTCTAGCGTAGTAATCACAGGAATACTGTATAAGAGATCAGGACATGAACAGGGGGATATTTATTTACGGTCATTTGATATCGATGAATTGTAGGTATAACGCTGATGAATTTCTATGTGCAGTCCGCATACACTCTGCATGGTTGTGAATTTCCTCCTGTACGTTAGGGTGCTCTATTTGTCGTTATGACAGCTCTCCACCTAGTCAGTGACATGTGGATGACTAGACAGCTTTCCAACTGATGGAACGGTGCTGTCGGAACGTGATGGAATTTCAAGAGAAGTAGCAGGGGTCTATGACTTGGCGGGGGCACCTCTTACTCGTAGAAATCATGTGGCTTTAAACTGTCTATATCGAAGACTGGACGAGTCGTGCCGCTCGGAGTGACCGCGTGGTTAGAAGTGTCATCTCATGGATTACGTGGTCCCTTCAGCCAGAGGCTCGAGTCCTTCCTGGGGCATGGATGTGTGTGTTGTACTTAGCCACAGAGTAACACATCTTTGTCTGTGTCTTAGCATAAGTTAGTTTAAGTAGTGCGTAAGTCTGGGGACCGATGACCTCAGCAGTTTGGCCCCTTAGGAATTCACACACATTTGAACATTTTTTGAAGATCCGTGAAAACTCGAGAGGTAAATGAAACTCTGACGAAAATGGAGTTGGGAAGTCAGCTCTATACCGCTTTCTCTAAGTATTGTGGGCAAACACATTACAACCTCTCATTTTCATCTCGTGAAGTGATTGCAATGAGAAAATTAGGGGCTAATACGAAGATTTTTAACGGCTGACAATCAGCAACAGAAGTCCTGTCTGTTGTTTTCTTGCAAATAAGAGACAACATTCTTCCATGAGTTGGCCTGTAATTGGATGGAGTGACATCTTAATAGGTAGACTAAATTTACATTTAAATATATATGCATACTTCGAAAGTCATCGTATGGAGTGTGGCGGAGGGTACTCTGCACCACTACTTGTTATTTCCTTTCCTATTTCACTCGCAAGTAGAACGAGGGGGGGAAAGGCTATCTATATGCCTATATATGAGTGCTAATTTCTCATAAATTATCTTTGTGGTCCTTACACATGATATATGATGACGGCAGCAGAAACCTTCTGCTGTCGGTTCCAAACGTCGGTTTTCAGTAGTGTTCCTCGAAAAGAACATCATCTTCCCTCCAAGGATTCCAATTTGAGTTACCTATCAAGTGTAATCCGACTGCAGGAAAAAAATTAGTCACTATATAGAGTGACTCTCGTGATCAGTTTAATGAATTAGTCAATCAATTTGATATCAATGACGTGCTGCTGAGTAAGTGGAAGCGAGGGCGAGAGTACCACGGATATGATTCGCGAGTTGGAGCAGTAATCAGGTGCTTTTCCGTTGCAGCGATATCTTTTAACGAAATTTAAGTCTCCCACATACACAGGGAGAGATGACCATCGCAATAAAATCAGCTATATTACCGAATTTATAAAGGGGTGTGTAGTATAAACTTGATATCTACAACTCCTCTGTACTGCTACCTTAAGAGACTTCGTATGTGACAAAGCATTTGGTTACTTTGAGAGTTCGAAAGAGAGGGGGCATTCTGTGACAGGGATAGAGCATGCTCTTAGCAGTCCGTCATGGTCCAAAAATGTTTTTTCACATTAAAAAGAGACATTTGTCTAATACTTTCTGGCCCATTTTGCACAGGTAAAATGATCATTGGATATAGTAGATGAGCCACCTCTGTTTCTTCTGTTCAAAATATCTGTACTAGAAATTTTAGAACAAGGTGAAATTTGTCAAATGTGGCACTCCAGTGGTTTGTTCAGACTCCTATCCAAATACAAAGTGTAAGAAACTGGATAAGGAACGTAATCATAGTCATTATCTATTACAGTGGCAAGGCAATTAGCATTAGTAGATGTACCAATCTGAATGTGTACCAAAAATCTCTTGGAAGCAGCTTCAGTGGGTCTTGAGTGAGTTTACATGCTATTATGAAAATCCTCCATGATACAGAACTGCTTCTGATAGCTTCATGCACAATTAAAAATGAATCTAGACTATTAATTATACGTATAAAATCTGTTCTTGTTGAGTGGACCAGTTAAGTTCCCTCAGGGAAATCTTTTACTTGCTTTATGTACCAGCATCTCTAAGTAGGGAAAGTCGTAAAATATAAACGCTTATTTTGTGTAAAAACCGGAACTTATGGTGGTAAATGGGTTACATTTCTTATAAGAGCATAACACAACATTTCGCACGTTGTGTTGAGGAATCGTCACAAAAGTAATGCTGCCTGCCAGACTAATATTTTGTGTTCCACTCCTGTGGAAACGGTGGACTAAAAGACTCATCGTGCTACAAAAGAAATATTCATTGAAGAACTGTAATTTTGTTCCTTGTAAACTGAACTGTCAGTACGTTTCACTCGGTCACTTGTAAAAACGGTAATCATCGCAGCTATATTAGGAATTTCGGAGAAATCAGGTGTAATAGCAAAAGGCAAATTGTTTTCTTGTTAAAACCAATGCTTAATTTCAGCTATAAATGAGAAAAAATGTAATTGTCAACTCCACTTCACACAATGCATAATAACAGAAACTCAGAGTACAGGCCCGAGTCACGTGACTTAGATCTTAGTTTCAGTGTAATGACGTCATGCGCAGTCTATATTAGCCATTGTCTATGGCGCAAACTATGGCATTAGAGCTGTATAAGAGTTAGATACAAGGAAGACGAGACCCAAATGTTGGATCCGAAAATAAATTTCGCACAGGGATAAATCAGGGGCCACAAACACGTTTATAAAAGAAATAACACTCGGAGACGAAGATGCTGTCTGGAATGGCAAACTGACCAACAGCTAGCATATAAGTATCAACTGCATACACGCCACTCTTCCAGGATTTTAGAATCTTTTTGTATTCATTAATATAGGCATTTCGAATAATTAATTTTTAGTTTAACGGCTGCCACACCATACTCTGGAGCTATTTTCTGTATGTAATCCACAACTGATACAATGTTTCGTCTCGCAAATCACGAAGTTTATACGACTCACTTTTTTTGGTTTGCGTATATTAAGTTTATTCCTTTATTCATCCAAAAATCTTTTAAGATTGTGGAATACGTCACTGGTTTACACACTCAGCTGCAGAAAATCAAACATACGTTGCTGTTCTTGTAGTTCCAGAAGCCGTGAAAGTGTACCTGTCGACCACTGTTTTCACTTGTTTCAGTAATAAAACGAACACATACCGAGACCGAATGGAGTACAGCAGCAAAATTACTCCACGAAAGCTGCGACAGAATGCTTGTGTTTCGAAATACTGCCGCCAGGGAGCAGTGGCTGAAGGACAGTGGCACAACAAAGTACAATCAAGTTGAACTTTTTGTGCCATGACAAATGTGGCGTCTGTTAAGTTGACCACTAAAACTGGGAGTTCACACATGTAAATGCACTGCGACCGCAGTATGCCGCTAGCTGTGTAGCTTTGGCGACATTTTTGTTGCGTGTGTGAACCCGGCTTGTAGAGAAATCTACTGTGTTTTGTGTTTGCAGCTAGACTTAGAAAAATATTATCAGTGTGTCAGAGGAGGATAGGACGGTCTAAATGGCCAAGGCAGTGGCTCCTTAAGCGACGACAGTTTTCGTATATTAATTTACTTCATGAGGTACACTGCAACTGGTGAAATTATTGGCGAACGGACATGGGGACATATTAATACGTATTTACTCTCATAGTTCCTCATAAAACATGGCTAAATATTAATTTCACGACATGAAGAGCTCATAACAGTATTGCGATTTCTGATAATAGGAATAAGTTGCAAAGATTTAAAACTTCCTACAGCATTGTTCAAATAAGCACTGAGCAAAATAGTACCTGATGCATGCGAAGTCATATGGCCTATATACTGTTCTGAAAAGTAATTTCATGAATACAAGTCAAGTTTCTGAATTATATAATTATGTAACACTGTGACAAGGTACAGAGCGTACTTTTACATTTTAGCCACGTTTTGAGGTCCATATATTCTAATATATTATAGGAGTGGTCAGCAAGAAGTCTTACATTTTGACTGAGATTTTCAATTCCCTGTCTGAAGTCTGCCAGAAAACTTTTGTACCAGCATATAAAATTCCATTTATTCTAGATACCAGATATTACATGAGGGAATATGTGTATTGACACACAAATATAAGAATTTCTGTGTTCCTGGAGACATTGCTGCAAGATGTTGATTTTTTTATTTTATTTACACCATTATTTACATCAACTCTGTATTCTGACTGTTCTCTTCTGTAGAATACTTTTATCTTTATTTTATCTGCAATACCACAAAAGATTATGGCATAGAGCATTATTGAATGAATATTAATTTTAACTCCACAGCGATTTTCTTTTTAATTGCAGTTTTCCTGTATGTCGTGGGGTCAACTGCTCTTGTTTTTTCTATTAAGTAATAATAATCAACATCTTTTTTATTTCAGTACAATATAATACAAACGTTTTATTCCACCTTTGACCGTATTTACATGCAACTGGTGTTGTCAGTCTTAACACAATAATAATAATAATAATATAAATTTGGACGAATGTCTACGGTATAATAATCCAAGATGTATACAATACATACTGTAAACTGGGGTGAATACGGACTCAGGTCTGAATATGGACAGCAGTTCAGGAAAATGTTTTATGTGTTATTAACGCAACGAAAAGTAATTTGTCTCTAGTGAGATCTGATGTCCGAAACACCTTATGAGTTTGTTTCTCTGAAATACTTGGTTACTATCATCTTTGACTTATTTCAAAAATTGGTAGCCTTCTTCTAACTTCGTCATCTGTTTGTGTTGTTTTTGTTTTGGAGGTAAAACCTCAGCTGTAAGTGCTACATACTTTTGAGGAATCTTTTCAAAAGTTTCCAGGTAAATATTATCACTATGCACAAGAGACACGCTCAGAGATTTATGATACTATCATTTTTTAGTAGGTACTGTAATATATTTTCTCTTATACTGTAACTTTTATTTTAACTTTCAGGGGTGAATAGGGACAGCATGGTTAGGAAATATCAGCATGATCCTAGAGGTCATCGCCACAAACATGTTACACAAGAGGACCTGGAAAGGACCATAGAAGCCATTAGAAAAGGGATGCCACTCCGAAAAGCTTCAGAAAATTTTAAAACTGCGAAATCTGCATTGCAAAGGTACAGCAAAATGTCTAAGCAGTAAATTGAAAACAGAAATAAGAAGGGAGGACAAACAGCTCTTGGTGTGCCAACTGAAGTGAAGATTGTGGAAAGTATTGTTACTTGTGGAAGATGGGGGACATCCACTAAGCATGTTTGACGTACAGTGTTTTGTGAAGTACTATTTGGACACAGAAGGAAGAATAATGAAGGAATTTAAAAACAATCTTCCAGGTCCAGATTGGGCACAATCTATCATTGAGAGACAAAAAGCTATTTCTCCACAAATACGTCAAAATATATCCCAAAGCTGGGCTAAAATTACCTCACAGGATATTGTTCGTTATTTTGAGTAGCTGAAAATAACTCTTAATGTTATTCCCCCAGAGCAAATATTAAATTATGATGAGACAAACCTGGTGGATGACCCTAGAAAGAAAAAACTTCTGTACAAAAGAGGCTGCAAACATCCTGACAGGATTATGAATCAAACAAAATCCAATGTAGCCTAAGCGTGATGTTTGCTGCTACAGGCAATGGCACACTATTGCCACCTTACGTGATATATAAAGCTAAACACCTGTACGATCTGTGGAGTGAAGGTGGTCCTGATGGGGCAAGGTTTAACAGAAGTAAATCAGGCTGGATGGATGGCAGCTGTTTCTTATATTGGTTTGAGTCTATAGTGATACCTTATTTTCGTTGTTTTGGTGGAAGAAAAGTCATTATTGGTGACAACTTGAGCTCTAATCTGTCTCCAGCTGTCATTGATTTGTGCAAAAACATGACATTGAGCGTGTTTTCTTACCATCAAACTCAACTCATCTTACACAACCTCTAGATGTCGCAATTTTTAGGCCATTGAAACAGGCTTGGTGAAAGGTTCTGGAGAACTGGAAAAGCAGAACTAACAAGTGTTCAGGAATTGATAAGAAGTACTTTCCTCGACTTTTGAAAGAAACCCTTGACATGTTATAACAAACTATAGGATTTGTTCAGGTTCCAAGAAGACTGCTGTTTATCCTTCCAATGAAGATCAAGTTCTTGGAATGTTGCCATCTGAAGAAAGTGGAGAAGGCAGCACTGGCACTATTAATGACAGCCTGGTTGAATTTTTAAAGAATCAAAGGGGGCTTGATGATAATTTGCCAAAACCAGGTAGAAAAAGGAAACTGAACATACCACCTGGCAGGAGTGTTCATGTTCATGACTTGTCGAATTCAGTGAATGAATCTGAAGAAGATAGTGATGGTGACAACAATGATCACAGTTATGAAAAGAGAGAAGACTCCCCACCTACTCAGAAACCAGAACTGTCTACTGATAGGGTATTACACAATGGGGATTGGGTGAAAGTGAAATTTGAGAGCGTAAAGGGGGCTCCAAAATATTTTATTAGTGGAATTACTGAAGTTGGGCTTAAAGGAAAAACATATGTGGAATAGTAATCAACATGGTTTTCGTGCAAAGCAAAGCACAGAAACTGCAGTCATAGACCACACCCAAGAAATAATTAAAAATTTGGAGAGAAACAAAAGTGTAGTAGGAATCAATTTAAATCTATCGAAAGCTTTCGATACGGTCTGCCATGAAATCCTCCTCGATAAGCTGGAAGCAGTAGGTATTAGACGAAGAGTTAAAATGTGGTTTGAGTCATATCTCAAAAACAGATCTCAGATTGTAGAGCTCACCACTGTAAATGCAAATCAAAAAATAAGGTTAGTTTCAGAAGCAAAAGAAGTTCCTTTAGGAGTACCCCAGGGCAGCATCTTAGGGCCACTACTCTTTCTCATATATCTCAATGATTTACTGTTCCAATATGATACAGCCAAAATTGTACTATATACAGATGACATAAGTCTGATAGTGAACGACTTTAAAAACTCGTTACAGTCAACTACTGACAGAATCCTAAAAAGTATTGAGACTTGGTTCAGTGCAAATAAACTTACACTCAATGCAAAGAAAACAGTTTGGTAAAATGATTCAGGGTGAAGATATTAATCTAGAACTGGATAACAGACTAATAGAGAGATTGCACTTTGTAAAAGTGTTAAGAATGCATATAGATGAAGTTATGAATTGGAAACACCATGTAAAATTTCTTACACACAGACGTAACTCAGCCTGCTTTGCACTGAGAGTTATTGCAGTTGTTTGCACTCTAGAAGGCATCAGAATGGCATACTTTGGATACTTTCATTCTGTTGCCTCATTTGGAATAGTGTTCTGGGCCTGCTCAAAATCTAATTTGAAAGACATTTTAATTTTACAAAAACGGGCTGTTCGAATAATTACCCACAGTCCGACACAAGCTCACTGCAGACCTCTTTTCAAAAAGTTAGGAATACTTACTCTGCCATCAGTCTGTATACTTAAATGTGTACTCTTAACCAAAGCTAATCTAAGCAATCTCCACACAAATGCAGACTGTCACAACTGTAACACAAGGAAAAAGAATGATCTCCACATATAACAAGTAAGAAGAACACGAACTCAGAAGCATGTAAGCCACATGGGCATTAACCTCTATAATGCGCTACCTCAGTACATTAAAGGTTTAAAGAACAATACAAATTTTAAATTGGAACTTAGAACATTTTCAACTGATAAATGTTGCTACTCAATAAATGAATATCTGGAACACCAAGAAAATGACTTTACAAACTAACCTCCAAAATTTTTTGTCTTTGTTTGTTTCAGCTTTTATTATACTTTACCATCTATAGAACTAGTTATATATTGTTATTGAGAAACAAATTACTATAAACCATTTATGTGGAAAGAAACTGTAAGTGTGCTGTCATTTATTATAGACAATTTAATTTTGTACATTCTATATTGTTAATTTCTATGTATGACAAGTCCAATATCGTTTGTACGATGACATGGATGCTAAATAAATAAATCATTTTTGAGACAAAACTCCAAAGACAATAGTGTTTATGTTTTCCCAGTTGTAGAAGATGTATCTGAATTTGGCCTATTCAAGTCATGAAAGAACCGTTAATAAGATGAGGCAAACATATGTTTAAATGATGTTTTAATATTCTAAAGTATTAAAGGTTAATTTTTATTTTTAAAAACCTTTTTACGTGTCCCTTTTGCTGCCCGTGTCTGTTGCAATAGGGTTCTGTGAGTTATATTTATCACTGTCCCGATTGACCCCTACCATGGGGTAAATAGGGACACTTTATAATTGCTAATTACTACAAATTATGTTGTTGTTGTTGTTGTGGTCTTCAGTCCTGAGACTGGTTTTATGCAGCTCTCCATGCTACTCTATCCTCTGCAAGCTTCTTCATCTCCCAGTACCTGCTGCAGACTACATCCTTCTGAATCTGCTTAGTGTACTCATCTCTTGGTCTCCCTCTACGATTTTTACCTTCCACACTGCCCTCCAATGCTAAATTGGTGATCCCGTGATGCCTCAGAACATGTCCTACCAACCGATCCCTTCTTCTAGTCACGTTGTGCCATAAACTTCTCCCCAATCCTATTCAATATCTCCTCATTAGTTGTGATCTACCCATCTAATCTTCAGCATTCTTCTGTAGCACCACATTTCGAAAGCTTCTATTCTCTTCTTGTCTAAACTATTTATCGATTACATTTCACTTCCATACATGGATACACTCCACACAAATACTTTCAGAAACGACTTCCTAACATTTAAATCAATTCTCGATATTAACAAATTTCTCTTCTTCAGAAACGCTTTCCTTGCCATTGCTAGTGTATATTTTATATCCTCTCTACTTCGACCATCATCAGTTATTTTACTCCCCAAATAGCAAAACTCATTTACTACTTTAAGTGTCTCATTTCCTAATCCAATTCCCTCAGCATCACCCGACTTAATTCGACTACATTCCATTATCCTTGTTTTGCTTTTGTTGATGTTCATCTTATACCCTCCTTTCAAGACACTGTCCATTCCGTTCAACTGCTCTTCCAAGTCCTTTGCTGTCAAATTATAGTAAGCAATACCAAATATACCCAGTTTCAAAGTTGAATGACTATACCATCTTCCGCTTTGATTATTAAAAACTCATAATCAGATCGCATTTTCGGATTCATTATTTAAAAACCTGAAATTCTGTCCCTATTCACCCCAGTTTATGATATTTAAAAACCTGAAATTCTGTCCCTATTCACCCCAGTTTATGATATTTAAGCAATTTCGACCCTGTCATCCGTGGCCTTAATTTTCCACAAACTTGTGCAACTCCTACATATTTCAATAAATTCACTTATGAACGCGCTAAAGCACTGACTTCATCAACCGTTTTATGTTTCACTTTATACGCAAATACGAAAGAAATTAGACTGAACAAACAGCTAATTCAAACATATTTCGCCCGACGTATTTGCGGCGATCTCTCGTCCACACGTAGCAATCTGTCGCGCAGTCTTAATTCAGTATGGATCCAGTTTTGTGCACTTTTCATGTCATTCTCACTCCACATTCTACGATATGCCTACGCATATTTTATTAGAGCCAGATATTTGCGAGGGGACTGGCTTTTACACAAAATAATTCATTGAAGGAAATTATTTTCCAAGACAGGAAAATGATTTCCTTCAAAATTCACAGCGGCTGTCGATCCTTAAAAACACAAAATAATGTTGGTAACATCTGTGCTGTGCGGTGTGTGGAAGTTGTTGTGTCATTTTCCCACTGTGGTTTATCTGTGTTACTGAACATTTTTTCCAGGGTAGCCAACGTAAACAATTGAAGTTGTGCTACAGATTTCAAACATTGCATGGAACCACTGTACCGAGTGTAGGAAGAACTTTCAGTTCGCAGTGAAGGAATATGTTTTTAAATATTGTTTGACCCTCATATTTTAGTTAATTGTCTTGTTTGCGTTATATTATTCGATGAATATGTGGTAGTGCCCAATATTGGTGGTTAAGTGTTTGTATTTTAAAGGTGAACCCGTGACTAGCACACGCGTGTGGTTTATTTCCAAAAGATTTTTATAAATATAAAAGGACATTATTTGCGAAAACTGACAATGAAGATAAAAATTAACACAGATTTACTCCCTGTCAAAGGGCAGTACTTTCTTTTCAACGCCGGTAAGTTATATTTACAAAAGTCAGTTTTTGAGGCACCATTAATGTCATCTTTTTATAGTTGACAGAATGCATAAAAAGTGAAATTTTTTTATGGTTAGTGCTCTACAGATGCATTTCCTGGTTATTCAGGTACAGCTCCAGTGGTGCCTTACTTACCAACGTATGCCCGACAGCTTGGATTCTCCAGTGTAGTTGTTGGTTTAATCTACACGATACTGCCAATTATGGGAATGCTCGCCAAGCCATTACTTGGTGCTGTTGCAGACCATTTTCGACGTCAGAAAATGATGTTCATTCTCTGTGAAGTACTTGTTTTAGTAACGTTTTTTACTATACAGTTCATACCAGAAGTACCTGTCGAATCAAAATCTGTAGCAATATTTGACTGTGGAGAAGGGGAATCATTCATTAATGTGTGTGGTAACAAATCTTCAGACCAGTGTGATGCAGAACGTATTACAGAAGATGGTAGCTCAGGTGTTCTTCATTGTGAGGTTTGTAGAATATACAATCGCCTTTTGCATCTCTTATTTTGTTGTGTACAGTTCTGCTGTGTTCTTGCTTTATGAGATAATCTCTTGCTCTTATATGCGTACTTAGTGTTTGGAATTTAATGTAACTAATGTATAAAATACCATTTTTATGGAGGTATTCGTTATATCTCAGGCCGTTTGACCAATTAATGTTGGAGACTTGCTATCAAAATTCTTTCTTGTGAAGTTTGAGGGTACAGTGCAGATTATTGGTGCATTATTAGTGTTGGTTCAGGGGTTACAATGCTGCTATGGTTTCAGTGGATAATACTGGTACATTAATTAGTATTGGTATTGGCACTTTATTATTTATCAGACAACCCTTCCAGGTTGTAGAAGCAATGGTTAAGATATGCCTTCATTGCAGTATTGAATCCTATAATACTGTTTACTGACTGTATGTTATTTTGGAATTTTCTAAATATATTTTTTACTAGATGCAGAAAGCCATTTGACAAAGCTTAGTTTTTGTTCTGTGCATATGGAGATACATTTATTGTGTTGTGGATGTGTTGAGTTGCATAATACTTTGTGAAAACTGCAGTTTGTGTGTCGTATCTTCTACGATTGTGTTTTGGATACTGGATAGCTTAATAATGTTAGGGGAAGCTCCACAGGAAGTGACTGAATGTTTACATAGTACACAATTTTGAGGCAGTCTGCTGGTGCAGCTTTCATGAA
Source organism: Schistocerca cancellata (assembly GCF_023864275.1). Lineage (NCBI taxonomy): Eukaryota > Metazoa > Arthropoda > Insecta > Orthoptera > Acrididae > Schistocerca > Schistocerca cancellata. The sequence goes on along the minus strand of NC_064630.1, from coordinate 426,278,755 downwards.
TGCTCATCACATAGTAGAATGTGCTCAATTTTTTAATGAGTTTGTCAATATGAATTTGCCACCTGACACTGCCCTGGATCCACAACCTGAGAAACTTTGTTATGTCAACTCTATGTACAACTATGAATATAATAGAGGGAAACATTCCACATAGGAAAAATATATCTAAAAACAAAGATTATGTGACTTACCAAACGAAAGTCCTGTGTCTGTGTATGTGTGGATGGATATGTGTGTGTGTGCGCGAGTGTATACCTGTCCTTTTTTCCCCCCTAAGGCAAGTCTTTCCGCTCCCGGGATTGGAATGACTCCTTACCCTCTCCCTTAAAACCCACATCCTTTCGTCTTTCCCTCTCCTTCCCTCTTTCCTGACAAAGCAACCGTTGGTTGCGAAAGCTTGAATTTTGTGTGTATGTTTGTGTTTGTTTGCGTGTCTATCGACTTGCCAGCACTTTCGTTTGGTAAGTCACATCATCTTTGTTTTTAGCTGTGTACAACTATGTTTGACAAGTGGATATTTATAGTTTGTGGGACCTTTTCATTGACATTATGGAAGTCCATTTCTACAGTTTTTTCTTCAATTGTGGTTATCTGATAATGTGCCAATCACCTTGCTATGCTATCTTCTTTGTTATATACTCTTGTGGTAAGTTTTTTGTTTTTGCACTGATGAGAAAGCTTGTGTCATGAGAAAACTGATAATCATTTTGATTATATATGTTGGCTTGTGGGTCATTTACATATAGGAACAACAGCACTGATCCCTGTGCTGATCCATGGGGAACACCATATTTCACTTCTTGGTATTCTGGGTAATGGTTTGTAATTCTGTTACATTCAGTATGTTATATTTCCACTATTTGTTTACGTTTGCAAAGGTTAGCTTTGCCTCTGTCTTCATGGTCTGTAATTCAGATGTCTTTGAACACAAGGCATACACCAGTGATATATTGTCCATTGTCCCTTTCTGGTAAATTTTGCTCAAGAATTCATAAATAGCAGGGCTGGTTGAGTGGTTCTTCCTAAACTACCAGTGTGCTATGGACAGAATTTGCTAAAACCTATAAGTCTTTCATGGAAAAATGCCTGTAAAATTATTGAGAAGCCAAACAATAGAGTGACTGGCCTGTAATTGCCAACTTCTTCTATATTTCCTTTGTGGTATACTGGTTTCAATTTTCAATTTTTAGACAAGAAGGGAAAGTCCCTGATTCAAGTGAACTGTTGTGTAACTGTGTCAGTGATATTTTACAGGGACTTCGCTACACCATTTTACTGTTATGTCAGGTATACCACCTGCACCCGAAGACTGTTGTTGTTCTTCTTCATCCATTGGGTATAGACACAATGAGGCATTGGCCCCTAACCTAGCTTGTGTTAATCATGAATGTCTCGCACAGCACAAAGTCCCAAGTGACTGGTAAAAAGCACAGGAGACTCCAGTACACAAAAAAAAGACCCACATAATTACAGACCAATACCCCAACTTCTGTTCTCTGTAGAATCCTTGAACATATTCTCAGTTTGAATATAATAATCTTCTTGAGACTGAGAAACTTATGTGCACAAATCAGCATGGTTCTAGAAAGCATTGCTTGGAAAAATTCAGCTTGCCCTTTTCTCATTATATATTGAGAATTATAGATGAAGGGCAGCAGGCAGTTTCCATATTTTTAGAGTTCTGGAAAGCATTTGACACAGTGCCCTGTTGCAGGCTGTTAACGAAGGTATGAGCATATGAAATAGGAACATAGATATGTGAGTGGCTTGAAGACTCCTTAAATAACAGAACTCACTATGTTGCCGTCAATGGTGAGTGTTCATCAGAGAAAGGATATCATAAGGAGTGCTTCAGGGAAGTGTAATGAGCACGTCAAAAAAAGTTTTGCATCACCCCAGTTCCCATAACTCCTGAAGATAAGCGTTTACTGTTTACATTGTATCACAGACACAGTCCCTTTGACTGTTGAGAGGTGTCACTAAACCTGCCCAAAGATGAAAACAACCACACATGAGCAACGCCTATTAGATGGAGGCATTCCGACAGCCGATCAGTTCCAGTCATTCCACCAGGAAGGAGGTACACAGTTCACGTTGTCTGTAGTTCAACCGTGTCTCGACGGTCAATACTGTGGTTTGATCGCGTATGCATTGTTACTTTGTGCCAGGAAGGGCTCTCAACAAGGGAAGTATCCAGGCGTCTCAAGAGTGAACCGAAGTTATGTTATTCAGACATGGAAGAGATATACAGAGACAGGAACTGTTGATGATATGCCTTGCTCAGGCTGCCCAAGGGCTACTACTGCAGTGGATGACCGCTGCCTACAGATTATGGCTTGGATGAATCCTGACAGCAATGCCACCATTTTGCATAATGCTTTCCGTGCAGCCAAACTGTGCACATTGGGCTGCATGATGCGCAACTTCACTTTCGACACCCATGGCGAGATCCATCTTTGCAGCCACAACACCATGCAGTGCGGTACAGATGGGCCAAACAACATGCTGAATGGATCGCTCAGGATTGGAATCATGTTCTCTTCACCGATGAGTGTCGCATATGCCTTCAACCAGACAATCGTGGGAGACTTGTTTGGAGGCAACCCTTTAAGGCTGAATGCCTTAGACACACTGTCCTGCGACTGCAGCTAGGTGGAGGTTCCCTGATGTTTTGCGGTGGCACTATGTGAGGCCGACGTACACCACTGGTGGTCATGGAAGGTACCGTAATGGCTGTATGATACATGAATGCCATCCTCCGACCGATAGTGCCACAATATTTGGTGAGGCATTCATCTTCAAGGAAGGCAATTTGCGTCCCCATCCTGCGCATCTTGTGAATGACTTCCTTCAGGATAACGACATCGCTCCACTAGAGTGGCCAGCACGGTCTCCAGACATGAACCCTTTTGAACATGATCGAGAAAAATTTGAAACAGTGGCTTACTGTTTACATGTCAGAAACTTTCTTTACGTCAGGCCCATTTCCAAATTTGCAACGCATTCCCATTGTATATCATTAATTCATATTTGTTATCACTTCTAAAATCCAGAGAGACTGTAGGGAAAAAAATGTCGACCTCATTAAACAATTGAAGAAGCATGCGTTTCTGCCCCTTTGGTAAAAATAACTTTGACTTTTGCGGATGACAGCTCTTCCTTATAGCCAACTACTTGGCTTTCATTGATAACAGCTGACCATGAATTTTCCATGTACTGAGTCTATCTTACATTTGCAGTGGCTTCAGTTTCCTTGCCCCTTACTTATCTACAACATAAGATGTATACGTACTTAAAACATTATTGCTAAGAAAATACAAATTTATCCTTTACTGTTGTTTGGTACTGGATATTGGGCTATAATATTATACTAATGACCATCATTATCTCTGACAACAGGAAGACTGCACTTTGGCCCATCACAGAACACCCTAAATTGATTTCATTATCAACCACCTCCATTCCTATAATTATTATCACTTTTTATTATATCATTGTTATAAAAAATCCTCCCTTTGATACTTTTTAAGTATTCTTTCCAATTATTCCCAACTGAAGAAATGGTGTAGAATTTTTCTGATGTTTAATTTTAAATCTCACTTACAGGGTCACCTTATACGAGGGTTTTCTAGAAAGTAAGTTCCGATCAGTCGCGGAATGGAAACCACAGTGAAAACCAGAAACATTTTATTTGCAACAGTTAGGTACACCTTCCACCTACTTCTCTACATAGTCGCTGCTCCGACTTCTAGTCAACTTTCCAATATCCTCGTCATAGAAAGCAGCTGCCTGTGCTTTTGGACAGTTATCTGCACTGGTCTGCAGCTTGTCATCTGTGGAAAAGTTTTGCCTTCATAGCCAGCGGTTCTTGTGAATAGAGATGAGACTCTTGGGGTGGGGAGCCAATTACGGACTGTATTGTGGGTGATCAAACACTTTTCATCAAAAATGCCCCTGCAGTGTGCGGCCGAGAATTGGCATGAAGAAGGAACTGCTCGACAGTTGTGTTATTTTGGCTGCACGACACAGGTGAAATCTCTAACCAGGCCCTCATACTTGGCGGGAGACGATATTCCCTACACATCTTTACGTGCTCACTGTTCACTCAAAACTGAAAAGAATGACATGGCACGATCGACAGGCATACTAGAGACACTGCCCAACACATCTGTGCAAAGCTTTACCGGATTTTCCCAGTGGTTTCCATTTCGCGGCCGATCTGAACTTATTTTCTGGAAACCCTCCTACAAACTGAAAAAATTCCTGTAAAAAAGTTACAGTATATTCTCTTCGCATTATGATTGATTCTGCCTCCTCCAGTTTCTTGTAGCAAGTTATTGCAGGTTTTCTTTCATTTAGAACAGTTCTTCATAATTATTAATTCTAAACATATAGATTATTAACTTAGCACTGATATTGTACTCGTAGAGATTATATGGCTGTAACACTAGATTGATAGATTGGTGGTGGTGGTGGTGGTCTTCAGTCCAAAGACTGGTTTGATGCAGTGCTCCATGCTACATACAGCAGATCTGCATGCCCTCAGGAAAAATTACAGCTGTAGATTCCTCTTGCTTCCAACCATTTGCAGTACCAGCAAAGCAAGGCCACTTTTGTTGATGTTAAAAGGCCAGATCAGTCAATTATCCGGACTGTTGCCACTGCAACTACTGAAAAGGCTGCTGCCCCTCTTCAGGAACCATGTGTTTGTCTCCCCTCTCAGTGGATACCCCTCCGTTGTGGTTGCACCTATGGTACAGCTGTTTGTATCGCTGAGGCACGCAAGCCTCCCCACGAATGCCAGGGTCCATGGTTTAGGAGGGGTGGGGGGGATTACCCACATACAGATCTCAAAACTAAATATACTCAAGTTTGGGAGTATTATTGAGAAAATCAAATTAGCTTTTTGTGTCTGTTACCATTTCCAGTCTTGATATCTGTACTCGAGAGCAATACTAGTTTTCCAGCCATAACCCTATATACACAATTCACTTGTAAATACTTCTGTCCCAGAAACCTCTAAAGTTATCTCTTTTTATGCTCCACTCATGAACCAGATTTGAACTGATTCTGGGATCCATATGTCACTCAATTCTCACTGTGTACACCACATTATTTTGTCAGGCTTCCCACCTTTAACCAGAACAACTCACCTCCTGAATGTTATGTGCTTTACAGATCCTAGAAAAGCCATGCTCATTTCCTGAAGTGCAAACATCTCGTACTATATCAAGACGTTCATCTTTCTGTATAAACTGTTACTACAGCTACTTAAGTTGCTGGCACGGTATCTCAGCGTGTTCGGTCAGAGGGCTGGCAACGCTCTGTAATAAAAAAACTGAGTGAACGGATCACCGAACAACCGGAACAAGTGTAATCGGACGTCCGCCACCAACAAAATTTCAACGAACAATATAGAACAAAATTAGATTGAAAAAAAAAGGGTTCTTTTGAGCACTATCACAGTCGTTCTAATCCATAATCAATGTCCCTTCCCTGAACATCGAAATATTTGAGAGGCCAGGCCAATATTTTATGTATGCCTATAGAATTCCTTCCCAACTCTCCAGACTCTCCTGTGGTTAGGCCTACCTGTTGGTATTTAGGAAATTCGCCTTCAAAAGTTTCATCCTTAGTTCCACTGCAGAACAATTCCCATTTCTTCTGGCACTTCCTCCAGAGATAGCTCCCTGCATCCATGAATTCCATCCAAGATTCTCTTATATTCCATGAATTATTGTAATACAGGGTGCGGCAGCGTTCATGGTAGGATATTAAAAACACACCATCAGGCAGGTAATTCATTTATTACCTCTTATGTCAATTAATAGTTAAAGCTATGCCATTTACCAGTGTGTAAGTCATTGTCCATTTATTTTTTGAGTATGCCTCCTGTCAAGTGATCCCCCCTCTGCACAACACATTCATCTAGGCGGCATTGGAAGCTTCCCATAACTTGGAGTAACATATTCCCTGGGACATTGCCGACTGCAGTTCTGATGTGATCCTTCAACACAGGAATGGTGGCCAGAATTTGCATGGATTTCTTGGGACAGACATTTCCTGGTATAGTAATTTCACGTTTTGGTGACATTTCCTGGCCACCTCCCTCACCTGACCTTTCATGTTCAGACTTTTTCCTTTGGGGCTACCTGAAGCAAGAAGTGTTCCGAACATGTTGTGCCACCATTCCTGAGTTGAAGGATCACATCAGAACCACAGGCAGTGGTGTGGTTGCCCCCCATTCATAGTCAGGTCTGGTGTCGCCTCATTGTCTCATATGGGTTGACATCAATGCTGCATTTGTCTTCTCTCACTTGTGATCAAGTCAGGGGTTTTATCACCACATTCTCATTCTTGTACTACACATTCCTAAATTTATATTGATCAGAAATAGTCTCCTTAACATAATTTCCAGTGATCCTTTGACAGTGTCGCCAGTTTTGTAACTTCCCTATGTAATCCTTTTGCGCTTGATTTTTGCATTAGAAAGATTGGTCACAAAAAATCCCCTTGCCATGCGCTCTATTACAGTTACTGCCTCTCTGGGCTGCACTTCTCTTATTTGATTGAAAGATTTTAGTCTGACTAGTGCTCAATGATATTGGCTATTTATCTGAGAGCTCTGGTCTCAAGAAAATTTCCAGTGACCACATGTCACAAGCATGAATGCCATGTGATATTTCTTACTCCGCAACAGGCACATGTATGAGAACGTAAATCCTCCAGTCTTGCCCTTTGTGATGAACATTTTTTAAATATTTACCTCTTAACTGCATCTACTAGGTGTCTTTCTTGCAATTTCATTCAGTTTATTTAAGTAGAAGATGTTCACAAAATTTTGACTAGTTTTTTTTGATTTGTTATCTACTCACACTGAAAGGCAGTGATGTTCACCATTCCATAGTCAATGATATAATGTCCTCCCTCCATCTTTTTCATCATCAACAAGTTTCTTCCCAATAGCTTTTAGTTAGTAAGATGTATTTCTGAGCATGTAAATACATACACTATGTGATCAAAAGTATATGGACACCCCCAAAAACATATGTTTTTCATATTAGGTGCATTGTGATGCCACCTACTGCCAGGTACTCCGTATCAGCGACCTCAGTAGTCATTAGACATTATGAGAGAGCAGAATCGGGCACTTCGCGGAACTCTTGGACTTCGAACGTGGTCAGGTGATTGAGTGTTGCTTGTGTCATATGTCTGTACACGAGATTTCAACACTCCTAAACATCCCTAGGTCCACTGTTTCCGATGTGATAGTGAAGGGACATGCACAGCACAAAAGCCCCCTGCGGGTCCGGGGATTAGAATAGGCCCGAGGTATTCCTGCCTGTCGTAAGAGGCGACTAAAAGGAGTCCATCCCCCTCACAGGGGTAGTTAGCGCCTGCGTCCGGAGACGGACGGTTCCACGACCTATAATTGTGGTCTTTTTGGTTTTTCACTTCTCGTTTCTTCCTTCCTTTGGTTGGTTCCTTTCTTTGTTCTTCTCCACCTCACTGTCTTCCTTACTCTTTCCCTTGACTTCTTCTCCTTGCCTTCTCATTTCCTTCTTCTCCTTGCCTTCTCTGGTCTCCGCCTCGGCGTTTGAGACAGTCTGTCCTCTTTCTCCCTCTCTCTCTTCTTTTTCCTCTTCTTCCTTCATCCCTGTGCGTACCTGAAGGCCGACCCACGCGTTCGCACGCGTAGCCGGTGACGGGGTAACGCGTAATTCCCCGCCCTGGGTAGACATGTAAGGCACGCGCGTACCCCCTGGTAAAGGCCAGGCCCGGGGAGGGGTGATTGCCTGAGCTGATACCTTCTGACCATGCCGATTGGTCCCTCCGTCTGTTTCTCGGGAGGTGTGACCTGAGGTGTAAACATTCACCTAAGGCGGGAGTGCCCTCTGAGAGGGTCCCCACAAGGAAGGAGCGCGCCATCGGAGACGCTGGCAATCACGGGGGATTCCTCCGCAATGGATTTCACTCCATCTCTCTCGACTTCTGCCCAAAAACGGAAACGTGACCAGCCACCAGTGACAAAAGTACTACCGCCTGCCCCACAGTTCCTCGTTGTTTCTCGATCTGAGGACGGAAAGGATTTTTCCTCTGTCAACCCTTTCGTTATCCAGAAGGGCGTAGATGCCATAGCCGGATCTGTCAAATCTTGTACCAGGTTGCGTAACGGTACATTATTACTAGAAACTGAGAGCGCCTTTCAGGCACAAAAACTGCTTCGGGCCACACTCCTGTACACGTTCCCTGTCCGGGTGGAGGCCCACCGAACCTTGAATTCGTCTCGTGGTGTAGTCTATACTAGCTTCCTCGACGGATTGACTGACGAGGAGATTCAATCTTTCCTCGCTGAGCAGGGCGTGACGGCTGTCCATAGAGTCATGAAAAAGGTCAACAATGACCTTGTACCGACCCGGACACTTTTCTTGACCTTCGATAGTGTTAAGCTGCCATCGCGCATCAAGGCGGGCTACGAGGTTATTTCTGTTCGCCCCTATGTCCCGACACCTACGCGCTGCTACCGATGTCAGCATTTCAATCACACTCGACAGTCTTGTTCCAATGCGGCTAAATGTGTCACTTGTGGCAGGGATGCCCATGAGGGTGACTATCCACCTCCGTCTCCTTGTTGTGTGAACTGTCAGGGTGACCATGCCGCATCCTCCCGCGACTGTCCTGTCTATAAGGAAGAACGCTGTATCCAAGAAATTCGGGTCAAAGAGAAAGTGTCCACCTCGGCTGCTCGCAAGCTATTGGCTAGTAGGAAGCCCACGCTGCTCCCAGTGGGGAAATACAGTACTGTCCTCGCCTCTCCTCGGACTACCCGGGAGGTGGCAACCCAGACATGCGATCTGACCTTCAGCACCACGGTCGTCCATTCGGCCAGTGCTAAGATCGCGCGGTCGACGTCTCCTCTTCCTCCCATCACCCCACAGACACCAGCCCCTTCATCAGCTTCTGCTAAGTCGAAGATCCCGAAGTCAGATGCACGGGCCTTCAAGAAGGAACCATCCCGTGCAGTCTTCCTACGTACCTCGACCTCCCAGCCTTCGACCGGTACTTCCATCAAACGTCCTTCCAAGAAGGCTCATAGGAAGCACAGTTCTCCTTCTCCGCCACGGCGCATTTCTTCTCCTGCGCCACCCAGCGGTTGCCGCCCCAGGCCGTCATCCGTTTCGCCTGGCCGCACCGCTGGTAGCCGAACATCTGGCCGTTCACCGATGGAGGAAGCTCCCCCTCCCGGCCATCCTCCCAAGATGGCCGATGAACCTATAGACCCAATGGACGATGACTGTCCGCCTACTGATAGCGGCGGCAGTGCTCGCTCGAAGCCAGGCCCTCATCGGCCTTCGAGGTGACCCCTTCTTTCATCTTCCTTTTCTTACGATGGCACTTATTCACTGGAATATTCGCAGCATTCGCTCCAACCGAGAGGACTTGAAGTTGCTGCTCCGCTTGCACCGTCCGCTCGTCGTAGCCCTCCAGGAAACGAAGCTACGCCCATGCGATCAAATTGCCTTGGCACACTACACCTCTGTGCGTTTTGACCTACCCCCTGTGGTAGGTATCCCAGCTCATGGAGGGGTTATGTTGCTGGTCCGGGATGATATTTACTACGATCCCATCACGTTGCACACCGACCTGCAGGCAGTTGCCATCCGCATTACTCTCCCCACTTTTACATTTTCCATTTGTACCGTTACACTCCATCGTCATCTACCGTTACCAGGGCAGACATGATGCAACTTATTGCTCAGCTACCTGCACCATTTTTGTTAACTGGAGACTTCAATGCCCACCATCCCCTTTGGGGGATGCATCCTGCCCGAGGGGCTCCCTGTTAGCAGACCTTTTCAACCAGCTCAATCTTGTCTGCCTCAATACTGGCGCCCCTACTTTTCTTTCGGACACATCTCACACCTATTCCCATTTAGACCTCTCTATATGTACTCCCCAACTTGCACGCCGGTTTGAGTGGTATGCCCTTTCTGATACATATTCGAGCGACCACTTCCCGTGTGTTATCCATCTCCTGCAGCATACCCCCTCTCCGTGCTCCTCTACTTGGACCATCTCCAAGGCCGACTGGGGGCTCTTCTCTTCTAGGGCGACCTTTCAGGATCAAACCTTCACAAGCTGCGATCGTCAGGTCGCACACCTCACGGAAGTCATTCTCGCTGCTGCTGAATATTCCATCCCTCACCCTACTTCTTCTCCACGTCGCGTACCGGTCCCCTGGTGGTCCGCAGCATGTAGAGATGCTTTACGTGCTCGTCGACGTGCTTTACGCACCTTTAAACGCCACCCTACAGTGGCGAATTGTATTAATTATAAACGATTACGTGCTCAGTGTCGTCGTATTATTAAAGAAAGCAAGAAAGCCAGCTGGGCTGCTTTCACAAGCACCTTCAACAGTTTTACTCCTTCTTCTGTTGTCTGGGGTAGCCTGCGCCGGCTATCTGGCTCTAAGGTCCACTCACCAGTTTCTGGCTTGAAGGTCGCGAATGACGTCCTTGTGGCCCCTGAGGCTGTCTCCCATGCCTTTGGCCGCTTTTTCGCAGAGGTTTGGAGCTCCGCTTATTACCACCCTGCCTTCCTCCCCCGCAAACAGTCAGAGGAGGCTAGGCCACCTAACTTCCGCTCCTCGAATCGTGAAAGTTATAATGCCCCATTCATCATGCAGGAACTCGAAAACGCACTTGGCCGATCACGGTCCTCCGCTCCAGGGCCTGATTCTATTCATATTCAGATGCTGAAGAACCTTTCTCCTGCGGTAAAGGTTTTCTTCTTCGTACATACAATCGCATCTGGATTGAGGTGACTTGTTCCCGCATGCTGGCGCGAGTCTATTGTTGTCCCGATTCCTAAGCCGGGGAAGGACAAGCACTTGCCTTCCAGTTACCGACCTATCTCGCTTACCAGCTGTGTCTGTAAAGTGATGGAGCGAATGGTTAACTCCCGATTGGTTTGGCTGCTCGAGTCTCGACGCCTACATACCAATGTACAAAGTGGATTTCGTAGGCGCCGCTCTGCTGTTGACCATCTGGTTACCTTGTCGACCTTCATTATGAATAACTTCTTGCGGAAGCGCCCGACCGCGGCTGTGTTCTATGATTTGGAGAAGGCTTACGACACCTGTTGGAGGGCGGGCATTCTCGGCACCATGCATACATGGGGCCTTCGCGGTCGCCTCCCTCTTTTTATTCGTTCCTTTTTAATGGATCGACAGTTCAGGGTACGTGTGGGTTCTGTCCTGTCAGACACCTTTCGCCAGGAGAATGGGGTGCCACAGGGCTCAGTTTTGAGCGTCGCTCTCTTCGCCATCGCGATCAATCCAATAATGGATTGCCTCCCAGCTCATGTATCAGGCTCCCTTTTCGTGGACGATTTTACCATCTATTGCAGCGCGCAGTGTACACGTGTCCTGGAGCGCTGTCTTCAGTGTTCTCTTGATCGTCTTTACTCCTGGAGTGTCGCCAATGGCTTCCGTTTTTCTGCCGAGAAGACGGTCTGTATTAACTTCTGGCGCTACAAAGAGTTTCTCCCACCGTCCTTACGACTCGGTCCCGTTGCTCTCCCAATCGTGGAGACAACCAAATTTTTAGGCCTTACATTTGACAGGAAACTTAGCTGGTCTCCACATGTGTCATATTTGGCCGCCCGTTGTACCCGTTCTTTAAATGTCCTCCGTGTTCTCAGTGGTATGTCGTGGGGAGCGGATCGAACCGTCCTACTTCGTCTATATCGGTCGATCGTCCGCTCCAAGCTGGATTATGGGAGCTTCGTATACTCCTCTGCACGGCCATCCATCTTACGCCGCCTAAACTCCATACAACATCGGGGTTTACGACTTGCGATCGGAGCATTTTATACTAGTCCCGTAGAGAGTCTTCATGCTGGCGCTGGCGAATTGCCACTCACCTACCGGCGCGATATACTGCTTTGTCGGTATGCCTGTCGGCTACTGTCAATGCCTGACCATCCGTCTTATCGTTCCTTTTTTGACGACTCTCTCGACCGTCAATACGGGTTGTATGTCTCTGCCCTGCTACCCCCTGGAGCTTGCTTTCGTCGCCTCCTTCAACACCTTAATTTTTCACTCCCTGCAACCTTTCGAGTGGGTGAGAGCCACACGCCACCTTGGCTCCAGGCTCAGGTCCGCGTTCACCTTGACCTCAGCTCGCTCCCAAACGAGGTTACCCCCGGTTCGGTCTACCACTCCCGTTTTGTGGAACTTCATTCGAAGTTCATCAATATGACTTTCATTTATACAGATGGCTCTAAGACCAATGACGGGGTCGGGTGTTCTTTTATTGTCGGGGCACAAAGTTTCAAATACCGGCTCCATGGCCATTGTTCGGTCTTCACAGCTGAGCTCTTTGCCCTCTACCGGATACGCGACGCCAGCTGCAGCGTGATGTCACAGGAAGCACACCTTACAAGGGCGTACTGAATTCAGAATGCCAGAAGGATGACATGACCATGAGAGAAAGGTGCAGTAGTTGTGAATAGCTTAAGGAAGTTTTACAGTGATCAGCATCATTGTAGTGCTAGGGACACTTGGCGGGCACATACCTAATACAGAATGCCATGGGATGGCTGGCACCATGGGAGACAGCTGCAAGGGGTGCAGACAAAAGAGGAAATGCCTGAAGTCGAATACCACTGCAAGAAACAGCCCCAGCGGGTGTGGATGGCATAGCGGGCACTATCTAGGCATGAATATGCAACCCAGTCAGCAAAGTGACCAGTCTCACGAAACACTAGATGAAGATGCTGAGTTACAGTGTCTGGCAGTACACCCAATTCTACGAGATGCCTGTAAATCACTGGGAAAGTCTTGTAAATTATTCACACTTATTTACTCTCGAGGAAATTTATTGTGCTTTCCCTTTTTAATAAAAAGAATTAAAAAGCTTGTGCTTTCACTTTGATCCTGCCTGAAGCAAGCATCTAATGAATTTACTGTATTTCTCTTGGCTCCAGTAGAACCTTTAGGTGCGTTGGCAGTTTTGTACTAGTCGTACCTCTTTTGGCTTGGCATTTGTGCTGAAATCTCTTCAATCTCAAAAGCACTTGTATATTCTTCTGTCAGCAACATTACATTCTTCCAGACCACTTATGCAACTCATGTCAATAACAACCAAATCGATCTGTATTGCTAGCCCCGAAGACAAGAGAACCCAACGTCAATTTTATAATTTGCTAAAAGACTGACAACCAGTGGAATTCAAGCTAACACAAGGGAATGCAAAGCAAACACAATCTGTGGCATTTTCACTTGTGTTCACTTCAGTGCAAAAGAGCTTTAGACCAGATGGGACAATGAGGTCATGAGGGATAGGAAAGATCCAATGTGATCAGTACTCTTGTTAGTAAATTGCAAAGGAAGGAAAGGGAGCTTTGTCACAGATTTAAGCAAAGTTGAGGTCTTGGTGACACAAAAGCTGAATGGGGGAAAATGAGCTTTAGAAGAGCAATGTGAGGAGCTGTCAGTGCCAACTAATCGTCCAGAAGACTTGAGAGATATTGGTCTTACATAAAGTGGATCAAGATCATATGTTCACTCACTCACAAAGGGACCACATGGAAACTGGATTTTGTACCTTTGTTTTTGCATTTATGGTATGTGGAGTTCATAAATCAAATATCAGTTAGCAAAAGCAGTTTGATGCAGGTCTCAAAAATTCTTAAAAAAATTGGCTCTGAAGTTTGAAACTTACCAACAATCATTAATATGCAAAAGCAAGGTTGATTTTTCTTGACAGGTCATGCGGATGTGTGGTAGAATGCTTGCCTATCACATATGTGCCATGGATTCAATTCTCATTCCTGGCAAAATTTTCAACTAAGGTTCCACGAACATTTCCCTAAAATGTAAAATGTGTAAGGATGAAAAAGAATTTACTAATTTGTAATTTTTTTTATTCAATCTTATATAAAGACTCAGTAATTAAGGATTTATATTTGCAATGAAAACTGGATTTTTCTGTTGTGTGATATAGAATTAGAAATAAAAACCACATACATTTTTCATAAAAAAAGGCAATTTAATATCTGTTAATTAGCCTATATTTGGAGAATTTTATATTTAAATGACGTAGGTATTCAAACTAACGGGAAAGGGGGGGGGGAGTAATGAGTGAAATGAGACTCAGAGCAGTGGTTATTAGTCTTGAACACTACTGATTTGTTTCCATCTTTACATATTTTAAACTTCGTGAAATTGTCAATAGAACATGCACCTCTATTTAAAAATTTGTGTTGGCCAGTAATCTAATCTAAAAACCCCAACATGGCAAGTGAGCCTTCTGCCACAAAGCCAAGTGGCCTGTCAAGAAAACTTGACCTTGCTTTAGCTTATTAATCATGGTTGGAAAACTTCAAAGTCAATTTCCTGGAGAATTTTTTTAGAGTTGCATTGAATTGTTTTGGGAGATTAATATTTGAGTTCTGAACTTCACATAACACAAATATAAAAAATTACAAATATCCGATTGTCATGCGGTCCACTTGTCAGAGACAATACTGACATGAGAATGGAGGGTGGCTGATAGGAGGTTAAAATATCGGATACAGTCTTCCAAAATTCTTTTACTGCATGTTCACAAGTTCATAAAACTTTAGTTTCACTCAGTCACTGTATGGATCCCAAAATGCCAGATATTGAGACAAATGATTGCAGGATAAAAAATCAACTGTAATCACTCAACAGTAGAAAGATACCTTGATCTAATGTGGTAAATGTAAGATTCTGCACAAATGGTGCAGAAGAACCCTCCTCTCCTCCTAACAAAAAATTTATCATAGGACATAGAGCAATGAGGTGTATCAAGTTATTGGGAAAAAAGTGCAAGACATGACCAGAACGGCCTAAAGTGAAATGACCACATGGAACTAGCTGTAGGAAAAACAGATGCCAGACTGAGATTCACTGGAAGAACCTTAAAGAAATGTAATTCATCCATGAAAGAAGTGATTGAAAACACTTGCTCAGCCAATTTTTGAGTATTGGCTGACAGTTTAAGATCACCAGATTGGATTAGTAGAAGAGAGAGAGGAATCAATTGAAGTCTGGCATATTTTGTCATGAATTTGTTTACTGAGTGTGAGATAATTACAGCACACAACAAACTACAGTGGCATACTTTTCAAGAGAAGTGTTTTGCATTATGGAGAGGTTTGCTGTTAACATTCCACGGGAAGTGTGGTCCAAGAAGAGTTACTCAACGAATTTCTTCTTCTCTCATACATTTCTCTAAGTGTCCTCGACAAGAAATTAAAACTCTTACGGAGGCTTACCGACAGTCATACTTTGTCTGCACCATCCACAGTTGGAACTGTGGTGTGGGAAATTGTATTGATACCAGAACCTTTTTAAGGTGATGAGGTGTAGATATACAAATTTTCTGACAAATTTAAAATATGTGGTATACTTGAACTTTAATGCAGAACCTTGAATTTTGCACACAGTGCTTTTACCTAACGAGTGATCCAGACAAGATTAATTTCCCTGCGGAATAAAGATTGATTCTGTGAATGAAGATTGACTGATTGACTGACTGTTAAATGACAAATGAGACTGGATATATGAGGGCCCTGCTGACAAGTGATTAGCATGCAAGCTGTCTGTGTTGATCTTAGGCTCTGAGATTCAGAAGCACTAAGACTGCTGTGGGTTTAGCTCAATACAAGATTAAGTACTAGTTTTTCCACAGCCTTCAAGCCATGACAGGCTAGTGTATCGTGCATAGAGTGGTTGCAGATGCTAATGCCATGTGCAGATTCATGGCATTGTGTTATTTCAGCCTAAGTGAACATACGTTGAGAGTAGTTGTGGAGGGAAGGAACTCTGACAATGGCTTCGGGCTATGAGGCAAACCGCTCACTTCTACATCTGTACCTTACTACAGCAAATTGGGCTACACTGACAATTAAATGACCTTAGAAATCCATTTGTCTTATGCCTACAGTTAAGAAATTACAGACTTTTAAAATCCAAATATAGGTATGTGGAATTGGAAGGAATGTTAAATAAGATCAAATGGGATATAATAAGTTTATCAGGATTGTGGCAAAAAATTAAAAGTGAACATAATTGAAGTCAAGACATGTGTCTTATTATAGAGAAACAAATCCCACTACAAGATTATGATGGAAGATTTTAATTAATGCAGATGTAGGACGAAAACAAACTGAAAAAAATTCTCCGTTGGGAAACTACAGATGCTGCTGCTGATGTTGTCTTCAGTCCAAAGACTAGTTTGATGCAGCTCTCCATGCTACTCTATCCTGTGCAAGCCTCTTCATCTCCGAATAACTACTGCAACCTACATCCCTCTGAATTTGCTTACTATATTAATCTCTTGATCTCCCTCTATGATTTTTATCTCCCGTGCTTCCCTCCAATACTAATTTGGTGATCCCTTGATGCCTCAGAATGTGTCCTACCAACTGATCCCTTCTTTTAGTCAAGTTGTACCACAAATTTCTCTTCTCCCCAATTCTATTCAGTACCTCCACATTAGTTATGTGATCTACCTATCTAATCTTCAGCATTCTTCTGTAGCACCACATTTCATAAGCTTCTATTCTCTTCTTGTCTAAACTGTTCATCATCCGTGTTACACTTCCATACATGGCTACACTCATACAAATACTTTCAGGAATGACTTCCTGCACTTAAATCTAAACTCGATGTTAGCAAGTTTCTCTTCTTCAGAAAAGCTTTTCTTGCCATTGCCGTCTACAGTTTATGTCCTCCCTAATTCGACCATCATCAGTTATTTTGCTTCCCAAATAGCAAAACTAATGTACTACTTGAAGTGCCTTATTTCCTAATCTGATCCCCTCAGCTTCACCTGATTTAATTCGTCTACATTCCATTACTATTGTTTTGCTTTTGTGGATTTCGTCTTATATCCTCCTTTCAAGATATTGTCCATTCTGTTCAACCGCTATTCCAAGTCCTTTGCTGTCTCTTGACAGAATTACAATGTCATCAGCAATCTTCGAAGTTTTTATTTCTTCTCCCTGGGACTTTAATTCCTACTCCGAGTTTTTCTTTTGTTTCCTTTACTGCTTGCTCAATATACAGATTGAATAACATTGGGGATAGGCTGCAACCCAGTCTCGCTCCCTTCTCAACAACTGCTTCCCTTCCATGCTCGTTGACTTTTATATCTGCCATCTGGTTTCTGTACAAATTATAAATAGCCTTTTGCTAACTTTATTTACCCCTCCTGCCTCTAGAATTTGAAAGAGACTATTCCAGTCAACATTATCTCGAAGTCTACAAATGCTATAAACATAGGTTTCCCTTTAGGGTAAATATTGCCCCCTATGTTCCTACATTTCTCTGGAATCCAAACTGATCTTCCCCAAGGTCATCTTCTATCAGTTTTTCCATACTTCTGTAAATGATGTGTGTTAGTATTTTGCAGCTGTGACATATTAAACCGATAGTTTGGTAATTTTCTCACCTGTCAGCACCTGCTTTCCTGGGAATTTGGATTATTATTTTGTTCTTGAAGTCTGAGGATACTTCGCCTGTCTAATACATCTTGCTCACCAGATGCAAGAGTTTTGTCATGGCTGGCTCTCCCAAGGCTATCAGAAGCTCTAACAAAATGTTGTATACTCCCCGGGCCTTGTTTTGACTTACGTCATTCAGTGCTTCATCAAATTCTTCACACAGTATCATCCCTTCTCATCTTCCTCTACACCCTCTTCCATTTCCATAACATTGCCCACAAGTACATCTCCCTTGTGTAGCCCCTCTATATACTCCTTCCACCTTTCTGCTTTCCCTTCTTTGCTTATGACTGGTTTTCCATCTGAGCTCTTGAGATTCATACAGGTGGTTCTTTCTCCTCCAAAGGTCTCTTTAATTTTCCTGTAGGCATTATCTATCTTACCGCTGGTGACATATGCTTCTACATCCTTACATTTGTCCTCTAGCCATTCCTGCTTTGCCATTTTGCACTTCTTGTCAATATCATTTTTTAGACATTTATATCCTTTTTCACATACTTCATTTATTGCATTTTTATATTTTCTTCTTTCCTCAGTTAAATTCAGTATCTCTTGTGTTACCCAATGATTTCTTCTAGTCCTTGTCTACAGATATAATAACAGAAATGCCGTGTCATACATTAGCAGATATGCCTAGAACAACAAAATTTATGTCCTTAACAAATTCTTGCAGAAGAAAACAAAATAAAATACAACTATTAGTGACAATGACTATATTTTTCTAACAAAGATACTGTACAGGCTGTTAAATGCTAAATCAATTTTGTACAGCTGGTGATCATAGAGTCCGTTGTAAGATGCAGAGTAAAAGTGTATACAGAGCTAAAAGAAACAAACTAGGCTCTAAACTTATCAGGCAAGAAGTAAGAACTGTAGGAAGTGAAAATAAAGTGAAAATTTATTTTAAAAAATAAGATATACAGGGTGTATATGCCGCAGGACAACCAGGAAATCTGGGTAGAATTCCAGGAATTTTTCGCTGTTTTTCTTTTTAATTAAATTTTTGTTATTTTGACTGGTAAGAACTGATACTCTAAGGAAGAATTATACTTTAGCCCACTACAACAGAATAATACTGCAGAAATAAAACATGAACGAGAGAATAACAGCAAAATAAAAATGTAGTTGCTAAGAAATTGCACCATTC
The DNA here is from genome assembly GCF_023864275.1 of Schistocerca cancellata. Taxonomy (NCBI): domain Eukaryota; kingdom Metazoa; phylum Arthropoda; class Insecta; order Orthoptera; family Acrididae; genus Schistocerca; species Schistocerca cancellata. The sequence continues at coordinate 426,260,070 of NC_064630.1, read as the reverse complement.
ACAACAACAAAACACAATGCACATGCAATTGTCTACCAACAGCAAAATGTGTCAAAGACTATGCAATACTTCGTAACAACAAACTGTTGTCAGTGCGTCTTTCTCTTGGGCCTCATTTTGATTAACATGGCATCACAACTGTTTACATAACTGTAATGGTCACGGAAAAAATATTGCGAATGGTGGTGGTTTGAGAAGTACTGCTTTCGAAGTAAATTTCCTTTTACGCAAGGTGAATTATTTGGTGTGTGAGAATGTGTGATGAATTTCTTAAATCAGTGAGCATTAGACTATTAGTCAGTTCTTAACACTGAGAACCAGCCACTTGAAGAATTTCAGCTCCAGAAGGCCAGTCATTTATGTCATTATTTAAAATTTTACAGGCTCATTTGTGTTACTCTTAAAGAGTAACACATGTTGAAGAAGACAAAGTTTTGACATTAGTTTTTAATATTTATTTTAGTTTTTTCGCAGATTAAAAATCATACAATAACGATGGCTTAAAGTATAACTAGCCTTAAAAAATATATGAAGTGAGTTCTTGAGCAATTTCACACCTAATTGACTTTTCTATGGAAAAGTCGAAGTGCTCAATGAAACATATATTCAGGCAGGTAGCCCATGAAATGTTGGGTGCTCAGCAGTGAATTTATAACCACACTTGTGAGAAATATTCAGCTGCTGCAAGTTAAGCTGTGCTCTTAGGATCCTGCGTAACCACACCCTTGGAGGAGAGGGGGGTCTTGTAGCTGTGCTGTTTGTATATTAATTTAAATCGTTAACTTTTCCTGTTTGTGTGTTCATGCTACCTAACAGTGATATTACTGTTGATTAATTACATCATGTGTCCTATGCTCTGAATAACTGCTGTCATTAGCTGGAAAAATCAAGTGACACGAGCTATGATAGGCTAACAAAAGTGCATCATAATCTTGATTTCAGTGCTTCAGAAGGAATCATGCTGTGTTTGGTGGACACTCTGTTTATTCTTTTATAATACGAAAATATGCAGTTTAAATGTTGCCGTGCATCAAAGATCTTTCCAAAACACATTTCATTTCCGAAAGTGCCAGGTAGTTCTAAGCTGGTGTATAAAACTCATGCCATTCACAGGTGTGATAAGTTTTACAGATGCAAGGCTGTTACTTAACATGAAAAAAAAGTACTTTCACCATACTGACATTGTAGTATATAGTGTAATTTTTTTTCCTGTCTGTATATACACCCTGGTTACATTAGACTGAATTAAGTAACAAGTTTAGCGTCATAGAAAACGTGGGTTGTGGGGGGTGAAGAAAGAGGTAAAATTACTTATCAAGTAGCAAAAGATGTTAAAGATATAAAGAAAGCAAAAGCAATATCAACAGTGCAACATATCAAAGCAATGAGGTAGGTGCAGTGTTTCTTGATTTCCAAAAGCATTTGACGCAGTACACACCTATGCTCATTGTCAAAAGTATAGTCATACGGGGCATCACATGAGATTTGTGACTGGATTGAGGATTTCTTGGTAGAGAAGAGTGTTTCAGACGAGCAATAATAGGAACACAATACAAAATGCTGACTTAAACAAAAGTATTTGTAAGTGCCTTGTAGAGCATTTGATACATTACATGAAAATTAAGTAAGTGAAACAACTGAAAATGATAAATAATATGAAGAAAACAAAATGCCAGAAGTATTTGAGATGGTGCTGCCCACTGTCGAGTGTTTACTGCGAAATATTGCAGCCCGGCTATTGCTAGCCAGTTTCTTGTTAGTCATTGAAGCCTTTGTTACACGCCATTGAATATTTAGGTTTAGACCTTGCCTAATGTATGTTTGTGATTTGGATTGCTCTCTGGATTGTTGTACATACTTAAGATGACTTTGCTATGCTATGTGCTTGGTATGGTTATTCAATCACTTCGTGGTCTCCACTGTCATTTACCTCCAGAACTGCCTGTTTCCTCCATGTTACTACCAGAGCAAGTTATCATTAACTATGTTCTACCTATGTGGAGAAGGATAGAAGACTAACCATCTTGAGTTTATAAAGAGATGTGGAACAAATGGTTTAAGCAAAAAGAAAAAAAAGGACAAGGTAAAAAGGTTAAAAGAAAAAACACGAATTTTATAAATAAAGGAAAAAATTGAAAAAAAACTAAAAAAACTATGAAACTTAGTCAAAATGACAGACACATGATAGTGTGTAACTAGAGCAGTGAGAGACAGATCCAGACAGAGAATTTATGTTTATGTAGAACATATTTAAGATGTACAAAATGATTTCAGGTTGAGATAGTTCAAGTAATGTCATTGTGAAGTGTGATTACACTGAACAATAATACAGCACGTACAGTGTTGTGCTGCTACCTGTTGCACCAACATGAAGATATACATAAATGCCAAGATTCTCTTTAGACCTACTGAGTCATCAATTAAGAACAAATATATTGATATAAGTCATAACAGTAGTAAAGTAAGTCAGAAATCTTCAAACTGTTCAACAGTAGCTTTCTGTTTTCTGACTACACTACTACAGATGATATGGATTATTGACTGTGTCTGAGGAAACCATCCAGCCTTTCAAGAAGAATAGCCCTTGAGCTGAAAAGAAGTTGTGATGGAGAAAGGAAAAAGACTGCCAAATTGACTCCCACAGTCCTGTGACACAAGAGGATTGACTGAAATTTCTGGCATATGTCTTTGTCTCTTGCTCATGAGAGATTAGTTACCACTTTTTGAATTGGTGAGTGCTTCCACAACCAATGATTGTGTGTTTATTGAAATCAAATTATCCAGTTGCTAATAATGTTGCAGTTTTGTTAACTGATTGAGATTCAGTAAAAAGTTGTTCTCAAGAGTGATGAGTATTTTACTCCAGCTGGCAATGACATGTCATCTGAATTTAAACATTTTATTGTGTGCCCTTGCTGTCCTTGCATAGACACTCAACTCACTTGAGATTCACCTGTAATTAAGCTGAAATCGATTGTATGTTTAAAACTACAAAATAACTGGCAACTGGTGCATTTGATTTCGGTATATATATGTCTTTAAGGGAAAAACATTTCACACTTATTATCATTCGATACAAGATTGTAGCCTTCAAGAAAAGACAAACACATTAGGAGATGTCTAAAAGTAAGGTGGATGTATTTGTTGGGCTTCATCTTTTCTCTCCCAATCATGATTAATTTGCCAGTAAATATTGTGCCTGGGCATGTGCCTAGTAATGCCATCACAAGAATTACATCATAGATACTGGTTGGAGGGAGACAGCCACTGAGTTGTATTTCCTTGATTTCCTCCCTATGTGGCTTTGCCTGTCAGATGGAAAGCAATCATCCAAAGTGGATGGAATCATCCAAAGTGGATGGTCCGTGGATCACGAAATGTGTTAGTGCTGGTGAATAGTGACACAGTAATTATTTTGTACAAAACATTCACAGTGCAGTAACTATGCCCACTGCTAACTGGATACATATTTCTGTCAGTTTCTTCACGATATGTAATGTATGCCTCTATCATGAGAAATATATTGCTTGTTTATAGAACTTTGTGTACTGATATACTTGTGGATTTTTTTTTAAAAAAAACCTGTTCTTTATAACATGTTTTGTTCTACCATTACTACCAGCATATAGGACGGTGAATTTGGGTGTTGAGTACTGGATAATTTTAAGAACAGATTATGATGTGCACTGTACTTTCAAACTTCTTAACCATACTCTTTTCAAATTATTGTTGTTAATAAACCTTCTGTTTCATGTCAGTGTAAAGTCATTACCATTTCTAAAAACAATAATTCTCTTATATGCTCATTTTCTAGCAAACATATACTGCTTTTATCTTTTCAAATTTAAAATATTTCCATGTTTGAAACTATTGATGTTTCTTTTACAGATGGCGTGTAGTGTAACAAACCCTGCAATATTTTCAGATATCTGTATGTACTGGAATGTGTCAGACTATTGCAAGAGTCAAAGGCTAAGAAGTGGTGTACTTGCTAATGACACTCTCCATATAACAGCTGTGGCAAGCTTAAATCACACAACTTCTGTATATTCTTGTTTTTACTTCCCTGTGCATAAAGTAAAAACCATGAACAGTGATGTGTTAAATCCCTCGTGCAGTGCTGTGAGACATTTGAAATGTGACACATATTGTAACAATACTGTGATTAATAATATGATAACTGTAAATGAAGAAATTGCAGATGTTGCTGGTCTTTACCAGTTTTGGCTGTTTTTCCTCCTCATGATTTTGAGTTGGGTCGGCATGGCAGTTGTAGTAAGTGTTGGAGATGCCATATGCTTTGGAATGCTGGGTAAGTTTTGATATGTTTGTAATTGAATAGAAAGTTTAAAAGAAAAGCTTTTAGTATTTATAAAATCTGTTGTAGATTTTCAGTCCAGGTCAAGCTTCCGCATAAATGCAGTGAGCCACATTATTTTTCTATTTATGTTATTCATATTACTTTTTTGCAAATGTGTGATTATCTTTCACTGAATTTTGTAATTGTTCTTAGAAGAAGTCAATTGTTTTGGTTTTCTTTTTAATTAAAAGTACTGGTAATGGTTCTTCACCCTAATCGACTATTCTCCTGGAGTATTGCTCAATCTTAATTCTTGTAGAAAATTAGTGAAATAGATATTAGTGTCAGTAGCATTGAGAAACAGTGGAAATTGTTAAAATTGAACAAAACGCCAGGGCCCCATGGAATTCCTATCTGATTCTGTAACCAGTTCGCAGCTGAGAGTTGGTGCTTGTATTGTTAACTGTAATCTATTGTGGATCCCTTGAGCAGGAGAAAGGACGTAGTAGTTGGAAGAAAGCTTAGGCCACAGCAATCTACAAAAAGGGTAGCAGAAGTGATTCACAAAACTACCATCCAATGTCTCTGACATCCATTTGTTGTAGAATCTTAGAACATATTCTGAGATTAAACAGAATCAGGTGTCTTGAATGAACAGAACTACGTCCACCACGTCAACCATTGTGGATTTTGAAAACATAGATCATGTGAAACCCAATTTTCACTTTTCTCACTTGACATCCTGAAAGCAACGGATCAAAGCAATGAAGTAGGTGCAGTGTTTCTTGATTTCCAAAAAGCATTTTACGCAGTACACACCTATGCTTATTGTCAGCAGTACAGTCATACGGGGCATCACATGAAATGTGTGACTGGATTGAGGATTTCTTGGTAGGGATGATGCAGCATGTTGTCTTGGATGGAATGCCATCATCAGACATAGGAGTAATTTCGGGTGTGCCCCAAGGAAGCGTGTTGGGTCCCTTGCTATTCTTGTTGTATATTAATGACCTTGGGGACAAAATTGTTAGTAGCCTCAGACTTGACCCAGATGATGCAGTTATTTACAACAAAATGTGGTCTGAACGAAGCTGCTCAAATATTTAGTCAGACACCAATAATATTTCAGAGCAGTGCAGTGACCAGCGGCTTGCTTTAAATGTTCATAAAATTAAAATTGTCCACTTCACAAAACAAAACAAATATAGTATCTTATTAATATAATATTAGTGAGTCACAATTGGAATATGTAAACGCGTATAAATACTAGGGTGTAATACTTAGTAGGGACATGAGATGGAGCAATCATATAGGCTCAGTCATGGCTAAAGCAGGTAGCAGACTTTGGTTTATTGGTAGAATACTAGGAAAATACAACCAGTCTATAAAGGAAACTGCTTACAAACCATTCTTGCAACCCATCCTAGAATACTGTGTGTGTGTGTGTGTGTGTGTGTGTGTGTGTGTGTGTGTGTGTTTGACCTGTACCAAATAGGATTGGCAGTGGATATTGAACATGTACAGGGAAGGGCTGCATGAATGGGGTTTGTTTACCTGCAGGAGGGTGTCACTGAGATGTTGATTGAGCTGAATTGGCAGACTCTAAAGATAGACAGAAGTTATTCCAGGAAAGTGTTGTAACAGAAGTTCAAGAACAACCTTTAAATAATGACTTTAGGAATATACCACAACCTGCTATGTATTGGTCCCAGAGGGATCGTGAGGATAAGATTAGATTAATTTCAGCACGCACAGAGGGCATTTAAACAATCATTTTTCCCATACTCCATATGTTAATGGAACAAGGACATACTCTAATAACTGGTGCGTTGTGACATACCCTTTGCCATAGCCTTCACAGTGGTTTACAGAGTATAGATGTAGACATCGTTTCTGCAAACATAAATTTTTTCTCCTACCCCATAGTCTTACTCATCTATGGCAGTGCAGAATTTTCTTGTTAAATCTGGGTGCCCAAGAACATTAGATTCAGTGAGTGCTTCTGTACTGGTATTGAACTAATTAAAATACTTAGGAGACTTCTGCTGTGCTACTTTCTTTTTTAACAGGTTAGCTGCAGTTACACTGTTTAATGCTTGCTCTTTTACTAATTACCCACAACATTGTAGTCAGCCTAGGAAAGATTTTAGTTCTTTGTCGGTTCTGTAAATTTCATTATTGCCTCAATTTGAGTTTGATTAGAATGGATTTGTCAACTATTAACATATGACACAAAATGTTTATTCTCCTCTTTTGAATCTTATGTTTAAGAAGTTAATAGTTATGATACTGCAATGCATGCATGTCTGAAGGAACAGGAGGAACAGGCACTGTAGTGATTACAGCTATTATGAAATACATAATGTGTACGTAGTTGTGAATATAGACAACCTTCAGCTGTATAGTGGAATGATGACGTTGAAAATTTGTGCTGGACCGGCGCTTGAACCTGGGTGCTACTTTCTTTTTTAACAGGTTAGCTGCAGTTACACTGTTTAATGCTTGCTCTTTTACTAATTACCCACATTTCAAGGCCAGACCCAAATTTCCATATGTCATCATCCAAATGTCTGTAAGACAACCACTTGTGACAAAGGCTTAAAGTCTCTATCCGGCACAAATTTACAATGTTGTTGTTCGATTATGCAGCTGAAGATGGTCCATATTCACAATTGTGAATATGTTTCAAGTAACAGCTCTACTCGCTGCAATACAGTATTTATATGCCGGTACCGGGCAAACAACTATCAATTAAAATGTCTCCCTGTATAGGGATAAACGTAATGAATGTATGAGTACAGGTTGTGTAGACACATGGACAATGACATATGGAAGTTTGTGTCTGGCTCGGATAGCCAAAGCAGTTAAGGCAGTTGCTTGTGACAAACGGTAAATCTGGGTTTGAGTCTGGTCCGGCACAAATTTGCGATATTGTCTTTCCATTACACAGGTGAAGGTTGTTGATACAACTGTGAATAAATTTCATGTAGTTAATAGCTGTGTTGTTCTCTAAGAATTGGCTCATCCCTATGGGATAGTTCTCAGTTATTACTTCAGATTCACAATATGTAAAATAACTTTTCCAGAAGCTCTTTTTCCGAAGAATTGATCTATAGCACTTGTAAACTGAGACATAAATACTTTCACCGAACCTTATGGGCACAACAAATGCATATGTAGTGGAAAAAATACGGAAGGTGACTCCACTGACAAAACATTTTGTGTGGTACTCATGAAAAGATGTGGTGTCAAAAGAAATTAAGGCATTCCTTCGTGTTATGAAAAAGGCTTTGAATTTGGAGACAGAATAATATGACTATTTTACTGAAAATTGCCTGGACCAAGCTCTATTTTTCAAATCGATTTTGGCGGCACAATGGATAGCACACTGGACTCGCATTTGGAATTATGGTTAAAATCTGTGTCTGCAGGTTTTCCGTGATTTCCCTGAAGAGCTTCAGGCCAATGCCAAGATGGTTCCTTTGAAATGGCATGGCACCCTTTCTCATCCTTGAAACAATCTGATTTTGTGCTCTATCTCTAATGACCTCACTGTCCTTCCTTCCATTCTTCAAGGATATTTTCTCTCATCTCCAACTTTTCTGCATATTGTGGAAGTTTCATTTAGTTTCTCCTATTGCAGCTCAAGAGAGAGGTGTACTAGAAAGGATGAAGTGAATAATTGCTAATAAATGTAAAATATTTTATGTACCCGGAAGAAATATGGCTATAGATGAGAGCACAGTTGGTTTTGGAGGTGGGATTTGGTCAAGTATTATAACTTAAAGAAGCCTGCAAAGTGTGGCCATTGAATTTTTTTTGCCTCTGTGGTTTAGAAAATGATTACATGTTTCCTCACATTCCATATTATGGCAAGGCAATGACTGACAGCCATTTGATTTGCCATTTACTGTTTCAGTAGTGATTCATTTGGCACAAGATCTGCAAGCATACACAGCTGATACAGATTTTCACATTTACACTGAATGGTTCCACACTAAGCCTAAATTTGCTCAAGAACAACATAAAATGAAACTGCATACAGCAGGGACTGTTAAGAGATCTAGAAAAGGTTTCCACCAGATCTCTAGAAGCAGTAGCTCCAGCAATATCATCTGTTGTTTCTGCCAATTTAATATACAAATTTTGTGTGTGTGTGTGTGTGTGTGTGTGTGTGTGTGTGTGTGTGTGTGTGTCCACAACAAGAAGTTAGTGTCTATGTGGAGTACATTCTTTGGTCCTGAGACACAGTTGAGCACGGGTATAGAAAGAAGCAGAAACCTACAGTTTAAAAGTTTATATGAAGAGGCGACAGAACTCTCCAGTATTGTGCGTGTTACAGATTTACAAAGAGGTCATATGAATGGTGGACAAAATTACTCGTCTGGCTTGTTGAAATTGTAGTTGTAAACAGATACATCCTGCAACAGATAAGAAGGAGAAAGGAGAGAAGATGCAGTGACTTCTTTCCTGTAGGAGAATTATCACATTGCTTATGGGCACTGTTAGGAATAAAATTACAGGAAGAGAGGAAGGTCATCCTCTTCTGATGCTGAAGAGAGGCTGAATGGGGAAAATGCATTTTATAATGCAAAACAGAAAGAAATCTACAAAAGATTGTATGGTCTACATCAAAAGAAATGAAAAAGGTGGGAGGGAAGAAACTACACTACTGTTTGGAAAAAGCGAAACACCAAGACCGAGAGATGTAATCACAGTGAAATTTATTCCAGTGATTAGGGACATGACACTACACAAATGGTTAGCATTACAGACCTGTACATCCTCTGTAACTGTGGGAATTCAGTACACTGTAGCATCATCACGTACTGCTGTCAGAGCCACTAGATCATATCATGGAATCAAAGAGCGTCTGGTGAATACTCTGCCATGTGATTTGTAGGTGCACCCCCTTTCTTTCATTAATACATCTCCATCATGTTCATTATTCCAGTACTGAATGAATCTGGCAGTGTAAGCTACTTCATTACCTCTGAGAGATCATATTATGTTTTTGTGATTTTGCTTTTCTTTACCATTACAACAGGTACTTGTGATTCTTTCCTTCTGTCTAACCTGTTATCTTGTACTCCTCTCATGACCTATAAAATATTGCCTCTCTTGACAAGCAATTTTGCATTCTGCATGTGGGTAGTTCTTCCCTAAAAGTTGCTGCCAAATCTAAGCCTTTCTCTCATTTTGTCACCTCTCATAACAAGTGGGCAGTTGCACGAGTAATGGAATGACAGTCAGTATTATTTTTGCACGTTAAGGATAAAAAAGGCCAAGCATCATCATAAAAGATGAAAGTTTTTGTTGTATTTTCTACATAAACAGAGAAATATGATTTTCTTATCGTAACAGTTAATGTTCCACTCATATAATGAGACTTCTGTAAAACATAAAGTTCTGGTAATGGAATGATATAATTCAGATATGCTTATTTTTTTCATTTATAATACACTAATTTAGGTCACATATTTCCTATAAAAATTCACAAAAATTCTGTTATGGAGAGGAATAAATGGGAAACAAGATGATATAGAAGATAAATGCATTAAACAAATATTTTATTAATGAAATTTCAAAAAAAATCTCTGGCAATGGAATGACATTTAATAGTAATGGTATGACACTTCACTTGAAAATTTCCAGTTTCCTTCTGCATTATTGTTGCATGGGAAAAATGGTACCACACCACATTCTGAGTTACATTTAAACAGTCATGTTGATAAAACAACTGAAATAAATGTTGAGCACTTACCCACTTGTGTCCAACAAGCTTTTTACATACAGTCACTGGCAGTCTAGTAATAAGAATTTCCAGTAAATAACATTCATCTATGTACATCTAAATATTGAGATAATTATGAATATAATAGAGGGAAACATTCCACGTGGGAAAAATATATCTAAAAACAAAGATGATGTGACTTACCAAATGAAAGCGCTGGCAGGTCGATAGACACACAAACATACACACAAAATTCAAGCTTTCGCAACCAACGGTTGCTTCATCAGGAAAGAGGGAAGGAGAGGGAAAGACGAAAGGATGTGGGTTTTAAGGGAGAGGGTAAGGAGTCATCCCAATCCCGGGAGTGGAAAGACTCACCTTAGGGGGGGAAAAAAGGACAGGTATACACTCGCGCACACACACACATATCCATCCGCACATACACAGACATAAGCAGACATTTGTAAAGGCAAAGAGTTTGGGCAGAGATGTCAGTCGAGGCGGAAGTACAGAGGCAAAGATGTTGAAAGACAGGTGGGTATGAGCGGCGGCAAATTGAAATTAGAAATTAGCGGAGATTGAGGCCTGGCGGATAACGAGAAGAGAGGATATACTGAAGGGCAAGTTCCCATCTCCGGAGTTCTGACAGGTTGGTGTTAGTGGGAAGTATCCAGATTGGGATGACTCCTTACCCTCTCCCTTAAAACCCACATCCTTTCGTCTTTCCCTCTCCTTTCCTCTTTCCTGATGAAGCAACCATTTGTTGCGAAAGCTTGAATTTTGTGTGTATGTTTGTGTTTGTGCGTGTGTATCGACCTGCCAGCACTTTCGTTTGGTAAGTCACATCATCTTTGTTTTTAGATATATTGAGATAGATTGATCCAGTTGCCACTTGATAAAATTCCTTAAACATCACCACAAATTCTTGTACAATTTTGATCATAAATACTGTAAATGGAGTATTTTTGTGCTTCTCTAGGCCGAAATTTTGTTTGACTTCGTTTTGAGAGTGTATGAAATGAATTTATCAATGTTCAATAATCTTCACTAAAATGCATTTCCTTCTAGATGGTTAAATATGAAATGAATTTTCTGTAACTCATTGCTATGCTTGGGTGATGTACCATAGAATTTCTTTAGGAGCAACACTGGATGTGTTCTTCCTTGTTGCTCAAGAATAATATATTTCTGTACAACATTATTGTTAATTTCAAATCTGGAATCCTGTCAAAGTTGGTTGCCGTTTATTTTGACAATATGTTTCTGCCCTGTAACATCACTAGAGATACTAAGAAACCTGTAACAGATAAATCACATTCACCAAATTCTCACAACCAAAAATTCTGGCTATTTACCTGTCTGTTTTATTACTGAAAGATTAAAGTGATTTCCCTAAAGCAGCTTACTCACTTTAGCTCTTGGTTTCTGTCTGTGTACATTTGTTTCCACTTATTTGAACTGAGACCACTGCAATAACATGCCTAAAATTATTTTGCAATCCATGTCACTTATCAAGTTGAGCTTGCAGTTCTGTTCTTAAGAGTGTAGCCATCCGCATATTGCCCTTATTTGTTGTTTTCTTTGGATTCTGGCCTCCTCTTTAAAGATACATAATTATTAACCAATTCAGTCATTGAGCCAAGTGATCCAGTCCTTCAAGTTGGAAGATAATTATGCTTTTTTTTTTCATTTTCTATTGCTTCTCATCATTCAGATTCTATAAAAAGTTTTCTCTTTCCTTACCTCTTTGCTCCTTTTCCTCCACTAAAAAATGACATATGAACTCCATAATGTCTACCATTTCACTCATTTTGAATCTAAATATGTTAACCCACTGATCCATTCGAAATAAATCATATACTGCTTAAAGATGTTGAATGAAACTTACACTTTTAGAACAACCAATGACCCATTTTGCTTTAACAGCAATAAAAAACTTCATAATCTTCATTAATCTGCTGTTAATGTTCATAAAACTGTAAAATACATCTGTCTCGCCCAACAGTTGATCCGAATCTCACTTCTGTGTTTTTCAGAGGAATAATTTTTCTCTGTCAGTATAGTTTACAAATATAAAATTGATCTAACACAGCAATATTTTGCTGTAAGTTCTTACTAAATTAATACATATGCTTGATAATAACTAGTCACTGCTGAGGAAATTTGTAACTTCAAATAATAATCGAAAGATATGACACTGGAATCTGTCTTCCAAACTTGCAGGTAATGAGAGGACAATACTTTTGTATAGTATTTACTTTATGTGTATATAAGTGACAACTTCTGTAATCTTCCATACATTAGTGGGCTAATTGGAAGCCGTAGCTAGAAAATTGTATTATCAGGATACTGCTAAAACTATACTTATATAAATGGTAATTTCTTCATGTTTGGGTCCACTGTCTTGATTTGATTTCTGAATAATGAAACTATTTTTAAAATATGTCCGTAACATGTCATTTCTATTATGCAAGATGCCTTTATTGCATCATGTATACGAATGACATTACTGGCAAGTTGTGGTCTGTGGGTGAAATTTTAACACAAATTTTAAAGAACACATCAGACAGAGTGAGAATTATCTGTCAACATTCAGTACACATCAGAAAGAAAACAGCCTCTCTGCATTAGATATAAACAAAACCTTGACAATTTTGTTTCGAGCTGATAAAGGGAAAAAGCTTACACATCTTGGAGGAGATATATGAACATCTCAAAAAGCAGCCACGATAAATGTTAAATGAGCAAACAGAAAATTTCTACCCAATTTTAGTCATATTTTAAAGTTTATATAAATCAGTGATAATGAAGGACTACGTTTATTGTCATGAAATGTGGTGGTGTTGCAGAGCTGCATTTTGTTTTTGTGTGGGTGTGTTTTTTGTTTTATATTAATAGTGACACAAATGTTAATTTTAATTTATCATTTTAGTAAAATGACTGCAAGCGTCCATTATAGTAGAATATTAACAAAATGACTATATACTTTTTGCATCAATAACAAATGTAAATGATTTTAGTATTGACAGTATTGTAAATAATTTTATGAGTTTACAGATAATTTTATGAGTTTACAGATTTGTGTGACGTAAGATTTTTGGTCAGTGTAAGGACTGTTTTACCATAGCAGTGCAGTACAGGGATGTTGGGCTGCTTTGTTTTGTGCGCTGGAACCAGTGTAGAGACTTAAATATCCGCAGGATGGACACAGGTGGGCTGGCATGGATGCTGCAGAGGAATAAAATATAATGCCATCACAGAGTGTGCATGTGAAGTGCAGCATTGGCAGAGTCACTGACTCGAAGTGTTTACCTGTTGGCAGCGATAAGCCTGGCCAAGCTGATTTCAACTACCTTGGACCAGTCTCTCACTTCCCACTATGCTAGTGACAGTCGTGATCATGTTTATCTTTGTGCTAGTTTCCATGTGGTGTTGGGACACATTGCTCTCCCATAGATTGGCTGGCATATTGAGTTTTGTTCCCCCTTCTGGAGTTCAGCTCCTGGCCTTTCTTTTGCACCATCATCGGCTCATATAGTTTACATTTCCGCTGATAGTGACAGTTCATGGTGTTGCCACAGCCTGTGCAGATATAAATCTGAGGACATTGGACGTTCTTGCACATGTGACAATTTTTTTTCCCATAGTGTTTGATTGTGGCCACCATTGACATGGCATTTTTGCAATACTAGAAGGAGGAGTCATTCGTCCAATAGCAGCAACAAAATTTGCAGCAGGAACAGATCATGAACTACTCAAACAGAATGCAAAATTAGTCCATACCCACTCTGTACTGATAGTGAGTGGTTGATGGCAGAGAAGCTCCCTCCCTCACTTCCCTTTACTGTCTTCTACAAGTCTACGGAAAGGGGGAGAATTACCTGGACTGGTTCTTGCTGCATTGCCAGGTAAGACGTATTGTTGATCCAATTTATAAGGCTGCCTTGTTGTTGTCCAGTAGTGTGGGATTATATGAATTTGTACAGGGTTTGAATCCCTCTGTCGAACTTGAGAAACTTAACTGTCATGAACTTTGTCAGTTGCTCCTGCAGTATTTTGGTCATTGAATCGTTGGCTACACGGTTACATTTTAACCCACACCACAAGTGCTCTGGACAGGTATATGCGGTGTGGATTGCTGACCTGCAAGGACTCTCACCTTTGTTTTGAGTGTCCCCAGTATGCTACCTCGCATAGTGACTAACTAATTACAAATGTGCTCATCCAATTAACACCTGACCCAGAGATCCAAACAAGTGCATTGGCCTTGTCCACCCCCTTCTGTAGCTGAAGTGACGAAGCTTTTGGAATCACATGAACTTTTATAACAGTGGCAAGGGGTGTACTTTCTGACAACTGGCAGTTGGCAAAAGTTAGATGTGCATGGTAAACAGATCCGGGTGCCCTGTAGGGTGAGCCAGGTGCCTTTTCCTTCTGCTGAGCCACCATGTATTAACATCATTGATGATTTGAGTGCAGTGATATGGCGCTGCCTGTCATTGTCCGCAGCAGTCTCAGTGAGTACACATCAGTCGAGCTTCATAATCTGTACTTGTGAAATTTTTCATGTTCTCTGTGCTTCCACTCATTGGGCAAGCCTGCGATTGAGCCGCAATTGTCATGTTGTGCAATAGAGGCCATGTGTGAAATATCCCACAGAATAAGTGATTTTGGCAGTAGTTGTCAGAGGCCCTGTTGTTTTCTCTGGAACTAGAGTCTGTCTCCATGCCCTGAAAGCATCTCTCTGGCATATACTGCTAATGCCGGTAGTGTATAGATGACTGAATATCAGGTAGATAAAGGAGTGTCAGTCAGCGTAATTAACTTTGATACATATAGGCTCTTAGGCTGCCCTGCTTTGCAATGGCCGCTATTTCGAGTTGTGTCTCACAGTAAAGTGTATTCCTGTGAGAGGGCAATTCTACATCTCTGCACGTTTTAAGACTGTGGTAAATGCTCCATTGGCACAAAATATTTTTGACTTTGATGCCTTTCCTGTTTTTGGCTTCCAGATAGTTAACAACGGACAGAAAATTTTGAGGCACGCATGTCCCATAAGCAGTCAGTGGTACCTAAATTTTTGGTCGTTCAGAGCCAGATGGCACCATGTGTCTTTACAGCAATTTTAAACAGATGATCAGTGCACACTGTGTTGCGGATTTGTATCCAATTCCACTACCAGAGGCATTATTGGTGAAGTTGTGATGGGGCCAGTATTTTTACATGTTTCGACTTACACAATATGTATCTGCAACTTACATTAGATGCAGCTTCTGGAATTTCTTGGTACTCAACACCCTCTTTGGGCTTTTCCAGTTTGATTGCTTGTGTTTTAGAGGCTTGTCTGCACCAGGAATTTATCAACGATATTTGTGGCTTTTGATTCAGGGCTTTCCTATTGGGTTAACTACCTCGATGACATGCAGATAGCCTAATTTGTTCTGCACGAGAGGAGGATTTACAAAATCTGCAGTCTGTCTTCCAGCACCCTATGGAGAAAGGTCTTTGTGGCAAATTGGAAAAATGCAGTTTTTTCTCTCCAAAGGCGTATTTCTTGGGACATGGATTTAGCAAAGATTGTCTCATCCTTACAGATGAGCATGTCTGAGCTATTGTCAACTTGTCATTGCCCAAGAACCTGAAGGAGCTCTAGACCTTTTTGGGCAAGATTTCTTATTATGCTAAGTTCTGCCCAGTCCGTGCACATTTTCCATCCTCTTAACAGCCCGCGCTGAAAGAGCTTCAAATTCATGTTGTCTGTGAACTGGGCCTCTCAGTCCCTCAAGCAATGTTTGTGCTCAACTCTTTGTTTGACTTTACACCAGGTAAATCATTGTCTGTGGCTGCCAACGCTTCTTAGTATGGCGCTGGTGGAGTTCTTTCTCATGGGAACCCAGATAGCTCCAAGCATCCTATTGCTTATGCATTGAAGAAAATTTCTGCAGGGCAAAGTAACTACTCACATGTGGAAAATTAGGTGCTGGCTATAGTTTTCACCATAAAAGAATTTCACATATTCTTGTGTGGAACAAAGTTCTTACTCATCAGTTACCACAAGCCCATGGTTTCATTATTTGGCCCTCACTCTAAGCCAGATTGGACTGCCCACCAGTTGCGCAGGTGACTCCTCTTTCTCAGCAACTATAGTTACAGTATTCAATATCAGTTTACTGCCCAGCCTGCTAAGGCAGAGATGCTATCATGGTTGCCAGCCAGTTATGATACAGAGTTTGATCGACAGGAGGCTCTACTTTTTGCTTTGGATAATACCTTGCAGCAGATGTTGCTGGATTTTCCTATGTTTAGGGAGCAGGAGATCGCAGCCACCAACCTGCTTTCTTGGAAAATCATTTCAGTAGTTCAGACAGTATGACTCAAGTGCACTCCTTCAGGAACAGCTTCAGTGTGGCGTATGTGTTTTCTGCTGTGGGCTCAGCTCAGCATTGTTCCATGGGGTCCTCATGCTTCCAAAGGAGAAACGAAGTTACTGAATGGTCATCTCTGTGACATCGTGTCCTCGCATATGTCAGTTGCTGTGTGCATCGCACTGGGATATATCTCACAATGAAGGCTTTGGCACAGTGTTACATATGCCTACTAGTGATTGTTCACGATGTTGAACACCTTGTGCGGCTTTCCTGACCTGTACACAGAATTGTTCCAATTAGTTGCGCCTGCGGCCCAGGGAGCCCCTGCTGCCATCATCTCCCAAGCCCACCAGGCAGTGTGGTCAGTTACAGTGTCAGCCCTGTGGGATGCACTCAGTTGTGGCAGCAGTGCTCCCACTGCCATCCTCCTCTGCGCCTTCCAGCATTCTATCTTTGACTGCAGACTGGGGCACTAGTGGAGATGGCTCCCACAATTGCAAGTGTGGAGCCCTGTGGAATTTGACCCATTGCCCTCCTCCCGTAATTCGCCAAGGGTCAAGTCCTCACACCCACTGTTGCTGGTGGATCAATGTCACAGCAGCATCAGCAATCTTTCAGCCCTTGGGAAGAGCTAGCTGCATTGGCATCACCTTCTATGGTGTTCGATCCACTGCTGGGGAGACTCTCACTCTCACCAGTCTTATGACGGAGATCACAGCAGAAGCCAGCCCATTTTTGACTGTGTGTGGCCTTTTCAGGGTGGAGAGATTTAGTATCCCCACCAGTGGACGTCAAGATAGGTGCAGGTGAGCTGATGTGGATATCACAGCAGAATAGTACTGAACGCCATCATGGAGGATACAGACAAAGTGTGGCATGGCTAGAGCCACAGGGTCTGTTCTTACCTCTCAGGACCGATAAACCTGCCCCATCAGTTCTTACGCTGATTTCAAGTGTCTCAGACCAGCCCCTCACCTTGCACTGTGCTCTGTTTCTGCATTCTTGTGACTACTGGTCGCATTTGTATTATCTCCATGCATTTCTCTATGCAGTGCTCAGAACCTGCTTCCCTGTAGATTGACTAGGTTGTTGTGTTCCATTGCAGCTTCCAGGGTTCAGCTCACAGCTTTAGTGTTGAGCCACTGTCAACTTACATAGTTTACATTTTTCTTGACAGTGATGATTTAGGGCATTGACTCGCCTTGTGTAGATAAGAAGGAGACCTTTTGTAGTAGTGGCATAAAAAATGAAAGTTTTAAAAGAGAGTTAATGAAACCTCAAAGCATCTCAGTAGTAGTTATGAGAGTCCACAAGTGCTGAATGTGAATGCTTCTCTATTCGGTAAAAGTCAACAAATTCCCCAACAGGTGCTACTCAGTTATTCATATGTAACAACTCTACTAAACAAGTAGTTCAACAACATGAGGATAAGGCTAGGTTTAATATTCTTCCATCACACAATGACTGACTTGTAGAGTGTCTAACATTTAAGTGATAAAATTGAATGTCATTGAAAGCATCAATGCATTTGACACTATTGTCTGTTGGATGCAAGAATCATTGATATTCCTTTGAATGAATGAATGGCATACGGTGCAGAAGTCTCTTTGCTGCACTTGTGATGACATCAGGAGCAGCTGAACTAAACTCAGTGGCACGCAAAGCCCTAAAGGAATATCTCAGACAGGCATACAGAACAACAACAGAATTTAATCTAAAGAAACAGTGATCACTAATAGAGATATCTTTAAACCTTCTGCTGTTGTGAACAGGGGTGCATGTCCTGCTCCACCCTTCCCCCGGTCCTATGTATGTTTTCACATGCACTGCTTGGGTTTTTCTACAGTGCTGTTAATAACTGTATGTGTACTGAACCACCAACCTCTCACTGCTGCTGACCAGGTACTTCCGTTTATCGGAGCATAAAAATTTTTTGAGTATTTGTCAAACGACATATGTGATTCTTTGTGTGCTATCACTCAGATATAGAAAAAACAATAACTTGAGAATGAAAAGGGATATTGTTCTGCTCTCAACTTTAAATAAAATATCTATCTTATCTACATTTCATATATTGCAATGTATGAACTAAAATCAACGATACACAATGCATTTTTATCTCTACAAGCTATAAAATTTTGTGCAATGTTTTCCTTCATTTGATGCAGCGCGCCATCTATAATGGATAATATCGAACAACAATATCAGACTGTAGGATGTGCAAAAATAATTTTTTTTCAGTGAATAGTTTCCTTAAAATCAGATGATAAGTATTTCATAGTAGCCAGCAAGTCCTCACAGACAGAACTGGGCACACCACACGCAACTGTTGCATCTGATATAAAAATCAGTAACTCGAGAATGAAGTGAGATATCTTTCTGCTTTCAATTTTAAATAAAACTTTCATATCTTATGTACATATCATTCACTGCAATGTATGAGCTAAAATCAATTGTATGCAAAGTTTACACAATGCTTTTTACCTTTGAAAACTTTTTAAAATAGTATGCAATGTTTTTCTTGAATTTCATGCAGTGCAGCAACTGTGATGAATAACGAAAAGAAATTCAGTTCTTTATCAAATGAGGATATCTGACTGTAAGATGTGCAAAAATCTTTTTTTTTTTTTTTTTCAACAAATAGTTTTCTTAAAATCAGATGAAAAAGTATTTCATGGCAGCCAATCACCTCCCCTCACCACAGGTATCAGCATTTGGTGAGCAGTACAGCCACAACAAATCCACGCTCAGCACAGATCGCAGAGAGCATGCCTATAACAGTGGAAGGTTTAATTCCAAAGAAGATGATAGTATCCCTCTTCCCACTAATGTGAAATTACACTTGTACATTTATTTACTACTACAGTACAGGAGTTTCTTATCAGTCCACTAACTCTGATCAGAATTATTACTGACAAAATCTTGTTCCCTTTCACACAGTAATGAATATTGATTATAGTAATAATGCTGTGAGTAATTTTAAATTCCATTATGTAATACTTTTATTGAGAATAGTGAAAGGTACACAGTGCTGTGGTCACATGACTTTAGGTCCCTTTACCATTATAGTTCAACTCTCTGCAAAGTGTAATGTCTAAGCGTATTCTTTGGGAGCTGCATGTTCCCATGGTTTTGTAATGTTTGTGTATATGTATGACAAACCAAAAGGACAAGTTGTGCCATTAAATATATTTGACAAGGACCAGGAAGCCAGTTGTTAAAAAAATCTTTGCTTACCTGACATATTGCAAAATGTGTGCTTGGAAGCAGTTTCTGATGTGCAAGGCTGTGCAAGGCAAAATATATAGACTTCCAACGCACGTGCGCGCCTGTGCGTGCTTGCTTGCTTGCGTGCGTGTGTGTGTGTGTGTGAGAGAGAGAGAGAGAGAGAGAGAGAGAGAGAGAGACAGAGAGAGACCTAGGTATCCATGATGCAATAAAGGCATCTTGCATAGTATTGACAGCCTACAGTGGTTTTTAGAAAATGATGTCATCATTCAGAAACTATATATGTACTCGGTGAAATCCACTGCAGGATACAGAGTACCTAAATGGAAAAACAACTCCAATATTCTTAAGTTCCACTGTGAACTGGGTCAAAGCAAACAGATAAGCACTGTACCAGCTGCATTCCAGCAATGATACAAGGACAGAGTGAGTAACAAAATATGGATAAAGAGGGGGGGGGGGATGAGAGAGAGAGAGAGAGAGAGAGAGAGAGAGAGATAAGTCAAATGTGAATACTGCGTTTACGACTTATCTTAGAAGCTAGATTAAGGAAAGGCAAACCTACGTTTCTAGCATTTGTGGACTTAAAGAAAGCTTTTGACAATGTTGACTGGAATACTCTCTTTCAAATTCTGAAGGTGGCAGGGGTAAAATACAGGGAGCGAAAGGCTATTTACAATTTGTGCAGAAACCAGATGGCAGTTATAAAGAGTCGAGGGACATGAAAGGGAAGCAGTGGTTGGGGAGGGAGTGAGACAGCGTTGTAGCCTCTCCCTGATGTTATTCAATCTGTATATTGAGCAAGCAGTAAAGGAAACCAAAGAAAAATTCAGAGTAGGTATTAAAATCCATGGAGAAGAAATAAAAACTTTGAGGTTCGCCGATGACATTGTATTTCTGTCAGAGACAGCAAAGCACTTCGATGAGCAGCTGAACGGAATGGACAGTGTCTTGAAAGGAGGATATAAGATGAACATCAACAGAAGCAAAACGAGGATAATGGAATGTAGTCGAATTAAATCGGGTGATGCTGAGGGAATTAGATTAGGAAATGAGAGGCTTAAAGTAGTAAAGGAGTTTTGCCATTTGGGGAGCAAAATAACTGATGATGGTCGAAGTAGAGAGGATATAAAATATAGACTGGCAATGGCAAGGAAAGCGTTTCTGAAGGAGATAATTTTGTTAACATCGAGTATAGATTTAAGTGTCAGGAAGTCATTTCTGAAAGTATTTGTATGGAGTGTAGCCATTTATGGAAGTGAAACATGGACGATAAATAGTTTGGACAAGAAGAGAATAGAAGTTTTCGAAATATGGTGCTACAGAAGAATGATGAAGATTAGATGGGTAGATCACATAACAAATGATGAAATATTGAATAGAATTGGGGAGAAGAGGACCGGTTAGTAGGACATGTTCTGAGGAATCAAGGGATCACAAATTTAGCATTGGAGGGCAGCGTGGAGGGTAAAAATCATAGAGGGAGACCAAGCGATGAATACACTAAGCAGATTCCGAAGGATGTAGGTTGCAGTAGGTACTGGGAGATAAAGAAGCTTGCACAGGATAGAGTAGCATGGAGAGCTGTGTCAGACCAGTCTCTGGACTGAAGACCACCACCACCACCACCACCACAACAACAACAACAACAACAACAACAACAGTGTTTAAAAACTGATAAAGAGTTTGAGAAAATAATAAATAGAAAGTAAAAATAATGATAATCACAATAATAAATGAGTGAGGGATTTTATGTTCAGAACATTGATTTCAGGAGATGACTCCAACATATCCCAGGATGACACTATCTTCCTGGACTGCATTAACACTACTTTTTTTAATTGTAATACATATTTTCTTTACTTATTTACTCAAATATTTTCATTTTATGTGTAAAGTAACTCTCTCTCTCTTCTCTTCCTCTGTTTTTTCACTGTCTCCTTTTCAAATTTTGATTTACCGTTTTGACCTCCTACGGTAAAATGCTCCCTCTTCATCTTTGTTTTTCCACCTCTTCACAGATGGTGTGCAATTCTGATACTGGGGTCTGAGTGACCTGCCAGTCCTTTCTAACATTCCCCAACCTGTCCTCTCTGAGAGAAAAAGCTAATTGTTCTGAAAGCTAGAATTAGTATTTTTCCTTTTAAAAGTGTATATTCACAATACTGGAATTTTTTCTCATGTAGGTAAGTAGTGATGAAGTATATTTTCTGCCATACATCTTGTGCATAGATAGAATTGATTTATTATGCAACTCTTGAGATTTGTCTGCCCTGTGGGCTATATAGTGTGTAGGTGGTTCAATCACCGGGGTGGGGGCTGTTATCCTTGATTGTCTTCCGTACTGCAAGAAAATGAAATCAACATAAAAAAATTTTTCTTATATACTTAAAAGTCTGCCTCCTTGAAAAAAGTAATTATCATTTCACATTCCGTAACAATCAGATTTCTTCGGTGGATGGGGGGGGGGGGGGGTAGAGGGGGGGGGGATGCCTCTATATTATCAAATAATTTACACAAATTGATCATGAAAAGTGTAGAGCATATACAGTCAGAACCTCACTCCAGAAATGTAGCTAGTCCAGTATAATATGTCACCTTTCTCATATCATGCTTCATAAATCGCAACATTCTTATTACTATATGAATTTATTGTGAAGTATGCAAATATAGTTTAATATTTTCTTATAATTTTAATGAAGTAGATTAAAACTCAAGAAACTGCAAAAAGGTGGGAATTTAAGGAGATGGGACGTGGATAAAATGAAAGAACCAGAGGTTGTACAGAGTTTCAGGGAGAGCATAAGGGAACAATTGACAGGAATTGGGGAAAGAAATACAGTAGAAGAAGAATGGGTAGCTTTGAGGGATGAAGTAGTGAAGGCAGCAGAGGATCAAGTAGGTAAAAAGACGAGGGCTAGTAGAAATCCTTGGGTAACAGAAGAAATATTGAATTTAATTGATGAAAGGAGAAAATATAAAAATGCAGTAAATGAAGCAGGCAAAAAGGAATACAAACGTCTCAAAAATGAGATCGACAGGAAGTGCAAAATGACTAAGCAGGGATGGCTAGAGGACAAATGTAAGGATGTAGAGGCTTATCTCACTAGGGGTAAGATAGATACTGCCTACAGGAAAATTAAAAAGACCTTTGGAGATACGAGAACCACTTGTATGAACATCAAGAGTTCAGATGGAAATCCAGTTCTAAGCAAAGAAGGGAAAGCAGAAAGGTGGAAAGAGTATATAGAGGGCCTATACAAGGGCGATGTACTTGAGGACAATATTATGGAAATGGAAGAGGATGTAGATCAAGATGAAATGGGAGATACGATAATGCGTGAAGAGTTTGACAGAGCACTGAAAGACCTGAGTCGAAACAAGGACCCAGGAGTAGACAACATTCCATTGGAACTACTGACGGCCTTGGGAGAGCCAGTCCTGACAAAACTCTACCATCTGGTGAGCAAGATGTATGAAACAGGCGAAATACCCTCAGACTTCAAGAAGAATATAATAATTCCAATCCCAAAGAAAGCAGGTGCTGACAGATGTGAAAATTACCGAACAATCAGTTTAATAGGCCACAGCTGCAAAATACTAACACGAATTCTTTACAGACGAATGGAAAAACTAGTAGAAGCCGACCTCGGGGAAGATCAGTTTGGATTCCGTAGAAATACTGGAACACGTGAGGCAATACTGACCTTACGAATTATCTTAGAAGAAAGATTAAGGAAAGGCAAACCTACATTTCTAGCATTTGTAGACTTAGAGAAAGCTTTTGACAATGTTGACTGGAATACTCTCTTTCAAATTCTAAAGGTGGCAGGGGTAAAATACAGGGAGCGAAAGGCTATTTACAATTTGTACAGAAACCAGGTGGTAGTTATAAGAGTCGAGGGACATGAAAGGGAAGCAGTGGTTGGGAAGGGAGTAAGACAGGGTTGTAGCCTATCCCCGATGTTATTCAATCTGTATATTGAACAAGCAGTAAAGGAAACAAAAGAAAATTCAGAGTAGGTATTAAAATCCATGGAGAAGAAATAAAAACTTTGAGGTTCGCCGATGACATTATAATTCTGTCAGAGACAGCAAAGGACTTGGAAGAGCAGTTGAATGGAATGGATGGTGTCTTGAAGGGAGGATACAAGATGAACTTCAACAAAAGCAAAACGAGGATAATGGAATGTAGTCGAATTAAGTCGGGTGATGTTGAGGGTATTAGATTAGGAAATGAAACACTTAAAGTAGTAAAGGAGTTTTGCTATTTGGGGAGCAAAATAACTGATGATGGTCGAAGTAGAGAGGTTATAAAATGTAGACTGGCAATGGCAAGAAAAGCGTTTCTGAAGAAGAGAAATTTGTTTACATCGAGTATAGATTTAAGTGTCAGGAAGTCATTTCTGATAGTATTTGTATGGAGTGTAGCCATGTATGGAAGTGAAACATGGACGGTAAATAGTTTGGACAAGAAGAGAATAGAAGCTTTCAAAATGTGGTGCTACAGAAGAATGCTGAAAATTAGATGGGTAGATCACATAACTAATGAGGAAGTATTGAATAGGATTGGGGAGAAGAGAAGTTTGTGGCACAACTTGACCAGAAGAAGGGATCGGTTGGTAGGACATGTTCTGAGGCATCAAGGGATCACCAATTTAGTATTGGAGGGCAGCGCGGAGGGTAAAAATCGTAGGGGGAGACCAAGAGATGAATACACTAAGCAGATTCAGAAGGATGTAGGTTGCAGTAGGTACTGGGAGATGAAGAAGCTTGCACAGGACAGAGTAGCATGGAGAGCTGCATCAAACCAGTCTCAGGACTGAAGACCACAACAACGACAACAATTTTAATGATACGTGTCTCTTAGCCCATCTTTACGAATCTTTCCTTCATTTATTTGTTAAAAAACTAGATCCTACTTGCACAAACAATTCAGACCTGAACATTAAGAGACAAGTTACAGGCATACATCAAATATTGTTGAACAAGTGACAGAGAGAAAAATATTAAATATCTACTGTCTACACAAAATATTACACGTACTCATTAACTTATTGTTGTATCTGGTTGATAATTCTCTCTCTCTCTCTCTCTCTCTCTCTCTCGACTTCTGTCTCTCCAAAGACCTCATTTCTCAGGGTCACTCAGAAGTAATCCTTTGTCTTAAGTAGTGTGTTTTTTTGGCTCAAGCTTATTTTCCATATTTTTATTCTGCAGGAGTCACATACACAACAGATACACCATTTCTCACTTGTTAAAAGAGTCTATAATGTAACACAACTACTGCCTGTCAGTTGACAGTTGATGTTAGTTATATATTGTTCACTAGAATGTGCCTACATAGAGTTCTTGTCCGCCATAAGAAAAAATATCTGTTTTCTTCATGTTACCGTGGAAAATGAAATAAAAGCATTCTGTTATAAGTTTTTGTTCCTTTGGGGCAAGCCCTCAAATGAGAAAGTAACATGTATTCTTCTCTCTGTAACATTAGTTCAGATTAGTCAAGATGCACACAAATACTTGTGAAGATACCCAGAAAAGTGAGAAAGATACTTAAAATAAGCTAAAAAGCAAAGTGGAACCTCAAAATTGCTTGTGTTCATAGAATTCATTTGGTGCTACAAGGTGGGATGTATCTCTCAAAAGCCCCTCCCATATGTCATCTTGGACTGAATACCATTACAGATGTATATGATTTACTTTAGGGATGTCATATGTAGGTCAGCAATGTTGACTAGCATTGTCAAATTACCCGGTATAAGAGAACGAAAGGTTGTCTAAATTATATGCAGAAACCAGACTACAGTTATGAGTTTAAGGGCATGAAAAGGGGCCAATATTGAAGAAGAGAGTGATACAAGGATTTCTAACCTGTCCACAATGTTATTCATTGAGCAAACAGTAAATGAAACCAAGAAGAAACTGAGAAAAGAAATTTATGTTCTGGAGAGCAAATACATTTCTAAGGTTTACTGGTGATGATGTAATTCTGTCTCAGAGTTGATTGGAATGGATTTTGCAACAGCAGTTACATTTGAAACCATACTGTCTGCAGCTCATGTAACAATTAGAACAGTGCATTCAGTTTTGCATCATAATGCAGGAAGCACTTTAATATGAACATTTCACCTCTAAGCTTATGTTCATTGATGAAGCAACCTTCCATTTATCTGAAAAGGATAATCATGACAAGCTGAGACTGTGGGCCACTGAAAATCCTCATAAAATAGTGGCAGATCAACAAGGTTCATCGGAGGTTAATATTTTCTGTGCAATGTCACAGAGAAAGCTGTATGGGCTGTTCTTCTTCTTTGATAAGACTGTGAGGGTTACCTCTTGCCTGATATGTTGCAATTGTGGTAGATTCCACAACTGACTGCTGATTCCGAGAATTTCATCTTCCAACAAGATGGGGCACCGTGTCATTGGAGCATTGGTGTGCGTCACTTCTTAATAGACAAACTTCTGCGTCGCTGGAGTGTGTGGTATGGTGCAGATGGTGTGGATCTGTTCCCTTGGCCCCTTAGGTCACCCTAACACCTTGTGATTTTTCCTTTTGGGGATACTAAGGACTGTGTTTACATGCTCCCACTACCAAGAACATTGTGATAACTCAGAGAACACTTCAGTGCTACTGTGATGACCATTGACAGGATGTTGCTATATAAGGTATGGAACAAAATTGACTAATGTTTGGATGTGTGTTGTGTGACCAAAGGGACACTCGTAGAACATTTGTAGAGTGCAAAATGCAAACTCGATGAGTTTACAGTTTTATTTGTGCATCAATTTATTGTATTAATGAGTTTACAGTTTTATTTGTGCATCAATTGTATTTTTATAGGTAATAACAGGAAACATAGAGCTTTGAAAACAAATGAATCATTTGTAGTAGCCTTGTATATTTCTTTTTAATATGATTCTGCTTGTTTTCTCTTCTGTGAAATTTACATGAAATTCCTTCACTGTAACATTTCCAAATTCGATTGTGATTTTAAAATATCATTTTCTTTCTTTCTTTTTTTCCCTTTGTTCATAATGATTACATCTGTAAGAGTAAAATATTGATTTATTTGCACTTTTTGATGTTGATGTGAACACAAAATTTAAAGTGGTATTTTGAAATCTAGGTTTTCATATGGGTGGACATTGATTTAATCAGCTTCTGAATTTATCTCTTTCAGGTGATCAACCATCAAACTTTGGTCAGCAGCGTTTATGGGGAGCTGTTGGTTGGGGAACGTTTTCAATCTTAGCTGGCATTTTAGTTGATGAGTTTAGCAGGGGTCAAACGAAGAAAGATTATACAGTTGTGTTTTATATATTGCTTGTGATGATGGCACTGGATATTTTGGTCTCCTCACGCCTTAAGGTGAATTGTGGGCATTGTATTTGCAATATGACATTCTGCTTTTTTCAGTTTCTAAATTGTTCTTTAATTTATTTTGCTATTAATGTACTGGATAGAAAACAGTGTTTCATTTTTTGTTTTAGGAAGTGTAAAGTATGCTACTCCTCCTACATGTGGTGATTCCTATTTTCTACCTAGGGTAGTGTCATTTTGTTTCTGCACAGGGTAGTGTTATTATGATTGAAGGGATGAAAGAGTTATGTATTTAATATAGTAATAAACCTATGTGACATAATCAGTGTAGCCAGTTGCATGAAATGCAAACAGAAAATGTTTGTTGTTGTTGTGGTCTTCAGTCCTAAGACTGGTTTGATGCAGCTCTCCATGCTACTCTATCCAGTGCAAGCTTCTTCATCTCCCAGTACCTACTGCAACTTACGTCCTTCTGAATCTGTTTAGTGTATTCATCTCTTGGTCTCCCTCTACAATTTTTACACTCCACACTGCCCTCCAATATGAAATTGGTGATCCCTTGATGCCTCAGAATATGCCCCACCAACCGATCCCTTCTCGTTGTCAAGTTGTGCCACAAATTTCTCTTCTCTCCAATTCTATTCAATACCTCCTCATTAGTTGTGATCTACCCATCTAATCTTCAGCATTCTTCTGTAGCACCACATTTCGAAAGCTTGTATTCTCTTCTTGTCTAAACTATTTATTGTCCACGTTTCACTTCCATACATGGCTACACTCCATACAAATTCTTTCAGAAATGACTTCCTGACACTTAAATCTATACTCGATGTTAACAAATTTCTCTTCTTCAGAAATGCTTTTCTTGCCATTGCCAGTCTACATTTTATATCCTCTCTACTTCGACCATCATCAGTTATTTTGCTCCCCAAATAGCAAAACTCCTTTACTACTTTAAGCCTCTCATTTCCTAATCTAATTCCCTCAGCATCACCCGATTCAATTCGACTACATTCCATTATCCTCGTTTTGCTTCTGTTGATGTTCATCTTATATCCTTCTTTCAAGACACTGTCCATTCCGTTCAACTGCTCTTCCAAATCCTTTGCTGTCTCTGAGAGAATTACAATGTCATCGGCGAACCTCAAAGTTTTTATTTCTTCTCCATGGATTTTAATACCTACTCTGAATTTTTCTTTGGTTTCCTTTACTGCTTGCTCAATATACAGATTGAATAACATCGGGGAGACGCTACTACCCTGTCTCACTCCCTTCCCAACCACTGCTTCCCTTTCATGTCCCTCGACTCTTACAACTGCCATCTGGTTTCTGTACAAATTGTAAATAGTCTTTCACTCCCTGTATTTTACCCCTGCCACCTTTAGAATTTGAAAGAGAGTATTCCAGTCAACATTGTTAAAAGCTTTCTCTAAGTCTACAAATGCTAGAAATGTAGGTTTGCCTTTCCTTAATCTTTCTTCTAAGATAAGTTGTAGGGGTCAGTATTGCCTCACGTGTTCCAACATTTCTACAGAATCCAAACTGATCTTCCCTGAGGTCGTCTTCTACCAGTTTTTCCATTCATCTGTAAAGAACTCACGTTATTACTTTGCAGCCGTATCTTATTAAACTGGTAGTTTGGTAATTTTCACATCTGTCAACACCTGCTTTCTGTGGGATTGGAATTATTATATTCGTTATGAAGTCTGAGGGTATTTCGCCTGTCGCATACATCTTGCTCACTAGATGGTAGAGTTTTGTTAGGCCTGGCTCTTCCAAGGCTGTCAGTAGTTCTAATAGAATGTTGTCTACTCCTGGGTCCTTGTTTCGACTTAGGTGTTTCAGTGCTCTGTCAAATTCTTCACGCAGTATCATATCTCCTATTTCATCTTCATCTACATTCTCTTCCATTTCTATAATATTGTCCTCAAGAACATCGCCTTCGTATAGATCCTCTATATACTCCTTCCACCTTTCTGCTTTCCCTTTTTTGCTTAGAACTGGGTTTCCATCAGAGCTCTTGATATTCATGCAAGTGGTTCTCTTTTATCCAAAGGTCTCTTTAATTTCCCTGTAGGCAGTATCTATCTTACCCCTAGTGATATGCACCTCTGCATCCTCACATTTGTCCTCTAGCCATCCCTGCTTAGCCATTTTGCACTTCCTGTCAATCTCATTTTTGAGACTTTTGTATTCCTTTTTGCCTGCTTCATTTACTCCATTTTTATATTATTTCCTTTCATCAGTTAAATTCAACATCTCTTCTGTTACCCAAGGATTTCTATTAGCCCTCATCTTTTTACCTACTTGATCCTCTGATACCTTCACTATTTCATCTCTCAAAGCTACCCATTCTTCTTCTACTGTATTTCTTTCCCCCATTCTTGTCAATCGTTCCCTAATGCTCTCCCTGAAGCTCTCTACAACCTCTGGTTCTTTCAGTTTATCCAGGTCCCGTCTCCTCAAATTCCCACCTTTTTGCAGTTTCTTCGGTTTTAATCTACAGTTCATAACCAATAGATTGTGGTCAGAGTCCACATCTGCCCGTGGAAATGTCTTACAATTTAAAACCTGGTTCCTGAATCTCTGTCTTACCGTTATATAATCTATCTGAGACCTTCCAGTATCTCCAGGCATCTTCCATATGTACAACCTTCTTTTATGATTCTTGAACCAAGTGTTAGCTATGATTAAGTTATGCTCTGTGCAAAATTCTGCCAGGCGGCTTCCTCTTTCATTCCTTAATCCCATTCCATATCCACCTACTACGTTTCCTTCTCTTCCTTTTCCTACTATCGAGTTCCAGTCACCCATGACAATTAAAATTTCGACTCCCTTCACTATCTGAATAATTTCTTTTATCCCATCATACATTTCATCAATCTGTTCGTCATCTGCGGAGCTAGTTGGCATATAAACTTGTACTACTGTGGTAGCCATGGGCTTCATATCTATCTTTGCCACAATAATGCGTTCATTATGCTGTTTGTAGTAGCTTACTCGAATTCCTGTTTTCCTATTCATTATTAAACCTACTCCTGCATTACCCCTATTTGATTTTGTGTTTATAACCCTATAGTCACCTGACCAGAAGTCTTGTTCCTCCTGCCACCGAACTTCACTAATTCCCACCATATCTAACTTTAACCTAACCATTTCCCTTTTTAAATTTTCTAACCTGCCTGCCTGATTAAGGGATCTGGCATTCCACGCTCCGATCCGTAGAACGCCAGTTTTCTTTCTCCTGTTAACAACGTCCTCCTGAGAAGTCCTCCCCCCTCCTCCCTGCCCCCCCCCTCCCCCTCCGGAGATCACAATGGGGGACTATTTTACCTCCGGAATATTTTACCCAAGAGGACGCCATCATCATTTAACCATACAGTAAAGCTGCATGCCCTCGGGAAAAATTACAGCTGAAGTTTCCCCTTGCTTTCAGCCATTCACAGTATCAGCACAGCAAGGCCGTTTTGGTTAGTGTTAAAAGGCCAGATCAGTCAATCATCTAGACTGTTGCCCCTGCAACTACTGAAAAGGCTGCTGCCCCTCTTCAGGAACCACACGTTTGTCTGGCCTCTCAACAGATACCGCTCCGTTGTGGTTGCACCTATGGTATGGCTATCTGTATCGCTGAGGCACGCAAGCCTCCCCACCACCGGCAAGGTCCATGGTTCATGGGAGAAAATGTATGTCATTACATATGAAGGGCGTCTATATCACGTGACTTCAAGTTTTTAGACCAATACACCGATGTCACTTGACCAGACTTACTATTGTTTAATTTCAGCTAATCACATTGAATAAAACTTGTGATAAATCACTGTAAGGCTGTCAAGCTCTTCTGAATCAAATGGGCTACATCTAAAAATGAATGTACTCAAAACAACTACATAGTTAAAAATAAGCAAGATTTGAAGCACATTGAAATCAGTTACTTTTAAAAAAGGAAAACATTAGAAATACAAAAACTTTGAAGCTGCAAATTCACCAATGCAAACAGAAGCAGCTTACTGTCATATTTATTATTGGTGTGGTCTTTATTCCACTGACTAGTTTTATGCACTTCTCCAGATTAGTCTGCCCTGTGCAAGCCTCTTCATGTCTGCATAACTACAGCAGCCTACATCCATTTGAACTTACTTGTTGTGTTGAAGCTTTGGTCTCTGTTATCTCCCATATTTCATTCCATCGATAATTCCATTGACACCTCAGGATGTGTCCTATCAACTGGTCACATCTTTTATATGAGACTGTTCAATGCTAAGGCTTCCCACCAACTGGAGCTGTAGAGAAGAGGCTATGCATTAAGCCAGTACCTTCCGCATACTAATGCTGCCAACTGTTGAGAAGAGTTACAAAGGTGGAGGCATTTCTTTTCAGTCAACCAGGGGCGGTGGCAAGGGGGCTGGGGCTTTAGCCTCCCTCCTCCATAGAGTATCATATTACACTGGATAAAATTACTTTCAGGAATCAGCAGATATATTACTCAAACAGATTCAATCTTTTTTTTAATATAATTATGTAGCAATATAGGTTGCAGTGTATTACAAACACATTTTAACAAAAGAATAAGAGTGCAAACAGCTTACTACCTAAGCCAGTAAATATCATTTAACTTAAAATAGGTGTCTTATTATTTATTAATACACATTTCTTACCCTGAACTCCAAAACAGTTACCAAAAACTACTTTAAGCAACACCAAATTTTACCAATTTGTTGGTAGAGGA
Source organism: Schistocerca cancellata (assembly GCF_023864275.1). Taxonomy (NCBI): domain Eukaryota; kingdom Metazoa; phylum Arthropoda; class Insecta; order Orthoptera; family Acrididae; genus Schistocerca; species Schistocerca cancellata. The sequence continues at coordinate 426,228,387 of NC_064630.1, read as the reverse complement.
CCCCAACTCTCCTTTTGTTAAGCCATATTCCATTCCCCCAACCCCCCCTCCCCCTCACCTGCCCCCATTAACACCCCCCCCCCCCCCCCTCCAGACCAACTTCTAGAATCGCCCATGCAGTCAACCCTCGTAGATATATGCCTTACACTTTTCAGCTTTTTCTTCTTTGCTTGGTACTGGCTTGCCTTCTGAGCTCTTGATGCTCATATTGCTGCTTCTCTTTTCTCCAAAGGTCTTTTTAATTTTCCTCTCAATGGCATTTACATTCCCTAATTATGCATGGTTCTACAGTTTTGCATTTGTTGTCTACCCATTCCTGCTTAGCTCTTTTCACTTTCTGCCTGTCTAATTGTTAATGTGTCTGTATTCCCATTCATCTGCTTCAATTGCTGCATTGTTATGTGTGGTGTCACCGCCAGACACCACACTTGCTAGGTGGTAGCCTTTAAATCGGTCGCAGTCCATTAGCATACGTCGGGCCCGCGTGTCGCCACTATCAGTGATTGCAGACCGAGTGCCGCCAAACGGCAGGTCTAGTCTAGACAGACTCCCTAGCACTCGCCCCAGTTGTACAGCCAACTTTGGTAGTGATGGTTCACTGTATACATAAACTCTCATTTGCAGAGATGACAGTTTAGCATAGCCTTCAGCTACGTCATTTGCTACGACCTAGCAAGGCGCCATATTCAGTTACTATGTCTTCTGAACAGATAATATTGTGACTCACGTACCGTCAAGAGCGACGTTCATCATTAATGGATTAAAGTTAAGTATCAAACTAATTACGTCCGCTTTCTGAATTCTAATTCCTTGTCATGTTTCAGACCTCACGTCAGCATAGTTCTTCCCTCCTGATGCCAGCCTGCGTGAGCTAAAACACGTGCATTTTGGCCTCCACTAGTAACACGGTGTTGGCTCTTCTGCCAACACAACATTATGTTTTCTCCTTTCATCAGTTAAATTCAGTAAAACCTGGGTTATACAGGGATGTCTATGAGGCCTTGTCTTTTTACTTCTGTGATTCTCTGCCACCTTCCCTGTTTCATCTATAAAAGCTACCCATGTGTCTTCAGTTATATTCCTTTTCCTCTTTCAGTATTGCCCAATGATTCCTGTGAAACCGTCCACAAGCTGTGGTTCCTACAGTGTATTTGGGTCCCATCTACTTAATTTCCTACCTTCTTGTCATTCTTCAGCTCTAATCTGCAGTTCATAACAAATAAATTACGGTGAATGTCAACATCTGGCCCTAGAAATGTATCATGGTTGAAAATCTGGTTTCAAAATCTTGTCTTACCCTTACATAATCAGTCTGAAGTGATCTACTGTCTCCATGCCTGTTACACATATTCACTTCTTTCATGATTCTTAAACCAAGTGTGAGTGAATGTTAAATTATGCAAGTGACTTCCTCTTTAATTCCTTTCCCCCAAACTAAATTGTACTAGTTTTCCTTTTGTTGGTTTTCCTACTACCAAATTTCAGTCATCCATCACAGTTAAATTTTCATCTCCCTTAAGTACCAAATAATTTTGTTTATCTCATCATCTCATTACAATTTCATCATCACCTGCAGAACTAATTGGCATATAAACTTGTACTGCTGTGGTGGGTACTTATTTTGTGTTATTTGGCTACAATAATGTGTCCATTGTGCTGTAGCTTACTTGCATCCCTGTTCTCTTAATCGTCATTAGGTCTACCCCTGCACTCTTTTTTGATTTTGCATTGATGACCCTGTACTGTCCTAACCAGAAGTTGTTTTCTTCCTGCCACTGCACTTAATGTCATTACACATAATGCATACTTGCAACACAGGATAGATAGGTAAATCAATTATATTGCTCAAAGGTTCATTTAAAAAATTCATAGCTGGGGGATAATGTCATACCACTGTGGCTCTTACTTGAAAACCATCATTTCTATTATGGCAGTTATGAATGTTTTCAGGTACCAGGTACAATAATGGATGAGCATGAGTTCTACTGTCTGTGTTTTAGTAAAATCAGTTCATACCAACACTGAAAGAGCAGCTTGTGATGCAATAGAAAATGTAGGGGAAGAAAGTAGTCATTAACATGTTAACTGCAAATGATGCATTGTTTAAAAATCAGGGGTTGCCTTAGTTATCTTCAGAACATTCCTTTACATCTTATTTCGTAGTTTAGGCAAGCTTGGATATTTTTGTTTTAGTAATAGTTGGTAAATATTAACAGCATTGTCTTTCATGAATGATTAAAGTAAAATTTGCAATTATTTTTCAGTGTGTAACTTTTTTACTGAATTAGTTACAGTGTCTGTATACATTTTTTTCCTTTAATTGTTGTCTGTATGGAAAGAATAAAGTCTAATGTGGTTTTCTGTTTGTTTAGTACACCCAGACTAAGCTGTCTGCTAGTATTATTCGAGATGTTGGGAGGCTTTTCACGGAAATCCGAATTGTTGTCTTCTTGATATGGACTATTGCTGTTGGTCTGTGCACTGCTATGGTGTGGCAGTTTTTGTTTTGGTGAGTGTGTAATTTTCTGTCATCAAACACAAAGAACAATATTTTTATTAAATAGTAGTAGCTGACTAATGGCTATGAATTAAATAATTCTGAAAACTAATGGAAAGCCTATTTTATTATAATTCCATTTGCAGACCACAAGTGTTCATCAATGAGGTTATTAATTTCAGTCAATGATGATCACCTTCAAACCCATAGATATATAATACAGAGGTAGATTGATTCCCAAATATATTCAGATTACACAAATACAGAATCAAAAATCAATTTAACAAACGTGGAAACATTCCTGTAGCTGCATAGATGTGGTATACCAAACATATTGTGTCATTACGTTTCTAGATGGTACAGTGAAAATGATTACCCCCATAAGCAGCATCACAAAGCCACAGAATTTGAGTATGTTAACCCCTCTACAACATACATGTTGACACTCGGAGGAAACAAGTTAGACTGCCATGCAACTACAAGTAACACACCTCGAATATAAACTGAATCTTAGCTTGTGTTAACACTCCTGTTGATCGACTTGGTCTCTTGAGTTTATGTTTTGATGCTAACTTTCTTTCTTTTTAGCCAAACCCACATGTTACCAGTTGGTAATAACATGTACTGTGCAGAAGGTCTCACATCATTAAATGTAAATAAGACAGTGACAGTTCTCCCCTATTAAGAGGTCACGAGGTGTATATAAAGTTTTTACAATGACTTTTGTTGACTACAAATTTCATATTTGTTTTTCACTATTATGTTGTATGGTGCTTTTATATTTTACAGCATGCCTGTGTGTCCTTCCTCAATATGTTTTTGTTTTTCATTTTGCTATTTGGTGGCCTATATATTTCATGTGAGCTTTGTGTTGTAACAGTTCATTCATTTTTATATTTTACTCGGTTTTGACCACTGTCTTTCACATTATTGGTGTGTGTTTTAGCTACATTTACATAGCTTTTCTGATATATACAGTACATACATACTGAGGTTTTGATTGATCCTTAATTGGGCACATTTGCATGCCATATCAGATATTTTTTGGAGCCATAACCTACAATTTGTGATTGGCAAGTGGATTGTATGGTTGCAGAGTGTGCAATCTAGTTTTGTTGTACTTTATGTATTAACAAACTTCAGAGCTTGTGTTTCAGTTGTCATTTGCATTGTAATGTAATATAAGTGTTGTGTAATTTTTGCAACATAGTTAGTATTACATTTTATTAAAGCATACTTCCTCTTTTTAATTTTGAAGTATGTAAGCATAGTTGCACTAACTCCTGTCGGAAGTATATTGTACACTTAATCCAAGAGAATACTGCTATTTAAATCTTGTTATCTGAGATGTAGCAGTGATATCTATTGTAAAAATATCAGAGAAGGAAAGTTGCTACTCACCATATAGCAGAGATGCTGAGTCGTGATAGGCACAACAAAAAGATTCACACAATTATAGCTTTCGGCTTAAGGCCTTTGTCAGCAGCACACACACACACACACACACACACACACACACACACACACAAACACACAAACGCAACTTGCACACACGTCTGCAGTCTCAGAGAGCTGAAACCACACTGCGAGCAGCAGCACCAGTGCATGATGGGAGTGGCGACTGGGTGGGGGTAAGAATGAGACTGGGGTGGGGAGGGGGAGGGATAGTATGGTGGGAGTGGCGGACAGTTGAAGTGTTGCAGTTTAGATGGAGGGCAGGAGAGAAGGTGGGGAGGGTGGAAGGGGTAAGTTGTGGAAAGGAGAGAAATTAAAAGACTGGGTGTGGTGGTGAAATTATGGCTGTGTAGTGCTGGAATGGGAACAGGGAGAGGGCTGGATGGATGAGGACAGTGACTAACGAAGGTTGAGGCCAGGAGGGTTACGGGAACATAAGATGTATTGCAGGGAAAGTTCCCACCTGCGCAGTTCAGAAAAGCTGGTGTTGGTGGGGAGGATCCTTATGGTACAGACTGTGAAGCAGTCATTGAGATGAGGGATATTATGTTTGGCAGTGTGTTCATATATATATTGTGCCAGATTGCAGATAAGGCACTTGTCGCTTTATGACAGTCTGATGTGTTTCCTCAAAGTGTCAACATAGATGTTGCAGTGGTGCTTAGATACTCAAATTTTATAGCTTTGTGGTGAAGCTTGCACAGCCAATCATTTTCATTGTAACATTGTAACTGTACTCCACTGCCCACTAATTCCTATGTGCACTGGCTAACTTGAAAACCAGCCATTCACTCATCACATTGGTCCAAATTATTCAACATACTGCAGGTAGGGATTTGCGTAATAAAGTCACAACTGTCAAGGATCCGAGTTTCATAAAATTATTAGATTTATTTTCCTTATGACCGGCAGTAACGAGTTTAATCAACTTCCAAGGATGAATGTGTATCCTATGCAAGAATGTAAGTAACCAGGCAGTATCTCAGCTATGTCCCCACTTACTCCAAAATCTTGAAAAATTGTGAAGTCCAGCCTGGTTCCAATTCAAGTTAAAGTTCTCAGATGCTAACTGGCAAAAATCACAAGTCCAAATCCAGATTTATGGTAAAATTTCAAGAGTTCCCAATCATTCCCTGGTGTCCACAGTTCAAAAATATTGCTGAATGTTCACTGGTGACATACATGTGAAAATTTTCTAATTCCACAACTCGACACTTAGAAAACTCTCAATACTTTCACAAGATAACATAATCGCTGCCCATACAAGTCACACGGGGATTGCTTGTGAATACTCTCCAAACCAGCCTGCACTGAGGCAAGATGGCGGCTGGGTATTTATACTATTGCATGGGTCACATGTGTTAAATCAGGTATATTTGCTTCCAAAAATATAAATTTATTGATGTATACAAGTGTTGTATGTGAAATCACTTCCAAATTTTACCAGCTTTTCAGTACTGGTATGATTTTTAGTAAATGCACACTGGTTTTTGCATATAAAATACACTTTTAACATGAAAAACATTACTTTTGGTGATGATATTGTTAACAAATGTAAACAATTAATTACAAACCTATTTCTACTGCCCTAACTATTTTTATTCTGTAATGCTGCTGTTAGTTTTATGGTATAAATTAATCATGTGGCTAAATTTGCCGATTTTCAGCACGGAATACATGTTCCAGCCTATAGTTCAGAAATGTTAATGTTTTTCGCAATTTTGGTTTAATTCTCTAATAGGTCTGTACCAGATCTATCTATTGATTGACACTTTATTTATGAGTGTAGTTGTCACCAAGTTAAAATTTTGTAAGGTTCATACAGTTTATAAGTTGTTTAACACAGAATAACTTAAAAAAATTCATCAAACCGAGGATGCACTTATGCCCTCATACTCGCTATAATTTTCCCTTTATTTCTGTTGTACTGGCTTTCCAGTATCTTACTGGGTTCACATTTTGTTAGAAGTTATCTGATTTTTCAGTCTTTAACATGATGCTTTAGTCTCTCATTTTTCTCCCCAATAGCTTTTGAGCACTGAAAATATCGGCCAAGTACTTTCAGAGTGAGTAAGTCATTATCTAGTATCAGTAGCAGAGCTCAAAGAGTGTCGACATCTAGCTGGCAAACTACAAAGCTGTTGCTGTTGTGGGCAGCCACACTCAGCCACCACATGGCTTGCTACCATCCCTCTTATCTCTCAAACATGAGCTTGCATGCCGACAACTGTCACATAGGGCATAACAAACTTCGTGTTCATGGCTGTGTGCACTCCTGAAGTTTAACAGTTGCTTTCTTGGGGCCTGTACTGTCACACCATCTCTACATGTAACGGCGTGGTATGTTTAGTATACTACATCTCTCCACCTATGGGAATGTTTCCGCAATGCTTAAATTTATTTCTGGTTCTGGATTTGTGGAATATAGATATACACTCCTGGAAATTGAAATAAGAACACCGTGAATTCATTGTCCCAGGAAGGGGAAACTTTATTGACACATTCCTGGGGTCAGATACATCACATGATCACACTGACAGAACCACAGGCACATAGACACTGGCAACAGAGCATGCACAATGTCGGCACTAGTACAGTGTATATCCACCTTTCGCAGCAATGCAGGCTGCTATTCTCCCATGGAGACAATCGTAGAGATGCTGGATGTAGTCCTGTGGAACGGCTTGCCATGCCATTTCCACCTGGCGCCTCAGTTGGACCAGCGTTCGTGCTGGACGTGCAGACCGCGTGAGACGACGCTTCATCCAGTCCCAAACATGCTCAATGGGGGACAGATCCGGAGATCTTGCTGGCCAGAGTAGTTGACTTACACCTTCTAGAGCACGTTGGGTGGCACGGGATACATGCAGACGTGCATTGTCCTGTTGGAACAGCAAGTTCCCTTGCTGGTCTAGGAATGGTAGAACGATGGGTTCGATGACGGTTTGGATGTACCGTGCACTATTCAGTGTCCCCTCGACGATCACCAGTGGTGTACGGCCAGTGTAGGAGATCGCTCCCCACACCATGATGCCGGGTGTTGGCCCTGTGTGCCTCGGTCGTATGCAGTCCTGATTGTGGCGCTCACCTGCACGGCGCCAAACACGCATACGACCATCATTGGCACCAAGGCAGAAGCAACTCTCATCGCTGAAGACGACACGTCTCCATTCGTCCCTCCATTCACGCCTGTCGCGACACCACTGGAGGCGGGCTGCACGATGTTGGGGCGTGAGCGGAAGACCGCCCAACGGTGTGCGGGACCGTAGCCCAGCTTCATGGAGACGGTTGCGAATGGTCCTCGCCAATACCCCAGGAGCAACAGTGTCCCTAATTTGCTGGGAAGTGGCGGTGCGGTCCCCTACGGCACTGCGCAGGATCCTACGGTCTTTGCGTGCATCCGTGCGTCGCTGCGGTCCGGTCCCAGGTCGACGGGCACGTGCACCTTCCGCCGACCACTGGCGACAACATCGATGTACTGTGGAGACCTCACTCCCCACGTGTTGAGCAATTCGGCGGTACGTCCACCCGGCCTCCCGCATGCCCACTATACGCCCTCGCTCAAAGTCCGTCAATTGCACATACGGTTCACGTCCACGCTGTCGCGGCATGCTACCAGTGTTAAAGACTGCGATGGAGCTCCGTATGCCACGGCAAACTGGCTGACACTGACGGCGGCGGTGCACAAATGCCGTGCGTGTGATCATTGCTTGTACAGCCCTCTCGCAGTGTCCGGAGCAAGTATGGTGGGTCTGACACACCGGTGTCAATGTGTTCTTTTTTCCATTTCCAGGAGTGTATTTATGTATCTCTGTATGTATAATTTATAGGTCCGAAGATAGTCATCATTGAAGTTAATAACCTCATTGGTGAACAAACTTTTCTGTGGCTGGAATTGTAATAAAATAAATATTTCCTGGGTCATGGGAGAACTCTACAGTGACCATGTCACAACTCATGGATGCTAAAAGTGGCAAAAGACATTGAAGTTTTTCATAGTGGCTTCCTCGTATAAAATTTTCTTGAAGTTCAGAACACAATCATATTGGAGCGAAGCTGTAAATTTTTGAAGATTATTACAGTCTTTTTCATCAGGAGATGACAACCTACAGAGAGTAAAGTCTGCTTGCTTAATAATGGGTGTTCAAGCTTGTCATTGTTCTGGTGATATCACAAGGAAATCTAGCTCCTCTTTTGGCAGGATTCCTCTGTGCAAATGCAGTAAATGGGCAATGTAACAATATGTCCCCCTTCCTCACTGGGCTGTAATTGAAGAGCGGTAAGTGAAAGAAGACCACCCCCAGCTTCACCTATTCACTTAACATTTACAATTTTGTTGGGAAGTGCCCTCACCCAAATTCTGCACGTTTATCAGCAGGCTTAAAACTCTGAGGCTCAGCTGTTCAAATTTGTATGGGTGGCTGTGACATTGTGTCACTATTTACTTGCTAAGTTCATGTGCTTGATTGTAAAATATTAAAAAAAAAAAAAAAACATATCCTTACGTCAACATGTACTCTCCCCCAACTTAAGTTCTTTTGTTTAGTAATAAATTTCATCAAGAAATTGATGAGTTTGTCATAGAAGGCCCTTCATCACTCTTGGTGGCCAACCATTTTACAGAAGATTTTGAGATGATGTTGGGCTGTGCAAGTTTTAAACCCGTCATCTTTTGGGACTATATGGAGGACACTTCCGTAGTGTGACCCTGTGGTGAGGAGAAAACTAGTCAATTCTTGGACCGTTTAAATTCCATTTGTGGAAACATCCACTTTACCATGGAGCTGAAAAAGGACATGTTCCACTGTAGTATGGAAGCCATCTATCATGTGGAACAGGGATGGGTTCGTGACTCATGTGGAGGAACTGAAACTCTTGGCAGGGGACAGCTCCTGTGCTTTTGTTTACAGGAAACACATTTCAAAGCCACTGTGTTATTGGGCTATGCCCTCCAGCAAAAGGGTGACTTGACTGGGGACGGAGCCAAGGGAGGTGTTGCTGTGTTTGTCAATAACACACCACTCATCTGTTCTCTCCTTGGTTACTTACATACAAGCTGTAGCCATTGCATTTCAAGTGGCTGAGAAGATTGCTTTCTGCTCCCTGTGTTTACCTCTGCAGTATGCAATAGACTGGCCTCAACATAGAGACTGGGTATGGGGCTGGTCCTATAAGCACCCACGCCCAGCCAAATCCAACCATGACGGACAGCGTCAGTGATCTTCAAATAAGACAGCCTTGCTCATGCATACACAGTGCACCCATAATCTAACTGTGAGCAACGAAAGCCCTGCAAAACTGGAGCAGATTCACCCTTTCTGCTTTGCAAGATGTGTGCCTAAGGAATTTTATGATGTTCAGTGCTTTGAGGGTTCTGGCTTTGAGGTCTCTCAGGTGTGGGAACCACAAAAATTTGGAATAAAAAATGAGATCCAGAAACTTCACTGACATTCTAAAATGCAGAATTGTGTCTCTCACATACAAGTCAGGTAAATTAAAAATATGACAATAATGATTAAAATGAACACATGTACACTTATCTACAGAAAACTGAAAACCTGTCTTTGCAGCCCACTCCTCTAATATCCGCAATGTAAGATACAACTGATGGCTCACTGTTGTAGCTCTAGAGAAGGAACAGAAAACAGCAAAATTGTCCACAAATAAGGAGCACAGTACAGTTTTCCTTACCGTAGATGTGATGTTGTTTATGGTAAAGAGGGTAACACATAAAACACTGCCCTGAGGGATACCATTCTCCTGCTCAACATGGTGGACAGCATATCACCAACTTGGATCCTAAAATACCGCCAAGACAGGGAAGACTGTGGGAAGATGGGGAAGTGCCCACAAAAGCCTCACTGATGCAGCTGTATGAGAATACTGTGTCTCCAGGTAGTACCGTGTGCCTTACTGACATCAAATGATATGATGATACAGTGATGGTCACATAGGAAAGCCTGCTGAATAGCTGCCTCTGGCAGGGTTGGAGTGTCGACAGAGGACTGAGATCTCCAGAATCTACACTTAGAATGGCTAAGGAATTGCCTGTTCTTTAACAAGGCCAGACAACGGTTAACCATTTGGTGCAGAGTTTTTCCTACATACCTCATTAAGACGATACTCCTAACTTCTGGGACACATGCAGTCCTTTCCTGGTTTGAAGAGAGGTATAAGAATTGCCTCACTCCTTGAGTTGGGAGGTTGTCCATCTACCGCATAGGATTAAAACATTCGAGGTGGTTTTCTTTTGCTGCAACTGGTAAATGCAGTACCAGATTTGGTCATAACCGGTTGCAGTGTTACGAGTCTTAAACAGTGTTGATTCCAGCTCCCACATGGAGAAAGGAGGCTGTACGACTCAGAATTGTTGGATCTGAAATCCAACGGGCCCCTCTCGATAGTCGCACAGTCGTGACAAGACACCGGATCCTGGATTGCATTGGCAGTAGTTTTGCACAGTGCTCAGCCACTGTCTGAGCAAAGTGTATGGGTGTTGTTCAGAGACGCCTGTTTCAGCACTCCTGGTACTGGTAAACAACTTTGTTAACTGGAAATCCTCCAGGTGGCTTCCCATTCTTAAGCAGAACAAGTGGAATGGTTGATAAAGGCCAGGAACACTTGCCAAGATTGTTTCCTGCTCTCCTTAATGACATGTTGAGCTTTGGCCCTCATGACTCAAAAGGCTCTGAGGTTGTCTGCTGTTGCCTGGCATTTAAACACGCCTGTTCTGGATTGCCAAATGGCACTCATCTGCCCACCAAGGTCACCTCCTAGATGACCTGAGGGCACTGGGAGAGATAGGTCAGCAGCACAATGGATTACTCATGTGAGGCAGTCCACCAATTCCTGTACACTTGGGGTGTTCAAGCACAGCACACTGTCTGAACAATACCCAGTTAGCCTCACTGATTATCCATTCCAGTGGCTTCTGTTTAACCAATCCTTCATCCGGTAGGTGGATCCACAGTGGGAAGTGCTCACCTGAATGAAGGTCATCAGCTTCTTCCACTGTGGTTAGTCTGCAAGGGATGGAGAGCAGGAAGAGAGGTTGATGCCTGAGGATGACCCAGTAGCAGCCGAGAAATGAGTGGGATTGATTGTGTTGAGGATGCACAGCTTCTGAGACATCATGTGGTTCTCTAAGACTTGACTTCCAGGGGAAGTCCAGTTTGAGACTCGTAATACATTACGGGCATTGAAATCACCCAGTGGGAGAAACAAATGGGGAAGTTGTTCAATAACACCTGCAACAGCTGTTATGTAAACACTATTTGGCCTTTTACGTCAGCATGACTATGACCATATTATCGGCTAGGATTAATGGGCATAGGCAGAAGGTGTATACTGGCAACATGCAGTATCCTGTTGCAGAGCATGCTCTACAACATGACAATCGTGACTTCTGTGCCTGTTTCACTACATGAACCATCTGGATTCTTCCTCCAGATACCAGTTTCTCAGAACTCCACAGGTGAGAACATGTCCTTGGTTCTCGCCATCCACCTGGCGTTAATTTACATTTTTTTTTTCTGTCTCGGTATTTCTTCACAGTAACTACTCTTTTCTTTACTCCATTTTAGTTTTCTACATCTTTCATTGTCTTACCTGTCTGTTTTTTCACTGCCCCCCTCCCACCTCTGTTACGTACAATGCACTCAACTTTTTGTTGTTATCATTGTTACTAACTCATGCCTGATGTTTAAGCAGTAATCTCTGTCTTGCATATTACCCTGTCATCCACCTTCAAGCTCTCAGGTTTTCAGATCTCACCTGATGCAGTCCCCAACAATCAGTCTTTCCTTCTCATCCCGTGCAGTAAAAGTCTCCCCAGACCCGCAGTTCTAGGTGACTTTCCCAAAAACTACCCATTTTCCTAGACCTGTCCAGTCCTTTTCCTTCAGCCATCTTCCTTCCCCTTCAACTCTTCTGCCTGAAGGAGGAGCCACTTGCTCCAAAAGCGTGCCTGATTACAACCTTCTTTTATGTTTGTGTTCTTCCGCCACTTGGTGGGTACATTTTTAATCTATCCAATTAAATTAATTCTCTGTGATAGGTAGAATGACACTAGAGTGCATTAGTGTTGTCCCTGTTTATGTTGTTAACAATGCAGGTAGAGTATATAAGAAGTGTGAGTGGGAATAGACGTTGAGTAATCACTGCAAGGAATTCAAAGATTCCTTGTACTCAAATGAGACAATGTTACCAACACCTGACAATATTTGAAAGGGGTCTCTTTGTGGTCCTGTACTTGGCTGGCAGGTTAAATTGTTTTGTGGGGCATTGAGATGTGTCACTGGCCCAATGGACTGCATGGGGACTGGAGGGCAGACAGACTCATCATCAAGGTTTTGGTCAGCACCTGCCACTAGAGAACAAATAATGGATCTCTGTAGCATTCTGTGTCATCCCACACCATTGATCAGGGATTAGCAGCAGCCGTACTAGGGAATTGCCATTGCGTGCGTAAGCTGACATTAACAGCTCAACACAAATGGCTGCATCTGTAGTGATGCCTATAAATGGCTTTGCATTGTGTTCAGCAGTGAATCATGGTTCTGCACCAACTTGGAGGACCATCATCTTTGAAATTGGGGCAACCTGGAGATAGGTCCCATTTTTCCAAATTTTGGAGAGTCACAGCAGTGTTACTCCTAGTATGGTGATGTGAGGAGCCATCAGGTACACCTTCAGATCATGGCTGGTAGTGATTGAGGGAACTATGATGGCACAACTGTACATCATGGACAAACCGCATCCTCATATATTACGTCTCATGCAACAGTATCACAGTGGCATTCTTCAACAGAATAATGCTCATCCACACATGACAGATTGAACAGTCTGCATGATGTTGAAGTACACCTGTGGCCAGCAAGATCTCCAGACCTGTCCCTGATAGAACATATGTGAAACCAGCTTCGACTCCAGCTCTGTTTCAGTGCCAGTATTAAGGACCAGTTACAACAGTTGAGGGTCAGCTTGCCTCAGGAGAGGGCACAGTGGTGTTATGACACCTTCCCAATCAAATCAGTGTGTATTCAAAGCCAGAGCAGGTGCAGTGTCATTCTGATAAATGGACTCTTACTGCTAAGTTCTTTGTAAATTTGGTTCAGTTTTGTAATACCTGAAATAACTCACAATCTCTGTCATCTGGTGAAGTTTCATTTTATTTTCTCCTCCCCTTCTGGATGCTTCACATTTTTTGTCAGACAGTACAATTACATTGTGTGATAATAATTATTGTTGTTATTACTGATTATATTAACTTGACCTATATCGAATTGTGATGCCATGGAAGCTAATTTATTTATTATTCTGGCAAATATGACCTTGTGTCATTGATACATAAGTTCTTTAATGGTGGTCTGTTTCATAGGCATATAGAAGATCTGGCAAAAAGTAGTGGTTGTGAGACGTATGAATGGGTCAAAACACTACAAGGTTTAATAAATGGAGTCCAGAGTTTTGGTGGAGAGTTACCATTTTTCTTCCTCTCAGGTAAGTATGTTTGGTTTCACTCTTTACATTGTGTGATGTGTCTGCATGACTCAAATGGAGCCTTAGAAGAAATTTGAGTTTCTGATATACATACCTCATCTTTGGAGCAGTTTTCTGGCTTGTCAGTGATGTCATGATCATGTTAAGTTATTTTCCTCTGGGACTCTTTAGTATCTGTGGCAGTGTTCTGAGTGACTGGTACATCTTTGACGAATGTGACATTTTGTTGATACGCCATCATATTATATTTGACAAAGTTACACTAGAGGCAGATTGTGCAGTGATGAATCAAAAGGTACAACCACATCCCAATGCGGGACTGGATGGTTCCTGGGGTGTTGCAGGCCTACTGTGCAGTAAGAAAAGTGTATGAGTGGTGCAGGGATGATATGAAATGCAAAAGGGAGAAATTCACTGACCTAAGAAACTTTGACAGAGGACAAATTGTTATTGCCCAGCACCTGGGAATGAGCATCTTGGGAACAGCAAAGCTGGTCAGCTGTTCACAAGATACTGTCATAATCATTCGTAGAAAGTGGTTGAAGGATGATGAAACTGTGAGAGGGTGATAATGTATTGGACATTCATGCCTCAGCACGGAATGTGGAGGTCAAAGGCTGATCCACTTTGTAAAGCAGGATAGCTGGTGAGTTGTGGCTGGTCTGACAGTTTACAATGCTGGCGCAAGTACAAATGTTTTGAAGCATACTTTTCAGCACGCTTTGTGAAAAAGTGTCTCCACAGTGGATGACATCTGTGTGTTCCCATTTTGACCCAGTGGTATATTCAGTTACATTTGCGGTGTGTGCAAGATTGCCAAGATTGGTTCGTGGACCAGTGGAAATTTGCCACCTGGTCAAATGAATTAAGTTTCTTGTTGCATGTTGATGGTTTTGTCCAGATATGCTGTGGTTCAGGTAAATGGATCCTCAAAACATGCACTGCACCATGGATGCAAGCCAGTGAGGGCAATTTTATGATATGGGGACATTCATCTTGGCTTCCTTGATACCTTTGGTAGTAATTGACAGCTGTGAACTCATCAGCTGATACTCGTATAAGAGTTTTCATTTTTCTCCTGTGTTTCCATTATTGCTTGGCAGTTCAGGCTTGGAGATGGGTATGATGGCATGAAACATGCAGCCACATACATTACACATAATAGAGGGTGAAGGGTGTGGCTGTACCTACCAAAGTTTGCATCTCTTGGTGTTTTTAGTTCGCTGTCTCTGATGTTCCTGTTCAAAATGTAAGACAGCAGCTGAAGTAGGTGTGGGTCAATTTTTACAATTTTCTGCTGAGGCGCTCCAATTGCTTGGGTCAGTGTTAAGACTCTTTAAGTCCTCCTTGAATTGGTCCTTATAATGCTTCAGAGGAGCACCACAGGGCTTTTTACCTGTGCTCATTTCACTATATAAAATTTGTCAAGGAAGTCACTTACCTTTCATCTGCTGGTCATGTCAAATCCATGTGAATTGGTGACCAATAATGGTGGCTTCTATACTATTCATCTTTACCTTCTCAAGAATTGTAGTGTTTGATATGAAGTCACCCGATTTGATGTTCATAATGTATCTAAGTTTCTGTTGGTTTAAGCATTCTAGTTTCTTAAGATCACAGCAGTATAGTTTCTAGGTTTCACAGCCATAGATCAGAAATGACAACTGCTAGATACACCATCAGTTTGGTGCATAGTGTCAGACTTTTATTTAGGATGACCAATTGAATTGGTTTGAACATGTGCAGCATGTGTCCTATTCTCCACATCCTTTACCGACGAGCAGTTAGTTGATAATATACTGCCGAAATAGAGGAAGTGATCTACTTGTTCCAAATGTCTGCTGGAAATAGAGATACTGAGATTCTCAAAGGTAGTTCCAGGGTCTGGCTGTGCTATTACCTGCGTTTTTGAATGTTAATGGTCAGGCCAAACCATTTGTATGCAGTATTGAAACAATTTACAGAGAGTTGCAGCTCTGCGGGTGTGTGAGCTGGAGAAGCTTTGCCATCAGTGTACTGTAGTTCAGTTACCTGAGTGATGCTTGTAAACCCATTAAAGTGCAGTCTGGACTGATTAAATAGCCCTCCATCAAATCTGTATTTAAGTTCTACTCCTGCTTTGTTTACAGGCGACTCCTCATAAAGCATGGCTTGTAGGTACAGAGCAAACAACATTGGCATGAGGACACATCCTTGTTTGAACCCATTAGTAATAGGGAATTTGTCAGATGTTTCATGCTGGTATATCACTTACTCAGACATGTCATCATGGAAAGCTTGAATCAGTTTAACACAAGTGTTCAGGGCAGCCAAAATGTTTTAAGACCTTCCACATAGTTTTTCTGGGCACTGTGGGCTATGTGAAATTTAGTGTAGACTACTTGCATCTCTTCATGCTGTACATCTTCCCTGAAGCCAATAGCCACTTGCAATCTGTGTCAGAAGGCCAGAATTGGAAGATTCCTCCATGAAGGAGGTCATTAAAGAAAATAGTTAGTCTCAACAAAAAGTGACAGAAACAACATAAATAAAAACCTTCACGGCAGATTTGTTATTTCAGATATCTTTCAAACTAACTGAATGCTAGGAGTGCTCTTAAGTGGTGGACAATAGCCTGTCTCTGAACCATTACCTGAAGCTTGCTGAAATTCTGTCTTGCTGGACAGTCTTACCATAGTTTTCAGTATTCCCTGCATTTAAACCGAAAAAGGAATGATAAGTGATAAGGTATAACAGATGTATGGAAAAGGATTTTACAACTTTGAAAACACATATTGATTTTGTGTAATTATAGTTCCAAATACGCTGCTAAGTTTGATTGATTTTATTTTTACGAAAGGCCTATTTTGGCCAAATTGCCAACACCAGATTATCTGTAAGCAAATGGTACACAATTTTGGTATATTATTTCTAATTTTATAGTTAGTTATTAAATAGATTTCATTATTGTACATTTTTATGTATTTCTGGTGATCTTGACACCTATGCAACATCAATGGTTATGTTTCCAGGGCTCTTGTGTGTCCAGCCGGATGCGATCGTTGAAGTCCCACGATATTTCGGCAAATAAACTTTCCGCTATTGTCAGCTGGTTCTGGCGGAATGGTCTGTCTGCTCATTGTCAGTGTTATTTATCTCCGTCAGCCCGACTGACCGGCTGGACACCTGAGAGCCCTGGAAACAACACATATGCTGGGAAAGCCTCCGATCACATATCAGTGGTTATGTCACTATTTGCTTTGTTAATTACATTCCTTTGGTACTAATAATGGTTGGTTATCATCTTAACTGTTTTATTACTTTATGTAGTTGTCAGTTTACGTTCATTATCCCTTTCCACCCTGAACACCTTTTTTTTAAAATGGTGAATAAAGTTGAATTCTCTGTATACTTGGGCATAGTAGACACTGGGAAAAATAATAAAAAAACTCTTCCATAAAAAATGTAGCGGGAAACAACTAGCACAATCGTGAGGGTCAGGTTTTATTTCACCAAAATTATCCTCTGCATTCCTGCTATTTGTTTGATATTATAAGTTACCTGAGGAACAGTTATGAATAAAAAATTATTCTTTCATTACTTTTATTTATTAGTTATTATAAAAAACGTTGCATAGATTGCAAATCATATTCTGTGGCAAAAAAATTAATAATAAATTTTATTTATTTTTTTTGTAACACAAAATCATGGTTCAGACTGCTTCACTTTTCGTGAAATAATTTGAAACAATTCTTTCCTTTTGCAAGACATAAGTACTGATTGCATTTTATGCACTTTGTCTTTGTTCTGGAACTGCAGCACTCATACTTACATGTTCGTGGTGACAAAATATCATCCACTGTCGGCCAGTGATTTTACCCATCATATCGCTTGTCCAAACCTGGTTTCGGATGGGTTTTGTAAACTTTTGCCTTTTGTGGAGGTACTTAACGTATCTTCCAATGGTGTTTCAAACTCTTCAGCTCTCCTCTTTCTGTCTGGACTTGACAGAAGAGCCTCAGCTAGAGACATTCTAAATTTCAACAGATCCATAATGTTCTTTTTGGCAGTCTGGTTTTCATGACAGTGCTCTCTGTAGAGAAACCAGCAGTTGACCACTGAAAGGTCTATGAAATGCAGCAAGCACTTGAGTATCCGTTTTCTGGTTCTGAACCATGTTCGGTAACACTCAACCTGCTGGTCATGAATGTCTACGCCACCCATATTGGCATTGTACTGCTGAATTACAAAAGGGCAGTAGACATCAAGATAGTGATCCTCCTGCTTACACCACCTTTGAACTTTACATTTTGGTTCAATTCCAGCACAGGTGAATGCTATCACGACCCTCTGACTGTCCTGCCACTCAGTAATTACTACAGCTTCATCTGCTCTAACATATGAATGACACTCTCCTCTTTTCATTCTTCCCACTTTCAAATTAACATTCTTAATTCTGTTTACCATTATTGTGCCAGTAGCCTCAATTCCTTTCTCCATCAGCTTTGCTAAGACAGGAATTGTGGTAAAGTACCTATCAAAATAAACAAAACTTCCTTGTGGGAGAGTCTGTGTTAGTCGTAAAATAACAGAAGGGCCTAATCCTAATGACTTATCACCCAGAGGTGTAGTAGCCCCCTGATAAATTTCAAAATCCAACACTATACCTGGTGCTGAGGTCATGATAAAGTTTTTAAGACCTACAGGCCTTGGTTTTCCTTTAACATATTGCTTCATTTTGCAACGCCCAGTAAAAGGGATCATTTGCTCATCAATACTGTAGTAGTTAAAGCTACGAGGCAAACTGTGACATCACCTTCTTACTGTGTCAATCACTGGCTGAACTTTTGGCCCGGTTAAGAATTGGACACTGCCGGTTCAGCCATCGCCATCTGCTGACGGCTGTGCCGGCGCCGTTCTGCCCATGTGGGCAATTGCTGACGGTCTGCCACATTTTAATGTCCTGCCCGGATTTTAACGCGCTGCGTCTCGATCTTAACCTGCCATGTACTTTAGATGCCGTTTTAGCGGATGACCCACGAGCAGCTGCTCGTGTTCTTCGTTTTATCAATTTGACAAACCTCACTAAGGACATTTGATGATGCTGTTTTTTAATCCTATGCCTGTCAGTCTGTCTTTTATCGTGTTTTCCCTTTTAGTTGTTGTTTTAAACTTGTGCCTCGCGGTGCATTCTTAACGTCGTCAGGGCGCTAATGACCATTGAAGTTGTGCGCCACAAAAAAAAAAAAAAAACTGGCTGAACTTTCCACAGTCTATAAGTTTTAGCCTCTTCAGGTGGTTTTATAGTATCAACAAAGTGCACATTATTCCTGAGTGCAAGGAACAGGTCTCTAGACATAGTGTCACTAATAGCTGATAAAGAAATAGATTTCTTCCAGTACATGAGTAGCATAGGATACCTTATGCATCCTATCATTAAATTTATCCCAAAAAACACCTTCAGTTCATTAGCTGTAGTCCCTAGGGATTTCCCTGTCTTTGCAACACTATACATATTTGTATATTTCGCTGCCTCTTCAAAAACTTTTCACTGAAATATTCACAGAAATATTCAGCAGGAGTTCCAATTGGTGAAGGACTCTAGAATTAAAAAGAAGACATTTTAGTAAGAAAATGGGAATGATACACGAAATAGGTAACTCAGATCGCACCTCTTTGTCACTGACCTCAACAGCACTGTAATTAATGTATGGTGGATGAAACTTCTGAACAAAATTTGATCTGCAAAAAAGCAGTGGTCTGACACCACCTGTGACACTGTGTGAACTCCTGCGCTCTTCAGGAACTTCTTTGGCACTCAAATCATCATCAGACGAGTCATCTGCCTGCTGAATATTTGAAGGAGAAGGAACAAACTCGTAATCTTCATCTGACGAAATGCCACTCAAATCCGAATCCTCTAATTGAGAACGGATTTGATTGTCTGATAAACCTGCATACAATAACGTTAATGTGCATAAAAACTTTCCCATTCAAAACTGTATGAAAAGCAGTAATATAGGGAGGCCAATGACACAATCTACAACACCCACACAAGGATGAAGTTACACAGTCAACACCTAACCCGCACAATCGTGTTAGTACAAATTTAACGCACAATTACTGTGCAAAGATATGAAGTTACTAATAATTATCAATATCACAACATTGTACACACTATTACAAATAACCAGATCCAGCAAATCGCCGAAACAGTTCAATTTAACTTAATTATGAGCTACTAACCAGGCGCCGGCATAATGCTCACTTCTCGAGCAACTTAAACAACATGTGCTGCAATCTGTTGGCACCGAATGGCAACATAAACATGAGAAACGCGTAGCGCACAACCTGCACGATCGTTGCAGGTCGGTAGGAAGCAAGGCAAGAGATTCAGTTTGTCGTAAAAAAAATAAAAACCGAACCCGCAAGATCATGTAGGTTCGGGTGGAAACGGATATATCAGTATTTTCGTAGCAGCTTATTTGACAGATAATCCAGTGATATTATATGCTTACAGGCAGTTCTGTTTATCATTGTTGGTCTTCTGGTATTAATCTTTACTTCAGTTATACTTTTTTTTGTTTCTGTACGTTATTTTTTTTTTTTTTCTTTTTTAAAATTTCATCTATTTTTTAACTTTTGGTATTATTCACATATTTTGAAGATCCTATTACTTATTTTACTTATTATTTATGCATCCATATAACATTGCTGGATACTGTCATTGTAATCTATTTTTTCAGATGAATTTTGGTATGGGCTGTGGTTAGTCCTGTGCATTTGTTTGTTATAAATGGAATTAAACATTTCTTTCTTGTTATTTTTTGTGCTATAATTTCTTTGTAATTTTCATAGGTATGTCTTTCTATCTGCTTGTTAATGGGTTTTCCAGTGATGCTTATTGTTACAGTATTGTTTGTTTGGATCTAAATGCTGTTGTGAATCCGCACTAATATTATAAATGCGAAAGTAACTCTGTCTGTTATGCTTTCACGACCAAACAACTGAACCAATTTTGATAAAATTTGGTATGGAGATAGCCTGAATGCTGAGGAAGAACATAAGCTACTTTAGAAAGTATACAGTACAGCATATTCGTTGATTTGAATATAACACAAAATAAGGAGCAATAATTACTCATTGAAAAAGCTATTTACTCTTTGACTTTTGAACTTTACCGTTTTTGTGAAAATACTTTTATTGTTATATGTCCCACATAATTCAATTCAGTGTAATGAATATAATGTTTATACAGTCCTCTATGTGTTTAATCCATACTTCCATGCTAATATTAGTCACAAACACATCACGTTTTAGCTGTTGAGCGTCATGCATCACTCATAACTTCTTTGTTGCAGTAAAATTTGTATGAATCAAACAATGGAAAATCCAGGATAGAATGTAACAATATTAGAGAAGGAAAGTTGCTACTCACCATATAGTGGAGATACAGAGCCGCGATAGGCACAACAAAAAGATTCACACAATTATAGCTTTCAGCCATTAAGGCATTTGTCAGCAATAGACACACATACACACATGCGCACACACACACTCATCAAACTCAACTTGCACACACGTCTGTGGTCTGACAACTGAAACCACACTGTGAGCAGAAGCACCAGTGCATGATGGGGGTGGCTACTGGGTGGGGGTAAGGAGGAGCTGGGCTGGGGAAGGTGAGGGATAGTATGGTGGGGGTGGCGGACAGTTGAAGTGCTGCAGTTTAGACGGAGGGCAGGAGTGGGAAAGGGGGGGGGGGGGGGTAAGTAGTGATAAAATAAACCTCTTGTCATGCTCTGAAATGAGAAATGTCCTGCCCACTAGCCTTCCCACCCCTCCTACAGTGACATTCCGCTGTCCACCAAAACTACACAATATACTCATCCATCCTTACACAACCACTGCTCCAAATCCCTTACCTCATGGCTCATACCCCTGTAGTAGACCTAGATGCGAGATCTGTCCCATACATCCTCTTGCCACCACCTACTCCAGTCTGGTCACTAACATTACCTATCCCATCAAAGGCAGGGCTACCTGTGAAAGCAGTCGTGATTTACAAGCTAAGCTGCAACCACTGTGCTGCATTCTATGTAGGCATGACAACCAACAAGCTGTCTGTCTGCATGTATAGCCACTGACAAACTGTGGCCAAAAAACAAGTGGACCACTCTGTTGCTGAACATGGTGCCAAACATGATATCCCTCATCTCAGTGACTGCTTCACAGCCTGTGCCATAAGGATCCTTCCCACAAACACCAGCTTTTCTGAATTGCGCACTTGGGAACTTTCCCTGCAATACATTCTACTTTCCCGTAACCCTCCTGGCCCCAATTTTTGTTAGTCACTGTCCTCACCCATCCAGCCCCCTCCCTGTTACCCTGTTCCCATTCCAGCACTACACAGCCGTAATTTCACCACCACACCCAGTCTTTTAATTTCTTTTTGTTTCTCTCCTTTCCACTACTTACCACCCCCCCCCCCTTCCACCTTCTCTCCTGCCCTCCATCTAAACTGCAACACTTCAACTGTCCACCACCCCCACCATACTATCCCTCCCCCTCCCCACCTCGGCCTCCTTCTCACCCCCAACCAGTCGCCACTCTCATCATGCACTGATGCTGCTGCTCGCAGTGCGGTTTCGGTTGTCTGAGATTGCAGACGTGTGTGTGTGTGTGTGTGTGTGTGTGTGTGTGTGTGTGTGTGTGTGTGTATTACTGATAAAGACCTTAATGGCCGAACACTATAATTGTGTGAATCTATTTGTTGTGCCTATCACGACTCAGCATCTCTGCTATATGCTGAGTAGCAACTTTCCTTCGCTAATATTGTTAAAATTTGTATGAACAGCTCGTGGTCATGCTGTTACGGTTGCTGTATCACACTCATGGATTTCCAGGTTCAGTTCCCTCCCAGATCGTTTTTTTTCCTGCTCGCGTCAGAGTGTGTGCATTGTCCGCATCATCATTGATGTGCAAGTCATCGAAGTGTCATCAAATAAAAAAACTTGCACCAAGCTCCCAAACATCCAAAGCAGGGTCTCCTAGCCAATAAAGCCATATGCACACCTAATTTCATTTTGTGGATATGCACGCGTAGCCATGGATAACGGTTAGAATACAAAAACCAAACAATCCTCCATCATGTTTAATTCATGCCAATCCATACTTCGATACTAATATTATAAATTTGAAAGTAACTCTTGTTATGTTTTGACAATTAAATCGCTGAACTGATATCCATGAAATTTGGCGTGAGATAGTTTGAACCCAGATGAAGAAGACAGTTTACTATCCAAAGTGTTTAGTACATCATATTTATTAATTTGAAGAATATAATGCTAAACATGTAACAATAATTACTCTTTGAAAAAGCTCTTTACTCTTTCGCTTTTGAACTTTATTAAATTTTTGAAAATACTTCTATTGATTGATATGTTGTATGTAATACGATTCCACATAATCAATACAATGCTTGTTCAAATCCAAATGTTTTTAATCCATACTTCCACTAATACCAGTATTATTAATTGAGAAAGTAACTCACTCTGTTACGTTCTCACAAGTCTACTGCTGAACAGATTCTGATGGTATTTTGTATGGAGGTAGTTTGAATACTGAGGAAGATCATAGG
Organism: Schistocerca cancellata; assembly: GCF_023864275.1. Lineage (NCBI taxonomy): Eukaryota > Metazoa > Arthropoda > Insecta > Orthoptera > Acrididae > Schistocerca > Schistocerca cancellata. The sequence continues at coordinate 426,205,315 of NC_064630.1, read as the reverse complement.
CTACTTTGTAAAGTTGTGTTTTTGAGTATTATTAACATTTTAAAATATGATGTATGTGTGTGGTGTGCAGACAGACACTATGGTTAGTGACTATTAGTGTGTATAGATTGTTTTGTGACAGTGCAAATCCATTGTTATTGTGCATGTGGCTTGTAATATTGAGTTCCTACACCACTTGGCCAAGCTGGAGAGTTTTGGTGGACATACAACAATAAAATTGGATGGTAAGCCCGAGAACCATATTTAAAATTATTACTAGAAGCCTCGCAAACATAAGTCTGATTTAGCGCTTAGTTCTAAGAGAACTGATGCTGCAAATCCAACAAACCTTGGACCAATCTCATGCCCACTGGAACTTGGATGTAGAACGTCATTCAGCCTAAGAGCTACAAAGTAGAACAGTCATAAGTCCGTTGCATTTTAGATGCTGAGCATCACATGTATCTTATAGCTTCAGAGACACTTGAAGACTCAGAACAATGGTGTTATTTAAAGGCTGTATGACAGACAGAGAGATGTACCTTTACGTGTGGAATGGGGGAGACTTTTGGTGAGGATGCATTTCATTATGATCTATTAACTGTCTACATTAATCATAAATTAGTCATCACGTTGGGATAGATTAAAACTGTAGCACCATAACACATTAAAATGGATGAGAGAAAAGGTTGGTGTGTGTTGCTCTGGTGGCAAAATTTCACATCTGTACTATATGAACCAGAGAAACCCCTAAAAATGTTATTTCTGCACGAATGCAATGAATTGAGACATTTTTAAATTCAATTAGAAAACATAACACATGATTTCAAATGAGACATAAATAAAATAATAGAAACACATTCGTTATGTACCTACGTAGCGGCACTGCATTCATTGTTTATACATGAATCTCTACACCACTACATACACAGACATATCACAAAATTCCTAGCTTATTTACTCACCCTCACTTATCATAACAAAAGTACTGATATCCAAGCGAAGCAGTGGGTAAGAGATAGTTTAGCTATAGTTAGACACACCTGTGTGTGGTGAAAATTTTTGCCTGATCTCATAATTTTTAAAGAGCTATTTTGGCAGATTTTTTTCGATTTTTGTGTCAATTTGTCAATAATTTTGTTAAATTTTATTTCAAGTTTTCAGCAGTAAAAGCTAAATAAAAAATGACTGATAGTATATTTGTTGTGAAACATCTTTCATTTATGTAAATATTCCACAAAACTCTCAGAAAGACTAGGAATAAGAATAAGAATCTTTATTAGCCGTTCAGTATTTTCTTATACAATGGGCTTCGTCAACATGTTCAATTATAGTAAAAAGATGGTTACATTCTCATAACAATGTATATATAAATCATATGAATGTTAGTGTAGTACAATAGCACACATTTGGAATTTTATATATTGTTAATTTTACAATAAAAAAGGAAACATTATACAAATTTATATTAAGCGGGGAGTATTCATGTTGATGACATTATGTCATTATCATATACATGTTGATAACACTATGTCATTATCCTAAGATATTGATACAAATATAGAGCACTCGAAATAGGTCTATTATGCCTATATGTTAGATATTGTTTTTCCAAATTTAGGTCCTACTATAGGCAGAGGTACCTTTCTCTATGTTAAAACAGCAAATCTGCCATATTACAATCTTTATATTCATCAACTGAGTAAAATGCTTTACCTTTGAGCCATTGACCCAATGTTGTCTTAAATTTATTTTTAGATACTGTTTGTACAATTTTAGGGAGCATATTAAACAGTTTGAGGCCTACATATTTATAACTAGTATGTATCTTGGACAATCTAGAGCAGGCTGTTCCAGCTTGTTGGCTCTGTTGTGAGCGCTCCCTGCTCCAGGGAGCCGTGTCGCTCGCTGTGACCATTCAAGTGGGTCGGCACGTGGCACGGCTGGCTGAGGCAGGCGGCAAGGCAAGTGCTTTGATGTGCCAGCTGTGTCTTACAAGATCGACAACCTCATACTCTTAGCTACTAAGACGTGGTGACATGCTACACCAGGAAATATGATGTTCAGGAAATAAATAAGAAACAACTGTTTCACAAGAAATTGCATACTACATTTATTGGGCCTCTCTAGCTTGATGTTTTCTTTTCATTACAAGATCAGAAATATCGGGCCTCAAAGTGTTCGCAGTGTTAATGCGGAGGATGGCCTTCATTGTTGCATCCTGAAGAAATGATCGTTCCTTACTTTTTACTCTTGATTGCTGAGAAAAGCTGCTCACAACAATACGTAGATCCAAACATGCACAAGATCTGAGCGGCATTGTTGTGAAGCTTGGGAAATGTTTTTGCTGTAATGAACGATACCATCGTGACAAATCCAACGTGTTGCAGTACCTCTCTTTCAGCAAAGTTGAATTTTGCAAATCAATAATCTCCAATTGAAGTGACAATGACAAGTCGTTGGGGGAAATTGAAAAAGGAGTGCTCAACAGCTTAGGTTCCATTTCCAAACTAGTGAGGTCTCGGGATTGTGTTTCAAATGACATGATGAGCTGCTTTAACTTTGCTTGGTAATCACCGAAAGTAGTACCTTCAGATAGTTTTAAAGAAGCAAGATGATTGAAGAACGTTAAATGTCCATTACTCATCTGCCTCTCAAATAAACATAACTTTTCCATGAACGCTTTGATCTGGTTGTGCATGTCGACGATTAGCTGCCCTTTCCCCTGCAATGACAGATTTAAATTATTCAGATGCATAGTTTTGTCAGATAGGAACACCAGGTCTGATATCCATTTTATACCTTTCAGACAATGCATTTCTTCGCCTTCCATTTCGAGAAAAAGGGATACTTCCTCACAAATGGCAAAGAAAACTTCAAGAACTTTTCCCCAACTTAGCCAACGAACTGTACTGTGGTAAGGTATATCCCCATATTCCGCTTCCCTATCTTTCGGAAATCCTTTGAATTGGCGAAGAGTCACACCGTGACGCCGCACAAAATTCACACACTTCACGACGTCTTTCATTACGCCACCTAGCTCTACTGTTTCAGCACACAGTGCCTCTTGGTGAATAAAACAATGAAGAGTCAAAATGTCTTCCCCAAATTCGTCCCTGAGTTTATATTCCAAACGAGAAGCAAAACCTTGGTGACGCCCAATCATTTGTGGTGCACCGTGTGCCGCTACAGAATGGAGCTTATCCCACGGCAAATTCATATTGTCCACTGAATCACAAACAGCTTAAAAAATGTCACGTCCTGTTGCGGTGTAATCGAGTGGTACCACATCCAAGAGTTCTTCAGTTACTTACAGCTCTATGTCGACACCACGCACAAAGACTGCAAGCTGAGCACAGTCTGATATGTCAGTGCTTTCGACAAGTGCTAGCGAAAATGCAACAAAGCTCTCTGCCTTTTTCCTGAGCTGTGTCTCTAAATCCACTGCCATGTCTAGTATTCGATGAGACATTGTTTGCTTCGACAGGCAAACCCCTTCTATTGCCTGCACCTCCCTTGGAAACAAACATTCTGCAACTGCTACCATGCACGATTTTACGAGTGGTCCCACCGAAATCGGCTTGTCACTTGTCGCAATGATGTGAGCAACCCTGTAGCTTGCCCGAATTGCAGATTCAGTAGTTTTTTCTCCGCTCTCGTTCACCTGAAAATTATGAACGCATTACAGAACACGAACTATGTTGCATGTTTTGATACCCTCCGTATTACGAAACCGTTTTCAGACTTAGGTATCCTGGTATGTTGTTCTTAAGCCTGGCTACCAGTTCTCTGCGTGCAACGCCTTCTACCTGATCGTAGTGCGCTGCGTGAAGACATGTATAATGTCGTATATTGTACCTCTTCGCTGAATTAAATACTTTATGACATACAAGACACTGCGGACGACCATCCCTGTCAATGAATAGAAAGGTATCCTCCAATAGAGGTACAGGGCTCCCACGGCTAGTCATAGCTGTCATTGAACACGGATTATTGCATCAGTTGCGGGGCTGCATGCGGCCAGGGGGCAGTGATTCGCTTTCCCCCTCCACGTGGGCTCCGAGCTGCCACTGAGCGCTCCAGAACGCTCCGGCTCCCTGGAACTCGGTTGTAACAGCCTGATCTAGAGTATGGCAGATCAATTGTGTGGTTTCGTCTTGTATTATGGGTGTGGATAGGTGACCTAAGGAGATATTGAGCTATGTTTTCTTTTACGTTTAATAAGCAATAATAGATGTACAAACAAGGAACTGTCATGATGTTAAGTTTTTTGAAATGTTCCCTGCATGTATCCCTAGGAGATAAACCCACTATACATCGAAGAGCTTTTTTTTGCCATCTAAAAATTGATACTGAATTGGGAGAATTTCCCCAGAGCAGAATACCATATGAAAGATGGGGGTGGATGTAAGCAAAATATGAATGCAGCAGTAAGTTTTGGCTAACATTATTCCTAAGCTTATAAAATAGGAACATAGCACGTGCAAGTTTAGAACAGATGTATGTGATATGTTTATCCCAGCTAAGTTTCTGGTCAATCATCATTCCTAACAGTTTAACAGACTTATTTTCTTTGTTTGATACCTTCAAATTAAAGAATATTTCCTCAGTTTTTATTTCATTTATGTATAGGGAGTTTGCACTAAACCAATGAACTGATTTTTCAAATATTATATTATTTTTTTCTCGTACAGATTCAAGAGTCTGTCCTGAATTGATAAAAGTTGTATTGTCCGCATAGAGGACTGTTTTACAAGATAAATACTGTGGCATATCATTAACATACATTACAAACAGGAAGGGCCCAAGTATGGAGCCCTGTGGCACACCCCTCTTTATTGTTTGTGGGTTGACAGCTGCCCATTTACACTAACAAATTGCACTCTGTTGCTTAAGTAGGATTCTAATAATTTCAGGGTGTCCTCTTCCATGCTGTAGTGTCTTAATTTCATGATCAGAGTACTATGAGATACAGTGTCAAATGCTTTACTCAGGTCTAGGAGAGTAGCACAAGAGATTAATTTATTTTCAAAGCTGTCATACATATCACTAACAATATTTTCAGCCGCTTTAACTGTGGATAGTGTAGACCTGAATCCATACTGTGAGTTACTTAACAAGTTATTCCCCTCAAAATAGTGATTCATTTGTTGGTAAACACAGTCTTCGATTATTTTAGATATTATTGGGATTAATGAGATAGGGTGATAGTTACTTGGATTTGATTTATCTCCTTTCGTAAATATGGGAATAGTTACTGCTATTTTCAAACAGTCGGGAACAATCCCTTGCTGTAATATACGGTTAATGAGAGTGGTTAGAGGGGACAGAAGATCTCTTGATATCTTCTTTATGACAAAGTTTGACAGGCTATAGAAGTCCTCTGCTCTAGAACTACTTAGTTTGCCTATTGCTTTGCTAACATAATTTTCAGTCACTGTTGCCCAGCAGAATTTATGAACCACATTCTTATTTGAACCTAAAAGAGGATACTATGACTTCCACATTACTGGGAGTGACAGTTGTTCTCGTGTCAGAAATTATATTACAAAATGTTGAAAATGACTTCTCACTATCTACATCACTGACTGGGGTCCACAAAGCCTTCATTGCAGAATCCACAAAATGGCCATGCTCTGATTTCAGGGAAAGGAGAATAGCAATCACATCAACATCTTTACCTGCTGTACAACAACAACTAGCAACTAAATCCCTAAACACTGTGTATGGTACTAGGTATTCTGACATTGAAAGTACTTGTAGAATGGTAAACTGCTTCATTAGCTGAGAGATTTCAACACTATCTAAATCACTTCTCATTATGTTTCTTGGGTCAAACAATTTGACTATAGAAGAATGGCAGTCTTTTCTGTGTCACACTCCATTCAGTTTCAGTTTCATCAGGTTTGCTCTACCCACAAATTTTGCCATGGATGTTAAATGTACTTGCATTTGCTTTGGCAGTTTGAAGTGTATGTGAGGTTGTCTCGAAAAAAATGTGTCCTCTAGTAATTTAAAGCTTTTTAAAAGGGCACAAAGTTTAGATAGTAGATCATGAATCAGTGGTATATTGGTGCTCTCTAATGTCAGCAGCAAATTGCTCAACAAGAAAAATAACTAGGCACTGAATTTCTTTTCTTTGTTAGAGGTCAAGGCTTTAAAATAGTTCAAAGCAACACTATTGTCTTAAACAGTTTCAGTGAATTCTACTATATCATTTAAATATCCTCCAAGGTACTGAAACCACAAGTTCCACTTGGTGATGACAAGAATAGGGAAAAGCTTATCTTTTGTGTGTTCACCTTCATATTTCTGAAAGAACTGAATGTATATGTTGTTCCTCTTAAAGCTATTAAGGAAGATGTGTTTTGCCTTTATTACACAATGGTTCAAATCACCGAGTTCCATGGCCCACATATTGCCCGACAAATTTAATTTAAGGGTCCAGCATTGCGTGTGTACTAACCCTTCTGAAAGTAAAACCCAAATTGCATTTATACACTTGCCCACATAATGGGCTGAATGTGAAGTTATAGAAACTACAATTTGGTACTGAATTTCAAGTTTCAGAATTACCTGAACTGTACCAGCACCACAACTAAGTATTTTCATCAGAACCATGAACACACACTGTCCTTTTGTGTTTGTTGTTTCATCACAAAGAATTGAAACACTCTCATTTTTTCACAGCTTTTTTTAATCTTTCCTCCTCTTCCTCCTCTTCCTCCTCCTCCTCCTCCTCCTCCTCCACCTCCTCAATGATTCAGGTTACAGAATCTTCCCACTATCTTCCAGCTAAGGGCAAGACTCCAGCACCTTAAAAATGTCAATAGACCTGATAGTAGAATAATATTTAACACCATTTAAGGAATTAAATTATTAACTTCCTTGTCTTTAATATGAATGACAGATCCAGCATGCATTACCTGTGCTAAACATCATTGAATGAGAAAAATCTTATGATGTCACAGTTACTTATTTTCTATGGGTTACTGAAATCGAATTGAAAAAACTTCTGCAGATATTCAATCATTATTTGTGCTGCAAGTATTGTGCATGCAACTACATTTGTGTTCAGTGATTTCAGCTCACTAGTCTACATATTTTGCCACACCTATTAACCAAAAAAGTTATTAGTGTACTGCATATGGAAAGCATATTCAGTTCCGTTCAAATTTGCACGTAAATGTTTTGCCAACTTGATCCATCATCCCAAAAATTTTATGTTGTAAACATTATAAAAGCTTGACATGACAGTTTGGTTAGGTTGAGTAGATCACTCTGTTTCTACATTTTAAAATTCATGCCGTGTGACAGTTGGCAGCACAAAAAAGTATATATTGCTGATTCACAAGGTGTCAGTCTCATTCTTGCTACAAAAGGAAGGATAGTTTTTGGGGTAGGATGGTGGAATCTAGGCAAGTGTGAAAAAATTATCTTCACTTCCAGTTACATTTTGTTACACAAAACTGTTGTGACTTGGCAAGACAGCCAAGTCACTATGCGAGGATGCCGAAAGGCACGCGTTAAGCTCACGCAGACTGGCGTGAGGTCTGGAACATTACAATGTAATTAATATAGCAAATAAAGTACGTAGTTGAAGTAATACTTAACTTTATTCCATAATTGGTGAACATTGGTCTTGATGATACATAAGTGCAATCTCAATATACTGGTAATGGCGCCTTGCTAGGTCGTAGCAAATGACGTAGCTGAAGGCTATGCTAACTATCGTCTCGGCAAATGAGAGCGTAGTTGTCAGTGGAGCTTCGCTAGCAAAGTCGGCTGTACAACTGGGGCGAGTGCTAGGACGTCTCTCTAGACCTGCCGTGTGGCGGCGCTCGGTCTGCAATCACTGACAGTGGCGACACGCGGGTCCGAAGTATACTAGCGGACCGCGGCCGATTTAAAGGCTACCACCTAGCAAGTGTGGTGTCTGGCGGTGACACCACAAAAACAATGTCTGTCTATTTTTAATAACACTAGGAAAATTGCTGCTCTAAAGGCCCGCAGTTGAGCTGGCACCAATATAAGTTGAATTCACATTTCTTCCCCTCCAAAAATGTGTAATATTACACAAACCTGGTATGTATTTGTACAGCCATTCTCTCCGCTTCGGATGATCAACTTTTTCCAATGGTGTATTAGCCTTGAGGAAAGATCGACTTATTGATAAAATAAATTTTTCTTTATCAGTTTTTACTCATTTTGCTACCGCACTGATGTCTATGAGAGTAATTTATCTTTTGACACCTATTGCTGTTGGTACCTTCTCCTTGTTCTTCTTATGGAAAGGACTGGTATTAATCTGTTTGAGGCATGTGTTCTTTTTCTGGCCCTCAATTAGCATATTGCAGTATTTGCACATAAGTGTCTTTGCAGTTTTGTCAAAAATGTAAAATCTTTCTGATGAAAATTCTTTTTCTCAAGCAAAAACTGTTGCTACGTTATTAATATAGTGAAGCACAAAAACAAATCACAGAATATCAGAGTGAATGCACTGGCAGTTGGCAACAATTTTTCACATACAATACACGGCTACATCAAATAATGAGCCAGACATTGTTGAATATCATCCTTCCCTGTGCAGGAAATGAACTTAGCTATACAGGGCTATTACAAATGATTGAAGCGATTTCATAAATTCACTGTAGCTCCATTCATTGACATATGGTCACGACACACTACAGATACGTAGAAAAACTCATAAAGTTTTGTTCGGCTGAAGCCGCACTTCAGGTTTCTGCCGTCAGAGCGCTCGAGAGTGCAGTGAGACAAAGTGGCGACAGGAGCTGAGAAAGCGTATCTCGTGCTTGAAATGCACTCACATCAGTTAGTCATAACAGTGCAACGACATTTCAGGACGAAGTTCAACAAAGATCCACCAACTGATAACTCCATTCGGCGATGGTATGCGCAGTTTAAAGCTTCTGGATGCCTCTGTAAGGGGAAATCAACGGGTCGGCCTGCAGTGAGTGAAGAAACGGTTGAACGCGTGCGGGCAAGTTTCACGCGTAGCCCGCGGAAAATTGGCTCATGTCACGACTGGAGACCGACAGCGCCGACTTCATCTTTCAACAGGATGGTGCTCCACCACACTTCCATCATGATGTTCGGCATTTCTTAAACAGGAGATTGGAAAACCGATGGATCGGTCGTGGTGGAGATCATGATCAGCAATTCATGTCATGGCCTCCACGCTCTCCCGACTTAACCCCATGCGGTTTCTTTCTGTGGGGTTATGTGAAAGATTCAGTGTTTAAACCTCCTCTACCAAGAAACGTGCCAGAACTACGAGCTCGCATCAACGATGCTTTCGAACTCATTGATGGGGACATGCTGCGCCGAGTGTGGGAGGAACTTGATTATCGGCTTGATGTCTGCCGAATCACTAAAGGGGCACATATCGAACATTTGTGAATGCCTAAAAAAACTTTTTGAGTTTTTGTACGTGTGTGCAAAGCATTTTGAAAATATCTGAAATAATAATGTTATTGTAGAGCTGTGAAATCGCTTCAATCATTTGTAATAACCCTGTACTTGTTATGATGTCAGATATAGATATACGGGTGATTCAGGAGGAACGTCACATGATTTGTGAAGCGATTCTACATGTAGGGGGAGGTTGGGGGGGGGGGGGGGGGAATTCAGTGAATATGTGTCTGATTTTCAGTCGTTACGGAAATGGAGATTACATACATCCATGAATGAATATGAAGACAAATGTGAATATTACTTAGCAAAATGCTGCGTAGGTGCTGTGAGTATTATTTAATTGAGCAAATCCATTGTGTCCGTGAATACCAACATGCCACCTACATTCGTACATTCATCCATGCAGAATATGTAGAGATGTTGTTTGTTTACGGTTAGCATAATGGCAGTGCCTATGCAGCTGTGACAGAATACAAGAGATATTTCCCTGATCAATGAACCCCCTGTGCCAGGGTATTTTCCAGGGTTTTTCAAACATCACTTGGGTGTGGAACACTACCCAGTGTACACGTAACATCAGAATGTGAGGCCATCCAGTCAGTTGAGGAAAGAGAAGACATTATTGGAATGGTACAGTGAAGTCCCACTAACAGTACACTGCGCTTTAGCTGTCAGCTTGATATTCCACAAATGCGAGTGTGGTGTACATTATGTTCGGAGGGTTTGTACCCATTCCATGTGCAGCCTGAGCAACATCTGCGTCCAGGTGACTCAGTAAGTAAACAACAGCTATGTGAATGGTACTGTACAAAGAGATATCAGCAACACACTTTATTTACGGATGAGGCTACATTTACATGCAGAAGTATCAGGAACACCAGCAATTCTCGTACATGGGTGATGGAGAATCCACATGGCATTAGGGAAACAAGATTCAAAGTTAAACAATGGAAAATCCAGGATGGAATATAACAATATTATGACTACGTCTTGTCGTGTTCTGAAATGAGAGATGTCCTGCCCACTATCCTTCCCACCCCTCCCACAGTGGTATTTCACCATTCACTGAACTTGCATGCCCTGTAATAGATCTAGATTTAAGACCTGTCCTATGAATCTTCCAAGCACCAACTATTCCAGTCCAGTCACTAACATCACCTATCCCATCAGAGGCAGGGCTACCTGTGAAACCAGTCATGTGATCTACAAGCTAAGCTGCAACCACTGTGCTGCATTCTATGTGGGTATGACAACCATCAACATGTCTGTCCGCATGAATGGCCACTGACAAACTGTGGCCAAGAAACAAGTGGACCACCTTGTTGCTGAACATGCTGCCAAACATGAACTCCTGCATATCAATGACTGCTTCACAGCTTGTGCCATATGGATCCTTCCCACCAACACCAGCTTTTCTGAATTGCACAGATGGGAACTTTTCCTGCAATACATCCTATGTTCCCGTAACCCTCCTGTCCTCAACCTTCGTTAGTCATTGTCCTCACCCATCCAACCCCTTGTCTGTTCCCATTCCAGCACTACACAGCCCTCATTTCACCATCACACCCAGTCTTTTTACTTCTCTCCTTTTCCACTATCCCCGCCCCTCGACCCCCCCCCCCCCTGCCCTCCATCTAACCTGCAGCATTTCACTATCTGCCACCCCTACCCTATTATCTTTCCCCCTCCCCGCCCCAGCTTCCTCCTTACCCCCACCCAGTCGCCACTCCCATCATGCACTGGTGCAGCTGCTTGCAGTGTGGTTTTAGCTGCCTGAGACTGCAGTAATTTGTGTGAGTTGTGTGTGTGTGTGTGTGTGTGTGTGTGTGTGTGTGTGTGTGTGTGTGTTTGTGTGTGTGTGTAAGAGAGAGATCTGTTTTTGATGAAGGGCTTACTGGCCAAAAGCTTTATTTGTGACAGTCTTTTTGTTGTGCCTATCTGCAACTCAGCATCTCCACTATATGGAGGGTAGCAGCTTTCCTTTTCATTATAAGATTCAAAGTAAGGTTCTCAGTAAAGGTCTGGTGTCATATGATTGATGACCTGTTGATAGGCCATGTGTTCCTGCCAAATCACATGACAGCTGTAGCATACGCACATTTCCTACAAGACCTACTTGCACGGACATGAGATTAGAAAAATGACAGCAAATGTACCTGCAGCACAATGGATTACTGATTCACTATACCAGGATAGATATCCATCACAGGATAGAGTAGCATGGAGAGCTGCATCAAACCAGTCTCAGGACTGAAGACCACAACAACAACAACAACAACATATACCAGACAAGTATCCCAGTATCTGAATAACACTTTTCCTCAACACTGGATTGGCTGTGGAAGACCCATTAACTGGCCTGCTAGATCACTCGACCTAACTGAAATTAGACTTCTGTTTATGGGGCTGTTTAAAGGCGGGTGTGTATGCTACAAAGGTGGACACACGTGAAGAAATTGCCACTTGCATCACAGACGCTGTTGCCCACATTAAAGCCCACCGAGATGATGTTCATCTACATCTACATGACTACTCTGCAATTCACATTTAAGTGCTTGGCAGAGGGTTCATTGAACCACAATCATACTATCTCTCTACCATTCCACTCCCGAACAGCGCGCGGGAAAAACGAACACCTAAACCTTTCTGTTCGAGCTCTGATTTCTCTTATTTTTATTTTGATGCTCATTCCTACCTATGTAGGTTGGGCTCAACAAAATATTTTCGCATTCGGAAGAGAAAGTTGGTGACTGAAATTTCGTAAATAGATCTCGCCGCGACAAAAAAGTCTTTGCTTAATGACTTCCATCCCAATTCGCGTATCATATCTGCCACACTCTCTCCCCTATTACGTGATAATACAAAACGAGCTGCCCTTTTTTGTACCCTTTCGATGTCCTCCGTCAATCCCATCTGGTAAGGATCCCACACCGCGCAGCAATATTCTAACAGAGGACGAACGAGTGTAGTGTAAGCTGTCTCTTTAGTGGACTTGTTGCATCTTCTAAGTGTCCTGCCAATGAAACGCAACCTTTGGCTTGCCTTCCCCACAATATTATCTATGTGGTCTTTCCAACTGAAGTTGTTCGTAATTTTAACACCCAGTACTTAGTTGAATTGACAGCCTTGAGAATTGTACTATTTATCGAGTAATCGAATTCCAAGGGATTTCTTTTGGAACTCATGTGGATCACCTCACACTTTTCGTTATTTAGCGTCAACTGCCATCTGCCACACCACACAGCAATCTTTTCTAAATCGCTTTGCAACTGATACTGGTCTTCGGATGACCTTACTAGACAGTAAACTACAGCATCATCTGCGAACAACCTAAGAGAACTGCTCAGATTGTCACCCAGGTCATTTATATACATCAGGAACAGCAGAGGTCCCAGGATGCTTCCCTGGGGAACACCTGATATCACTTCAGTTTTACTCGATGATTTGCCGTCTATTACTACGAACTGCGACCTTCCTGACAGGAAATCACGTATCCAGTCGCACAACTGAGACGATACCCCATAGGCCCGCAGCTTTATTAGAAGTCTCTTGTGAGGAACGGTGTCAAAAGCTTTCCGGAAATCTAGAAATACGGAATCAACTTGAGATCTCCTGTCGATAGCGGCCATTACTTCATGCGTTACACAAGAACGATGTTTTCTGAAACCATGCTGATTACGTATCAATAGATCGTTCCCTTCGAGGTGATTCATAAGGTTTGAATACAGTATATGCTCCAAAACCCTACTGCAAACTGACGTCAATGAAATAGGTCTGTAGTTCAATGGATTACCCTACTACCCTTCTTAAACACTGGGGCGACCTGCGCATTTTTCCAATCTGTAGGTACAGATCTATCGGTGAGCGAGCGGTTGTATATGATTGCTAAGTAGTGAGCTATTGTATCAGCGTAATCTGAAAGGAACCTAATCGGTATACAATCTGGACCTGAAGACTTGCCCGTATCAAGCGATTTTAGTTGCTTCGCAACCCCTAAGGTATCTACTTCTAAGAAACTCATGCTAGCAGCTGTTCATGTTTCAAATTCTGAAATATTCCATTCGTCTTCCCTGGTGAAGGAATTTCGGAAAACAGCGTTCAATGTACAACACAGCATACCCTCCAACGCATTTGACAAGCACATTGAGATGGCTTGGGGACTTCTTTAACACCTCTTGTAGGATGAATCAGTCATCTGTTCCACCATTATTCTGTCCACCACAGTGCCTACATAGCATTTCAGTAAGTAATATTCACACTTTTCTTCGTATCATTCGTGGATATGTGTAGTCTTCAACCCACTCCAGTTCCATAATAATTGAAAATTGTACACATATTTATAGGACTTTTTTGGTTTACTTTCACGTGCAGAATCACATCACATATTATGTGACATTCCTTCTGAATCACCTTGTATATCGAAGTGGTGTAGACTCAATTGTTATTGATATCCAGAGTTCATTGCCATCACTGAAATCGAATTTCTACCATTAACCTCAGCTTCAGATGGTGTGATTCCACACAATGTCGTTGAATATTTTGTTATTTTGCTTTAAGGTAAATTGCTTTGCATTTTGAGCAAAATTTGTAAAATTTCATGATTTCATGCTTTTTGAAAAACGGGTGCCTCTAGCTATGATGTAATCTCTAGTAGTCTCATATCCTCTTTCTTTTTTTTTTCTTTTTTTTTTCTTTTTTTTTTTAATCTATCCATTGTCCTCATGCATAATTTTAAAAAAAGTTTTCAATGCATTGTTTCTGTTTCAGGTCAGTTTGCTCATTTAGTGTTTTCTGTGGGTATTAATGTGTATGTAGACAGATATCTATCTCTTCCAGAATGTTCATTACTGGTCCTTTTGGTGTTATATGTAAAATTTAAGTATCTTGTTCTGCATTATTTACTGTGTGCTGTTCGGTCTTTAGGTGGTGGGAAAAAGTAAATGGATTGTTGTCACTGTCTTTAACATGTCCTTGGTATCGAATGGTGAGGTGTAATATTTATTTCAGTCTTTGCATTCACAACAAGATATAGATTCCAAGAAACAATACCATAACCATATAGCATCAATGGAAAATGTCAAAAAGCAGATAGAAAGACACAACTATGAAAATTAATTTAAAAAATATAGCCCAAAAATAACCAGAAAGAAATGTTTAATTACATTTATAATTGCATACAAACAAATGTGGGACTAAAGACTGACTATAATGAAATTTGTGTGTGAAAAAAGATGACAGTCACAGTTTCCAGCGATGTCATTTTATTTATTTAATATAAGCTTTTGCGTAGGTAGGGACTAAACCCCTTATTTCACATTGTTTATTAAGATTAATGGCCATACTTCTATTTATTATTTTCTTTTTTAAAGCTTTATATTTGGTGGCAGCATTGGATGCTTGGGCAGGCAAGAATCGCAAAATTTTGTACGCAGCTGCACGTTCAGAGACCGTGAATAGTTACGATTGAAAGTAGCGCTGCCCTCGGTCACTATTTTTAAAAAAATTGCTAAACTTATATTAACTTTGCTGTTTGTAAGAAAAATCCTAAATCCTTCAGACCTTTCAAGAAAAATCTCATATCTGATAGAATTAAAAGGGTGTATGGCAAAAAAGATCTTCTTAACGAAGAAGCTTATTACCTGTACTTAGAACTGACAAACATTTTTCATATTAATTACAATTTTAATATTGAAGATTTCTGGACGATAATTAATGAACATTTAGAAAATTATTAACTAGGCATAATACAGAACCATGAAAAGAAACTCGGCAAGCTTTTCTGTCTGTTTCGTAGCGAAAAGAGTCCTCAGCGTGCACTAAATAAAAAAAAAACCATCACACTTTTTACAAAAGAATTCTGAAGAAAACTAACATTATTTTTACACAAAATGAAACTATCCTGCTGGAAAAAGGGCTGAAGTATAATGTCTTGCCCAACTTGTCAGATAGAAATGTGATTGAAAAAGTGCTTCTAGATCTTAAAGCTGGTCTCGATAGTAAAAAAATAGATAATGCTTGTCAAACTCGTATTGCTTATGATGTAGCTAACATTTTCATGAAAAATACAGCCCCTACTTATAACATTACACATAATGATAGAAAATTGGTCGTTTCCATTAATAATAAACTTAAAGAAGCAGAAGCCCTAATTACTAAGTCAGACAAAGGGTGCTCTTTAGTTATTGCTTATAACTCTGAATATATTTCCAAAACCTTAGATTTCTTTAATGAAAATAGTATTTCGAGACTACATGAGGATCCGACTCCAGTTTTACAAAGAGAGGTCAGGACAGCCATCAACAGCGCAAATTTCCTACTCGAACCGTTTCAGAAGAAAATGCTCATTAAAATGAACCCTCAGCCCCCAAAACTTCAGTCTCAATTTAGAATCCACAAACCTAATCATCCGATATGCCCAATATCTAATAGTATGAATAGTGCATACCATGATCTGGCCAAATTTCTACATGAAACTCTGAGAAAATCATTTGTCTTTGTGAACAATTTTTCCATCCCAAATAGTCACGCCTTAGTCCAAAAAATAAAAGATTTAGAATGCAGTTCAGACACAAAGTTAATTTCTTTCAGTATTAAAAAATCTTTATACTAACGCCCCCGTACAGGAAATGCTGCTAATTGTAGAAAAAAATTTACGTCGGTTCAAAAAAGATATTTCAGATGAACAAATCACAGACTTCATGAATCTCATCTCAGTTGTAGTCAAGTACAACTATTTCGAATTTAATGGACATTTGTACGAGGAATCCGACGGTCTCGCTATGGGAAACCCGTTAGCTGGTATCCTTGCTGATATTATCAACTCCCTAGAAGAAAAATGTTTTAATTGTTTTCCAGCTGCGTCACTATGCATTCTTTCTTATTCCAGATGTTGTTGTTGTTGTTGTGGTCTTCAGTCCTGAGACTGGTTTGATGCTGCTCTCCATGCTACTCTATCCTATGCAAGCTTCTTCATCTCCCAGTACCTACTGCATCCTACATCCTTCTGAATCTGCTTAGTGTATTCATCTCTTGGTCTCCCCCTACGATTTTTACCCTCCACGCTACCCTCCAATACTAAATTGGTGATCCCTTGATGCCTCAGAACATGTCCTACCAACCGATCCCTTCTTCTGGTCAAGTTGTGCCACAAACTTCTCTTCTCCCCAATCCTATTCAATACTTCCTCATTAGTTACGTGATCTACCCATCTAATCTTCAGCATTCTTCTGTAGCACCACATTTCGAAAGCTTCTATTCTCTTCTTGTCTAAACTATTTACCGTCCATGTTTCGCTTCCATACATGGCTACACTCCATACAAATACTTTCAGAAACGACTTCCTGACACTTAAATCTATACTCGATGTTAACAAATTTCTCTTCTTCAGAAACGCTTTCCTTCCCATTGCCAGTCTACATTTTATATCCTCTCTACTTCGACCATCGTCAGTTATTTTGCTCCCCAAATAGCAAAACTCCTTTACTACTTTAAGTGTCTCATTTCCTAATCTAATACCCTCAACATCACCCGACTTAATTCGACTACATTCCATTATCCTCGTTTTGCTTTTGTTGATGTTCATCTTATATCCTCCTTTCAAGACACTGTCCATTCCGTTCAACTGCTCTTCCAAGTCCTTTGCTGTCTCTGAAAGAATTACAATGTCATCGGCGAACCTCAAAGATTTTATTTCTTCTCCATGGATTTTAATACCTACTCCGAATTTTTCTTTTGTTTCCTTTACTGCTTGCTCAATATACAGATTGAATAACATCGGGGAGAGGCTACAACCCTGTCTTACTCCCTTCCCAACCACTGATTCCCTTTCATGTCCCTCGACTCTTATAACTGCCATCTGGTTTCTGTACAAATTGTAAATAACCTTTCGCTCCCTGTATTTTACCCCTGCCACCTTTAGAATTTGAAAGAGAGTATTCCAGTCAACATTGTCAAAAGCTTTCTCTAAGTCTACAAATGCTAGAAACGTAGGTTTGCCTTTCCTTAATCTTTCTTCTAAGATAAGTCGTAAGGTCGGTATTGCCTCACATGTTCCAGTATTTCTACGGAATCCAAACTGATCTTCCCCGAGGTCGGCTTCTACTAGTTTTTCCATTCGTCTGTAAAGAATTCGTGTTAGTATTTTGCAGCTGTGGCTTATTAAACTGATTGTTCGGTAATTTTCACATCTGTCAACACCTGCTTTCTTTGGGATTGGAATTATTATATTCTTCTTGAAGTCTGAGGGTATTTCGCCTGTTTCATACATCTTGCTCACCAGATGGTAGAGTTTTGTCAGGACTGGCTCTCCCAAGGCCGTCAGTAGTTCCAATGGAATGATGTCTACTCCGGGGGCCTTGTTTCGACTTAGGTCATTCAGTGCTCTGTCAAACTCTTCACGCAGTACCGTATCTCCCATTTCATCTTCATCTACATCCTCTTCCATTCCCATAATATTGTCCTCAAGTACATCGCCCTTGTATAGACCCTCTATATACTCCTTCCACCTTTCTGCCTTCCCTTCTTTGCTTAGAACTGGGTTTCCATCTGAGCTCTTGATGTTCATACAAGGGGTTCTCTTATCTCCAAAGGTCTCTTTAATTTTCCTGTAGGCAGTATCTATCTTACCCCTATTGAGATAAGCCTCTACATCCTTGCATTTGTCCTCTAGCCATCCCTGCTTAGCCATTTTGCACTTCCTGTCGATCTCATTTTTGAGACGTTTGTATTCCTTTTTACCTGCTTCATTTACTGCATTTTTATATTTTCTCCTTTCATCAATTAAGTTCAATATTTCTTCTGTTACCCAAGGATTTCTACTAGCCCTCGTCTTTTTACCTACTTGATCCTCTGTTGCCTTCACTACTTCATCCCTCAAAGCTACCCATTCCTCTTCTACTGTATTTCTTTCCCCCATGCCTGTCAATTGTTCCCTTATGCTCTCCCTGAAACTCTGTACAACCTCTGGTTCTTTCAGTTTATCCAGGTCCCATCTCCTTAAATTCCCACCTTTTTGCAGTTTCTTCAGTTTTAATCTACAGGTCATAACCAATAGATTGTGGTCAGAGTCCACATCTGCCCCTGGAAATGTCTTACAATTTAAAACCTGGTTCCTAAATCTCCGTCTTACCATTATATAATCTATCTGATACCTTTTAGTATCTCCAGGGTTCTTCCATGTATACATTCTTAAACTAAGTGTTAGCTATGATTAAGTTGTGCTCTGTGCAAAATTCTACCAGGCGGCTTCCTCTTTCATTTCTTAGCCCCAATCCATATTCACCTACTACGTTTCCTTCTCTCCCTTTTCCTACACTCGAATTCCAGTCACCCATGACTATTAAATTTTCGTCTCCCTTCACTATCTGAATAATTCCTTTTATTTCATCATACATTTCTTCAATTTCTTCGTCATCTGCAGAGCTAGTTGGAATATAAACTTGTACTACTGTAGTAGGTGTGGGCTGCGTATCTATCTTGGCCACAATTATGCGTTCACTATGCTGTTTGTAGTAGCTTACCCGCATTCCTATTTTCCTATTCATTATTAAACCTACTCCTGCATTACCCCTATTTGACTTTGTGTTTATAACCCTGTAGTCACCTGACCAGAAGTCTTGTTCCTCCTGCCACCGAACTTCACTAATTCCCACTATATCTAACTTTAACCTATCCATTTCCCTTTTTAAATTTTCTAACCTGCCTGCCCGATTAAGTGATGTGACATTCCACGCTCCGATCCATAGAACGCCAGTTTTCTTTCTCCTGATAACGACGTCCTCTTGAGTAGTCCCCGCCCGGAGATCCGAATGGGGGACTATTTTACCTCCGGAATATTTTACCCAAGAGGACGCCATCATCATTTAATCATACAGTAAAGCTGCATGCCCTCGGGAAAAATTACGGCCGTAGTTTCCCCTTGCTTTCAGCCGTTCGCAGTACCAGCACAGCAAGGCCGTTTTGGTTATTGTTACAAGGCCAGATCAGTCAATCATCCAGACTGTTGCCCTTGCAACTACTGAAAAGGCTGCTGCCCCTCTTCAGGAACCACACGTTTGTCTGGCCTCTCAACAGATACCCCTCCGTTGCGGTTGTACCTACGGTACGGCTATCTTTATCGCTGAGGCACGCAAGCCTCCCCACCAACGGCAAGGTCCATGGTTCATGGTTCCAGATATGTTGATGATATTCTAATCATCTACAAAGGATGGTGTTCATCATATCTTTAACCTATTCAATGATCTTCATGAGAAAATTTCTTTCACTATTGAATTTGAAAATGAGGCCCGTCAGTTAAATTTCCTTGACTTGATACTTACTATAGAAACAAATAAAATTTCTTTCAATATTTTTCATAAAGTAACACATACCGACCAGCCCGTTACTGCATCTTCTACTTATCCACAATTGCATAAAAAAGTCTTCTTTCATTCTGCTGTTCACCGAGCTGTTTCCATCCCACTTTCTAAAGAAAACTTCAACGACGAAATCAATTTACTTAAAACAATAGCAGTTAACAATGAGTATAAACCCAACATAGTAGATGACGTCCTTAAAAAGAAAAATGCTAAAAGACTTACTATGCTAGGCACTTCTGCTATCATGTCTAACTCAGAATAATATTTCTCTATTCCTTTCATGGGGCCTACCTCTTATCAGATCCAACGCATTCTTCGAAAGAAGTATGATTGCAACTTTGCTTTTTCTACTAATAACAATTTGAAAAAAAAAACTTCATTCATAATTTAGATTCTATGTGTTCCTCTTTACAAAATTCTGGTGCCTACAAAATTGTCTGTGATACTTGCTCCTTTTACTATATAGGACAAACAGGCCGCGCGTTCACTGCCAGATATAAAGAACACTTGCTGAGAAAAATATGGCACTATCCCCCAAAATTCGTCTTTTGCCGACCATCTTCAAATTACAGGTCATTCACCTAAAGCCATCTGCAATAGCAACATCTTGCATACCGAAAAGAAAGAGCGTAGACTAGATATTCTAGAAGAATTAGAGATTTTCAAGCATTTTGCTCAAAATGATAGCCTCATCCTTAACGAATAGCTACAGCTATGTAACAAAATTTTTTTAAAGGTATAAAGCTGTTACTCGATATCTGACTTCGGGTCTCCTTGTGCAGGTTGCCGAAATGTTCTTTTCCTTCTAAGGTAGTCCTATGTTTTTCAATTATAAAATGTCTCTTGGCTGCATTTCACGTCAATATTGTTTTGTACAAGTTGTCATTCAGTCCAATCTACATTTTCATAATGATGTTTTCATGTGTTATCTTACTGTTATAAGCTCTGATGTAAACAAAATGTTATGTTGTATGTCACTGTCAAACAAACATTGCTTTCCGTTATGTACCAAATACTGTTATTTATAATCATTTCTGCCTATATTTCAATGTGAAGTAGCCTAATTGTATCTACGGCTACTAGATGGCGCGCTCATTGCAGTGCCATGTTCACCTGGCCTCATTTGATTACGCAGGCACCTCAGTCAGTTTTGCAACATGCACCAAGCAAGTAACGAGCAGCCCTTAGTGGCTCGCCATCATAGTTTTCTTTATCTTAAGTATCTTTGTGACTATATTTTATAAATGACATGTAAGTACTGTCAGTCTCTGATTATGATTCCGTACTTATACCCTATCATAAATTTTTAGTCATAATTCTGTTCCATGTTATAGAATATAGACCATTCTCTGTTTTAAATTCTGAGGAAGACACTCCTAGCAGTGTTGAAACCAGGTTAATTTGTTAAAAATAGTGACCAAGGGCTGTTTTTCTTTCAGTTGTAACAATTCGCAGTCTCTGAATGTGCAGCCATGTACAAAATTTTGCTTAAGAAATTCATTGGCCACTTCCACATGTTTACGTTTGTGGTCTTCCTTAAGCATTCTTGAGACCCACCTTACACAAATCTTTTCATTCCCCAAATGTTCTGTCAAAATTTTGTCTGTGCTGGTCTCACTAATATCAGGGATCATCTCACAGAACTCCCAAATTGTCAGCATTGCTTCTTCCACTTTTGCAATCCTTTCATCTGAAACTGATGGCCATCTTTGAATTCTCTGCACAATTTGCAACCATGTTGTATGCTCATACATGTTTCTCCATAGAATTTACACAGTTGGGAATGAATGTTCACCGGCGCAGTTATTTTTGCACAAAAAGCGTAATTCACACCTGGCGTGAGAGGCTTTTTAGTATAGTCCATCTCTTCATCACTGCAAATGTTGGGACTCCCCAGAATCCTAGGTTCCAATGCATTACAAGATGTAATGATGGACTCCTCATCAAAGTTACCACCTTTGTATCCATTGTACAAATTTTCTATTTTGAGATTTGAAGTTGTAAGTTGAGAGCAGGAAATCTAGGGTCGTCCTTGAATTCCTAAAATGAGACCAAGGAAGAACTTTACATTTTTTTTCAAAGAGCTTGATCGGGAGTCTGTTCTCACCTAAACTAAGAGAACCTAGTGTGAGGGGATAGGATTGGGATTAACAGTGAAGTATCTAATCTCTTATGTGAATATACTGCTGGTCCTGTAATGAGATCAATCTACTTCATAGCTGTTAACTATTGTGCAGCAACTGTGTTTCATATTGTTACATATGTATATTATTTGACCAAAATTTTATTTCTCGCAATTCTTTTCAGAGCATTTGTCAATAAACTCTTAAGCTCATCTGGGAAAGTAGTTTTCTAAATCCAGTCTGCTGTGTCAAAGAGCATGTTCTGTGAGTGTGGCACAATTTTGTTGAACAAGTAATAATGATCCTTATGATAAAATGCCATGTATACTGTATCTATCTGTGGTTAATGACTAATGTGTAATTTTTATTTCACTGCTTTAATATTATTCTTAAATAAAAGGTATATTTCCTTTACCTTACTGAACAGTAAACTGACTGTAACAAATATCAATTGGTGACTTAATTGTTTCAGGGCATATATTACGCAAGATTGGTCACATACATGCAATGTCTCTTGTTTTACTGGCATTTGGAGTGCGCTTTATTCTGTATTATTTTCTTACAAATCCATGGTGGTGCTTGCCAATTGAACTTTTCCAAGGTCTTACATTTGGAATATTTTACTCAGCCATGACTTCATATGCAAGTATTGTTTCACCACCTGGAACAGAAGCAACAGTGCAAGGTCTTGTTGGTGCATCATTTGAAGGAATAGGTAAGTCATGTATAGCGACAAACAATTAATATTTGCACATTCATAATACAGTGTTATCTCTGTGTGTCTTTGTATCCAGTATATATTCGACACCTGTTTCTTTGATGGTATATAGTATTCTACATATTAGCATTGCTTCATTACTTTTCTCAACATTGGACGGTTTCTGTTACTGAACATACTCCGAAACATTATAGTAATGACAGATGTAGGTTGTTTTTTTTTTCCCTGATCAAGCAGTCTGATTTCTCACTGCCCACTCCTGTGCACCTATAACATGCCTGTGCCTGCATTGCCACATCTCTTCTGTGATCCTCTTTGAAAGCCTGTACAACATACAGTGAAGATAATGTCATACTATTAATCATTGCTGTCTCTTCTTTTCCAATCATAATGTCTGCCTACTTTGGTGCACACTCTAGTTTCTGATTTCTCCCTTCAGGACTACTTCAAGAGTCT
The DNA here is from genome assembly GCF_023864275.1 of Schistocerca cancellata. Classification (NCBI taxonomy): domain Eukaryota; kingdom Metazoa; phylum Arthropoda; class Insecta; order Orthoptera; family Acrididae; genus Schistocerca; species Schistocerca cancellata. The sequence continues at coordinate 426,182,249 of NC_064630.1, read as the reverse complement.
TGGGTTGTTATCTATGGTCTCCCTTTCTGATAAATGTACAGTCCCCAGAATTTTCCCAGTTAACTGAAATCATGTGTTCACTCTTAGTACATCTGGTTTTGTTTGTCTACTGCATAGTATTTACCCTAGATGCAATTAGTTGATGTGACCAAATCCAGAGGTGTGTTAATTATTCTTTGTCCAAGTAACACAATATTTATTTTCCTATTGACAAATATTGTCATGGTTTGATCTGCTATCCAATATGCCATGTGGAAATTCCATTTGCGTCATTCTGAATTCCCTATATAGTTCACAGTTTTATTTACTTGAAGATAGCAGTGCTGTTGGTAAATAGAATATGCATCTTTCACTGATAATATTAATCAGTGTGTACAGAGTGCAACAGTTAAACTGGAACGAGAGTAAGTTCGTACTTTCTCCAATGGCCCCCACATTTCCTTTGTCTTTACTGTTTGGTGCTGTACTTGCCATTGTTGTTTTTGATTGATGCCACTCCACGTCCCCAGGATACATGGTTTTACCATGACTAGACATTACCTTTTCCATTGCCAAGTTGGCGGAAAACCAACCACATCCTTCCTGGTAGTTACATCTAACAATATCCTCATCCAGAACAACTGCTACATAAAAAAATCACTCATAAATAAACCTGCAAAGTTGGTATTGTTAGATTCATTGATATGATATCTTTATAATCTGAATTCAAAGTGAGACCAGGCTATGGCTTTTCTCTAATTCTATTTTCATATTGCTCTTTGACTCTGGATGATTGGCTACAACCTCACAGCCCACTCAATGAAGACCTCTCCCTTGAGAAATAGTGGAGTGGTAAGATGTTGAACTCACATTCAAATAGGTGGCAATTCAAATCCTCACTTGGCCACCCAGATTTAGGTTTTCCTAACCACTTTAAGGGAAATGTTGGGATCATTCCTTTGAAAATGACATGGAAGATGTGGCCAAATTCCTTACCCATCTATCCTCAGTCTAAGCTTGTGCTTTGTCTCTCTTAATTTTGTCCACAGCTCGTGGTTTAGTGGCTAGTGTTGCTGCCTGTGGATCACGGGGTCTCAGGTTCAATACCTGGCCAGGTTGGCGATTTATCTCTGCCCGGGGACTGGATGTTTGTGCTGTCCTCATCATTTCATGATCATGATGATCATCATCATCATCATTTGTGTCAGTGGCTGCGTAAAAATAGGGACTTTGTATGGGTGCAGATGACTGCTCGGTTGACGCCACAAATCGATCATCATCATCTCTTAATTTCCTTCTCAATGGTATGTGTGAGCCCTAATCTTCCTTCTTTTTCTGTTCACATTGAACATGTCAGTCAGTAAAAGTAATTCCATTTTGACAGCTGTCACCCATTATATGCCGAAAAGTCACTTCTATATTGCCAGATCACTTGTGGTGCCTCATCTGCACTGAGAAACAATCACTCTTCAAGCATCGGTTAGGCTTCTGCAGACTGACACTTTTGTCACAATGTTCAAAAACGGATCTCCCATGTGATTGCACACCTGAGATGAGACACAAAGGATCAGAGATGAGACACAAAGGATCACCCTCATTTTCACAGAATATTACACGTGACTGTAATGACTGTACAGCATGCTCTGTCAAAGCTTTGTCTCTCACTTGCTGAGTCCTAAAATGAGGAAGCTCCTTCTAATTACCCTTGCCATCTGTTCCTAAGCAAAATTACCCTTCCCGCCCTACTTAAATTGTAATCTCCCTCTCTCTCTCCTGAACCTATACATCTGCCCATGGATCATATCACCAATGAAGACATGGAGGTCAAAAGTGTCCCATAAACCTCTCCCTATTCCATCTCTGTCACTAGCATACTATCTCTGTTACTAGCATTTTAGAAAAGGGCTGCGTTTGAAGGAAGTCATATCACCTGTTTAGTTTACAGCTGCTGTACAACATTTTAAGGGAGTATGGCCGGAAACTAACTAAGTCACCCAGTTGTGGATCACACTGCGGAGCATTGTGTGGTGTGGTGTAGCTGTTGCTTCAAACATGGTTGCTCTTAGATATGTACAATAGTAGTTTCATCATGAAATTATAATGAAATCCAGACCTTTAGCTGCTTACAGGCATTGATAAATATCAACGGGGGCAGTTGATCTTGCAGCTCTCGAAGAATGAAATTATAATGAAATCCAGACCTTAAGCTGCTTACAGGTGATGATGTTATACTTCCTATGTTTATGTTCTGTGTTCCATCACCAGAGCACAGTTTGCTTAAAATTTTAGAGGTATTGCTTTATTTAATGAGAAATTCGATTATAATAGCAGTTTAATCTCTTTCCTGTCACTTGATTGCATTTGGAGAGGGAGAGTGGCCGATCCCCCATTACTTTGTGTTGTGATGTGGCTGTATGTCGAGTAGCACATCAGCTCAGTACAACTGGGCCAGTGCAGTATTGGAGACAACTACACAAATAAATAATCTGAGTATAATAACAGCGTTTAGTTGAACACTCAGACAGAACTCTGGTACAAATGGACACAAACAGCACTTCTTGGAGCAGGTGACCTCGAATAAATAAGTCAGTACAAGCCTGATAGTGCTTCTTAAAAGTTCATATCTACCAAGTTATATTCTGAGATGACTTCCTGGAGGTCCACTGTACTGGTGGTGGTTCCACTCTCCATTGACTGCTGTAGATGGTAGCTCACTGGTTTCTTAGTGTGATCTCCATCCATGGACTGGTCATGTTGTGGATTGAGCATAGATTGACTGTAGAAGCCTGGCAGCACTGGTTATTTTATAACACTGATGAATAAACTCAGTCCTCACGATTGGCAGCTGTCAGCCAGGATAACTAGATGCTTGCTCATTGTCCTTCCATGTAATGTGGTGTCATCCAGTGGGCAATTGGCATACATGGAAGACGTGGCAACATAGTGCCCCCTTGGGGCAGCTGTTTGTAGCAGTCTTGCTGAATGGCTATGCGTGCTGATTATGCAACCAGTGACACTTCTCTGTACAAAGGGATATTGTCTGGTGGGCACCGGAGGACGTAACATGTTGCTTCTTAACCTTTTTTGGTGTAGTCTGCGCACACACACACACACACACACACACACACACACACGTGCGCGCGCGCTCACAGACTACACCAAAAAAGGTTAAGAAGCAACATGTTATGTCCTCTGGTGCCCAACAGACAATATCTCTTTGTACAGAGCAGTGTCACTGGTTGCATAATCAGCACGCATAGCCATTCAGCAAGACTGCTACAAACAGCTGCCCCAAGGGGGCACTATGTTGCCACGTCTTCCATGTGTGTGTGTGTGTGTGTGTGTGTGTGTGTGTGATAATAATAATTACCATTTGATGTGTGATCTCAGTGGATTTTTCTTATTCAGAACTAGGTTCAGCACAGATGCATATTGTTTCTGTGCCATATTATATGTTGTATCACTTTGTTTTAGCTCCTCAACAGAAATTGCACCATATGGTGGCTATATATGACGTTGACGTGATTGATTACTGTCAGTGTATTTTTTTCTGTGCACACTTGGAAAAAAGTAATTACCTTTGCAGATGAAGTATGAAAACATATAAATTGCAAAAGTATTTTTGATAAAATCTTCGCTCTAATATATATAGAAGACCAGAATTAGAAAACTTCTGATGTTGTATTTTGCCTACATTTGCTGTAAAATAAAATATTTTATGGAAATTGAATTTCATTTTGGTTCTATTGCAGGAGTGTCCATTGGAAGTTTAATTGGAGGTGTACTGATAGATCAGTATGGTGGAGCAGATACTTTTCTTATATTTGGTATAGGTTCACTGATATGCTTCGTTTTGCATGTAATAGTTCAGTTCTGGCTGGGAGGAAAGTCAGACAAACTCCCTGAAATTGGAGGTGAGTGACATGTTGATATGTGATACCAGTTACAGTAGAAAAAAAGTAATCATTTAAAAAAATTCCTTGGTGACTTTTTGTCATCCTTTAATGGAGCCTTCCAAAATGATTACAGGTAGTATTTGCATCAGAGTGGCACTAAATATTTCAGTTGTGTGAAATACCATGAAGTAGAGCTTTATTTGAAGGAAAATATATTGATTTATAACAATGTAATATATGTCATGATTTATGTAACCATTGGTTCTTGTTGATTAGAATTTAAGTCAATCTATGCAAGTGTAATGTAGCATCAACATTTTGTACTGCTGGATGTCTTTCATATCAAAAAATCCCTCTCTTATTCTGATATTAATCAAGGTTCTTTTCTTACTAAAGGATTTAATTACTTCCTTTTCAAGGGAGCCCAACAGTATTGCATACATTTGTCCCTGTTACTAATGTTTTGTTATAAAAATGTACTGAATTGATTCATCTTGTCCTAGCCATGGAATATATAGCTACATTCAAAAAACAGATATGTCACCTATGGTAGCCAAATAATTTCTTCTTAATTGCTATCATCAGGAACACATTATGTATGAAATTCCTTTTGAACTAATAATTTTACTTTATTCTAGTAACTGTTTTTGTGCAGCTGTGTTTTACTTACTGCCAACTGCAAGCTTTATCTTCTATTGCTCTGTCTCTTCAGTTTTTTAATGTTTTGGTAAAATAGCTCCTAGTTTTTTCTATCCATTGTATTATTGGCCAAGATCCCATTATTATATAATATTTTTGTGTCCAGCAAGTAAAAATGTGTGTGTCTACTTCCTTAATTTCATATTTTTAAGGGAAAAGTCATTTGTGAATTTATAGCTACAGTAATTACAACCTCTGTTCAGTACCTTATATTCATCACCTGCAACTTGTATGCAACATCTGTCTGGTACATAGTAGTTCTATGGCTTTGTCTAGTTCTTTTTTAACCATCTTTTTGTCCTTAAAGTAAAATGTGTAACATGTAATGTATTACTTAATGGATATTTTGCAGTTTTTAAAGTACTGAAATGCTTAAATACACGGGTAGCTCTGAAGATTGCTCCCTGTACTACAATTCAAGATGTGCGGTTACATGACAATATTTTTTTTCCCACATGATTTTACTTTTACATGACCTTCACTGTATCTGAAGGATAATATTCCTACAAAAAACTGTCCTCAGTTTGAAGGTTGGTTTGAACAATACAATGCATTGCTAGATATTATCCAATTGGTCATGACATGCTGTTGCCTTCATGCAACCAGCCAGTTATACACACAGTTTTACATAGAGTCCGAATGGCAGTGAAACTTGGAATTTTTTAAGCAAATCATTGTTGGAAGGGGAAGAAATGATAAGTGATAGAAAAAAATCCCAGGCCTTAATAAATATTGCTCTGGATCTTTGGATTTGTAGTTTGACTCTTAGCCACTTAGCCATCAAGCGACATGGTGAAAACAAGCTACATGGAAAAATTTTAATTGTAAATGGGTTTTCATTCAAATGGAATTCTGCACGTACTGACACATTCCTAAATTACACAAATGAAAAATTAGCACTCCTTTAGAGTTGTCCCACATGAATAAAGTTTTATTCATATGTTGTATTGATTATAGAATTACATGTCATATTTACAGGATAATGCACCATTAGAGAGATTATCTTGAAGAGTATTTCTTACATAGCCTGCTCTAGCAGCAATGCTGTCCTGTAATCATGCATAGACGGGGTGTATACTCCTCTGGAGAAATGTGGGAATTTTTTTCATCTGAGAAAATCCTGAGATTTTCAGGAATTTTATATTGGTTTAGTTTTCAGTTAAATTTTTCTGATTCCAGCCAGTAAGAACTGATATTCCAACAAAGAATTTTGCTTTAGCCACCTACTGCAGAATAATATTACAGCAGTAAAACATAAATGAGAGAATAACACCAAAATAAAATGTTAGCTGCAAATAAATGTGCCATTTACAAAACAAAACACAATTGTCAGTCAACAGCAAAGTGTTTCAGAAGCATTAAGACAAAGACTACACAGTACTTCATAACAACAAACTGCTTTCAACGAATGTGATGTCACAACTGTTTACATTTATAACAGGTTACAGGAAAGTATTGTGAATGGTGGTTTGAGAAGCATTATTTTAAAGTAAATTTCCTTTTACAAGAGGTGAATTATGTTATGTGAGAGAATATCTGATGACTGTCTTAAATCACAGAGTGTTTGACTGTGTTTAAAAACTTAACACTTTGAGGATCAAACACTTAGAAAAATTTTAGGCCCAGAAAACCAGCCATTTATGCCAGTATTTAAAATTTTACTGGCACATCTGTGTTTGATACATCTTAAAGGGTAACACACACTGAAAAAGACCGGACTTCAAGGTTATTTTTTCGTATTTATTTTGGTTGTTTCATACAGTACAGATTATGCAGTAATGATGGCAAAAAATAATAGGTTGGTGCATAAGTTCAGTGTTTTTGTTTTTCATGTTGATGTTCCCATTGCTATGGGCTTATTTATGGATTCTCATTTTTTTTATTTGTGGTTCACTGTTGCTATTTGAGTTTACATATTGTCATTTTGTCTTTTGGAGATAGTGAGTGGAGCTCTGAACACTAGAAAATGGAGTGCCTAGTGGAGAAATTGGAACGTTTCTGACATATTGTTCTGTTTAGTTCAGTGGAGGCACGACAGCAGCATAGGCTGCCAAAAACATTTGCACCATGTATAGGGATAATTCATTGGACAGAGCACGGCGAGAAAATGGTTTTCTTACATTAAGGAGGATTTCCCCCCCCCCCCCCCCCCCCCATAAGTGACTCTCCACTTCCAGGAAGACATTCAAGGTTTGATGAAGATGGTTTAAATGCATTAATCAACAATGATACACGTCAATGTACTCGACAAGTGACAAATATGGTGAACAGTGAGCATTCCATCTTCGTGAACATTTGCATGCATTGGGGAAGATTCAAAAATTGGGTCTGTGGGTACCACATGCTCTAAGCCAAAATCACAAAAGTCAGCTGGTGGCCATATGCGCATCTCTAATTATTCGTTATCAATTGGCTTCTCACTCCCCATTAAAAGACCTTCATGCATCTGCAAAACATAATGTTATACATCTGGTGGAACACCAGTGATGCGGTAAACTACAATTTACTTCCCTGAGGTGTAACTATCACTATTGTCAACAACTGTCTTGTAGATGAAATCTGAGAATGACAACCAGGAACACTGTGTGAAGTGGTGCTACTCCAGGATATCACCTGTTCTCTGTTGAACAACCTTCAAGGAACTTCTTTTCCAGACGAAAATGCATTCTGAACATGGTGCTGTGAGTTCTTTGCCTACTCTCACGGACTTGATAAGTTACCCCAGCATTGGCAGCCTATTCTAAATAGTGAAGGAGAATATACTATAGATAACTAAAGTGTGTGTTATGTGCATCTGTTGTGTTTATTAAACTTATGGAAAGCACTGTGAACTTAGGCCGAAACCTGACATAATTATCCTTCAAAAAAAGTATGAGGTGAGTTCTTGAGCAATTTAACATGTAATTGGCGTTTCTATAGAAAAAGTTGAAGTGCTCAATAGAACATGTATTCAGCCAGGTAGCCTATGAAATGTTTGGTACACAGCAGTGAAATTTATTATTGTACCTGTCAGAAATATTCAGCTGCTGTAATGTAAGCCGTGCTCTTAGGATCTTGCTTAACCACACCCTCGGAGGAAAAAACCATCAAAAAATTTTTGACAGGGAATATTATATGTGAAAGCTTATCTTTTCTTGTAACACTACTGTATGTATGTTAACTGAAACCATTAACTTGTGTGTTCACACTACCTAACAGTGATATTACTGTTGGCTGACTACATCATGTGTAATATCTGAATAATTGCTGTAATTAGATGGAAAGATCAAGTGACACGAATTATGATCTGTTGCTAAAGGCATGTCACACAGCACAGTCTTGATTTCAGTGCTTTGAAAACTATCGTGCTGTATTTGGTGGAATTCAGATTTATTCTTTCGTAATGTTGCAATGCATCAAAGATATATCCAAAATGCATTACTTTTTGCTGGGTTTCATTCCCAAAATTACCGGGAATTTCTGCACTGATGTATAAAACCTTTGCCATACAAAGAATTGATAGATAAGTTTGACACCTCCAAGGGAAAGTATTTTATCACTAGACATGGTAAAAATGTACTTTCACCCGGGGTGTAGTGTATTTTCACCATGGGAAAAGTGTATTTTCACCTGAGAGAAAGTTTATTTTTAAGCAAGAAATATGGGGAAAACCACGGGATTTCCTTTTTTTCTCCCCCCCCCCCCCCCCCCCCCCCCCCCCTCACATATACATCTTGACAGAGACAGTCATTGAGATGTTGTATGTCAGCTTGAGACATATGGTCTCCACTACTTCCACATGTTGTCACAATTAAGTAAGGGATTAAAGTGAGTCAGCTCACCATGTCCCACATAAACTGAACAGGGCATTGTGCTGACCAAATGAGTTGACAAATATCTTCATCATTCATCCCCATTACAGTTGGAGGAAGGCAATGGCAAACCACCTCCACTAGGGCCTTGCCTAGTACGGCGGTACAGGTCTCCCGCATCATCCCCTATGCTCCTCGGAGTATGGGACTTCATCATCATCATCATCGTCTCATGCATCGAGTAATGGGTTAAGTGTGTGCACAAGCATTTTCCTGTTTGAAAACACATCACTCTGACTTTGCAGGAATGGCAGTGGAATTAGTTGGAATGTGTTTTGAATGTGTTTTGCATTGTTCTGTTTCCCTGACGTGACAATTAAGGGTAGGGTCATTGTTGCCTATTGCTTGCCACACTATGATGCCCAGAGTTAGTTTTCGATTTTGTTCCCTGACTCCACTATTTGCCACTCTTGTGGACAACACCACACTCAAACACAACCATTGCTGCTACCAGAGCAGACCTACTCTTATTATTGAAAGCAAGCTTCATGGTGGTAATACGTCATAAGAAATTTGTATGCCATTGCTTCTTCTCCAGTTTCTAGTAAACCATTCCTGGTATTGCAGCTGAGGCTCCCAATCTGTGCTTTTGTCTCTGTGCAAGTCAGTAGTGGCTACTCATCTGATGTGGTGGATTAACTTACCTACTAAATTAAGGGTTCTAACATTCCTTGAGCCAACCCTTAGAAAGCCAGATTTGTTTTTTCTGATGGCATTATCTTTCTGAGTAGTCCCCACCCAGATGTTTGAGCAGGGGACTATTTTACCTCCAGAATGTTTTACCCTCTAGGGTGCCATAACCATTAAAGCACATAGAAGAACTGCATGAGCTCATGAAAAATAGTGACTGTAGTTTCCTCTTGCTTTCAGCAGTCTACAGTACCATCATGTTAATTTGGCCTCTCTATAGACACCTCTCCAACCTGGTTACTTCCACAGCACACCTATTATATTAGGGACTGCACCTAATGTAGATTTGAATTTGACAGTTTCAAGCTGAAGCCTGCCTCATCACTGAAGTTGAACAACAGTATACATAGTGACATTTCATGTAACTTCATCTTTTTCCTCACCTTTATTCCATATCTCCACAGGCTTGACATGTTATTTATTGGATTCGGTAATGTTAGTGCTAGAGAGGGGTCTTTGCCACCTCTTACCCCGCACCCACGCCCCCTTCCCCTCCCCACCCCTGTGTGTGATAGAATTTGTGTACCACAACTGCCTACATCTAGTGTTATCCCATATGAAATTTTGCAAACTTTTTAAAATGTTTGTTTGTTACGTATCTGAGACATGACGTTGTACCAGCCTAGTATTCACCTATTAAGACGTGGGAAACTGCCTAAAGAGCGCATCCAGACTGGCCACCACACTGACCCTCATTGTTAACCCACCGGGCTGATTCAGTCCAGTGGAAGTGTGTCTCCCTGAATCCCGGTAGTGGCTTGCTAAAGCACGTGGTTCTTGTAACGTTACCATATGATGTTTCAAGGTTCTAAGATATTATTATATTACGTGGCAACTCCAGTACCCTGATCTCTCTCTCTCTCTCTCTCTCTCTCTCTCTCTCTCTCTCTCTTTCGGCACTCGGTAACTTTTGCGGGCAAGTGCTCTGCAGATTGAACTACCCAAGTAAGATTTACAACCCATCCTTACCGTCTCACTTGCGCCAGCACCTTGTCTCATACCTGCCAAACTTCAAAGAAATTCACAAGAGAACTTCTGTGAAGTTTGCAAGGTTGTAGATGAGGTACTGGGGAAGAGAGGCTGTGAGGATGAATCGGCAGATGTAGCTCTGTCCATAGAACACTTATGAAATGCTAAGCGTCTGAGTGTGAGCCTTGATGCAGCACACATTTTTAATCTGCCACGTTGTTTTGTATCAGTGTAGTTGTTTCGTATCAGTGCACTCTGCTGCAGAGTGAAAATTTCACTCTGGAAACATCCTCCAAGCTGTAGCTAAGCCATGTCTCTGCAATAGCCTATGTACCAGGAGTGCTAGTCCTGCATGTTTCGCAGGAGAATTTCTGTGAAGTTTGGAAGGTGCAAGATCAGGTACTGGAGAAAGTAAATCTTCGAGTGTGGGTCATGAGTTGTGCTTGTGTAGGTCAGTCGATAGAGCACATGCCTTTAAAAGGCAAAGGTCCCAAGTTTGAGTTTTGGCCAAGTACACAGTTTTAATCTGCCAGGAAGTTTCATATCAGCACGCACTCCATTGCAGAGTGGAAAATTCATTCTGGAAACATGCCCCATCCTTTCTTCCAGGAATGTTAGCCTTGCGAGTTTTGGAGAACAACTTCTGTGAAGTTTGAAAGGTAGGTAATGAGGTATCGGTGGAAGTGATGCTCTGAGGAAGGGTCACGAGTCATGCTTGGGTAGCCGATTTGATAGAGCCCTTGCCCGTGAAAGGTGAAGGTCACAAGTTCATGTCTCAGTCTCGCACTCAGCTTTAATCTTCCAGGAAGTTTCATATAGGTGCACATTCCATTGCTGAGTGAAAAATTCATTCTGGAAACTTGCATAGTTCATTAAGGGTTTTTTGTACCAACTCATGGTGTGTTGGGGCAGTATGGTCGGTTTAATAAACGATAGGAATTGCAGCATTAATCTCAGTATAATAGATCCAGGTTCTATTACAGTGAGTGCAAGCACAAAAATTGTTTGTTTCATGTAGGAAAACATTATTATCTTTCATCATGTTGAATTTAAAGTTTCATAGCTAAATTGTTGGTTCTGCATATTTTCAGAACATGCCCGTAATCTTGTAGAAACTTTATTGGAGACAAGTATTTGGAGTTAGTGACATACTGTTCAGGTTACCGGTAGATCTCAGTGCATGCAATATCCATAGTGTTCTGTGAGCTACAGGTTTCATCTGAATCATACCTAATGGTAAGTCACTTGGGGAGCTCAGTGAATCGTGGATGAATATGGTGTTGGTAAACACAGGGTTTCCAAAGTAGTCACTAGTTAGTGCAGCTTACATACTTGCCTTCTGTGTCTGGGTGAGAACATCCAAACTCTCTTCTTCCAACACTCTACAGCTGTAATAGCTTCGTCGTTGCATAAAAATAGATCTTCCGCGGTGCAAAGAAATTCCATCCTTGGGCATGTGAGCAAATGTTAAATCATCTGTGTTTCCCCACATTCGCATTGATCATCTACAGAGTAGACCAAGTTACCCATGTTTACTTTGCAGGCAGTATTCTGTTACTGTAGTTTCTGAACATCTTTCATCAAGCAATCCTAGACATTATGATGCAACTTTTTACTATTCGGAGTTTGGGGATCTAGACTTAATGTTCTGGACTGCAAGGATGATGAAAACATGTAAAATAAAATATCATAAACTCAAGCCTAGCAGAGAATCAGTGGTGAGAATTGGTGTTTAATTGAGTATTATTTGTTAGCTGATAATGTCTGAGACACATGCCATTCTCCATGTGTGCTGGGAATACCCAGGCAGATTGATCTTTGATGGAACTATTTCTTCCTTAATTGCTTTTGAGAATTGTCTAGTACTTTCACACTGTTTCAGCAGTTTGGGTAGAGTACCAGGGAATGTAAATACCCAACCAGTAAAGTGATTTTAAATGGCCTGTCTCCTGAGAAACTCGTTAGAAAAATAGTTGCAGTAAAATAACAGAACACAGACTGTTCACCAGGATGGCTTTGTATTTGTTTAGAAAGAGAACAATAAATTCAAGAAGTCTCTTTCATACATCAAAACAGTCTGAAGGGACTTGCTGGTACATCAATATCAATGTAGTTCTTGTGAAATAGAACTTTATTAGTATAGACATGGACATTAGACTCAAAAGTAACTGAGAAACTCATAACACTAAATATCTCTTAGAAAGCTGCTGAGCATCTTAAACCTATGTTTTGCCATATCAAGAAAATTGATAGAGGAGTTAGACATATGGGTAAATGGTTAGCTATTTAAAACAGCTGGCTTTGTTATGTCATTTGACACGCCAGTATTTCTAAATCACATAACGGTAGGATTCATCCTCGTTATGGTGAAAGCATTTACAGTTAACTCACACTGATATAAATGTTAACAATTTGGACACATGACACTGACATTTAAGGCAGAGGCAAGTTTAACAAAAGTGACAAAGCTACACAAATCTACTAGTTGTTCATCTTTATAAGTGTGCATAATTTGTTCTGGAAATCACACTATCCTTTGGACTGTTTCTCTCCTACAGCTTGAAAAATAAAAATGCAATAGATCAAACTGACAATGGTAATAATATTGTAAAAGAGTAGTTGCAACTCACCATATAGTGGAGATGCTGAGTCGCAGATAGGTACAACAAAAAGACTGACACAGAATGTGCTTTCAGTCAACAATGCCTTTGTCGAAAATAGACAGAGAGCGTGCGCACGCGCACTCAAACACTCGTGTGTGTGTGTGTGTGTGTGTGTGTGTGTGTGTGTGTGTGTGTGTGTGTGTGTGTTTTGTCTGTTTTTGACAAAGACCTTGTTGCCCGAAAGCTTATTTTGTGGCAGTCTTTCTGTTGTGCCTATCTGTGACTTAGCATCTCCGTCATATGGTGAATAGTGACTATCCTTTTCATAATATTGTTACATTTCATCCTAGATTTTCCATTGTCTGACAAGGGGAATAATATGTACAATCAAGTGGAAAAGGCCTACCATAACCTCCTGCATTTGCTACTTTTATATCGGCTCTTACAAAAATTGTGTCACTACCACTGAAAGAGAAATATTAAAAGAGTCTCAAACACTGTAAACAAAGTTCAAAACACAACTTCCCTTAGTAGTCTAATATTGATTCTACTGCAGAATCTGTGAAATGTGATGTCTGCTTGAAGGAACCATCCAAGCTCTTGGCCAGTCACTCAAATGTTTCATGATCGTATCAGAAAGGTAAAAAGAAGGAAAAACCTCACAAACTGTCTGCCATACTCTAACAGAATTAAAGAGTTCGAGATTCAGGAGGAGGAATTTAAATATGTCACAAAGTAAAGACTTTTGTTTGTAGGGATGACTATCTCTGTAAGTGGCAGATACTTTTCCTCACCGTTTCCTCTCTAGACCAGCTTACATGCAATTGCTGTTCTAGAATATATAGGTAACTATTTCCTCCTAATATCTTATTATCTACCCTTCATGAAATTTCAAATCTAGGCCGAGAGATTTTGATCGTCTCACACAGCCTCCTCCACTGTTTGTCTTCGGCCATTTATCCTTTATGGAGATTTAAATCTACATAATATGTCATGGATCTCTTCTACTGGCCAATCAGTGTTTTAAACATGTGGGAGATTCGTCTTGCTGAACACAAAACAAAGCATTCAGATTTACACTTACATACATACTCTGCAAGCCACTCTACTGTGCATGGTGAAGGGTAATTTTCCAGTGGCGGTCATTCCTGTTCCACTCATAAATGGGACAAGAAAAAATGATTTCTTGTGTGCCTCTGTAGATGTCTTACTCAACCTAATTTTGTCTTTACACGAGATGAACTTTGAAGGCATTTGGTCTGTAGTCTGTTGCAAATGCTGCTTCTCTAAACTTCCTCAGTGGCAAAGATTGTCTTCTTTACTCTAAGGATTCCCGTTTAAACTCGTAGAATATTTCCATATCTCTCTCATAGTCGTCAAACTGATAAGTAATAAATCTAGCAACATGCCTCTGAATTACTTCAATGTCATCTTTTAATTCTATCAAGTGGTGATCCCAAACATTTGAGCAATTCTCAAAAATGGGTTGCACAAGCATTCTACACAGTCTCTCTTTTATAGGGGCACCACACTATGCCAAATCTATTCCAATAATCCATAGTAGGCCATTCACTTTCCCTACAGCTGACTTTATCCACTGGTTCCATTTCATCTCAATCGACAACATTATACTTAGATATTTATTGACAAGTGGCACTTGTCATTGCAAATTTTGTTTTCCTCTCAGACGTTAAGTCTCATTTGATGCAATTTATCTTAGCTTTCATATGCTTCAGTTGTGAATCTGATTGTGCTAAGTATCAATGCTGGTTAGTACTGCCATCCAAGAAAACCTGTGTTAAGTTGATGTTGAACTTTAGCAGTTGTGTGGAGAGAAAGTTTAGCAGGTGCGAAATGGCTAGTTCTTCACATACAGTCCTTTCTGAGGAAGGGGTTGTAGAGTTTTTACGGGAATCTCTTAAGTGAACATGAGAGTGACAATGATTTTGATGAAGATGGTAATTCATTTGTAAACAATTCGATTGAAAATGGTGATGAAAATTGTGAAAGTCATGTGATTCAGCAGAAGATTGATGGAGAATGTGGAGCAACAATGACTGAATATACATATTTTTCTGGTTTTATCACTGAAACTAGTAATGTACTATCATAAGTAAGTGGTTTCTTTCAGTTAATATTTACAGACAACCTATTTCAACAAATAGCAGACAAAATGAATAGGTATGCTACAGTAAAAGTAGGGAAGGTGACACTACTTCCACAACATTCTGTGTGGAGAAACATTACCATGGAAGGAATGGAATGCTTCCATTGTGTGTTATTGAATATTGCATCACAAAAGTGTAAAAACTTGCAGGACTATTTTTCAAGAGAATTGTTACAACTGCCTTCTTTTCAGACTGCTTTAGCCATAGACAATTTATGGAAATTTTCTGGGTACTTCATGTTTCTAATCTGGAGAACGCTACACTGTCTACTCAGGTTCAGTCACATCTGAGTAAAGTGAAAAATGTTTTGGCGTATTTTCTGGCAAGTTTCTCGAAATCTAAAGACCTTATAAGTATTAAGCTGCTGATGAACCTACAGTATCATTCAAGGGTTGTGCAGTGCTCAAAATTTACAATCCTCAAAAATTAACAAAATGGGGACTCAGAATTTATGTAATTTTGGATACATCAAACAGTTATATTTGCAGTTTTGTATATTATTTTGGTGCATTGATTTGTCCAGACTTGAATTTTTCTGAAAGCGTAATTCTTGAGTTGCTGGATATCAGAAATTCTGCAGGGCAGTCAGGGTATCTGTTGTAAACTGACTGTTTTTGTACAAGTGTCACATTAGCTGCAGAACAGTTGAAACAGAATGTGCATCTCACAAGAAAGGAGTTCTTTGTCTTAAGAAGCATGAAGTAAAATGCTGCTGGAATAACAAAATCATGGTTCTGGCATGGCAGGATAAATTAACTGTTCTCATGGTTTCTAGAAGAATAAATAACTCAGTGTCACTTATAGAAAGGAGGAAAGGGAAGGGAAGGGAAGGGAAGGGAAGGGAAGGGAAGGGAAGAAATAATGAAACCAAATGTGATTATTGATTATGCATCGATGATGGGCAGAGTTGATTGATCTGACCATTTTATTTCCAGTTACAATCTTGTAATGGAAGAGTCTCAAGTAGTGGCGAAAACTGTACTTATGGTGATTGGAGGTAGGACTTTTAAACAGCTATTTGTTTCACAAGAATCAGTGAAAAAACAACTACTTTACAGTACTCTCCACAAAGAATCCCATAAAAATATTATAACAGACTTAATTGATGAAGAAAGAAGACAAGGACAGAAACAGGGAAGTTATTCAACTTCTGAGGATGAGGAACGATTATATGAAAAGTTGCACATTACCAATAAACACAGAAATTGTGCAATGTATTTTGGCAGAAAAAAGAAAGGCGGCTGGTGAGAAACCATGTAGTAGTGTGAAATATGCTCATGAAACCCAACTTTCTTCTGTGAAGAGTGTTGCAAAAAATATCAGACAAGGAAAACTTTAGTTTTTTGATGCGTATGTAAATATATTTGAATGTAAGAGCACATTTATGTTTTAATGTATAACCTAATTGTTGGTCAATGGTTTCATTGTTTCAACAAAGAGACTCGTGCAAGTCTCTGAGGTGCACTTGCTGCGCAGACACGGCAATTTAGATACACTAGACTCTTGCTAATCCGACCATTCCTTGCACATATGAGTGCTGGATTGATGGAAGTGCCAGATTGTTGAGAATCTCGTAAATGTAGTTTAAAACATAGGAATTGTACTCCATTAAATCCAAAGATACATTCATTCTCACAGAAAACTTAGCCATTGAGTGTGTACATGTACAGGTAGTATCACTATGAAACATGTCCTAAAATTTTAGTTGTTGCAATGATGATGTGCAATCACAGTATGCTTTACCACACAACAGGTTTACAAGCATTACAATGGTACTGCATGTTTCTGAGTGTTGCATAATGTACTCCAGGAAGATGTCTACAGCTTCAGCACCAATTATGTGAGATATATTTATGTTCTCTGCTCCTTTATCATCTTCATCGCTTTCATCCTAACTTTCATGTAAGCTTTTGTTCATCTCTTCGTCTGTTAAAGTTTGGTCATAAGTAATTGCTCATCCAACATTGTACTCAGCAGCAGTGGCTTTCTGCCTATGTCTAATTTAGGATTTTTTGAGTTTATGCTTGGTTTAGCATAATGTGTTTCCTTTCAGATTATATAATACTGAACCGTAAAGAAAGCCACAATTGCATACATGTATAGTATTGTTTAACATTGTAATGAATTAACAACATTTTTCTACATAAGAATTCATGATTGCAAGTGTCATTTCTGCTTGAACAACGTTGAGGCTGGATGTGGCCTGGACTACTGAGAGCCAGTTTAGTGAGAGTTTAGTGTAAGAGCACACAGAGATGCCCTTTGTCTGCAGTACAACATGCAAAGGGTTAATCAGTCTGACTGAGTCAAGCAGTGTACTATTAATACAGTATTCAAACATTGCAGGACTGTCTCGTTTACTCATCTGCATTAACTTAAATTAACCCACATTTAAAGCAAGCTGTCATTCATTTGGCCAAATAAAAATTCTGTCAAAGTCATCCTGAATTCCCCTAAAGTCACTCAAATTACTTTTTCTCCAAACCAGGCTAGACCAACCTTGCTTCTAATAATATCCAGATGATCACTTACTGTCGTTGTAGTCTTCAGTCCGAAGACTGGTTTGGTGTAGCTCTCCACACTACTACATCCAGTGCAAGCCCCTTCATCTCCATATAACTACAGCAGCCTAAGTACTTTCAAACCGGCTTGCTGTATTCATCTCTTGGTCTCCCTCTCCCTACACTTCCCTCCTATTCTAAACTGGTGATATCTTTATGTCTCAGAATGTGTTCCACCAAGCAGTCCCTTCTTTTGTCAAGTTATGCCACAAATTTCTTTTCTCCCCAATTCTATTTATTTCATACTCATTGGTTAAAAGATCTACCCATCTTATCTTCAGCACTCTTTAAGTAGCACCACATTTCAAAAGCTCTGTTCTCTTCTTGTCTGAACTGTTTATAATCCACATTTCACTTCCAAACAAGGCTACACTCCACACAAATACCTTCATAAAACACTTCATAACACTTCAGTTTATATTTGATGTTAACAAATTTCTCTTCTTCTGTAAAGCTTTTCTTACCATTGCCAGTCTACATTTTATATTATCTCTACTTTGGCCATCATCAATTATTTTACTGCCCAAATAGCAAAATTCATCTACTACTTTTAGTGTTTTGTTTCCGAAGATAATTCCCTCATTTAATTCCCTGATTTAATTCTGCTACATTCCATTACCCTCGTTTTGTGTGTCTTAATTTTCATCTTACATCATACTTTCCAGATGTAGTCAGTTCTCTTCAGCTGCTCTAGTAAGTCCTTTGCTGCCCCTGACAGAATTACATTGTCATCAACGAACCTCAAAGTTTCTGTTTTTTCTCCCTGAACTGTAATTACTTCTCCAAATTTTTCTTTGGTTTCTTTTACTGCTTGCCCACAAACAGATTGAATAACATTGGAGATTGTAACCACAACCCTGTCTCAATTCCTTCCCAGCCGCTGCTTCCCTTTTTACACACCTTGACACTTATAACTACCGTCTGGTTTCCGTTCAAGTTTTGTAAAACATTTTGCTCCCTGTATTTTACTCCTGCTACCTTCAGAATTTCAAAGAGAGTATTCCAGTCAACATTGTCAAAAGCTTTTGTTAAATCTACAAATGCTATAAATGTAGGTTTGCCTTTCCATCACATATCTTCTAAGATAAGTCATAATATTTTTACATTTCCATGGAATTCAAACTGATCTACCCCAAGGTCAGTTTCTACCAGTTTTTCCATTCTCTTATAAATAATCTGTGTTGGAATTTTCCAGCCATGGTGTATTAAGCTGATAGTTCAGTAATATTCACACCTGTCAGCAAGTGCTTTCTTTGAAATTAGAATTATTACATTCTTCTTAGAGTCTGAGGGCATTTCAACTGTTTTGTACATGTTGCACACTATGTGGATAGTTTTGTTATGGCTGGCTCTCCCAAGGACGTTAGCAATTCTGAGGGATTGTCCTCTATTCCTGAGGCCTTGTTTCAACTTAGGTCTTTCAGTGCTCTGTCAGATTCTTCTCACAGTATCGTATCTCCTATCTCATGTTGTTCTACTTTCTCTTTCCTTTCTATAATATTGCCTTTAAGTTCATCTCTCTTGCATAGACCATCCATAGACTCTTTCCACCTTTCAGCTTTCCCTTCTTTGCTTATTAATGGTTTTGCCATCCGAGCTCTTGATATTCATGTAGCTGTTTTCACTTCTCTATACATATTTTTAATTTTCCTGTAGGTGGTAGGTATCTATATTTCCACTACTTAAATATATTTCTGTGTCCTTACATTTGCCCTCTAACCATTTGTGCTTGGCTGTTTTGTATTGGATTCTCTACTGTCTTCACTATTTCATCTGTCAAAGTTACCCTTCACCTTATATCGAATTCCTTTCTCCTCTCTCAGTCAACTGATGCCTAATGCCCCCTTCAAAACTCTCAACAAACTCTGATTCTTTTTAACTTACCCAGGTACCATTTCATTAATATCCTACTTTTTTGCCATTTCTTCTGTTTTAAAGTACTGCTCATAACCAATAAATTGTGGTCAGAGTCCACATTTACTGCTGCAGATGTCTTGCAGATCAATTCCACATATATAGTCTTCTTCCATGAATCTTAAATCAAATTCCTACTGTTGAATATCAATCCTCCATCATAATTAAAATTTCCTTTACCTTACCTATCTGAATAATTTCTTTTATCTTATCATATATTTTTTTCAATCTCTTCATCTTATGCAGAGCTAGTTGGCATACAAACTTTTACTACTCTACTTTGTGTATTTTCTTGGCTAAGATAATGCATTCATGATGCTGATCATAGAAGCCAACCCTGATTCCTATTTTCTTATTCATTATTAGACCTGCTCCTGTGTTACTCATATTTCATTTTGTATTTATAACCCTGTACTCACCTGACCAGAAGTCCTGTTCATCCTACCACAGAACTTCACTAATCTCACTATCCATTTTCCTTTTTGCGTGATGATGACATACCCTTAGCCCCACCTAGAGATCTGAATGGGGAACTATTTTACCTTCAGGGAATTTTCCTGAAAGAGCATGCCATCATCATTTAATCAATTTCTGACTCCCATGATGAAGTCTAATGGAAGCTGTAGCAGAGATGTAAATGCTAGTGCGCATACACTGCTGAATCGTTAAACCTTTATAGGTGACGCAGCGGTCAAGTCACATGTTGAACCACATGTGCACTGCCTCAATGTGAGCAATAAGGCAGTAGCAATCAGTGAGAAGTTTTTGTTTCAAGCTGACATTGTTGTAAGGATGCGACAGAGTTGCAGAAAGGTGCAGTAGTGTTTGGCTATGCCCATAGACATATGCTATTTGAAGTTGCTGGATTTTTTAGTGTTTCATGTCAGTTCTGTTCAACATGTCTATAAGCAGTGGCTATCAAACACAACATTAGAATTGTGTTCCAGAAAAGATTCTGACTAACAGGGATCGGTGATATGTTTCATGGGTTGTGACTCAAAATTGCTTCCAAACTAGACAGGAATTGCTGCAGGCTGTGAATTAATGCCCATCCCAAGCTGTTAGTGGGAGAACATTGGGACAAAAGTGCATGCCTCGAACATTTGGAATCTGTCACCTTGCCAGAGGCAATTGTTCACACAGGCACATAAAGATGATAAAAGCAAAGTTCATCAGTCTGAAAGAATATGACCTTAACACTCCAGCATCTTGTTACATCTTGGTTGGCCTGCAAAGTAACCTGACTTGAATCCCATAAAAAATCTGTGGGACATGTTGGAACTATGGGCAAAAGGTCAACATCAACACCCCTGCAATTTGGTGGAATTGGATGTGATGCACCTGAACAATCTTGTGGATTCACTTCCTAACTGAATCCAGGTGGTTATCAAGTTCCAGAGTGGAATGTTATTAAATTATGCTTGTAATGAATCCTCTAGGGCTGACCACTTTTTTGTCCGGTGAGCTTATATTCTTCGGTATACTAATATAGGTTGAATTAAGCCTTGTTTTTTTGGAGTTGTTAATACAAATTTTGTTGAAGCCAAGTCAAAAGCTCCCTCAAAATATATCTGTCCCACACAGAATGGTCATTCCTACCTTATGCTCTGTTCTATTGGTTTGCTTGCCTTGCGAAACACAGTTTGTTTTTTTGTCTGATTAAAGTGAGTTTCTTTCTATGCAGTTGGTGATACTTTGAGTGAATATCGTGTTCATTATTTAAAAGAAGGTGATAATTCTGTAGTTATTTGTCTTATCTTTTATGTTTCACATAATGAAGAATAAATTCACACTGTTGCAATTTTGGAGAATTGTCATGTTCTGCAGATATTCAATAAACAATTTTGTAAGTTTCTTTGTTACCAACTTTAACCATTTCTATTGAAATACCATCATCTTCAGGCACATTTCCTTTCTTCATATCTCCTAAATGATACGTTTTCCCAAAATATTTCAGAAGTAATGCCCTTATTAATTAAATATTATAATATCTTATTAATAACTGTTATATAATTTATTGTATTTTAATAGAAACAATGTACCTGGTGCATCACATTTTAATTGCAAAAGGGTTGCTTGTCTGAAACTGCTGTTCAGACATTAACTCGCCAAAAGTGGCAAACCTTAAACAACAAAAATGTCACTGGTTATTATTTTTTGTGTTGTGTCCAAAATATTTGATTGTGCAGATTATGATACTCCCATAGAAAAGATTAAATTCTATGGTATCAAAGGCACTACAAGCAACTGATTTGAAAAGTTCTTGACAGAAAGGTGCTGACAGTGGTGTGATGAATATTCAAGCAATTACAATGGAATAAAAAATTGGTGACTGGAGAAAAACAACTTATGAAATCCCATTGTGGTTGGATTCACTCTTATTCCTTATAATTGTGAATGACCTTTTACTTAACATATACCTAGAAGAGTTGGCACGTTTTTTGGAGATAACACACGTTATAAATAACTCTGGGAAAGAGACAGCATCAGAAAAATTTTAACAATGCTGTATTAAAAATCAAAGAAAAGTGATGATCAGAAAGTGAAAGCTAAAAATATAGACCACATCCCTAGAATTGTCTTCGTATGCATGACGGAGAGGGTCAGACACTATGTCATTGCTTAAACTGCACAGTAATTACATTCAGGGAGTGGAATATTGAGCCATGGTGCACCCCTTATGAGCATCTTTGGCTGCTTTATTAGCCACTTCTGAATTCACATCCAGATATGTTAATTCTGAAGATGGCAGGAGATGATTTTAAGTTTCTTGATATAAGCCTTTCACCAATGTCACAGAGCTTTCTGCTCTTACTCCAGGAACCAATAATACACAAACCATTTAGTAACTTTTTCTATTTTATCTTGATATATGTTAATAAATAATTTTTGGTGACAGAGTTCAGTCTTATGGCCAACTTATGTATTTTTACGATGTTCTGCAGCACTGACTGGATGAAAGGCATGGGATTATTAACAACAGTTTTGTACATCGAGATGTCTGATAGCTGCAGAAAATCCTGTAAAACCTGGACTCCTTGCAGACATTCTCAAATGCCTCTATAGAACCCCACCTGCACTATACAACCCCACCTTCTATCTACTTTCCAAAATACACAAGACAATCAAACCAACCATCCAATTGCAACAGGCTTCAAACCATGTACCATACATATCTCAGCTGCAGTGGACCATCGTCCTATCCTACACTGGAGATACAATCCACTTCTGGGACACCTCAAATAAATCACCATCCTTTCCTTCAGAATCTACCTTGTCACCAACAAGGGGGTCGTACTCTACAGCAACATCCCACATACACTTGAGGTCTAAACCCTAAAACACTCTCTCTCCAAACACCCATCTGAAAGTCACAAAAACCTGATGTATAGTCACCCCAATTAACTTCATCTTTATCCATAATAATTCACATCTGACGGCTGAACCTACAAATAAATTAAGGGGGACGTATATGGAAACCAATTTACCAGCCTTTTCATAAGCCTCATGGGAAAGGCATTCCTCAACGCTCACGAGTTGCCACTTCCCTGGCTCGGTACAGATTTCTTGCTGATAACTTTATATTCTGGAGTCATGGTTAATGACAAGTTAACAGCAACTTCTTAACTCTTCTTCCCAACTCAGATTCACCTACTCCTTTCCCAGATGCAAAGCCACATTCCTTGACACTGAACACCATCTCACTGTAACTTATATCTGAAAATCAGCCCATACAAAAAAGCTATAAGCAACATTCTCTTTCTTTTGAGAGCTGCCACCACTCCACACCAGACAGTGTCTTCCACACAGCCTCGGCACCCATGGTAAATGTATCCCTCTACACCTGTCCCAGCAACCTCTTTCAGGCTGCCTTCTGTCCTTGCTAACTCAAAGAACCTACTCACAAACAAATCTCCTAGATAGCCCCCACCTCACAGCAAACACCTCTCAGCTCATCACTTCTCAGTCACACAGCATCGAAGTTCCCCTGCTCTTGGTCCTTCATCCTCTCAGTAAGCCCCGGTGCTCTCATTCCCCCCCCCCCCTCCCCCTGTCCCAACCTCTTGGACCCCCCCTCCCCCTATCGCAACCTCTCCGTCCCCCCCTCCCCCTGTCCCAACCTCTCGGTCCCCCCCCACCCCCTGTCCCAACCACTCGGTCCCCCACTCCCCCTGACCCAACCTCTCGGTCCCCCACTCCACCTGTCCCAACCTCTCGGTCCCCCCCCCCCCTCTGTCCCGTCCTATCGGACCCCCCTCCCCCTGTCCCAACTTCTCGGTCCCCCCCCCCTCGGTCCCCCCCTCTGTCCCGTCCTATCGGACCCCCCTCCCCCTGTCCCAACCTCTCGGTCCCCCCCCCCCTCTGTCCCGTCATCTCGGTCCCCCCCCTCTGTCCCGTCATCTCGGTCCCCCCCCCCCTCTGTCCCGTCATCTCGGTCCCCCCCTCCCCCTGTCCCGTCCTCTCAGCCCCCCTCACCCTGTCCCGTCCTCTCAGCCCCCCCTCACCCTGTCCTATCCTCTCGGCCCCCCCTCCCTCTGTCCCGTCCTCTCGGTCCCCCCTCCCTCTGTCCCGTCCTCTCGGTCCCCCCTCCCTCTGTCCCGTCCTCTCGGTCCCCCCTCCTCGTCGCACATCTCTGTACCGTGCCCCCCTGTCCTCTCGGTGCCCCCCTGTCCTCTCGGTGCCCCCCTGTCCTCTCGGTGCCCCCCTGTCCTCTCGGTGCCCCCCTGTCCTCTCGGTGCCCCCCCTGTCCTCTCGGTGCCCCCCTGTCCTCTCGGTGCCCCCCCCGTCCTCTCAGAGCCCCCCCTCCCGTCCTCTCGGTCCCCCCTCCCCGTCGCGCCTCTCTGTACCGTGGCCCCCCTGTCCTCTCGGTGCCCTCCCCGTCCTCTCGGTGCCCTCCCCGTCCTCTCGGTGCCCTCCCCGTCCTCTCGGTGCCCCCCCCCCCGTCCTCTCGGTGCCCCCCCCCCGTCCTCTCGGTGCCCCCCCCCCCCGTCCACTCGGTGCCCCCCCGTCCACTCGGTGCCCCCCCGTCCACTCGGTGCCCCCCCGTCCACTCGGTGCCCCCCCGTCCACTCGGTGCCCCCCCGTCCACTCGGTGCCCCCCCGTCCACTCGGTGCCCCCCCGTCCACTCGGTGCCCCCCCGTCCACTCGGTGCCCCCCCGTCCACTCGGTGCCCCCCCGTCCACTCGGTGCCCCCCCGTCCACTCGGTGCCCCCCCGTCCACTCGGTGCCCCCCCGTCCACTCGGTGCCCCCCCGTCCACTCGGTGCCCCCCCGTCCACTCGGTGCCCCCCCGTCCACTCGGTGCCCCCCCGTCCACTCGGTGCCCCCCCCGTCCTCTCGGTGCCCCCCCCGTCCTCTCGGTGCCCCCCCCGTCCTCTCGGTGCCCCCCCCGTCCTCTCGGTGCCCCCCCCGTCCTCTCGGTGCCCCCCCCCGTCCTCTCGGTGCCCCCCCCCGTCCTCTCGGTGCCCCCCCCGTCCTCTCGGTGCCCCCCCCCGTCCTCTCGGTGCCCCCCCCGTCCTCTCGGTGCCCCCCCCGTCCTCTCGGTGCCCCCCCCCGTCCTCTCGGTGCCCCCCCCCCGTCCTCTCGGTGCCCCCCCCGTCCTCTCGGTGGCCCCCCCCCCGTCCTCTCGGTGGCCCCCCCCGTCCTCTCGGTGCCCCCCCCGTCCTCTCGGTGCCCCCCCCCGTCCTCTCGGTGCCCCCCCCGTCCTCTCGGTGCCCCCCCCCGTCCTCTCGGTGCCCCCCCCGTCCTCTCGGTGCCCCCCCCGTCCTCTCGGTGCCCCCCCCCGTCCTCTCGGTGCCCCCCCCGTCGTCTCGGTGACCCCTCCGTCGTCTCGGTGCCCCCCCCGTCCTCTCGGTGCCCCCCCCCGTCCTCTCGGTGCCCCCTCATCCTCTCGGTGTCCCCCGCCCCCCCTTCTTTCGGTGTCCCCCGCCCAACCTTCTTTCGGTGTCCCCCGCCCCCCCTTCTTTCGGTGTCTCCCGCCCAACCTTCTTTCGGTGTGTGTCCCACGCCCCCCTCCGTCCTCTCGGTGTACCCCGTCCTCTCGGTGCCCCTCGCCCCCCCGTCCTCTCGGTGTCCCCAGACCCCCCCGTCCTCTCGGTGTCCCCCGACCCCCCTCCCCGTCCTCTCGGTGTCCCGCGACCCCCCTCCCCGTCCTCTCTGTGTCCCGCGACCCCCCTCCCCGTCCTCTCGGTGTCCCCCGACCCCCCTGCCCGTCCTCTCGGTGTCCCCCGACCCCCCTCCCCGTCCTCTCGGTGTCCCCCGACCCCCCTCCCCGTCCTCTCGGTGTCCCCCGACCCCCCCCCCGTCCTCTCGGTGTCCCCCGACCCCCCCCCCGTCCTCCTGGTGTCCCCCGACCCCCCCCCCGTCCTCTCGGTGTCCCCCGACCCCCCCCCCCCGTCCTCTCGGTGTCCCCCGACCCCCGTCCTCTCGGTGTTCCCCGCCCCCCCTCCTCTCGGTGTCCCCCGCCCCCCCGTCCTCTCGGTGTCCCCCGCCCCCCGTCCTCCCGTTGTCCCCCGCCCCCCCGTTGTCCCCCATCCTCTCGGTGTCCCCCCGACCCCCCCTGTCCTCTCGGTGTTCCCCCGCCGTCTCAGTCCCCCATCCCCCTGTACCTTCTTCTCTGTCCACCCCCCC
This sequence comes from Schistocerca cancellata, assembly GCF_023864275.1. NCBI lineage: Eukaryota > Metazoa > Arthropoda > Insecta > Orthoptera > Acrididae > Schistocerca > Schistocerca cancellata. The sequence continues at coordinate 426,156,289 of NC_064630.1, read as the reverse complement.
CCTACCCTCTCAGGGTCCCCCCTCACCTTCTCGGTCCCCCCTCACCTTCTCGGTCCCCCCTCGCCTTCTCGGTCCCCCCTCCGTCCTCTCATGGTACCCCACCCCGTCCTCTTCGGTCCCCCCCCCCCCTGTCCTCTTAGCCCCCCCCCCCCCTGGTACCGTCCTGTCAGCCCTCTCGTCCTCCCATACGCCACCTCTCAGATCCCACCAATCAGTCCCCACCTTTCTCTCTTTGACCAATACAATTCACAGTCCAAAGAAAAAAAAAAACCAGTAGTGTCTCTCTTGTAAGTAAGTAAAAGCGTTTGAATGACACAACACATTACTCCTCCAAGCCTGAGACTTTCTCAAAACTAGCTCTAAAACGAGATCACATCTCCCTTGATATTCCCGTATTACCCACTACCTTCAATCTTCCTCCTAATCTTCATAACACCCTTGCCAAACCGTGTGACATTCTCAGACCATTATTCCGACTACAAGGTTTCTACTCCTGCAATAATTCCTGCTGCCGCTTCGTCTCGTGCACTGTCACTGACTCCAGCCCCACTACTGGTAAATCCTCTGATATCAAAGTATGAAAGCAACATATGAAATCACGTGTACTATTTAGAAACATGTGTCCACTTCATGACATTAACTGGTTGGTATGGAGAAGAAGTGTGTTTGTTGCGGACACTCAGTACCCAGTTGCTGAGTATTTTCCATAGCTAGATCCAGGAGATCTGAGTGTTTGTTACACCATGTGGCCATTCGGATTCTCTCACCCCTATTACTTTTCTTAAACTCTAGAGAATGGGTACTTGCTCCACAACATATCTTCAGATATTACCACCCTCTTTTTTTATCTTAACTCCCCCCCCCCCCCCCACTCTCCTCTCTCTCTCTCTCTCTCTCTCTCTCTCTCTCTTTCTTTCTGTTTTTGCTCCTATCTTTTTCTGATTTTACCCTAGTTCTGTTTGAATTATTCGTTACACATTTCATTTCCTCTCCAATTTGTATTTGCTCCTCATTCTACCCCTGTCATAATGTGTCATAATGTCTGATCTGAATTTATCTCTTATCATTTTTGTCCATTGATATGCTTTTATTTGATATGATGGCACTAACTAAATCAGCAGAAAAAGGATTAATACTGCATGTGTTTATTTAAACTAATAGGCATTTAATACCTATCAGGTTGGTCACAATAGACATCCACAGGTTTTTACTTGCTACATTTGTTAATTTAGTCCTGTAATTTGTCAAGAGGTTTCAGTTTGATGCAATACATTTTGTATATTGCCATGCCAAAAGAAAAATGGAGTTAGTTTAGGACTTATTGTTGGACATTCAACACAGCCACTACACCAAACACTTATACTGGAATGTAGATTCCAAGCTGTTCACAGGCATAAAGAATGGAAGGCAATACCATCCAATAACTGATAAAAGTTAAGTTATTGACATATACTATGTGGATAAAATACTGTGGAAAATATTCATGAAGCATAAAAAATTATCACTCAGTCACTGGGTTATAAATAATGTAACACCAAACTGTACGAAATGATCCTTGCCTCTGTCCCCCTCTGCAATATCCCTCCACTGCTAGTAATTATAATTATGCAAGTAAACAACTTCTCACCACAAAATATAGACTTTTCATATTTATGATAATCTTGTATAAATCAGGTCAGTCGTTTTACCTTGCAAACATTGTCTCTCAGTACTTTGATTGATAATGACAGACTTCTGCTGATATGTGGTGGTAAGGTGGTTATCCTGAGTGTAAATTCAGTTCATCCCTCAGAACAATTTCAAAACATTTTCGTGTGATGTGTGTCTATTATTTCTAAGGACTTCAGTTAAACGTTTCCTGAACCACTCTCACATTTTTTCCATCTGTACTTTCAGTGCTTATTGTATCGAGTGATGTACAGACCTTGTATTAATTAGTTTCAGATGGCACCTCACGTCTCCACTTGCATAATAGGCCATTGTATTTACAATGAAATCCCAATTGAATGCACTTGTGTTAAACTGAAAATGAATATTGCACCTTTGCTGATAACTATAACAAAAAAAGTAAATTGTATTGTATGGTTTCTGCCCTTAAAAATGATTTTTGGTAATAAAAGTTGATGAGTAGGATTTTTTCAACTGTAGGATTTTTTAGTAGAAAATGAAGTCTCACTTGCCTGCAATAGGCCCATGTTACACTACAAAATATCTTTATCAAAAATCTTTTGTAAAGGTCAGTTTATGAAATACTTGACATTTCACTGAAACATTTTTAGGATATCTTTCATAAAATTTTAAGTGTGGTCCTAGCTTCTATGAAAGAGTTGTCAAAGATAATTGACAGTGAAATATATAAACCTATGTTTACTCCAGAACAGTTAGTACACTACGATATTAGGACATGTCTGTTATTTTATTCGAGTGTAACTTCTCGAATAAGAAATTACAATAATGGTTTTTCGTATTTTATTAATTACTAGTGGTTTCCTTCATGGAAAATGTTCCCTTCATTTACAGAGCTTCTATACTTTAAGGTAATTGGAGTGTAATAATTAGTTTAGTAACAATAATTTTTTAGACAAATTACATATTTTGTTTACATTTGAAATCCTGATTTACACTGGAAAATGTTCGTTTTTAAGTGGGTCTTAATGGGCTGTTACGTTTCAAATGTTGGCTGGAATTGAAGGAATATTAGCTCTTTCCACTAAGAGAGGCTTCGTAAGAAGCTAAATCTTTCAAGAAAATTCTTCTCATGTTTTTTGGATTTGCCTCATTTGCATGAAAAATTATTTGAGCAATGATTCCTGCTACATCCATTAGAGCACAGAGTACAACCATTGGCCATCTTCTTGTCACCCGTGCAACAGAATACGCACTGCCCAGTTGATCGACTGTATTGACTCCTCCCTTTGTTATTTTGTTATCCAAAACTATCTCTGGTTTACCTGTAGTTTCGTCAGTGAGTCCAAAATTGTGCATAGTTGAAAGGAATATATTGGCCTTGTTTTGTTTCAGCAAATACAAAACTAGCATCATAACATTTTGAAAAGCAAATAAAGAGAAGTGAATAGCCCTACATTTCCCAGGTAAAATTCTTGTGGGGTCTCATGTTGTTTTTGTCAATGTAAAATGCATGTTAGCCACCATATACTTCAATATTATTATTGAAGAAGGTTTTAGCATCCGTTAAAAGAAAAATCTTTATCCTGTACTTCGCTGGTTTGTTCAGGATATACTGAACAAAAGAATGGTGACCCCGGAAAGCTTTCAACTTTTTGTCTGCTGTCACAAATTGTCCCATGCTATAAGCGTTCCTGCAGTTTACCACACAGGCATCCGATATTTGCCTTATTGCAGCAAGTTTATAAGTTACTCTTCTTCTTGCTTTGTACTCTTGTTGTAAAAATGGATACATCAAAAAAGGAACAGAAATCTTCTGTAGCTCATAACAGCTCTCATAATCTCCATACCAGTACCATCAATGACATATGTTTGGTTTGCTTTCTTAGTCCCCATGAGATACAGCAATCCCAGCAATGCCGTTATTTCACACCATGTAGTTTCCTTAGCATCCCTTTTTCTGGAATATTGTTCACATTCGCTCTTAGATTGAATGTATAGGTTCGTGTATTTTACGATTTCTCAATCATTTCCAGCATAAGTATTGTCCATAAAGCCTCTGTTTCACTTGTGACCCCTCTGGCAACACGTGCAGGCCCAGGGAATATTTTAACAATATTCTTTCCTTTTGTTTTCGAAGTCACATTAGGGCACATTTTATTCCATTTACCATTTACATGTTTTGACCCTCCCAATAACAATACCATCAGTGGAGACTGGCTTTTCACAGTCATCACCTGAATCGTGGACTTGATCAGGATCTGAATTGTGGTCACTTCGTGTGATAAATTCCTCTTCGTCTTCAGAGTCATCAATGTTTTCATTGTCTGACACAGTGCTGAACTCTGGATCTTCATTGAGTAACCAATCATGCTCGTTTTCTGTCAGCTTTGATCTTGTCGTGCACAGTGATATACCGCTTATTACGTATTATCTTTGCGGTTAAAAAGGAATGAAATAAAAGTAAAAGAAAAATTACTTACATGACCGGACGCATGGTGTGCTTTGTACTAATAAGGTGACACACGCCAGTTTATTTTAAATTACTGTAGCTCACGTGAACATAAGACAGCACAATTTCTCACTATTCTAGCTGAAACAGTACTGCAAGAATAGGTAGGGCTTGCTATTGTAAAACAGCAATGGAACTGTGCACGACAATGTTATTCGCGCTTGGCACACTCTCTACACAGGCACGCCTGCTCGAGGTTTAAATGGTGAAATTTTCAGTTGCATATTTCTTGCATGACTACTATAATGTTATTAAATGAAACCATAATTCTATTTATATTCAAATTATTCACCTATCAGAGTTACCCAATGCAATCTGAATCTTTTTGTTTTATTTACTACCGGTCTTTGTCTTTTGTTATCTACCAACACACAAGTGTCTTCAAGATATTGTATTTGCAAATTTGCTTTTGTTATTTGTATGATATATTTAAAAATGTGTTTTAAGAAAATATAATTTCTTTAATGAGGTGTTATATCAAGAAGTGGAGTAACAGCAGATAGTCCATCATCACCAGAAAGAATATTGAAGTGGTATGTACTCTTAGTTGTCAGAGCAAGATGGCATGAACATATAGTGTAGCAGGCATGCTGCATGGTAAAACCATTAACCTACTATCAGTCTATCATAGCAGTTGTTTGTATACCAAGGTTTTGCTCGACTTGTTCTTGCATTTAACACAATTTGCTAAAGAAATTCCAAGGCACATTCTTTTCAGAGCAGTTTATGGATTAGGCCATTTATAAGTTAACTGACTTCCTATTCTGGGTTGTGTTCTGTAACTCCATTTGAACCATACATTTTATGGAATCTCATGGCCACTGTGTTTGTGTCAGTAGGGAGAGGGGTTGTTCCAACTTATCAACAAGAAATATATTTCTATAGAAATAATGGAATGAGTGAAACTAACCACTCACCATGAAATGAAATGGAGGTGTTAAACAGTAAATTGGCACATACCCAATAACTGGAATGAGGTAGCTCAGCTTAAATTCCTTTATTCTTCAGTGCACATACAACTATAATGTCAGAGAGCAATAAAAATGAAAATTTTTAAGATTAGCTACAAAGTTCTAGTTCTTGATATATGCCCATCTGTCATTTTAAGGCTCCATTATGTAGTGAATGTTTATCTTTATGTACTCTGTTGCCTTTCTTGTAAAGGCAGCATAGTGCCTTGTATAGTAAATGATGCAAGGTGGCTAGAGAGTAAGAAACTGTGTTTATAACTGAACATGGAAGAATAAATATTGTCATAAAATAATTAAGGAAGAATAACAAGAGGACAGAAAGAATGGTGGAAAATAACCTTCAGTAAGAAAATTCAGTGGTAAGGCTAACATAGTGTTCTCAGATGTAAAACTTACATTCAGGTAAGCAGCTAAGATTTTGATGACTACAAGGCCTGAAGAGGAATATTCTGCAAAGAATGGAAATATTATACATTTATATGGTTGAGTAAAGTCAGGTAATTCAGTGTATCCAGTCTGTCTTTAGAAAATATTGCAGCTGCAGTTCAGCTTCTTTATCTTTTTCATTTTTATACAAGAACTATGTACAGCTATTAAAGAGAATGGAAAGTGAAAATATTCTGTTAAGACCATCCTCCGTTCATATAAGCACAACCGTTGAAAAGAGCTATACCGTATTTACTCGAATCTAAGCCGCACTTTTTTTCCAGTTTTTGTAATCCAAAAAACCGCCTGCGACTTAGAATCGAGTGCAAAGTAAGCGGAAGTTCTGAAAAATGTTGGTAGGTGCCACCACAACTAACTTCTGCCGTCGAATATATGTAGCGCTACTCAGGCATGCTTTGCAGGCACAAAGATAAATACTGGTGCCAAAACCTCTTCGTCAGTAAATAAATTAAAAGAAAAGGTAGAAGAATGTAAACATTATGCCATGTATTCTTTCGTGTTTGCTGCCATCTCATTTAAATCCTGTCTGCCTAATAAACTATGAAACTAGAGTGAGACAGCAGCAAACACGGAAGAATATATATATCGTGTCATGTTTATGTTCATATTATTCTTATGCTGAATAGTTATTCAGTCAGAAATGAAGCACGGCAACTGACTAGATTTTTAAATCTAAGATGACTCTAATTTCTGTGCAGAATGTAATGTATTAAAGAGGTGTCTGCGAAGATTTTCAAATGGAGAAAAATTTTCGCTTAACTCTCGTTCAGAACATCTTCTATCATATGCAGTCTATGTTCAGAACATCTTCTATCATATACAGTCTATTATTTGGTTCTTGTTGATCATTATCAAAGAAAGCAACAGTGTAAGTAACAACGAATGGCAGTCTCTTGCCATTGTGTTGCTAATAAGACAATTCCTCTATTTTTTTTTATTGTAAGCCGTGGTAGCGTGCACAAAAGCAAGCCATGGCGCGAGCGGTGACAGGTCATAAACACACATTATCAGAATGCAACAAACAATGCATGACACATTACAATAATGCATTTTCAGCCTAGAGTGATGTAAATACCTATAACAAAGAGAATGGCACTTATCAGATCAAAGCAAAATAAGCAATTGATTCAAACCAGAAGAAGCATGTAAAAAAGGAAGGGTACCCATGTAAATACAGACGGAGCACCTGACACATAGCAATGGCCACTTGGTAAAGCTTAACTGTTAAGCTTGCGACTCGAACCGAACTACTGTAGCTGTATATTCATCCATGCAACCTCGATTGTCTCTCATGTTAGAAGGGACCAACTTTGTTTCGATTTGGAGGGTCGGTCTAAAACTTTTCTCGCCCCTTGAATTCGAGTCTCAAATTTCAGGTGCGGCTTAGATTCGGGAAAATTTTTTCTCCTTGATTTCGAGTCTCATTTTTCAGGTGTGGCTTAGATTTGAGTGCGGCTTAGATTCGAGTAAATACGGTATGCATGCAAGTTTATGAGTGGTGTTTTTGGGGTGTAAGTGTAGCAGGTTACTTGCAGTCCTCCAGCACAGAGACAGTACCACTGTTGTTGAGAGCTGTAAGATGCATTACAACCATTTGTATAAAATGTGGTGTGCTCAGCAGCCATGTGTCGCATAGGAGGAGCCTTTTCCATACACCTCTTCAACATGTGCATTGCTTTTTACTATCATGTTTTGTGTGAGTCAAAAGATCATAATAGGACATATCCATTTAACTTGATATTGATTATTCTGCTGCCTGAACTTGCACACACACTCGTATTCCATACTTTTACTTTCACAGATCATTCTGTCACTCATTTTTGTCTTTCCGCATGGTTTGAGAGCTCTTCACCACGTGAGCATCTCATAAACAACTTTTCTGGTCACTTGTACATGCAAGTGATCTTTCTGTGCTGTTACTCCCTTGTTGCTAGTACAGTGCCCTGTTTGGATTGTTTCAGGCGTTATAATTTTCAGCAATGGTTGTGCGCTGTTTTGACATAGGTACGCATATCTTTCACATTTTGTCCTCCAAAAACTTACACTCATGTTGTAATTACTGTACTTTGTCTATGTTGTACTCACTAAATGTACATTGGGGAACTGAAAAGTACTTTTTTGTGGTATTGGAATAGAAGATTGATACTTTTTGCCATTTAATAGATCCTGTACATCAGTCAGTAAAGGAAATATTCTGGTATGTAATTTTATTTCTGGTCTCTTGCTGATTTTCTGTACGAAGTTCTGTACACTTCTTTTTACAGGACACACACAACAACCCATCATCAAAAAGTGGATAGTGTGTGTTCACACTTGAATCATTTGTGCCTGTTCACATTAGTGATCAAAACTGGTTTTCTCAGTGTTCACTCGTATCAACCACCAGCATTTTGACAGTAATTTTTGTCACTCTTTGTTTTTCTTTGCTGTACTACTTTTTTATCTTCTACCAATACCATATGTTTCCTTAAGTAGTAGTGACAAATGTTAAGTGCCTCAGGGAGATGAGCATGCGTCACTGTGGTACAGATTCACCAGATCTGGGCTTCAGAATTGTCACCAAACACCTGTTATCATACCCCTGTAACACACTTCAGCAATCATTGTTGGATGTGATAATGTAACAAAGAGGCACAAAATTTTATAAAAAAACAAAATTTTATGAAAAATAAACTGAATGTCAAGTGTTCAGCTGCAACGCTAACTGTCAACCTTGGAGACACTTACCACACCCTTCTTGTATAAGAGTTGCCTTGTAAGCTTTTACAAGTGACCTCTAAATGACACTCCTGAGATGTCACATTGCCATGGTTGTAAAATTTGTTATTATTGAAACAATGACAGCTCAAAAGTTGAATAAGAAATATGTTTACCGTGAGCATTTAAAGAAACAGCATTGTGAAGGAAATAGAATTTTCACTTGAAGATTTTCATAGTATGACTATTTTACAGTTTGCATTAAAGACGTAACTCAACAACAATGTCTCAAATTGCTTTGCTCAGCTTTTGGTTATCAGCTACCTTCAGAAAAGACTATGTACAGTTGGTTTGCAGATTTTTTTCATGGTTGTACTTCTATCAGTGATGAATGCTATCCAAAATTGTTTTTTTTTGCTCCAACATTTCAATGGTAGGTACAACCTTGTGGAGGAGGATTGGCATTTGACTTACCATGAGATTAGGATGCCCTTAAGTATATTGCAAACTGAACAACATTTGATTTTGCTGACTGAAGCTCAAAAATGGGCTGTAGCCAATTGATGTAAGGAAATGCCTAAAAAATTAGACGGAGTTAATGTGAAATCTATATACAGCATCATAATTGGAGATGAAACATAGATGTGCTCATATGAATAAGACACTACGCAGTAATCAATTGTTTGTATGTTCCTAGATGAACCAAAACCAACAAAAGTAGTTTTTGCTGCAGCAACTGCTTTGGAGGATATAAGAACAGTTAATGCTAAATGGTATACAACAATTTGTTTGCCACAAGTAATGGATGAAATTGAGAAAAACAACAGAAAATGTCACATCATTCTTCGTAGTGGCAATGCCAGTTGTCGCCATTGCATATCAAACAAGTGATTTTTTGATGAAGAAAAACGTGGAATTATCATCTCATTGCTCCATATTCACCTGACCAACTTTTTTAAGACTGATTTTCTCCACATCAAGATGCTGTTGAATCCTTTCAAAATAATGTTTTTTAGGCATCAACGTCAGAGAGGAAAGCAGCTTCCAGTATTGGTTACAGTGCATGCAAAAGCATGTAAATTTTAAATATGAGTATTCTGAGAAACAAGGAAGTAATTTGAATCAAAATAATGTTGTTCATTCATTGCATTTTTAAAACTGTTAAGTATGGGACCACAGTTATAAGTATGAGGTATGGTTTCTTCATTATACAGCTTCTCAAGGGCAAAGATTGACAAATTTTTTTATATCAAAATTTACTATGAGTGGACATTCACGGGTGTATCTATACCTAGCAACCAAAATCACTGAAATAGATAGATCTCTGGCATCTGGCACATCAAAATATGAGGAGCACTCAGTAATTCATCACAAAACTGTGTTAGCAAGAAAATTACTGAAAAGTATTAGATGAAACATTTTGTAAATTGAAGTTGATAACCTTGGTTACAAATTCAGTCCACTATATGAAACAAATAAAATCAAACCTTAACCTCTTTTGATAATTTCAAAATGTCAGCTCTTCTTATAATATGTATACTAGAAGAACAGGACTTTGTCATTTTGTTTAAAATTCCTGTTAGTGAACCCTTGTTTCATCACTGGTTATAACAGAGTCTGATTAGTTAAAACTTTCCATTGCAAACTGTTTCATCAGTTTAGGACAAACAAGAGGCAGTGTATCAATGGACTGAGTCAGCTAGGACAAACAGCTGTGGCTGTGGAAGTTTAAACTTCTGTGTCGTATCGGGATTTTACACTAAATTTAGATGTTAGCCATTTGATTATGTTGCTGAGTGAAGACGCACCATCCTTTATTTTGAATGATTTTATTTTAGGAGACTATGGATGTACAATATGCTAATTTATGCATTGCATGTGGTTGGTTTTTCCTTTACATTAGATTATTTTTAAACATTGGTACTATAGATGTAGAAGAGTATTTTTGATCTTTCTCAACCACCACCACCCCTCCCGGCCTGTTCATTTGAATTGTGATTTATTTGTTGAAGAGTCTGAAATTACCCAAAATCTATTAATGTGGAGGAATTCAGTTGATACAGAAAGGATTTGGAGGCAACACGGTTAAAACACTGGTCTCCCTTTTGTGAAAAACAGTGTTTCAGTACTGAGTGATTTGTACAGATTTAGGGTTTACATTGTTCTCATAAATAAAATGAGGTGAATCTGAAAGATTCCTATGAAAAGATGGTGTATTTTGAACAATCCCAAAATATTCCAGTCAATATATTTTTATTTGTGTGCCTATTTCCTCCTAGCTACTTAGCCAAAAATAATTCTGCCCTGTCTGTATGTATGTATGTGTGTGTGTGTGTGTGTGTGTGTGTGTGTGTGTGTGTGTTTTCCAACAAGTTTCATTTCATTGTATCTCAGCATACTAGTATGTCAGGGGTTTTCTCTAATCTTTAATCAGCTGCATGTTTTCACTACTTTATTTACAGAGTCTAATTTGAGATGTTCTGTGTGTGTGTGTGTGTGTGTGTGTGTGTGTGTGTGTTTTTTATTTTTTTTTATATTTATCTCTTTTGAGCAGTTGCCATTTGTGGCTTGTCCTCTCCTGTGCTACCATAATCACCATTGTAAATCATATCTGATTTTTACCTCAGTTATAAATATTCCTTGTGTCCCTGTATGAAGTAAGCCACAGTTACACAACCACAAGATTGTTATTGTTGTGAATATTCTTGTCTCCCCCTATGAAGGAAACCATAGTTCCACATGAACAAGATTCATCACCTGACGTATATAAGTTGATGATGAGATTGTCATTCTAAGAGCTCCAACACACACACACAGATATATATATATATATATATATATATATATATATATATATAGTTATAATAGAAGGAAACATTCCACGAAGGAAAAATATACCTAAAAACAAAGACGATGTGACTTACCAAATGAAAGTGCTGGCAGGTCGACAGACACACAAACGAACACAAACATACACACAAAATTCAAGCTTTCGCAACAAACTGTTGCCTCATCAGGAAAGAGGGAAGGAGAGGGAAAGACGAAAGGATGTGGGTTTTAAGGGAGAGGGTAAGGAGTCATTCCAATCCCGGGAGCGGAAAGACTTACCTTAGGGGGAAAAAAGGACAGGTATACACTCGCACACACACACATATCCATCCGCATATACACAGACACAAGCAGCATGTCTGCTTGTGTCTGTGTATATGCCAGTTGGCACTGGCAGGTCGATAGACACACAAACAAACACAAACATACACACAAAATTCTAGTTTTCGCAACCAACGGCTGCTTCGTCAGGAAAGAGGGAAGGAGAGGGAAAGATGAAAGGATGTGGGTTTTAAGGGAGAGGGTAAGGAGTCATTCCAATCCCGGGAGCGGAAAGACTTACCTTAGGGGGGAAAAAAGGACGGGTATACACTCGCACACACACACACATCCATCCACACATATACAGACACAAGCAGACATATATGTCTTGTTCTCTGCTTTTCATTTCCTGTGAGACTGTGCATGTTGAAATTTTGCCCATGACATTTTAGTGTTAAATTAACACACATTTTAATAAAGAGAAGAGGCACAGTCTAAGTTCAGAGTTGTAAGCAAAAATGATGAAATATATTGATAATTCAGTATAACAATAAATCTTCAGGTCATAGGAAGAACAGAGGAAACAAGGTGGTAATTATCACTAGGAATGGATGGGAATAGTAGCAAAGCTACAGAAGAAAATTGAATAAGCAACTCAAGTGAAAGACTGATCTTATGAGGAAACATCAGTGCTAATTGTACTTTGTTTATACACACACACACACACACACACACACACACACTCTTCATTATTATTTCATAGGTAAACTGACTGTAAGTAAAAGAATCTTTCATTTTGTTTGTATTAGAAATAGTTAACAAATGTAGCTATTAACTGGTACTTACAAACAACATAAATGTTGACTTGGATTATGAGCATTCAGCAGAAGTATTGAGCTAGATAGTTTGTCTGTGTATAACATGCATCCTCCCGTAAATAAATTTCTACTAGATGCAGTAAGTTGGCCAAAAAGAAAGGAAAGTCCTAACTACAGTTAGAGACAATTGATTGTTATCACATAATCTCATTTATCCAGGAGCTCAACTTTTATCACTGCTGAATACAGATTAGATAACAGTTGGCATAATAAATTAGTTAACTTGCAACAGTTTCTGACATAAGTAGTGTTTTAGTGCACATGTATATATGTTTATTCAGCTTTCATAAATACATTTATGTATGAAATTTAGAATAAGGACTTTCTGTTTATGATTCATGAATAGCCATTTGTGCTGTGGAATAAATAAAAATGTATTCATCAGTGTGCTTTACCTTTTCACCTTTGTTTATCACATCTTATACTAGTTATTTTGTTCTATCCTTTCTGTCATTTTTATTTGCCTTACTTTATTCTAATATACCTTCCATACTGATAATGATATGAGGTGAGAATGCACCTCCCTTGTTTATTAGGTAGTGTAATCCACAAAGTAGTGAGCTGTTTTCGTCTGAGTACTGTTTATGCTCTCTCTCTCTCTCTCTCTCTCTCTCTCTCTCTCTCTCTCACACACACACACACACACACACACACACACACACACACACACACACGAATGTGGCTAGAGAATTTTAATACAGTCCCTTGGATATGCCATCACAGTATTTAAGATAACTCAGTCAGACACAGAATCCTGACCAGTGGACGCATTAAAAGTAGAAAAAGGAGTTATTCCTACTTTCAGAACTGTCATTTCTTTTACCAGAGACACAAAAGGGTTATGTTGGGGGAGAGAGGTTGAGATGAACCCACCAGTTGTCATAAAGAGGACTAGTTCTTAATGTGTGTATCATCAGTACTGAAATTTTGCCTTTTATGGGTAAGTATTGGCTAGCAATTAGTTCTCCTTGTAGTATTACAGTTTTGTCAGGTGAATTCTCCTTTGATATAGAGGGATATTTGAAGAGTAAGGGCTATTATGTTATAAAAAATATTAACTAGAAATAGTTTTTATTGCCAGTTTTAGTTTGCTACAAACATTCAATTTTCCATGTGATCGCAGTTCACTTCTAAGCTCTTTCTGTAACAGTGCATTAGTTTCATCAATGTCCTGTGCATACAAGTTCTCCATCTGGGAATGGAACCAGTTGACGATAGCAGTCACGAGTTTGGGTCATCTTCAAATCATTATCCACCAGTCTATTGTTTCAAATGCAGGATGAAGTAATAGTCATTGGTTACAAGGTTGTGACTGTAGGATAGGTGGCCAAAAAGTTCCCAGATACAACATTAAATTGTTTCATTGGTATGGGCAGTGGTGTGTACAGAAGCACCTTTGAGGATGTGACAGTTTCCCACGTTGACAACTTTGCCTTACCTCCTCAGTTTGGTGACTATTTTGCAGTACAATTTTTGACCCACATTCCATGAAATCAATCAGAGGGCTGTCCTTTTTGTGCCAGAAACAGTAGCGATCATTTTTCAAATTGAATAAGGAGATTACTGGAATGTTTTCCATTTTGAGAAGTTGGTGCCACTGGATTCAACGCTGTTTTGATTCTGTATTGGTGTAGGATATCCATGTCTCAATTCCCATAACAGTGTGACAGAACAGAGAAGTTCCATCTTGTCAGCAGTTTCCCCACTTGACAGCTCTGGCTATTTGTCTTTGTTTGTAAGCTTATTTGGTATCCACCTTGTACACTGTTTGTGATATCTCAGCTTTTCCATGATAGTGGTGTGAGTAGTGGTGCATCCAACATGAGGAAATTCATCACCTATATAACACTGACCATCAATTGTTGATCAAATCACAGTTTTTGGTCCACATACTGCTCAGCTTCACCCATCTGGATGTTGGGCCTGCCAATTTGCCCTTTATCACATCCATTTTTAGAGTCTTGATACCATTGTCTAAACTTTTCGTCTCTCATTTCTGTTGGCTAATTTACTAAACTCAAATTCAGACTAAGCTGAGCAGCTGTAGATCGTCCTGCATACAAAATCAAATTACATTATGCTCCTTGGAATTGACAGGAGCGATGATTTTCAAAGCTGCTGCTGTTTGCACTTACCCACAGTCAACTATCTTCTGAATCAAAACATTGATTCCTGTGGTCTCATAAATGATCATGGATAACACTACATCTGTGCAACTTTATTCTGAGGCTGTCAATGTTTAAATATACTTTTGAAATATACATCATTCTAAATATTCTTAGCCATTTTATAGTGATGATTTCATGTTGTTCTTTATTTTCTGCATCTTTATTTCACATTTATCTGCATCTTTATTCCATGTTTACTTCAGCTTGCCTCTGTCATTCATACACTTAAGAAGTACCGTCTCACATTGTTTCATTATTTACAACTATGATGGCCATATAATACTCACATCACATCAATGTTATTCCATTAAGCTTGGTTGTCCACATACTCTTGCTCCATCTGTGGTGGGTAATTCATATTCTGGTTTTACATTACTTAAGACAACCTGTATTCATTACAGTACAAATACATTCACTTTATACACCATATGTACTTGTATAAAAACAAAACAAAAAAATAAAATTTGCAGTTCTTTCTAAATTATTGACTCAATTCTTATTTTTTGTGAATGGTAGTTTTGGTACAATAAAAATGAAATCAGTAGCAGGTAAATAAAAAAAAATTGTTAACCTTTGTTTTGATGATTTTAGATTCTGAAAGCCCAAGATACGCTGCACCAAGTGAGGCAGTGATGATGCTGAGTGATCAGCAGGAAGCACCAGTTTCATGAGTGATGAGTGCTGCGCTGTGCGTTGAGAAGATACGAAGCCTACTTTTATAAGCTTGAGGCAGCTTATTGTGTTACTGTCTGTTGTCTCTGAACAGTTTATTTTTATATGGATAATTCCAGATGATGATGGACATCACATTATAGACAGTGAGATGCCAATGACTTATAATGGGTATTTATTTCAAGTCAGGACTGTAAGTTCATTACCGGTGAAACATTTTATAATAGCTGTTGTTTCTGCAACAACAACAAAAAATTTATCTTGACTAGCGGTATAGATGAAAGATGATCCAAAGAATGCACTGTGTGTGGTATCATAGTTTTTGTATATAGCTTCAGGTTCAGTATGAAAATAAGAACTTCAAATTTTTCATGACATATAACAGAAATGTCAGCATTAAACATAAATGAAGAAAAGAAAATCTACTCATGTTCTACATCATATATTTTTCACAACATGAACAACGTCCCAAAAAATGGATAGATGTTTCCATAAATTCTAGACAAGAACATAGTACATGTGCTGACACCAACTGTTTTTAAAGAAACAAAATGGGTAATAGTTTGTCAACTGTCCTTGTCATTCTCATAGTCATTCACCTTGTAATGACTGAAAAATGCATTGTCCTTATTTTTAACATGAACATTGGAATATGTGGGTACAGTTGTACTTAATTGAAGCAGTATGTTCTTCATGGAAATTGATTTGGTTGCTACTTGTGATATTCATGTGTAAAAACTGTTTTAAAGTACAGGAATTAAGCTCTCTTGCACACTGCACCCGGTTATATGTGCATAATATTGTTTTGTTTTCTTCTTTGTTGTAAATTTTTGTCAGTTCTTATGTGTGCAGTATAGCACATAGGTCTGGTGATACCTTGTCATATTGGCCAGTAGTTATCAGGAAAAGGTTGCTCAGATTTTCCAAGCTTTTGTTATCTAACCTTCACAAACATGCAAGTCATCTAGTGTAATATAATATAGATAAAAAATCTACTTACCAATCAGCAGCAATAAAGAGTGTCTTGTATAAGCAACAGTTCTCTTTTGTCCCTTTTTAGCCCTAACCCAGTGTCTAGGCAATCTTCTTTGCTTCATGATTGTCACCGACATCATTCAACCCTTTGCTCCCTGGTGGGAAATGAAGAATATTCTATGTACAAATCTGTAGTTTCATGACAAAGTATACTGATAAAATTTTCATGAGATTTCAGCTGCGTCAAGTGGTTGAATATCTATAAGGTTTCAGCTTAGTGCTCCTTGGCCAAAAGATTGTGGATATTCAATCACTCAATGTGACTGAAAGTCAGAGAAAATTTTATCAGAAGACTACTGGCACTCTCCATGTGAAAGCTGATGTTTCTTTGTAACAGTTTGTCTGAAACTTTCTGTTGCCACGTGGTAAGTAGATTTTTTTCTGTGTGTATTCATGGAAGTACTATATTAGAAAGACTTTTTGTGGATAATGAGTTCAGTTATATTTCAAGTCATCATTATAACCAAGCTCCAAATTGCATGAATGTTGACAGTGATAAGGAGCTGGAGAAGAGCAATTGTAAGCAACCTCCTTTAGAAAAGTCGTAACTTTTATCCAGTGTTAAAACAGGGTGTTGCTGTCATGTGTAATGGATAATACAACTAACATATTTATAATATTTGTGATTTTTCAGTTGAGTTCATTTAGTTTTGCTCATATGCAAATTCTTAAGACATTTCCCCTATTAGCTCTGCAAAATTCAGTGTCAGTTTAAGGATTCCTAAAAATAAAAAAAACTATATGGCTGTCCCTTGTGTATGGTCAGTTTTCAATTCATCTCTACATGACCAGTCAATCCATTTGACACAATACAAAATCGTAAAAATTTGGAAGTTTAATAAAGTCTTATTCCTTAACGTAATGAGGTGTTCAGAGAAGGATGGTATGGGCTATAATGACTGAAGAGATGTGGCTTCACTCATGAGAAACTGTAAGTAAAAAGAAATAGTAACCATACCATGAGATTAAACTGACCTGCAATGTTAGTGAATTCAAAAAACATTTTCTGTAAATGAAGTTGTAATTGTTTCTCCAAGCATAAGGAAGAGCCAGTCCAGTACCTGTGATGTACCAAAAATTGCTTTATCACTCATTCTCCTTTAAAAAAAATTGATATTTCTTAAAATAAATAGAATAGAGCATTAAGCAATGACACTAAGTTGCAGTTATGTTATAGCCTGTCATAACAGGACAAGAAAATGCATATAATTAGTCAAACAGTCAGAATCTTTTCACCCTTCATTTGGCTCTCTATGTTTGAAGGAACACTTTTTCAAGATTTTAATGAGTTAAAATTTTGTTGTTGTATGTACCTACGTAAGCAAAAGCAATTTGCTGCTGATAGCAGGATGTCGAGGAATACATAAGTGAAAAATGCTTCAGTCAAGAATAATTTTAGTGAGCTTTTATACAAGACATGCAGGATGCACATAGACTACAATTAGTTTCTTGCCATAGATGAAGTACTGTGTCAGATTTAATGCTGTCTGTGAGCATGAAAAAATATTTGTTCGTGAACAAGAAAAAATATTTGTGTCTTATTTCTGTTATAAGTCATTAGCAATTACACCATTTACATATATTGAATCTAAATGGAGTATGTTAAATTGCACTGACATCCATTGTTGGCCAAAGGTTTCGCTACTATATTTTGTTCAGTTACAAACAAATATGAATGTAAACTACAGAGATCTAATAGTAATACATTTCATTAAGCTTTTATTCCTGTATTTCACAGATGTGGGCCGTATGAAAGTAAGAGTAACAGTTTTTAAAATGTTAATTTTTAGAAAAACCAAGTACATAATTTTAATTTACACACTTTCTGCCACTTTTCAACAGTCTCCATTCCTGTCCACACATTTTTCCATCATGCAAGTGTGAAAGTACTCTTGTCATAGAACTGTTCCAAATTCTCAAAGACTAACAAACAAAATACAAAATATAGTGGTGGTCAGTGGGTGCCAAGTCATGACTGTAGGGAGGATGTAGAAGAGTTTCTTCACCCAAATATCCTGACATTCTCCACAGCGAAAGAGCAAAATGAGAAAGTGTGTTATCTTGGTGCAGGATGATCTTCTCAGAGCTTTTACCACAGAACGCACGATGGAGCTTCAAAAGTCTTGATATAGTGGGCAACATTTATGATTTGGCCAGATTCAAGAAACTGAATCAGAATGCAACCCTGTTCATTCCAGATGACAGTGCCCATTACTTTCCCAGCAGAAGTCACTGTCTTCAGTTTTTTCTCCAATGACAAATCCAAGGGGTCTGGTGTTTTGTTTCAGGTAATAATGATAGAACAAGCTTTCATTACATCCACAACATTAATTAAAAAATTACCACCTTCATTTTGATATCTCTGAAGATTTTGGGTAATAGTTCTTTTCTGAATTTTGTGGTCCTCTTGTCAGTGAATGTAAGGCACAAACTTTTCGACAACCGAAGCTTTGAATCATTTCTTTCACTGCTCTGTGTCCTACTGCAAGATTTGGCATGATTTCATTCACTGTAACACACCTGTCTTCTCTAATGCACCCATCAACCCTTTCCTTGTGTCCCATGGAAGTAGTTCAAGGATGAGTGCTACATGGCTCATCTTGGATGCTTATGTTTCCAACTTGGAAATGTTTCATCCATCTCCTAACACTGTTGGCTTACACCCATGCAGACATCTCCATACATACATTGATGTCTGATAATAGTTTCAGCAGCAAATTTTCCCATTTTAATGAGGAATTCAGTGACAGCATGTTGTTGAAACAAAACATCGATGTCAGCTGTTTTAGAAGTACTTCCCCTGGTTGCTCGATAGATCCTAATGATATGCAACATGTGGTGTAAAATCTGTAGAATTCAATCCTGTTGTCATTTTGGTTACTTTGTTTGCAGATCAGCATAAGTCATTAGTGCCTACAGAAAATTTGTGGTTATGTAGCATGAGTCCAAGAAAACATGTTTACAAAATTGCAACTGTCATATTAAGTATGGCAGAAGGTCTGTAATAAGTGGATTTTTGTCATCACTCAATGGATATAACAAAATGGAAGTGTTTGCAAAAGCTAATGCATGATGCCTACCTATCTCTGAACAGAGATGATAATGAAAAACAAATAAATAAATATGTTTATGACTCATGTGTCTTTCTACAAACTGTGTGTCTCTGGACTTATTAAGTTTTAAAACATTATGACTGTAAATTTATGTTATAACTACTTACTGAAAAATTTAATGATGCAATACTTCGTCAGTAGTTTGTTCTTCTTTCACAGTGAAGTGGATGATTTTGCTTGTAGAGTATCTGAAGGTTGCTCCCATGAGATGGTTACACACAATTGAAAACCATAAATCACCAGGTTTCTTTTCATGTTTTTCATAAAGTAGACCTATCCACCCTGTCAAGAACCTATTCTGTACACATGATACTCAATGGAAAAAAAGTAGAATAGATATACCTTCTTGCCAATTGAATATAAAATATTCTGTTTTTATTTTGTAATAGTTTAAAGTAGCTGTGATATCCTTTTTTAAGTGTACCTACTTCAGTGAACAAAGAATGTGGTGGCAATTAGTATGTGATGCCGTAGTATTATCAGTAGTTAACAGACTTGCAGAAGTAGTTGGTGTAATTTTAGTGGAAAACATTAAACACCTTTACTCACTGATCCTGTGATATTGCCAAAGAAGCAAAAAGATCAGAGATGGGCTCTAATAGAAAAATTATAATTTAATAATTGGTTGTCAATGTTCCTGTTGTCACACACTAAATGTTAAAATATTTATATTTTGAATTAGATGTTTTGTATTTTTGTAAATAAATTGTTTTTCAAACAGCTACTGGGATTAAAAAGTCTCTTCACCATTTCACTTCTGCACACATTTTTCCTTTGTATCTTTATCTATTGACAATAACTGTCCCAGAATTGTTTTGACATAGTGTGCTGCTTTACAAAGTCCTGTAAACTTTATGAGTGAATATTTTTAATAAACAGTTCTACACATTTGACACAAATTTAGGCATTAATTGCAAAAGAATTTAGAGGTTTATGAGGTAACAATAGAAATGGCAAAGAAAAAACATGCTGAGAGTAATTGTTAGGTTTATATATTAAAAAGTACTGACTCTATTATTGTAATGCCTAACATAAATGGTCCGTCATAATTAAAGCAAATAAAAAAACATCACTACCATAAATAAAGTAGCAGTGAGGAGGTATTAAGACCATTACAAACAATTGGAAAGGAGTAAATGGTTAGTGAAACATCTAACAGGCCTGACAAGTCTTACAAACATTGTATGTGGAAGTTAAAGGTATTTATTGGAATATGTACCTTCTTGTACACTGACAGAACAGATGTGAAAATCAGTCACATTTTAAAAAATTATTGCTAACAAGGAAGCAGTAGTTTCTTTATTAAATAAATAAAGATAGGAAGGAAGAAATCATGTAGAATTTATGCTGTATGGCAACAAACTGACCAATAGAAGTTATATATAACAAAGGTTAAATGAAAAAAATAAGACACTTTTCTTCCATAAACTCATTGGTCCATTATTATTATTATTATTATTATTATTATTATTATTGCTTCTATTACTGTTAGCAGCATCCCTGAATATGGAAGTTAATAGGAATATAAAAAAAAGGGAGGAATGTTTATCTGTTTAGCAAGAGTAATAGAAGGCAGATTTCAGACTACCTAACAGATCAAAACGAAAATTTCTGTTCCGACACTGACAATGTTGAGTATTTATGGAAAACGTTCAAGGCAATCGTAAAATGCGTTTTAGACAGGTAAGTGCCGAGTAAAACTGTGAGGGACTGGAAAAACCCACCGTGGTTCAACAACGAAGTTAGGAAACTACTGCAAAAGCAAAGAGAGCTTCACTTCAAGTTTAAACGCAGCCAAAACCTCTCAGACAAACGGAAGCTAAACGATGTCAAAGTTAGCGTAAGGAGGGCTATGCGTAAAACGTTCAGTGAATTCGAAAGTAAAATTCTGTGTACCGACTTGACAGAAAATCCTAGGAAGTTCTGGTCTTACGTTAAATCAGTAAGTGGCTCGAAACGGCATATCCAGACACTCCGGGATGATGATGGCATTGAAACAGAGGATGACACTCGTAAAGCTGAAATACTTTTTCCAAAGCTGTTTCACAGAGGAAGACCGCACTGCAGTTCCTTTTCTAAATCCTCGCACAAACGGAAAAATGGCTGACATCGAAATAAGTGTCCAAGGAATAGAAAAGCAACTGGAATCACTCAACAGAGGAAAGTCCACTGGACCTGACGGGATACCAATTTGATTCTACACAGAGTACGCGAAAGAACTTGCCCCCCTTCTAACAGCCGTGTACTGTAAGTCTCTAGAGGAACGGAAGGTTCCAAATGATTGGAAAAGAGCACAGGTAGTCCCAGTCTTCAAGAAGGGTCGTCGAGCAGATGCGCAAAACTATAGCCCTATATCTCTGACGTCAATCTGTTGTAGAATTTTAGAACATGTTTTTTGCCCAAGTATCATGTCGTTTTTGGAAACCCAGAATCTACTCTGTAGGAATCAACATGGATTCCGGAAACAGTGATCGTGTGAGACCCAACTCGCTTTATTTGTTCATGAGACCCAGAAAATATTAGATGCAGGCTCCCAGGTAGATGCTATTTTCCTTGAGTTCCGGAAGGCGTTAGATACAGTTCCGCACTGTCACCTGATAAACAAAGTAAGAGCCTATGGAATATCAGACCAGCTGTGTGGCTGGATTGAAGTGTTTTTAGCAAACAGAACACAGCATGTTGTTACCAATGGAGAGACGTCTACAGACGTTAAAGTAACCTCTGGCGTGCCACAGGGGAGTGTTATGGGACCATTGCTTCTCACAATATATATAAATGACCTAGTAGATATTGTTGGAAAGTTCCATGTGGCTTTTCGCGGATGATGCTGTAGTATACAGAGAAGTTGCAGCATTAGAAAACTGTAGCAAAATGCAGGAAGATCTGCAGCGGATAGGCACTTGGTGCAGGGAGTGGCAACTGACCCTTAACATAGACAAATGTGATGTATTGCAAATACATAGAAAGAAGGATCCTTTATTGTATGATTATATGATAGCAGAACAAACACTGTTAGCAGCTACTTCTGTAAAATATCTGGGAGTATGCGTGCGGAACGATTTGAAGTGGAATGATCTTATAAAATTAATTATTGGTAAGGCGGGTACCAGGTTGAGATTCATTGGGAGAGTCCTTAGAAACTGTAGTCCATCAACAAAGGAGGTGGCTTACAAAACACTCGTTTGACCTATACTTGAGTATTGCTCGTCAGTGTGGGATCCGTACCAGATCGGGTTGATGGAGGAGATAGAGAAGATCCAAAGAAGAGCAGTGCGTTTCGTCACAGGGTTATTTAGTAACCGTGATAGCGTTACGGAGATGTTTAGCAAACTCAAGTGGCAGACTCTGCAAGAGAGGCGCTCTGCATTGCGGTGTAGCTTGCTCGCCAGGTTTCGAGAGGGTGCGTTTCTGGATGAGGTATCGAATATATTGCTTCCCCCTACTTATACCTCCCGAGGAGATAACGAATGTAAAATTAGAGAGATTCGAGCGCGCACAGAGGCTTTCAGACAGTCGTTCTTCCCGCGAACCATATGCAACTGGAACAGAAAAGGGAGGTAATGACAGTGGCACGTAAAGTGCCCTCCGCCACACAGCCTTGGCTGGCTTGCGGAGTATAAATGTAGATGTAGATGTATTATTGTCGCAGTCTGTTGCTAGACTTACAAAACTTAATACATGCTGAGATCTGATACAGTGAGAACAGATGTGAAGCATAATGCAGTACCTTGAGACTGTTTTTATTTAGAACAATCGCACATTTCATGGATAGAACAAGTTAGATCAGTTCAAGCAAGCTGCTGTGTAACTAGCTAACATAAAGCGAGTACTGTCAAGTTTGTTTGGTAACCAAATGAGAATTAATACACAGAAATTAATAGTCATAGAACTTCACTCTGCTGCAAGAAGAAATCGATGACAGCACTCTGGCAGCCAGTGTATGAACCTTGTTAACAGCTCGTCGACCTGTCATCACTGTGATCTACTGCGTGTCACTTCACGATCCTCCTTGGGGAAAATGGGTTGTCATTCTCAATTTGCACTGGGAACCTTGTCCAGGAATTGTGCCACCCGGAATGTGTATGGCTTTGTGTTTGAGCCGGCGATGGTTCCAGTTGAGGTTGTTGAATTTCAATCATAGGTTGCGGCTGGTTGCATTGAGCATTATGGTTGTGACATTTCTTGCAAAATGAAAGCTGTCTTCACTCTGTCAATTGAGACAGTGTTAAGCTTGCCATTGATGGGAATTTCTAATGTTCGTCCACTTTGGCTAAGGATACGATTCAGGATGTACTCGGAGGCATCAGTGCAGGTTTCACCCCATCTCTGCCCAACATTACGTACTGACAGGTTTGAGTCTTGATGCACAAAGATTTGTGGAGTTCTGTGACGCGATGCTTGACATGACCAGATTTGTGACATTCATTATCAAGTGAGTAATGAAACCTGATTCTTTTGAGATATCCAATATGATTGTACATATGTTGATGAATTTATCAGGTAGTTGTAGAACTTCTCAGCCAGAGAAGCATCTTGGTTTGGCTCACAAATGTTATGTAGGCCGAGTAAGACTAATGGTAACACAGATGACCAATTTGACTCATGGCACAGTAGTGCAGCTTTTAACAGCTGGTGCCACCATTCAATCATACCATTGGGTAGCACTCGAACTGACATCCTCGGTCTGTTGCGATGTGAAGTAGGCAACCAACACAGGATACTCACTATGAAAAAAAGACAATGGCCAATGTCTTGGGTGAAATTTTTCCACTGGGATGGCCTCTGGCCCGCCATTGGGTAAAACAGTCAGTCATTTCAAAAGATATCGTTGACCATCTGAAGGGGGTAATGGTTCTACCACATCATTGTGAACATTTGCAAATCGTGCTATTAAGTCATGAAAATCCCCTATTGGGCCATGTATATAGCAAGAAATCCTGCTGGGTTGGCTTTGTGAACATGCACAAGCTCAGGTTTGACAATCTTTTTGTATTCCTGACCATACAAGTTGGCTAGTTATTATCTTTTCTGTTGCCTCAATGCCGGGGTGACATAGGTTGTGTAAGCTTTTGAAAACATGAAGATACAAAAGAGCAAATTGTACAATTCAGAACCTCACAGTACAGTTTGACATTCATGCCTGGAACACCAGTAATTCTCAGTTCAAGACCGGATGCTGTGTCTTTTTAACATTTCTGTAGCTCCTGATCAGATTACTGCGATGTGGCTAGCTGCATGAAGTCTACCATCTCCATGATATCGCTCACTTGGGGAAGGCAGTGTGCCACTACGCAATCCATTCCTGACAGGTATTGCACATCTGTGGTAAATTGTGCGACAAACTCCAATTGATTATATTATCTTAGCCAACTTTTGTCAGTATTTTGCCAAAAGGCATAGATGAGGGGTTCATGGTCTGTATAAATTGCAGATTCCCTCACTTCCAAATATATACAAAAACATCTTATGGACTCGTAAACAGTGAGTAATTCGCGGTTGTACACACTCCATTTTTGTTGTGCTGGAGAGAGTTTATGTGAGCAAAACACAAGGGGGCTGCCAGGCATTGTGTACTTATTGATGTAGCAAAGCACTGATTGTGATTTGGCTTGTATCAACTGCAAGTGTGATAGTTGTTTCTAATTCTGAATGTGCAAGAAGTGCTGCATTTGCTATGCTTTGTTTAGCTGGAGTGAAAGCTGTGTTCATTGTGTATGTCCACTTTATCAGTGTTCTTCCTTTAACTTTAGGACCAGGCAATGCCATGGTAAGAAGCTCTTGATGTTCTGCTAAATGAAGTAGATGGCACCAATAAAGACTGAGAATTCCTAAGAATCTGGACAGTTTTTAGTAGTCTGTGGCAATGGAATACGTAATATGGCTTCAACTTTTCTGGTAATCGCAAAGATCCCACTGGTTATATGAGGTGGGCCTGAAAATACACTTCAAAAAGTTAAACATGATGCTGTATTTGTTTAGGTTTCTAAAACCTAGAGTAAGTCCTGCTAGTGTTTCACTGCTGTTGCTAAAAAATGAGAAAATCGTCAACATATGCAAAACAATATGACAGCCGTGTAGCACTGATTCTATGAATCTTTGCCATATCTGGGCAGCATTTCTTAATCCAAATATCATGAACAGACTTTCGAAGAGGCCAAACAGCATGATGATAGTTGTCTTTGAAATATGTTTCTCAGCTACAGGAATTTGAGTATAGGGTTTCGCACACTCTATTGCACTAAATACTGTTGCGCCAAGTAATGCTTAGTTATAGTCTCTCAATAGCGATATGGGGTAATGATCTGGTATTGTCCTAGTATTAAGGGCATGGTAATTCCCGCATGGGCACCATGTGCCACTCTTCTTTGGGACCAGGTGAAGAAGCAATAACCATAAGCTGGTAGGTGGACGAATGGTGCCTTCTTCAGCATGGAATTAAATTTGGCTTTTGCAGTGGCATAACAGTTTGGAGCGAAGCATTTGGGTCTGCTTGAAATCGGTGGGCTTGCGTTAATATAATATATGGGGCTGTGATATACATCTTTTGGGGCACCTGGAGGATGCATGATACTTGGGAACAGTTCCAGTATCTCAGCGTATATACTGACTTTCAGCCAGTTCAGCTTGGCATTGTGTTCCATTGTGCTGCATCAAAACCCATTGGCAGAAAGGCTGATGATGCTGTCGACGAGGCATGTGTTGGCAGTAGGTGATAGTGCATTAAAAAGTGAGCCCCGGTGATTGGCTCCTTCACATCTGCCACAGTAGAATTCCACACAAACTCATGACTTTGTTGCAGACATAATGCCATGTGTTTCGTTCCATAAGTCATGATGGTGGAGTTGTTAGCTGCAGAGAAGTGTAACAAGGTCGGTGGTCGATACTTGTGTATCAGGCTCTGCTGCAAAATACATAGATCAGAACCAAAGCCCACTAAAATTTTCATCCTGCTTCGCAGTCTGTTATGAAGAGTGGCAGAGATGGCGACAAAGTCAGGTGCGTGCTACTTCAAGCTTGTTTACAATTAAGGAAAGAGCATGGTGAATTGCACTTGTGCACTTGGCCTCCGAACTTTTGATGATACCAGCAAGTGTCTGGCTGGGTGGTGTCATATGCTGCTGAGAAGTTTGTGGGGGAACAGCTTCTTGATCATTTCTGGAAATGCCCCCTAGCGTGCTCATGAGAGAGTAGTTCATTGATTTGTTTATACAGTGCATCGACCTGGTTTGTGAGGCTGTTGTAATCTGCATGCATCACTACTGATATGCTGTACCATGTCATTGTAATATAGTTACAATTCAGGAGGTCGGCACAGTTGCATGCTGAATGCTGTTCGCCACGATGTTTAGTGGTGTTTCCATTTTGGAAGCTATAATGGCTGTGCTGGCTGGTGACTACTACATAATGTGCAAAACAATGTATCTGGCACTGTGCACATGCCCACTTTGCTTCGTAAATGGCAGAGTTATTCAGATGGTTTTCTATCTCCATTCCTCCTGCATCAGTACCTGTCTCACTCATTCTCCCTGTGAAGCTGATTCCCTACAAATTAACTCAACCTTTAGCTTTGTGTATGCTTCTGGTGTTGCGGTTATTACATCTTGCACATCTGCTGTGTAACGATGATCTAATTGGCTGACCATCAGTATGTATTTGGTGGAGTCTGTAGTCACTCCAGCACAGAGAAAACTTGCCTCTACCTGTGTGAACCATAACGCTGGGTTGTGTACCCAAAATGATGGTAGCCACACACTGCAAGTCTGGATACTGCGGGGTCACCAGTGTCGCAGTCTGTTGCTAGTCTTATGAACTTAGTACTTATACTGCAGCAAGAACAGATATGAAACATAATGGAGTATTGTGAGACAGTGTTTTTATTTAGCACAATCATATACTATCTGTATAGAACAAATTAGATCAATTTATAGAAAGCTGTTGTGTAACATCAAATGTAAAGTGAATGCCATCAAGTTTGTTTGGCAGCTAAGTGAGAATTAATGCACAGAAATTAATCTGACCACCGCACTCCTGGTAGCCAATGTGTGAACCCAGTTGGCAGCTTGTCAAGTGAATCAGGTGTCCACCTGACGTTGCTGTGATCTGCTGCATATTGCTACATTATTATTTCCTTTTTTTTGCACCCTGCCATCCTTTCACTGTCCTTCATATGTTGCTGCATTTGTGTCTGTAGAGGTTTCAACACAGCTGAGCTCTCAGGAACAAAGTGATCTTCCTAAATAATGTATACAATAAAGTATGTGAAAACAATAAATTATGAGATGAAATGTGTAAAGAAGAATAAGCTACCATCACTCACATTGAAAGGAATATGTCATTGTATGATACTAATCATTGTATGATACTAATTTATTCTCAATTAATCCCATTGTTATCTAGTACCTGGCTTTTTTTTATCTTTGTAGGAACATGGTACTGTTAAGACTGTGCATGCAGAGGAACTGCCTTACAAGGGGAGGCCGCCAATTGTGAAATTCAGATTCAATTCATACTGCGCATGATAAAAGCTCATGGCCAGAGGTGTAATGTGGCAAAGCACCAAGATGCACTTCTCAGCCGTTGTCGAGAAAATCGACAGTTAAAATAAACCATTGCGGTGAAATACTCTCAACGATTACTAATTATCGACAGCGTCGTGGCTCAGCGGTAAGCGCTCGGGTTCGTAATCCGAACGTCGCTGGATCGAATCTCGCGCCACGCAATTTTTTTTTTTTTTTAGTTTTTGTTTTTTGTTATTCAAATGTGTCTATACACACACGCACTCACACACACACACACACACACACACACACACACACACACACACACACATACATATATAATTCCCGGCAATCAGTTGCAACAATTATGCATATAATAAGTTGTTGAAGGTCGTTTGTCGTGTGGAAAAACTGGCGACTTCGAACATCATTATGTTTTCCGCAAACAAAGTTGTATTTCACAAATGTTATTAATTGTCTTCATAATGTTAACCACTTATAGTTAACGGAAGACGTAGAAACGATATTCCGAAACGAATACGTATAGCGTATGTCAAACGTTCGAATTAGAATAGAAACCCCACGAACACAAATTTGCTGTGGCAGATGAAATATAAGCTCCGTTACTCGCTCGTTACACTTGGACACATGTTGAATGGGCCGAAACGAGCCGCCGCATAAAAGCGTAGTTGCCTGCTAACTTCGAAAGAAGGTAGATGCGGTCCCTAGCGCAACTTATAACATCGTCGAAAATCAGTGCGGACGTGAGAGCTTTGGTACACCCTGTTAAACAAACGGAAAAAAAGAGGCGGTACAATTAGAGAGCGATCCGCCTTCACCAAAATGCATAAGCAATTCATTAATAGTTTATATATATATATATATATATATTAAAAAAAACTAATAATAAAAAAAATGTTGCATGGCGCGAGATTCGATCCGGCGACCTTCCGATTACAAACCCGAGCGCTTACCGCTGCGCCACGACGCTGTATAAAATTATTAACCGTAGAGAGCATTTCACCACAAGGGTTTCTTTTAACTGTCGATTTTCTCGACAACGGCTGAGAAGTGCATCTTGGTGCTTTGCCACATTACACCTCTGGCCATGAGCTTTTATTATGCGCAGTATGAATCGAATCTGAATTTCACAATTGGCGGCCTCCCCTTGTTAGACTGTGTGTTGGCTAAGTAATTCAAGTAAAAAGAAAGGAGCTATGAAATCAACAACACAACCCTAAGATGAGATGATGATTGAGCATGTACAGAGGTCTACAATCTAGTCATTGTCAATCCCATGTTACATATACATGTACAAATGTAATTTTTTACTAGACTGAGTATGGAATTGCAGTATGTAGAAAATACATGATGGTTTGAGGTAACGGGAAAGATGAAAAGAAAAATTTAGAGATAGTTTTCAAAGCAGAAAGCAGAAGTGCTATCTGTGCAGCTTGTTTCTTAATGTATACCTTGACTTGTTCTACATTCCTGAGCATACTATATTTAGATGAATAAATGAATTAAACTTGAAACAGACATTTTCCAAGAAATTAGGCACTCAGAATACATTGATACCTTTAATTGATTTGTATGATTTACTGGATGTATATATTCTTAAATTATTCTGAGTAGAGTTACATTCTCCTTCAGTTGACTTTGTTGCTTTGTTCCATGATTATATATTAGATGCAATAAAGCTCACCATACCTGGAGTATTCCTTAACTACACGTGACCACTGGGTAAAGCCAAATCAGACCTGTCTTTTCCAGACATGGGCTGGTCAGTGCTACCAGTCTTCAATTAACACATGCTCTGTGCACTTTTAAGCAACCCCCATCGAGCACAGTGACAAGACACTGTGTGTTATAGGAAATGGAGGTCTGACTTAACTGGCAGGATTACAAGGAAAGAAATGTCTATGAAAAATTGGGTGGGCAAAAAATTGCAGTGGCTGTCACCTTTCTAAGCCACATGTGACCCCGAGTGTGGCTGCTGAGCACTTTATGGAGCTCATCCAGCAGTGGTTGAATTCAGTTTTGGGTACCCACAGTTCTTGTCCTAGTGATTGTTCAGTTTCATTAGTTTCCTGCTGTTATAAATTCTGCATTTGTTTGCGTGACCACTCTTGGCTGTTGCAGCAGAATGTTGCGTTTCAGAAACTACAGATGTTTCATTAACTAAATCGTTCACAAGAGTTGGAGGTACCTCTTTATGGGAAAAAAAAACTTTACCTAAAATTGAGATATTTGTCAGCTATACAGACAGCTTTTGAGGCAATTAGTAGTCAGCAATCTGTGGCTCCTGCCGCACCATATTTGTATTAGTCCTACCAAGGCCTTTGGGACATGTTTCTGTGCACTTTATAGTAACTTAGCTTTTTTGATGGAGACTCCTTCAGATTATTCTTCTAGAACTCCTAGTGGGATGGGGGGAATATGTGGAAAAACATACTGAAAACCGACAAGAACACACAAGTGGTAAGCTCTCCCTATGAAGTCCCATCTGAACAGAAAGTCTGAGAATATTCAAGTTGAACGTAGTAAAACCAGTAACCTAAATTTAATGATCTTAATAATGTCCTCAGCATAGATGAAGAGAGGGAAAAAAATCAGAATCGTGGTTGCTCCATCATGTAACACCAGCAACTTCAATGTTTGTAACTCTTATATGGAATTTTTTTATATATTCCCAAAACAAACTTTCAGTCCTACTGTGGCTGAAAGTCCCTCTCCATTGATTACAAAGGAGGAATGGAGAACCAAGGCAATAAATGACTCCCATACCCCAATGAAATCTTGTGCAGGACTTCAAGCTTCTGGCACAGAGAAACATTTATGTGTATTTGCAAGAAACACATTTCAAAGAAACTGACATTTCTTTACTAGAAGACTCCAGTAACCAATGGCAGAATGACCTTGGTGGTAGCAGCACTGAGAGTGGAATGGGTCACCTTTTCAGAGACAGGAACCTCAAGCAATTGCTTTAGCAATCCATGTCCTCCCTATGACTATTATGTATTCCATTTATCTCCCTATCAAGCATAGAAAGAAAGCCTCTTGTGGACATGATAGAAGGATGAATTTATGCAGTGGCTGTGAATATGTTGTCTTTCCCTGAGTGTCCTTGCAATGTGTCCCACATTCTAGTAAGTACAAAGTAATTCATGAGAATAGAGAACTCCTTTTCTAGATTGGCTCTGTCTCTTTCTAATGGTGCATTCAGTTTTGACATCACAGTACACAAAGCACCCAGAGCTGCCCGGATAGCCAAACATGTTAAAGTGCTGCCTCTAGAGTGGGGAGGTGCACCAGTCCTGGTTCGAATCTGCCTGGTGGATTGATGATGGGAGTCATTGTACCAGCCAGCCTGAATGTGGTTTTTAGGCAGTTTCTCATGTCCCATTAGGTGAATACTGGAATGGTACCCAAGTCCCACCTCAGCTATATATAGTTATAATAGAAAGAAACATTCCACATAGGAAAAATATACCTAAAAACAAAGATGATGTGACTTACCAAATGAAAAAGCTGGCAGGTCGACAGACACACAAACGAACACAAACATACACTCAAAATTCAAGCTTTCGCAACAAACTGTTGCCTCATCAGGAAAGAGGGAAGGAGTGGGAAAGACGAAAGGATGTGGGTTTTAAGGGAGAGGGTAAGGAGTCATTCCAGTCCCGGGAGCGGAAAGACTTACCTTAGTGGGAAAAAAGGACGGGTATACACTCGCGCACACACACAGACACACACATATCCATCTACACATATACAGACACAAGCAGACATATATATATAATTTTTTTTTGAGAGGCCAGTGTCAAAATACCCATACTCATCAACAGGGGTCCACAAGAGGTTCGTGAAATTACACCACTTATTGCCCGAACCACCCGTTTCTGAGCCAAAAATATCCTTTCAGAATGGGAAGAGTTACTCCAAAATATAATAACATATGTCATAAGTGAATGAAAATAAGCAAAGTAGACTAATTTTTGTGTTGAACGATCATTCACTTCTGATACCATTCAAATAGTAAAAATGGCAGTATTAAGTCTTTGAACAAGATCCTGAACATCTGCTTTGCATGACAGTTTACTATCTTTCTGAACACACAGAAATTTGAACTGTTAAGTTTCACTAATCATATGCCCATTCTGTAAAATTAAAACATCAGGTTTTGTTGAATAGTGTGTTAGAAACTGTAAAAACTGAGTCTTATTGTGATTTAGCATTAGTTTATTTTCTGCAAACCATGAACTTGTGTCATGCACTGCACTATTTGAAACTGAGCCAATGTTGCACACAGCATCCTTTACTACCAAGCTAATGTCATCAGTATTACCTGTAATACTAGCGTATCCCTGGGGCAGCCCCCACTTGGCCATACCCCATTCAGACCCCACATCACAGCCATTCTGAACACTGTGAATAATGATCTTTTGCTGTCTGTTGCTAAAGTAAGAGGTGAACCAATTGTCAACTACTACTCGTGTTCCATAATGGTCCAACTTCTGGAGCAATGTTTTGTGATCAACACAATCAAATGCCTTAGTTCAATCAAAAAATATGCCTCGCATTCGAAACCTGTTGTTTAACCCATCCAGTACATCACAGAGAAAAGAGAATATAGCATTTTCAGTTGTTAAACGACTTCTAAAGCCGAACTGTACATTTGATATCAGATAGTGTGATATAAAATGATCAATTATCCTTACATACACAGCCTTTTCAATAACTTTAGCAAACACTGATGGCATAGAAATAGGTCTAAAATTGTCTATATTATCCCTTTCTCTCTTTTTATAAAGTTGCTTTACTACTGAGTACTTTAATCGTTCAGGAAACTGACTATTTCTGAAGGAAAAATTACAAATATCGCTAAATACAGGGCTAACATGTGCAACAAAGTACTTTAATATTATGCTAGGCATTCCATAATATCCATTAGAGTCCTTAGTCTTCAGTTATTTAATTATTGACTCAATCTCCCCCTTGTCTGTATCACAGAGGAGCATTTCAGACATCAATCACAGAAATGCATCTGCCAAGAGTGTTATATTATTCCCTATATAAACTAAATTTTCGTTTAATTCACCAGCAATCCTCAGAAAATGATTGTTAAATACTGTACATATATCTGATTTATCAATAACAGAAATATTTTTACTACAAACTGACTTTACATCATTGACCTTGTGCTGCTGACCTGACACTTCCTTCACAACTGACCATATGGTTTTAATTTTATCCTGTGAATTAGCAATTCTATTTGCATACCACATACTCTTTGCCTTCCTAATAACATTTTTAAGCACCTTACAGCACTGTTTGTAATGGGCTACTGTAGCTTGATTGTGACCACTTCTAACATTTTGATATAATTCCAGCTTTGTTCTACGTGATATCCTTATACCACTAGTCAGCCACCCAGGTTGCCTTTTACTGCTAGTATCCCATTTAGAACATTCTAATGGAAAGTAACTCTCAAGGAGCATGAGAGATGTGTTAATGAAAGCATTATATTTGGCATCTATATTATCGGCACTGTAAACATCCTGCCACTCCTTTTTCTTGCACCATCATAGACACAATTTGTATTGAAGTTACCACATATAACTAATTTCTGGTAATTCCTATAAATGAATCAAGAACCCTCTCTAGCTTGAGCAGAAATGCTCTCAAGTCAGAGTTAAGGGCATGGGCGTACCCAGCAAGGGGCAGGGGGGGGGGGGAGGTGCAGCTGTCCCCCCCTCCCCTACAAGATATTCGCAGTTTTTCACTAGTTTACTGTTTTATTTAATAAGAAATGCTGCATGTTTTCTCGGATTGTACAAGTGCATTCTTGTATTTAAAATGTTTATTAAAAGCAGTTTTTCACTGGTATACTGTTTTATTTAATAAGAAGTGCTTTATGTTGTCTCGAGTCCTTGTTTCCTGAGACTAGTATGACCTGCTCCCCCCCCCCCCCCCCCCCCCTCTAGTTCAGATCCTGATTACGCCCTTGTTTAAGGGACCTATAAACAACAACCATTAGAAGTTTAGTTTCACTAAATTCAACTGCCCCTGAGCAACATTCAAATATCTGTTCAGTGCAGTGCCGTGATATGTCTACGGACTCATATGGAATACTGTTTTTATATACATGGCCACTCCCCCGCCCTGCAAGGAACTCCTTGAAAAACAGCCAGATAATCTGTATCCTGGTAAAGGAAGCCTCTGAATTGTCAAATTATTTTAGTGGTGCTCTGATATATACCTCTACCGTGCAAACCATGTGAGGTATTCAGAGAGTTATACTTTGTGTATATGCAGTAAGTTTGACCAACTGTCAGAGTTGAGTGGAGAGGAGCCACTTGTAGCTTTAGATATAGGAACATGCAGTAGTCTTCACAGCAGTTAGGAAGCCTAAGTCAGTTGCAAAGTCTAACAGAAAGAAGAGGGTTCTGCTACTAGGGAGTAGTGACCTCTTCTTCAGCAGGTTGTAGTGGATCAGTTGACCAATAAACTGACACCACACCTTTTAGAAACTCTAAACTACATTTTTCAGATGGTAAATACACTTAGCAACCCAGAAAACATGCTGCCCTGTTGGTATGGAGAACAGACAAAGACAGACAGGCCTAATCTGTGTAAAAGAAAAATCTGAAGGTGTTTTTTCACATGCTTTCCACGAAGAGAGCCTCGTTAGTATTTATAGGTACACATTCACATGTATCTTTATCTGTTTCACTGTATTTGCACTGAAGCAATCTTATTGTGAAAAAGGAAAAATAAATAATATTTTTAAAAATGTTATATTTTCCTGCTCCCTATTTATTTGTATACTATGAGGGTTGTACCAAAAGTAAGGTTCCCATATTTTTTGCAAATAGAAAACATTGTTTACTGTTACTAATTTATACATCGTGGAAAAGCTTACACTTTTGTCTATTTTTCAACATAGTCTCCATTTTTTTTGACACACTTTTGAAGACGGTGCTCCACCTTTTAGTATTCCTAAGTCGAAGAAGTCTCATGCCAACCCGTTGACGAAGCATGTGATCACTGCTCGGACCTCACCATCATTCTTGAAGCATTTGCCACCTAAGTGTTCCTTTAGCTTGGGGAAGAGGTGATAATTGCTGGGGGCTAAGTTCAGGCTGTACGGGGGATGGGGCATAACAGTCCACCAAAATTTCTTCAAAAGCTCTTGTGTTTGACAAGTGACATGGGGTCAAGCATTGTTGTGAAAAGCACTACTCCCTCCATCGTCATCCTCTCTGGTGATTCTGGATTGCTCGCCGAGGTTGGGTCAATGTTTCACAATATCTGTCTGAGTTTATTTTCGCCCCAGGTTGCATGAAATTGATGAGCAATACCCTGTTCCAATCCCAAAACACAATTGCTGTAACCTTTCCTGCTGATTGCGTTTGTTTGAATTTCTTTGGTTGTGGTGAACTGTAGTGATGCCACTGACAAGATTGTTGTTTTGTTTCAGGGATGTAATAAAACACCCACATTTCATCTCCTGTGATGATAGAGTCCAACAACTTCTCCTTGTTGCTCCTTGTGTCTGTCAGTCATCATCTGGGGGACCCAGTGAGCACACACCTTGTGATAACCCTACGTTTCTGTTAAAGTCCTTCCAATTGTGCCATGGGAAGCTTCAGGAATGCATTCAACAAGTTCACAGACAGTGACCCTCCGATCTTTGAGCAGCTTACTGTTGATCTTCTGGATAATCGCATCTGAAACCACTGGTCTTCCACTCTGTTCCTCAAATACCCTGCACCATTTGTGGATGTGCTGAATGGCCATGCACTCTTCACCATAAACCTCAGTCAGCTGCCAATGAATCTCCATGGGCAGTAACTTCCTTGCATGGAGAAACCGGATTACTGTTCGAACCTCACACTTGGTGGGAGTGGTGATCAACACTTCCATCTCTGACAGCTGCCAAGCAAATACTGAGTGATGTAGCAAATCATGGATGGGTGGGATCAAGAGTGGGGGAACCACTGTGCACGGCACTGTTGTCAGATTTAGCCTAGCACCTTCCCTCAAGGCTGTAGCTCATTAGGAACCTTGCTTTTGGTACAACCCTTGTATATTTGCTCCCACTAATTGCTGGAAATACGAATTTCCTAATGAATCATTACAGCAGTCAGTAGTCTAGTATCATTTCACCTTCATGTCTTTGCTGAATTAACCTCGCAGGATATAAGTGTGGCAATCAATAATTATACATATTCATTCTGCTCAATACTGCAACTGTTTTGCATGTAAGGCTTCAGGTATGAGTCAAGTGGGAGGTACAAACAAAACACAAAGGTATTACAATCATTTTTAAATAGGGAAAATTTAATTATACATAACTTTACAAGTCTTACAGCTAGCTTTCTGATAGCGAAATTGTCTTTATTTGTTCTTTTGTTTTTATACAAGATTAATGGGTGATACCAAGGTCTCTCATTGTCTCTTTTATTTATTTGTCCCAAACAGCAACCCATCTGTGCGTGAAGGTAGGTACAGTTACTGGATGCAGTAGGAGACCGATACTATCATTTGGGGTTGTAATCTCCCTCTCTTTAAATTGTTGTTGTCACTACTATTTTAGATGGTAATGTCTTTTCCAAAAACATGAGATAAGTATGATTTACAATCAACTTTTTACTTATCTTCTTTGCTCATGTGTAGGGGTCTGATTCTTGAAGTTGAAATTTTCACATTTTAGGTCCCCATGTTCCAATTGATGCAAATAATTTTGATGAATGCCTGTGCAGATTTTTTAAATATTTATTTACTTCTGATTTTACTATATCACACTGTCTTTTGAATTTTCACTTTAACAAAGCCAAAATTACATTGTTCTTCCAAAATACGAAAACACATCCAATCACATTAGGGGCTTGCCCTTTACTACCCCCTCACTCTGTGGTAATAACAATATTCAAAAGGGTTTACAAAATTTTCTTGACAAATGAATTTCTATTAATTTATAAATGGATCCAGAAATAAACATAATAACCAGTACCAGACTGTGTAATTAATAATAGAAATTTTAAGTGTACCAAATATTTTGTAATTTCAAATGTTTCTATATAAAAAACAGATTTAACTGTACATACAGAGCTAGTACATATCAACTGTAACATTGAAAATAAATTAATTCAATTTCATACTTTTTAGCTTGAAATATAACATATTGTATACAAAATTATATGAAATTTTTCAGATAAGCAATTGAGATAATACTGGCCTGTCCAAAATTTGAAAATTAGTTCTGGTATTGACTACTTCTGTTGAAGAAAAGTAATGCTAGAGGGGGGGGGGGGTCCATTCACAATATCCCCCTCACCAAATTTGGGAACAATGTGTTTACAATATTTTGTAACCTACTATAAAGTCTGCCAAACAGTGTACAAAATAATGCCAAAAGATAGAATACAGATGTAGAGAAGTACCGTCGGATGGGGTGACTTTGGACACCGGGGCGAATTCGGACAGTATGGCTTATTTGCTCTTTGCTACTGCATAGAAACAAAGAGTTATCTATTTTAACGTCTGTGTGCCAGTTATTTTAAGAGCAAGATTGTATTTATCACTTTCTGCAACTTTTATTTTGCATCAATTGTTTCCCTAGGTGAATAATTGATGAACAGTCTCAGTGTTAAAAATCCATGCATTATCGTAAAGTGGAAACTTTCTATTGTTGCACCAAGCAGGAAGTTATTGTAACCGTAATTGTCGACCTGCTCAGTAGCTAACAGCATTGATACAATTTCAGTACAAGTTTGTTGAGTTTCTCATGCAAAGTTATAAAATAACCACGGTTTTTGTAAAACTGTGTACTGTGTGGGGTGATTTTAGACAATTCCAAGAACGTATAAGAGTAGGAGAGGTGCTACAGTATGGTGTAATTATGGCCTGGAACTTTTAGATAAAGCTGTTCATGATATTCAGAGTGGTAAATTATCATACAGAAAAGCATGTGATTTGTATGATATACCTAAATCAAACCTACAAAATAAAGTGCAGCAAGCACATCTGAAAAAAATGGGAGGACAGCAAGTGCTAAATAAAGAAGAAGAAGAAATATTGAAGCAAGGTATCTTGAGGGCTGCACATTGGGGATTTCCCTTCACTAAATTGGATATTACATATTTAATTAAAGGCTACCTTGATAAATCTAGCCAAAAAGAGAAGAAATTTCGTAATATCTTGCCATGAGAAGAATGGGTGCATTTATTCCTCAAACAACAGTCAGAAGATCTTTCATTCACTTAAGCAAAAATATTAAATCAGCTCATGTAGAAGTGAACAACGAGACTGTTTATTTGAATTCTTGCAAAATAAAAACTTATCTGTAATATATAAAATTAATTATATCATTCTATATCACTTATTCATAACAAAGGGCTACCTTAAACTGTGTAAAATGTCACCAAAATCAAATAAGAAGCACGTAGAATTTAAAAAGAAGGGAGTAACTGTCCGAATTTGCCCTCTATATACTGTAACTTCGGACAGAGATTTAAAAAACACGTGTGTCCAAAATCACCCCAATCCATGGGATGACTTTGGACACTTTATTTAACTGCCTCAGATAAATATACCTACACATACACTTACTGGTTCTGGGATATTTTATTCGTTACACATATACCCTACCACTTCCATAACAATCAATTTAATCTAACAATATATACGAAAGTTACAATCAAAATAACGACAAAACCATCTGAAATCACCCTGTTTGATGGTATCTGATACGTAACATATTACAGAAAGCATAAGAAAAATATCTACTATACAACTCATAATTAATACATATATCGGGACATGGCATTCACATTTTCAGATCTGTGGAACATTCTGTCACAAGACGAATGATACGAAGTCAAAACTACAACATTACAACATTAAACTATTGATGTATGTGCAGAGACAATGTAAATTACTAGAGTTACAAATTGCAAGTTCAGATCTATAAGGCACATCTCCAAAATCTTCAAAAGAGAAGGAAAAAAATCAGAGCCTATGTGTATGACGAGTGAACCGACTTGAAAAACTCACAATGACGGATATAGACCAGAGCATTTAAGGATATGTTGACTCATGAAAGTAGAAAATAATGAAAAAATATTAGGGCCTAAACTTATGATGTGGGGACTGACCCATGAATTCAAACCACACCGAGTACAGACCAGCAAAAATGTTTCGACAGAACAAAATGAATAAAGTTCATAATCATATATCAATAAGTTCAGTCATATGCAAAGAGTAATTATAGGAAGCAACTAGCCTCAATCAATAATTGCATGCTCTCCTTGAGTACACAAACACGGTTGTGATGACCAGGGGTACCAAAAAATGAGTTAAGCATGTTTGCCCACAACTCAAGTTCCAATGACATACAATATTGTAGTACTCAGGATAAATAGAGGTAATCAGAGTCATGAATAGCTTTGAATGATGACATAATCGAGTTACTTGATGACCAAAATCTGTATGTGACATCAGAAATCTATACATCTTGTTATACTGTCTTTTCTCATAAATGTCTTCCACACTATTTGCTAATTGTTCATACAAACTAAGCTACATACATAGAGACATAGAAGATTCATTTACAATTGATGAAAAATACATATTGATTTAAAGTTACATAATGAATTGGGAAGTTAATCCCCCTACTTGAAAAAACATACATGTATGTGGAATAACACTGTCCCTGCCAGTGATGATTTTTCTAAACAAATAGTTCTATGAATTCTTCATATAGGATAATTTCTTGACTAACAGTTTATAAATCTCAGTCCCACACTGTTGTAGTTGACAGATGCTTGCATACACTACCCAGCAACTCAGATCTCTTGAAAACCAACTGTACCGGCAAAGGTACAGCCATACAGCAGTGTGGGGGTGGAACCACCCACATTTTTCAGTCTCCTCCCTATATTTCTCATCACATGCTCCAACAGATAGGTTGCCTCGTGTCTAACATTCACATCAAATCTTGCAACATTGTTTTTTGTCATAAGTATTCTGTTCTATACCTCCCTCCCATCACATGGCATAAGTTCTGCTTATTTAAAAAAAAAAAAAAAAAAAAAAAGTATACAGAGTTTACATCAGACTGGATTAAAAAGTGTTCACGCATTAAACTTGAATAAACAAAGCTAAATGCAATGAAAAATGAACTAGTAAGGTGATACACATAGATATAGTAAGATACTCTTCCTAATTTTTACAGCACAAAGTATGAAAATTTATTACTAGATGCTTAATGGCATTTTCCCCATTTTTCAGTTGTAAAACGATCCACTCATTTAGTAGCATGGTATATATGTATCAAATTATAAAGCACAAATCTATTACAAAACATAATTATATCTAAAAACAAAGATGATGTGACTTATCAAACGAAAAACGCTGGCATGTCAATAGACACACAAACATACACACAAAATTCTAGCTTCCGCGACCAACAGTTGCTTCATCAGGAAAGAGGGAAGGAGAGGGAAAGACGAAAGGATGTGGGTTTTAAGGGAGAGGGTAAGGAGTCATTCCAATCCCGGGAGCGGAAAGACTTACCTTAGGGGGAAAAAAGGACGGGTATACACTCGCACACACACACATATCCATCCCCACATATACAGACACAAGCAGACATATTCAAAGGCAAAGAGTTTGGGCAGAGATGTCAGTCGAGGCGGAAGTGCAGAGGCAAAGATGTTGTTGAATGACAGGTGAGGTATTAGTGGCGGCAACTTGAAATTAGCAGAGATTGAAGCCTGGTGGATAAAACGGGAAGAGAGGATATATTGAAGAGCAAGTTCCCATCTCCGGAGTTCAGATAGGTTGGTGTTAGTGGGAAGTATCCAGATAACCCGGACGGTGTAACACTGTGCCAAGATGTGCTGGCCGTGCACCAAGGCATGTTTAGCCACAGGGTGATCCTCATTACCAACAAACACTGTCTGCCTGTGTCCATTCATGCGAATGGACAGTTTGTTGCTGGTCATTCCCACATAGAATGCATCACAGTGTAGGCAGGTCAGTTGGTAAATCACGTGGGTGCTTTCACACGTGGCTCTGCCTTTGATCGTGAACACCTTCCAGGTTACAGGACTGGAGTAGGTGGTGGTGGGAGGGTGCATGGGACAGGTTTTACACCGGGGGCGGTTACAAGGGTAGGAGCCAGAGGGTAGGGAAGGTGGTTTGGGGATTTCATAGGGATGAACTAAGAGGTTACGAAGGTTAGGTGGATGGCGAAAAGACACTCTTGGTAGAGTGGGGAGGATTTAATGAAGGATGGATCTCATTTCAGGGCAGGATTTGAGGAAGTCGTATCCCTGCTGGAGAGCCACATTCAGAGTCTGATCCAGTCCCGGAAAGTATCCTGTCACAAGTGGGGCATTTTTGTGGTTCTTCTGTGGGAGGTTCTGGGTTTGAGAGGATGAGGAAGTGGCTCTGGTTATTTGCTTCTGTACCAGACCGGGAGGGTAGTTGTGGGATGCGAAAGCTGTTGTCAGGTTGTTGGTGTAATGGTTCAGGGATTCTGGACTGGAGCAGATTCATTTTCCACGAAGACCTAGGCTGTAGGGAAGGGACCGTTTGATGTGGAATGGGTGGCAGCTGTCATAATGGAGGTACTGTTGCTTGTTGGTGGGTTTGGTGTGGACGGACGTGTGAAGCTGGCCATTGGACAGGTGGAGGTCAATGTCAAGGAAAGTGGCATGGGATTTGAAGTAGGACCAGGTGAATCTGATGGAACCAAAGGAGTTGAGGTTGGAGAGGAAATTCTGGAGTTCTTCTTCACTGTGAGTCCAGATCATGAAGATGTCATCAATAAATCTGTACCAAACTTTGGGTTGGCAGGCCTGGGTAACCAAGAAGGCTTCCTCTAAGCGACCCATGAATAGGTTGGCATACGAGGGGGCCATCCTGGTACCCATGGCTGTTCCCTTTAATTGTTGGTATGTCTTGCCTTCAAAAGTGAAGAAGTTGTGGGTCAAGATGAAGCTGCCTAAGGTAATGAGGAAGGAGGTTTTAGGTAGGGTGGCTGGTGATCTGCATGAAAGGAAGTGCTCCATTGCAGCGAGGATCCTGGACGTGCGGGATATTTGTGAATAAGGAGGTGGCATCAATGGTTACAAGAATGGTTTCCGGGGGTAACAGACTGGGTAAGGATTCCAGGCGTTCGAGAGAGTGGTTGGTGTCTTTGATGAAGGATGGGAGACTGCATGTAATGGGTTGAAGGTGTTGATCTACGTAGGCAGAGATACGTTCTGTGGGGGCTTGGTAACCAGCTACAATGGGGCGGCCAGGATGATTGGGTTTGTGAATTTTAGGAAGAAGGTAGAAGGTAGGGGTGCGGGGTGTCGGTGGGGTCAGGAGGTTGATGGAGTCAGGTGCCATTGACAAAACATAATATTATATAGATGGAAACAAACTTTGCAATCCAGACATAGATGCTTTTTGCTCACAACTCAAATGAACCAGAGAAGATATGCAAATAGACTCGTGATTTACATGCCTTTTCAGTGAATTTAGAAGAATTTAATCAGATGTTGAAGAAGGATTTGACTATCATGACACACAACTGAGAGGCCCTAAAACTATTACAGCAATATCACTATGAACATTCCTTGTTAAAGTTGAAGAATTCTTTTCCCTTCTGTTTCTGACAAGAATTAAATAGCTGCCAGCCATTTCACATAACTACTGCTACTGCCAACTGTAAAATTTGGTAACTTAGAAATCAACAATTCTTCATCCTTGCTCCAGTGCTCTATGAGATAAATGAGATCTACATTATGAATAACAGTTGAGCAGAAGACATCTAATTCTAAATGTTTCTTTCTTACAGACTGAATTTTCTGTTATAAATACAGATGTTATTTAGGTGGTTGCTGATTGGTCCATTTCTTCCTCAGTTTTGCACCCTTTGGAAATCTGAACACAGATATTTTATTCCCAGTCCAGTAGCTGCCAGTACAGCCCAGTACAATGCAACTTATTCACCATAGTTAGAGGAAAGCAAATGCTTTATGGTGGTGAAAGAGATGTATAGCAATAACAACACTTTCAGCAAGACACAGTTTGACAGCAGTCCACTCACAGTAAAAAGGTATCACCATATTGCCAATGTACTCTTTAGCTAGTTTTCTAGATACAGCCCAGGTGATGACTGGCATTTTATTATTTGCATGTATGATTGCTGCTCATACTGGATAACTTCACCTATAAAAACTCCCTTAGCCTGCTGGCATTAACAGTAAGATACTTATTTCTTTTCAGGCAGGTTACAACATAAGGTGCCTTAGTTCGTACTACACAGAAGCACTAAAGAAACTGCTATAGGTGTGCATATTCAAATACAGACACATGCAAACAGGCAGAATATGGTGCTGCAGTCAGCAACACCTATATAAGACAAGTGTCTGGTGCAGTTGTTAGATTGGTTACTGCTGCTACAATGGAAGGTTATCAAGATTTAAGTGAATTTGAATGTAGTGCTATAGTTGACACGCAAGTGATGGGACACAGCATCTCCGAGGTAGTGGTGAAGAGGGGATTTTCCCGTATGACCATTTCATGAGTCTACTGTGAATGTCAGGAATCTGGTAACACATCAAATATCTGACATGGCTGTGGCCGGATCCTGCAAGAATGAGACGAGTGGTGACTGAAGAGAATCATTCAACATGACAGAGGTGCAGCCCTTCTGCACATTTCAATGCTGCACCATAACCAAGTGTCAGCATGTGTACCATTCAATGAAACATCATTGATATGGGCTTTTGGAGCTGAAGGCCCACTCACATACCCTTGATGACTCCACGACACAAAGCTTTATGCCTTGCCTGGGCCCATTAACATTGACATTGGACTGTTGATCACTGGAAACATGTTGCCTGGTTGGATGAGTCTTGTTTCAAATTGCATTGAGCGGATGGACATGTCTGGGTATGGAGACAACCTCATAAATCCATGGAACCTGCATGTCAGCAGGGTATGATTCAAGCTGGTGGAGGCTCTGTAATAGCGTGGAGCATGTGCAGTTGGAGTGATATGGGACCCTGATATGTCTAGATAGGATTGTGATAGGTGACATGTACGTAAGCATCCTGCCTGATCACCTGCATCCATTCATGTCCATTGTGCATTCCACCAGACTTGAGCAATTCCATCAGGACAATGTGACACCCCACATGTCCAGAATTGCTACAGAGTGACTCCAGGAACATTCTTCTGTGTTTAAACACTTCCACTGCACACCAGACTCCCCAGATACGAAAGTCATTGAGCATGTCTGGGATGTCTAGCGTCATGCTGTTCAGAGGAGATCTCCACCCCCTCATACTCTTAAGGATTTATGGACAGCCCTGCAGGATTAATGGTGTCAGTTCCCTCCAGCACTACTTCAGACATTAGTCGAGTTCATGCCATGTTGTGTTGCAGCACTTCTGCATGCTCATGGGAGTCCTACACAAATTACACAACATCCTGGTCTGTTCCTAAGCCACTGACAGACCCAATCCCTTGTCACGGGGATATGATACCAGTGGAAGACCCATACAAGATCTGTCCAATTAACCATCCAGCACTGTCAAAGGCTTATCCTATCCAAGCAGAGGGGCACAGAAGGAACCTCCTATAAGACTGAATAAAGATAGGGTGTCCTGGAAACACCATGCAGCCACCTAATCCTAAAACCAGTATTCCAAGGAGAAATATGAATATGAACAAAGGGTCCTTTTCAGAACCAACCTTAAAAATGAATTTCTGTCTGAAAATAAAGAACTTTTACTCTCTGACATATGCAGCAAATGCAAATGCGATATTGTAATCTTACAGAAAACCCATTTAGGAACACCTGATATTAGCTTCAGAAAGACCCCATGAACAACACAGAAGTGCAATATTCAGAAAGCCAGGCCTTATGGTTCAGTCAACAGTGATAACATGATAACACATATAGATAAAATAGACATTTTAACAATCAAATTAAATCATGCACAGTGACGTCCATTTACAAGCAACCTGGGGACATATTTCAGGTTCAGAGTATTAAATAACCTTCAAAACCACTCAATCAAGTTCATTATAAGAGATTTCAATAGTCACAGCACAACATGGGGCTATGAACAGACAGATTCCGATAGAGAAGAAGTCAAAAGATAGTCAAATAGATCTGGACTCAAGCTTATGCACAGTCCCAGATTACTAGTCT
Source organism: Schistocerca cancellata (assembly GCF_023864275.1). Lineage (NCBI taxonomy): Eukaryota > Metazoa > Arthropoda > Insecta > Orthoptera > Acrididae > Schistocerca > Schistocerca cancellata. Next base: position 426,111,355 of record NC_064630.1, on the reverse strand, counting down.
CTTTCAAGAGCAGATGATGAGGACACGGATACAACCATGACAGACTATTTGTAGCATATCAGATAGCACAGCAATTAGTAAAGTTGGTAGAAGATGTACTACCAGGGACTCAACATAGACCATCATGCTGACCAGCTGTAGTGTGCTCAGATACTGTCGCATTTAATAGGTGGTTCAGCTCCAAGGAGGCACATTGGAGATTTTTCACAGGAGGACCACATGCCAAGATTGATGAGATACTCCAGTCCCTAGCTCCTATGACACATTTATACAGCTCACCAGATGAATATATCAAAAACACATCCATAGAGGTTGCCAGAAGGAATACCTAGCTGGGCTTAATGGCAACATACAAATAAACCTAGAAAAGTATAAGCAGCTTTACAATATCTGTCCATTATCTGGAGACATCCTGGTGAAAAGCAAGAGTGATAGCCCTATTAAAACCAGACAACGATCCAATAGATGTGAACAAATTTGGTCCAGTATCTCTGCTGTGCCACCTAAGGCCCTTGAGAGAATGGTGCTGAACAGAATATCAAAACCTCTAGATGACAACCTAAAGCCTGTACAAGCTGGCTTTAGAACAGATCACCCAAGCACGGGGTGAATTTTGAATTTAACCAAGAACACTGAATATGGATCTCAAATAATAATAATAATAATAATATTTTATTGTCATTAAGCTTACAGAAGCAATAGACAAAATCAAATTACAAAATATAAACAAAATTATATGCAGGTGTTATAAGTACAATATTACAATAGTTTTATAAATAGTCAATGGACAGGAGATACAATATATAAAGTGAGGTAGCACAACCAAATCAATTAGAATGTACCAGTACAAAATACAGGAAAAAGTCAGAATACAGAACACCAAAACAGGAAAATATATTATATACAAAGAAATATTATATCAGATTACAATAAGTGCCCTTTGCAACTGTGCAGAGAAACACAGATTAATGCTTATTACTAGCTACTAACAAATAGGTAACTAGAACTGCTAATGAAATAATTAATATTATTACTAGCTACTAACAAATAGGTAACTGGAACTGCTAATTAAATAATTAATATAGTATATCAGGAGCAGCCAAAGTTTATAATATTTTATAATATTATTTGTTTCTGACTGCAATCAAGAAATTCATCAAGGGAATAAAAAGGATGTTCGACCACCCACTCATACAGTTTTGGCTTGATCTTTTCAATAGGACAACCGAATTTACAAAGAGAAACAGTTTACATCGGGCATGCCTAGCAGACAGTTTCCGGTCTACACTATGTGAAGTGCGATGGAAAATGTGAATCGTGTTAATACACAATTGGCAATGAGTAGGGTCGTTCTTTCGCATGTTGTGTCGTTGTTCTGGTTTTGCAGCTTATCTATGGCATGGAGGATTTAGTGTGGGTTTTGGTTGAGCAGCAGATGGAGCTCATGGCCACCATGAAACAAGTGCTTCCAGCGTTGCTCTCCACGCAGTCTGCTCCATCGCTGTTCCCTCCTCCCTTTCCCCCATATGACAAGACGGCTGAGGATTGGGACACATATGAACATCGCCTTCGGCAGCATTTCCAGGCGTTTCATGTTGCTGATGCGGAGGTATGTCGTGCTCTTTTCTTGTCTTGGATATCTCCCTAGCTGTATCAAGTTTTGTGGCAGCTAGCGTCGTTGCAGGAACCCTCGTCCTTGTCTTTTGACGCATTGTGTTCATTGCTGTCTTCATATTATTGCCACCGCACGCATGTTGTGGTGGCTAGGGTCGAGTTCTATCAATGCAAGAAACAGCCCCATCAGTCTTACTGGGCATGGGCCGCTACACTGCACAGTCTTAGTTGCAAGTGTCATTTTGTCACGGAGCAGTCGTGAGAGTCATATGCCCAAGTTATGGTGCGTGACGTCATTGTTCGTTTGGCCCCTGATAGGGAGGTCTGACAACGGGCCCTGCAGTTGGAAGACCCTTCCCTTGAGAAAGTCCTGTCCATTGCTCAGTCGTATGAAGTCTCTCACGCCGCAGGTCAACAGTTGGAAGCGTGGTGCGACGTCGCGGCGGTTCAGGGCAGCATGGCCGCATCCACTGTGTCCGAGGTGGATGACGTGCAAGCGGTGCAATCCAGCCGTTAAGGTCGCTCCCGCACAGCATGTAAACAGAGCTCTGGCCGCCGGCCCCTGTTACTGTCCTGTGCATCGTGCTATACAGGGTGTTACAAAAAGGTATGGCCAAACTTTCAGGAAACATTCCTCACACACAAATAAAGAAAAGATGTTATGTGGACATGTGTCCGGAAACACTTAATTTCCATGTTAGAGCTCATTTTAGTTTCGTCAGTATGTACTGTACTTCCTCAATTCACCACCAGTTGGCCCAATTGAAGGAAGGTAATGTTGACTTCAGTGCTTGTGTTGACATGCGACTCATTGCTTTACAGTACATAGTATCAACAGGTTAGTGTTCATCATGAATGTGGTTTTGCAGTCAGTGCAATATTTACAAATGCGGAGTTGGCAGATGCCCATTTAATGTATGGATTAGCACGGGGCAATAGCCGTGGCGTGGTACGTTTGTATCAAGACAGATTTCCAGAACGAAGGTGTTCTGACAGGAAGACGTTCAAAGCAATTGATCGGCGTCTTCGGGAGCACGGAACATTCCAACCTATGGCTCGCGACTGGGGAAGACCTAGAATGACGAGGACACCTGCAATGGACGAGGCAATTCTTCATGCAGTTGACGATAACCCTAATGTCAGCATCAGAGAAGTTGCTGCTGTACAAGGTAACGTTGACCATGTCACTGTATGGAGTGTGCTAAGGGAGAACCAGTTGTTTCCGTTCCATGTACAGTGTGTGCAGGCACTATCAGCAGCTGATTGGCCTCCACGGGTACACTTCTGCGAATGGTTCATCCAACAGTGTGTCAATCCTCATTTCAGTGCAAATGTTCTCTGTACAGATGAGGCTTCATTCCAACGTGATCAAATTGTAAATTTTCACAATCAACATGTGTGGGCTGACGAGAATCCGCATGCAGTTGTCCAATCACGTCATCAACACAGATTTTCTGTGAACATTTGGGCAGGCATTGTTGGTGATGTCTCGATTGGGCCCCATGTTCTTCCACCTACGCTCAATGGACCACATTATCATGATTTCATACGGGATACCCTACCTGTGCTGCTAGAACATGTGCCTTTACAAGTACGACACAACATGTGGTTCATGCGCGATGGAGCTCCTGCACATTTCAGTCGAAGTGTTCGTACGCTTCTCAACAACAGGTTCGGTGACCGATGGCTTGGTAGAGGCGGACCAATTCCATGGCCTCCACGCTCTCCTGACCTCAACCCTCTTGACTTTCATTTATGGGGGCATTTGAAAGCTCTTGTCTACATAACCCCAGTACCAAATGTAGAGACTCTTTGTGCTCGTATTGTGGACAGCTGTGATACAATAAGCCATTCTCCAGGGCTGCATCAGCACATCAGGGATTCCATGCGATGGAGGGTGGATGTATGTATCCTCGCTAATGGAGGACATTTTGAACATTTCCTGTAACGAAGTGTTTGAAGTCATGCTGGTACATTCTGTTGCTGTGTGTTTCCATTCCATGATTATTGTGATTTGAAGGGAAGTAATAAAATGAGCTCTGACATGGAAAGTACTCGTAAGTGTTTCTGGACACACGTCCACATAACATATTTTCTTTCTTTGTGTGTGAGGAATGTTTCCTGAAAGTTTGGCCTACCTTTCTGTAACACCCTGTATACATCATGATCGGTCAGAGTGCCCCCAGCATTGGGCCGTTTGTCACAAATCTAATAAAAAAGGACACGTTGCTGAAGTTTGCCACTCAGCCTCAAAAGTATTGAAGGAAGCAGGTACAGAGGACATGGACATTGACATTCAGGAAGTTTCGTGAGGCCAGGCTCGCGACGCATCGGCATGCAAACTCTTTATCGAGGTGTCAGTTCGGTCACGCCGATTACAACTGCAAGTAGATACGGGTGCGGCAGTTTCCTAGTTGAATGCACAAACTTACTCCGACCATGGGTTGCCCCTGTTGGCGCCAGTTTACCGGCGTCTACGCAGTTATGGTAAACAGTTCATTCCCCTACTGGGTCAATTCACTACTGACACTACTTACAAATCAGTCACTCCGCCTCTTACTTTTATTGTTGTCAGTGATGTGAGCACCATTATCCTTTTTGGATTGGATGCCTTTCAAGCTTTCGGTTTTTCTATCGCTGACACCATACAGTTGGTCTCCGAAGATGTTCCCTATCAATCATTGGAATCTTTGATCTCTAACTTTAAGGATATCTTTGAGCAGGGCTTGGGGTGTGTTTCAGACTTTGAAGCTCACTTAACGTTGAAGGCGTCGGCTCGCCCTCATTAACTACACGCGAGACAGATCCCCTTGGCTCTCCACCCTCAGGTAAAAGCAGAGCTAACCGGCTGACAGCCCTTGGGTTCGTTCTTCCCATTTCTTCTAGTGAGTGGGCTTCGCCCCTCATTATTTTTAGGAAACCCTCGGGAAAATTACGTCTTTGTGGCGATTTCAAGGCCACCATTAATTCCCAATTGGTGGTGGGCACCTATCCCTTGCCTCGTTCTGATGAATTGTTCTTCGCTGTGGCGGGAGGCCAATATTTTTAGAAAATTGATCTTTCGGAGGCTTATCATTAGATACCACTTGATGAGAACTCCAAACGGCTGGCGGTCGTCAACACCCCGTTTGGCCTTTACCAATACCAGCGGTTGGCCTTCGGAATATCCAGTACCCCGGCGATATTCCAGCATTATCTTGAGCACGTCACATCGACAATCCCTCATTGATTAATTACCTGGATGACATAATTGTCACAGACCGCAGCATGAAGGAACACTTGCACAGTCTTCGAACCCTCTTTCTCAAATTCGGGTCTGTGGGCCTGCGTTGCAACCTGCATAAGTTGAACTTCTTCCAGCCGTCCATTGAGTATGTGGGCTACACCATCTCTCAGCATGGCGTCCAGCAACTAGGAAGTTTGGTCCAAGGTATCATCGACCTTCCACAGCCCACCTCGCTGAAGGAGTTACAAGCTTCTTTAGGCAAGATTGCCTATTACCACCAGTTCATTCCCAGGGCTTCCACCATAGCCCACCCTCTATACTGCCTTCTGTGGAAGGGTGTTCCTTTTGATTGGTCACCTGCATGCGAGTGAGCATTCACCTCGTTGAAGGGCCTCCTCAGGTCAGCGCCTTGTTTGGCTACTTTTGACCCCAATGGTCTTGGTTACAGATGCTTTACAGTATGGGGTGGGGGCGGTCCTGGCCCATCGCAACACGAATGGCTTCGAGCAACCGCTGGCGTTTGCGTCTAAAACTCTTAGTCCCGCACAGGCCCATTACTCCCAGGTGGAAAAAGAGCCTTTGGCCATTGTCTACACTGTTAACAAGTTTCACCCTTTTTGTATGGCACAAAGTTTCAGATAATCACTGACCATAAGCCATTAATATCGTTATTTGCCTCCGCCTCTCAGTTTCCGGATAGGGCAGCCCACAGGCTGCAGCGCTGGGCCTTGTTCCTCTCTATGTACCATTATGACATTCATTTTTGCCCTACCGGACAGCATGCCATCCCCAACACTCTTTCCCATCTTCCAGTAGGCCCGGATCCTAAATTTGTTCGGGAGGAGATTATGTGTTTTCATTTGGATGTGGTGTCCCGCCAAGTGGTTGATGGCTTCCCGATCACTAGTTCTAGAGTCGCCAGGGAAACGGCAGCTGATCCTGTTCTCTGGCAAGTAGTTCACCTCGTTCAGCAGGGCTGGTCATCCTGACTTCCAGGCCGGGCCTCAGACCCTCTTCGTAATTATTTTGTTCTACGAGCCCACCTGTCAGTCTTGGAAGGAGTTCTTCTTCTGGCTACCGAGTATACAGCTCCTCGCGTGGTTGTTCCTGCAAGTTTGTGAAGGGAGGTCCTCACATTATTACACGAGGGGCACTGGGGTGTTTCCCGTACTAAAACCTTGACTTGCAGACATGTGTACTGGCCCAGTATTGACAGAGAAATTGAGCACTTGGTGGCTGCCAGTTACCAGTGTGCGAGCCAACAGGCATCTCCCAGGTCAGCGTTCTCTTCATGCCGCTTGCAACCCAGGCATGGGAACATGTCACATAGATTTTGCGGGCCCATTTTTAACTGGCTTTTGGCTCATTGTCATTGGTGCTTATTCCTGATTCCCATATGTGATTCACTGCTCCTCAACTACTTCAGAAGTTGCAATCCAGGCACTCACAAAAATCTTCTCTGTGGAAGGTCTGCCAGTCACCCTGGTATCGGACAATGGACCTCAGTTTATTTCGCAGACCTTCCAGGATTTTTGTAGGCGCTTTGGTATTCGACACATTTGCTCTCCCCCCTTTCATCCACAATCGAATGGGGAAGCTGAGCACATGGTGCACACATTTAAGACACAGATGAAAAAGGGATGTGCATGAATTTCCTGCGGAGGAGGCGTTGACATTTTTCCTGACGGCATACCGGACCACACCGATGGGAGAATGCAGCCCCGCAGAGCTCCTCCATGGGAGCCAACCTAGGACTCTGCTGCACCTCCTCCGGCCTGGTCCTCACCAGTCTTCACAAAACGGGTTACCCGGTTTTCCACTGGGTATGTCGGTCTGGGCACATGGGTTTGGTCGCAGTCCATGTTGGATTGCTTTGGCCCAACGCCTAACGCCGGATTTTGTGATCGACATGCATCGTGTTGTGGGCGATGTACACCCACCAGGACTGCAACACGATGCCTCTCACTCGTCGATTACGCCAATTTCGCCAGACAATTTTGTTCCTGCAACAATAAGTGAGGTTAGGAGTGTGCATGACTCCAGCTATCAGACACCTTTGTTCCCGCTACTTGTGCCCTCCCTCGTTGGTGGTGCAGCTACCTCTTGCAGATCTCCGTGCAGTGTGGGATCAATGCCAATTTCTGCAAATGCTCCATTGGATAACGTACCACTGCCAGCACAATGGTTTGCCACGCCTCAATCCATGCAGTTCCACGAGGATTCCTGCCACGTGGCTGGAACTGCTTTGTTCACAGGTCAACCTCCTCAGCATCCGACCACGCCTGCACCTGCCTCGGCTCAGCATCAGCACATGCCTTCCTGCTTTGATACCTCAGCTTGCAACAGGAACAATGGCTTGTTATCTGTGCCTGACCTCCATCTCCGTCCTACTGCTACGCCTCAGTGTTTTGTGCCACGACATTCACCTTACCCGTACACCGTTTTGAGTGAAGTGACTATGAACAGTGAACATTCAGACATTCTGCCCAACGTTCGACATCATTTTCCTCACTGTGCTTCTGGACAGCCCGCACCTCCGCAGCCTCCCTGCAACACTGGTGGCTCTGACTCTGATCGCACATTGAGTTTTCCACGGACTGGCACGCACTTTTAGACTTTGAACTTTTTCTCACCTCTCGCCCCTATGCCAGCTCCAGTCGAGCTTCCGCTACCATTCTCAGCACATCTTGGTGCCTCATCCGCATCGGTCTTCCATGACACATCAATCCAAACACACCCACAACGTGTTGAACTTCTGCACCCCAATTGACACATTACAGAGTCTCACCCACATCAGCCTTCCGCGTCGCGACAGATCGCACTCAACTACAATGCGTCACCTTCATGCTGCCACCCAACCAGCCGTTGTCGCCACATACCCTGGAGACACATTCTCTTGGAATACTTCAGCAACAACAGCTCGTTTCAGGCAGTGCCCCGACGAATTCAATTCAGGCTGTTGTTCTGAACGTTCCACAACGCTTACTGACGCTGCTGCCGTTCAATCCCGACAGGGCAACGACCTGGTTCAAAATTGTGGATGAAGTGTTCGACCATTTCAAACTCTACGAATCAACCAGATTTCTGTGCCTTATCACCCACCTACACGACCAGGAGGACTTGATTGCTGTCCTGGTCGATGCCCCGGACTCAGCTATCCGGTACACTCTAGCCAAAAAGACAGTTCTACGTCGGTTTGCACGCTCAACTGAGACAGCAATATGGCAAGTGCTCCACATCGAGCAACTAGGCAATGACAAACGTTCACAACTTTGGAGATGGCTACGGGCCCTGGTCAGCGAAGATCTACTCTCTGACACAGCTCTCCTCACCATCTGGACAGATAAACTACCTCCCCACATCAGCTTTGCTCTGGCTCAGAGGTCTTCCAAACCTGTCGAGCAACGAATGACAATTGCTGACAAACTACATGATGCATCACTGCTCTATTTCGCCAGCCACTGCCTACCTGGCAAGTCTCAGGTTCAGGCTCCTCGTCCCGTGGCTTTGGCCGCACTGTACCGACTGTTCCGCTCGCTCTGGGACGCAGTATACAAACAGCTGGGACGTCACCAGCTCTGCCCTCGGTCACGCCCCCTCCTGCAACTGAACCGGCTGTGGCCACTGAACCTCAGCCACCGCCTCTGCAACGAACTTTCCGCAGGAAATGCAGCCGCACTACCCATACTGTTACTTCCACACACGGTTTGGTGAGGCAGCACGGAACTGCAGACCACCGTGCTGCTACCCAAACGCAAATCGCAGGTAGGTCCGGGTGTCGCCTCCTGCGCACAACATGACAGGCACCTCCCAGTGCTCCATTCTGTCCGGGAACAATCGGATAATTATGGACGACTTTATATTAAAGACATTTCGTCAGGATACTTTTTCCTAGTGGACACAGGCGCTGATGTTTCGCTGCTGCCTACATCCTTAGTGTCGTTGAACATCTGCCCTCATCATACTTCACTGCAAGCTGTGAATTCTACTAAACTACAATGCTCGGGTTCAACTTCAGACGTCGTCTCACACTCCGTAAACTGCAAACTTGAGTGGACTTTTTTAGTGTGCAATATTGAGGAAAATGTACTAGGCACTGACTTCTTGCGACACCACAAACTTTCACCATACCTAGTGCAAAACACACTGTTTCATCAACCATCTAAAACTCACTTCCCCTGTGCTCTGTCGAGCAAACCCCCGTGTGACATGTCGGTCTGGGCTCATCTCATCCATACATGCTCGGCTCTGTCGACGACGTTACAAGAAACAATGCACAAGTGCCTTGTCGAGATTGAAAACTTCGCTCAGCCTACGCAAGGAAAACTTCGAGCTCTCCCTCCGGCTCCATGAAACTCAGCTCCAGCTTTCCAACACAGCAAAGGAATTGCAGACACTGCAACAAGGACAAAACAAGGTCAGTAAGTGTGCCGAATCTGCTTGTGGTCCCAGCAATCGAGCCTCTATGTGCTTACCTCCCACTACCCCTTGCAACTGTGCTATCAAGTCTACCATAAGTTGTACTGACAGTTCCACAGGACCAGACCCCCCTAACACGGCAGCATTTGACACTTGGCCGGACACGAGTGTGCATGCGCAATGAGCGTCACGTGTTCCCATACTGACAGCTCCTACCCCTCCCCTCATGGGCAGCACCTCAAACTATGCAATTTCGGCTCCTGCGCGCCGCCATGCGACCGCCACTGACAACACAAACAGTGCACTGGCACCTAGCGCTTTGCCCGCGACCATACTGCCACAGGCCGTGCCCTCGGCCAATGGACTCACTAACGCTTCATGAGCTCTACTGAGCTCACTCAACCATGGTGCCACTGCTTCGGGCCGGTGGACATCTTGTCACGTTAACTTCTGGGACACTTCACCACCTCGGCTCCCGTCAGATCCGCTCCGAACACCACGACCTCGCCTCGCCTGCCCCACCCGCCTCACATCGTAAACAAACTGCCTCTCGTGCCACCGGCAACATTTCCGTTGTCACCAACGGCACGGTTCACAAGCTTCGCCTCACGCCAAGCCCCCCAATCTTCAGTAAACTACGTCGACTTTGTCCCGAGTGCCTCTCCGACCTCAAAAAGCAGATTTCAGAAACATCTAAGTTCCGGCATCATCGAACCCTCTGCCAGCAGCTGGTCTATGCCCATTCATATGACACCCAAGAAAGACGGGTCCTGGCACATGTGCGGAGACTACCATCGACTAAATGTGTGAACAATTATGGACACCTACCCCATACCCAACACTGCCGACTTTCCCAGTTCCCTCGCAGATGCGACCACGTCTGTCATTGATTGCAAACGGGCTTACCACCAGATCCCCAAGGCTCTGGAAGACATCGAGAAGACAGCACTCACCACCCCAATTGGGGTATTTCAGTTTCGATTCACGCCCTTCAGTCTGAAAAACGCAACCCAGACCTGGCAACGCTACATCAACACAGTGCTATTTGGATTAAAATTCTACTTTGCATATCTTGATGACATTCTTGTGTTCAGCTCCTCCATCAAGGACAACATTCGACATGTGCAAACTGCTATGGACACTCTCGCAGCAGCAGGCATTGAGACCAACCACGACAAATTGCAGCTACATCAACCCGCAGTCACTTTTCTTGGTTTTCGGTTCTCTGCCGACGGCATTTCACCGCCCCCCTGACAAAGTACAAACAATACTAAACCTACCCAGACCTTCATCATTCAAAGAGCTCCAGCACTTTCTGGGGACGGTTAATTATTATCGCCATCTACCTCGGGCTGTGGAGATTAAAGCTCCACTGACGGATGCCTTGGCAGGCACCAAGACTTCTGGATCTGAGCCCGTTCCATGGACCCCTGCTATGACTGACTCTTTCACTGCCCTCAAAAATCTTCTTGCCGAGGCCTGCACCATCGTGCATCCTCATCCCAATGCACAGCTTTTCATCACCACAGACGCGAGCGATACTGCCATCGGCGCTGTCCTTAGCCAGACAGTCAACGGCCAAACTTCGCCTCTGCAGCTCTTCTCGCGCAAGCTTACCAATGCACAACAGAAATATTCCATGTTTGACAGGCAGTTGCTCACAGTCTACGAAGTGATCAAGCATTTTAAGACTGACATTGAGGGATCCCCTTTCTATGTTTTAACAGACCACAGACCCCTGACTGCGGCCATTTCAAACCCGCCAGCTGAGCCGCCTCCTCGCCGTTTCAGATACATGGACTTCATATCTCAGTTCACCACCGATGTCAGACACATAAAGGGTGCTGACAATATAGTTAGTGATTTCCTTTCATGAGTCGATGCTGTTCATTTGCTGTTAGACCTCTCTGAACTGCCTAACCTCCAACCCACTGACGAGGACACATAAAACCTGATTTCAGACTCTACCTCCTCACTACACTTCGCCCGCACCATGTTCCCTGACATTTCTGGTGAGCTCTGGTGCGACGACAGTATGGGCACGTTACACCCCCTCATCCCAACCACCCTCTGTCGAGCTGTCTTCAACGCACTGCATAATTTAGCCCACCCCGGTGTTCGTGCGTCCGCCCGCCTCGTAGCGGAGAACTTTGTGTGGAGAAATGTCAACAAGGACTGCCAGCAATGGGCACACTCCTGCATCACGTGCCAACACTGCAAAGTACACAAGCACACTTCACACCTCCCGCCCCCCCCCCCCCCCCCCCTCAGTGCATTTTCGTTCCCTCCTGGGCGTTTCCAGCATATTCACATTGACATTGTCAGCCCTCTCCCCCCCCAATGGCTTTCGTTATGTTCTCTTGTCTATCGACCGAACAACTCGCTGGGTTGAGGCTGTCCCCCTACCCAATATCACAGCAGAAACTGTTGCTCGAGCTTTCATCGATTCATGGGTATCGCGTTTCGGATGTCCAGCTATCGTCACGACTGACCAGGCCACACAATGTGAATCGGCCCTGTTCAACGAGATTTGTAACATCTGCGGCATCCAGCGCATCCATACCACAGCATATCACCCACAAAGTAACAGGCTAGTCAAGGGCTGGCACCGAACCTTCAAGGCGGCTCTTCAGTGCCACGACTCTCTTTGGACGGACGCCCTAAGGTTCACATCCCGAAATCTCTGAACAATTGAGAGTACGTCATGCTCCGAGATGACACTGTCCATGCTCCCCTCCAACCCCCATATACCGGCCCATACCGAGTCCTCCGGCGCTCAGCCAACACCTATGACATCCAGATAAAAGATCAGCTGTTACAGTCTCTCTCAACAGACTTAAGCCTGCTTATGTCAAGCCCGCTTCTACCCCCCTTCAGGCCACGACCATTCCACTTACTGTCGTGGCTCATGATGCTCCGACCACTCGCTCCATGTTGGACTTACTCACTCAGTCGAGTGACTTCCAGCTCCAATCATCGAGCTCTTCTCCGACCTCGCCCTCTACTCCGGTCTCATGCACTCCGTCGAGTGATCACATGCTCCCCACGATGAGCTTACCTATGATCACACCCTTGCCACCGGGCCCTTCTCCGGTCCCTTTGACCTCTCACCCGTCGCCTGCCTCGCCCTGTCGAGGTTTCTCACCCCCCCCCCCCCCCCCCTCATCTTGTACGTGCCCTCGCTCAAGGTATTTGTGCCTGTCCCTCCGGACATAATCCATGACATCTCTATAATACTACGCGATGACACACTGTTCATTGTATGTTTCCCTTCATCTGGTGCTCATGACACAACCTCCGCCATTCCCTGCCACCTGGTGAAATTTGTTCCCCTCTCACCTGACGTCGACCTGGACATGCTTCATGTGTCCGCCACGCCCACTGGAGACATCGTCGCTGTCACTCCGTTCCTCCCACAAATCGCTGACCTACCTGTCACCGCACGACCAGCACGCTCAGTACGACGCCTGGTGCACTTCAAAGACTTCCAGGTTCGGGGGTCGGAAATTCCTTCATGACATCTACCCACACTGCTCCCCAACGATGCTGTCAAGCTGACTGTGGTCCGGCTCCCCCGCGGACCACCCATGCTGACGCCATGGTCACCCCCCCCCCCCTCCCGGCCTCTCAGGAGTACTCCATACTGTGGGGGTGCGGTGGCTATGTGACGCCGATGAGATCGACACCAGTATTGATCTGAGCATCATCTTTGAACTGAGCAAAACATTATCTTTGTGGAGTCTGCCATCCAGTTCTGTGTAAGCCATACTTGTGTGATGAGGTGAATAAAGAACTCCTGATTATAAGGTGTTGTTTGGTGTATCTCACCTGAGCATCCACCTCACTTTCTTCCCTACCACTGTAAATAGTGTCAGTAAATAGAGTTTGCGGAGTAGTACAAGGTATGCAGAGAGATAGTGTCCCAGTAGAAACTAAGAGGACTAACAAGACTAACCAGAAAGAGAGAGGATTGGAAATATATGGAAAAAATACTTTAATGTGACTAAACAGTAATATGAAAAGTTGAAAAGTTTTCCAAAGATAGATTTTTTTTTTTTTTTTGAGGTGAGCTTAAGATGTCTAATTTTCCTGAAGTTTTATGTAACTGGTAGAAATGTTATTGTAAAGGTGATGTGTTCTGAGGCAAAAGTGGATTGGCTTCCTAAAGAGTAAAAAGAAATTGGCTGGAGATAGTTGCAGTAATGAGTAATGAAGAGGCACAATAATCGGCTAGGAGATTCAGTACTGTTCTATAAGGATTTTTTTTTTTTATTTTCCTGGATATTGTATATGAGAAGTGCAGCGCCACAGAGGTGGCATGGGTTATGCTCAACTTTTCTACATGGGCTTTTGGTATTCTTTGCCAATAATACTGTATTCCTTAGGTAAAGGTGTGTCTAATGTGAGGACTTTACTAAAGCCACAGAAGCTGGCAAGGATAATTTGCAGTAAGTTTATAAGGACTTTATGTAGAATAGATGGTTTTGGTATATAGTAGTATGTAAGAGGTGTCTCAAATCTACTGAAGTAGACATAGGTAAATTTTAGTAATGTGATAAAACTGTTTTCTCTTTTGGCATGATGTAGATAGGAGGTGCTACTGGACTGCAGGAGGTGGACTGAATTGTTTTCAGCGCTCAGTAATTTTGTATTTATTTACGTAATGAGTAATGATGTTTTTCAGAGCTGCAGATGCTGGTGGAGATAACTTGGCAGGATATTTTATGATGTTATATTTTGTTCTTTGTGTACAGTAGCTTTTGTGTGAAGACAAGCAGTGAATTTTGATTTTCTGAAAGAGGGATAAGAAGGAGCAAATTTGAATTAGCAATATTTGTAACAGTAACTCACTTAAATTACACACAGATTTTGAAAATAAGATTTCAGTAGTAGTGCCAATTTTGGGTGTACTATTAAAATTTTTAAAAGCAGTTCATTCATTTTTCACTGAATTAATTAATACTAAATGTAAAGAGATGTTGAGTTTTGTTGAGCTATGAATCTGTCTGAAAATAAAAGCTTTGAGTAAATAAGAAGTATATTGTGGAGGACAGTAACGTTTTCGGGAAAAAAAAAGGTCATGGAATCAGCAATTGTGGAGTAAAGTACATATGTGTGTTAGGATTAGGATGTAGAGACTGAGAATGGACACTGAGATGTACAGTATATTACAGGCACTGAGGGTGAACCCAAGGTTGAGACAGAGCTGGACGCTAAATACCAGTGACGAGCCATTTCGTGATTCCAGTGTATGTGCTTATGGCACATACTCATTTTTCTTCTTTAGTGGAAATATTTGAACAACCCCCAAAGTGTCAAGAGTAGATGACATAATGAAAAAACAAAAGAAAACTATATATATATCTTCTTCATGAATGGTTTGAAAATTTAAAAATTTTGGAAAAAAGTAGTGTAATAAGTAAATTTTGAAGGTTGAATTTGGTTGTAATCATTATTTCAATAAGAAAGCATTAAATTGTTAAAGGATCCTGTAAGAACATTAGATGTGTTATTTCTTTTCAGCTGATGAAAAATAATTATCTCCCTTTGTAAAATTAATTTCCTGTACATCATCAAGCCGTAGCCATTAACAATTGATGTAAATAGATATCTCTTGTTGTGATGTGATATAATTTAAATAATTTAATCAAATGAAATTTTTTTTTTTTTTTTGAGAAAACAGTTTAATGAAAAGTGTCAGTGTAGCTAAGGAGAAACATTACAGAAAAAACTGTAAGAAACATAAAAACATTATCAGGAAAATTTTTAGTTTCTAAGGGGGTGTGTAGCATTGCAGCTATTACACGACTGTAGATTTTTGCAGTAAGTGTGTTACGTTATGGCAAGCTGTTTTGGGAACCTGCAGTATAGTAGCATTCGGTGGCAGCCGGCATGTGACCTGCCATATGTGTCGCTAAAGCAGACCGTGAGAATGCTCACTGTGGGGCGTACTAAAATCACTTATTCACCTCACCTAAGAAACTAAATAACTACATTAAATATTAGCTATTAGCTGTTTTATTCCAAATTTGGTACATGACCTTTTGTTATTCAGACGAGCTTTGTGTCAAAATTTGATATTTGGGGAGCAAAATAACTGATGATGATCGAAGTAGAGAGGATATAAAATGTAGACTGGCAATGGCAAGGAAAGCGTTTCTGAAGAAGAAAAATTTGTTAACATCGGGTATAGATTTAAATGTCAGGAAGTCGTTTCTCAAAGTATTTGTATGAAGTTTAGCCACGTATGGAAGTGAAACGTGGATGATAAATAGCTTAGACAAGAAGAGAATAGAAGCTTTCGAAATGTGGTACTACAGAAGAATGCTGAAGATTAGATGGGTAGATCACATAACTAATGAGGAGGTATTGAATAGAATTGGGGAGAAGAGGAGCTTGTGGCACAACTTGACTAGAAGAAGGGATTGGTTGGTAGGACATGTTCTGAGACATCGAGGGATCACCAATTTAGTATTGGAGGGCAGTGTGGAGGGTAAAAATTGTAGAGGGAGACCAAGAGATGAATACACTAAGCAGATTCAGAAGGATGTAGGCTGCAGTAGGTACTGGGAATGAAGAAGCTTGCACAGGAGAGAGTAGCATGGAGAGCTGCATCAAACCAGTCTCAGGACTGAACACCACAACAACAACAACCTATAATAGTTTCAGAGATATAAAAAAATCTATTAAAAAAGTACTTAACCAACACTTAAGAAAATAAATTCAGATAGTAATAATAGCAGTTTATATTTATTTTGTTATTTGAAAACAGTAGTAGCACTATTAGTGTGCTGATTTATTTTATAAAGATTTTCAGTTCTAAACTTTCGATAATTTTTCATTCGTAATGGAAACAACAGTTTTAAAGTTAATATCTATACTTTGTGTTAGGGTGAGAGTAAATGAAAGTGAATGTGAGTGTGTATGTGGGAAATATGTCAGATTTAAATTCTATACTGTATTACACCTTACATAACTCGCAAGTGTTACGCCACCAGGACGTCATGAAAAAAACTGTGAATCCCCCTAAATGGCAGATGACGTATGTCTATGAGCGTTTGGTTTTTTAATAAGGCAGCCAGAAAGGTAGTAAGAGGATAATCAGTTCTAAAGTATATTTCAAGTTTAGTTTTCTCTTAGTTTTCGTTTCATTTGGTTCAGTGGAACATTTTGTTAATACTTGCAGCAGGAAATGACATAGATGCATCTGTGAATGTTGACTGGAGTAAAGCAGATTGAACATGAATATGATCATGAAAGATTAATCTGATTGGCTGTTCATTTTGATCAACCAATGAGAGTAAAGTCTTTTCCGCACATTGGGATGAGTTGTATGCCCTGAAACCAATGGCGTTCAGTGAGTGGCAGTCGAGCAGCTGACCAGAGCGGAATGCTGCTCTCTGCACCTGGCGTAGCTGCCAGTGATGCTCTTCTGAGTGGCACAAACCAGCACAAGCCGCTTAACGCTTCCAGGCGCTAAGTGGCAAGAGTTTCGGCTCAATTTCCAGCAACTTCGGTTGCAAATCTCCCCAGCAGGATTCTCCCATTCTTTGGTAGGGTAATCTCAGTATCAAGGGCCCGTTCACGTCATATAATCCCGCGCACTGTAGGCCGCTTTCTTCTACCCACGCTCTCTTGCGCCGTGCATTGCACACTGCGCAGATAGATCATAGGGACCCCCTCTTCTGTAAGGACACTGCACTTTCGCTGAAAAAGCAAATATTTCATTTAGTAAAAAGAGCAAAATTGTCGTACATCCTTCCCTATCCAAATAAAATTCCTCCAAGCACCAAAGATGTCTGATCTTTCTTGTGCTTTCCCACCACTTACCCGCAGCAAAGCTGCAGCCCAAGAGGCAGGAATGCCGTCTACTCCCGCCTGCATTTCCGTCCCACTGTCCACCTTCCAAGATCAGGTTGCCTTGAAGGACAAGCAGATTGCAAGAGCTGATTGCACAGCTGAAGGGCAGTGAACACTCATAGACAGCAACACCCACACCACAAACACAAGTGCCTGCTGAAAACTCGAAGGACATGCCCTCTCTTTCACCTCTGGTGGCCCAGGCACCGACAGAACAGGAGCCAGAGCTGACGGAGGACACAGCTAACACTGATGTAGATGGACTGTGGCAGCAGGTCAGTCCAAGACACAAACAGCCACCAAACACACAAACAAGTGAGCCCACAAACTCACGAGGCAATGGCCAAGTGCTGTTGCCAACTCTAATTAACAACAAAGGCAACATAGGGACCAACAAGAACAACCCTGCGACTGCAGCATCCACAAACACACAAGCAGCTACACAGAACCCAAACAATACTGTGACTGGCTTCCCACCAGTCATCATACACAACTACAGAGACCTTAGTCTTCTAAACAAAGAATTTAATAAGAAACACAACCCCACAACATACTACTCAAAACTCACTGGGGAACACGCCAAACTGTACGTGGCAAACAAATCAGATTACTTGAATCTGCTGGACTTTCTTAAAGAAAGGAAGGTAGAGCATTTCACGTACAGAACAATCCTTGAAAAGACACAGCAGTACATGATCAAGGGGATAGATTCATGAACCCCAACCAAAATAGTACACGAAGAACTCCCTGCTCTCGGGCGGGAGTGCATTTGGGTAAACCGAATGTCAGAGTTCAGCACAGCAAGACCATCGCACAACTACATGGCAGAATTGGCCGACACGGCCAAGTCCCACGACCTGTTGAAGTTAAAATTGTTTCTTCATATGGTTGTCAATGTAGAGATCTACAACATGCCGCGCACCCTCAACAATGCCACAACTGCCAGCGCTTTGCACACACGGGTATCCGATGCGGTCTCGCTCCCCGCTGCCGCATTTGCGCTGGCGGTCACACGACCCAACACTGCAAACTCCCCCATACAGCACCTCGCACGTGCGCCAACTGTGGTGCTGCCCATCCAGCAAACTACAGGGGGTGCATTGCACACAAAGCAGCTCTGAGGCACAAAATAACCAAACACGCTAAACCTACCGCCATCACAGTTCCGAAACCGCCCCGGCGCCCAGTAAGAAGTGGAGTATCCTCCACTGGAGTGGTCGCTGGCAGCCCCAGCAGTGTGGGACGGTCAGAGGAGCCTCAGAGCTCAGGACACGCACAACACACACTCCAGCAACAGACACACAACAGACAAACACAACACCTAACACCACATCAGCACCAGGCACACCACACGACACCACCCTACTCCCTGAGATCACGGACTGCAGCCCACTACAGGCTACATAAGACGCACCAATACAGGGACAACCACAGTGTCAGAGGAGGAGGAGAAGGAGAAACAACCTCAACAGGAGGAACACGACCACACCACAACAAGTACACAGGCAACAGGACACCAATACTCACGAACACGATCCGGACACCAACTTGACAACCCACACAACACACCCACTCACCACAGAAAATACACAGGCGCCCACAACTGTCACACAAACAGCCGACACACAGGCCAGCCCTCACCAGACGCCAACACAGGAACAAGCGGCCGCTAACATGACCAACAACACACAGGCAGACATGCCCAACATTATGTCAACATCCCAGAGAATAATGGAAACATTATTCCCCAGATGCACGACCACCGAAATAGTCACAAAGATTATGGGGTGTGTCTCACAACTCTTCATGCAATTCATGTCGAGCACACTCAACTGCACTAGCTTCCAAGCCACTATCACACCATTTTTTACGCTACTACATGGATAATATGCCACACCAGCCCCGAAACGCAGACGCTAACACAAACTCACAGATCCTGTTTTGGAATGCCAACCGGATCACAAACAAAAAAGCCGAAATGGCCGCATTCATGGAGCGAAAGGGTATCCGAATCGCTCTTGTGAACGAAACACTGCTTATGCCTCGCAAACAACTAAACATCGCAGGGTATCAGCACAGTACTCAACATAGCACCACGGGTAATCACCGCTGGAGACCTAAACGCATCCCAGGGTATCGTACCGACTGAACGGATGGCAGGAGGGGAGGCAGCACGGCCATCATCATACACAGAGACATAGAACACACGAACATCGAGCTCCCTGCACTTGAAAGACTAGAGGCCACGGCCGTCAGGGTCAAGTTCAACAGAACCAACACCGCACTGGTATCGATGTACAATCCTCCTAAAAACATAATAACACACGATATCAGCACAGTACTCAACATAGCACCACGGGTAATCACCGCTGGAGACCTAAACGCTAAAAACCCCAATTGGAACTCACGAATACGAACCTCCAATGGCAAGAAACTGTACGAACATCCACTAGGCCAAAACTACATTATACTTGGGCCGGACGTTCCCACGTTCGTGCTTACACAGCCCCGACATAGGCCAGACGTGTTAGACATAGCCCTCATAAAGGGCATCACATGCACACTCAACCTTACGGTTGAAAACAATCTGGACTCAGACCACATGCCTGTAATACTGCACACAGAAGAAACACTGCAGGACACAGAACCATGCAGGATGCTTAACTACAAGCACGTGAATTGGACACTGTTCAAGGAAACGCTTGATAGTCGTATTCCTGACACCCACGAAATTAACAACACACAGCAAATCGATGAGGCTGTGGAGGCTCTCACAACTGCCGTCCAAGATGCAATGACTGACGTCATTCCATATACAACACCAAGACAACCCTTGACGGCCCTGTCCCAGGAGATCCTGGGCCTTATCTCAATGGTGAACCACCTCAGGAGATACTGGCAGCATACCAGGCGCCCGTTCTATAAACTGCACATCAACAGACTCCAGGGGATAATATGGGGTAAAATAGAAATATTCAGAAATGAACAATGGGGACAGAAACTCACTGGGCTAGATACCACATGTCCTGGCATGTGGCAGCTGGCCAGACACTTAACCATGGAGAAACATTACATTCCCACGTTACAAGGACCAAATGGCCCAGCCTACTCCTTGACGGAGAAGGCAGAGCTTATGGCCACAACACTTGCAGCATCTTTCATGCCGAATCTGGTTCCCTCAGACCCAGTATTCACACTTGAAATGGACCAGGAGGTTACACGACTTGTAGCCCAGCCCTCGCGCAATGAAATTAGATGTACTAGCACAAATGAAATCACATGGGCTGTCAAGCACACCAATGCTAAGAAAACCCTGGGCTTGATGGCATTCAAAACCGTGTCCTCCAGGAGTTCACGGATAAAGCTGTAGTATACCTTACACACTTAACGAATGCCATCCTGAAACACCAACACTTCCCTGACTTTGGAAGGCGGCCAAGGTCCTGATGTTCAGGAAGCCAGGGAGAGACCACTCCCTCCCACAAAATTACCGACCCATCAGTCTGCTGTGTTCGCTCAGCAAGGTTGTTGAGAAGGTAATATTAAAATGTATCACTAGGCATTGCACAACGTCAAGGTATCGACATGCATGATACCCACTACTAACAAAGCCTATCCTTGCACGACCTATCACAGGCAGCAAGACAACCGCTACTGCTCTTATCACCCGACACAACTATCGCACAGTTTTTTATCCTTGGCTCTTGCCTTGGCACTTTTTTTCCTCTGCCCATCAAACCACTACCCTTTGTTCGATTTCGACCCAATCTATCTCCAGATGAGCGCGTATTAATGGTTAACCTTAACCAGACGTACGCAAACATCACAGTACGCTCACCCTGTGACACCTCACTTTATTGAATACTAACCCTTATGCAGAGATGGCAGGAGACCTATTGTGTTGGCCATCATGCCGGTGTGGGCATGGAGCGTCTCCACCTCTTGTAGAAAAAAGGCATTCAGTGAGTCGTGGACTAGCACCCAGACAAGGAAGTCATGTTAGACATGTCCAAAAAAGGTATTTGTAAAATGAATAAGTGACTGTTATTTCGCGTTCAATTTATAATGCCGGGCAAGCAGATGCATTTACGGACAGTTCTGTGATATTTGGGAGATTTTTGAGTGTTTGTTGTAGAGAAAACTGCATGTGAAACTGTTGGCCTTTGTGATGAATTCTGCGTGGCGTGTTCAGAATGCATTTACAGAACATTTTTGGCAAGCATCTTCATTTGAAGAATCCACTGAAAAGGACCAAGTGTGAAACTCATTTCGTAGCAGAGTATTGACTGTATTGATCTTGTAATATTTTGGGTTGGTCTTAGCACATTTCTGGATGTCTAGCATGTGGTATAAACTGCATGAACTAGAAGTGGATGTGCTATCGATGTAAATGTGGGCTTGTTGACAACATAACTAAAAGACAATAAAAATATTAGTATCGATAAGTGCACATTTAAAATGAAGGAATGAAGCATCCATTTTTGCCCATTAGTATTAGAGATTTACAGGTTTATTTTGTTACTTGAGTTACACGGACTTTGCAATCGTAAGTATGGATGATGGTTTTCTTCAATGCTGCTTTTAACATCATCTACATAGTACCATTGAATGCAGAGCAATGGGTGGTGAACGAATGCTATACTGAGGTAGATGGGCATTATTTTTGCAGCTTGCTTCACTGAGAGTTAGCGAATAATTTTTTACCACTTTGCCACACTACCACTATATGAACAGAATTCCAGAGAGTGTTTTCCAACAGGATAACACTTGCCTGCAAACCGTTTTGTAATACAAGAAGCTCTAGAGAAAGTCGACGTATTGTCTTGGCTTGCTGCATCACCAGACCTGTTCCAGTCTAGCACGTGTGGGACATCATCAGGCAACCATTCCAGCATCATCCACAGATAGCATTCCTCTATTGACTCACCAAGTCCAATAGGCTGGAATTCCATCCAACAAACTGACATTTGGTATCTGTAAAATGCGATGCATGCACGTTTGCATGCTTGCATTCAACATTCTGGTGGTTACACTGGTTGTTAATATAACAGCATTTCACATTTGTAGTGATTATCTTGAGCTTACATTAATCTGTGATCTTGCAATTTTGATCACTTAAATATTTTACCTAGGCAAATGTATTAGTGAAATATGATTATCCTACATTAATTATTTTTTGGTGTTATGATTTTTCCCATTGGTATATTTATGGACAATGCTGGGTCTAGTTACACCCTAGATTGCTTCGCCTGTCAGTATTATGCTTCTTTACTTTAAAATATTTTCTTTCGTTGGAATTGTGCTGGATAATGATTCCCTTCAATGTTATCTGTTTGATGATTTTCTCTTCATGTATAATCCTCACATTTCTTGTCTGACATACATAAACCTTCGATAAATGTCATCACATCATTAACAATTAATCATATTCTACCGCAAATCTTTTACCTTGCATAAAAAAGTAATACAATTTATTGGATCATCTAAATATTTAGACCTTTCTAAGTGCCACACTAAGTATTTCTTATAAGTTCCCCAATTATTTCTATCATCCTGTGAATCAAGAAGGTCAAGTGGCAATTTTTCTTTAGTACTAGGAGACCGAACTTCTTTTTAAATTTTTCCTGAAAATTTTTATTATGACATGAATTCTTCAGCATGAGCTGTTCTCCATCTTGCAGCATCACTGTCTAAATAACTTAATGTGACATCAATCATCCCATCTCTTGGGTACAGATTTAGTAAAATTACATAAATATGTGTGTAGTGTCTCTTCTGTTGGACATGTCTGGCAGAACTAACACCACACACTATTATGATCCACTGGCCATGGATATCAATAGTCAGGGAATTTTTTTCCAATAGTGGGCACATAAGGGCACTGAAATTAATCAATGATACAAACTGAAAATTTGTGTCACACCGGGACTTGAACCTGGATGCTCTAAATTTGTAGAACAGTTGCCTTAACCACTTTGGCCATCCAGATACACTTCTTGGCTGTCACAAATTCCCAACTTGTCATACATCAATGTGGTGCCCCTGTTCATGTAGAAGTAACTTTTCTATAGGCTTGACAGCCAAACATGATTCCTCTAGTGCGGATGCATACCAAGTTTAGTTTCCTCTTGAGAGAATACAGCTTGCACTGTGAGTGAGTACATGGACAGGGACACTGTGTTGGTGTATGAAAAGTTAGGAATTTGGGTTAGCTGACAAGTGTGTCTCGATGGCCATGATAGTTAAGGCAACGGTTCTAGAGAAGCGGAACATTCAGGTTTGAGTCCTGGTCTGGTACAAATTTTCAGCTTGCATCATTGATTAATTTCAATGCCCTAATGTGGCTGTCATTGAAAAAATTTCCTTGAATATTTAGTAAATACTCTTAAGAAATACATGGGATAAAACTCCCCATCTGGCTTAAATTTTGGGAGCTGTCTGGATAGACTAATTCCACTTCCCAGGTGTAATTCCTTAATCAGCTTGGAGTTCACACTCTATTCTACCTGTTTCCACATTGTAATGACATGTATCTAGAGACAGAGAGACAGTTCAGTTTTTTCTTGTACTTTATTATCGACTGGGTCAACTACATGCTCCTCCAAACTAGCAAGTGCAGAGCCTGAAATAGTGGCTAGATCTGAATCTTTGCTTTGTTACAAAGCTTGAGAGCATGCAGTTTCATTATGTATTATATTAAATTCCTGCTCAGTTAATTCTTTCAACTGTTTGTAGTACTTGTTCACAACTTTAAATTGATCTTTCACTTCATTTCACACTAAATTGCAGTTTAAATATTTATTTATTTATCTCCTTTGGAATTGTCAAAAGTTTTACCTGTAACTGTGGTATGATATTTTGTATTTCTTGCTTTCCCCATGTGCCTCATTGATATGCTATTATAGTGTGGTGTTTGATATTTTATTTAATTCTTTAATACAGTTTCAGTATTCTCTAGTGATGTATTTGTTTGTCCAAGTTTCATGTTTGTTGTTTATATACTATCAGTTATCTCCTTTAGGTCAATACTTAATGTGTGCTAAATGTCCTAAACCATGCTGGGGCACCCTTGCCCATTTTTCTTGTCTCCACGGGCATACAATGTCTACAATAATGTGTGTTTTATAGGCCTCAGCTTAATACTGTAACAAGGCTAGCTAAGCTGCTATAGTACACCAACAAGCTCTGGTTGCAAAATCATCAGGAAAAGAAAGAAACTATTAGCAACTAATTAACTTAGCTTTTATACAGCTCACCAGAATCTTGCCGCATGTAGATGCTGACAGGAAACTTGATAAATGTACAGATCATAGGACATCATCGAAAATGGGTGTGTCGTTAATGCTTGTCACCACTGTAGGTTGTCAAACTGCAACTGTGACCTGTGACTGCTGTTGCAGTTTGGTTGTGGAATTATTACAGTCAAAGCCCTCTGATGTAGTCAATCTTATGACTTGTGGACTAGTTATTTTCTTCTCCAACTTAACCATAGTCTAAGTTTTTAATAACTGTTCATCAGCTACCCAAACTTTTTCAGAATTTTTGATTCGCAGTGCGTGAAATTGATTTTGCATTGCATTATAATATTGGCTGTTGATCTTTGCAACTACTGGCTATAGATATGAACTCCTGAAAACCTGTGTGTACTCAAAATTCACCAACTCTCCTGAAAATTTCAAATTTTTGTTTACCATTCTTGCTCTTTGTAAATTTTACTTACTACCAGCTTTATTTTTTCTGGGTTATTTCACGATCACCTTATATGATGGTCCACTGGTTCTTTACCGTCACATCAGGTGGAAAATTAAAGTCTGATCAGGAGCTAAGACTTCCTAGTAATCAATCTAGATTATGTTACTTCAGCATACTCACCAACCTCTTCTGATCAAACTTCGTTTCTCAAAGTGCTGCTTAAAGTTAAGAGTACAATTTCAACATTTTTTTAAATAATTAATTGCACCGTATATTGTACTCATGCTTACAACAACCACTAAATACAAAAGTACTTCTTCATTCAGAACATCACAATTGTAATTATGTAACTAAGCCCAAAAACAGTCAATTTTATTTAACACATTCCAATTTAGTAAATGTATAACAAATTTTCTCCTGTCCCTGTGACATCACAGTCATTGCCACAGCCGCTCTTCCTCTATGTGAGTATTATTCAAATGTTTTATGTTTTTTGTGTTATACTTTCTGACATGTTCCACACCCATGAGAAGCATCTCATTTTTGGGGTCTATTGAATGAAAACTGAATCTAATCTAATCTATGGCTCACATTGTGTCTCCACCCGACAACATGGAGTAAACCGCCCGAACAGCATGAACAGTGTACGTGGTACAAAGTCCAGGCTTGCAGAAATGCTGCGTCCATCCATTTCATAGTACAAACGCATTAATAAAATGTACATCCAAACAGTGGATATCTAATTCATTATAAAAATAACCTTTCTATAGTGGCTATATCATTTGTCAGTTCAAAATATCCTTGTGCAACACATCACCCACCAAAGTGATAAGTTCATCTGCTCCGGTATTCGTGTATCACACACCTGCCCGGGCAGCTGCTACTCATCCCTCCCACATTCCTAGCCAGCATACCTGCCGCCTGCCTCTTAAGCCCTAAGCTATCCATCCCCAATCCCTTTTCCTGCTTGCTAACTTGTGTGTGAGTGGTCCCCTGTTTTGGGCAGTTGGAACTTTCTTTCAAAATTTAATTCCACAGACTACAGTAGAACTTTTGTTAGGACAGTAAAAAATTAACAATATCATGACTGCACGTACTATAACTTACATGAATGAGAATTATGTTGTTTACTGCGAATATCACTTAGTGAGCATATGTAGTGACAAAAATGTCTATACATCAAGTATCTTAACAGACCTTCCATGATAGCTGATTACTAAGACTAGTTGAGCATACTTGGAGGTCCAAGGCATTGTGGTTAAGTGGTCACAGTGTTGGACTGTAAAGCAGATGAACAATGTTCAAAATTCCTTGTGCCAATTTTTTTATTTATTTTTCAAACAAAAATATCAACTGTCCTTCTGGTCATTGAAATGTTTGTTCTCTTTCTGTAGTCTTTGCAACTGTCATACTATATATTGGTTATAGAATATGAGTCATGTGGTAAGAATACATTACTTTGCAAGTAAATGTGATGAACAGTGAGAACTGGTGAGATACCATACAGGCATCTCACAGAAATGAAAACAACAAATAAATGGGTGTGAACTATGTTACAACAAAGGAATTCAAGGGTCAAAGCTATCAAAACACAATGCCACTTCACTTAAAAACATATTTTTGATAGAGCACAGGGAAAACTGTGTGATTGTGAAACTGTTATGTTGATTTGTTGCAGTTTATGTGACATACTATTATATTTTCATCATTTCTTTGAGACTGATCACAATTACATCCATATGAACACCTACACTGGGCAAGGAGGCGTATCTCACTCACTCATCAGGCATACAAGTTAGGTTTGTTGATAAGAGAGTTCTATCATGTGACATGCATACTGTCACTAATGCCATGTATGACACACCAGCTGTGTTTTCTGGTGGAGGATTCGGTTGACTTGTAGCCTTATCATCAAACATTGGCAGTTTTTCTTCCTTATATCTCCCCATTGCAAATGGACATTACACCACAACACAGACACAAATTAGAATACAAAGAACAGACCCATCAGTGACTGGACAGACAGTTCATAATTTTGCAAAAAAAAAAAAAAAAAAAAAAAAAAAGGACATGATGCAACTTTGATTCAGGCTCATTTGGTTTGTAGTCCAACTCCGTCACCGCTTAACCATGATGCTGTGGCTCTTCATCGGTCCTCGGTGTTGTACTTCTTGAGCTTGGACTGTTCACTGTTTCTATTTTGCTTTTTTTTTCAGAGTTGAGTACATCATCTTCCTGTTTTCATGCCTGATCTGTGCTCAGTTTTTGACGGGCTGTCCACTGGGTCCTCTTACCGCTAAATCTGAGGAGGATGCAATAGGGAGTTTCCCTCATGAGAATGATAAGGGCCTAAAGCACATAATGGTCAATTGCAAGATTGTAACATTTATTCATACTCCTGAAATCTGTTGATCTTATGGTGAGTCAGGTTTACCTGTGCTGTAGGTCCACATTGTATATACGAAAATTCATGAAATGCTGTATCACTGGTTTCTCTGATATTCACTTAAAGGTGGGATCGACGGTGCTGTGCTTTAGATCATAATGGATCTCAGTGCCCCATTTGTACTCTACTCAAGTGAGCATGTTGCTAGACATTACTACTCGAGTTTAATAATTTCCACAAATGCCACTTTACGTTTGGAGTTGGTTTTTACTGTGTGCCAACCGGCTTTCATGTATAGTGTAAACATGAACTATGTTGAATCTATTTTAAATGCTAACTGAAAAGTAAAGCTGTGAGGTTGGGTTATGAGTCGTGCTTGGCCAGTACAGTTTGTGGTGCACTTGCCCATGAAAGGTGAAGGTTCCAAGTTTGAGTCTCTGTGTGACACACAGATTTAATCTGCCAGGAAGTTTCATATCAGTGCACACTCCACTGCAGAGTGAAAATCTCATTCTGGGAACAGGAAAGTAAATTAGCAGGAAAAGTTAGCTTCAAAGAAACTAGGGCCTCCCTTTGACTGAGCAGGTGACAAAATCAAATAAGCGTGACTATAAGCGAACATTTAACAAGTAACTGTACAGTTAGCACAAGTTATTGCATTGATGCAGCGTAAGAACATCTGGGAGTAAATTCGTGAACTAATACATCCGTAAGGGATCTTGTGCATCTGTCCAAAAACACCCACTAACAAAAATGTAAAATAGATAGTTGCAAAAGCTTACACAATATTTTATTATTGTGCTTAATTATGAACAAAACAACAAAATTCCACGAAAAAAAAAGATTTTTTGTTGTGTCAGATAAGTTATGCACATTATTATTATTATTCTTTCCTTTCTCAGATGTTATGTCTAGTTAAAAATGGAAAGTGACGCGGACCTTGATCAAGCGTGGCTTCCTTTTAACTGCACGGTATATGTTACATTGCATTTAGGAACTTTCGGGTAATTGAACATGTATCAATAATTACAGATTTCTGTAGTTGTATATATATGTTTGGATGTAGCTGTATTGTTGATGTACTGGTGGATATTGTGTGGTATGACTCCTGTAGTTGATAGTATAATTGGTATAATGTCAACTTTATCCTGATGCCACATGTCCTTGACTTCCTCAGCCAGTTGGATGTATTTTTCAATTTTTTCTCCTGTTTTCTTCTGTATATTTGTTGTATTGGGTATGGATATTTCGATTAGTTGTGTTAATTTCTTCTTTTTATTGGTGAGTATGATGTCAGGTTTGTTATGTGGTGTTGTTTTATCTGTTATAATGGATCTGTTCCAGTATAATTTGTATTCATCATTCTCCAGTACATTTTGTGGTGCATACTTGTATGTGGGAACGTATTGTTTTATTAGTTTATGTTGTATGGCAAGTTGTTGATGTATTATTTTTGCTACATTGTCATGTCTTCTGGGGTATTCTGTATTTGCTAGTATTGTACATCCACTTGTGATGTGATCTACTGTTTCTATTTGTTGTTTGCAAAGTCAGCATTTATCTGTTGTGCTATTGGAATCTTTAATAATATGCTTGCTGTAATATCTGGTGTTTATTGTTTGATCCTGTATTGCAATCATGAATCATTCCGTCTCACTGTATATATTGCCTTTTCTTAGCCATGTGTTGGATGCGTCTTGATCGATGTGTGGCTGTGTTAGATGATACGGGTGCTTGCCGTGTAGTGTTTTCTTTTTCCAATTAACTTTCTTCGTATCTGTTGATGTTATGTGATCTAAAGGGTTGTAGAAGTGGTTATGAAATTGCAATGGTGTAGCCGATGTATTTATATGAGTGATTGCTTTGTGTATTTCGCTAGTTTCTGCTCGTTCTATAAAGAATTTTCTTAAATTGTCTACCTGTCCATAATGTAGGTTTTTTTATGTCTATAAATCCCCTTCCTCTTTCCTTTCTGCTTAATGTGAATCTTTCTGTTGCTGAATGTATGTGATGTATTCTATATTTGTGGCATTGTGATCGTGTAAGTGTATTGAGTGCTTCTAGGTCTGTGTCAGTCCATTTCACTACTCCAAATGAGTAGGTCAATATTGGTATAGCATAAGTATTTATAGCGTTTGTCTTGTTTCTTGATGTCAATTCTGTTTTCGGTATTTTTGTTAGTCTTTGTCTACATTTTTCTTTTAGTTCTTCTTTAATATTTGTGTTATCTATTCCTATTTTATGTCTGTATCCTAGATATTTACAGGCATCTGTTTTTTCCATTGCTTCTATGCAGTCGCTGTGGTTATCCAATATGTAATCTTCTTGTTTAGTGTGTTTTCCTTTGACTATGCTATTTTTCTTACATTTGTCTGTTCCAAAAGCCATATTTATATCATTGCTGAACACTTCTGTTATCTTTAGTAATTGGCTGAGTTGTTGATTTTTTGCTGCCAGTAGTTTTAGATCATCCATGTATAGCAAATGTGTTATTTTGTGTGGGTATGTTCCAGTAATATTATATCCATAATTTGTATTATTTAGCATGTTGGATAGTGGGTTCAGAGCAAGGCAGAACCAGAAAGGACTTAATGAGTCTCCTTGGTATATTCCACGCTTAATCTGTATTGGCTGTGATGTGATATTATTTGAATTTGTTTTGATATTAAGTGTGGTTTTCCAATTTTTCATTACTATGTTTAGGAACTGTAATAATTTAGGATCTACTTTGTATATTTCCAATATCTGTAGTAACCATGAGTGGGGTACACTATCAAAAGCTTGTCTTGTTTCTTGATGTCAATTCTGTTTTCGGTATTTTTGTTAGTCTTTGTCTTTGTCTAGTGCAGCGACCTTTGTTTAGTTTTAGCTTGATATGTCACCTCTGTATCTATTATCAGTTGCTCTTTACAGCCTCGTGCTCCTTTGCAGCAGCCTTTTTGTTCTTCATTTATAATTTTGTTCTGTGTTGTATGTGTCATTAATTTCTGTGTAATGACTGAAGTTAATATTTTGTATATTGTTGGTAGGCATGTTATGGGGCAATATTTTGCTGGGTTTGCTGTGTCTGCTTGATCTTTAGGTTTCAGATAAGTTATTCCTTGTGTAAGTGTATCAGGGACTGTGTATGGGTCTGCAATGTAATTGTTAAATAATTTAGTTAGATGTGAATGTGCTGAGGTGAACTTCTTTAGCCAGAAATTTGCTACTTTATCATTTCCAGGAGCTTTCCAATTGTGCGTAGAATTAATTGCTCAGGTGACTTCATGTTGCAAAATTATCACTTCAGGCATTTGTGGTATCATCTTGTATGAGTCTGTTTCTGCTTGTATCCACCATGCATGTCTGCTATGTTGTACCGGGTTTGACCATATGTTGCTCCAGAAGTGTTCCATGTCTGTTATGTTTGGTGGATTGTCTATTTTAATGTGTGTGTTATCTATTGTCTGGTAAAATTTCTTTTGGTTTGTGTTGAATGTTTGGTTTTGTTTCCTTCTATTTTCACTTTTTTTGTATCTTCTAAGTCATTTGGCCAATGCTTGTAATTTCTGCTTCTTTTCATCTAATTGCTCTATCGCTTCTTGTTGTGAGATTTTACCTAACCTTTTTCGTTTTTTTTTCTGACATTTCATTTCCTATAAATTGTGTTAGCTGTCCGATGTCTTTTCTCAGTTTTTCTATTCTGATCTGTAGCCTGTGTTGCCATGCTGGTTTTGTGGGTTTCTTCTGTGTGTTGGTTGGTTCTGATCTCCGCCTAGTGTGTATATTTAGTGTAGTGAGTGCTCCTACATAAACCAGTAGTTGTAACTCTTCCATAGTTGTATTTTCATTTATTTTGTTGTGTATGATTTTGTTGATAGTTGTTACTGTTATATCGACTTGTCGGTTATTTGGTGGTCTATGCAAGAATGGTCTAATGTCTGTATTTGTGTCTTTGTATTCTATATATGTCAACTGAAATTTTTCTTCTATATCTAACATGAGCGTCACTTCATGTTCTATTTGTGCTTGTTCTGGTGGCTGTCTTAAGATTTCGTTTTCCTCCGATTGTTTAATTGATGCGTGTTGTTCTTTGTTTGTTTGCTCTGGAATGTTTGAGTCCATTACTGTATTTTCTTCTTCTTCTGATTGCACATTATTTTGCTCCAGTATTTGTTGTTTGATGTTTTCTAATTCTGGCTGAGGTATACTGTTATTTCTGATTATTACACGGATCTGATCAGCTAGTCGTTGTTCTGTTAAAAATTTTAATTCTGTGTATCTGGTAATAAATGTTGTGTATACTTGTGATCTGTATCCAGTTGTGTTGGTTCCTAAGTTTGTTGCTTGGTAATAACAGAACATGAGGTGTCGGTTAACTTCATCTGACCATCTCATCCTCTGTCTTTGTTTTCCTTCTAGAGTGGTTGCAGGAAGCATGTCCTGCAAAACACCTCTATTTGGATTTAAATCATTTTCCATGTGGCTAGCAGTGTTGTTACCATTGTGGACGGGCATAGGGTTCAAGCGTCTTCCCCGACCGTGACAGCGCTTGTCCGAGGCTTCATTAGTTCTGTCCTGAACCAACTAATCACACTAAAAGGTGGGTTAGCCCTATTAGTGGTATGTTCTTTTCGTCGCCTTTTACGACTGGCAGAACATACCGAAGGCCTATTCTTTTCTCGAGCCTCCACGGGGTTTATTATTATTATTATTATTATTATTATTATTATTATTATTATTCCTGTTGTAGTTGTTATTGGCAGTGACTGTAGTTGTATAAACTATTACACAGCAGACGCTATTTCACTCTCTCATATTTTACTGAATCTAAAAATTTGGGAACACCCAGAATGTATACTCACGAGCCACAACTGTCTCTGGAATATATGTAATCTTCTTCTACCAAACCTTAAAATTTCCCTGGATCAAAACAGGCCAATAGTTACAAAAAACAAAAATAATTTCTATTTTTAAGTGTAATATAATTGATATGGTAAAGCTCACGAGATATGTATTGTACAATAAAGATTTGTGCAAATGTGAAATGTTTTCAGGGGATTACAGGAACTCAAATGAAAATGCCACATATTATTTTATAATGCATGTAATAATGTACATATAAGTTTTCCACTGTTACAATAAGTAAATAGCAACAATTTACAACATATAACAATGTATTATAATAATTAACATGGGCCTCTTTCAAATTTAGCATCTGTAAAATGCTCCATTTCTCACAATCAGAAATCATACAAACAAGCAGCAGTAATGCACTGCCGAGCTGAAGGGATTTGATTACCCTTCCTTATTTACAAGAGAAAAAGAAAAGATGCAACAGCAAATAATACATAAACCAAGTTTTCGTGGTGACTGCCTTTCAAAATGTCTGCCTTATCACTATTCCAAAATGTGCTGACGCTGTATTTTGGACATAGCATACATATTAGTATACTGAAGGTTGACAAAACACTTAGCTATTATAATGATGCTCTAGTTACGAGCTAAAAGTTTTACATAAGCAACATTTTATTTTGCTGAAGTAAAGTTGCAGTTAACTGTGCTTTTGAGTAAATTTATGAGATACTCAGAGAGTGTATTTCCACTGCAGGTTTACTTTCTCTTTGTAGACCAAAGATATGGACAAGAAAATATTTATCATTTAAAAGTCTAAATTTAAAGGCTGATAAAATGGAACTGCACTGTTCAAAGAAAATTAGCCATTAAGGCATTAATAGATAATGTGGAATGCTTTTGAACAGTTAATAAATAGCTTCAGTAATTTTTTAATGTGCAAGCAAACTTCTCATAACTTCCAGTCACAGAGGAAAAAAGTCTAACAAAAACACTCATGCTTCCTTAACACCTAATAGGAAAGTTTTTTCCCATAAGACTGTTAAAATAGGAGAACAAGAAGCTTTTTGTGAGGACAGAGATGTCAAAACTTCTTGCTACAGACAATCTAAAACCATTAATTAACTACTCTTTTCACACAAAGAGTCAAGTGAAGTTTTTGAGTATTGCCTATATGTTCAGTTACACATTTGAGTAAATGATTTCCACATACAGAGAAGGAAGGTAAAAAATGTGACCAATACATCTGAGATTATATATATCTGATAGAATCATTACTGAAGCTCACAACTCCTTGATGTGGACTGCTGAAGAAATTTAACTCAATCCCAACTCACAGATAAAAAATTGACCTTACCAAATAATCTGCTACTATCTTTGGCATGTCAGCACTTCTTGGAAAATTTGAGTAGAAAAAATATCACTTCTAAAAAATGAACAATTCATAAGAACAAACGGAAGCACCATAGCAATATTGTTATTATGTCAGTTTTTTAAAATTTCTTCTGAATTCTATTAAACCTAAAATTTATTTGCTAATAATAGCAACCTGCATTTAAAATAATGTAAGAATTATTTACAAAGTAAATCATTCTATAATTAAAAATACACTGATTAACACTTCAGCAGTCCTTCACTTTATTCAATCAGCAAATATAATTGAAAACAATTTATATATTACTTTAACATTATTTTCAGTCATTGCACATTTTAAGACCATTTACACTATGTTCTTAAACACCAGGAAGATTCTGGTATCATAAGTCACTGTTACTATTTTATCCTCTTTTTTTCCTTAACTCATCTCTTCCACTTTCTGCACAATATGAATAAATGCAAATATGTTCTCTCTGCCAAACAGCAGTATTCTGCATGGACTTTGTCAGTCTTGCATCTGAAACTGAACAAAGAAAGCTGCAATTAATAATTTCACAAATTAACTATGTTACATTCACAGATGAACACAGTGCTGGTATCAGGATTAGGATCTCAATATGTTTGTAATTTATTAACTGATAAATTACAGGATAAAATATTTTTAGAGCTATGGAACATTCATACTCAGATACTAGAAATCTTTTATTACACTAAAATTACTTTTTATTGCTTCTCTATGATAACATTAAGTAATGTTACATTTTAAACTTCAGTAGGCTTGACAAGTCTCTTAGTCTTTGCACAGCTTCTGCAATACACATGCATTTGAAGTTGCTTATTGTAGTCATGTGTTGGTCTCCCTCTACAATTTTTACCCTTCACACTTACTTCCGTAACAAAATTGATTATTCTTTCATGATCACAATTTGTTCTACGAACCAATCATTCCTTTTACCCAAGTTATGCCATTCATTTCTCTTCTCTTTAATTTAATTCGGAACCTCATTAGTTGACTCTTCCATCTTCAGAATTCTCCTATAGCACCACATTTCAAAAGCTTCTATTCTCTTTTTGTCTGAACTATTAAACACCCATGCTTCACTTCCACATAAGGCTACACTCCAGAAAAATACCTTCAGGAAAGAAAATACTTCCTAGTACTTAAATCCATAGTAAATAACAACTTTTTTTTTTAGAAATTCTTTCCTTGATATTGCTAGTCTGCATTTAATACCCTCAACTTCAGGCACTGTGAGTTATTTTACTGCCCAAATAACAAAACTCCTTTATTTTCAGTGTTTCATTTCCTATTCAGCTGATTTAATTTGATTACATGCCATTATACTTGTTTTACTTTTGTTGTTGTTTATCTTATAACCTCTTTTCAAGACACTTCAATTGCTCTTCCAAATTCTCCACTGTCTGACAGAATTACTATGTCACTGATATACCTCAAAGTTTTAATTTCTTGTCCATAAACTTCAATTCCCTTTCCAAATTTCTCCTCTTTTTCCTTCATAGCTAGCTCAGTGCACAGATTAAACAACATCTGGGATAGGCTACAACACTGTGTTATTCTTTCTAACTATGGCTTATCTTTCATCTTTTTCATTTCCCATTATTGCAGTCTGGTTTCTGTACAAGTCATGGAAACCTTATGCTTCCCATGTTTTATTCCTACTATCTTCATTCTTTCAGAGAGAATATTCCAGTCGAATTGTCAAAAGCTCTCTCTGAATCTACAAATGCAATAAACATATGGTTGTCTTTGGTCAACCGATCTTCCCAAACACAGCTAACATCACCTGTTGAGCATCTTCACCTTCTCAGTCAGTGTCTTGGGTACACTTCTCTCTAGGTGTTGCAAATTTGGACATTCATACTCTGTCATATGTTCCTTCTATGTCTAGGAAGTCAAGTGTGATGCTTTTATCCTTTTCGATACATTTTCCAAGTAGTATTCATCTTGTGAAGATCAGATCAGTTGTACCCTGTTTTTCCTAAACTCATACATTTCTTCTTCCAGGAGCAGTTGAATTATACCTTGAATCCCCTTTTCTATGTTCTCCAAAAATATTAATCCATGTAAAAGCGATGTTACATCTCTGTAAGTTACCTATTACCTTTTTTGAATAGTGGTATAAATACATGTTTCATCCCGTCATCAGGAATCTTGTTCTCTCTCCCAATTACATGTAACGTACGGTACAGCCAATGGATTCCATATGTTCAAGCCACCTTGATATATCTGTATTTGATCTGTATTTGATTCAGCAGCCCCACTAGATTTTCTCTGTTCACAGTTTTTAAACCTTGCACTACTTCCAACCAAAATAGTGATGGTTCTTCTTTGTCACTTCCTTTCTTCTCAAACACCCACTCAGCATTTCTATATCATTCATGTTGTTTTTCACATCTCTATTCTTGAGTTGGTTAAATACAGAAGAACTCCAATTTTTGAGACTCCAACTATCCGGATCACCAATTATCTGGATCACTTTGAGGTAAAAGAAGTTTGTTCTGTATGGCTACAAAGACGGTGAGTGGTAAGCAGTTAGCTGAGATGTTTGGTGTGAGAGCATCAACAATTTCAGTAAAAAAAGTCATCAATTTTAAATTTTGCGTCTGTCCATGTGAATGAAGATGGGCATTTGTTGAGAAAAGTTGTGAAAATAAGCAGAAAACAAACAGGTCATATTGAAGAGGTTTTTGCAGCAGCCAGCATTAAGAAACACTCTTTCAGGGCCAATTATTTGCAAAAAGGCAAACTTGTAGCTGAGAAAATTGACAGTTTGTCTTCATTTAAAGTGAGCAACACGGAATTTCAAGGCAAGGCACAGTGTCGTGAGTTGCACTTAACCCTTTCGTGAGCCGTGGGAAACATGCTTCCCACTACAATGAACTCGCTCCTAGTCCCATGGGATTCACAGTTCCGACCTCTGTACTGTGCTACCACCTAGTGAACAGTATAGGGTACTACTTCCAATCGGAATTTCCCACCGTTTTTGCTGTACCTTCACGCAGAGGCATTGCATAGCTAAGTGTTGCTCTGTAGAGGAGCTTTTCAGTGCTGTTCGCGAGACATTTTGTGATTTTTTTCCTAAAAGCTATAGTATAAGGTAAATACTTTTGATTTACCCAAATTTATGAAGGAAAACGTAAAATTGGAATGAGGAGAATTCCAGTTTGAAATGAAAGGAGCCATTTCTGCAATAAAATGGATTGATAACTGTCCAGTCACTTTCCTGTCCTCAATTCATGACCCATGAGAAACAGCCACAGTGAAAAGGAAAAACAAGGATGGTACTAGTACAGAGATTTCTTGTCCTGAAGTTGTGGCAGAATACAACAAAATAATGGGTGGTGTAGATAAGTTTGATCAATTACGAAGAAAGGTATGCTATTGGCAGACGTTCTGTAAAATGGTGGCTCAGAATATTTTATTTCCTGGTGGACGTTGCTGCAGTGAACAGTTTTATCTTGTGGAAAATAAGTAAAAGAGAAAGTGGACAGCACGATCAGCTCACATACAGGATCCATCTAGCCAGATAATTGAGCGCTGGCTTCTCATCCCAAAAAAGGCTTGGACAAAAACTTGTCTTTCTGGCAAAAAGGGGTAAAGTACCTGAAGATTTTCGTCATGTGGCTGTAGGGGAGCATCAACCCATTTTAGGAGAAACCTACTGGACGTGCCGTCATTGTAGTATCAAAGCTGCGGAAAAGAGCACTCGCTGTGTTTGTACATATTGTCAAATATCACTTTGAATAGATCCATGTTTCAGAAAATTTCATGGCAAGTAATTGTGAACAATCATTGTAACAAAAGAAGTAAATTTATCAAATAAATACGACATATACTGAAAAAGTTGTTTTTGTCATTTAACTCCAAGGAAGGGCAGTGGGAAGAATAATTCGCACCTTGTTGTGTGACCTCACTTTCACAGTTGGAGCAAATTTGATATTCTGTATGGTAAATATACATATCTGTTAACTACTATCTGCTCTCCATTCATTAAAAAAAACTGCTCAATAATTTTGCCCACGAAAGGGTTAAATGGTGTAAAAGTATCGTCAGATCAAAAATCAGCAGAAAATGGTATTGAAAAACTCAAAATTGAATCAGAAGCTAATGACCTTGAATTTTTATTAAATGCAGATAAGATGGGTCTTATTTGGAAGACTGCCTGAAACAACTTTAGTGTTTAAAATTGAAACTAGTGCTCCTGGCCGTATGGTTGGTTACCGTGCTAACTTTACGGGAAACCACAAAATATCCCTTCTGTTGATATCAAACTCTGAAAGCCCTGGTTTTTCAAAAATGTGAAACTTCCCATCTTTTACAAGAATCAGCCAAAGACCTGGATGACTGCTACTTTATTTTGTGAATGGTAGGAGTAAACTTTTATAATTGAAGTAAAAAATACCAAAAGGCAACAGGGAAAGAAGGCAGTAAAGTGATGTTAATTCTGGGCAGTTCCCCTGCAGAAAGCCGCCTTCCTGCTAGAAAAGATGGACACTTTAAAACACACTTCCTGCCAAAGAATGTTACGAGTTTGCAGCAGCCAATGGACCAGACAGTTATCGAAGCTACGAAGAAACATTACAGAAGACAACTTTTTGAAAGATTTTGACAGAACATGAAAATGATGAAAGTTTTGTAGCTCATCACCAAAAACTGAATTTAAAAGACTGCTCTTACATGGTGGTAGAAACATGAAATTTGGTGAAGACAACTACATTAAAAAGAGATTGGAATAAATTGAAAGGGATTTCAATCAAAGATGAGGTATGGAAAGACACAGATGAGAAGAAGTAGTGTGAAAAGGAAGAGGAAGAAATATCACTTGAGGACATACGAAAATCCTTCTGAAAATTCCTGGACATTCCGACTGCAGAGCAGAAGATATAGGCAAGTGGCTTGTTCACAATTCTTTGGACCCTGGATTCCATATTCTCAGTGATAATGAAATCATTCAAAGTGTAGGGGAAGAAACTTATAGCCAGGATGACAACATTGTCATTGCACCAGATGCAGGACTGCCACCTCGTGGGGAACTTGCATGACTTGATACTGTGTTAACATGGATGGAGCTGCAGCCTGAGTTTCACAATACACAGCTGCTCACTGTAAGCATATGCGAGACCTGGCTGCAAGAAAAAGATTGAAGACAACAAAACAACTGAATCTGACTGATACATTCAAGAACTAATACTGTTTATAAGTACAGTACTGCACAAAATTTGAAAGACATTGTTTTGCAGTCATAAAATTAATATTACAGTAGTATGTATGCACAAATTTAGTTTTTAAAGAAATGATCCATTTTAATGATTCTTCCAGTTACCCAGATACTAGTGTCCATACTGGGTCCAGTTCCAAGTCATCCAAATAGCTGGAGTTCAGAGTTAGGTGTAAACTTATTACAGGGATGCTTTTCCGATGTTTTGAAATATGCCAAAGTGAGACCTCCATCCAAGAATGGGTCAAGGGAATACAATGGAAACTATCACCCTATTTCTATTCTTCCAGTCCTATCAAAAGTGTTACAGAAAGTAGAATGACATTACTATATGTAACCAATTTGAATTTCAACCAGGAAAAAAACATTCTGGATGAAGTGAATAACTTTCTTGGAAAGATAAGCAAATCATTGGATCAAAGAAGTAAAGTTGCAGGTATCTTGGTTGGCAACACTGCACCGACACGGACTCTGAGTATTTGCTGCAATAAATAATTATAAAAAGCGTTGTTATTAAGCTATTTTTAAACGTTTACAGTTGTTATAAATATAATCTAAGTGTTGATAAATTAGTGAAAGTGTTAGTGAAGTATAAAATAAGATTAAATGGGGTAAGAAGCGTATTTTTCTTCTTGCGCCTGTAGCATGAATCCTAGGCCTAATTTCATGCACGCGAATCGTAAGTAAGCAATGAATTAAACTTATAGGCAAATGTTTCCAGTTAGTATAAATATAATATAGGTGTTGTTACATTAGTGGAAGTGAAGTTAGTGAAGTGTTAAAGAAGATTAAACAGGGAAGAAGTTTATTTTCCTTCTCGCGCCTATAGCACGGATTTTAGGCTTAATTTCACGCGTGCGTATCTGAAGTAAACAGTGACTTAAACTTATATGTAATCACCAGTTTTTTATTCAGTACTCTTTCAATGTATTTATATCTGCCTGAATAGTTTCTAGGGCCCTTTGTTTACGTTTTAGTCAGTACTTAAATCAGTTTATACGATTTCTGTTTTTACCATGAGTGAGAAGTGTGTGACATGCCGTAGGATCGATAGTTCAGGGGTGTGGTGTGATGCGTGCTGTAGTTTCTTCCATTGGGGCAAATGTAGTGGAGTGGGAAATGGGGACATAAATGAGGCTCACCAGTGGTATTGTAGGATCTGCAGTAGAGATAGGAAAATACTGGAACAGGAAGGGAAAATTGCAGCTCTTCAAGCTGATTTAAACAAGGCAAGGGAGGATCTGGACAGGTTAAAGAGGGAGAAGGGTGAACAGAGGTGGGAAGTGGCAACAGGTAATAGGGGGAACACGCAAAAGAGAGTATCAGACAGCTTTGTCATAAATCTTGAAAATAGATTTGACCTGTTGCCTCAGTCAGTATCGGACGAGCCTCATGTAGCTGAAGTTGTAGAAAGGGCACAATAAGCTTTCAAGGACTTGAAAAAGGCAGAGAAATTTGTGAGGAGAAAGAAAGTTCTGTTGTTAGGTAGCTCCCACGGTAGAGGTGTTGGCCAACTACTGCAGGAAAATCTAGGTCCAGAGTACCAGGTCACAAACTTTTTCAAGCCTAGTGCAGATCTAGGTCAGGTAACAGAGGATGTAGGTTCTTTATGCAAGGATTTCACAAAGGAGGATGCCGTGGTTATAGTGGGTGGTCCGGGAAATAGCATTGACAAGGACTCTGAATATTCCATAGAGAGTGACCTGGTAAAGATAGCATCAGCAACAAAGCATACGAGTGTGGGATTTGTGACTGTGTTGAGACACCATGATTGGCCTCATCTGAACTCTTCTGTAGGGAGGGTGAACTTGGAGTTGGAGTGGCTACTTAGGACGGATATAGGGTCCCATATTGGTTTGATTCCTGTGGATGCTATCGATAGGAGGGGCTACACTAGGCATGGCCTTCACCTCAATAGGAAAGGGAAGAGAAAACTGTCTGGGTTGATTGCAGAAAACTTAATGGGGGACACTGTCACAAGTGGTAAAATACCAGTGGTCACAGGTGTCAGAGGGATGCCTTATTTAGGATAGGAAAGGGGGAAAGAAGACGAGTTTTAAGAGAGATTGGAAGACACACTCAGTTTGAGAAAACAGATGAACAGGAGTCAGATTTTAGCATACAGCCTCCATTTAAACAATGTTTAACAGAAAGTAATCAGAAACTGCCAGTTCATCTTCGCCAAAGTAGTTATAATCCCATTAATATGCAAGTATCAGTTATCTTTATTACACCAGAACATTCCGGGACTCAGAAATAAAGTTGATGAACTACTCATTTGTATTGATAAAATGAATTCATCTAACTAAATTGACATAATCTGCCTCTCTGAACATCAAGTGACCACGGGTATAGATATGTTTGACATTTCAAGATTGAAGCTACCTTCCTACTTCTGCAGAGTAAATATTGATGGAAGAGGAGTTGCCACATTTATTAAAAACTGCCATTAATTCAAAAACATTGACATTAATAAATTATGTGTAGAGCAGCATCTAGAAGCATATGCAACAGAAGTAGAGATCCATAACAGATCCTATATAATAGTAACTATTTACCGAGCACCTTTGGGAAATTATAATCTATTCATAAACCATCTAGAAGCTCTTTTGGGTTATTTAACAGGAAGAAACAAAGAAATTTTGATTGCTGGTGACTTTCATACAGATTTTCTAATGCAATCTTCCAGTAAACATTTACTGCAGTTAGTAATGTTGTCTTTCAACCTAACTCACACAGTTGAATATGAAGAAGCAGAATCCCCCAGTGCAGGGCTTCCCAACGTGTGGTTCGCGGACCCCTTAGTGGTCCGCCGGCTCTTTCTAGGGGGTCCGCGGCCATCTTTCACCAAATCGTGTAAAATAATGAGTAAAATTATTGAATAAAAATGTGAAAATCAAATACATCACTACTTTTTTTCGTGTGAAAAACATGTGTACTTTTACTTCAGCCTTTGTGGTTCCTAAGTGAGAATGCATACACAGTTTAGTGCCAGAGAATGTGGCTTCTCTGATCGACTGTTTCGCAGCAATACGGGGGTCGTTTGTGCGCTGGCTCACGGCGCTAGATACGCTGAAACCTTTTATGCATGCGCGGAGCAAGCTTCGTCAACCAATTACGGCACTCGCTGGCAAGTATGCCACCCCAGGCATCATTAAATGTTAAACTTGCTTTGTCAGTGCACTACCTATTTCATAAGTCAATTTTTGACCAGTTTATTACTTCTAACATGGATTGGTGGCTGAAGTCAGGATCATGGAAGAAGGGAGCAGTTTCTCCACTGCCTTCACAACAAGGGAAGTTTCCAGTTGAAATGAATGAGGAGGGAGGACGACCAAAGGAAGAACAATCACAAGAAGCTCTACAGACGGATTTATTACGTGAAAACGCTGCAAGTACTCCACTGGTTGCAATATCCTGTGGAAGTGGAATAACCAAGAAGTATAAGTACAACGAAAGCTATTTAGAAATGGGCTTTATAGAGACAAAGGAGGGTAAAGGTCAGTGTGTAATTTGTGCGCGAGTCCTTCCGAACAGTTCAATGGTTCCAGTTAAATTGCGCCGTCATTTTGAAGGTACTCACCCGGATTTCCAGGCTAAAGACATCATTTTTTTCAAAAGGAAGAGTGCTGAAATAGCTGCTTCTCAGCATTGCATGAAAACTCATGCAAAAACAATTAATGAAAATTCATTAAAAGCTTCTTTCTTGGTTAGTTATTGAGTGGCAAAAACAGGCAAAGGTCATACCATTGCAGAAAATCTTATAAATCTGTGTTAATGATATTGTTTCTTGCATGCTAGACGAAAAGGCAGTAAAGCTTGTATCTTCGGTGCCATTATCAAACAATACTGTCAAGAGACACATTGTTGACCTGTCAAATGATGTGAAAGACACTCTTGTTTCTCGCATCCAACACAATTCATTTTCTCTGCAGGTAGATGAATCCACTGATGTTGCAGAATTAGCGACTTTATTGGCTTTTGTCCGTTATGAATATTCTGGATGTTTTGAGGAGGACCTCTTAATGTGCAGACCACTACCTGCCAATACAACAGGTGCTGAAATATTACGTCTATTGGATGATATTTTAAGGACTAACGAAGTTTCATGGTCTAATTGCATAGATGTGTGCACAGATGGTGCAAAAAGCTATGATGGGTCCTACAGTCAGAGCAATAACGAAAATAAAAGAAAATAAGAATTGCAACAGTAGTCATTGTGCTCTCCACAGATACGCTTTAGCTACGAAACAAATTCCTGTTTCGTTCAAGAAAGTTTTAGACGAATCCATTCAAATCATTAACTACATAAAATCAAGGCTGTTGAAGTCAAGACTTTTCACAATACTGTGTGAAGATATGGGAAGCCTTCATCGTTTGCTGCTACTCCACACAGAAGTGAGGTGGCTCTCATGTGGGAATGCACTCTCTCGGTTGTACGAATTAACATTGGAAGTCTTAGCTTTACTTTTGGAGTGTAACATCAAATTAGCAGACCTTATTAATCACGAAAATTGGCAGTGTATACTTTCCTATTTGTCAGATATTTTCTCCGAAATGAAGAAAATGAATATTTCATTCCAAGGGCAAAGTGAAATAAAGGTCACTGCTATCGACACAGTTCGAGCATTCAAGAGTAAAATAAATTTTTGGGCAGAGAGTGTCGAGGAGGGGGAGGTTGAGTGTTTTCCTCTTCTCAACGAGTTTTTGGAAAACAAAACATTGGCACCTCGGAAGAATTTGTTTCATCAAATCCTGGAACATCTCCGAAGCTTGATGTCATTGTTGGAGCATTATTTCCCAACAGCTGAAGATGAGAAGCTGCAGAAATATGAATGGGTGGTCAACCCATTCATTATATCCAAAACGCAACACATTCTATCATCAAATGAATATGAGTTGTTGACAGAAATTGCCACAGACCCTACCTTGAAATCTAGTTTTGACATTGACGGTTACTCACACTTTTGGATCCGTTTGGATAACAAGAAATACTACTACTTTGTTGAAACGGCAAAACATGTACTTCTTCCATTTGCCAAAACATTCATGTGTGAATCTGGATTCTCGATCTATGCTGCCCACAAAACTAAGTACCGAAGCTGTCTAAATGCGGCTAGATGCGGAACCAGACATCCGTCTCCAGTTGTCAAGAACTGACGCACACTGGCTCCCGCCGGAGGTAAGACCTCCCTTGTGTGTGTGTGTGTGTGTGTGTGTGTGTGTGTGTGTGTGTTGTCCTTAGTGGAAGTTAAACTTAGCTTAATAGTGTGTAAGACTAGGGACTGATGACCTCAGCAGTTAAGTCCCATTGACTTTACATACATTTGAACATTTTTCTTCGGCTTTCACCCCCCCCCCCCCCCACACACACACGACTGCTACAAAATATGCATGCTCCTTACAAGACAGTGGAAGTGAATAGACCACAAGCGGCAGCTTGTCAAAAACCAACAGTTTGGACGTGACTTTGATTGCTCCTGGAGGAAGGCAGCTCCAACGTGTGAAATGTCAGTTACCAAGTAATTTTAATAGGCTATAGTGTGTTGAACAAAGAGGGTAAATCTACTAGTA
This sequence comes from Schistocerca cancellata, assembly GCF_023864275.1. Taxonomy (NCBI): domain Eukaryota; kingdom Metazoa; phylum Arthropoda; class Insecta; order Orthoptera; family Acrididae; genus Schistocerca; species Schistocerca cancellata. The sequence continues at coordinate 426,067,134 of NC_064630.1, read as the reverse complement.
AGTGTCTGGATACAGTGGGAATTCAAACTGGATCATTAATTTCAAGTTGTTTTCATTCATCTCTAAACCAAAGACTATTGATACTTCTGGGGGGGGAGGGGGTCCATTGGAAACGTGGCACTTGCGTTAAGAAACTTTCAGTTCCTATGGGTTTCGATCTTCGCTCTGAAATTTAAAGTTACTGTGCTCTTGACTGACTAGTGGTCCGCCATGGATTTTCAACTGAAGAAAGGGTCCGCCAGCTGAAAAGGTTGGGAAGCTCTGCCCCAGTGCTTTCATACCTTTCTTTATGAAGTACTTACTCACTGCTCAAATCTCGATTTTTCCCATCTTCACAAATCACTACGCAGGAACAGCAACAGAGCTGCGTCACCGCCACAGCTCTCTTCCAAGACCACTGACATGGCTCGTGTTTACAGGTAACAGTCTAATGAATATCACATGAACAACTCATTGCACTAGCACTGACCTCTCATGGTGATTCTGAGAACTTTTCAAACCACCCTCATATTTTACAGCCATGACTTATTAAACTGGTAGTTCAGTAATTTTCACACCTGTCAACACCGGCTTTCTTTGGGATTGGAATTACTATATTCTTCTTGCATTATGAGGGTATTTCACGTGTCTCATACACATTGCTCATCACATTTTGTCATTGCTGGCTCTCCCAAGGCTGTCAGTAGTTCTAATGGAATGTTGTCTACTCCTGGGGCCTTGTTTTGAATTAGGTCTTTCAGTGCTCTGTCAAATTCTTCATGCAGTATCATACCTCCAATTTCATCTTCAGCTAAGTCCTCTTTCATTACCATAATATTTCCCTCAAGTACACTGCCCTTGTACAGACCCTCTATATACTTTTTCCATCTTTCTGCTTTCCCTTCTTTGCTTACAACTGGTTTTCCATCTGAGCTCTTGATATTCATGCAGGTGCTTCTCTTTTCTCCAAAGGTCTCTCTAATCTTCCTGTAGCCAGTATCTATCTTACCTCTAGTGATATATGCCTCTACATACTTACATTTGTCCTCTAGTCATCCCTGCTTTGTCATTTTGCACTTCCTGTCAATCTCATTTTTTATACATTTGTACTCCTTTTCACCTGCTTCATTTACTGCATTTTTATATGTTCTCTTTCATCAATTAAATTCAATATCTCTTCTGTTACGCAAGGATTTCTACTAGCCCTCGCCTTTTTACCTACTTGATCTTCTGCTGCCTTCACTATTTCACCTCCCAAAGTTACCCATTCTTCTTCTACTGTATTTCTTTCCCCTGTTCTTGTCGTTCATTCCCTAATGCTCTCTCTGAAACCCTCTACAACCTCTGGTTCTTTCAGTTTAGTCAGGTCCCATTCGCCTTAAATTCCTACCTTTTTGTAGTTTCTTCAGTTTTAATCTACAGTTTATAACAAATAAATTGTGGTCAGAGTCTGCATCTGTCCCTGGAAATGTCTTACAATTTAAAACCTGGTTCCTAAATCTCTGAATTACTGTTATACAATCTATCTGAAACCTTCCTGTGTCTCTAGGCCTCTTCCAAACATACAACCTTCTTTCATCATTCTTAAACCAAGTGTTAGCTATGTGTATGTTATACTATGTGCCAAATTCTAGCAGGCGGCTTCCTCTTTCATTCCTTACTGCCAATCCATATTCACCTACTATTTTTCCTTCTCTTCCTTTTCCTAGTATCGAATTCCAGTCCCTCTGACTATTAAATTTTTGTCTCCCTTAACTATCTGAATAATTTCTTTTATCACATCATACATTTTTTCAATCTCTTCATCATCTTCAGAGCTAGTTGGCATATAAACTTGTACTACTGTGGTAGGCGTGGGCTTTGTGTCTATCCTGCCTACAATAATGCATTCACTATGCTGTTTGCAGTAGCTTATTTGCGCTCCAAATTTTTTTTTTTCATTAATTGTTAAACCTATGCTTCACTATCCCTATTTGATTTTGTATTTATAACCCTGTATTCACCTGACCTGAAGTCTTGTTCCTCCTGCCACCGAACTTCACTAATTCCCGCAAATATCTAATTTTAACCAATCCATTTCCCTAAAAAGTTTTCTAACCTACCTTCCCGATTAAGGCATTTGACATTCCATGCTATAATTCGTAGAAAGCCAGTTTTGTTTCTCCTGATAACAACATCCTCCTGAGCAGTCACCACCTGGAGATCTGATTGGGTGATATTTTACCTCCAGAATATTTTACCCAAGAGGACGCCATCATCATTTACCAATACAATAAAGCCGCGTGCCCTCGGGACAAATTATGGCTGTTCGCAATACCAGCACAGCAAGGCCATTTTGGTTAACGTTACAAGGCTAAATCAGTCAATCATCCAGACTGTTGCCCCTGCAACTACTGAAAAGACTGCTGCCCCTCTTCAGGAATCACACATTTGTCTGGCCTCTCAACAGATTCCCCTCAGTTGTGGCTGCACCTACGGTACAGCTATCCGTATCACTAAGACACACAAGCCTCCCCACCAACGACAAGGTCCATGGTTCATACATTTATGAAATTACAATCTTCCTACACGCAGGAAAAAATTATTTGAGCAGAATCATTTTAACCACACATATAACACAAGAAATAAAAATAATTTTATGCTACTCTCACACCAGTTGAAATTATAAGCATGGACTCCACAGTATATGGGGATGACAATATATAACAAGTTAATGGGCAAAAACACATTTAATAAGGGGTCAGAAATTTTAAAAATGAGGTTGCAGCAAATTCTGTGGAAGAAACGCTACTATTCAATAAAAGAATTCATAGAGGAAGAGAAAAGATAGTTTGAGCAAGGGGTAATTAAGTGTTGAATTTTATTGTAGGTATATATAACAAAATTGTATTATTATTATTATTATTATTATTATTATTATTATTATTATTATACACACAGTAGATCCTTTGTGGATCACATGACGCTTCTACAGTTCTTCCTGCAGTTTTTTCAGGAGACCTTCATTTTCTCGCTCATGGCTTTCTTTCTTTCATCCGTCCACTTTGTACTGGTCTTTTTGGCTCTTGTCTATGGCTGAACTTCCCACTTGTCTATTTTGCTTCTGTAGATGTTAAGGTCTGCAGTGTCCTGAATGGCGAGTAGAGCATCAGTAAGCTCTCTTCGTACTTGTTCGGCCCATGTCGTACCTTTAAGGTTTTCAGTGGCTGTGAGTATCTGGCATGTGAGTCTATACTCAGAGAGTCTGTGTATGTGTCCATAGAATTTAAGGCGTCTTTTTTCTAATGTCAGCACCAATATTTGAAATTTCCTCTGTAGTTTTGTTGGTTTGCAGTTTATATTCAGCTTCAGTTTTTCGTGGGCCAAGGATTTTCCTAATGATCTTTTGTTCTTATTTTAGTAGATTTTGTAGTAGCACCTTGTTATGGAGTGACAAGGTTTCTGCTGCATATAGCACCTCGGGTTTAATGACAGTGCTGCAGTACTTGATTTTTGTATGCATGGAGATGCACTTTTTGTTGTAAAGTTCGCATGTTCAACCATAGGCTCTCTTTAGTTTCTTTGCTAGAGTTTCTTGAGATTTTTTTCCTAGTCCAGTGGGTTCCAGGTATTTAAAATGTGGAACTCTGATTATCCGTCCATATTTTGTGGCGAGATTCTGTATTTTTAAGAGTGTACACATAAATTCCATTTTCTCAAAATAAATTTGCAAGTCAACCTTCTCGGCAGATTCCTTGAGTATTTCTATTTGATGTATTGCATTTTGTTCATTGTCTGCCAAAATTGCAAGGTCATCGAAAAAAGTGTTTCTGGCTTTTTTTTTACTGTTGTATTTCTGGAAGGCCAATTTGCATGCTTTAAGGGCATTTTCACAATTGTCATTCCACTATGCATGTTTTTTCTTTTTTCTCAGTTGTAGTAGTTCCTGTGCTTTACATATAATCTTGTTTCCGAACTCTTCTCGTGTTTGCTTCCTCTTTCTCCCATTTGTCCTTTATGTTTGTTTTGTGGAAACTGTTTACGTTGAATCTCTGCAGGTGCAATTTCTTGGGATTGTTCTTTCGTGGAGTGAATTATTATTATTATTATTATTATTATTATTTTGTTTAACATCAGCTGTTCTACATTTATGATGAAATTTTATTAGAAATTTATCGTGTCTCCTGTACCTGAATCAGATTATTTACATTATGAGATAAATAAACCACATTTCGCAATTTACTGCATTCCTGCATTACTGATTGAATATCTGTCATGTGTCAGACTAGACTTCCATCTTTACCTTCCATTTGTTTTATGGTGCCTTGCTGTTTCCTCTTCTTTTTATTACTTTCTTAGTTTCTTGTTACCATTGCAGTCTACTATGAGTTTGTAAGTTCCTTCCAACATTTGTTTTTCTCCTTATGTATTACTTGTTTTCCAATTAGTTTTCACTGTACCTACTCTTGGGTCAGTGTTTTGATGTATTCTTCATTTTTAGAGTCTCTGGTCTTTATTTATCTTTATCTAATAGCTTCTTGCTTTGGTTTTTCAGATGTATTTCATCCTTTACCCTTTTGTTCCATCATGGTATCATTTTCTCTCTCACCCTGGTGTTTGTCTTCTCTGTTGCTGCTCCAACAAAGACAAGCCAAAACTCTTGGCGTTCTTCTTGTTGTGGTGGTGTGTTCACGTCTGTAGAAACATTGCATCATACTTTTTAATAACACAGGTACTGTTATTTCATATTTATTTGCCAACACCAGGCTCTCTGCTCGCAATAAACAAGTCCTTCCTGCATGGGAATATACATAATGTGTGAGTGCAGGCTGTGACACTTCGATGACGACACATGGAAGTTTGGGTCTGCTAATGATTCATGCATGGATGGCCAAAGCGGTTAAGGGGACCATTCCAGTAAAGCGAGAAATCCAGGTCCGAGACCCAGTCTAGAAAAAAATTGTAGTCATCATCATTGCAATATACAGATTGTGGTTCGTATTCACAACTGCAAATACATTTTCTGTAAACTGAAAAATAAGAGTTGAGATATGGATTGTAAAGGGAAGACTATATCAAATTCCATGGAAGAAATGAACACTACCTGCACAAAGTGAAATAGATTAACTAGAAAGTAGAGTGAATGGCACAGTACAAAGCAACCATTTTCAATGGATACATGTCCAGGCATCACTCCACAACAAAGAGGTTCGAATTTATTCATTTGCAGACACAACCATAGCTAACATTATTTCAATCTCCAATATAGGGTTCTGCAGAATAACTTACTTAACACCTTGGTCTCGAACCATGAGTGAGACTTGAGGAAAGAAAGTTAGGCCATAAACAATAAGCATGAGCCTGCCTCGTGGTACTTCCTATGGGCCATGTGTGAACGTGATAAGCTTTGACGGTGGTACATCATGTGATACGAGTCAGACTTGTGGTTCAACAGTCGTCCATAATCTCTTCCTTCAGTTATGCATAGTCCTTCATTTCATTCACATGTGTTGGCTGTAATTCCCTAAAAGAATTAAACCACCCATTTGTGGACAGTGATTTGGTTGATCCCGCCAATAATGATAGTGATGGTAATAGTATTGTGTTTTCTGTACACTAGTGGTGAAGAAGTTCAATCACTGAATGTGACATTGATGATGAAAACAGTAGATTTGGAAAGAAGAACATAACAGGCCAAAAATCTGGGAGTATACACAGACTCCTGGCATAAAGGCACCAATTTTAGAACAGTTATGTGAAAGTACAAGAAAGTTAGCCATATTCATGGGTTTCTCTGTTTGAGGAAATATTTGAAAGAGTACAGAAAAATCTTTTTTACATATTTGATATGGTATTTTGTAAATCATATATTCTGTACAACAAAAACAACATAAAAAAAACAGAATTAGACTGAATACAGGCTTTAAACAGCAGTTGTCACAAATTTCCCCCCGTGAAATTCCCCGATATTTCCCTGATTTTCAGACAAGTTTTAGCATTTAACCCTGACAAATTTTGAGACTTATTGATTGATTGAGAGGGTTTATGGGACCAAATGGCGAGCTCATCAGTCCAGCGATTCCAAAGTTACTCACAGAAAAAAAGAGGATCCAGTCAGGGGAGTCAAACTATAAAAGAAGAAAGTTGAAAAACACACACACACACACACACACACACACACACACACACACACACACAGTAAAAGGAATAAGAGGTTAGACTAAATCTAAAAACTGGAAAAAAAGAATGGTCTTTCTGCGGGGGAGTGGTCATAGGATCTCAGGCCGAGAAAACGTGAAGAGAGACCACAACCACAACCACATTGCCTCTGCTCCATGAGTAAAGGAAAACCTTATATCTGAAAATAACCACTTTCTCAGAGGAAACTGAGGACCAGTCTAACTATCCATGAATTATCTGCTAATATAAAAATTAAGAAAGACTATACTTAGCACAAAGGACCAAAAGAGGGAAACATTCCACCAATATGTGGGATACTGTCAGTCTGAATCCACAACCATACTGAGGTGGTTTGTTACACAAGAGAAAACAATGGATAGACCAATGCATAGACAGCATAAAGCCTTGGACTCATTCCAAGAGGAACCGAAGAAAGAGCACCAAAGCATAGTAGTCTCCTTGATTGTGTGGAGTTTATTACTGAGAGCAGTGGTGCATGAGATGTCATTCCACTTTTGGGCAAAGAGAGATTTGACATAGATCTGCATATCCACAGCTGGAGTCATGAAAGGAAATGGAGGTTGAGTATCAGCTTATCTAACCAAACAGTCAGCCAGTTCATTCCCTGATACCCACATGAGTTGGGGCCCAGAGAAAGACAACTGAGCAGGTGGCACACCCAAGGGAGGAGAGAAGGTCACAGATAGCAGAGACCAAAGGATGACGAAAGTAGCAGGCTGCTCAATGAGTCGGTATATATTAAAACACTGTGGAGAGAGGCATGAGGAACAAAATGGAGGGCCTTGGTAATGGCTAGCAGCTATACTGTGAACACACTAAATGATTCTGACAATAAATGGTGTTTTAAGCAAGTAGTAAGACATGAAAGCATATCCCTTCTTTATCTATCGTCTTAGAACCATCAGTGTAGAAGATGGTAACACCCTGGAACTCTGCAAGGATGGAATGTACAAGACGCCAGAAGACATAAGGGTGACAGAGACCTCAGGACCCTGGAATAGGTCAGTCCTAATCCACAGTCTAGGCACCATCCAAGAGAGGGGGGGGGGGGGGGGGGTTTATGAGGGGAAATACACAGGGCGCATTTCAGTGAACAGAGATGGAGATCCTGACAGAGGGATGTGAGACGCATTCCAACCAGCAATCCCAATGATGGGTGGTGATCAGGAGGGAGATGTCCCTCACTTGCAAAGAGGACAGAGTACATGGGATAGTCAGGGAATCTGCAAATGGTGATTGCGTAACAAACCAGGAGTTTGCTTCATCGTATCTGTAGAGGAGGAATCCCCGCTTCTGTGAGGGGACTGTTAATGGGACTAGTGCAAAAGGCACCAATTGCCAGACACACCCCACAATGGTGAACAGGATCAAGTATTTTCAGAGTGGAAGGAGCTGCTGAGCTATAAACCTGACTTCCATAATCTAGCCTGGACAAGACCAGAGCACAGTAAAGACAGAGAAGAATAGCATGGTCTGCACCCCAACATGTGTGGGCCAGGAGACAGAAAGCACTAAGCTTCTGCATACATGTAGTCCTCAGGTGGCGAATATGGGGCTACCATGTCAGCTTTTCATAAAAAAAAAAAAATAAATAAATAAATAAAATAAAATAAAATAAATAAATAAATAGACGATCTGGCAATAATTACAGAAAACGAAGAAATTGCTCAGAACTACTTGGAGAAACTACAAGAAGTTTCGGCCAGAGCTGGACTGCAGATTTCATTTGAAAAAACCGTGTATATGTCTAATCATAGAAATAACAAGAAAAATCTTATTACTAAATACGGCAATATTAAGAGAGTAGAAAAATTTAAGTATTTAGGTGAAATAATTCAAGTGAATGGTTTAGACAAGAGTGCAAACCAGGCGAGAGCAAGGAAAATGGAATTTGCTTTTCAAAAAACCAAAGACATATATAACAAAAAAAACATTTCGATTCAAGCTAAATTAAGACATTATAAAACTGTCATTAGACCAGAATGCCTGTATGCATCGGAGTGCCTAACTCTTAACAAAAAGGGGGAAATAGAAAACATGGAAAAGAAAGAAAGGAACATTTTGAGAAAAATATTAGGACCGAGAAAGATTGGGGAAGAGTACAAGCTAAAGAGTAATAAGGAAATATACAAAACTATTGAGAAAGTGAGTGAGGCAATGCGTAAACGCAGACTAACGTTTTATGGTCACCTGTCGAGGATGGATGGAAACAGACTAACAAGAAAAGTGTTTGAACATAGTAACAGGAACGAAAAAACCAACAATAAATGGATACAGATGGTGAAAAAGGATTTGGCCTATTTTAATGTCACCCGTGAGTCAATCAGGGACAGGGAAAAGTTTAGACAAATAGTGAACGAAATTAAGTGTTTTCCAGAAGAAACGAAACTAAAGAATAATAACAGGAAATGGTCGGAAGAGCGGAGGAGGAACCACTCGAAAATGATGAGGAAATATTGGGAAGAGAGAAAAAAAGATCAAAAAGCCGGGCAAGTGAATTGTTGAACGTGGTCCAAAGATGGCCGAAATCGAAAGAAGAAGAAGAAGAAAATAAATAATAATAATAATAATAATAATAATAATAAAAGGCCCATGAAACGGTACTGTGCTGCCACATCTAGGTGCTGGTCACCTAAATAAAGTACTGGATCAGGATGTACTATGAATTGATGAGCAAAATGCAAAACTCACATTTTGGAGGGAGAAAATTGGAAGCCATGGAAGACAGCACTCAGCAGATGCTACCAAGTGGGAGCTGCGACAGATGCAAAAATCATAGACATACAACGCCAGGGTAACCTGTGGGCCAACAGATGTTACAAGCTCATTGATGGCTATGAGAAAGAGTGTGACAATACAGAACCGTGTGGGACACTGTTCTCCTGAATCCGAGGGGTGCTAAGTGAAGTGCCAACTGCAATCGGAAGAGCCGGTGGGATAAAAATTCGTGAATAAAAATTGGAAGGGGGCCATGAAAGCCCCAGTCATGGAGGGTAACTAAAATGTGATGGTGGCAAGCCGTGTTGTACACCTTATGTAGGTCAAAGAAGATCGTGAAAAGCTAACAGTTAGTAAAAGCCTGTTGGATTGCAGTTTCCAGTGTGAGTAAATGGTAAGTTAGAGACAGTCCTTCCCGGAAGCCACACTGCTATAGGGACAAAAGAGCCTGAGATTCGAGTACCCAACATAATTGGAAGCTAACCATCCTTTCAAGCAGTTTACAAAGTACATTCGTCAGGCTGATTGGGTTCTTCCCATAGGCTTAAGGACGGGGATAACTGTACTGTCTCACCATTGTGAGGGGAAGGCTTCCGTGAGCCAAACGTGGTTGAAGACCCTGAGTAGATATTGCCTCTGCGTAACGTCCAAGTGTTTGATCATCTGATTGTGGATGGAATCTGGGCCTGGGACCGTGTCATGTGAAGAGGTAAGAGCCTGCAAGGATTCCTATTCAGTGGAGTTTTCAGCTTGGTGATGGTTGAAACAGAAGGGGGGTCTGTTCAACTCTGTGTTTCTGCTGGAGAAAGATGGCAGGATAGGAATAGGACATTAATGCTGTCGCAAAGCGTGACGCGGGGTGTTTTGCAAGGACCAATGGATCATCAGCAGATAGAGCACTTTGGAGGATAAGCGCCAGGGCGGTTGACTGTCGCTGGCAGCCCAGATGGCTACAGAGCTTGGACCAAACCTGCGATGAAGAACTATACATCCCCACGGAAGGAACATAGCACTCCCAGCATCCCTTTTTACACTTCTTAATAAGGTAATGAGCCTTAGCAAGAAGATACTTAAAAGTGAGAAAGTTGGTCTGTGAAGGGTGGTGTTTAAATGACTGCACCATCTGTCGGCAGTCCTGGAAAGCGACTGCTACATCCTTGGTCCACCACGGTACTCGTTGATGATGGGGGAGACCTGTGGATAGGGTGACAGCAGTGCCAGCAGCATGAAGAATAGTGGCAGAGATGTACTGCATGAGCACATCAATTAATTGTCATTACAAGGTGACCAATGTAGGCAAGCCACGAGAGCAGGAGAGGAGACTGTGAGATCGATAGCAGTAAAGGTACTATGAGTGACACTGAAGTGGGTAGCAGGACCGTCATTGAGGATACAAATCAATGTCTGCAGTAAGTTGGTCAAGTAAGGGACCCCTACCCGATGAAGTGGCACTCCCCCACATGGGGTGGTGTGCACTGAAGTCCCCAGACGAAATACAGGAGCAGGAGATGCTGTGTTAAGGTAGACAGTTCAACATTAGGAAGTGGCCTACCTGGAGGGAGATAAACACTGCAAAAGGTGATTTCCAGAGCCATCTGCACTCTAACCACCATCGCTTCCACATTGCTATGAAGGGGGATCCAGTCACTAATGAAATTGGAGCAAACTAAAATGCTGAACCCTACAGGTGCTATCCCGGGGCCTGCATGGTTCCAACGGAATGCCCAATAACATGAAACATTAGAGAGTGGTCATCGCGAAAGTAAGTTTCTTGAAGAGCAAGACAGACTGATGAATAAGAGGAAACAACGTGTTGTATTTCTGGGAGGTGGAGCAATATCCAATGCAGTTTCAATGGATTATCATGTGGTGAGGGTCTAGGTGAGACAAAGAAGCCGAGGGGAGATCACGTCACTTGGTCGGTGGTCGTCACCAATGAGGAAGTGGTGACATCCATAAAAATTGGGTCCAATTCAGGAGGACATGGAGGGCGAAGCCCTCTGGGAAGATGGGAAAGCCTTGTCCTTTGACTTGCACTGCTTCTCCTTCTACCTCAGAGGGAGGAAGAGGTGTTATCAGTAAGGGAATAGGTGGCAGTGATGTCAGGATCAGACAGAAAGCAAGTGGATTTGGGGCCCTCAGAGTGTGGGTCCCACCTCCAACCCAAGGGTGCAAGCTTCCTGTCCTGAGAACACCAGGAAGGGATGTTCCAAGACAGACCCCCACCCCAACAGGAACCAGAGAAGAGGACGTTTTCCCTGGTGGTGAGGAGGAGGAGGAGGAGGAGGAGGAGGAGGAGGAGTTCCTGAAGGGGAAGGGGTGGCAGCCACTGAGACTGAGGAAAGAGAAGGACAGAAGGACAGGGATAAGGGGGATGGATGAGGACGGGAAGGCATAACTGAGGCATAGGTAGGGGGAGAGATTTACAGCGTGAAGTCTGTCACATTTCTTCTTGGCCTCAAAGTAGCTGAGACGGTCAAGAGTCTTTATTTCCTGAATACGTTTTTCCTTCAAGTACACTGGATTTCCAGTTAGTGGGGAGAATGGTAACTAGAGCAGTTTACACAGTTAGGCAGTGGGGTGCAAGGGTTCCCCACATGAAGAGGGTGGCCACCAGTCACAACAGATGGGATTGGCATCGCATTGCGAGGATATGTGCCCGAACTTGAGGCAATGGAAGCATTACCTTGACCTTCTCTGACAGGGTATCCCCCTCAAATGCCATGATGAAAGTGCCTGTGTCTACATGATGGCTGTTAGGGACTTTCTACACACGCTGGATGAAATGAACGCCATGTCATTCCAGATTAGCATTAAGTTCATCATCGAACTCGAGGAGAAGATCCCTATGGAAAATTACCTCCTATGTCATACAGAGTGAATTGTGAGGAGTGATAACCAAGGGGTTGTCTTCTAAGTGGTTGCATGCACAGAGGGAAGCCGGCTGACTGGCAGAAGTTGTCTCATCGTGCTTAATAGCTCAACTTCACTGAAATTGTCCTCGGTATGTTACACAAAGAAAACAGTTTTGATGGCAGTGAAAGTCGTCCTGTCGGTCCTGTTACAGACCAAGAACTGTGGAAAGGGTTTTGCCCAAGGCGGCATGTCTGGCCCTCCTCCCAGGGTATATCCAAGGAGGGTAAGGCTGGAAAGCCAGAAACAGGAACTGAGACAGAACTATGTCAAGGAAGAGACGAGGCCATAGTAGAGCGGCCAGAGTGTTTAACACATTCCACGCGCCAAACATCCACCCTGGTACAACCCACTCCGAACAGGGGGTCACCTCGTGGGCACCACCCAGCCACAGCAATGTCCGCCTGGCAGGACGGTTGTTGCCGGGAGTTCCAATGGCCTAAAAAGATGGCTAACCACTTCTAGGCTTGCACACAGCATTCACACCAGCGTCATCCCTCTGGTATCAGGGGGCTAAGCCAGATGAGCACATAACAGCCCCATCACACTGGCTGGCTACCGAGTTGGTGACTATCAAGAAAGTGAAAGGGCTTTGGTGGATAGAGGAGGGAAAGAGAGAGGGGGTGGGAGAGGGAAAGAGGGGGCAGGAGAGGGAACGAGGTGGAAGGGGGCGGGGGAGGGAACCAGGGGGAGGGTGAAGAGGGGGACGGGAGAGGGTGAAAGGAAGAGGGTGAAGGTAACAGGGGGAAAAGGGTGAAGGGGAGGAGTGGGGAAGAGAAGGGAGGAGGGGGAAGGGAAGGAGAGGGAAGAGGAGGGAGGAAGAGAGAATGGAAGGAGGGCAAAGAGGAGGGAGGAAGAGAGAATGGAAGGAGGGCAAAGAGGAGGGAGGAAGAGAGAATGGAAGGAGGGCAAAGAGGAGGGAGGAAGAGAGAATGGAAGGAGGGCAAAGAGGAGGGAGGAAGAGAGAATGGAAGGAGGGCAAAGAGGAGGGAGGAAGAGAGAATGGAAGGAGGGCAAAGAGGAGGGAGGAAGAGAGAATGGAAGGAGGGCAAAGAGGAGGGAGGAAGAGAGAATGGAAGGAGGGCAAAGAGGAGGGAGGAAGAGAGAATGGAAGGAGGGCAAAGAGGAGGGAGGAAGAGAGAATGGAAGGAGGGCAAAGAGGAGGGAGGAGGGGGACGGCGAGCGAGGAGGGGGACGGCGAGCGAGGAGGGGGACGGCGAGCCGAGGAGGGGGAAGGCGAGCGAGGAGGGGGAAGGCGAGCGAGGAGGGGGAAGGCGAGCGAGGAGGGGGAAGGCGAGCGAGGAGGGGGAAGGCGAGCGAGGAGGGGGAAGGCGAGCGAGGAGGGGGAAGGCGAGCGAGGAGGGGGAAGGCGAGCGAGGAGGGGGAAGGCGAGCGAGGAGGGGGAAGGCGAGCGAGGAGGGGGAAGGCGAGCGAGGAGGGGGAAGGCGAGCGAGGAGGGGGAAGGCGAGGGAGGAGGGGGAAGGCGAGGGAGGAGGGGGAAGGCGAGGGAGGAGGGGGAAGGCGAGGGAGGAGGGGAAGGCGAGGGAGGAGGGGGAAGGCGAGCGAGGAGGGGGAAGGCGAGCGAGGAGGGGGAAGACGAGCGAGGAGGGGGAAGACGAGCGAGGAGGGGGAAGACGAGGGAGGAGGGGGAAGACGAGGGAGGAGGGGGAAGACGAGGGAGGAGGGGGAAGACGAGGGAGGAGGGGGAAGACGAGGGAGGAGGGGGAAGACGAGGGAGGAGGGGGAAGACGAGGGAGGAGGGGGAAGACGAGGGAGGAGGGGGAAGACGAGGGAGGAGGGGGAAGACGAGGGAGGAGGGGGAAGACGAGGGAGGAGGGGGAAGACGAGGGAGGAGGGGGAAGACGAGGGAGGAGGGGGAAGACGAGGGAGGAGGGGAAGACGAGGGAGGAGGGGGAAGACGAGGGAGGAGGGGGAAGACGAGGGAGGAGGGGGAAGACGAGGGAGGAGGGGGAAGACGAGGGAGGAGGGGGAAGACGAGGGAGGAGGGGGAAGACGAGGGAGGAGGGGGAAGACGAGGGAGGAGGGGGAAGACGAGGGAGGAGGGGGAAGACGAGGGAGGAGGGGGAAGACGAGGGAGGAGGGGGAAGACGAGGGAGGAGGGGGAAGACGAGGGAGGAGGGGGAAGACGAGGGAGGAGGGGGAAGACGAGGGAGGAGGGGGAAGACGAGGGAGGAGGGGGAAGACGAGGGAGGAGGGGGAAGACGAGGGAGGAGGGGGAAGACGAGGGAGGAGGGGGAAGACGAGGGAGGAGGGGGAAGACGAGGGAGGAGGGGGAAGACGAGGGAGGAGGGGGAAGACGAGGGAGGAGGGGGAAGACGAGGGAGGAGGGGGAAGACGAGGGAGGAGGGGGAAGACGAGGGAGGAGGGGGAAGACGAGGGAGGAGGGGGAAGACGAGGGAGGAGAGAGGTGTGGGAAGAGGAGGGAGGAGGGGGAAGACGAGGGAGGAGGGGGAAGACGAGGGAGGAGAGAGGTGTGGGAAGAGGAGGGAGGAGGGGGAAGACGAGGGAGGAGAGAGGTGTGGGAAGAGGAGGGAGGAGGGGGAAGACGAGGGAGGAGAGAGGTGTGGGAAGAGGAGGGAGGAGGGGGAACAAGAGGGAAGGATGATGGTGAAGAGGAAAAGAGGGAAGAGGAGGAGGAGGAAGCCTGGATGGGGAGGAGAATGGGAGAAAGAGGGAGAGGAAGGGGAAGTGGAAAGTGGGGAAGGGGGGGAAAGAGGGTATGAAAGAAGGGGAGGGTGATCGGGAGGAAGAGGAGGAGGAGGAGGAGGAGGAGGAGGAGGAGGAGGAGGAGGAGGAGGAGGGGGAATGGCTCGTCAACAAAAAGTTGATTTTTAAACAAGAGTCAAACACTCTGTGATTTAATAAATTCATGGTACATTCTTGCACATAGTTCAACTTACATAAAAGGATATTTACTTTGTAGTTAACAATTTTCAAACCAATACTCACAATATTTTCCTGCAACCTGTTACAAATAAGTTCGTTTTCAGCAGTTGCCAGAGAGCGCAGATATCAAGCGACACCACGCTTTCGGGCTATCTCGATGTAGGAAGGCCATATATAAGTATTTGTAAAACATTGATAGATGAAACATTAAGTCATAAAAGAAAGAAGACATCAAAGGATACTCCAAGGGCATCGGTATTTCGTGAACCATATCAAAATGTGCACATTGAAAGTATGTAAAGATTCCCAATGAAGTAGACCTCGACCTGATATTAAGCTTTTCAGTGTGGTTTACGGGATGTAAATTTTCTTGGAACACCAGTACTGTATTATATCATGTTTGGTTCTTTATTATGGGATAATGCCATACGTGTTAGAAAATGAAAACATGCACTTGAAATGCAGAGAACAGTTGAAATTAGCCAGTACTGTGGAATTAAACATTTCGTTTCAAATACATTGACTGCCTCTGCGGATAAGGTTAATGAAAGTCAAATTTCTTTTGCAAACACACAAAAATAAGTTCATTGTTCCGAAAGGCGATTAATGCTTGATTGTCAGAAAGGTGGAAATAAAATAAAATCTGAAACTAATGACATATTTTAGCCTTCCGTAATTATGTGAATGTATTTTAATTCACTTGATAGCTCCCGGCCACAGATATCCATTTTGTTTTCATTTGATGTGAGAGTAAACGAAGGGCAAACAGCAAAATCACTAAACGTAAACACAGATCATGTCGAGACTATCCACTATAACTCCGACTGCTCTGATCTACGATATTTGTGAACCAGGTCAATACTAAAAAACATCGAATTTTCAAAAACATGTTCATCTGGTAGCGCACATCTTTCTGAAAAGTCTGAAACATAAAACGTGTGTTCGAGGAAACGTAAGACATACGATTTGGTCTTAAGTACGCCAAAGTGCAGGGACACGCCTCTTCATAAAGCATTCTTCTACCGCACGTCACTGTATTTCGCTCTGTGGAATTGAAACCTTTGAACTCTTTATTGCCTATTAGCTAATAACTTGCTATTTTGTGTGACATGAAATCAAATATAGGTTACATAAAACCCATAAAGACAAGAGATAAGCAAGAAATTACACATTTCTTCTATCCTTAGCTCCTAGCATTTTTTTTCTCTCTAATCTTGCGACAACTTCACATGGCGTGCTGTCCTTTCCGCGAAAGAATCTATTACCTCATCAAAGTTCGCCAAACGTTTTGCTACGCGAAAAATCGGAATGTCCTTATCTAATACTGAAAAAGCTGTTAACACAACCAATACCCAAGACTGGTGTGATTTCTTGATCTGATTACTCCTATTTTGTCACTGTCTGCTAGATAAAACAAAATAGGCCTTTTTAATATGGCAGAAATTTTGTAACACACACCAAATAAACGAGACTGTTTTGCCACAAATGGCCATTTTCATAACACGAAGAATATAACTCACGAAGTACGAGGGTCACTCCAGAAGAAATGCATTATTTAAAAAAAAAATCCTTTTTTTATTCTACATGTTTGAAAGTTTTACAGTGTGTAGATACATACTTTAGGAACAATATTTTCATTTCCTCACATAATTTCCATCCCTTTCAACTGCCTTACGCCATCTTGGAACCAGCACCTGTATACCCGCACGGTAAAATTCTGGACAAATCTGTTGGAGCCACTGTTTGGCAGTGTGCGCAAGGGAGTCATCATCTTCAAACCTTGTTCCATGAAGAGAGACTTTCAGTTTCACAAAGAGATGATAGTCACATGGAGCTAGGTCAGGAATGTACGGCGGGTGTTTCAGTGTTGTCCATCCGAGTTTTGTGATCGCTTCCATGGTTTCTTGACTTACATGTGGCCATGCATTGTCGTGAAACAGCAAAACATCCTGCTTTTGCCAATGTGGTCAAACATGACTCAGTCGAGCTTGAAGTTTCTTCAGTGTCATCACATATGCATCACTTGGCATCATGTCTACAAGCAAGAGTCCTTTGAAATCGAAAAACACCGTAGCCATAACTTTTCCAGCAGAAGGTGTGGTTTTGAATTTTTTTTTTATTGAGTGAATTTGCATGATTCCACTCCATTGATTGCCTTTTCATCTCTGGTGAAAAATGATGGAGCCATGTTTCATCACCTGTCACAATTCTTCCAAGAACATTCTCATACTGCTCCAAAGGTTCGCTGCATACCGTTTTTCTTGTTTTTTGTGGCCACTGTCAACATCCTGGGAACCCAATTGGCAAAAACCTTTTTTAACGCAAACACTTCCTTCCCCTATGCCAACGTAGTGTGACAATTCGTTCACTGTGATGAGTCTGTCAGCAGTCACCAATTCGTTAACTCTCTGCACATTGTCTGGAGAGTGTGCAATACGAGGCCTGCCGCTGTGAGGACAATCCTCAATATTGCCACGACCGCTTTCATCATGTAACCTGCTTGCTCACCGACTAACTGTACTGCGATTGACAGCAGCATCTCCATACACCTTTTTCAACCTCTTGTGGATGTTTCCCACTGTCTCATTTTCACAGAACAGGAATTCTATGACAGCATGTTGCTTCTGATGAACGTCAAGTGTAGCAGCAATCTTGAAGACATGCTGTGACAGTGCCACTCATGGGAACAGGTTGAACTAAGTTTAAAAACAAGCAGGAGGGATGTATCTAAACACTGTAAAACTTTCACACATGCAGAATGAAAACTGTATTTTTACAAAAATAGTGTGCATTTCTTTTGGAGTGACCCTCATACCAATATCAAATGTCTATTAGGCCTACTACCAACAAAAGCTTTATGTTAGGAAATAGGTTCACATTTCATTCATACGCACCAAGCATGAGATCGAAAAGTAGCATTACGAAACTTTTATATAAATTTAGTATTTTCTTATATTTCCATAATTTGTGTGATGTCCCCATTTCTTCTCCTTCCTCGTTCTAACAAACAATCTCATCATCACCAATTCCATAGCCATTCCTGCCATTGTCAAAATTTATTTGTCGATTAACTTCACTAATCCCGCCAGAATCACAAGTTTAGTTATCCCACCATTATTTTCCAGTTAGGCATTATTACGTATTCATACAACACGTTTTCCGCGTTCCTTCCAGAACAGAACTTAAGTGGCGGCTAGCTGGAGACTGTACTACTGGTTCTTAATAGTGTAGTGACCTGGCCAAAATATGTTCTGTCAAAATTTCATTTTCTTGGATACACCGAGAAGATAATACGTAATCTTTCTCACCTGTTATTCCTGTCAGTCATTTATTTGGTAGTCTGAATCTATGGATTTTGCTTGTTCTTATAACAATGCTGATCATTCGCAAACCCAATCAACGACAATCAGACAGCAATTGGCATTCATCCGTTCAGTTTTACTCCGCTCAGCTCGTATAGCCCCGTACACTATGCGTGCATTCAAAATAAACTTCTGATTCGTTCAGAAATCAACTTAAAATGTTCAAAAACCAACAGGGATGAGTTTCAAAATCATATGAATAATCAATAGACAAACATGCGCTGGATGCTAGGAGCTTTGTGAAACAAGTTTTTTCCCTCAAGAATATGAATTTGGTGCCCCCTTTTCTCAGTAGCATCTAGCTGCTTGCTGCAACTGCTTGCACAGCTAACAGCCACATTCCTGTAGCCAGAAGCGGGAGAATCTACTGCTCAAACGCGACTCAACAGCGCATGCGCATAAGCCCGATCGTAACGGCTGAAACTAATCTAATGTAAACAGTTGTGACTTCATGCTCATCGGAGGCAATTTGTTGTTATGAAGCATTGCTTGATCTTCCTAATGTCTTTAGCACATTTTCCAGTTGGCAGACACTTGTAAGAGCACTGTGTGTCTACGTTGTATATGGCACATTTCCTTTGCAATTTAAGTTATTTTCGTATTTTCTCTTGCTTATGTTTTATATTTGAAGTATTATTCAGCAGTAGGGGGATACAGTAATATCCTTTGTTAGAGTATCGGTTCATAGTAGTCAAAATTTTAAAAATTTAACTGAAAACAAAAACAATGAAAAATTCCCAGTAATCTAAAAAAAATCCAGGGTTTTACCGGATCTCCCAGGTCGTATAAACCCTGTGTAGGGGAGGCGGAGTCGTGAAGGGAGGCTGGGTCGGGAGGGGAGGCAGGGTCAGGAGGGGAGTCTTAGGTCGAGAGGAGGCGGATTGGAGGAGATGGAAGGCGATGAGAAGAGGGAACTTGAGTTGAGTTGAGTTGAGGGGAGCGGAGCGGAGTTGTCGGGTGGGGAGGGGAGGAGAGTTGTCGGGTGGGGAGGGGAGGAGAGTTGTCGGGTGGGGAGGGGAGGAGAGTTGTCGGGTGGGGAGGGGAGGAGAGTTGTCGGGTGGGGAGGGGAGGAGAGTTGTCGGGTGGGGAGGGGAGGAGAGTTGTCGGGTGGGGAGGGGAGGAGAGTTGTCGGGTGGGGAGGGGAGGAGAGTTGTGGGGTGGGGAGGGGAGGGGAGGAGAGTTGTGGGGTGGGGAGGGGAGGGGAGGAGAGTTGTCGGGTGGGGAGGGGAGGAGAGTTGTCGGGTGGGGAGGGGAGGAGAGTTGTCGGGTGGGGAGGGGAGGAGAGTTGTCGGGTGGGGAGGGGAGGAGAGTTGTCGGGTGGGGAGGGGAGGAGAGTTGTCGGGTGGGGAGGGGAGTAGAGTTGTCGGGTGGGGAGGGGAGTAGAGTTGTGGGGTGGGGAGGGGAGGGGAGTAGAGTTGTGGGGTGGGGAGGGGAGTAGAGTTGTGGTGTGGGGAGGGGAGTAGAGTTGTGGTGTGGGGAGGGGAGGGGAGTAGAGTTGTGGTGTGGGGAGGGGAGGGGAGTAGAGTTGTGGTGTGGGGAGGGGAGGGGAGTAGAGTTGTGGTGTGGGGAGGGGAGGGGAGTAGAGTTGTGGTGTGGGGAGGGGAGGGGAGTAGAGTTGTGGTGTGGGGAGGGGAGGGGAGGAGAGTTGTGGGGTGGGGAGGGGAGGGGAGGAGAGTTGTGGGGTGGGGAGGGGAGGGGAGGAGAGTTGTGGGGTGGGGAGGGGAGGGGAGGAGAGTTGTGGGGAGGGGAGGGGAGGGGAGGAGAGTTGTGGGGTGGGGAGGGGAGGGGAGGAGAGTTGTGGGGTGGGGAGGGGAGGGGAGGAGAGTTGTGGGGTGGGGAGGGGAGGAGAGTTGTGGGGTGGGGAGGGGAGGAGAGTTGTGGGGTGGGGAGGGGAGGAGAGTTGTGGGGTGGGGAGGGGAGGGAGTTTTGGGGTGGGGAGGGGTGGAGAGTTGTGGGGAGGGGTGGAGAGTTGTGGGGAGGGGTGGAGAGTTGTGGGGAGGGGTGGAGAGTTGTGGGGTGGGGTGGGGAGGGGGAAGGAGTTGTGGGGAGGGGAGGGGAGGGGAGGGCAGTCGTGGGGTTGGGGAGTCGAGGGGAGGGGGTTCGAGGGGAGGGGAGGGCAGTCGAGGGGAGGGGCGGGGAGTCGAGCCGAGGGCTGGGGAGTCGAGCCGAGGGGAGGGGAGTCGAGCCGAGGGGAGGGGAGTCGAGCCGAGGGGAGGGGAGTCGAGCCGAGGGTAGGGGAGTCGAGCCGAGGGTAGGGGAGTCGAGCCGAGGGTAGGGGAGTCGAGCCGAGGGGAGGGGAGTCGAGGGGAGGGGAGGGGAGTCGAGGGGAGGGGAGGGGAGTCGAGGGGAGGGGAGGGGAGTCGAGGTGAGGGGAGTCGAGGTGAGGGGAGTCGAGGTGAGGGGAGTCGAGGTGAGGGGAGTCGAGGGGAGGGGAGTCGAGGGGAGGGGAGTCGAGGGGAGGGGAGTCGAGGGGAGGGGAGTCGAGGGGAGGGGAGTCGAGGGGAGGGGAGTCGAGGGGAGGGGAGTCGAGGGGAGGGGAGTCGAGGGGAGGGGAGTCGAGGGGAGGGGAGTCGAGGGGAGGGGAGTCGAGGGGAGGGGAGTCGAGTGGAGGGGAGTCGAGTGGAGGGGAGTCGAGTGGAGGGGAGTCGAGTGGAGGGGAGTCGAGTGGAGGGGAGTCGAGTGGAGGGGAGTCGAGTGGAGGGGAGTCGAGTGGAGGGGAGTCGAGTGGAGGGGAGTCGAGTGGAGGGGAGTCGAGTGGAGGGGAGTCGAGTGGAGGGGAGTCGAGTGGAGGGGAGTCGAGTGGAGGGGAGTCGAGTGGAGGGGAGTCGAGTGGAGGGGAGTCGAGTGGAGGGGAGTCGAGTGGAGGGGAGGGGAGTCGAGTGGAGGGGAGGGGAGTCGAGTGGAGGGGAGGGGAGTCGAGTGGAGGGGAGGGGAGTCGAGTGGAGGGGAGGGGAGTCGAGTGGAGGGGAGGGGAGTCGAGTGGAGGGGAGGGGAGTCGAGTGGAGGGGAGGGGAGTCGAGTGGAGGGGAGTCGAGTGGAGGGGAGTCGAGTGGAGGGGAGTCGAGGGTAGGGAAGTTGGGGAAGGTAGTGGGGGAGGGAGGAGGGTGTGGTGGGGGATAAAGGAAGGGAGGCTGAAGAGGAGGAGGAAAGGGAGGAGGAATCCACACCAAAGATGCTACGGAGGGAGTTCTTCCCCATCTGCCTTATGTTACAGATTTCAAATTTGGAGGTAGAGGTCAAACCCGTGACGGGGACTGAAAGAGAGAAAGGCAAAAAGGAGATTGAAAGGCAACCAACCGAAACCACAAGATGAAACAAAGTCATGAGGATAGCCAGACTAACATAACAAAGAAGCCCATGAAAAGGATAGGAAGGAGCACAGGGAAATGAAGGACAGGGATGGAGTAGGAAGGGAAGGGTAAGCATTCAGGAAAAGAATAAAGGTTGCAATAACTTAGGGATCTGTGTGCGCCACACACATACCCACAAAAGAGCTTTGGCCACCTGGAGGGACAAATTTTGAGATCTCAAAGGTAAGTAAAGACATAAGGTGACAAAAAATTTACGAAGTAATTACTTCTGTATTTTTAAAGATGTAGCAAAAATCTTACGTACTAACATCAACATCTTTTGCAATGTACTGTTTTTAGATGGAGAAAGCAAGCCAAATGGTATATATGTGTTTCAGTAAGACCACTGATGTTATTTTATTTCAATAAAACAGAACACATATAGTAACAAATACATATTTCATTGGATTTGCATGACAGATTTAAAATATCTTCACTGATTTCAGAAATAACTTCAGAAAAAATTACGCCTGTTGAAAGAATTGTATAAGGCACGGAAGAGTTGTGTAAACCAACACTAAAGGTGACTGCCAATAAAATGTTGGTTCTACTGTGTTTATTATTGCTGGTTATTGCCCACTGTGTTATGTCTGTTATTTTATAGGTATTGTGTGGTTTTTCCCTCATGAAATACAGAATACATGGTACACAAACTGTCAGTGACTGCCACGATTTTCTTCCTCTTATCATCCATACTTTCTAATACATAAAATAATTT
Source organism: Schistocerca cancellata (assembly GCF_023864275.1). Lineage (NCBI taxonomy): Eukaryota > Metazoa > Arthropoda > Insecta > Orthoptera > Acrididae > Schistocerca > Schistocerca cancellata. The sequence goes on along the minus strand of NC_064630.1, from coordinate 426,045,007 downwards.
CAAAGGACAACATATACTAGAATAAATAAAATGTCTTAAAATGCTGCACTGTACAATGTTCTTGCTATGAGACAGTTGCAATTCCTGAAATCCATTGCCAGTGGCCTCTGGTCTTCCAAGGAGTACCAGTCCTGAGTCCAGTGATAAAACACAAAAATCTGCCGCATTACGCCACACGCAGACAGACATGGCCTGCAGGCAGATCGGCGAGACTAGATCCGATGGGCAGGGTCTGCACATTACTGGAAATGATGGGCTTCAGATTGGCAGGCTTGATCCGGTAGAGATACCCACAGAAATGGCCTGCAGTTTTGGCCCATCGTGGAAACCCACTGGTGTGGCCAGCTATTTACATGAGACAGACACCATATTGACAAATGGGTCCATGGTGATCAATCCTTGCACAGATAACTTGCGTGAATACTCCGAAAATCAATACTAATGAGGATAGATAGCAACTCACCGTCAAGATGATCACTGAGCTGCAGAAAGTCACATAGAGAAGACAGTCACACTCTCATGTCTAAATTTTTGGCCATAGCCTTTGCCAGAAAATGAGAGCATACACACATTCACACAATCATTCACACACAACTCATGCACACGTGGCAGCTGTCTCCAGCTACTGTGTCAACAGTCTCTGAGAATCAGATCCAAACAATTCACTCCTCATGCCTCCATACCTCTGCCACTGCCATTGCCTTTCACAAGAAAGAAATGAAAACATTATTCTGTACTCAGCAATGGGGAGACAGGTGAAGAAAAGGTGCATACATTTGATGAACCAGGTGTAAGGAAGAGCAGATGGACAGTGAGCAAGTGCTTAGTATTCACACATGGTTCAGAAGCACAAAAACTCAGCGTGTACCAACAAAGAAATGACAGTTGTAAAAATGCAATTATTTGCATGTGCCCAGCATGAATAATGGAATTAAAACATAGACAAATGACCAACCAATTGAGAAATTAGCAAAAGATACTTCCTTGAATAAAATAAACAACATGAATTTGTGTACACAACTAATGAACTGTAAATATGTTGTGTATAGGAAGTTATTTATTTACATACTTATTAGGCAGCTGTAAGATGTGTTATGTAACACAGAGGATTTAAAAATAATTTTTGCTTTACCATGTGAATCACTAATCATTTTCATCACAGGAAACTACATTAAGTGTATTAGTAGAATATTCATACACTTGTGGATTATGTTTGATGATTTAATTGAGCAGTTGCTGCTGATGACTATATGGTGAAAGAGCGAGTGTTGCCATCTCCACCACTTAAAATCACAATCACTACCAACACCATGAGCTCTACCAATACACCAACATCGGCTGACTCTGTCCTGTGATAAAGTGCTGTGAACTATGGGGTTTATATCTTGCTGGTGCTAGTTTTCCCATCCGGTCCTTTTCCAGCACCTAGCAGCACAATCGAGAAGGAAGAATTTCGGGATTGGATAACCAGTCACCTACCATAACAACTACCACCAGCTTAAACACTTATAAGCAGTAACACACAAGTGCCGGCTGACAAAAGAAAATTTTGTCCCACTGCTGCTGGGGTCAGTGTAACATCCCCATGTGGCGAACAGTGATCTTAAGCAAATACATGAGTGAAGCAGTCCTATATAATTAATAATTTGTTATATTTATTAATATTCTATTAATAATTTTCAACGCTGTGTGAAAATCTCTCACTTTTTTTAATTATTTTCGACAAATGAAGATTTCTACAGACTAATATCACTCCTCTGTCATTCTGGTGCACACACTAGTGCTAGGTGACTATTATTATTGTATTATTATTATTATTATTATTATTATTATTATTATTATTAAGAAGCACTTACTGTGCTTCATAGGAGGCAACCGTATAAAAGTTTTATTTATTAATTACAAATACACACCATCACCTCATTGAAATTCTGTAGTTCTAAAGATTTAGCACCACCAAATAGCAGAGCCTGACCAGACATTTTGACTAGACGTTTCCTGTCATGAAGAAAGCGATGGGAATGAGACAAGCAGTGAAACTTTAATCTAATTTCCATCAAAGTCTGATTGTCTTCAGGCATAATAGGAATCCAGAACCTCCAACAATAAGAAACATGACACACTGCACAATGCATATCAACTCTAAAATGACTGCATTTAAAAATGACAATAAGGCTGTTAGAACACAATGACAGTCTTATCAAAACAAACTCACACTTGTCTTCCCACACTACAGGAGGAATTTAGAAACTGCAACAAGAATTTAGCAATTGAAAACATTCACTTCGTGGGGTATTTTCCATAAGTAAATTCAAACTATTACAAAAACATTGTATGGTTCATGCACCACCTTTTATTTCATTCATTCATAAAATACAGTTTTTTTCCAGGCAATGAGCTGATGAATGTATATGGGAATCAACTGTTTAAAATGTTCGATAATTAAGAACAGATTAATGTATATGGAAACAAACTGTTTAAGGTGTTCAATAATTAAGAAGGTAGCCATTGCAAGGGGGGGGGGGTTAAGAATTGTTATTGTCAGGGTTGGAAAATTAATCTGAAGAGGGAAAGCACTGTAAAAAGATGTATACTGTGAAATACCAAATATATTGTTCCATATAATGATTCCAGATGCATATATGACATAAACATTGGATTTGTCACTAATGTCTCAATAAATGCAAGGGAATTTTTCTTCCAGATGAGAAGACTGGAAAAAGAAGTACTGTGGGAACATAAAGATTGGGGAGATATGACAGTGGGGCAATATCAAATAGAAAAGAAACACTTTTCTAATATTGTGAAAAAATTTTTATTAACTTATTAACCAAACTGTTTTGTTTCTCATGCCCTCGTCAAGTAAGGGCCTAATGTGGTAACTTTATCTAAAGTAACTTGGAGCATATACAGGTAATAATGTAATTCCAAAACAAAATTTATGTGTTGTAAGATACAGAATGCTAACTTAATTTGAAATGAAGAAAGATGTTCATGGAAACCTTAAACATTGTTTAGGTATTGTTAAGTGTGAAACACTCCACTGTGTGCACCCTGGTTGCCATATGTGCAGACTGGGTGCAAAAGATGTCAGCTCGAAACACTGACAAGGTACAACAGGAATGTGAGTACACCTCTTGCCCTGCTCTGAATGCCTGCACTTAGGGTTTGGCATCGCAGCTTGGCAGTACCTTGTAAGACACGGAGCAAAGGGTGTCGGCAACCATGTCAACACCAGAATTTTGAAGATATAAAAGCTGTCCTTCTCTAATGTCAAATCAGTACATGAACACACGTTGCGATCTATGTTGAGCTGCCAGTTTAGAGATCTGTTTAACACTCACCTGTAAATGAAGTTTTACATTGGAAAAATTATGCATATAACACAGATGAGTTACTGCAAACGTGACTACATCATTGTAATAGTTTCAATAGCTGGGAGCTCTCTTTCAGCATCTGCCCACTGCAAAGAGTGAATAATTCTGGTGACTGCACAGCAGGTCCACTAGAGTGAATAACTCCAAGAATGATGACCACACAGCACTTGTAATGTAAAAGTTGGCATACACATCAAATTGGTAACAGATCGTTCACGGATTGGAACATATAATACTAAAACAACACCTGTGCCACTTCAAATTCACAATCATAATCGTCTGATAATGGCCTAAGAAGCAAAAATCTCATTTGTAAGTAAACTAATTTTTTTTCACAATTAAAAAAAATTGTTTCTCTTTTTTGTTCTTAGTGGCATGTTCAGTTAAGGAAAGTCTTTGTTCTTGAAGCTAATGCAAATTCTTAAATTCTCTGTTTTAATCGCTGTAACACAAAACTGATGATAATTTGTTATTTGCTTATAAAACTCTGCATAACTTACAATATCTTCTGCAGTGCAAGGTGAATTATTTTCTTTTGCCTAATTCAGCAAAGACCGCCTGCATATTCATCATCCTCATCCTCTTTGTCTCCACTACCAGAAACTGGTTTTCCAGCAGGTGATGCCTGGAAGAAACAATCTGTGATGTAATAAAAAATTCTGATGTGTCAACAACAAATAAATAAATGAATACCTTTCACACAAATATTCTACATTTACCCACGAAGAGGTACATAGACAGCTACTTTGAATAAACTGTTGTTTCTCAAGCTGTAAAGCAAACACCACTAATAGACTGGAAACTGCTGCCTACAAAGCAGTACAAGTGATCTATGATTGTGGGACATGTGATTGATGTGTCACCAACCCCTCCAGTTGTTATTGGCAGCAGATGAATCACAATTCATCTACTTTTTTTTTTTTTAAGCCAAAGTCCAGACACACAACAATCAAGATAAATAGAATAAAAGAAACTTCATGTACAGTAAATAGGGGCAAAGCTAAGTGCAGTATTAACTTACTTCATCAAAATAGCAGTGGAATAAAAGATAAAGTACATGAGGTATTAGTGTGTTTAGATGATCTCAAAAATAAGAATGAGATTGATATACTGTGTCTTTCTGAACACCATGTAAATGTGGGGATGGATAGTGTCAGTATAAATGGGTATAATTTAGCATCTTACACTTTTAGATCCAGGATGGATAAAGGACGAGTTGCCATTTTCACAAAACAGGGGTATAAATACAAAACTGTAGAAGTAAGTAAATTTTGTGTTGATCAGCACTTTGAGGTCGGTGCATGTGAACTTCAGCTAGATTATGTAGTATTGATATTAGCAAAAGTGTACAGGTCTCCATTAGGGGACTGGGAGCTATTCATAAAAAATGTTTGACTCCTTATTATGCTGTCTGTCAGACAAAAAGAAGTAGTTATTAATCTGTGGTAATTTCAATGTAAACTTTCTAACTAATTCTGATAGGAAAAGTGAACTAGAAGTGTTATTAACAACATATAACTTAGAATCAGTGGTCAATTTCCCTACACATATAACTCAAGACAGTAGTACTCTAACAGATAATGTATTTGTACAGAAAGAGGATATAAAACAAACATGTGCTTTCCCTGTGGTAAATGGATTGTCAGACCATGATGCACAACTGATTAACTTACAAAACCTAACAGGATGTACACTTCAGAAACCATCAAGTAAAAGTGTGAGGTTGCTCAACCCTTAATCTGTAGAGCACTTCAGAGAAAGTTAAGAAATGTTAATTGGGGAGACTATATAATGAGCCAAATGCTAATAATAAATGCAACATATTTCTTGATAAATGTACATCCCTTTATGAACATTGTTTCCCAAAGAAAATTACTAAATGTAACACCAAACACTTTTCAAAGAAACCTTGGATTACTACAGGTATTAACCTGTTGGTTGGTTGGTTTAAAGGTGGGAGAAGGGACCAAACTACGGGGTCATCGGTCCCTTGTTCCTAATAAAACAATGCCACAAGTGTGAGAATAAAACGGACGAAACATGTAACACAAAACGGAAAGAAAGGAAAAGCCACAAGAACAAAGGGAAGGCAATGAACACTAAAAGGAACAAAAGAGGACAAGAAAACAACAGAGAGACGCTAGAAACAGAAGCAAGTAAAACGTGAAAGCAGAGTACAGTGGCTGGCCAATCATGACAATAAAAAGGGAAAGCCAGGCACTCTGCAACACATTAAAACCACCACCCTAAAATCACTAGGGTGGAGGACACAGAGGGACAAAGGACATGCGCTAAAACTTACACAGAAGTCTAAAACCCACTCTCACACATAAAATGTAAAACTAAAGCTGCAGTGGAGGCATTGTCGCCCAACACCGAAGGCAGTGTGCTGAGAAAGTTAAAAGTCTGCTGCAGAGTGGCTAAAAGTGGGCAGTCCAGCAAGAGGTGGACGACTGTCATTTGGGAGCCACAGCAACACTGAGTTGGGTCCTGGCAACAGAGTACCATATGTACTCGAATCTAAGCCGCACTCAAATCTAAGCCGCACCTGAAAAATGAGACTCGAAATCAAGGAAAAAAAAAATTTCCCGAATCTAAGCCGCACCTGAAATCTGAGACTCGAAATTCAAGGGGAGAGAAAAGTTTTAGGCCGCATCTCCAAATCGAAACAAAGTTGGTCCATTGTAATATGAGACACAATTTTTATTTAGGTCGAATGAATGACGATACAGCTACAGTAGTTTGGTTCGAGTCGTAAGCTTAGCAGTTCAGCTTTACTGGGTAGCCATTGCTATGCGTCAGGCGCTCCGTCCGTATTTATACGGGTACCCTTCCTTTTTCACGTGCTTTGTCTGGTTTGAATTGATTGCTTATTTTTCTTTGATCTGATAAGCGCAGTTTTCTTTTCACTTTAAGATGAAAATGCATTACTGCACTGTGTCATGCATTATTTGTCGCATTCTGATAGTGCATGTTTACGGCCTGTCGCCGCTCGCAGCATGGCTTGCTTTTGAGTGCGCGACCGCCGCTTTTAAAAAAATAAAAGAGAGAGAGAGAGAGAGAGAGAGAGAGAGAGAGAGAGAGGAGTCGTCTCATTAGCGAAACAATGACAAGACACTTCTATTTGTTGTTACTTACACTGCTGGTTTCTTTGATAATGATCAACAAGAACCAAATAATAGACTGCGTATGATAGAAAATGTTCTGAACGAGAGTTTAGCGAAAATTTTTCTCCGTTTGAAAATCTTCGCAGGCGCCTCTTTAGTACATTACATTCTGCACAGAAATTAGAGTCATCTCAGATTTAAAAATCTAGTCAATTGCCGTGCTTCATTTCTGACTGTATCACTGTTAAGCATAAGAATAATACAGATATAAACATGACATGATATGTATATTCTTCGGCGTTTGCTGTTGTCTCACTCTAGTTTTGTGGTTTATTAGGCAGATAGGATTTAAATAAGATAGCAGCAAACACGAAACAATACATGGCAAAATGTTTATATTTGTATTATTCTTATGGTGACGAGAATACTGCATCTGATTCACAATTTATAAAAGTTCCTATTAGCAACCATCTCTTCTCACAGGTAGGAAAAAATCCCGAACGTAGAGTTGGCCATATTGACAAACATCCCAAACAGTCTTGCCAGTCAGGTTTTCGTAGTACATTGAAATGCTGCTACATTCGAAGATGAACAATACGGAATCTGTATTTACTTCGTTGGATAATGTATGAAAATGCAGTGGGCGAAACTCGGGGTGGAGAAAAAAGCTCGTCTTCCATCTTTTTTATTTAATTTTTTTTTTATAGAATTTATTTACTGATGCAGAGGTTTTGGCGCCAGTATTTATCTTTGTGCCTACAAAGCATGCCTGTGTAGCGCTACATATATTCGACAGCAGAAGTAAGTTGTGGCGGCACCCACCAACATTTTTCAGAACTTCCGCTTGCTTTGCACTCGATTCTAAGCTGCAGGTGGTTTTTTGAATTACAAAAATCGGAAAAAAAGTGCGGCTTAGATTCGAGTAAATATGGTAGGTAACCGTGTGTTAGCCAAGTAAGGCCAATGCGGAGCCGGCAGAGGACAAATGATTCCCTACGAGAGGCCTGCATGGAAGACTTCCACACATTCATAGTCTCCTTAATGACACGCAGTTTGTTGTGCGTGCTGTTATGCCATTCCGTCTCCCAAATCCAGAAAACCCTGCGGTGTAAGACAGAACGCAGATCAGCTTCGGAGGTGCCTCTCTCCAGAAGCGGTTTCCGCGTTGCCTGTTTGACCAGCCTGTTGGCAAGTTCGTTGCGGGGGATTCTGATGTGTCCTGGGGTCCACACAAACACCACGGAACGGCGGGACTGTTCCGGGGCATAGATGGACTCCTGAAAGGATGCTACCAGAGTGTGGCGAGGGTAGCACTGGTCAATAGCTTGTAGGCTGCTCAGTGAGTCAGTACAAAGGAGAAATGACTTACCAGGGCATGAGTGGATGTACTCAAGAGCACAAGATATGGCCGCCAGCCCTGCAGTGAAAACACTGCAGCCAACTGACAAGGAATGCTGCTCAATATGTCGTCCATGAACATATGTGAAGCCTATGTGACCATCAGCCATTGAGCCATTGGTGTAAACCACTTCAGAGCCCCGGAACACATCAAGAATCGAGAGGAAGTGACAGCGGAGAGCGGCGGGGTTAACGGAGTCCTTACGGCCATGCAAAAGGTCCAGACGAAGCTGCGGCCGAGGTGTACACCATGGAGGCGAAGGTGAACAGACCGCAAGTAGAGGAGGTAAAGGGAAGGACTCCAATTTGGAGAGAAGGAACCGCACGCGAACCGCAATCGTTAGTCCCGATCTGGGCCGTCGATGCAGGAGATGGACTGCCGTGGTCAGGAAAAGTAGACGGTAATTCGGATGCTCAGGGGAACTATGAATGTGTGCTGCGTAGCTGGCAAGCAGTTGCACACGTCTGATCTGCAGTGGAGGGACACCAGCCTCCACCAGTACGCTGGTCACTGGACTCGTCCTAAAAGCTCCTGTCACTAATCGAACCTCAAAGTGGTGCCCAAGTGTCGAGTAAATGCAATGCTGAAGGTGCTGCCGAACCATAAACCACACTCCCATAGTCAATTCGGGATTGGACAAGGGCTCTGTAGAGCTACAGCAGTGTACAGCGATCCCCAATTGGTGTTGCTAAGGCAATGGAGGGCATTGAGGTGCTGCCAGCACTTACACTTAAGCTGACGAAGATGAGGGAGCCAAATCAATCAAGCGTCGAAAACCAGTCCTAGGAACTGATATGTCTCCACTACAGTGAGTGGATTGTCATTAAGGTAAAGTGCGGGTTCCAGATGAACGGTACAACGCCGACAGAAGTGCATGACACATGACTTTGCGGCTGAAAACTGGAAGCCGTGGGCTAGAGCCCTTGACTGCGCCTTGTGGATGGCTCCCTGGAGGCTCCGCTCAGCAACAATAGTACTGGAGCAGCAGTACGAAATGCAGAAGTCATCTGCGTACAGAGAAGGTGACACGGAGGGCCCGACTGCTGCTGCTAGACTATTAATGGCCACTAAAAACAGACACACACTCAATACAGAGCCCTGCTGGACTCCATTCTCCTGGATATGAATGGAACTACGTGAGTCACCAACTTGGACATCGAAAATATTGAGCAACAGGAAGTTTTGGATAAAAATCAGGAGTGGTCCCCAGGGACCCCACTCATACAATGTGGCAAGGATATGATATCGCCAGGTCATGTCGTATGCTTTGCGCAAGTCAAAAAAGACAGCAATCAGGTGTTGCTGTCTGGAAAAGGCTGTTCAAATGGCAGACTTGATGGACACAAGATTATCAGTGGTAGAGCGACCCAGGTGGAAGCTGCCCTGACATGAAGCCAGCAAGCCACGTGACTCCAGTACCCAACCCAACCGTCAACATACCATACGTTTGAGCAGCTTACAAAGAATGTTGGTGAGGCTGATGGGCTGATAGCTATCCACATCAAGCAGGTTTTTACTGGGTTTGAGCACCGGAATGATGGTGCTCTCCTGCCATTGCGATGGAAAGACGCTATCGCACCAGATCCAGTTGAAGATGACAAGAAGATGTCACTTGTAGTCAGATGAGAGATGTTTAATCATCTGGCTGTGGATGTTATCAGGACAAGGAGCTGTGTCATGGCAATGTGCAAGGGCACTGAGGAGCTCCCACTCTGTACATGGGGCATTACAGGATTCACTGCAGTGTGTAGTGAATGAGAGGACGTTCCCTTCCAGCCGCCATTTGAGTGTGCGAAAGGCTGGGGGGTAATTCTCTGATGCAGAGGCTCGAGCAAAGTGCTTGGCAATCGTGTTTGCGTTGGTACATAACTTGCCATTTATGGTAACACCGGGGCCTGGTACCCGAAAAGACGTTGATCTTTGCCCAGACTTGGGAAGGTTATGTGTGGCACCCAATGGTGGAGAAGTATCTCTCCCAACACTCCTCCTTCCGTTGTTTGATAAGGTAGTGAACACGGGCACAGAGCTGTTTAAAGGCTATGAGGTGCTCCAGGGCAGGGTGCTACTTATGCCACTGTAGAGCACGCTGATGCTCCTTAATTGCTTCAGTGACTTCCGGCAACCACCAAGGGACAACCTTACCCCTCGTGCACACTAAAGAGCGAGGGATCGCATTTTCTGCCGCTGAAACAATTGTGCTAGTCATCCCGCTCAGCTATCACATCGATGTTCCCATGTGGGTGAGCTTTAGTGGTGACAGCAGAGGTGAAAGTTCCCCAGCCCGCCTTGTTCAAAGCCCATCTGGGCAGGCATCCATGTGTGTCTGATGCTGGGCAGCGAAAGGAAGATGGGGAAGTGGTCACTACCACACAGGTTGTCATGTGCTCTTCAGTGGATAGATGGGAGAAGTCCTGGGCTGCAAGTTGATAAATTAATGGCCGAGTAACTACCATGAGCCACACTGAAATGAGTGGCAGCCCCAGTATTTAAGATGCACAGGTTGAGTTGTGACAGTAAAGTTTTGACATTTCTGCCCCACAAGGGGTTATGGGCATTAAAATCTCCCAGAAGTAGAAAAGGCTTAGGAGGCTGAGCAATCAGCTCAGCTAATAAATTCAGGGGTACTGCACCCTCTGGAGGAAGATATACATTGCAGACAGTTATTTCCTGTGTTGTCCTTATTCTGACAGCCACAGCTTCAAGAGGAGTTTGAAGGGGCACATGTTCACTACAGACCGTGTTTAGGACATATACGCAAACTCCACCTGACACTCGATTACAGTCACTGCGGTTCTTGTAATATCCCTTATAGCCGCGGAGGGCAATGCAGAAAGCTTAACAGTTGCCGTAGCTCAGCCAGGTGGTGGAAAAACTGCTGCAATTCCACTGGAGGATGACATCGTGAGAATGGGAAGGCATGCAATATTTAATGAGGCAGATTACACCTCAGAGTCACCTGCTACCACTGATTTATTGCCTGAGCAGTCTATATACATTGTGTCTGAGGGTCTGGCGAGATCTAGGTCCTCAGCGGACGGCAAAATCTCCACCCCATCCTCAGCCGAAGAGTTTGTAGGTAGCGGTGGTGTAGGTGCCACCACAATTTCCTTGGTCTTATGGGATTTCTTTTTGGATTTCTGTCACTGTTCCTTGGGTTTCCCTGGCTGAGCAGACTTCACTGACTCAGTCTCCGTGACTGAGGACGAGCATGAAGCCCTACGACCAGCTGCTTTTGGGCTCTTCAGCCACTGACGGGTGTCGTCTTTCCCACTAGAAGAAACCTGGGAAGGGAGTGACCCAAGGGACCCTTTCCTAGCTAGAGAAACGGAAGACGATTTACGCTTCTCTGGCTTAGCAGTGGGGACGGATGTCCCCAATGATTGGGGGGGGGGGGGGGGGGGGGGCTGTTGCTCCCGAAGTAGGTGGTGCAATAGTAACAGGGAGGGGCGTGCCCCCACCAACAAGGGGGCAGGTGTAGTCTTCTGGCTCTGAGAGGTGACCTGGGTTGGTGGAGCTGATGGTGCTAGAACTGTTGTAGTGGCGGCGTAGGACAATGTCATACGCACAGGATGCAGGCGTTCAAATTTTCTCTTAGTTTCAGTGTAGGTCAGTCTGTCCAGGGTCTTGTACTCCATGATTTTCCTTTCTTTCTGGAAAATCCTGCAGTCAGGCAAGCAAGGCAAATGGTGCTCACCGCAGTTGACAGAGACGGGAGGCGGGGCACATGGAGTATTGGGATGTGATGGGCATCTGAAATCTCGGCATGTGACGCTGGAAGTACAGTGGGAAGACATATGCCCTAACTTCCAACACTTAAAGCACCACATCGGGGGAGAGATTAGGGCTTTACATCACACCAGTAGACCATCACCTTGACCTTCTCGGGCAATGTATCACCCTCAAAGGCCAATATGAAGGCACTGGTGACAACCTGATTATCCCTCGGACCCCAGTGGACATACCGGATGAAATGTACACCTTGCCGCTGTAAATTGACAGCTCATCGTCAGACTGCAAAAGAAGGTCTCTGTGAAATATGATACCCTGGACCATATTTAAGCTCTTATGGGGAGTGATAGTTACAGAAACATGCCCCAGCTTGTCACAAGCAAGTAACTCCTGTGACTGGGCAGAGGAAGCTGTTTCGATCAAGACTAACCCAGATCCCAATTTGGACAAGCCCTGCACCTCCCCAAACTTGTCCTCTAAATGCTCAACCAAAAACTGAGGCTTCATCATCATGAAAGATTCCCCATCAGCTCTTGAACATACAAGGTACCGGGGCATCCTTAGCCTGACATTCCTCCCATGGTGTGGCCAGGGAGGGGAACAATTTGGGGTCATACTTCTGTGTGTTGAATTGAGTTCGTGATCACTTTGAGACAGCTAGCATTTCAACACCAGCAAGAGATGATGGACTATACTTCATCGCCTGTCACGTGTCCTGATGCCACCCACTCTGACTAGGGGACCTCCCCATGGGTGGCACCCAGCCACAGCAAAGGCCATCCGATGCCCCAGAGGGATGGGCATCTACCCCATGGCATACGTGGGGAGTTAACAGTGCAGGCATCAGCAGAGTGATCCCTGTGTGGTCAGGGGGCTACAACCAACAGGGTACATCGCGGCCCCACCACGCACCACAATGGACTGGCTACTGTGCTGGATATCAGGTGTAAAGAAGCCCATGGTCATCGTCGACACAGAAATCGACACCGCATAGTGCATGGTGGGAAATGCACGCAGGAAGGTGTCCTCGCCCAAGAGATGGAGAATGGGCAGGACTGCAATGCGACGACGAGAAAGTGGGCTAAAGATCTCAATGCACAATGGATATGATGCACCTTGTAAGGCGCCCTTCCCCAATTAGCTCACTCTTTGGGAAATTTTTGAAGAATGGAGGTCAAACCCTACAGGGGACCATCACATAAAGGCCGAAACATGTGAAACTCCTTTTAGTCACCTCATATGACAGGCAGGAATACCTTGGGCCTATTCTAACCCCTGGACCCGCAGGGGGCTATTAAACTGTCTTCAGAAAGAAAAAGAAAACTGTATGAGATGGCAAGAACTAGTAAAGATCCAGAAGTAGTTTTACATTATAAAATTATATTAACACAATGAGAAAAGTTGTAAGGAAATCAAGAAATATATATGTTAGAGAAGAAATTAACAACTACGGCAATAAAATCAAAACAATATGGAATGTTGTCAGAAGGTAGACGGGAAAAGTAATGACTGACGTAGGCAGTATTACTATTAAAGAGAATGGCCAAGCCAACAGTACAGAAGTAGCTGATGTATTTAACAACAATTTCTTAAGTGTAGGAGAAAAAATTAGTGAGAATAGTTCAAAAGAAAAAGCCAGGCAGTATATTGAAGAGTCAGTTTTGAAAAATTTTAGTCAGATTAAGTTTCACCTAACAACCTCTTGTGAAGTAATTAAAATTATTAAATCTTTGAAAAATAAATGTTCTGAAGGAGTAGAGCACATCTCTAATAAGATATTAAAAAATGTGGAGCAATTACAACTGATGTTCCAAGTCACATACGTAATGCATCACTAACTCAAGGTATTTTCCCAGACAGGTTAAAATACGTCATTGTCAGGCCGCTCTACAGAATGGGGGACACCACAGATGTCAGTAATTATTGGCCAGTATCCTTGCTTACAGCATTTTCAAAAATCTTTGAGAAAATAATGTATTCAAGAGTGGTTAGTCATCTCAACAGTAATGGGATACTTAGTAAATCACAGTTCGGATTTCAAAAATGCTGTTCCCTGAGACAGCAATATACAATTTCACTGTCCACATAATATGTCACCAATAGGAATTTTCTGTGACTTGTCTAAAGCATCTGATCGTGTGAACCATGACATTATGGTACAGAAATTACAATTCTATGGTATAAATGGAATAGCATATGGGTGGTTTAAGTCATACCCACAGAACAGGAATCAAAAAGTTTCTTTATATGGATCAAGTGATTAAAATAAGGTTGCCACTTCATCTAACTGGGATGAAATTACATTAGGTGTTCCACAGGGTTCAATCATGGGTCCCCTTCTGTTCTTGATATATGTGAACAACCTCCCTTCTTATCTGAAACAAGAAGTTGCACTGACACTGTTTGCTGATGATACAGGCATCATTATTAATCCAGTAAAAGAAACTCCAATTGAAAGTGATACAAATAAGGTCTTTGGAAAAGTCATTAATTGGTTTTCTGCAAATGGGCTTGGTCTAAACTTGGAAAAAAACACAGTACACCCAATTTTCTGCTGCAAAAAGTGCAGTCCCTTCAATAAATATAACACATCAAGAGAAGTCAGTAGACTTGGTAGAGGAGACTAAGCTTTTGGGTGTACACATAGATGAAAATCTTAACTGGAAAATTCATATTTTTGACCTTCTAAAGTGACTAGGTTCAGCAACTTTTTGAATCAGAATTACTGCCAATTTTGAGGATATAGAAATTAGTAAGATAACATACTTCGCATACTTTCACTCTCTGATGTCATACGGAATAATATTTTGGGGTAACTCAACACTTAGACAAAAAGTATTCACTGCTCGAAAGAAAGCGGTTAGAATAATGTGTGGGGTTCATAGCTGCACATCTTTTAGTCATCTTTTCAAAAGTTTGAGAATTCTTACAACAGCCTCACAGTACATTTACTCACTAATGAAATTTGTTCTCAACAACATGGACCAGTTTAATAACAACAGTGAAATTCATGATCATAATAACAGAAAAAAGAAAGACTTACCTTATCCTTTACTCAACCCATATTTGGTACAGATAGGGGTAAAATATGCCGCTATAAAAATTTTTGACAAATTGCCAGTGGAAATAAAATGTCTGACCAACAGCAGTAATAGCTACAAAAATAAACTGAAATCATATCTCCTTGACAACTCCTTCTATACCATAGATGAATTCTTGAATAGGAATAAATAAATCTATAAATACAGTATATGCATAAATATTAATCTTTAACACCCAAACTCTTTGCCTTTACATATATCTGCCTGTGTCTGTATATGTGCGGATGGATGTGCGTGTGTGTGTGTGTGTGTGTGTGTGTGTGTGGTAGGTAAGGTAGGTAAGTCTTCCCACTCCCGGGATTGGAATGACTCCTTACCCTCTCCCTTAAAACCCACAAGACTTACCTTAGGGGGGGAAAAAAGGACGGGTATACACTTGCACACACACACATATCATTCCACACATATACAGACACAAGCTTTTGCAACAAACAGTTGCTTCATCAGGAAAGAGGGAAGGAGAGGGAAAGACGAAAGGATGTGGGTTTTAAGGGAGAGGGTAAGGAGTCATTCCAATCCCGGGAGCAGAAAGACTTACCTTAGGGGGAAAAAAGGACAGGTATACACTCGTGCACACACACACACACATCCATATCCATCTGCACATATACAGACACAAGCAGACATATGTAAAGGCAAAGAGTTTTGGCAGAGATGTCAGTCGAGGTGGAAGTACAGAGGCAAAGATGTTGTTGAATGACAGGTGAGGTATGAGCAGCGACAACTTGAAATTATTCCCGTTACCCACCAGGCGTCAACCTCCACTAATTTCAAGTTGTCGCCGCTCATACCTCACCTGTCATTCAACAACATCTTTGCCTCTGTACTTCCGCCTCGACCGACATCTTTGCCAAAACTCTTTGCCTTTACATATGTCTGCTTGTGTCTGTAAATGAGCGGATGGATTGTGTGTGTGTGCGAGTGTATACCTGTCCTTTTTTCCCCCTAAGGTAAGTCTTTCTGCTCCCGGGATTGGAATGACTCCTTACCCTCTCCCTTAAAACCCACATCCTTTCGTCTTTCCCTCTCCTTCCCTCTTTCCTGATGAAGCAGCCGTTGGTTGTGAAAGGTAGAATTTTGTGTGTATGTTTGTGTTTGTTTGTGTGTCGATCGACCTGCCAGCGCTTTTGTTTGGTAAGTCTCATCATCTTTCTTTTTAGATATATTTTTCCCACGTGGAATGTTTCCCTCTATTTTTTTTATATATATATATATATTTCAGGTCTATTGACCTGCCAGCGCTTTTGTTTGGTAAGTCTCATCATCTTTCTTTTTAAATATATTTTTCCCACGTGGAATGTTTCCCTCTATATATATATATATATATATATATATATATATATACGGTTATAATAGAAGGAAACATTCCACGAAGGAAAAATATATTTAAAAACAAAGATGATGTGACTTACCAAATGAAAGTGCTGGCAGGTCGACAGACACACAAACAAACACAAACATACACACGAAATCCAAGCTTTCGCAACCAACGGTTGCCTCGTCAGGAAAGAGGGAAGGAGAAGGAAAGACAAAAGGATATGGGTTTTAAGGGAGAGGGTAAGGAGTCATTCCAATCCCGGGAGCGGAAAGACTTACCTTAGGGGGAAAAAAGGACAGGTATACACTCGCGCACACACACACGTATCCATCCACACATACACAGACACAATGTCTGCTTGTGTCTGTGTATGTGTGGATGGATACGTGTGTGTGTGCGCGAGTGTATACCTGTCCTTTTTTCCCCCTAAGGTAAGTCTTTCCGCTCCCGGGATTGGAATGACTCCTTACCCTCTCCCTTAAAACCCATATCCTTTTGTCTTTCCTTCTCCTTCCCTCTTTCCTGACGAGGCAACCGTTGGTTGCGAAAGCTTGGATTTCGTGTGTATGTTTGTGTTTGTTTGTGTGTCTGTCGACCTGCCAGCACTTTCATTTGGTAAGTCACATCATCTTTGTTTTTAAATATATATATATATATATATATATATAAACTTACCAAATGAAAGCATTGGTATGTTGATAGGAGACAATAAAAAACACACACAAATTTCGAGCTTTCGCAACCTAAGGTTGCTTGATCAGGAAAGAGGGAAGGAGGTGGAAAGACGAAAGGATGTGAGTTTTAAGGGAGAGGGTAAGGAGTCATCCCAATCCCGGGAGTGAAAAGACTTACCTTAGTGGGGAAAAAAGGACAGCACACACACACACACACACACACACATCCATCCGCACATATACAGACACAGGCAGACATATGTAAATGTCTGTGTGTCTGTGTGTGTGTGTGTGTGTGTGTGTGTGTGTGTGTGTGTGTGTGTGTCATCCTGCAGCTCCTCATATGGTCTCACCCTATACCAGACCTCCTCACCTCAGAAAAAATCCAAGGAAGTATCGTGAATCAGAGAACTTCTACACCAAAAGCAGTAACACTAACCATTTGGTTACGGAGGTGGTCATGGGAGAAAACTCTATTGGTAAAAAAAATGTTTACCCAAATATATACATACTGTGTAAATGAATATTTAAATCTAACTAAATGTTGTGAAAAATACACACATAGGACTGCATGAAAGAAGAAGAACGTGAAAGACGACAAGGAAATATAGGTGACGTCATGAAAACTATGATGAGAATATTTAAGAAAATTCTAAATTCAGTAAATACATTGCCATCATTACCAGTCCCCTTTTTTAAAATTAATATGAAAAGAGGAAAATACAGGGTGGAATAATGACATTATTATGGAAAGGATACACTGCTATTCATCATATAGACAAGATGCTGAGCCGCAGAGAGGCACAACAAAAAGACTGCTGTACATTAAAGCTTTTGGCCCAATGGCATTCTTTTAAAGTATAAAGCACACACATGCATTCAAAACTCACACATACATGAGCACTGTGTCTGGCCATGAAGTCAGACTTGAGGAACTGCACCTGATGGGAGAAGCAATCTATGGACAGGAGTGTGGGTGGGGTTGGGGAGCAAGGGGTGAAGGTGGGAGTACGTAGGAGGCTGGGGTTGGAGGGAAAGGGATAGCAGGGTAGGGGTGGATGAAGGTGTAGTGCTGCTTGTGGGAATATGCAGGGATGTGGCGGGACAGCGTAGGGCTACTAGGTGCAGTCGAGAGGTTTAGGGAGTGGAGCGAATAGGGAGAGAAGTAGAGGGGAAAGACACTAGTGGATGTGTTGGTGAAATAAAAGGCTGTGTAATGCCAGAGTGGGAGCAGAGAAGGCAACAGGTCGGTAAAAGACAGCCACTAGTGAAGGTTGCAGCCCCAGAGGTTACAGAAATGTAGGCTATGTTGCAGGGTGAGTTCCTACCTGTGTAATTGAGAAAAGGTTGTAGGAAGGAACAAGATAGCACAGGCTTTGAAGCAGTCATTGATGTGAAACACACAGTATTGGGCAGCACTTATAGCATGCATGTGACCAGACTAGAGTAGGTGATGGTGGTGGGAAGATATATGGAGCAGGTATTGCATCTAGGTCTGTTGCAGGGATATGAGCCTTGAGCAAATGGTTGGGAGCAGGGTTGGAGTAGGGGTGGATGAGTATGTTGTGTAGGTTCAGTGGGTGGCGGAATACCACTGAGAGGTGGAGAGGATAGTGGATAGAATATTATTCATTTCAGGGCACAACGAAAGATAGTCGAAATCATGGTGGAGAATGAGATTCAGCTGTTCCAGCTCTGGGTGGTTCTGAGCCACTAGGGTTGTGTTCCTGTGTGGCTGGATGGTGGAAATGTGTGAGGTGGTAGGTGACTGTAGAGATCTGTTTCTGTTCAAATTTGTGAGGGTAATTGTGGTCTGGGAACCCTTGGTGTATTTGAAGATAGACTGCTCGTCACTGCAGAAGTGACGGCCATGGGCAGCTAGGCTGTATGTAAGTTATTCTTGGTATGAAATGGGTGGCAGTTGAAGTGGACGTATTGCAGGTGGTTGGTATGCCTGAAATGGACAGAGCTCCTGATATAGCTGTTTGAGATGGAGGCCAACATTGAGGAAGGTGGCTTGGGCTGAGAATGACCATGTGAAATGAATGGGGGAGAAGATGTGAGGTTCTGGAGGAATGTGGATAGAATGTCCTCATCCTCAGTTCAGATCACAAAGATGTCAAAAATGAATCTCAACCAGGTGAAAGGTTTGGGATTCTGGATGGTAAGCTAGGATTTCTCTAGATGGTCAATGAATAGGTAGGCATAAGATTGTGCCACGTGGGTGCTCATTTCTGTGCCATGAATTTGTTTGTAGGTGATGCCTACAAAGGGGAAGTGATTACAAGTGAGGATATAATTGGCCATGGTGACCAGGAACGAGGTTTTAGTTTGCAGTCAGTCAGGCATTGGTACAGCTAGTGTTCAATAGCAACAAGGCCGTCGGCACTAGGGATGTCAGTGGAGAGGGAGGTGGCATCAACAGTGGCAAGCAGGGAACCATGTGATAAAGGTACAAGAACTGTGGAGAGCCTGAGGAGGAAATGGTTGGTGTCTTATATAGGAGGGTACATTACTGTTAATAGGTCAAAGGTGATGGTCCATGAGAGCAGAGATTCTCTCAGTGGGGATACAGTAACTCGCAACAATGGGGCATCCTCGGTGAGAGGGCTTATGGACTTATGGATGTGTGTAAAAGACAGGAGTGTGGGGAGTTGTAGGGGTGAGGAGAGAGATGAATTCTGGGGAGAAGTTATGGGATGGGCCTACAGATTTGAGGAGAGACTGGAGATCATGTTGAATTTCTGGAATGGAGTCATTGTGACAGGGTCTGTAGGTTGACAAATCTGACAGCTGCTGTTCAAAACCACAGTAGTGGAGCATTTCTTGGTATGTAGGATCATAAGGTCAGGATCAGTTTGTAGGTGGTGGATAGTGGTTCTTTCTGGGGTATAAGGTTAGTTTCCATTTGAGGGATTTGGGGAATGATTGAGAGGCAAGATTTGAGGTTAAGAAATTCCAAAACATTAACAGAGGGTAATTTGGGGGCCGTGGGGGTGGATAAAGGCTGGATGGAGGAGTGAACCTTGTCAGGCAGGGTTCAATATAGGCTTTAGGTCGAGTGTGATTGGTAGGGTTGGTGGTGAAAAAGTATTTCCAGTGTATCGATCAGGAGAAGGCGACAAGGGCTTTGACAAGTTGAGCACAATTGAATAAGGAAGAAGGGTGTAAGGCAACCCCTTGGAAAGCACTGACACTTCTGTTGGACTAAGACTTTTGGAGGAAATGTTCATCACTGTTTTCTGATCTGTTTAGGTTCTGGGCTCTGTATAGTGGTGGGAGGAACTTTCTGTGGGTGTGGTAAATGTAGTAGGTCTGCAAGGCAGAGTTTGGCTATGAAGAGATGTGGGGGAGACTTGGAAGCTGTTGTAGAGTTGGCAGATAGTGGTCTGTTTCTATCCAGATGCTAAATGTGCTGTCAAACAGAATATGCTTCACTTCAGTGACTGCCTCACAGCCTGTGCCATCTGGATCCTTCCTACCAACACCAGTGTTTCTGAATTGTGCAGGTGGGAACTCACCCTGGAACAATGACCCAGCCACTGTTTCTCCAGATCAAATTATTTCTGAATGGTAAGACTAGAGCAAGATTTGAAAACTCCTAGATGCAGGATCTACATTAATGGTCATCAAACTTTTTTGCTCACAAGCCAGTACTGACATTGTGCTATGGTACCTCGGACTGCATATGCCCTGTTCTTACATTAATTGGTATCCTACACAAATTAGTATGTTATGGGCCCCCAGTAGACTAGCTATAGTAAGGGTGTGATAAGTTGGTCACCACCCCACAACAACACCAACATTTTAATATGTAGGCACCATTCATAACACTTCATGTCTACTGTTCTGTTCCAGATCGGCCACCCTCAATGACCCACAAGGTTGTGACATTGTGATTGCCTGATGAAGTGTTGTGTTTTTGTGTGAGCGGATGATTAATTGAACAATAACAGTAATGGTATTTATATTTAAATGTATTATGCAACATGAGACATAACCGTTAATGTTTACTAAATGTTTTGCATGTCATTTTTCGTCTGCTCATTGTGTTGTATTACAATAGCCTTAATTTAATTTCACATTTATAGCTACAAATACATAACACATGCTCATTCATTAATCCATGTTACTTTCGTTTGACACTTCTACCATAGCAGCTGATCGGTATGATGCGAACATGCCCAAGAGGCAAAAAATAAAACGTTCCTCCTCTCATATCCTGTACCACAGTGGCTATCAGAATTCACAGACAATTAAAATAAAGCAAAATCTTAAAAAATTACTACCTCTATAAGCGATTTTGTTTGTTACTGAGAAGGAACCCTACACACTAAGACGTTATTAACATTAGTTGATGGTTTTGGATTCAACTGTGACTTGTTAGATTCATATATTATACAATACAGCTGAGAACCAAGGGTCAACAAAGAGCTGATTAGCGCTGCATGTGGCCTGTGAGCCACAGTTTGATGGTTGCTGGTCTAGATTAACAAATGAAAATGTTCGATCTGCTACAAAGCAGTGGCCATTAAAAATTATGAACACTTGCTTTTTAAAACTGCAAATTCCCAAATTTTATCAAAAAGCCAAAGCAATAGGACTTATAAAGTGTGGGGGGAGGGGGGTGGGGTGGAGTTCCATCCAGTTTTACTTCTCTGTCATTTGTATGTGATGGAAAGACTGATTCTACATACAGTATCTGACTACAGACAAACGTCTTATAAAACAGCAATCGAGCTTTTGCTCAGTAAGGTCTTCCTGTTGACGGGTCCTGAACTCTTTCACTGCTACAGACATGTTCTTTGCATTTCGTGCTGAGGTGCCTTTTGTTAAGGCTGTACTACTTGCCAAATGCTGGTGCCTGTGCTGAGAGACAGTGTTCCAACTGATATTGAGTTGTTGTTGCTTTTGTTCTAGTCTTCAGTCCGAAGATTAGTTTGATACAGCACTCCATGCTACTCTATCCTGCACAATCCTCTTCATTTCTGAATAACTACTGCAACTTACATCCTCATGAATCTGCTTACTAAATTCCAGGGTGGCTATTCAAGATTGGAAAAAAAATTCCCTGAGAAATGCAGGTGCAAGCATGAGGGGCAAGATGGTGTCAAGAAGCTCCTGATACGTTAATGGTGAGTGGGGAGTGGCAGCACATCACAATAATGAATTTTCTTTCCTTTCAGCTAAACTACATACCAACAATAAGCAGTAATTTAAACACAGTTCTTAAACATTGATAATTTATGTGGAATAATATTGATATAAATAATACACTTTGAAATCTTAAATATTTTAAAATTTGTGTGATTTATGAACTTAATAAAATTCAATTTCAAGGAAAGATTAAAAATGCAGAATTCTGAGATTTTATGAAATTCCCCAAGATTTTCCTCCCCCCCCCCCCCCCCCCCCCAAGTAAAATGTAATCCCCTGAGAATTCCACACTTTCAAGAAAAATAACCAACATGTATTCATCTCCTGGTCTCCCTCGACAATTTTTACCCCCAACATTTCCCACCAGTAATAAACTGGTGATCATTTGATGTCCCAGAATGTGTCCTACCATCCAATCCCTTCTTCTAAACACAGTGTGCCACAAATTCCTTTTCTCCCCAGTTCTATTCAGTACCTCCTCATCAGTTATGCCATCTATCCATTTTATCTTCAGCTGTCTTCTGTAGCACCACATCTCAAAAAATTCTATTCTCTTCTTGTCCAAACTGTTTATCGTCCATGTTTCATTCCCATGCATGGCTAAGCTCCAGATAAATACTTTCCAAAAAGACTTCCCAACACTTAAATCTATATTTAATGTCGACAAATTTCTCTTCTTCAAAAACACTTTTCTTGCTATTACCTGTCTACATTTTATACGGAAAGATCAGAAACTAATGCACAATAATTTTATTACCAAGAAGTTTAATATGTAATAAAACAAAAAAACTCACAAATGAACTTTTATCTATTAGGTACTTTTCTACATAGTCACCAACATTCTCAGCACATTTCCCTCACTGTGATACCAGTTTCAATATGCCCATTTGGTTAGAGTATAGCCAACTACGGTCTGCTGATTTCACTTCCACATCTGTTGCAAAATGTTGGCTAGCCAGGAATTTTTTCAAAGGAACAAATAGATGAAAGTCCGAAAGTGCAAGGTCCAGAATGTATGGTAAATGCTGGAGCACCTCACACTCAAATTTGGTGATTTTCTCACGAACAAGAGCAGTAACATGGGGTCGAGCACTGTCATGAAGTCTGACACTGCCAGCATTAATATTGTGACATTTGTCATGAAGTTTTTAATGTAGGCTATAGCATTCACAGTGGACTCATGTTCAGCAAAGTCCATCAATAACACATCACGCATATCCCAGAACACTGTCACAAGAACTTTCTTAACAGATGTAGTCACTTAATTTTTTTCGTACAGGGGAACCAGCAGGTGTCCACTCCATAGTGGCCTGCCTGGCTTCAGGCACGCAGTGATACGCACGACTCATCATCAGTGACGTTTGGTTTCAGAAAGTCATTCCCGTCTGCAGCGTAACACATTAAATGATCCAAGCCTGTCATCATTCACTGGCCCTTGTAGTTGTCCGTCAGGTTCTTAGGCATCCAGTAAGCACCAACTTTATTAAATTTCAATGTGTCATAAACAACATTGTACATTGCACCACAGGAAATGTTTAACTGTTGCAGTAAGGACCACAGCTGCATGTGCCGATCATTCAAAATTGCTGCCTAAATGGCTCCATCTTTCCACAGGTTGCGCTGTTACTGGCCACCCAGAGTGTGGCAAATCACTGAGGTTCACATGGCTCTCTTGGAAGAATGCACACCACCTGGAGACACTGCTACAATCTGTACAGTCGTCCCCATACACGTCATGCACGTCCCTGTGAATTTCACTTGGCTTATGACCTTTGGCTTAAAATTATCAAACAACACTTTGTTGCTCTTCACAACTTGACGACAGTAACATGCATGCCATGTTTGTTTCGTAATTCAGGCTTCTCTCGCTAGAGCTACACATAAATACAAAATACCTTCTGTAGCGCAAACTTCAAACAATATAATAATGAAATTTCAACATTCCAGCTACAATATCATGGGAGGAAAATAAATATTCTGTGTGACTTTTCGATTCTCCTCCACATATCCTCTCTACCTCAACCATCGTCGGTTGTTTTACCGCCCAAATAACAAAACTCGTCTACTACTTTTCATGTCTCATTTCCTATAACAATTCCCTCCCCATCACCTTAATTAAATCTACTATATTCCAAAACACTTGTTCTTATTTTATTAATGTTCTCTTATATCCTTAGTTCAAAACATTGCCCATTCCATTCAAATGAATTTCCAAGTCTTTTGCTCTCTCTGATAATTACAATGTCATCAGCAAACCTTAAAATTTTCATTTCTTCTCGTTGGACTTTAATTCCTACTCCAAATTTTTCTTTTGTTTCCTTTACTGCTT
The DNA here is from genome assembly GCF_023864275.1 of Schistocerca cancellata. Lineage (NCBI taxonomy): Eukaryota > Metazoa > Arthropoda > Insecta > Orthoptera > Acrididae > Schistocerca > Schistocerca cancellata. The sequence goes on along the minus strand of NC_064630.1, from coordinate 426,020,816 downwards.
CCTCAATATACAGATTGAATAATATCAGTGATAGACTAAAACCTTGTCTCACTCCCTTCTCAACCACTGCTTCCCTTTCGCCCCTCGACTCTTACAACTGCCGTCTGGTCTCTGTACAAGTTGTAAATACCCTTTTTCCCCCTGTATTTCACCCTTGCTATCTTCAAGATTCCAAAGAGTGTATGCCAGTCAACATTGTCAAAAGCTTTGTCTAAGTTTATGAATGCTATAAACACAGGACACAGGTTTGCCTTTTCTTAACCTATCTTCTAAGTCCAGTTGTAGGGTCAGTGTTGCCTACATGTTCCTATATGTCCCAAAATCCCAACTGATCTCTGATGTCAGCTTCTACCAGTTTTCCCATTCTTCTGTAAAGAATGTATGTTAGTATTTTGCAATCCTGACTTATTAAACTTGTAGTTCAGTAATATTCACATCTGTCAGCATCTGTTTGCTTTGGAATTGGAATTATTATATTCTGCTTGAAGTCTGAGGGAATTTTACCTGCCCCCTACACAGCCCTTCAGAGCTCTGTCAAATTATTCTTGCAGCATCATGTCTCCCTTCATCTATGTCCACTTCCACTTCTATAATACTGCCTTCAACTTCATCTCCTTTTTATAGACTCTTTATATAGGCCTTCCATCTTTCAGCTTTCCATTATTTGCTTTGGACTTTTCATCTGTGCTTTTGATACTCACACAGTTGCTTGTCTTTTCTCCAAAGACCTCTTTAATTTTTCTGTAGGCAGTATTTATCTTTACCCTAGTGATATGTGCTTATACACCCTTACATTTGTCCTCCAGTAACTCATGCTTAGTCAGTTTCCACTTCTTATCAATTTCATTTTTTAGACATTTGTATTCCCTTTCACATACTTCATTTGCTACATTTTTATATTTTTTCTGCGATCAATTAAATTCAATATCTCTTGTGTTATCCAATAATTTCTACTAGGCCTTGTCTTTTTCCCCTATTTGATCCTCTGCTGCCTTCACTACTTCATCTCTCAAAGATACCAATCCGCCTTCTACTGTATTCCTTTCCCCTCTTCTAACTAACTGTTGCCTTATGCTCCCCCAAACTCTTAACCACCTCTGGTTCTCTCAACTTATACAGGTCCCATCTCCTATATTTCCTATCTTTTTGAAAGTTCTTCAGTTTAAATCTACAGTTCACAACGAATAAAATTTGATCAGAGTCTACATCTGCCCAGGAAAGGTCCTACAATTTAAAATCTGGTCCCGAGCTCTGTCTTACCATTATATAATGAATCTGAAACCTTCATATGTTTCCAAGTCTCTTCCACACATATAACTTACTTTCATGATTCTTAGGCCAAGTGTTAACGATCATTAAATTATACTCTGTGCAGAATGCTACCATGCTGCTTCCTCTTCCATTCCTTTCCCATCATTCCATACTCTCCTACTACTTTTCCTTCTTTTTCTATAATCGAATTCCAGTCCATCACCATAAATTTTCATCTCCCTTAACTATCTGAATAATTTCTTTTATCTCATCATACACTTCTTCAATTTCTTCATATGTAGAGCCAGATGTGGTGGGTGTGGGCTTCATGTCTATCTTGGTAATGATACGTCCTTGTCCATCACAAATCATGGTCATAAAAATATCATCATGTCAGGAATGATTCAAGATACCGAAAAGAGGTTTTTAGCAAGTGATAGTACACAATGAAGCTTATATGTTGCATGATAAATACTCAAATTTTTTTTATTCACCAAGATATGGAAGTAACTCATATGCAGCAATGAGAGGTCAGTGGCTGAGGATTCATTCAGACATCCACAGCATTGTAGAAAAGCCCAAGTGGCACCCGTGCACACATCTACAACACCTGTGGTATGGCGTAGTAGGACACACACACACACACACACACACACACACACACACACACACACAAACAGCAATACGGTTAGTATGGCCCATCATATTGAGGATGGATGTTAAAGAGGTCAACTTATAGGTGTCGCTTTCATTGACCTTACAGCAGCGTATGATATGGCTAGCCACAGAAAGCTGGTTAGAAATGTGTTCAGTCACAAAGGATTACCACTTAACACAATTCATCCAATATCTGCTGCAAAATAGGAGATACTTTGCCACCCAGTAGTACCAAAAAAGTGTCAATGGAGGGTTCAGAAAAATGGCCTCTCTCATGGAACTGTGTGTATAATGTCTACACGAACAGCAACAAACTATGTCTGGAGTTAAAACATTTCATTATGCTGGTTGTACAGTGATTGGTGCCAAAGGTAAAGTCTTTGCGGAAGTAAAATTGAAGCTGGAAAGAGCTGTCAAAAGACCTGATGATAAACATTTGAAACCATGTTCTGGAGTGACAAGTTTAAACATTTCATCTAAGAAATACAGAAGCTGAAAGGAAACTGAATATCAGCTGGAGAGGAGAACAACTATTTCGTTGTAATACTCCCAGGCATAAAGGTGGACCATTCCCTTACATTCAAATCAAAAAAATAAATCTTAAAGTACTTGCAAGGAACAGAAACAATCCACAAAACTACAGGAATAGCCAGTGGTGCTCAACAGAAAGTGCTTTGGACCTCTGGCACTATGATTCTCCCCATCAGAATGTCCTGCAATGATCTGGGAGAATTCTACACATGCCAAACAGGTTGATATAGTTTCAAAAAAGACTGGATACAGTGACAGGCTGTATATAACCAACTCCTTTCAGTAAACTGGACCAAATTATGGGTGTAGTTTTCTGATTATGATGTAAGCAGTGTTTGAATAACAACTGCGCAGTTAGTAGCGTGTCACAGTCGGGAATCATAAGGAGTGATAATTCAGAAGCTTGACTTCAATTCCCACTGCTATCCATATCTTTTATTCGTTGTATTTTATTCCTCGCAATGTTAAACTATCAATTATAAAATTTAAATATAGTTTAATAGCCCAATTTATATACACAAAATTAATATATACAATTTACAATTTGTTAAGATTATTTTGATCTGAATGATGAATATAGTTAAACTGTTCATTTTCATAACTAGATGAAGTTTTGAATAAAAGCAATATTTTCAAAAATTCTAGTAAGGAATTATCTGCATTCTGTTTATTACAGGTTGTGAACAATATACATGTTTTAAATGTTTCTTTGACAATTATCACCCAAGAAAAGTAATGTTACAGAGCATAACACTACATTTTTTGGGTGACAGGAGTCAAAGAAACATTTAAAACATAAATATTGTTCACACCAAGCACATTTTGTGAGTGCATTTTTTGGGTAAGACCATTTTTTTCAAAATATGGTTGAGTGGAAAACATACTTCATTCACGTTTATGGGAGTCTTTCCTCTGTCAATTTTGATGCATACCAAGCAGATCTAATCACAGGGGTGAAAATGGGAGCACTGAATTGATACTGCATCATCAAATGTACACTACTGGCCATTAAAATTGCTACACAACGAAGATGACATCCTGCAGACGCGAAATTTAACTGACAGGAAGAAGATGCTGTGATATGCAAATGATTAACTTATCAGAGCATTCACACAAGGTTGGCGCCGGTGGCGACACCTACAACATGCTGACATGAGGAAAGTTTCCAACCGATTTCTCATACACAAACAGCAGTTGACTGGCGTTGCCTGGTGAAACGTTGTTGTGATGCCTGGTGTAAGGAGGAGAAATGCGTATCATCACGTTTCCAACTTTGATAAAGGTCAGATTGTAGTCTATCGTGATTGCGGTTTATCGTATCACGACATTGTTGCTCGCGTTGGTCGAGATCCAATGACTGTTAGCAGAACAGCAGAATATGGAATCGGTGGGTTCAGGAGGGTGCTGGATCCCAATGGCCTCGTATCAGTAGCAGTCGAGATGACAGGTATCTTATTCGCATGGCTGTAACGGATCGTGCAGTCACGTTTCGATCCCTGAGTCAACAGATGGGGACATTTGCAAGACAACAACCATCTGCATGAACAGTTCGACGACGTTTGCAGCAGCATGGACTATCAGCTCAGAGACCATGGCTGTGGTTACCCTTGACGCTGCATCACAGACAGGAGCGCCTGTGATGGTGTACTCAACGATGAACCTGGGTGCACGAATGGCAAAATGTCACTTTTTCGGATGAATACAGGTTCTGTTTACAGCATCATGATGGTCGTATCCGTGTTTGGCGACATCACGGTGAACGCACATTGGAAACGTATATTCGTCATCGCCATACTGGCGTATCACCTGGCGTTATGGTATGGGGTGCCACTGGTTACACGTCTCGGTCACCTCTTGTTTGCATTGACGACACTTTGAACAGTGGACGTTACATTTCAGATGTGTTACGACCCACGGTTCTACCCTTCATTCGATCCCTGCAAAACCCTATATTTCTGCAGGATAATGCACAACCGCATATTGCAGGACCTGTACGGGCCTTTCTGGATACAGAAAATGTTCAACTGCTGCCCTGGCCAGCACATTCTCCAGATCTCTCACCAACTGAAAACGTCTGGTCAATGGTGGCCGGGCAACTGGCTCATCACAATATGCCAGTCACTACTCTTGATGAACTGTGGTATCGTGTTGAAGCTGCATGGGCAGCTTTACCTGTACACGCCATCCAAGCTCTGTTTGACTCAATGCCCAGGCTTATCAAGGCCGTTATTACAGCCAGAGGTGGGTACTGATTTCTCAGGATCTATGCATCCAAACTGCGTGAAAATGTAATCACATGTCAGTTCTAGTATAATATATTTGTCCAATGACTACCTGTTTATCATCTGCGTTTCTTATTGGTGTAGCAATTTTAATGGCCAGTAGTGTATTTTAATTGCATCTTCCCTTGACAATAATTCTCACTGTTGTTGCAGCAAATCAAGGGCACTTTGTAATCTTTTAATTACATTTTTGACTTGGTGATAAGAATAGTCGTCACAGGATTAGTAAAAGGAGTAAATTTGGGTAGAACAATCTTCACAGTAAATGTTAGTTTGCCTTCCTCATTGCTGAATGTCTCACAATACACCGTCAAAACTGCTGTGCCATTCCATGAAGTATAATATTGAAAATAAATAAAATAAAATAAAAAGTAACAGTGGGAATCTAACTAAAGCTGCCGAATCATAGCTCTTACACTTACCGACTGTGCCACACCACTAACTGTACAATTGTTATTCAAACTTTGCTCACAAAGTAATCGAATAACTTTCAAGAGTGTTTTCTGTTTTCCAAGGCCCACTCAGACAAAATATTTCACAAACTTCAAAGGGTCATACAATTGCTTCTACTCAAACACTTTGAGCCAAATTGGTTACATCCATCCTGTGCCATCCTCTCGCTATAGTGTGCAGTACCCATACACCCAATAAGTAAAAACAGAATTAATATATATGCCAATCAATTTATACATGACTTTATGATGAGCTTGAGATATAGAAAATATAAGACCAGTACATAATGTTCATTCAGTTCATTAAAATGGCATGTCTAACAAATGCAAATTACAGCTAAAAGAACTGCATTATCAAGTCACTGTTTTTCACACATGTAATACTGTTTCGGTTAGCTGTGACACCATTAGATATATAGATGCATCTCTATTCAAACTGTTTAAATGACACGAAGTAACATGTACCTCAGGAGCACCAGCAGTTGTGGCAGCAGGAGGAGGAGCATTGGGAGAAACATATGATGGGGCAGCATTTTCACGAACAGCAGCACGGGGAACAGCAACACCCTCTGGGAGACGCAAATCGCGTGCAAGCCTCGAGTATTCCACGTCCATGTGTTTAATGAAAGGACTGTTGAGTGCTGCACGGGCATTTTCAGCATCTTCTTCATCATAGGCTTGTAACAACATCTCCAACGTCTGAACCTATAGTAAGAAATGGTAGAGGGAAGTCATGAATAATTATTTAATTTATAATGCAACAGCATTTGATTTTTAGAGTTTTTTTTTTAAACATCTTAACTATTAAGATAGCTCTAGAAAGCCTATGTAATATGACCATTACAATCTTCCTTTTTATTCTTTATGTTTACAAAATAGAGAACTGATGCGAACATTACAGATTTTCATAATTTTCCTTTACTGATGGAAACAAAAAGACAAGGACAATATTTGCATACAAAAGGGAAGGGGGATAAGGTGTAGGCCAAATATTCAGGAGCCGACCCTCCCCCCTTTATATAAATAGCACAAATGACCCGTACACAATTTAACTTTACTGACAATTTTTATGAAATTTAAAGTACATTATTTACTACAGTGATTCAAAAAAGAGCTAAGCTACCAGGAACAGCAAAGCTGGCTATTGCTGTCCTTCTGGAGACAAAATTTATCATACTTGAACCAGAAAATACTATCTCAGCTTTCAAAACTTATGTGCCTTCTTCAGGGAGGAAAGAGGGATTCGTTGCAAAGGTGAGATAGGTCACACAGACAACAGGTTAAAGGTACACACCCATTGTGGGGGCAAGGGAAAATAATGATTAAAGAGAAGATGTGAGAGTAGGCTATCAAAGATAATACACTTGTCTCAGGTTCAATATGGAGATAACAGAAGAGATAGCAGTAAACATAAAACTTAAAAGAGCAAGTGGGAAGTGGAGAGAATAATGCAGTTAAAAAACATGTTAATATAACTCCATACCCCTTCCAGATATTCACTGTGTTTGCCAATTTTTTTAAATTTATTCTTCACCTGCATAAATGCTCACTATGCCTTCCCCTCCCCCTTCCCCCCCTTTTTCCCATGTACTTCTCACTCTACTTCTTTTTTCTGTCATAACCGAAGAATACTGGCACAATGCTTAGTAATCTTTCCCACTCCTTTTCCTTCACCATTGTTTCTCCCCTTTCGATACATGGTGAGCCCTCTTAGCCAATTCTCCACCACATTTTCCTTGCCCCATCATCTCCACCTCCAACTAATTAATCTTTGTAACCTAAGCTAAGAGTGTTGTCTTAAGGACATAAGCTTTTGTGGCCATTGTCAGTGATATTAATAGTCCTTTAGTATTAGTTTAGTATCATTCTTGCAGAACCTTTCAATCCAAAGAATCAGCCTTCATCTGACAACTGGGAATGTGTAATGAGTATTTAGTAGAATGTGTGGATAAGAATATCAACACATCAGATTGGAAGATTCTGCAAGAATGACGAGGTGATAGTACTCAAAAACATTGAACTTTTTCTTTCTAGCAGTATGGTCAATTGTCCCTGTTAAATGCAGTAGCTGCCACCCCGTCTGTCTCTGTGAATTTAATAATTTTTTCAATTGACATTTTTTGATTGAAGTCTTGTTGAATTTGCTTCAAAACAGCAATTATTTGCATGTGCAATATATCCGGCATGTCTAAGTACGTTACACTTCACAATCTTTCCCTGGTCCCATGGAAATAATTCTAATAGTATTTGATCATACATTCAAGCAAAAAGTCAAATTCTCCCAATCTTCTGGTTCTTATATGTGATGTTCGGATGTAGTTATACTAATATGAGTATGGTCGGCTGTCTAAGGTGTCACCTAGCTGTGAGGGTAAATCCTCGAATTACAATTCTGAATGTTATTCAGAAAGGTGGTGATGAAGGATGAAAGATGACAACATGAAATTGTGAAGACGGAAAAAATACAAGGGGTCTGACACTTCGAGAATTGAAGAAATTGGCTGCACAAAGACAAGGGCCATTAAAGGCATGAAAATGAAAGACACCCTAGGCCTCCATACGTAATACAATCGGGGTCAATAAAGAACAAGGGCTGACCAAGAGAGGTCAGATAAGACAGATGAAAGTGAGGGGCCGGGCACAAGTAAGTGGAAGCAACACCAGACCCAGCTTGGGGACCCGTGCTCACCACGGACATCACGCAAAATGCATGATGGCCCTCGATGACACCATGACAATCTGGCAAAAAGAAAATCCATGTAAAATCAAAACTGGAGGAAAACCAGCAATAAGAGCAAACTTCCTTGGGTTTTCTGACAATTTAGCTCTCTTAGCCCTTGACATGGAACAAATTCGTGCTCAGATCACAAGCCTCCAGAAAATTGCTTCAAAAATAGGATTACAAATATCTTTTGAGAAAACTGAAATCATGCCCATGAAAGCTCTTTGCATAGATAAAAATCTTCTTAAATGATCAAGCAATTAACACAGTTCTACAATTTAAATATCTTGGAGAAATTATTTTGCACAACTTGGGTGAGAAAGCAACATGATAAATAGAACCAACAAAATGAAAAAAGCACAACTTGGGGTGTAACCTGGTCAACATATAATAAGAAATGCCAGTCAATAGACACTAAGATCCAACATTATAAAACTGTAACCCTCCTAAAAGCAACTTATGCTTGTGAAACTCTGTTCCAAATTAAAAATGAAAGAAGAACCGATCAACTCCTTAAGCCTGAATGAAGAATTATCAGGACATGCATCAATAAAAAAATACCAGTTTGATGGAGTCTGGAGAATCCTCCTTAATCAAACTGTCTATTGTAAGACCCAACCACCAGAACAATGAAGAAGAAAAGAATCTTGTATTTCTTTCATGTCTTACGACTGCCTGACTACAGGATTTTGAAACAACTAGTGATGAGAAGTCTTGGAAAGAAGACAGGACAGTGGGTCAAAGAAATTCAGCAAGCTCTTTAAGCAGTCGGACTTAGAATTAATGATGCAGAGAACAAAATCAAAATTAACACTCTCCTTATGAATCATGAATTTTCAGCAGAAATGATGCACAGAATACTGGTCGAGATTTCAGATGAGTTAGGAAAATTGCGTTCAGAACAAATGAAAAAGTACTGGGCTGAGTGCAAGAGGCAAGCAGTCCAATCTTTAAAGAGAAAGTGAACATGGACTGACTCAAGGGGTCAAATGTGGCCAATCAAGTTTAGTAATAATAATAATAATAATAATAATAATAAGTATGAAAAAAATCATGCAAACATCTATAATTTTATACGTTAGGCTATGTTTATAATTAGAGCTATGACAACTGTTAAATATTTGAAATTAGCAAGGTGTAAGGAATGACTGGTATCTGAGCTAATACCGACTCAGAAAAAAAAAAAAAAAAAAAAAAAAAAAAAAAAAAAAAAAAAAAAAAAAACACACACACACACACACAATTAAAGGAAGGACTGTTTGTTATGTTTCCAGGACATATGTTTCTGCCCCACATGAAATGATAAGTTAATTTATCTGTTTATATTTTTCAAATGTGACCATCTCTGAGGCAGCTACAGTCAAATTACATGATTAAGTGAGACAGATATCTGCCCTGTGTCCAATAGAGCTGAAGGTGTGATTTACATCTGGCTGACATAACAACTGAAATACGATATCCACTGAATGCTGTGAATATATGACAGAAACAAGCACAAATTGTTTCCTAGTGTATGAATCTTAGCTGCAACTATAGCAGAGGGGTATCTGTGTGGAGGCCAGACTAATTCATGATTCCTTAAGAGGAGCTGCAGCCTTTTCAGCAGCTGCAGGTGCATCAATCTGGTTGGTTGGATCATCTGGCCTCATAAGAACAGCCAACATGACTCTGCTGTTCTAGTACAGCAAGCAGCTGAAAGCAAGGGTAAACTACAACAATAAACCCTCCACTTGCCCTAAAGGCATGTAGCTATACAGAATTACTTAATGATGTTCACATCCTCTCGAGTAAAATATCCCAGGGATAAAATAGTCCCCCTTTCAGATCTCCAAGCAGGACACTACTAAGGATGATACTGCCATCAGGAAAAACAAGAGTGGCATTCTACAGGTCAGAGCATGTAGTGTTAGGCCCCTTAATTGGGTAGATGTGGTAAAGAATTTAAAAACAGTAATGGATAGGCTGAAGTGAGAAATAGTGGGAATTAGCGAAGTGCGGTGACAGGAAGAACAGGACTTTTGGTCACGTCAGTACAGGTTTACCAACACAAAATTTGATAATAATAAAGCAGGAGTAGGCCTAACAATGAATAAGAAAATAGAAATGCGGGTAAACTATTAACTGCACAGTGAACACACTGTCATAGCCAAGATGGATGTGAAATGGACACCCACCACAGTAGTAAAAGTTATTTGCCAACTACCTATGCAGATGAAGAGATTAAAAGGTTGGTTGGTTTGGGGGAGGGGACCAAACAGCGAGGTCATTGGTCCCATCGGATTAGGGAAGGTTGGGGAAGGAAATCGGCCATGCCCTTTAAAGGAACCATCCCACCATTTGTCTGGAGTGATTTAGGGAAATCACAGAAAACCTAAATCAGGATGGCTGGATGCATGTTTGAACCACGGTCCTCCCGAATGCAATGCCAGTGTGCTAACCACTGCACACCTCGCTCAGTGAATAGATTAAAAGAATGTACGATAAGATAAAGGAAAGTATTGAGACAGTTATAGACAATGAAAATCTAATTGTGGCGAGACTCTGAAATAGGCTAGTGGGGAAAAAATAACATAAAAAAGGTAGGAAAACATGGGCTGGTGGAAAGGAATGAGAGTGGAAGCCATCTGGCAAAATTATGCAGCGGATACTTTCATCGTTCTTAATACTTGGTTTAAGAATCATGAGAGGCAGTTGTACACATGGAAGAGAGCTGAAGATGCTGGAATGTGTCAGACACATTATGTAATGGTATGACAGATATCAAAACCAGTTTTTAAACTATAAGCCATTTCCAGGGGGGCAAATATGAAATGAATATAATTTATTGGTTTTCCACAGCACACAACAAATTAAAAAATTGCAAAAAGGTAGGAAAATAAAGAGATGGAGCCTGGATAAGTTGAAGGAACCAGGGTCATGATAGTTTCAGAGGTATCATTAGGCAACAGGGAAAAGGAATACAACAGGAAACATATGGGTAGCTTTGAGAGATGAAATAGGGAACACAGAAAATCAAATAGCTCAGAAGTCAAGGCCTAGCAGAAATCCCTAGATAACACAGAAGATATTGAATTTAATTGACAAATGGAGAAAAATATGAAAATGTGACAAAAGAAGCTCGCAAAAGGGAATACAGACCTGTAAAAAATGAGGTCGACACAAAGTGGAAAATGGTTACGCAGAAAACGATGAAGGACGAATGCAAGGCTGTAGAGGCATGTGTAACTACGATTATGATAGCTGCTGTCTATAGGAAAATTAGAGACACCTTTGGAGAGAGAAGCAGCTCTATGAAAATCAAGAGCTCAGATAACAAGCCAGTACTAAACAAAGAAGGGAAAACTGAAATGTGGAAGGAATATACAGGTGGGAGTGAAGATGAAGATGGGATGGAGATACGATACTACAAGCAGAATTTGATAGAGCACTGAAAGACCTAAGTGAAAACAAGATCCCTGGAGTACATGACTTTCCCCACAGAATTACTGAGATCTTTGGGAGAGCTAGTTGTGCCAAAACTATCTCACCTGGGGTGCAAGATATATGAGGCAAAAAACCCTTAGGCTTCAGGAAGAATGTAATAATCCCAGTACAAAAGAAGGCAGATCCTGAAGGTGTGAATGCTACCAAACCATTAGTTACCTCTTGAGGTTGTTCAAGTGTTCCTGAACAGCCTCTGAAAGTTTGCTGGTGGAGTGTCCGCCTGCTTAGGTGGGTGGTAACATGCTCGCCTCCCATGCAAGTGGGTCCGGGTTCAATCCCCGGCTGAGTTGGAGATTTTCTCCGCCCAGGGACTGGGTGCTAAGTTGTCATCATCATTTTGTCATCATCAACGCGCAAGTTGCCCAATGTGGTGTCGAATGAAATAAGGCTTGCACTTGGTGGCTGAACTTTCCCGAATAGGGGCCTCCCGGCCAACGACGCCATACTCATTTCCGTTTTTATTGGTGGAGTTCTGTTTCACCCTGTATGTGAAACACGTGAAATACTCTCCAACTTTGGGAAACAGCAAGAATTACAACTGCAAAGAAGGAAGGTGCCAAAAGTTGTGAATACCGCCAAACCATCTGTTTAATAAATCAAGTTTGCAAAATACTGACCCAAATTATTTACAGAATAATGGAAGACCAGGTAGAGGTTGACCTTGGGAAAGATGGGTTTGGAGTCTGGAGAAATGTTGGCAGGTAATATTGATCCTATGACTTGTCTCAGAAGATAGCTTGAAGAATCACACACCTACATTTACAGTATTTGTAGATGCAGGTAAAGCTTTTAACAATACTGACTGGACTAAACTTTATGAAATTTGAAAGCAGTCGTGATAAAATACAGGAAGCAAAATGTTATTTACAACTTGTGCAGAAACCAAATTGTAGTTAGGAGTCGAAGCACATGAAAGGGAAACAGTTGTTGATATGAGTGAGACACAGTTGTACCCTGTCACTGATGTTATTAGGCTGTACCAAGGAGAAATCTGGAAATGGAATTAAAGTTCTAGGATAAAAAATAAAATATTTGCAGTTTGAATGTGAAATTTTAATTCTGTCAGAGATGGCAAAGGACTTGGAAAAGCAGTTCAATGAAACAGATAGTGTCTTCAAGATATTACAAGATGAACAACAATAGCAAAACAAGGGTAACGGAATGTAGTTGAAGTAAACCAGGCTGAAGGAATTAGATTAGGAAATGAGACACTAAAAGTCGTAGATGGAAGTTGTTATTTGGGAAGCAAAGTATCTTGTGATGGTCAATGCTGAGTTGATATAAAATGCAGACTGACAACAGAAAAAAATGAAAATGAAAAAGAGGAATTTGTTAACATTTGATATAAATTTACAAGTTAGGATGTCTTTTCTGAAAGTAGCCTTGTATGGAAGTGAGATGTGGACAATAAGCAGCTCAAACAGCAAGACAACAGAAGCCTTGAAATGTGATGCTATACAATAATGTTAAAGATTAGACAGGTAGATAGAATAACAAATAGGAAGTACTGAAATCCATTGGTGAAAAAAAATTATGATGCTATTTAACTGAAAGAAGGGATTGGTTGATACACACACCTTGAGGTGTATCAGTTTGATAATGAAAGGAAGTGTGGGGCTAAAAAACTGTATAGGGAAACCAAGGTTTGAATACAGTAAGCTAGTCCAAAACAACAAGTGTATTACAATCCACCTCATGAAGGAAGATGTTATAAAGTCAAGTTTAACACATATATTTCAGAATGACACAACACATATAAGTCACAGAGTAAGTTGACAAGCAAGACATGTGTACACGTTAGCATTCGAATGAGCACTGAGTCCCAGTCTAGCGGCCGCTGCTCGGCTGGCCGCTTAGGTGGCACAGCTGCTGCATGGCTGGCAGATAGCGCCGCACGTAGAGGACGCGCGTAATTGCGCAGCGGCGCTTTGAATGATCGGCGAGTCACAACACTTTTCCCCCTTTTGAAATTGTTGCACTGATCTTGATGGAGGTGTCCTGGAGATGGCTAATGTCCATAGGCGTTGTTTGACTTGCCGTAAAGTCTCGAGGAGGAGGCTTCCCGTACGGACGGAAGTGTCCCCAATGATAAAGGGTCGAGATGACAGGAGACGTAGGGGTCAAATCTGCTGGGGCCCCATGCACCAATCTGCCCGTTGCGGCAAGTCCAGTTGATATGACAGGAGACATGGGCGATGTGTCGGCGTCCGTTGGAGGAGGAGGCGAGCAGATTTGCTCTGACAGAGGATGGTCATCAGGTTCCTGCATGGGCACGTCTCCTGGTGGCGTCCATTCTTGTGCTGGCATTGCGATGACAGCAAGAGGGCTGCGTTGTGAGTATTGAGAAATGCCAAGATCCCGAGCATCAGGCAGAGCCAAAGGTGGTGTAGCAGCATTCGCAACAGGCGTTGCTGGCACACGACGTCCATAACCCGCTGCTCGGCAACATCCAGGTGGAAACACAAAAGTTCATCCCTATCGAATGCCTGATAAGGACCCATGGGAAGGTGAGACAGAGCATCAGCATTTGCATGTTGAGCCGTTGGCCAGAAATGAATCTCATAATTGAAACGAGACAAGTAAAGAGCCCAACGCTGGAGGCGGTGTGCAGCCTTGTCGGGAAGTGACGTTGATGGATGAAACAAGGAAACAAGTGGTTTGTGATCCGTAACAAGATGAAATTTTAAGCCATAGAGAAAAACACCAAACTTATGAAGAGCATAAATTATGGCCAAAGCTTCTTTCTCAATTTGAGAATACTTTTGTTGGGCATCTGTGAGCGTTTTGGAGGCATAAGCAATGGGTTGTTCCGAACTGTCAGAAAAACGGTGCGCAAGGACTGCACCGACCCCATATTGAGAGGCGTCTGTGGCAAGAACAAGATGTTGGCCAGGTCGATAAGTAGCCAGGCACGGGGCCTGTTTCAGCATAGTCTTCAATTTCTGGAAAGCCGCTTTGCATGACGCGGACCAGTGAAAAGGCACGTTTTTATGCAACAGGCGATGCAACGGCTGAGCCACCGAAGCCGCAGACGGTAAAAACTTGTGATAGTATGCTATTTTCCCCAAGAAGGCCTGCAGTTCCTTAACAGATGTAGTGCGAGGAAGGGCATCAATCGCAGCGACAGTTTGCTGAAGCGGACAAATACCATACCGAGAGAGTTGAAACCCCAAGTACGCGATAGATGCCTGAAAAAATTTGTGATTTCTGAAGATTACACTTAAGACCGGCAGTCTGTAAGACATGAAAAAGTGTGCGGAGATTTTGAAGATGTTCTTCAGTGGTGGAGCCAGTGGCAACAATGTCGTCCATATAATTGATACACCCAGGGACAGGGAGCAATAATTGTTCCAAGAATCGCTGAAAGAGAGCAGGGGCGCTAGCAACCCCGAATGGCAAGCGTTGGTATTGATAGAGGCCGAAAGGCGTGTTAAGGACCAGAAACTGCCGGGAAGCAGTGTCGAGAGGAAGTTGATGATAAGCTTCTGACAGGTCAATTTTAGAAAAATACTGGCCTCCAGCAAGTTTAGTGAACAGTTCTTCAGGACGGGGCATAGGGTAAGTGTCGATGAGGCATTGAGCATTTACAGTGGCTTTGAAATCGCCACAGAGACGAATATCACCATTTGGCTTAGCAACGACAACGACAGGAGAGGACCACTCACTGGAAGTGACAGGAAGCAAGACCCCTGAAGTAGTGAGACGATCCAACTCCCGTTTTACCCGATCATGAACAGCCACAGGAATGGACCGAGCCCGAAAAAACTTAGGCCGAGCAGTGGGTTTGAGCGTGATATGAGCTTCAAAGTCGTTTGCACGGCCTAACCCAGGAGAAAAAAGGGACGAAAATGTCATCGACAAGGAATCCAGTTGAGCATAAGGTATAGCATCAGAGACAATACTGACAGAGTCATCTATGGAGAACCCAAAAATGCGAAAGGCATCGAAACCAAAAAGATTTTCTGTGTTGCTCTGGTCGACCACAAATATGGGAACAGTGCGAACAACGGATTTGTAAGATACCTCAGCATTAAACTGTCCCAAGAGAGAAATCTTCTGTTTATTGTACATCCGTAATTGCCGAGTGACAGGTGTGAGGAGTGGAGAACCCAACTGAAGATACGTCTGACAATTAATTATAGTGGCAGCAGAACCAGTATCCACTTGCATGCGAACATCTCGACCAAGGATTTGGACAGTGAGGAATAACTTCCCTGAAAGGGAAGAAGTGCAATTGACAGACAACACAGAATCAGAATCAGCGTCATGTTCATGAACATCATGTATGCGGTCGGATTTGCAAACGGAAGACACATGACCTTTCTTTTTGCAATTGTGACACACAGCCCAACGTTGGGGACAATCCTCGCATGAATGTTTTGTAAAACACCGCGTACACGAAGGAAGTTGCCGGGGGTTTTGCTACAGGTTCTTAGTGGGTTGTTTACGGCTAGGCCGAGGCTGCCCGTGGGAGCGCACTGCGGCCACGTCGGTCGGCGGGGACGCGCCGCACGCGTCATCAACAGCGCACAGAGGTTGTATTTCCCCGACATCACCCCACGCCTCTATTTGCGCCCCAGCGGCGCAAGAAATTTCAAGACTGCGCAATGGAGAGAACTTCATCTAGAGTCGGATTCGCCAACTGAAGGGCACATTGCTGAAATTCTTTGTCGGGGGCCGACCGGATAATAGCATCCCGTACCATGGAATCGGCATAGGATTCTTTGTGAACGTCAGTTACAAACTGACACTTTCAACTGAGGCCATGAAGTTCAGCAGCCCAAGCGCGATAGGATTGATGTGGCTGTTTTTGACAACGATAAAAGGCAACACGGGAGGCTACCACATGCGTTTGCTTTTGAAAATAGACAGACAGAAGTGAGCACATTTCAGCAAAGGACAAAGATGCAGGATCCTTCAAAGGAGCCAATTGCGACAACCGATACATTTGAGGTGAAATCCAGGAAAGGAACAGAGACTTACATGGTTGTTCGTCTGTGACATGAAATGCCAAGAAGTGCTGTCAAAGACATTTTTCATAATCAGACCAGTCTTCTGCTGTCTCGTCATAAGGAGGAAAAGGAGGTATAGCCAACGACGAGAAACGCCCCGCATTTGACGCCGCGGCGAAATCGCGAATCGCCGCTGTTAGAAGCGTTTGCTGCTCAAGGAGATTTTGCAATAGTTGCTCGACAGTAGCCATGGAACCCTGTGAGTCAACGGTGAAAAGGAAGAATCCACTACCTCGTCGCCAATTGTTATAACATCAAGTTTAACACCTATATTTCAGAACGACACAACACATATAAGTCACAGAGTAAGTTGACAAGCAAGACACGTGTACACGTTAGCATTCGAATGAGCACTGAGTCCCAGTCTAGCGGCCGCTGCTCGGCTGGCCGCTTAGGTGGCGCAGCTGCTGCATGGCTGGCAGACAGCACCGCATGTAGAGGACACATGTAACTGCGCGGCAGCGCTTTGAATGATTGGCGAGTCACAACAGAAGATGCCCGAATATCCAGCCATTCTGCACATTCCCCCTATTAACCTCTGGCAGTCAATAAGATTCATTCTCTTTTCAAGTGGCTAGCCGTGAATTATGAAAATCTCTCTCCTGCAGGCTGCACTCTTGCCACATTTTGTGACAAAGCAATTTCATTCCCAGAGTGATAAAATTATTCATTCAATTGTCAACATTATTTTCTTGCTGCAGTATAGCTATGAACGTATATCTGTAAATGTGTTACTGTGGTTTCCAAATAAATACGTCAATTGACTGCAATAAAGGAAGTACTTCACAAGTAGCCAATGGGGATTGTTTGCCATGTTCACATCTTCTTTAAACGTGAAATGAAAGCGGGACGCTTACTGTTGACATTTTGAAGACACAAGAACATACTGCACAACGCTGCACTGTCAGCAAGAAAACTGTGCAGCCAGTTCCAATTGAAAGAGTCAGACCTATAGAAACATCAAGAAGAGTTCATTTTGTGTCACATGGAAAGCATCCAAGAAGCCTATAACACCAATGGAGGTTCTGACGTGGATGTTTTAAACATTGAATATCCAACTTCACTGACACTTGTTAAAGTTATGCATGAGAAAAACTTGTATTTAGGTGTAAGAAAAACTGCAGTGACTACCATTTGGAAATGAATGCTGTCACTTTCAAGAAGTAGTTAACAGTACTATTTTTGCCATGCCTTGTTTTGCTTTAAAGTCAGTCATTGTAAATGGATAATACCAGTTATCATTCAGCTGTTACAGAGAAAACACTGAGTATCAACAAAAGGAAAGCGGATATTGTGCTCCGGCTTAAAAATAACAAGACCCCACACGGTGTAAGCCAGGCTCCTGCTGAACTCACGCAGCTCATTAATTTAAACAAGTCATGTGAGAAGACGTATGAAATTGATTTATTTGCATGTGAGTGTGGTCACACAGTTTTGTGTTCACCACCATATCACTGTCTTATAATCCAATTGGATTATAAAAGAACGAAATGTTCAGGATAGCAGACACTGGATCGCCTTGTGTATGAAGCACTAGACATCATCTCCTATTCAAAATGGGCAAACTGTGTATTGCACACTGAAAAGTTTCAGGAAGAGGACTTTGATAAAGAGGTGAAGCTGGATACAAGCATCTGACCTATAGTGATAAATTTACAATCAGATTGTTTGGACAAAGTCTCAGATACCAGTGACTGTGATACTACAATGTAGACCATGGAGCAAAGTAGAGTGATAATAGTTCTTAGCTTTAAAGATGCTCTACTTAAAAAATGTTTTTGTTTGCCAGAATATCAATTGCATATACAGTAACTTCTATGAAAATGTCGTACCCTTTATTGAATGGGAATTTGTATCCTAAGTAGTATGCAGGCATTCAATTGTTATGAGTGACATGATTATAATTTGTGATTTATTGTTCAAGGAGAAGCAGCTAGTTAGTTTTGAACTTTAAGCTTTTGCCACCGTTTACTATGCTCTAATAAATTGCGAGAATGCGGCCAGATAAATTTGTCGAGAACTCCAATATTCTGACAGGTAACAACCAGACATTTTCAAGGTATGAACTGTAAAAGTCTTAAAATGGCAGGGAGGGCTACCTGTTGAAGTATCAATGGTTTTCGATGTACAGGGTGGTTATAGTTTAACTTTCACTACTTCAGCCAGCACAGATAGATAACTGTATACTTAACAGATATCCAGCTTTATAGGAATGATTTTCAGGCTGTGCACTGCAGGATTTGCATTGTTAGTAGTGTTAGTGTTAAGACTTGCCATTAGGCACCAATCCTGATATGACAACACAGTTTTGAAGCACGAACATAAATGTGCATTACAGCTGCAGACATTATATACGGTCCTAGACAAGGAGAGCAGGGATTTACTCGTAAAACTGTTTGATTGAAACAACAACAATAGTGCTGCTGCTCTTCATGAGAATTGACACTTCAAGGCAATATGCACTGAGGCTGGTGAACATGATCTGGAAGTTCACTGCCGAGTAGGGAATTGCTCCTGGGAGAGGCCAAAGCCAACTGCACCAAAAAATTGTTGAAGTAGTTACTGCTACCATGGCTGAGAATGCTGGACACAATGTGTTATCTTCAAGCAGTCCATAAGCTGTGTCACCACAGCTGACCATTCCATATTTCACTATCGTTTTGAGCAGTAGTAGAGCAACCTCTAGTGTGGTTGCAGGCTGTCATGCTTGCAGACAGTTATCACTTTGAGCAACATTTGTAACCAAGAATGTAAGCATGGTATGCAATTAAGAAATATTACCCTCTCATGTGGAAATTAAAATGTATCTCTTTGAACAGTTTATTCATTATTGTTCTTCCTCAAATCCTTACAAATGTTTCCACAAAGTTTCATTGTCTATGATCACTGGTTTTTCATGGTAGGGCCCTCTCAAGTAGCAAAAATTTATAATAATCACCCTGTACTTACCAGTAGCATTCTCTTGAGTTATTTAAAAACTATGATAAGTTGCTGGCTTGTTCCACTGATAATAAATGTATTCTCTCACTGTAATATGGAATGTGTTAGTTTACACTCTTCGTGCTCTTTGTCAGCAAACAATATGACATTTTGACTATTTACACAGCAGTCTTTTGCATTGATATTTGCTAGCAGTAACACTTTCTTGCGTATGAGATGTGATTTATTAACTACACACACACACACACACACACACACACACACACACACACACTTAATGATTGTGGCTGAATATCTCAGCCATTACTGTGCCCAGCTGTGGATGAATGATGATTAGTCTTAAGAATTTCTCTACCTATTAATGTAATGATGAATGTTCATGTTGTTTTTGAATTGCTATTGGTCACTGAAAACAAATTACATACACATGTTACAAACAGTGAGGCTGTTGACATTACATCTTTATGTTTAAGGAGCTGTCTTCACAAGATTCTACAGTGGACATAACGTATTATCCTTATTACATACTTCTGTGTGACAAACATTTTCTGCCTCTAAGAAAACAAAGAATATGATGCCATAACAAATTAGCAGACAAAAGCAGAAAAAGTAAGTCAGCTTGTTGACATTTTCATCTACAAAGTCTGTTGTTAACCATAATGCAAAAGATGTAGAATTAGATGCTCAGATCTGTAAAAATGAATTCCAACACATGTTCTTATTAATAGGCAATTGTGTATTACATTTTTACTTACAATAAAGTCCAAATCACACCACAATACGAATATGGTAACCGGTTTCAATGGCTTTATCGTTAGACAGTCCTCCTTTTTAATAAAAACTGTACTCGATGCTTTCACAAAGCTGTGTCCGACACGATATGGACTGAGGCTTCTCTCACAGTGGCACTGATAATGGTCATCAGATGCCGTCACAAGAGGTTGCCTGATAACATTGCCGACAGCTTTGTCATAGTGCATCCCATATCTGTCAGTTTTAAGCAGTGTCAAAGAGGTTAGGTTAGGTTAGGTTAGAAACAACTCTATGTATGAAGTAGTTTAGACTTTAACCTCCTAGGGTGGGATGGATACACGACACCTCTGTGCTTCGACAGAAGTGTTGCATCACAGCTTTTGTTATTAAAAAGATGCTGAATGCAAGTGAATGAGCTATATCTATCCCCAAAAGAACATGACACGTACCATACACTCTTTCCTCATTTACTGGGATAACCAGACAGTTTTAAGAACATATGAGGTGAAGGAAGAGATGTTATATTACACATACATATATGAGGTGGTTTGCGATGAAATTGAAAAGCAAGATTACAAACACACTCCACAACTTCAAATAAATGCAGCAAAACACACAAGTCAACTAACCTTCAAAGACTGTCATTCAGCATAAGTCTAAAGGGCAAACAAATTATAGAATGAGATATTCTGAACACACAGTACTGAATAGGGGAAAAAAGATACATTTGCAAACCTCCTAATATAACAGCAACTCTACCCTACTGGCATAAAAACACTAGTTGGTGGTGGTGGTGGTGGTGGTGGTGGTGCTGGTAGTAGTAGCAATTTGTAGACAGCCAATGTCCACTTACCACAACCCAAAAAGATCCACTACATTAACTTTAAACATAATATACACCATGCTTCTCACGGTAAAATATTAATTTTTGTAGGTTACAATTTCCATCTAAAATTTCTGATGAAGGTTGTGCCTACTTGTGGTTTCCATTAACAGCACGATTTAAGTCCACAGATTACGATCTATATCTCTATTATGCTGCTTTTCATCCTCAGGATTCCACTACTTCTCTTTTGAATTAAACTTCTCTGTTTCTCACAGTCCATATTTTATCTGTGGGAATGTCAGTTGATTCTACGAAAGAAAACAAACTCCTTTGAATTTCACCAATTGTATTCCAAAGTCTGTACATTTGAATGGCGAGGTCTGCTGCATTTTGACCGCACATGTACTGTCATACTGATTTGAAACCCTTGGTCCTCTTCAGTGATGTCTGTCGTCTTCAAAATTTACTGAAGTTGGTGACACTGTGACAGCAATCTTAAGCTGTGTATAAGTTGACTCAGCATCGTCAATACTGAAGTAAGATTTCTCACACACAGAAGGTTGATCAAACTCATTTTTAAAATTTATTCCAATGTACTGTAAGCAAATTAAACTGATTGTTGGCCGCAGCAACACTGTTCAGCAACATAGCTTTTCTTTGCCCACACTATGCCTACACACTTTGCCCACACTATGCCTCAATGCTTACGAAATCCTCATCCCCTCAATGCTTCCCTATTGCGCCTCCTCTATGCGTGGAAGTGCCTTCCCACATGACACAGCTGTAACATCCTATTAAGCAATGCATGAATGAGTATCATTCAAAATTTCGTTGTTATTGACATGCTGACACCTGTTTTCTGGGTTCTGTCAGGCAGAAGTGCAGCTCACGCAGTGTGATGACTGTAGATCAGCAAGACAGGTTTGGTGGTTACAAGTCATCAACAGGCAGATTTCATAGAGACTATTTGGTCACAGTAAACTGTGGCATTCCAAGCTGGAACAAACTTAATAGGTTGGACAGTTTTTGATGTGGTACTGAGGGTGTTCATCTAGTTGCAGGGCAAGGATTCTGGACTAGAGGATAGAAACTTAAGACCGCAGAGCTGGTGTGTATTACAAACAGACAAGAGATGTACTTTGACGGTGTCATTTGTTGGACTAGGCAAGTAAAGGTCCAGGACTTCTGAAACCCAGATATAATTGTGGAAGAAAGGTTTGCAATCAGGATGGGGATTTTGAGGGTGACAATGGGGCGGAGAAATCCTGTAGGTTAGACACTAATATATAGCAATGAGTATTCATGCTGTGGCCAGAAATAAGACTACAGGAAGTATCATTCCTTATAAATCTGTCAAATGCACAACTCACAAACCTGATTTTTTTTTCCCTACTGAGCCTGATATGATGGCAAGACTATTCCAAGACACTACTGGGTCAAACACATAAGAAGTATTCAGCTTGCATTTCTGGAACACAATGACTTAAGAAAGAAAAACATTGTTTTATTTACATAAATGTAATACACTCTGTTTTAGTATAACTATTTTGGAACTGGCACATGAAAACTTTTTTGTATGTCCATAAGGGGTGGTATGAAATTCTGTACAATATATTCCTGTTACACATTTATTGGTCTGCTGTGTATCAGTTTCATTACATTTATCTTTTGTTTTTCATTACCTTTATGCAATTTGCAATCCAGGTCTGTATCTTCACATTTTATGATCTCTGTAATATGTGCATTGTGCACTTCCACAGGTCTTTGCAGAAGTTGCAATCGTAGAAAAATGGCGTTTTCACTTCCATGTACATTCCGAGCCTTTGTATTTTATTACCTTAGATCTCTAAGCAATCTTTTCCACACAAGAGAGTATTATCTTCTTCTTCTTCTTCTTCCATTCATTCATAACAACTCATTGCAGCTTACTTAACATCTCTGTAAAAATCATATCAACCAAACACAACTCCAGAAATCATATGGCTGCTCTTTTCTTCAAGTCGGTCTTACACAGATTTCAAACACTGACAGCTAAAAATGTGCATTTACTGACAATAGTAGCCAGAAACAAGGATGTGCTGTTTGTTAATTTTGTATTTTTATTACAATCACACAAAGGTGTAAGAAGACACAATGATTTGTTAATTAACATGCATCCAATTTGATATTTGAGGTTAATGACACTTAAGGGAAATGATCAGAGAATAATTTAAGTACAAAAAAGTGACAAAATATTAATATACTGATTATTTCTAATTAAATATTCAAGTACCAATTTCATATAAACAGAGATATGATCTGTAATTCTATACACTGATTATTTTTATGCAGTCATACATAAGGCTCAGATTTAATTTAAAGTAAATTCAAGGAATGTGGTGGTAACAACAAATAAAATTCCAATTTCAGTTCAGCTCTTACTTTACCATAAACACTATCTCCCAAGTTCCACAACCACAATGAAGCTCATTTTCTTTATTAGCAATACCTTAAATGCTTCAGCAATGAATTTACCTCTGCTGGATCACAGCAATTTCCCCACTCCTTAAATGCTTTTTCTGCTGCTACTGTGTCTCCTCGAGCTAGCTGAACAAGTACAAGTGCAACAGCAAGCCTTCCAATTGCTGGTATGTTGTCCGACTGCTGGTGCAAGCCGATTTCTCGCCGAATAGCATCTGCTGCCTGATCAAACCTTTAATCATGAAACAACAACTGAAGTTATTTAAGAAACAATATATGATAGTTCTTAACTACAGTTTTCTCATTTTATTATTAAGCACAAAATTAAAAAATGAAACCTGCACAATGCAGAACTATGAATTACAAGCTACTTCTATGGTGAAAGACTGTCAGTGATGTCATAGGAGACTAACTCATATGTGGATGTTTACAGAGCAATCTCACACATAATACTCATACTGGCAAGTAAAGCACACTCTTTATCTCATATTTGTTTTTTGAAAGCTACGTGTCAGTGAGTTGTGGAATATTGCTGGACACTGAAGTACATGTACAAAATCTTTGTTATTGAATTATTATGTAAGAGGATTTATTACAGAGCAAGTCTTGTTTCGTATGTTCTATTATTTGTTTGAGGTATTCCATGTGGGCTCCATGCTGTTCCAGGAGCATTAAAGCTTTACTTGATGTCATGACAAGCAAAGTAATCTAAAGTCTTCTACGCAAAAGATTATAACAATAATGTGTATGCTGATGTATTGAAACATTTTTTTCTGGAAGTTTGGAATTTGTTCAAACAAACTGTAGCTAGACTATTAACCTCTGATCGCATTTTGTAATTAAAGACACAACAAAAGTCCTCCTATAAATTAGAGTTAATGAGTCCTGGCTTTGGCAGAAGTTGAGCTCTCCTACAGACATAAGAATTATCAATCTTCTCAGATCTGAAGACCAGCTACAAGGTAATTTATAAATTAACTGAACTATTGCATGTGGCGGCCCTAGTGTGAGACAAACTGGAGGATGATTAAGCTATACTGGTACATGAAACTGAAAATTAAATAGCAAGATTCAGCATCAATAAGGAAGAATTTGGAATGAAAGGAACAGTACCATTATAACAAGCACCCATTAACTGGGTAAGACAAATACCTGAGGTATGCATTGTTCTTTGCAGAAATAATGATCTTAAAGGGTAACTGGCAAAACTGACATTACTATCTAGTATCGAAGACAAACGAATGCACAATGCTGTAATACCACAAAGCAGAGCAGACAAAGCCACAAAAAGTGAAATACAACAGGTCTGAATAATACATGCTTTCACGCTGACTTTTTCATATACTGGAATGAATAAATAAATTCATTAATAAAGCTGCTTATAGCAACATGATTGGAATTCATGTTACTAAGCAGTTAAACGATCACGGATATACAAGAATACACTGTACAACCAACGATAATTTATCAAATGTGAAGACAGGATTTGAACTGCAACAAGTAATACATTTTTGGAGTGGTTATATTGATAATTTCAAACAAGTTACCAAGCAACAATGAAGAATTTCTGATACATCTACCAAGATACAGACAACCAAAACATATGCAACAAACAGCCCTATGTCTCGTTCAGAGTATAAAAGGTTGGAAGCTGTCTGCGAGGTTGCAGTTTGATGAACCACGATGAGACAGAATGCAGCATCAGTACCAACAACAGCAGACAACGCTGACAGCAAGCAGCTTTGCAGTCATTCAACATGAGAAGCAAAATGTTTTACCTAAGTGAGTTCAGATTTTTTCTTCTTCAGTGCAGTCTGGTGATTACATGAATGCAAAGATTAAAGTGAAGTATAGCTGACTAATATCAGGTCACTGTGACATTTAAATGTTTTATATTACAGTGAATGCTGTCACATATAGTAAATTACAACTACACCATTACAACAAATACAACTAAACCCATGCCACTATTATGACACCTGACATTGAATACAGTTCACTGCAGCTACACTATTATGATATGTAGATATAAATTTTAGTTTGGGAATAATACGTGGCCAGCAGAGACCACAGCATAACCATGGAAGAGTTAACGCAGTCAGTTTTACAGCAGTTGGCTCACTTACACAATGCAATTATGCATATGTACAACAAGTTCATGCAAGTTGAAAACAGAGTGACAAATAGAGACCAGACTCTTGAATTTAGAAACATTGCTTAATGAATTCACTATCCAACCTAATGACAAAATAGATACATTGGAAACAAGATTGTACATGGGCCTCAGTCATGTTTACAAAATAGATATGTGATTAGAGATATCGGAAACTAAACAAGATGGTACCTTAGTGTACATACATTTTATCAAGGCAGAAAGTTGCAAATTAGTACAGAAAAATGAGATGTTAGGAAAAGAATCAACTGATATGCGAGCAGTGTTGCTAACTTATACTAACAAAAAAAAATCGATGTTTTCTCAGTAATAATTAATGAACTGGAACCAAGATTACAAAAAACTTGAATTTACTAAATATGTACATTGTACAGGAGTACATACAAAAACTACAGAATTCGTAGACAACAAATCTACATCTACAATGACAACATGTGCATTGTCAGGAACACCAACAGTGCACAGTAGCATTAGTTTTAGTGCAAATACAAAAGCACTTGTGATGAAGAAAGCTGGAATCTCTAATCTGCATTTCCATAAACGAGAAAGGTTGGCCCTCAGTCTTAAGGAATAATAGCAACACATCTAATTTTGTGCTTGGTTTTGTGTATGTAATCAATTTCCTAATTTATTTTGACTATTCCTACTTAATATCTTTTGCTATAGGGTGAAATCAGTAAATGTTTCGTGACTTAAATGCTATTGTTGGCTTATAAACAAATATAAATTCTGTACTAATTACAAACATTTGGAAGAAGAACTATTAAGATTCTTAAAGCATTTATTTGGCTCTACTTGAAAACATATTAGCAAAGCCAGCCCTTAATTAATTTCAAAATAATTACCAGGTTTGTCAAAAGTATTGTTTGTATAACTATAGCTGTTAATTTCATTATTTAAACAAATGATTCGCCTAACTGTTGTGATAGAATGAACTGTTAAATAGGAGGAATTTTTCTATGTATTCAGAAAAATTGAATTAGTTACATTTTAATTCTAATTTCTTGAATTTAAGCATCAAACAAGGTATAGTTTTAGTACCTATTATAGTGAGGATATATCAGGGACCGATTTTTGGTCCTAAGGCAGTCAATCCATGGCCAATTTTCAGACGGGAATTATGTATTGGTTAAATTAACAACAATGCATCAACTTAAAAATGGAATAAGTGTAACACAAATAGGCCATGTGTTAGGACAATTAATGACAATGTCTGTTCAATTTATTTGGGAAATAGTGTCACATGTACCGTATAGTTCTGCAAGAACTGTGAAATGTGTGGTTAGTTTTTTACTGCTCATAGATGTTCAACAGCAAACTATTGTAGCAGTATGCTGCTGTTGCCTGCACCCTTTTAATGAGGCTCATCAACATTTATCAATAGTGAACTGGCCATACAATTGTGTAATATTGGGGGGGGGGGGGGGGGTTTGTGAACAGTGAAAGTAAAGAACTGTGAAACACAATTGTGCAACTGTCGGCTTCATCATTTACAGTAGTCAGTGTTGAACTACCAAACCCATTTTTCAGCCAGTATAACAATGCAGTATATCGACACTGAGGACAATCGAGGAAGAAATAAAGCAGGCGAACGTTACTCATTAACACAAAATAACACCGAGCTTACAGGAGACAATGAAAGAATTAAGAAAAGAGAAGATCCATAATTAAACAACAAGATAGTACCTAATAACTGCAATGACTTTATCACAACATTAACCAAAGGAATAATCAGAAATTCCCCAAATTTTCACCTTCAGGCGACATTCCACCTATTATTATTTCTCAAGTCATTTAAAAGGCACATTGCACAATAACTGCTTACATTCTAATAAGATGCAACTCGCTACAAACAGTCAATGCTGCACAGTGGGGTTTATTACAGCTAGAATAATTCACAACTTACATTGCTTTTGAAATTGCGTTTAAGATAACAATTAGTGGAAGTTATCATTAGCCAATGATCATGGTATGTAAGGGACAAATTGTTAGGAAAGGACTGGGAAAAAGTGAACAACTTATTGGAATATCTGGAACAGGTGGACACAGTGGAAAGGCAAGCAGAAAGACAGCACACAGGCAACACTACCAATAACAATGACCAACAGAGTAATGTTAAGAAAGGATCTCGCCCTACTAGAGAGGATGCTACAAATGCTGGAAACAGGGTACACAATGAACATTATTATAATCATTCACAGAGTAGATACAGAAATGGGAACAGTAACAGAAATTATCAAAACACATTTAACAGTACTATTAACAAATCTCTTCTAGTTTAATTAGCAATGATTACAACCACAGTTTAAAAGCTCTCTTACTGCATAAAGATAACACACAAACAGAAGAATATATGAAACCAAAACTGACATGCATTGCAAGTAACTTAACTGTGGTGGTAGTTTTTGATTCTGGTAGTGACATAAGGAGATCCCTACAGCAAAATACTTCACTGAATATCATTTGCTCGGTTACCTGGCACAGGAATAAGGATAAAAGGAGTGACAGGTGCAATAGGTAAATCAGTGCATGCAGAATTGTTCATTAACTTTACATTAAAGACACACATTTCAAAAAATAATGTTTGTAGTGGAAGGTTTAACTGTATCTATGATTTTAGGCATAGTTTGGTTGTCAGACAATAATGTATCATTTAACTTCCAAGACGGAAAAGCAACATTCACATATGGACAACAAGAGTACTTTGCTGGTGTACATTTGTGCAAAGCAACCCAGCCAGACTATGTTACACTTTAATGAAAGAAGCAATGCTCGAATAGAATGACACATACAAATTAGGTGCAGACATGGTACAAGAGAATGAAACAGACATAACTGATAACATTAACAGATCAAAGAACCTAGGCATTAATGAAAAGGAGAAGACGATTTCCTTATTATGTAGATATGTAAAAGTATTTTCAACATGCCCAGACATTATTAAAGACTTTTTTGTGGATTGAAAACTAAACCACACAATCCATTTCATGTCAGACTCTAAACTGCATCAGTATCAATGAAGCCATCAGTACCAAAATAAATCACAATAATGTTACAATGGAATATTATAGAAACATCCAATAGCTGTTATAATAACCCATTAGTAGTTGTTAGAAAACTGGAAGGCAATGTACATATAGTGCTAGATGCATTAACTGCAAATAGGATACAAGAGCCAAAGAGGGATAGGCCCCCTGTTATTGCACATGAAATTTGAAGGAGTGCATTATATCAGCACAATGGATCTGAAGAAGGTTAATGGCAGATTGCCCTAATGAAAATTCACATGAGTATATGGCATTCTTGTTTGAAGGAAGGTCATATTAATGCCAAGTGCTACCATTCAGCCTAAACATATCAGTCTCAGTTTTCTTAAGAATGTTGGATAAAAAAAAAAGCAAAAAGCTAAGAAGTCAAGTGTTGCTATACACTGACAATACAGCAGTAATATCCACAATGTGGGAGAAGACCTGCAAACATTGGGTGAATATTTCATCAGATTACGTTCTCAAAACGTCATCATTAAATTGTCAAAATCACAATTTGGGAGAAATAAGGTTAAGTACTTTGGACATTTAGCCTGGTCCACACAGACTGAATGCTATCATACAGTGCACGCATCCTTCTAACAATAAACAAATCATTTTTCAGGATGGTGGGATTCTACGGGAAATTTCTTGTCAATTCAGTGTTTAATTCACCATGTTTGAGGAGGTTACTAAAACAAAGCACAGTATGGAGCTGGGATATAAACTGTCATGATAAATTTTCCAAACTAAAAGAAGCACTGGCAGCATGCCAACTAATGGTTCACCTGAATTTTGCTATTCCTTTCCATGTGGCAGTGGGTGCATTGAATTATGAGTGAGGCTGATACATATTCCAGAAGTATGTGATGATGACACATCAGAGAAAAAGTCAACAGCTTTCTCTAGCAGAATGCACATGCAACATGAACAAAATTGGAGCATTACGGAAAAGATTTGTTGATTGGTTAGTTTAATGATAAAAGGAACCCAACTACGATGTTATCAGTCCCTCCTATGAACAGACAAGTCTTGTACACCACGGAAGGGCCTAATGTGCAAAACTGAAGGAAAGGAAACCCCAAGATTTACTGAAGGTCAGCAAAGCCTAGAAAAAGAAACAATGAAGCAAAGGGAGGAAAGGAAGAAAGGTGGGCTAGGTGCCCCATCCAGTGAGCACCCAGAAGCTCCCAAAGGCAGAAAGTGCAACAGAGGACATACCCCACACCACATACCAGAGGTACCCCACCCAACGATTCCCAGCACAGAATAGCAACACGGACAGGGCAAGAGAAACACATGAAGAACACTGAGTCAACTAGGAGGAAGAAGAGCAAACGAGTGGAAAGGGCAAGGGTTGAGGTGCATCACACACCAAGCCCAGAGAGCTGCTGCCCATTCAGTGCAGAAGAGGCAACAGGGCACCCAGTCAACCCCTTAATTGGCCGACAAAGATAAGGCGCCCTCTATTTTTTTCATCAGTATTTCAGTCTTGTGACTGGTTTGATGCGGCCCGCCACGAATTCCTCTCCTGTGCTATCCTCTTCATCTCAGAGTAGCACTTGCAACCTACGTCTCCATTATTCACTGGATGTATTCCAATCTTTGTCTTCCTCTACAGTTTTTGCCCTCCACAGCTCCCTCTAGTACCATGGAAGTCATTCCCTCATGTCTTAACAGATGTCCTATTATCGTGCCCCTTCTCCTTATCAGTGTTTTCCACATATTCCTTTCCTCCCTAATTCTGCGCAGAACCTCTTCATTCCTTACCTTATCAGTCCATCTAATTTTAAACATTGTCTGTAGCACCACATCTATAATGCTTAAATTCTCTTCTGTTCTGGTTTTCCCATAGTCCATGTTTCACTACCATACAATGCTGTACTCCAGATGCACATTTTCACAAATTTCTTCCTCAAATTAATGCTGATAGTTGATATTAGAAGACTTCTCTTAGGCAGGAATGCCCTTTTTGCCATTGCTGGTCTGCTTTTGATGTCATCCTTGCTCTGTCCATCACTGGTTACTTTACTGCCTAGGTAGCAGAATTCCTTAACTTCATCTACGAGGGCAGTTCAATAAGTAATGCAACACATTTTTTTTCTGAAACAGGGGTTGTTTTATTCAGCATTGAAATACATCAGGTTATTCCCCAATCTTTTAGCTACACAACACTATTTTTCAACGTAATCTCCATTCAATGCTACGGCCTTACGCAACCTTGAAATGAGGGCCTGTATGCCTTCATGGTACCATTCCACTGGTCGATGTCGGAGCCAACGTCGTACTGCATCAATAACTTCTTCATCATCCGCGTAGTGCCTCCCACGGATTGCGTCCTTCATTGGGCCAAACATATGGAAATCCGACGGTGCGATATCGGGGCTGTAGGGTGCATTAGGAAGAACAGTCCACTGAAGTTTTGTGAGCTCCTCTCGGGTGCGAAGACTTGTGTGAGGTCTTGCGTTGTCATGAAGAAGGAGAAGTTCGTTCAGATTTTTGTGCCTACGAATACGCTGAAGTCGTTTCTTCAATTTCTGAAGAATAGCACAATACACTTCAGAGTTGATCGTTTGACCATGGGGAAGGACATTGAACAGAATAACCCCTTCAGCATCCCAGAAGACTGTAACCATGACTTTACCGGCTGAGGGTATGGCTTTAAACTTTTTCTTGGTAGGGGAGTGGGTGTGGCGCCACTCCACTGATTGCGGTTTTGTTTCAGGTTCGAAGTGATGAACCCATGTTTCATCGCCTGTAACAATCTTTGACAAGAAATTGTCACCCTCAGCCACATGACGAGCAAGCAATTCCGCACAGATGGTTCTCCTTTGCTCTTTATGGTGTTCGGTTAGACAACGAAGGACCCAGCGGGAACAAACCTTTGAATATCCCAACTGGTGAACAATTGTGACAGCACTACCAACAGAGATGTCAAGTTGAGCACTGAGTTGTTTGATGGTGATCCGTCGATCATCTCGAACGAGTGTGTTCGCACGCTCCGCCATTGCAGGAGTCACAGCTGTGCACGGCCGGCCCGCACGCGGGAGATCAGACAGTCTTGCTTGACCTTGCGGCGATGATGACACACGCTTTGCCCAACGACTCACCGTGCTTTTGTCCACTGCCAGATCACCGTAGACATTCTGCAAGCGCCTATGAATATCTGAGATGCCCTGGTTTTCCGCCAAAAGAAACTCGATCACTGCCCGTTGTTTGCAACGCACATCCGTTACCGACGCCATTCTAACAGCTCCGTACAGCGCTGCCACTTGTCGGAAGTCAATGAAACTATACGAAACGAAGCGGGAATGTTTGAAAATATTCCACAAGAAATTTCAAGTTTTTTCAACCAAAATTGGCCGAGAAAATTAATGTGTTGCATTACTTATTGAACTGCCCTCGTATTTTGTGATCATCAATCCTGATGTTAAGTTTCTCACTGTTCTCATTTCTACTACTTCTCATTACCTTCATCTTTCTTCAGTTTACTCTCAATCCATATTCTGTACTCATCAGACTGTTCATTCCATTCAGCAGATCATTCAATTCTTCTTCACTTTCACTCAGGATAGCAATGTCATCAGCAAATCTTATCACTGTCATCCTTTCACCTTGAATTTTAATTCCATTCCTGAACCTTTCTTTTATTTCCATCATTGCTTCCTCGATGTACAGATTGAACAGGAGGGGTAAAAGGCTACATCCTTGTCTTACACCCTTTTTAATATGAGCACTTCGTTCTTGGTTGTCCACTCTTATTATTCCCTCTTGGCTGTTGTACAGATTGTATATGACCTGTCTCTCCCTATAGCTTACTACTTTTTGCAGAATTTCGAACATCTTGCACCATTTTACACTGTCAAATGCTTTTTCCAGGTTGACAAATCCTATGAACATGTCTTAATTTTTCTTTAGTCTTGCTTCCATTATTAACCGAAATGTCAGTATTGCCTCTCTTGTGCCTTTACCTTTCCTAAAGCCAAACTGATCATGATCTAGCACATCCTCAATTTTCTTTTCCATTCTTTGGTATATTAGTCTTGTCAGCAACTTGGATGCATGAGCTGTTAAACTGATTGTGCGGTAATTCTCCCACCTGTCAGCTCTTGCCATCTTTGGAATTGTGTGGATGATACTTTTCCAAAAGTTGGACAGTATGTCGCCAGAGTCATACATTCTGCACACCAACATGAATAGTCGTTTTGTTGCCACTTCCCCCAATGATTTTCAAAATTGTGATGGAATGTTATCTATCCCTACTGCTTTATTTGATCTTAAGCCCTCAAAAGCTCTGTTACATTCTGATTCTAGTACTGGCTCCCCTATCTCTTCTAAATCGACTCCTGTTTCTTCTTCTATCACATCGGATAAATCTTCCCCCTCATAGAGACTTTCAATGTATTCCTTCCACCTATCAGCTCTCTCTTCTGCATTTAACAGTGGAATTCCCATCGCACTCTTAATGTTACCACACTTGCTTTTAATGTCACCGAAAGTTGTTTTGACTTTCCTGTATCCTGAGACTGTCCTCCTGACAATCTTTTCTTTTTCGATGTCTCCACATTTTTCCTGCACCCATTTCGTCTTAGTTTCCTTGCACTTCCTATTTATTTCATTCCTCGGAGACTTGTATTTCTCTATTCCTGAGTTTCCCGGAACATTTTTGTACTTCCTCCTTTCATCAATCAATTGAAGTATTTCATGTGTTACCCATGGTTTCTTCACAGTTACCTTCTTTATACCTATGTTTTCCTTCCCAACTTCTGTGATGGCCCTTTTCAGAGATGTCCATTCCTCTTCAATTGTACTGCCTACTAAGCTATTCCTTATTGCTGTATCTATAGCCCTAGAGAATTTCAATCGTATCTCATCATTCCTTTGTACTTCCATAACCCACTTCTTTGTGTATTGATTCTTCCTGCCTAATGTCTTAACTTCAGCCTACTCTTCATCACTACTATATTGTGATCTGAGTCTATGTCTGCTCTTGGGTACACCTTACAATCCAGTCTCTAATTTCGGAATCTCTGTCTGACCATAATGTAATCTAACTGAAATCTTCCCGTATCACCTGGCCTTTTCCAAGTATACCTCCTCCTCTTGTGATTCTTGAACAGAGTATTTGCTATTACTAGCCAAAATTTGAAACAGAACTCAATTAGCCTTTCTCCTCTCTCATTCCTTGTCCCAAGCTCATATTCTCCTGTAACATTTTCTTCTACTCCTTCCCCTACAACTGCATTCCAGTCTCCCATGACTATTAGATTTTCATCTCCCTTTACATACTGTATTACCCTTTCAATATCCTCATACACTTTCTCTATCTGTTCACCTTCAGCTTGCAATGTCGGCATGTATACCTGAACTATCATTGTCAGTGTTGGTTTGTTGTCGATTCTGATAAGAACAACCCTATTGCTGAATGTTCACAGTAACACACTCTCTGCCGTACCTTCCTGTTCATAAAGAATCCTACTCACGTTATTCCATTTTCTACTGCTGTTGATATTACCCTACACTCGTCTGAACAGAGATCCTTGTCTTCTTTCCACTTCACTTCACTGAGCCCAACTACATCTAGATTGAACCTTTGCATTTCCCTTTTCAGATTTTCCAGTTTCCCTACCATGTTCAAGCTTCTAACATTCCACGCCCTGACTTGTAGAATGTTATTCTTCCATTGAGTATTCAATCTCTTTCTCATGGCTAACCTCCCCTTGTCAGTGCCCTCTCGGAGATCTGAATGGGGGACTATTCCGGAATCTTTTGCAAAAGAAACGAACATCATGACACTTCTTCAATTACAGGCCACATGTACTGTGAATACACGTTACATGTCTTTAATGCAGTGGTTTCCATTGCCTTCTGCATCCTCATGCCATTGATCATTGCTGATTCTTCCATCCTTAGGGACAATTTCCTACCCCAAGTACAAGAGAGTGCCCTGAACCTCTGTCCGCTCCTCTGCCCTCTTTGACAAGACCGTTGGCAGAAAGATGGGCGACTTCTTATGCCGGAAGACTTCGGTCGCCAATGCTGATTGTTAATCAAAATTTAAGCAGCAGCAGGATTCAAACCCGGGACCAAAGACGTTTTGATTATGATTCAAAGACACTACCCCTAGACTACGGGTACAAACCCTCCCTTAGAGAGAATGACAAAAACCCACTTCACAAATAAGCATAAAACCAAGTCAGCCACTGAGGCATCATCCGCTAACACCATGGGTAACAAGACAGGAAGATTAAGTGTGTGCTGTAGGGCTGCTAGGTTATGACAGTCCAGCAAAATGTGGACCACTGTCAAATGGGCACCACAATGACAGATCCTCATGATAGAGGGAATGACCATGAGTCAGCTAAGTATGGACAATGCAAAGCTGACAAAAGATGGAGTCCTTGCAAGAGGCCAGCATGGTGGGCATCCACAGATTCGTGGCCTTCTTTATCGGTCATAGTTTGTTTGGCAAAGTCAGAGTATACCATTCCATATTCCACACCCTTGCAACATGATGGCATACTATTGATCAAAGGTCCAATTCTGGAATACCAATCTTAAAAGGTAGCTTGTCAGTAGCCAATTTTGTCAGCCTTTAAGTTGTGTGATACAGGATCCATACAAAGCCCATGAGCATCCACACTGTTCGAGGCAAAAAGTGAATCCTGGATAGTCAGGACCAAGGTACAGCAAGGGTAGCACTGGTCAAGAGCTTGTAAACAGGTCTAAGAGTCACTACAGATGAAGCACTCACTGGTGTATGGACGGATATCCTTGAGAGCGTGAGAAATGGCTAACAACTCTGCATTGAAAATAGTGCAGCCATCGAGCAAGTAGCAGAGTTCATTACATCCCACATGAACACAAGCAAAGCCAGTGTGACCAGCAACCATTGAGCCATCAATACGGACTACTTCTGAAGCCCGAAATGGACTGAGAATGGAGATGAATTGGTGGGGGAGGGCTTCAGGATGAGCTGAATGTTTTGGACCTTGTGATAGATCACAACAGTGTTGTGGATGAGGGATGCATCACGGACGTAAATGAGCAGGCCTGGAGAAGAGGTAGCGGAAGGGACAGCTTGTGTTCAGAAAAAAAAAAAAGAGGGACTGGATGTGGATGGCAATCATAACCCCAGACCTCAGCCGTCATTGCAGGAGGTATCTGGAAAGAGGAGATGGTAGTTGGGTGATCTGGGGCACAACGGGTGCATAATGCAAAAGCGACCAACTGTTGTTGGCACAGAACCAGCAATGGTGTAACCCTTGTCTCCACTTGGTGGCTCACCACAGGGCTAGTCTGAAAGGCACCAGACGCCAATCGTATCCCAGGATGGTGTATCAGATCCAGCATTTGTGACACTGAAGGTGATGCAAGCTGTGTGTGGGACTCCAGTAATCTAGATGGGACTGCATCAATGTTGTGTAGAGCCATATCAGAGTAGAGTGGTCCATGTCCCCATTGGCGTTGCTGAGGCATCAAAGAGCACTGAGGATTGATCACCATGTCCTCTTTAGTTGCCGATGATGGGGAAGACGTGTCAACTGGACATCAAAGGCCAGTTCCAAAAAACAATGAGAGTAAATCACTCAGGGATGTGCCATCAAGGTACAGATCTAGATGGAGAAGGACTGTATGTCAATGACATAAATGTATAATGCAGGTCTTGGCAGCCAAAAAATGGAAGCCACGAGTAAGAGCCCAAGATTACGCTCAGTGTGTTGCTCTCTGCAGTCTGTGTTCCGCAATGCCCATTGTGGATGAACAAAAATAATGCAAAAATCATAAGCATACAAAGAGGGAGTGAGCCACAGATGCCCCACTTGTATAAGGTGGCAAGGATTTGGTGGCATCAAGTAATGTCATAAGCTTTATGTAGATCAAAGAAATCTGCAACAAGGTGTTGATGTCGTCAAACACCATTCAGATAACAGACTCAGTGAAAACCACCTCAGTTGAAGCCAAGAAATCCCTGAAATCAAGGCTCCAACCAGCAATTGACTCAACATACATTCAAGTAACTTGCAGTGGACACTGGTTAAAGTGACAGACAATAGTTGTCCATCTAAAGAGGTGATTTACCTAATTTCAAAATTGGTATAATGGCACTTCCTCATCATTGTGAAGGGAATTCCCCCTCACTCCAGAGGTAGTTAAAAAGGGCACGTACAAGACGCTGGCTGGTCACAGACAGGTGTTGAAGCATTTGCTTGTGCACCCATTCCGGTCCAAGAGCCGTATCAGCACAGAGAGCAAGGGTGCTGGCAAATTCCCACCTGATAAACAGGATGTTATAAGGATCCAGGTCATGAGGAACAAAAGACAAAGGGAGTCTTTCCAAATGGTGTTTGAGAAGATGGAATGCAGGCAGGTAGTAGACCAACACTAATGCCGTGGCGAAATGCCGAACAAAATGCTCAGCAATAGAGTCCAGGCTGGTAAGGATAATACCATTCAT
The DNA here is from genome assembly GCF_023864275.1 of Schistocerca cancellata. Lineage (NCBI taxonomy): Eukaryota > Metazoa > Arthropoda > Insecta > Orthoptera > Acrididae > Schistocerca > Schistocerca cancellata. Next base: position 425,983,790 of record NC_064630.1, on the reverse strand, counting down.
GGACATTCCCAGGATGCCTATCTAAGGATGGCGAGCAAAAGTAAGCCTGATCTTTGCCCATACCTAGGAAGGGGGAGTACGCACTCCTGTGGCAGCGAAATATTATTCCCAACAAATCCATCTCGGGCCTTTAAGAAGATAACAGACCTGAGCACAAAGCTGTCTGAAAGCTAGGAGGTGGCAAAGAGATGGATGCCATTTTAAGCATTGGAGAGCATGACAGCAATATTTAATAGCCGCAGCAATTTCAGGGGTCCACCAATGGACAGTCTTTCGTCGGGCGGGCACCCAGATAACAACAGAATCGCCAAAGAGGCTGCTGAAAGGGCAGCATCACCCAAACTCCATACAGAATCTTCAGTGTCATCGTGTAGTAGAACAGTTGGGACAGCAGCCCAGGAAAACACATCCCAATCTGCATTAGTAACGGTCCACCTGTAAGGGCAACCAGGCGAGTGATGGAGAAAAGATAAGACAGTCAGAAAATGGTCACTGTCACACAAATTGTCATGAACTCCCCATTGAATTGAGGAGAGGAATCCAGGGCTACAAATGGAAAGAGCGATGGCTGAAAAAGTGTTGTGTGCTGCACTACAGTGTGTGGGGCTACAGTGTTGAGGAGGCAGAGATCAAGCCCTGCCAGTAGGTCACCCCAGTCGGTGGTTGTAGTACCACCCCGCAGAGGGTGGAGGAGGAAGGAGAGCAGGGAGCTGTCGAAGGAGAGCAAGAAGTGTACGAGGCTGATCTGGGAGGAGATAAAGATTGTGGATTTCAGAGTCCAAATAGATCAAAATGGCCATCACTTCCAGTGCTGTATGAAGAGAAACCTAGAAACTACCAATGCCCATGTGGACCAACATACAAACACCACCACAGGCTTGCAAAGGGCGGACGCTGTTTCGGCAGAAGGGTTGGAAACCACAAAGAGATGATGAATGAGTATCCACAAAATAATGTTCCTGCAAAACAAGACAAGCTAAAGTGTAAAGAGAAAGACAAGATTGCAACTCCAGGAGGTGATGATAATAACCATTATAGTTCCACTGAAAGAGACTGGATTGACATTGAACTCTGTCATTGTGGCGAGTCAGTGTCCATCACCAGTAAGGATGGAGTGACACCCACGAACGTAATATCGGACCCTGATTGAGAGGAAGAGGGCAACACCCCCAGGTATGTCACAAAAGAGGAGGAGGGAGGAGGGCAGGGGTGCGGGTGGTGGAGGAGAGTGCCCCTCTCGGAGGACTTATGCATCTCCTCCTCCACCTCCTCCTCCTCTGGAGGGTAAGAGGTGTGGTTGGGATGAGACCAAGTCACTGCAATATCAGGATCTGAAAGAGAACAAGTAGCCCTGAGGCCCACCGAGCAAGGGTCCTGTGTGTGACTCAAAGAAACAGGCTTCTGGTCCTCAATTCACGGGACAGGAGAGTTCTTATAGGGAGTCCCATCCTCAGCGGGCGTCAGAGAAGAGGGTTTCTTCTCTGGCCAAGGAGAAGGAGTGGTTCCATGAGGGGATGGAATGGAAACCACCAGAAATGAGGAAAGGGATGAGAGACAAGAAGGAGCTAAGGAAGGAGGAGGAGGAGGAGGAGGAGGAGGAGGAGGAGGAGGAAAGGCTGCAGCAGAAGCAAGGCTAGATGTTAATGGGTGGAGAGGGTTGAATTTCTGTCTGACCTCACAGTAGGACTGATCTAGAGTTTTTCCTTTTTATAGATCAGGCAATCCATTGAGCAAGGAGAATTTGGTCAGGAACAGTTCACGCATTTTGGGCGGTGGGGTGCAAGAACTCTCCACATGGAGAGAGTTAGTGAGTGGTGCAGCAAATAGGATTCGCCTCACATTGCGAAGACATGTTACCAAAACAGAGACATCAAAAATAGCACACTGGAGGTGGGATACAGGGCTTCACGTTGCTACAGTTAACCATAACTGTCTTTTTCCAGTAGAGTATCCCCCTCAAAAGCCAGGATGAAAGCACTGGTATCACTGCAATTGTCCTTAAGACCTATTGGGACTCGTTGGACAAACTAGAACCCCATGGCCTGCCAAATTAGTCCTGAGTTCCTCGTATTTAAAAGGGGGGGCTGTAGAAGATAATGTTCTAGGTAATATTTGAGGACTGGTGAAGATTGATGCTCAATGGGATGTCTTCTAAGTAACACTGTCAAAACAATTTCATAACGGTTACATCCCAAGTGGGGCGGAGTGAGTGACAACATGAGACATGACCAAAATGGAAAAGCAGAACCAAGGGAACACCTGGGTTGTCATAAATGGAAGCAGCGAGGGAGAAAGGGGTTTGGGGGGGGGGGGGGGCGGGGGGGAGAAGAAAGGCTGCAATACCTCGGGGTCCATGCGCGCCACAAACATACCACAAAAGAGCAGTGGGTCCCCTGGGGCGATTTGGGGTGATTACAGAAAAGGAAACATTATCAGTAGTGTGGGTTCCAAGAAATTTAAATACCAACTAGCGGGATATGAGATATTAATATATGCAGACAATAGTGCATTGACATTTCTATTAAAGAACAAACTTTTTCAACACATCAGGCTAACACAGTGAGCTCTCTTTCTACAGAAATTGTGCTTTACTATTACTATATAAAGCAGCAAGATAATACAAACCCAATGCACTGTCTCAAATACCTGTAGATTTTCAATTGAACCAAATATAAAAAAAGAGGAACAAATCTGCTACTTATTTTCTGAAGGTAAATACGTACAAAAGGGACAAATAATTTTTGTAGAAACTTAGAACATGAACAAAACAAAGACAGTCACTTATATTTAAACAGAGATGCCTTGCACCAAAGTCATACTGATACTACTGAAAATTCGAAATTGCAAATTTTACGACATTAAGAATATGAATCACCTAGTCAGAAAAATCCAGAGAACCTGTTAGATGTGTCGGAAAGTTTAGGTACAAACTATTGGTGTTCACACTACATTGTATCCCATAGCTCCATGTAATTTGTGGGGTGTACCAGCCATGGACTCTTACAGTCCACTGTCTCTTGAGCTGGGGAGGAATGATGTGTAACTTATGGTATTTGAATACTGGGCCAAACTAGTAAAGTTATACCCTTTAAGGAAGGCAACATCTCACAATGTTATAACGAAATTAACATTTTTAAAATGTGTGTAAACCGAAAAATTTGCTGTAGGATAATGGGACACAATTTCTAGACAAAGAGTTTAAAGAATTTTTGACATGGGAAGGTGTGAACAATATCTTAATTTCTAAATTTTATTCCCAAAGTAATCCAGTAGAGTGAGTCATGCGCAAATTGGTCATGTTTTGTCAGACAATTGCACAGGCAGACATTCAAAATGGACAGATGCGGTGATAGAATTTGAAAAGGTATTAAATGTGATGCTTCATTCAGTTACGAAGGTTTTCTCAATGGAAATAGGAGAGCGAACTGAAGGAGAATCACTGCTGAAGTGGATTTAATGGCTACAGTGGGATGCTGGTGCACATAAATTACTCATCAATGATGTGAATAATTTGCTAGTGAGAGGGGCTGAGAGAAGGAAAACGAGATAGGAGAAAGATACACCTGTACAGTACAAGGTAGGGGATTTAGTTTTAGTTAAGAGTAATAAAAAGAGTGAAAAAAGTGAAAAAATCGTAAATGACTCACTGTTTATATGAGGGGTCATTCTTAATTAACTAAGAGGCCAGTTGTAGTTGTATTAAGTGAACAGGAGGCAGGAAAAGATAAAAGTATGTATAGCATTCAAGACTAAAGATCATGCATTAGTGAATAAGAGATGAGCAATAATAATCCACAGTTTCAAAACTGTCTAGTAAATCAGTACATCGCAAAACCTAAGAAATTTATTAATTATGGGAGAATGTATTTACTATTCAGCCAAGTCATAAGACTATGTGAGATTATAAATATTCACATGTTGTACAGTTTGGAAGTGTAAGAGGAAAGATAGCCATACAGATGAGACGATCTGTAATATCGTTACTGTTTTAGGGCTGTGAAGGAGTATGTTTCGAAAGGAGGCCGTGGGAAAGGTATGGCATTTGGTGTATGCTTATAGGATTAGAGGTGATAATGTAGTTGTTTGTAGGCAACTTTCGATTCTTACTTTCTTTTGGAGAGTCAAGTAATCAAGTTTATTTTGCAGCTCAGTTTTAAAAAGTTGGTGTACCCAAAAAGTAATGATTGGGTATATGCTGAATTGTACAGGGAGAAAGCAACACTTAGGAAAGAGGCTGTATGTGGTGTTGAAAATGTCTATACTTGTGTGAAGAATACTACAGGTGCGGATAGTGGTGTGGAGTGTAGATGTAGACAATAAAGAACACTGGTAACAAGAAATACCAGAGCACCCTTAAGAACTGTGAACAATGAAAATGGATGAAACTACAATCTTTACACAGTCTCTTATCTATGGAGGTCTTCCCCTAAATGGCCAGATGTTATGCTAGACCTACAATGGGTCATCAGAAAAGATAAATTCTTTTGTAACATTTTAGTTAGTAAAACTGTAATTGAAAGAGTTTGTTTTACTCTTTCTTGAACACATGAGAAGTGTTTGCATTTCTTCTATGCAGAGGTAATTTTAATTTGAAAACACTTTATAGTGGAAAGTTTAGTACCTTGTTCTTATTTGTACAACACTGGCCAAACTGACTTCTCTTTCGAGTAAGAGGAATAGTAATAGTAAAACTTTCAAGACCATATGTGGTAACATGTCTTCTGATATAGTATGGAACTACTACAGTACACTGGACAAAAGCGACTACATGTTTGTAACTGTTGCATTAGTGATTTACCTGTTTCATTTGGTCGTGCTAGACAATAATAAAACCACTTATAGTTGTACATGATTTTGTATATGCTGAAGACAGACTTTTGATTGGTCTGAAAAGGAAAAGAATGAGACACAAGCTGAGGAGCAATTTATAGAGTATAATATAATTAATGAACGCTATTTTCACAGTGGAAGTTGTTTAGCAATCAAACACTTGTTTATTTACAAGGAGGTGGCAGGTGTGAGGTATGAGGTATGTTTAGTAGCCAAAGTTTTGGAAATAAATCATTTCATCGACTGACAATGAAATCTTTTACTAATTCTGAATATAAATGAACAAGCTTTATTAGCAGATCTGTTCATTTGTTATCCCAAAAAATTACCAAAAACTTCAAAGGTTTAATTATTATGTAAGAGGATATATCATGGAACAGATCTTGTTTCATGTTATTTGTCTGAGGCACTGCATGTGGGCTCCATGCTGTCCCAGGAGTGTTAAAGCTTATATACTGAAACTTTATTTTCCAGAAGTTTGGAGTTTGTTCAAATGAGTTGTAGCTAGACAACTAACTTCTGATTACATTTTGAAATTAAAGACATGATAAAAGCCTCCCTGTAAATCAGAGTTACTACTCACCAAACAGCAGCAGTACTGAGTCATTGATAGGCACATACAAAAGAGAAAGAAAACTTGCTGGCTTTCAGAATAACTTTACACACACACACACACACACACACACACACACACACGGACACAGCATCCACATAAGCTCACTGAAGGATTTTTTCTGAAATCTATAAGGTTTTTTTTTTGTCTTTTGGGTGTGCCTATTAACAACTCAATGCTGCTGCTGTTGTTGTTGTTGTTGTTGTTGTTTGGTGAGTCTGCCCCTTTACTACTCCTTTTCTTAATTTCTTAATCAGATATGATAATGAAGATTTCGAAATAAAATTTCTCTTATATCCAAGAACTGACTATAAGTGGTAAGGGTATTGTAAGTATGCAACCATACTGCAGTTTAAATTATGTCAGAGTGTTTAAGTGGAAGCACAGTGTTTCTGCGAGTCTCCTTTACATTCAGCCATCAATGGCAGCATAGGCTGTCTGGGATATGTAATGACATTTGGAACTATCACCCGACAAAACTGATGAACCTTCCTGTACAGGAGAGTAGGAGATCATACTCCCTCTGACACTCTTGACAATCTGTCCATCGGATGAAGGTGTAAAGCTCAGCAGCCGCCTTGGTGATATTGAAGAGGAGTAACCTATGTGATGGCACCAGGTTTCACACTCTTCCTTCTCTGTCATCTCTATCACCTTCACCACAATTACAACATTACACTACCATACACAAAACAAGCGTATGTGACAGACATTGACACTACACATCTGCACATCAGAGAAGCAAATAACTGAAATGGTGCCCATCAGAAAAAGCTTGCACCAGACAGTGAGCTACACACAAAGGAATTACACAACAGCACCTCTGAAACCAATGACGCAGAAAAATACTTTGAATAGTTCCAACAACTCAATGACATCAATAGTGGACATTTGTAAGGACACAGTACTCCCAGTGATGAATGATTTGATTTCTCTGATGTGTCAATTCCAGTTTCACGTTGTAAAAATTGACATCTAGACTGCAGTATACCAGCCAAGCATTATGGATCCAGAGCTCTTTGCTAAAACATGAACTTATCAATTTCAGTAAGTACTCTGCTGAATGACCATGAACTTATGGAATGTTATTTCCAGCAAAATCTAACATCTCTTAGCACGTCTGTGTGTGATAACGAAGACTTCTTTCATGGAAACAAGGGCATTCTCTGTTTTGTGCAGTTAATTCTGAGTGGTCATAACTAAAGTGCAGTTATTCACTGAGGTCCAGTGTGGGCTATAATTATTGTATGGGAGCAAAAGTTTGTAGATGTTCTAATGCATTACTGCAGAACCAATTTATGCTGGAAAAAATTAGTTCCAAGATGGAAATCTGGTGCTGTGAAAGCAAGAACGAGGTACAGAAATGTTCCCATATGTATTTGATTAGGAACAGGACATAAGCAGAAAAGATCAAACAAGTGAGAAGAGCATAATGTTGATAATACGACGGTTGTCCAGCAAGTAAGTTCCAGTTGGTTGTGAAATGGAAACCACAGTGAAAACCAGAAACATTTTATTTGCAACAGTTAGGTACACCTTCTACCTACTTCTCTACATAGTCACCACTCCAACTTCAAGTGTTGTTGCAGTGTTGTACCAATTTTCCAATATCCTTGTCATAGAAAGCAGCCACCTGTGCTTTCGGTCAGTTATCTGCACTGGTCTGCAGCTCGTTGTCTGTGGAAAAATTCTGTCTGCATAGCCAGCGGTTCTTGTGAGCAGAGATGACACTCAGGGGAAGACAATTACAGACTGTATTGTGGGTGATCAAACACTTCTCATTGGAAACACTGCAGGAGTGTCTTCATTGCCCCTGCAGTGTGCGGCCGAGAATTGGCGTGAAGAAGGAACTTCTGGACAGTTGTGTTATGTGGGCTGCATGACACAGGCGAAATCTCTAACCAGGCCCTCATACTTGGCGGGAGACTATTCCCTATGCATCTTTACATGCCCACTGTTCACTCAAAACTGAAAAGCACGACGCGACACTATTGACAGGCATACTAGAGACACTGCCCAACACATCTGTGTAAAGCTTTACCGGATTTTCCCAGTGGTTTCCATTTTGCGACCGATTGGGACTTACTTTCTGGACAACCCTCATATCAACAGCTGCTTACACAACTTTTTCAATATGAGCACTGAAGACATTTATGAGATGCTGTACAATCCCAGATTTACACATGTTTGCCAAAATCTAAACCAGTATAAAACAGTTCCACATTAACACATTTACACACCAAGTGTCACTGCCATCTGATAATAACAGCCCACATCAGTCCTCTGTGAGTAGCTGCACTTTAATTATAGCCCCCCGACACCTTCTTGTAACAAACATAATATTTCTGAGGGTTTCCATTTGGAACATGTCATTTCTGACCATTTATGGAATGAATCAGCTGCTTAATGTAAACAAAATATACTTGTTCTAAAGGGGTCAAAACCCATACATAATCATGAGCTGAATTTGGTTGAATGCCATAAATTCTACAATTCTATCAACAAGATTCTGTCAAATGTATTATAAAGTAAGCATTCGTGTTATGTAGCACATGTGAATTACAGATCAAGGATAGTAACAATCTTGGCATCACATTTACTAAAAGAATTTAACATGCAAGTGCTAAAAAAATTTACTACCAAGTATTTTTTTTACTCGATTCCTGTCAGTGATTGATAGATAATTATGCTAGTAATTTTCATTTGCTGTCTATCAAAACACGTATTCTCAAATTATCACTCAATAATGCTTCAGCAGAATTATTCTTTCTACTTACATCTGAAGTTTCACCATGATGCGAGCCACTTTGCTGACAAATTCAGCGCCTTGCCTGGGACTATCTTCTATCTGGAAATTTCATAACATTGTATGAAAAATTATTAATACTTGGGTATAAAAACTGACAGCATTCTTGTCTTACACAAGACTTTCCACAAATTATTGTCTTCCTTTTTTAAGGAATGTATGTAAATCTAGACCAAGCACTAATAGAGTGGCTGTCTGATAGAATTCAACAGTAAATCTTATTGTATGAATTTAATGTCTTAATATTAGCTTTAGAGAAGATTGCTTTTTTTAGTTAAGACTACAAATGTAAAGAATAATTGCACATATTCACATCTACATGTAAGTGAGTACTCCAAAAGGCAAGTGGTGCAGAGTACTTCTGATATCACTATGACTTACACCCCTTCCTGCTCCAATCAATAATGGTGGATGAGAACAATGTTGGTAAGCCCCTGAATGAGCTCAAATTTCTCCAGTTTTCCCATTATGGTCCTTTTGCAAGATGTACATAGGAGGAAGTAATGTGTTGCCCAACTCGTGAAATAAACATTCGGGAAACCTTGTCTCAACCCCCCCCCCCCCTTCCCCCACACCCCACTAATCATGCCTGATATGAGTCCCAGACTGATACCTAATACTCAAGAATAAGATGGTTGAATTACATTTCCTTTGGATTCTTCTAATGAATCTGTCTGCCATCTCCTTTTATTTGGTCATCCTACTTTAAGTTACAAAATATAGTTACTCCCACATATTCCATGTCTGTTACAATCTCCAGCGATTTACTGTCTATAGTGTAGTTGAACAGTAATGAGTCTACCATTCCATTTAAGCACAGTGCGTTACATTTAGCCACGTTCCATGTCAGCTGCCAATCTCTGTGCAAACTGTTGATCCTCTACACATCTTCCTGCATTTCACTGCAGTTTTAACTTTTCTGTTTATGAAAGCTTGAAAGGGCTGATGTTAAACAAAATATAAATTGAATGGAGTGTATATTGGTTGAGTATCCACAATCCTTAGAAGATGGTTGGAATATTTTTATTAGAGAGAAATTTATGCCAGAAAAAACTGTGGGGAAATGTAAAAAGATTCATAGATGCTATCAGAATTTGAGAAATATTATACTTAAGCATCCTACATGAGAAGAAGAAAAAGTGCCGTACTAGGCCTTTTTTCTCTTGAAATTAGAAGAAAAGATATCAATTTTTAGAATACAGTCCTCTGATCAGGAAAATCCACCAAATTTCAGTAAATTGTTACTGGTTAGGCAGTGTCTTACAAAATGCATTCAGATGCTGAACAGTAATGTTCAAGAGTGATAAATGAGACTTCACTACACTAGAGCCAAAATGAGACTTCACTACACGGGAGCCCTGCCATTCTATGTTTCTTGTCATGGTCACCACATTCTGCACCATGGGAAGACTGTCACTGCAGACCTGTTCAGAGAGGACAAATTAACATTGACAATCTACAGGACATGGCTTGAAACTAGTCTTACAATCTCATGAACTATTCAGAACATAATGTAATGAATAGTAATGTACATAACTACAACATACGGGGGAAGAGAAAACTTTCACAGAAATACAAGTAATAAAAAAGCTGCAGACTGCAGTAACATAAAATATGGACATTTTTTACAACAGACTACTATTTGATTTTAAGACATAATTTACACACCTTAAAGAATAAACTGTAGCACTTTTTAAGAGAGAAACACTGTTATTCAACTTACTACAAGGTGTGACTATAAAATAATGGGACTGACCACGTCACAGAGTAAGTACACATGCATCAAAGATGAACAACCAATAGCTGTTAAGCTTTCTCAGTTGAATGCAGCATCTCTGGAGTCTGTTTACAAATTAGTGTGGTCGTGGCCTCCATATGTGTAAGAGATGCTATTTTGCTTTGATAGAAAAATGATTAGTGTAAGAATTGGGTAATGAATGGATATGCTTTTACTGAAAGAAGTTTATGACAAAGACTATTTATCATATATGCGAGTTTATGAATGATTCAAGCATTTCCAAGAGCACTGAGAAGACACTGAAGATGACACACATGGGACATCCTTCAAAACATATTGAAAAAGTAGGTAATCTGATTCAATCTAATAATCGGCTGAGTATTTCATCGGTTGCTGAAACTGTAGGAATTGACAAAGAAAGCATAAGACAAATTTTACACAACCAGTTTAACACCAGTAAAGTGTGAGCAAAATTGGTGCCAAAAATTTTCACAATCAAACAAAAAGAAGCTCATGAAAATTTATGTATTGACACTTTGAATACCACTGAAAATGATACTAATGTCTTGGAAAGAGTAATAACATGTGATGAATTATGGTTTTTCACTTATGCATCAGAAACTAAATGCCAATTAATGTAATGGAAGGGTACAACTTCACCAAGAGCGAAAAAAGCTCAAACCAGCACACCCGAACTGTGAAAGGACAAGTCATTGGTTCTGCATTACAACAATTCATCGAATCATACCGCATTTCTGTTAAGAGATTTCTAGCAAAGTACAGCATCCCATAGTTACACCAAACACTTTATTCATCTGACCTGGCACCATGTGGCTTATCTATACCCGAAAGTCAAGTCTGCATTCAAATGAACAAGACTTCAGTACACTGAAGCTGTGAAAGAAAGAGCAGCATGCGTACAGCTCACAGAGGAAGACTTCCTCCATAGTTTCCAATGGAAAATTCACATGGAGTATTGTAAGGACAGAGGAGGGAAGTATATTGGGAGAGACAATAAATAAATAAATAAATAAATAGGTTTCTTAAACAAAAAGTTTTACAGCAATAGTTCCACTGACATCTTGGGTTGTTGGGTGTTCTGTCGGTTATCAGCATCATATTTGCAGGTTATTTCGGTAACATAACTCTTAACCTTCATCAGGTGCGACCTGGTCCACGTCCACTTCAGCAGCAGTCTCAGATCACACTTGATACAGATAACAAACTGCATTACTGAAATATTGTGTAAGTACGATGTTGGTTGGTTGGTTTAGGGTGTAAAGGAACCAAACTACAGGGTTATCAGTACCTTTTTCCTGATGCAAGTATGGGTCAAGGTACAAAAACACCCAACACCACACCTAAAAAGAAAACAAATGGAATGAATAAAAAATGGGGAAAACATACGCCACAAGAAAAAGTAGAAGAGGGTATTAAAACCATAGAGCATATGGTCTGGGCTGGCTGATCACAATATAAGAGAGGAAGAGCCAGCCACTCGTAACACATTAAAATGTCTACCCCAAAAAGACAAGGTGAGACGAATGCATATATGGAAAAGACAACCATCAAGACAAACAAATGCAAAGAAAGTGCAACAGAGTTAAAATGGAGGGAGGGTGGTGACCTCAGAGAGAAGGCTAAATGCTCACTCTTAGATGGTACAATAAAAACCCCCCTCACGAATAAAACATAAACTAAATCTGCCATTGAGGCATTGTCGCCCAACACCGAAGGTAGGGTACTGGGAAGGTTAAAAGTCCGCTGCAGAGCGACAAAGTGGGCAGTCCAGCAAGATGTGGACAACATTCATATGTGAGCCACAGTGACACTATGGTGGGTCCTCCCAACGGAGGAGGTAGCCATGTGTTAGCTACGTATGCCCAATGCGGAACCGGCAGAGAACCACATAGTCCCTGTGAGAGGCCCGCATGGAGATCTTTCACACATTCGTAGCCTCCTTAAGGACAAGCTGTTTGTTGTGTGTGCTGAGATTATGCCATTCTGTCTCCCATAGCTGAAAAACCTAGCAGTGTAATAATAATCGCAGGTCAGTTAAAGGGATGACGATCTCCTGAAGCAGTTTCCATGCAGCCTGTTTGGCCAACCTGTCAGCAAGTTCATTTTCTGGGATTCCGACGTGGACTGGGGTCCATATAAACACCACGGAATGACTGGACCATTCCAGGGCATAGATGGACTCATGGATGGTCATTAATAAAGGATGGTCGATAACTTGTAGGCTGCTCAAGGAGTCAGTACACAGAAGAAACAACTCACCAGGGAATGAGCAGATGTGCTCAAGAGCACGAAAAATGGCCACCAGCTCTGCAGTGAAAACACTGCAGCCATCTGGCAAGGAGTGCTGTTCAATATGTCGTCCATGAACATACGCGAAACCAAAGTGACCATCAGCCATCAAGCCATCAGTGTAAACCACTTCATAGTCCCGGTACATGTCAAGAATCAAGAGGAAGTGACAGCAGGGAGCTGCAGGGTTAACTGAGTCCTTAGGACCATGTGAAAGCTCCAGGCAAAGTTTCGGCCTGGGTGTACACCATGGAGGTGTACGTGAATGGATCTTGGGTAGAGGTAGTAAAGGCAAGGACTCCACTTCAGACAGAAGAGATCGGACACAAACAGCAATCTTAAGCCCTGACCTGGGCCTCCGATGTGGGAGATGAACCGCTGTGGGTGGGAAAAGGACATGGTAATTCGGATGCTCAGGAGAACTATGAATGTGTGCAACATAAATGGAGGGACTCCGGCCTACTCCAGGATGCTGGTCACCGGACTCGTCCTAAAAGCTCCTGTTGCCAGTCGAACCTCACAGTGGTACACTGGGTCGAGTAAACGCAACACTGAGGATGCCGCCGAACACTAAACCACACTCCCATAGTCCAGGCCGGATTGAACAAGGGCTCCATAAAGCTGCAGCAGTATAGAGCAATCTGCACCCCAGTTGGTGTTGCTCAGGCAGCGGAGGGCATCGAGGTGCTGCCAGCACTTCCACTTCAGCTGACGAAGATGAGGAAACCACATCAATTGGGCAGCAAAAACCAGTCCTAAGAATCAATATGTCACTGCTACAGTGAGTGGATCGTCATTAAGGTAAAGTTCTGGTTCCAGATGAGCGGTACGATGCTGACAGAAGTGCATTACACATGACTTCGCGGATGAGAACTGGAAGCCGTGGGCTAGAGGCCTTGACTGCACTTTGTGGATGGCTCCCTATAGGCACCGCTCGGTAACACCAGTACTGGAGGAGCAGTATGAAATGCAGAAGTTGTCTGCATACAGAGAAGATGACCCCGATGGCCCGACAGCTGCTGCTAGACCGTTAATGGCCACTAAAAATAGATATTCACTCAATACAGAGCCCTGCGGGACCCCATTCTCCTGGATATGGGGGGAATTATGGGAGGTACCAACTTAGGCACGGAAAGTAGAAGTGACAGGAAATTTTCGATAAAAATTGGGAACAGGTGTCGGAGATCCCACTCGTATAATGTGGCAAGGCTATGTCGCCAGGTCGTGTCATACGCTTTTCGTAAATCAAAACAGACAACAACCATGTGTTGGCATCTGAAAAAGGCTGTTCGGATGGCAGACTCGAGGGACACAAGATTATCAGCGGCAGAGAGACTCTTGCTGAAGCCACGCTGACATGGAGCCAGTAGGCCACATGACTCCAGGACCCAACCTAACCACCGGCACACTATATGTTCCAGCAGCTTACAAAGAACGTTGGTGAGGCTGATGGGCCTTTAGCTATCCACATCAAGAGGGTTTTTACCAGGTTTTGAGTACCAGAATGATGGTGCTCTCCCACCACTGTCATGGAAAGATGCCATTGCACCACATCCGGTTGAAGATGACGAGGAGATGCCGTTTGTAGTCGGATGAGAGATTTTTGATCATCTGACTGTGGTTCCAATCTGGCTCAGGAGCTGTCGGGGCAATGTGCATGAATACTGAGGAGCTCCCACTCTGTAAATGGAGCATTATAGGGTTCACTGTGACATTCAGTGAACTAGAGGGCTTTCCTTTCCATCCGCCGCTTGAGGGTGCAAAATGTAGGGGGATAATGCTCTGACAGGGAGGCTCGAGCATAGTGCTCAGCAATTGCATTTGCATCAATAGATAACACGCCATCAATTTTAATGCCAGTAACACTTAACACTTGTTAGGGTCTGGTAGCCACAAACACGTCTGATCTTCGTCCAGACTTGGGAAGGTGGCGAATGGCACCCAATGGTCGAGACGTACCCCTCCCAACATACCTATCTCCATTTTTTTTTTTTTTTTTTACTAGCTGGCAAATGAGGGCACTGAGCTGTTTAAAAGCTATTAGGTGCTCTAGGGAAGGGTGGCACTTACGTCGCTGTAGAGCTCGCAGACACTCTTTAATGACCTCAGCGATTTCCGGTGACCACCAAGGTATTGACTTTGGCCAGGGGCACCTGAAAGAACAAGGGATTGTGTTTTCTGCCACAGAAACAATCGTTCTTGTGACCTGCTCAACTACCATAGCGATGGTACTATGTGGGGGAGATTCAACGGTGAAAGCAGAGGTGAAAACTTCCTAGTGTGCCTTGTTTAAAGCCCATCTCGGTAGACGTCCAGGGGAATGGCACTGGGGGAGTGACAAGAAGATGGGAAAGTGGTCACTACCATCGTGGGCACTCCACTGGAAACATTGGAAAAGTTCTGCGCTGCAGAGCGATAAATCAATGGCCAATTAAGTGCCATGAGCCACACTGAATGTGTAGGGGCCCCAGTATTTAAGAGGCACAGGTCAAGTTGAGACAGGAAAGCTGTGACATCTCTACCTCTGCCAATAAGCACAGTGCCACCCCACAAGGGGTTCATCATCATCATCATCATCATCATCATCATCATCATCATCACCATCATCTAGGACAGTTTACAGCCTCTGACCAGGTCTGTATGGAACATAGGTCTCTCCATCATCTTCTGTCTTGCCACCATCTCTCTTTCTTCACTTTGGTCCTGTCTTCTCCTTTCTTCTGGATCCATTCCTCTACTCCTTTCAGCCATCTGTCTCTCAGTATTCCTCTTGGTCTCTTTCCTTCCAGTTTCACCTCATGTATCCTCCTGGGTATCCTCTTCTCCTCCATTCTTTTAACGTTTCTAAACAATCTGAGCCTTGATTTCTCTATCTCCCCCTATAATGGTTCCACCTTCATTAACTCTCTGATCCTTTCATTTCTTAACGTGTCAATCTTTGTCGCCCAAATATTGTTTCTCAAGAATTTCATCTCACTAGATTGTACTTTGCTTTTCTCTCTTCCTTTTGTAACCCAGCTTTCTGATGCATCTACATCTACATCTACATCTACATCCATACTCCGCAAGCCACCTGACGGTGTGTGGCGGAGGGTACCTTGAGTACCTCTATCGGTTCCCCCTTCTATTCCAGTCTCGTATTGTTCGTGGAAAGAAGGATTGTCGGTATGCCTCTGTGTGGGCTCTAATCTCTCCGATTTTATCCTCATGGTCTCTTCGCGAGATATACGTAGGAGGGAGCAATATACTGCTTGAATCTTCAGTGAAGGTATGTTCTCGAAACTTTGACAAAAGCCCGTACCGAGCTACTGAGCGTCTCTCCTGCAGAGTCTTCCACTGGAGTTCATCTATCATCTCCGTAACGCTTTCGCGATTACTAAATGATCCTGTAACGAAGCGCGCTGCTCTCCGTTGGATCTTCTCTATATCTTCTATCAACCCTATCTGGTACGGATCCCACACTGCTGAGCAGTATTCAAGCAGTGGGCGAACAAGCTTACTGTAACCTACTTCCTTTATTTTCGGATTGCATTTCCTTAGGATTCTTCCAATGAATCTCAGTCTGGCATCTGCCCTACCGACGATCAACATTATATGATCATTCCATTTTAAATCACTCCTAATGCGTACTCTCAGATAATTTATGGTATTAAGTGCTTCCAGTTGCTGACCTGCTATTTTGTAGCTAAATGATAAAGGATCTATCTTTCTGTGTATTCGCAGCACATTACGCTTGTCTACATTGAGATTCAATTGCCATTCCCTGCACCATGCGTCAATTCGCTGCAGATTCTCCTGCATTTCAGTACAATTTTCCATTGTTACAACCTCTCGATACACCACAGCATCATCTGCAAAAAGCCTCAGTGAACTTCCGATGTCATCCACCAGGCCATTTATGTATATTGTGAATAGCAACGGTCCTATGACACTCCCCTGCGGCACACCTGAAATCACTCTTACTTCGGAAGACTTCTCTCCATTGAGAATGACATGCTGCGTCCTGTTATCTAGGAACTCCTCAATCCAATCACACAATTGGTCTGATAGTCCATAAGCTCTTACTTTGTTCATTAAATGACTATGGGAAACTGTATCGAACGCCTTGCGGAAGTCAAGAAACACGGCATCTACCTGTGAACCCGTGTCTATGGCCCTCTGAGTCTCGTGGATGATTAGCGCGAGCTGGGTTTCACATGACCGTCTTTTTCGAAACCCATGCTGATTCCTACAGAGTAGATTTCTAGTCTCCAGAAAAGTCATTATACTCGAACACAATACGTGTTCCAAAATTCTACAACTGATCGACGTTAGAGATATAGGTCTATAGTTCTGCACATCTGTTCGACGTCCCTTCTTGAAAACGGGGATGACCTGTGCCCTTTTCCAATCCTTTGGAACGCTACGCTCTTATAGAGACCTACAGTACACCGCTGCAAGAAGGGGGGCAAGTTCCTTCGCGTACTCTGTGTAAAATTGAACTGGTATCCCATCAGGTCCAGAGGCCTTTCCTCTTTTGAGCGATTTTAATTGTTTCTCTATCCCTCTGTCGTCTATTTCGATATCTACCATTTTGTCATCTGTGCAACAATCTAGAGAAGGAACTACAGTGCAATCTTACTCTGTGAAACAACTTTGGAAAAAGACATTTAGTATTTCGGCCTTTAGTTTGTCATCCTCTGTTTCAGTACCATTTTGGTCACAGAGTGTCTGGACATTTTGTTTTGATCCACCTACCACTTTGACATAAGACCAAAATTTCTTAGGATTTTCTGCCAAGTCAGTACATAGAACTTTAATTTCGAATTAATTGAACGCCTCTCGCATAGCCCACCTCACACTACATTTCGCTTCGCGTAATTTTTGTTTGTCTGCAAGGCTTTGGCTATGTTTATGTTTGGTGTGAAGTTCCCTTTGCTTCCGCAGCAGTTTTCTAACTCTGTTGTTGTACCACGGTGGCTCTTTTCCATCTCTTACAATCTTGCTTGGCACATACTCATCTTACGCATTATGTACGACGGTTTTTAACTTTGTCCACTGATCCTCAACACTATCTGTACTTGAGACAAAACTTTTGTGTTGAGCCAACAGGTACTCTGAAATCTGCTTTTTGTGACTTTTTCTAAACAGAAAAATCTTCCTACCCTTTTTAATATTCCTATTTACGGCTGAAATCATCGATGCCGTAATCGCTTTATGATCGCTGATTCCCTGTTCTGCGTTAACTTTTTCAAATAGTTTGGGTCTGTTTGTCACCAGAAGGTCTAATATGTTATCGCCACGAGTCGGTTCTCTGTTTAACTGCTCAAGGTAATTTTCAGATAAAGCACTTTAAAAAATTTCACTGGATTCTTTGTCCCTGCCACCCGTTATGAATGTCTGAGTCTCCCAGTCTATATCCGGCAAATTAAAATCTCCACCCGGAACTATAACATGGTGGGGAAATCTACTCGAAATATTTTCCAAATTATCCTTCAGGTGCTCAGCCACACCAGCTGCTGAGCCAGGGGGCCTATAGAGACATCCAATTACCATGTCTGAGCCTGCTTTAACCGTGACCTTCATCCAAATCATTTCACATTTCGGATCTCCGTCAATTTCCTTGGATACTATTGCACTTCTTATCGCTATAAACACGCCTCCTCCTTCACTGTCCAGCCTGTCTCTGCGGTATACATTCCAATCTGAGTTTAGGATTTCATTACTGTTTACGTCTGGTTTCAGCCAACTTTCTGTCCCTAGTACTATATGGGCGTTGTGACCGTTTAATAATGAGAGCAGTTCTGGGACCTTTCTGTAGACGCTCCTGCAGTTTACTATTAGCACATTAATATTGTTATTCCCTGTTGCATTTTGCCTACTCCTACCTTGCCGCGTCTCAGGAGGCATCTTGTCGGGCCTAGGGAGGGGATTCTCTAACCTAAAAAACCCCCATGTGCACTCCACACATACTCCACTACCATTGTAGCCACTTCCGGCGTGTAGTGCACGCCTGACCTATTCAGGGGGACCCTACATTTCTCCACCCGATAGCGGAGGTCGAGAAATTTGCACCCCAGATCTCCGCATAATCGTCTGAGCCTCTGGTTTAAGCCTTCCACACGGCTCCAAACCAGAGGACCATGATCGGTTCTGGGAACGATACTACAAATAGTTAGCTCTGATTTCACCCCGCGAGCGAGGCTTTCCGCCTTCACCAATTCCGCCAACCGCCTGTACGAACTGAGGATGACCTCTGAACCCAGACGGCAGGAGTCATTGGTGCCGACATGAGCAACAATTTGCAGTCGGGTGCACCCAGTGCTCTATCGCCGCCGGTAGGGCCTCCTCCACATCTCGGATGAGACCCCCCGGCAAGCAGATAGAGTGAACACTGGCCTTCTTCCCCGACCTTCCCGCTATTTCCCTAATGGGCTCCATCACCCGCCTAACGTTGGAGCTCCCAATAACTAATAAACCCCTCCCCCCGTGTGCCTGCTCGGACCTTGCTGAAGGAGCAGCCACATGTCCATTCGCAGGCAGAGCGGGCGATGCCACACGGCCAGCCTCCACATTGACCCTCCGCCTCGTGCGCCACGAACGCCGCTGAACCCGCCACTCCCCTTGGGGAGAGGGTGGCCCAACCGCGCCCGGTACCCGCGAAGATGTCTCGACAGCAGGGACGGTGGGTGAAGCATGTAACACCTGGGGTGTACCTTGCGACGCACCAGACTCCCCACTGCCGCTACACTACGAGGCAGCAGCCTGAAGACAACTGACCGCGGCCATCAACACGCTCAGCTGTTCGCGAACAGTGGCCAGCTCCTCCTGCGTCCGTACACAGCAGTCACACATCCTATCCATCCTAAGGAATCAATTTACTGAAGAGAGTTAATCAACCTTTAACTAGACTGCTAATTCACTAAAGGCGGCTGTTTATTCACTAAACTGTGGTTGCTAGCCACTTCTTGTAGAAAACAATGAAAATAGCACTACCTGTCTCTGGACTGTATTGAAAACAAACACTAGCACTACTGGCACTATGGTTGACTAAAGGGACTCTCTCTGACTGTATTCAAAACAAACACGAAATCTATGGAACCATTAATAGCACTCGACAATTAAAGCTTCCTAAAAGCAAATACACACGGAAGAAGAAGTGACAAGTAAGAAAAATACAGTTAATACTTAAATTAAGGTAGCTCGCTGCACAGCAGACGTGAAGCAGACGGCAGTTACGATGACACTGTCATGCATGTGTCAGGATTGGGACACAGTATGACCGGTATATAACCTTTTTGCTGATTTGCGGTACATCCTTGCTCCATATCAGGCTTCTGACACTCTTCCGAAATGCTTCTGCTTTTCTCCCCTGCTCGTTTATTTCTATATTGTTTTTTCAGTCTTCCTGTATCAGGCTTCCTAGATACTAGAAACTCTCCACTCTCCTTAATCGTTCCCCACCAATTGTTATTCCAGTTGTTCCTCTCTCCTTCTTTCTTGTTGTGATAATCATCTCACTCCTACTTATACTAAATTCCATCCCATATTCTTGTACTGTACATTCCCATACATCCAACTGCTCTTGTACTTCCTCCTCCTCATTCCCCTAAATCATCAGATCATCTGCAAACACCATAGCTTTCATCTTCCTTTCACCAATTACTTGTGCTACTGTACTCATTATATCATCCATCACTACAATGAAGACTAATGGTGAAAGTGCACTTCACTGCCTCAAGCCATTCTTCTTTTCAATCCAAGCTGATCTCTCTCCTCTGACTTTTACACAGCTCACACTTCCATGGCACATTTCCCTTATCCTCCAAATAATCTGTTTTGCTACTACTCTGTCCTCCAAGACTTTCCACACTTTGCTTCTACATACACTATCATATGCTTTTTCAATGCCCAGGAAGGTCATTAGTAGATCTATTCCATATTCATAGTGCTGTTCCTGCAGTTGTCTTACAGCAAAAACTAGATCCACTGTGGACCTTCCTGTTCTGAAGCCATGTTGCTCTTCTCTCATTCTTCCTTTTAATTTTGCCTGAATTTGTGCTTCCAAAATTTTCTCAAAAATCTTTGCACAATGACTCATCAATGCTATCCCCTGGTAGTTCTCGCACTCTTTTCTATTTCCCTTCTTAAAGATCGGGACAATTATTCCCTTCTTCCAGTCTTCTGGGATCACCTTCTGTCTCCAAACAATTTTCATTACTCGATATAGCCACTGTATCCTCACCTCTCCTGCTGCTCTCACCATCTCTACGCTTAGCTCATCCAGACCTGGTGACTTCCCTCCCTTCATCTTGCCCAATGCCTCTTCCACTTCTCCCTATGCAAGGCCTTTTTCTATTTGCTGTTCCTCCTCTTTTTTCTTCTCCGTTTGTTCCTCCTCATCCAGTTCTCCATTCAGGTTCAGGTTGACTTTTGTTCACCATTCGAGCATAATCTGTCGTACCATTCTTCCTCTTACTTTTAATCATCCCATATAAAACCTTTTTTGAACCTTCACTATACTCCTCCATCATTATGGTCCACTGTTCAATCCACTTTCTTCTTTGCTCCACCACCACTCTTTTCGCTTCTTTCTTTCTTGCCTGATACTTTGCTCTTGTCTCTACTGTTCTCTTCTGGAACCATACCCTAAAGGCTCTATTCTTCTTCTGTACTATATCCTTTATTTTATCATTCCACCAGGGTGATTCTTTCCATCTCTTTTTGTTGCTTGTCCTCCCACAAATTGCTTCCACCACACTTACTAATATTCCCTTCATTCTACCCCATTCCTCTTCTACTGTTTTTGGTTCATCCTTTGGGATGCTTCCCTTTACTACTTGTAGGTACTGTAGCCTGCTTTCTTCCTCCTTCAACTTCCATACCCTTACACTTCTTTCCTGGTTTTCTGTCCCTTTTTTATACTTAGTCCCTCTCAGGTACATTACCAGCAAACGGTGGTCACTATCCACAGGGGGGTTATGGGGGTTAGGGGCGTTAAAATCTCCCAAAAGTAGGAAAGGTTTAGGGCATTGATGAATAAGTGCAGCCAATGCGTTCAGAGGTACTGCACCATCTGGAGGAAGATATACGTTGCACACAGTTATTTCCTACATCATCCTTATCCTGACATTCACAGCTTCAAGAGGGGTTTGAAGGGGCACGGGTTCACTGCAACTGAGTTCAGGACATAGACACAAACTCCACCTGAAACTCTAGTATAGTCGCTATGGTTCTTGTAATATCCCTGATACTCGCAAAGGTCAGGGATCCGCATCGCCAGGAACCAGGTTTCCTGGAGGGCACTGCAGAAAGCAGGTGTAAAGCTTAACAGTTGCCATAGCTCAGTCAGGTGGTGGAAAAAAAAAATGCAGCAATTCCACTGGGGAAGGCGTTATTGTGAGGCTGGGAAGGCATGAAGCATGCAAGGAGGCAGGTTACACCTCAGAGTCACCTGCTACCACTGACTGAATATTTGTATCCATTCCTATTCTGGATGAGGCATCAGTGAGATCCAGGCCCTCAGGAGACACTAAGATCTCCCCCTCATCCACAGGTGCAGAATTGGTAGGGAGTGGTGGCGTTGGGGCCACCGGAGGGTTCTTTTACTTAGCACACATCTTTGTTTGCTTGCCCTCTCGCTTCTCTTTAGGAGCTTGCTGGGAGGACTTCTCTGAAGTAGCTTCAGGTATGGAGGAAGAGTGTGAAGCTCTTCATCCAGCAGCTTTTGGCTCCTTTAGCCACTGGCGACTGTCCACTGTGGCATTAGTGGAGACCTTGGGAGAGAGACTCCCAAGACACTCCTTCTCCACGAGAGGAGCCGGAGGAGACTGTTGTTTCTCTGGTTGGGGGGAGGGGACCGATGTCCCCTGCGTTTGGGGGAGGGGCGGTCTTGCTCCTGAAGTAGGTACTTTGAGAGCAAAGGAAGGATATTTTCCCCCTACCACCAAGGGGGCGGATGTATTCTGGAGGCCGACAGGACCCACTCTTCGTGGCAAAGAATGTGGTACAACTGGTACTTATGATGGCGATGGTAATGTAGCTGCAGCATATGTGGACATCAACTGAACAGGATATAATCATTCAAATTTACGTTTAGCCTCATAGTAAGTCAACTGGTCCAGGGTCTTGTACTCCATGATTTCCATTCCTTTTGGAGTACTGTGCAGTCTGGCAAGCAGGGGTAGTGCTGCTCTCTGCAGTTGATACAAGTGGGAGAAGGCACACAGGGAGTATCTGGATGCAGTGGACGTCCGCAGTCTCGACATGTGGCATTAGAAGTGCAGCGGGAAGAAATGTGCCCGAATTTCCAGCACATAAAGCACCACATAGGGGGAGGCATGTATGGTTTAATGTCACAGCAGTAAATCATCACCATAACCTTTTCAGGCAATGAATCACCCTCTAAGGCCAAGATGAAGGCACCGGTCGCAAACCTGTTGTCTTTGGGTCCCCCATAAACGCACCAGATGAAATGAATGCCGCACCATTCCAGATTGGTGCAGAGCTCGCCATCAGACTGCAAGAGGAGGTCACAATCGAAAATAATCCCCTGGACCATGTTGAGGCTTTAATGAGGAGTGACGGAAACAGGAATATCACCCAGCCGGTCACAAGTGAGTAACTCCCGAGATTGGGCTGGGAATGCTGTCTGAATCAAGACTGCACCGCTTCTCATCTTGGGCAACATGTCACTTCCCCAAACATATCCTCAAGATGTTCAACAAAAAATTGAGTCTTCATAGGTAGAAAGGAGTCCCCGTCCATTCTGCTACAGACTAAATACCGAGGTGAATTGGCTCTCTTCTATTTGTATCCCTACGTTATTCCCATAGTGTAGCACGGGAAGGAAACGATTTAGAGTCATCTCTGTCAGCACTGTACTCAATCTTGCCCTTCTTAGAGACTGCTGGCACCGTACAGTCACCAGCAAGAAATGACTTAGTCCACTTCATTGCAGGTCATCTGCCCTGACACTCCGATCAGGGGCTCTCCCCATGGGGGCGCCACCCAGCCACAGCAAAGGCCACCTGGCATGATGGCCATTGCAGGGAGTCCTGATGCCCCGGGAAGACAGGCATCTACTCCTTGGCATATGTGGGGAGTTTACAACTCAGGCATCAGCAATGCAATCCCTGTGTTGTCAAGGGGCTACCACCACATGGGTTCATGACAGCCCCACCACAACGGACTGGCTACCGTGCTGGATATTGGGCGCAGAGAAATCCAATACTGTCATGGGGTGAAAGAGGACAGGAGACAAGGGAAGAATATGACATACCCCAGAAAGTGTCCTCGGCCCAAATAGTTGAATTGCAAGTGGAGATACAAAGCCATGACAAGAGGTTTACGAGATCAAATCTAAGGGCACTATGGATAACTCATGCACCAAGTAAGGTGTCCTCCCACATTTGGTCCACATTTCTGTAGAATTTGGAAAGTGGCAGGTCAAACCATAAAATGGGACCTGAACTTATAGGGCCAAAAAGTGTGAGACTCCTTTTAGTCACCTCTTATGACAGGCAGGGATACCTTGGGTCTATTCTAACCCCTGGACCTGTAGGGGGATATGACGCTGATATTCGGCAGAACACCCGATAACCCAAAATGTCATTAGATTGTCGGTAAAGTCTGAAGAGTTGCAATAGTGTTGTTATTTTATAGCCACTTGTCGTATTTCAAATTGTAGTGTCTCCTTGTTAGTTTATACAGCCATAACCTCATTTTTGTAACAGAAAACTGATAATTTCTGATCTTCACTATTTATATCAATATATACATATATCTTTCAGTGGTAAGATAAGTACAATTAGTACAACCTTGTATCTCAATATATATGTGAACTAAAACTAAGGCAATTTTTGAAAATTGACGTATATGGACAGCAAATAAATAAAAAAAATCACTCATTTAATAAATTCTTTCCACATCATAACTATGTAGCTGCATACCAAGCAAATGCATACAGTCCTAATTATGCCATATTTTGTCATACAATTAGTGGAGCCATCACCAAATTCTTCAAAACACAATATTTGCAACTTCTGATTCTTCCTTGGCATGACTTGACCTCTATAATGGAAAGTGTTTAATGACAGAAATTATTTTTCTCCTTCAATGTAGGATCAGCAGAAAACAATTCTGAAGCCCATTTAGGAAGATAAGTCAGTCACATAAACAAATGTTGTGGCATCTGGGACAATAAAGTACAGAAACGTTGAATTGATATACTATTTTGATGCAATACAAATTGGATGATATTGATCACTTAATTCAATATTTTATTATAATGTAATGTGACCTGTCACTGTTGGACTTTACCCATTAATAACACAGCATGAGGCCTGAGAATGATAAAATCTAATCTCAAAATCATTAACAAAACAATAATGAATATAAGATTTTAACCACAAGCTGGAAATCTACATTTCACAATCATAATTGATTTATCAGTAACTGCAAGTTTATAAAGAAACTGGTGGTGTCCTTTGAACAGAACACGTAAAGTTCTTAATAGAAGTTACCAAATTAATGAAAACAGAGGACTCTTCTAAGCAGTGAGAGGCAGCCAAGAAATGAATTTTCAGTGCAAGTAAGAAAACAATTATTGCACAAAAATATTCCATACCATCACAACATCTGCTGCTTGCTGATACAAACGCAGTGCCTGATCTGGCTGAGTTGCTTCTAACATCTTTGCAGCCTTATCAAGGGCAGCAGCCCCAGAATCTGGTGACCCGTGCTGCTGGTAAAGACTGCAGGCACGTTGTGCCAGCTGTGACACTTCTCGCAAATCTCCCAGTTCTTTGCAGATGAGGATTGCTTGTTCCATGCATCTATTTATAAAATAAAATTATTCAATAATACATTCCATCTGTGCTTATGTTACATCAATTTTCATAATTTTTGAGATCATATTCATTCGTTTTGTAACCAACTCATACAGCAATAGAAATTTTCTATGCATAGTACAAATACAAATCTGAAATCAATATGCAAATCCAAAATTTTTTTATGAAATGAAACAAACTAGAAAGTTTGCAAAATATAAGTGAGCATGAAATAGTTAGCAGCTACAATGACATACCAAACATGTGATTTTAATATTGACTACAGTCTAGAACAAGATATATGACAAAATGCATATGAAACTGATTCTGTCTCAATAAAATTCACAGCATGTAATGCACTTTTCTAATTGTGGAGATTACTGATAAACAAAACAGGGTGCTGACAACTCTGAGCATCCTGCACAAATCTCGAAGCACTTGTGGGATGCATTGTGCTAAGTTGGCTAGTGCTTAATATTTGGGTGTCACCCTCAAGTGTTTGTAATAGATGCTTCTTAACTGTTTTTTCATTACCATCCCACAACTACTTCACAAACTATCTGCATGAATAATGCAAAAACACGCCATTTGTACACACATTCAGTGTGAACAGCAGTCAAATCTTTGAATTCCAACATTCCTATGTGAATCTTTGTGTGTATCTGTAGGTGATAGTCATCATTAATCATTACTGGTGGTTTATTAGCAATTCTGCACTATATATACGAGGGTCACTCCAAAAGCAATGCACACTATTTTTTATTTTTTTTTAAATCCATCTTTTTTCTACATGTTTGAAAGTTTCACAGTGTGTAGATACATCCTTTAGAAACAATATTTTCATTTCTCCACATAATTTCCATCCCTCTCAACTGCCTTATGCCATCTTGGAACCAGTGCCTGTATACCCACACGGTAAAATTCTGGACCAACCTGTTGGAGCCACTGTTTGGCAGTATGCACAATGGAGTCATCATCTTCAAACCTTGTTCCACGAAGAGTGTCTTTCAGATTCCCAAAGAGATGATAGTCACATGGAGCCAGGTCAGGACTTTAAGGTGGGCGTTTCAGTGTTGTCCACCTGAGTTTTGTGATCGCTTCCATGGTTTTTTGACTGACATCTGGTCGTGCATTGTTATGCAACAGCAAAACATCCTGCTTTAGCTGATGTGGTCAAACAAGACTCAGTCGAGCTTGAAGTTTCTTCAGTGTCGTCACATATGCTTCAGAATTTATGGTGGTTCCACTTGGCATGATGTCCATAAGCAAGAGTCCTTCGGAATCAAAAAACACCGTACCCATAACTTTTCCAGTAGAAGGTGTGGTTCTGAATTTTTTTTTCTTGGGTGAATTTGCATGATGCCAGTCCATTGATTGCCTCTTCGTCTCTGGTGAATAATGATGGAGCCACGTTTCATCACCTGACACAATTCTTCCAAGAAATTCATCTCCACCATTCTCGTACTGTTCCAAAAGTTCGCTGCATACCGTTTTTCTTGTTTCTTTGAGAGCTACTGTCAACATCCTGGGAACCCACCTGGCACAAACCTTTTTTAACGCCAACATTTTCAGTATTCTGCAAACACTTCCTTCCCCTATGCTAATGTAGCGTGACAATTCGTTCACTCTGATGCGTCTGTCAGCAGTCACCAATTCGTTAATTCTCTGCACATTGTCTGGAGTGTGTGCAGTACGAGGCCTGCCGCTGCGAGGACAATCCTCAATATTGCCGTGCCAGCTTTCATCACGTAACCTGCTTGCCCACCGACTAACTGTACTGTGATCAACAGCAGCATCTCCATACACTTTTTTCAACCTCCTGCGGATTTTCCCACTGTCTTTTTTTCACAGCACAGGAATTCTACGACAGCACATCAGAACGTCAAGTGTAGCAGCCATCTTGAAGACATGCTGTGACGGCGCCACTCACGGGAACAAGTTGAAGTAAGTTTCAAAACAAGCAGGAAGGATGTATCTACACACTGTAAAACTTTCACAAATGCACAATGAAAACTGTATTTTTATAAAAATAGTGTGCATTTCTTTTGGAGTGACCCTCGTATATAGTGGGAAAGATAGAAATTTGAGCTTATTTGCCAAGTAAAAATTCAAGCAAGGAAATGAAGTTTGACTTGTGGAAATATATTGTCATCTTCAGTCTGAAGACCGCTTTGATTCAGTTCTCTGAGCTACTCTATCCTATGCAAGCCTCTACATCTCCAAATGACTAATGCAAGCTACATCTATTTGAATCTGCTTACTGTATTCACCTCTTGGTTTCCCTCTACAATATTTATCACTCACACTTCAACATTATAGCTTCCCTTTCATGTCCTTCGACCCATGTAACTGCCACCTGGTTTCTGCACAAGTTACACAACTTGTTGTCCTTCGATCCATGTAACTGCCACCTGGTTTCTGCACAAGTTACACAACTTGTACAGAAACCAAATGGCAGTTATACGAGTTGAAGGAGATGAAAGGGAAGCTATAATGTTGAAAAGTGCGAGACAGGGTTGTAGCCTACACCCTGTCACTCCCTGTATTTTATCTATGCTACCTTCAGAATGCTGAAGAGAGTACACCAGTCAACATTGTCAAAAGCTTTCTCTAAGTCTACAAATGTTATAAAAATACATGTGCCTTTCTTTAGCCCGTCCTCTAAAACAAGTTGTAGTGTCAGTGTTACCTCATATGTTCCTACATTTCCCCGGAATCCAGAATGATCTGCAATGTCAGCATCTACCAGTTTTCCACTCTTGTGTAAATAATCCACATTCGTATTTTGCAACTATGACTTATTAAACTAATAGTTCAGTAATATTCACACCTCTCAGCACCTACATTCATTGGAATTGGAATTATTACATTCTTCTTGGAGTCTGAGGGCATTTTGCCTGTCTCATTCATCTTGTACATGAGGTGAAACAGTTTTGTCATGGCTAGCTCTCAAAGGACACCAGCAGTTCTGAGACAATACTGTCTATCTGGATTTGACTTCCAGTACTCTGTTGAATTCTTCACCCAGTATCGTATCTTCAATGGCGGTCTCTGTTGCTTCATGTCTGTATGTCTTACATTATAATACCCTACCTATGATTCCTGGGTGGTGCTAAGCAAGCAACAATATTGGCTGCTAAACAATCCTTGTGATCTTGCAGCACAACACACCGTTATGGCTACTAATATCAACAACTGTTCTTTTAAGGACCAAAGACTTAGATATTTTGGAACCACTACTACAATTTTACGGAGTAACATAGAGAGTGTTAGCAGATGTAAATGATGTGGTGAGGTACTATACAGATGGGGAAAAACTACCACTGTGCACAGCACCTGTAGCTTTCCAAGAAGGGCTGTCAGGTAGTGATGAAGAGTGCCCTCAAAATTTGTACCATGGAAATCCCTCGGACTTCTTGGACACAGCAACAGATGTGATTAATTACATAGATATGTCTGTAAATTTGTAAATTATTTACATATTTCATTTATATTTCAAAAGTGTGTGTAACTGTCAAACAGTTACTAATTATTATCATTACCATTATTACCATTATTATTATTATTATTATTATTATTATTATTATTATTATTATTATTATTATTATTATTATTTCTTTCCTTTCTCAGACGTTATGTCTGGTCAAAAATGGAAAGCGATGGGGACCTTGATCAAGCGTGGCTTCCTTTTAACTGTACAATATATGTTATATTGCATTTAGGAACTTTCAGGTGATTGAACATGTATCAATAATTATGGATTTCTGTAGTTGTACATATAAGTTTGGATGTAGCTGTATTGCACTGATGTACTGGTGGATATTGTGTGGTATGACTCCTGTAGTTGATAGTATAATTGGTATAATGTCAACTTTATCCTGATGCCACATGTCCTTGACTTCCTCAGCCAGTTGGATGTATTTTTCAATTTTTTCTCCTGTTTTCTTTTGTATATTTGTTGTATTGGGTATGGATTATTATTATTATTTCTTTCTATTCTCAGACGTTATGTCTGGTCAAAAATGGACAGTGACGCGGACCTTGATCAAGCGTGACTTCCTTTTAACTGTACGGTATATGTTATATTGCATTTAGGAACTTTCGGGTCATTGAACATGTATCAATAATTACAGATTTTTGTAGTTGTATATATATGTTTGGATGTAGCTGTATTGCATTGATGTACTGGTAGATATTGTGAGGTATGACTCCTGTAGTTGATAGTATAATTGGTATAATGTCGACTTTATCCTGATGCCACATGTCCTTGACTTCCTCAGCCAGTTGGATGTATTTTTCAATTTTTTCTCCTGTTTTCTTATGTATATTTGTTGTGTTGGGTATGGATATTTCAATTAGTTGTGTTAATTTCTTCTTTTTATTGGTGAGTATGATGTCAGGTTTGTTATGTGGTGTTGTTTTATCTGTTATAATCGTTCTGTTCCAGTATAATTTGTATTCATCATTCTCCAGTACATTTTGTGGTGTGTACTTGTATGTGGGAACGTGTTGTTTTATTAGTTTATGTTTTATGGCAAGTTGTTGATGTATTATTTTTGCTACATTGTCATGTCTTCTGGGGTATTCTGTATTTGCTAGTATTGTACATCCGCTTGTGATGTGATCTACTGTTTCTATTTGTTGTTTGCAAAGTCTGCATTTATCTGTTGTGGTATTGGGATCTTTAATAATATGCTTGCTGTAATATCTGGTGTTTATTGTTTGATCCTTATTATTATTATTATTATTATTATTATTATTATTATTATTATTATTATTACCACCACCACCACCTCAACCACCACCATCATCAATTATATCTCCCATCCCATCTTCATCTACTTCCTCTTACCTTTCTATAATAATGCCTTCAAGTTCATTTCCCTTGTAAAGTCCCTCCAAGTTTCATTTTTCCCTTCTTTGCTTAGTACTGGCTTTTTACAGACCTGATTTTAATACTGTAATAGAATACCAGAGGGAACAATCCAACAGCTCCTAACTTCTTCCCGCATCCAGCCATCCTGATGTAGGTTTTCCACGATTTGCCTAAATCGCTTCAGGCACACGCCGGGGTGGTTCTTTTAAAAGGGCACAGCCGACTTCCTTCCCTAATTCAATGGGACCAATGACCTTGCTGTTTGGTCCCCTCTCTCAAATCAAGCAACCAACCAATCCTAACTTCTTAACTTCGGGTGCATGTGGAGGAATAATAACTTCTTTGATCTTCATCTTTATAATTACTTTCTTAAAAAGAAACACTAAGCATCTATTAAACTGATGAAAGATTCAATACAACTGCACAATTAATCTACAAAAGCTCCATTTAATTTCTCAGTCCAATTTTCTCCAGTTAACCAGTTAGAAGCAACTTCTTGTTTTAGAGAAACAAAGCTGTTTCTTGAGATTACCACCAGCATAACTGTTATGGTAGTTGGCAGATTTTCTTGTAATGAGATCACTCACCCCACAATGGCATTGGAGAGATCACAGCTGTTCATCTACAACATGGCTGAACTCACGTGTGTCTACCATACCCAACAGGGAGCACTCATCCATATTGTGTGCTTGATGTGACATTGCCTGGCTAATATTAGGGAACTAGGTTATCAGTGGGAGCAGGGAAGTGCCCGAGTGCTGAAGCAGAAACACTGCACATGGTGCTGTGCGCGATACAGGCCAGAACTATGCAGAGCATTGCTGCTGCGCAGCATTTGCTTTAAAGTCTTACATAAGACAGAAGTAAGTCAGGAGGAATTACTTGATGACATAATTTCAGCATCTAAGATTCATGAACAAACTTATGGATTTTGTACTAAAAAGCACATGCTGAGCAAGCAGATCAGGAAACAAAGGAGAAATTTGGAAAGGGAATTAAAGTTTGGGGAGAAGAATTAAAAACTCTGTGACTTGTTGATGACACTGCAATTGACAGAGGCAGCAAAGGACTTTGAAGTGCAGTGTCTTTAAAGAAGGATATAAGGTGAACATTTAAAAAAGAAAAACAAGGGTAACTGAATGTAGTCTAATTAAATCAGGCATTACTGAGAGAATTAG
The DNA here is from genome assembly GCF_023864275.1 of Schistocerca cancellata. Taxonomy (NCBI): domain Eukaryota; kingdom Metazoa; phylum Arthropoda; class Insecta; order Orthoptera; family Acrididae; genus Schistocerca; species Schistocerca cancellata. The sequence goes on along the minus strand of NC_064630.1, from coordinate 425,952,630 downwards.
ATTAGGAAATGAAACACTGAAACTAGTAGATGAGTTCTGATATTTGGGCAGTAAAATAATTGATTATGGCCAAAGCTGAGATGATGTAAGATATAGACTGGCAACACCAAGAAATCCATTTCTGAGAAAGAATAATTTCTTAATATCTGAAACAAATCAAAGTGTTAGAAAGTATTTTATGAAGGTAATTATAGGGAGTGTAGCATTACATGGGGAAACATGCACTAAAACCAGATCAGGCAAAGCAACATTATTTTATAAAAGCGTTGATGTTGTGGATATTGTCTTCCATGTGAATTTTAAAATTTTCCCGGTGAATTGACTGTTCAAACAAATTTGTTTGAATTGTCTTCCATGTCTGCCACACCATGAGGAGTTGCTGCCTAATGTTACACTGCATCACACCAGCCCCAGTGTAGATGCTTAGTATGGGGCCGTGGCCAGCCTAATTCCTTCCTGGTGCGCCACGCCCAGCATTTTTTAATAGGATGGTCTTCATACCCATAAACCACTCATCCCTACGCAAACCAAAATCGCACGAAGGCTAAGTAAAACTGGAGCATACAGATTCGATCTGCTCCCCATGAGCTGTTGCTAATACAGTTTAAAGTATCAAGTGCTTCTAGATCCTTACAGTATGGCAACATGTTAACCTTAAAGTCAAATGTGAGGCCCAGAAACCTTTCTATTTCCTTAAAATAAAGAACAGTTTCCATCACCTCAAGAACGTTAAAACAAATCAAGAACAGTTAAGGACGATATACACAGACTTCTCAGCTGAGAAACTGAAATCTCTTCTCTACACTCATTCTATCAGTCCTCTAATAGTCAGGTGCACCTGACAGATTATTGCAATACTGTACAGGATGGAAAAGGGAGTTCAAACACACTCCTCAAGTATATATCATCTATAGCAGAAGTGCCTGCTATCTTTAACCCCAAGATACCTACAGTTGTACTTTGTCAGTGGGTGACATTACCGCACAGTTTTATTCAACAAGCAGTTGCTAATTTCTCATATCTGACTCCTTAGTACCACGTTCCCTTAGGGAACTTTAATGCCTGTAGATTGTGCAGTTAATCCAGGAAAAAACTTAAATCCACTTCTTCATTATTCAAATACAACCACTAACCCTCCATACTCAAGTATGCAACGAACAGTATCCATCAGCTACCACACATGTAACACTGTTCTAACACCATTCCATATTGAACTTTGCAACTCCAGGGTATTCACACATATAGCACATCCAGGAAAGTTGATATTTTGAATAGAAAACCACTTTGGTAGGGGTAAGAAAAACTTTCAATGCAGGAATTCTTCAATGCAAGGCATGATGAGAGAGAATCAAAATCCTGGAGTGGGACGTGGTTCAGATATCCCAGCGCATGAAGATGACGAGGAATAAGTGTGACTGATGTATTAGGAGCATATGGAGAAAAAGATATGTGAAGGCCATCACAGTAAAATATGAAACGAATTGCTTTTCGCTTTATATGTAATCACTTACATATCGCTACACTGAAAGTGGTGTGGAAGGGATGGGAACCTCAACTGTGGAAGTACTCAAGCATGTACATTCATGTAGTTGTTTATTTGCTTGCCCACAGCTCAAAGCCTCTTCCATCTGTAAACAATTGCCCTTATGAATTCCATTAAACACAGATTAAATCTCTTCTGATTTTATGTTCCTCAGCAGTGGTTTTGAAATGGGCACTTAACAAAAATGGACATCTAGGCATGCCACTGAGTATGTGTTTTCGTTACAATTCAAAGAATTTCACTGATTACTTTAACAGTCAATGAGCTATTTTGAAACCATGCTACTGATGTTAAAGCTGGATGTGATTCTGAGACAGTGCGGAATATTTCACACCACAGTCAGTGTTCTCCAGTAGCAGTGAATCACAGTTTGATTCAGTGAAGATAGTTCAGTATGATCACTACATCTGCCACTGTCCTTCAATACGTCCAGTGCTAAAAATCTATACCATATTTCAACTGTTCCTTGACATACTATACCACCACAAAGCTACTGAACGTTGTTATCAAATCAGAAGGCAAAAGTCTAGATCAGGGCTAATGGCACACTTACTTGCTTCTTGCAGCAATGTAAGCACTCGCTGTGAGGTATAATGGGAAGGAAAGAGGCTGTGTCAGCTGTTAGGTCTCCACAGCCAATGAGAGAGTAGCAGACAGGTGATGTGTTTGAAAGGAATACTGTCACATCCTCATGACAATACATCACGAAACTGACAAACATTTCCTGAGTATTGTGCCACATCATAATGTAAAGAACTATGCCAGAGAAACCAACATTTCGGCCACAGTTACAGTAGTGTTCTTCTGGGTTTACTGTAGTGCTCTAGCCGTGTGAGTCACTCATATTTTGTCATTGCTGCTCACTGGGCATGATATGACATAATTTTATAAGGTAGTTGCTTTGCTTGGTCACATGAGGTGAAAGGAAAGAGAACTTTATTGTAATAGGTTGCTAAAGCAGAGGGAGTGGGGATCTGTTGTTGTCTATTGCTTCTTGCATTGTTTCCTATGATCTGTGCTCATCAGCAAATAAGGTGTGGGCTCCTGTTTTCCTCCTGCTGGATGCAGTCTGCATGGTGGCAGTTACTCACCACTAGCACTCATGTCCCATGTTGTTGGAGCATCCTGCTGGACTCTGAGAGCTGGCAGCCAGGATGGGGCAAGCCTGTATTCACCCTCTGTCCATGTTGTTACGGTGTTTTATTATTTCTATGGCTTCTCTGAGCTTGCAATTTGTTAAGGCCAGCTGCTCAGCCAGTATGCAGCTTTCATTAAATTTGATTTTCTTGCTGCAGTCTAGCCAGTGCATGGCCACTGCAGACTTGCTGTGCTGCCCCAAATGATCCCCACTCCTTCCACCATTAGAACCTATTGTAATAAAGTTGCTGCTCCTACCACTTCAAGTGATCAATCATACCAATGGCCTTTTAAAATTATGATGAAGTTAAGCTCTGTGAGCACCAACGGCAAAATATAAGTGATTCCACACAGCTAAAGCACATCAGTAAACCCACAAGAAGGGCACTGCAGTTGTGGCCAAAATTGTTTCTCCAGCATAATTTTCTACATTATGATGCAGTATGATACTCAGAAAACATTTATGTCAACTGACTCTTGTCACAGAAGCCTGTGCAATTATAATATCACACATTCGGAAGAAATAGGTGAGCATTTTGATGAACGATATTATTAATTCAATTTAAGCAGTGCTCTTAGATCCTAAACTAACCGCAACATTGTAATATGTGACATATTCCGAGAAAAATTTGTCAGATATTTGTGACAACAGTGAAGAAGAAAATGGTTTCTGTTTTGGCACTAGATCTTTGTTGCCTCTTTTCTCTCCTCTCATTGGTCAAGTAAAAGTACTATCCCATTGGCTGCACAAAACTGACACATTGCCTACCTATGAGCAGTACAGAAACACTGACGTGTGTCATTGGCCCTGATTCACATTCTAGTTAATTAGGGTTCTTGCAGTTATTATAGTTCTAAGAGGTGCCATAGGTTACTGAAAATCTTGAGGAGAGTGGAAAGAAATCTGTAACATGTTCTGTCTCTTCATATGCACATGAACTATTCACTTCATTAGAATGAGCAGCAGCAGCAGCAGCAGCAGCGGTATTTAAAAATATTACACCTTTCACCAAGCTGTAAAATCAGGAATGACATCTGACATACACTACTTGTGGGGAATAATGAAATATTTATTCTCTTAATTATGATACCCACTTCCAACAACTGTATTTAATGTTATGATTCTTCAACTTCTCCTAGCATAATTCATGATGAAACAGTTTATAGATGAATGGTCGGATATCAGTGTCCAACGGGCACAATATTTCACCCAGTGACCACACTGCCATTATCGGATGCATTGATGAACTGAATGCCTAGCAGGACTGTCAGTGCAGGTCATGTATCTTATCCCTCCCTCCTCCTCCTGCTACCAAGTAGTTCCATCTGACATTTGCACTGGCAGCCTCTCTGCTGTTCTGCTTGCCCCTGAAAACAGTTGTGTGTTATTTCCTTCCCTTTACCAAGGACGTAACTACCACCACGACTGATCAGCACTTCCCTTACTTCAATCTTGACAGATTATTTAACAACACTGTCCTAGAAGTTAGATGTCTGTATCAGGACCTTAGTATGGCTGTAACCCATTCTGTATAATTCTGATAGGCAATGTCAAATTAAAGGAAGATATTAAGGCAATTGAAGTGGGCCGCTAGATTTGTTTCTGGTACGTTCAAACAGCTCACTAGTATTACGGGAACACTTTGGGAATCAAATACGAATCCCTGGAGGACTTGCACAATACGAATTTAGACGTAGACATTCTACAAGTGCTGACTTATTAGGCTGCTGCAATCTTGATGATCTTCAACAGTATGTACAGTCTGACCCATATAGGTAGTACCATATTGGCAGGGAACCAGATAGACCCTAGATTTCTGTAGTCTGACATCCTTGGCACTACCAAACAATGCCTGTGTTTTGACTGGTGGTCAGAAGACAGTCTTTGTTAGATTTTTCAAAAAAAAATTGAGCTATCTTTCCCTGTAACATACCACAAAATGGAATACATGCAACGGCCTCATTCTACTGAGGCTCCTGTTCTGTTTGCACCACTTCGACAGTCAGTGTAGGATGCAGAGCTCTCCAGATCTGCCACTCTGTGCAGCCGTTTTTCCAGAACAATGACATTCAAGTTCTTGGTTAAGCCCACCATTGTTGGAGAGGGTGTCAGCCCTATGTACCAATATTTTGCACATGCCATTCATCTGCACTGGGTGGTAGTTGGTACTAGCTGTCCACACATAAATGTAGGAGAGGGTGCATCTTCCTATACTACATGCTGTGGCCCAACATGCTGCTGCTTCTTGTTTTACCAGGATATCCAGAAAGGTGACCACTGCATCTGCTTCAACTTCCATGATAAAATCAACATTCTAGTGTATGAAATTCAGATGTAAGAGGTTATCCATCCACTTGTCTCTTCCATGTGGCCATATAATGAAGGTGTCATCAACAATCTGGAAGAAACAAGTATGTTTCCATTCAGCTGATTCAGGGCTTCCTCCTCAAAATGTTCCGTATACAAGTTGGCGGAAACTGATGAAAGTGTACTCCCCAGGGCTACTCCTGACATCTGCCCACAGTAATCACCAAGCAAATAAAATAATCTATGTCAGGTCATGCCTGAAAAGACTGGTGGCATCAATGTCAAATTTCTGGCCAATAAGTTTCAAATAATTTTGTAAAGGCACTCTGGTGTAAAGAGAGACAACGCTGATGCTCAAAAGGATGACCTGCTGGATGTACGCCTATACCTTTTTATTTATTTATTTACATTTTCTTTGGGTGGAGCCATCATAATGATGGATTTTGCAAATATCGTACTTAATACTATGGTTATATTTACATTTATAAAATACACTATATTCTGTAGCTGTTGCTTCTTGTCTATTTTTTACATTTATCACATTACAACTGATATGCTAATGCCTCATGTAACAATCACTATCTTAAAATTCGTTGAAATAATATAAAAATTTTTCTATTAGAAAAGATTTTTAATTTTGTTTTAAAAACTTTTCCCGTGTACGTTCTTAGAGAGTTTGGTCGCTTGTTATACCACATCAAACCACTGATATATGGACTTCTATCAGTCATTTTTAACGTTGTTTTGTTACGGAAGTAGGTACACTTTGTTCTAGTGTTGTGAACATGTACATCACTGCCCTTGATAGTTGGTTGACTTATAAAAAAGACAACTATTTTGAAGATGTACACAGAATATATTGTCAGATATTTGTGCTGCACAAATACTTCACGACATGAATCTCTATGTTCCATCCCATGTATATGTCTTATTGCTCTTTTCTGTAGTAGTAGTAGTAGTAGTAGTAGTAGTAGTAGTCTTTAAATGTACATCAGCTGCACAGCCCCATAGTTCAATTCCGTAATTGGGAAAGGGGTAAAGTGTTCCATAATATACTAATTTCAGTGCTTGGCTAAGAACTATCTTTGCGAGCTGGCTGAGGAGATATATGGCACTACTGACTTTTCCGCATGCGAAATTAATGTGGTACGTCCACCGCAAATTTTCCTCAACATACACACCCAGGAATTTACAGTTACCATTTTCTGTTGCACAGATACTACACACACTATTCATATTGTTGTGGTGAGAACTGCCTATTTTAAATGTCAGTAGTTGAGATTTGATGACATTCACCTTGAGTCCCTGGTTATTGAAGTATTTTATAACTTCTGTTACACCACTAGTAGCAAGAGATTCTAGCTCATTAGATTCACTCCCATAGAATAAGATTGATGTGTCATCTGCATAGCTTACAATATCGGCGTTAATGGGTTGTGCAATGTCGTTAATATATATATATATAAGGAAGAGAAAGGGTAGAAGGATTGAGCCCCGTGGTACACCTTGTAATACAGGTTCACTGGTGGACTGGGCGTTCATGATTTTATTATGAAGTTTGTATGACAATTTAGTGCTTTGCTTACAATTCAGCAGGTATGTGGGTAGAAGATCCATGGCTTGATCCCCAATACTATAAGATTTTAGCCTTTTAAGAAGTACCCTATGGTTTACCGTATCAAATGCTTTTGTCAGGTCCAAAAATATACCTGCAGTCCAACAGACAATAAACTTCATGGATGAACTGTGTAACTGCTGTGGTTGTACTTAGCTCTTTTCTGAAGCACGCTGTGAATCTATAAGCAGTTTATGTTTTGCGAAAAAGGCACTTAGCTGAGAAAGGATAATGCTTTCGAATATCTTACTAAAAGTGGGAATTAATGATATTGGTCTATAGATGGAGACATCTTCCTTACTTCCCTTTTTATACACTGGTTTCACTACACTCATTTTTAGAACCATTGGATACATGTTTTCTCTAATGCTGCAATTAATCAGGTGAGTAAGAGATTTAGAGATTTCTTTTAAGCACGCTTTAGTAATAGCACTGGATACGCCATCCCATCTAGATGAAACTTTTTTTTCTTTAGCATGCATATTGCCCTGCAAACCTCCTGCTTATTCACTTCCACAAATTCAAATTTGGTACACTGGGTGAGATGGCATCGGGTCTCTACCTGTGAATCTATAATATGGGTTGATTGTTCACCAGAAATGTAGTAATTATTAAAAATATTACATAGAGTTTATGGGTTTTTTATAATGTTACCATCATGTCGTATGCTGAGTGGTTCCATGTTCATCTTGTTGGAACCTTTTCGGTATTTGTCAATCAGCTTCCTAGATGTTTTGCTTATGTTGTCAGACTGTTCTATTGTTTTGCTGTTAATCTGCTTCCTTAGGTTAACAATTTCAGTTTTAAAAGTTTGCTTGGCCCTATTGTATTTTTCCTTGAAAACCTGCATAGTAGTAGCTTTATAAAGCTGGTTTAGATAATGTACTTGCTGCCTGAGCCTAATCAGATTTGTTGGGAGTTTTGGTCTAAGATTACTTCCATTTTGACAGTGTTTAACTACCGTCTGGATTTCTCTGACTGGACAACTATATTCATAATGATGCAGCAGGGTTGAGTAGAATTCATTCCATTTCTCATCCAACCCTTTTACCCGGTACACAGAATCCCATTTCTCATTCGCTGGTTTGTCTTTAAGAGCATCAATATTTGAGGTATTCAACATTCGTTTCTGTGGCACAATTTTTGTTATTTTAGGCACAACTGAATTTTTGTATTCTATCACCTGACAGAAGTGGTCAGAATAAAGAAAATCTAAGTTACTGTAATTTACCTTATCTATAACATCTTTGTTGATTATAGCATAATCTATTCTAGTGGAACATGTGTCCATCACTCTGGTGTCAGAGTTCACTATATTTACAAGATTGTATGAGGTCAGCACATCACTGAGTTTCAAGTTTACTATACTATTTGAGTTTGCATCTATATTAAAGTCACCTAATATACACTCCTGGAAATTGAAATAAGAACACCGTGAATTCATTGTCCCAGGAAGGGGAAACTTTATTGACACATTCCTGGGGTCAGATACATCACATGATCACACTGACAGAACCACAGGCACATAGACACAGGCAACAGAGCATGCACAATGTCGGCACTAGTACAGTGTATATCCACCTTTCGCAGCAATGCAGGCTGCTATTCTCCCATGGAGACGATCGTAGAGATGCTGGATGTAGTCCTGTGGAACGGCTTGCCATGCCATTTCCACCTGGCGCCTCAGTTGGACCAGCGTTCGTGCTGGACGTGCAGACCACATGAGACGACGCTTCATCCAGTCCCAAACATGCTCAATGGGGGACAGATCCGGAGATCTTGCTGGCAAGGGTAGTTGACTTACACCTTCTAGAGCACGTTGGGTGGCACGGGATACATGCGGACGTGCATTGTCCTGTTGGAACAGCAAGTTCCCTTGCCGGTCTAGGAATGGTAGAACGATGGGTTCGATGACGGTTTGGATGTACCGTGCACTATTCAGTGTCCCTTCGACGATCACCAGTGGTGTCCGGCCAGAGTAGGAGATCGCTCCCCACACCATGATGCCGGGTGTTGGCCCTGTGTGCCTCGGTCGTATGCAGTCCTGATTGTGGCGCTCACCTGCACGGCGCCAAACACGCATACGACCATCATTGGCACCAAGGCAGAAGCGATTCTCATCGCTGAAGACGACACGTCTCCATTCGTCCCTCCATTCACGCCTGTCGCGACACCACTGGAGGCGGGCTGCACGATGTTGGGGCGTGAGCGGAAGACGGCCTAACGGTGTGCGGGACCGTAGCCCAGCTTCATGGAGATGGTTGCGAATGGTCCTCGCCGATACCCCAGGAGCAACAGTGTCCCTAATTTGCTGGGAAGTGGCGGTGCGGTCCCCTACAGCACTGCGTAGGATCCTACGGTCTTGGCGTGCATCCGTGCGTCGCTGCGATCCGGTCCCAGGTCGACGGGCACGTGCACCTTCCGCCGACCACTGGCAACAACATCGATGTACTGTGGAGACCTCACGCCCCACGTGTTGAGCAATTTGGCGGTACGTCCACCCGGCCTCCCGCATGCCCACTATACGCCCTCGCTCAACTGCACATACGGTTCACGTCCACGCTGTCGCGGCATGCTACCAGTGTTAAAGACTGCGATGGAGCTCCGTATGCCACGGCAAACTGGCTGACACTGACGGCGGCGGTGCACAAATGCTGCGCAGCTAGCGCCATTCGACGGCCAACACCGCGGTTCCTGGTGTGTCCGCTGTGCCGTGCGTGTGATCATTGCCTTTTTTTTTTTTTTTTTTTGTGGTTTTTAGGGCGCACAACTTCAATGGTCATTAGCGCCCTGACTACTCTAAGAATGCACCGCGAGGCACAAGTTGACAACAACAACTAAAAAGGGAAAACACGATAAAAGAGACTGACAGGCATAGGATTAAAAAACAACATCATCAAATGTCCTTAGCGAGGTTCGTCAAATTGATAAAACAAAGAACACGAGCAGCTGCTCGTGGGTCATCCGCTAAAATGGCATCGAAAGTATTAGGCAGGTTAAGATCGAGGCACAGTTGGTTAAGATCTGGACAGGACAGTAAAATGTGTCTAACCGTCAGCAAGTGCCCACATGGGCAGAACGGCGCCGGCGCAGCCGTCAGCAGATGGCGATGGCTGAACCGGCAGTGTCCAATTCTTAACCTTGCTAAAACGACCTCCTCCCGCCGAGAAGGGCGTGAGGAGGACGTCCAAGCCACGGGAAGAGGTTTTAAGGCCCGAAGCTTGTTGTCGGTAAGTGCAGCCCAATCGGCATGCCACAGCGACACAACGCGCCGACAAATGACCCTGCTAAAATCGGACGAAGGGACACAACAAGAAGCTGTCCGAGGCTGGAGGACCGCAGCCTTGGCCGCGGCATCTGCAGCTTCGTTCCCAGGGATACCGACATGGCCAGGAACCCACATAAAGCTAACCGGCGGACCGACGTCCACCAGCCACTGAAGAGAGCGTTGGATCCGGTGTACGAAAGGGTGAACCGGGTACAGATCACTGAGGCTCTGGATGGCGCTCAGGGAATCTGAGCAGATGACATAAGCAGAATGTCGGTGGCGGCAGATGTAAAGAACAGCCTGGTAGAGGGCAAAGAGCTCAGCTGTGAAGACCGAACAATGGTCATGGAGCCGGTATTTGAAACTTTGTGCCCCGACAATAAAGGAACACCCGACCCCGTCATTGGTCTTAGAGCCATCTGTATAAATGAAAGTCATGTTGATGAACTTCGAACGAAGTTCCAAAAAACGGGAGTGGTAGACTGAACCGGGGGTGACCTCTTTTGGGAGCGAGCTGAGGTCAAGGTGAACGCGGACCTGAGCCTGGAGCCAAGGTGGCGTGCGGCTCTCGCCCACTCGAAAGGTTGCAGGGAGTGAAAAATGAAGGTGTTGAAGGAGGCGACGAAAGCGAACTCCAGGGGGTAGCAGGGCAGAGACATACAACCCGTATTGAAGGTCAAGAGAGTCGTCAAAAAAGGAACGATAAGACGGATGGTCGGGCATTGACAGTAGCCGACAGGCATACCGACAAAGCAGTATATCGCGCTGGTAAGTGAGTGGCAATTCGCCAGCGTCAGCATGAAGACTCTCTACGGGACTGGTATAAAATGCTCCGATCGCAAGTCGTAAACCCCTATGTTGTATGGAGTTGAGGCGGCGTAAGATGGATGGCCGTGCAGAGGAGTATACGAAGCTCCCATAATCCAGCTTGGAGCGGACGATCGACCGATATAGACGAAGTAGGACGGTTCGATCCGCTCCCCACGACATACCACTGAGAACACGGAGGACATTTAAAGAACGGGTACAACGGGCGGCCAAATATGACACATGTGGAGACCAGCTAAGTTTCCTGTCAAAGGTGAGGCCTAAAAATTTGGTTGTCTCCACGATTGGGAGAGCAACGGGACCAAGTCGTAAGGACGGTGGGAGAAACTCTTTGTAGCGCCAGAAGTTAATACAGACCGTCTTCTCGGCAGAAAAACGGAAGCCATTGGCGACACTCCAGGAGTAAAGACGGTCAAGATAACGCTGAAGACAGCACTCCAGGACTCGTGTACGCTGCGCGCTGCAATAGATGGTAAAATCGTCCACAAAAAGGGAGCCTGATACATCAGCTGAGAGGCAATCCATTATTGGATTGATCGCGATGGCGAACAGAGCAACGCTCAAAACTGAGCCCTGTGGCACCCCATTCTCCTGGCGAAAGGTGTCGGACAGGACAGAACCCACACGTACCCTGAACTGTCGATCCATTAAAAAGGAACGAATAAAAAGAGGGAGGCGACCGCGAAGACCCCATGTATGCAAGGTGCGGAGAATGCCCGCCCTCCAACAGGTGTCTTAAGCCTTCTCCAAATCAAAGAACACAGCCGCGATCGGGCGCTTCCGCAAGAAGTTATTCATAATGAAGGTCGACAAGGTAACCAGATGGTCAACAGCAGAGCGGCGCCTACGAAATCCACATTGGACATTGGTAAGTAGGCGTCGAGACTCAAGCAGCCAAACCAATCGAGAGTTAACCATTCGCTCCATCACTTTACAGACACAGCTGGTAAGTGAGATAGGTCGATAACTGGAAGGCAAGTGCTTGTCCTTCCCCGGCTTAGGAATCGGGACAACAATAGACTCGCGCCAGCATGCGGGAACATGTCCCTCAATCCAGATGCGATTGTATGTACGAAGAAGAAAACCTTTACCCGCAGGAGAAAGGTTCTTCAGCATCTGATTATGAATAGAATCAGGCCCTGGAGCGGAGGACCGTGATCGGCCAAGTGCGGTTTCGAGTTCCCGCATGGTGAATGGGGCATTATAACTTTCACAATTCGAGGAGCAAAAGTCAGGTGGCCTAGCCTCCTCTGCCTGTTTGCGGGGGAGGAAGGCAGGGTGGTAATGAGCGGAGCTCGAAACCTCGGCGAAAAAGCGGCCGAAGGCATTGGAGACAGCCGCAGGGGCCACAAGGACTTCATTCGCGACCTTCAAGCCAGAAACTGGGGAGTGGACCTTAGTGCCAGACAGCCGGCGCAGGCTACCCCAGACAACAGAAGAAGGAGTAAAACTGTTGAAGGTGCTTGTGAAAGCAGCCCAGCTGGCTTTCTTGCTTTCTTTAATAATACGACGACACTGAGCACGTAATCGTTTATAATTAATACAATTCGCCACTGTAGGGTGGCGTTTAAAGGTGCGTAAAGCATGTCGACGAGCACGTAAAGCGTCTCTACATGCTCCGGTCCACCAGGGGACCGGTACGCGATGTGGAGAAGAAGTAGGGTGAGGGATGGAATATTCAGCAGCAGCGAGAATGACTTCCGTGAGGTGTGCGACCTGACGATCGCAGCTTGTGAAGGTTTGATCCTGAAAGGTCGCCCTGGAGGAGAAGAGCCCCCAGTCTGCCTTGGAGATTGTCCAACTAGAGGAGCACGGAGAGGGAGTATGCTGCAGGAGATGGATAACACACGGGAAGTGGTCGCTCGAATATGTATCAGCAAGTGCATACCACTCAAACCGGCGTGCAAGTTGGGGAGTACATATAGAGAGGTGTAAATGGGAATAGGTATGAGATGTGTCCGAAAGAAAAGTCGGGGCGCCAGTATTGAGGCAGACAAGATTGAGCTGGTTGAAAAGGTCTGCTAACAAGGAGCCCCTCGGGCAGGATGCTGGAGAGCCCCAAAGGGGATGGTGGGCATTGAAGTCTCCAGTTAACAAAAATGGTGCAGGTAGCTGAGCAATAAGTTGCATCATGTCTGCCCTGGTAACGGCAGATGACGATGGAGTGTAAACGGTACAAAAGGAAAACGTAAAAGTGGGGAGAGTAATGCGGATGGCAACTGCCTGCAGGCCGGTGTGCAACGTGATGGGATCGTAGTAAATATCATCCCGGACCAGCAACATAACCCCTCCATGAGCTGGGATACCTACCACAGGGGGTAGGTCAAAACGCACAGAGGTGTAGTGTGCCAAGGCAATTTGATCGCATGGGCGTAGCTTCGTTTCCTGGAGGGCTACGACGAGCGGACGATGCAAGCGGAGCAGCAACTTCAAGTCCTCTCGGTTGGAGCGAATGCTGCGAATATTCCAGTTAATAAGTGCCATTGTAGGAAAAGGAAGATGAGAGAAGGGGTCACCTCGAAGGCCGCTTAGGGCCTGGCTTCGAGCGAGCACTGCCGCCGCTATCAGTAGGCGGACAGTCATCGTCCATGGGGTCTATAGGGTCATCGGCCATCTCGGGAGGATGGCCGGGAGGGGGAGCTTCCTCCGCCGGTGAACGGCCAGATGTTCGGCTACCAGCGGTGCGGCCAGGCGAAACGGATGACGGCCTGGGGCGGCAACCGCTGGGTGGCGCAGGAGAAGAAAGGCGCCGTGGTGGAGAAGGAGAACTGTGCTTCCTATGCGCCTTTTTAGAAGGACGTTTGGTGGAAGTACCGGTCGAAGGCTGGGAGGTCGAGGGACGGAGGAAGTCTGCACAGGATGGTTCCTTCTTAAAGGCCCGTGCATCTGACTTCAGGGTCTTCGACTTAGCAGAAGCTGAGGAAGTGGCTGGTGTCTGTGGGGTGATGGGAGGAAGAGGAGACGTCGATCGCGTGATCTTAGCGCTGGCCGAACGGACGACCGTGGTGCTGAAGGTCAGATCGCATGTCTGGGTTGCTACCTCCCTGGTAGTCCGAGGAGAGGCGAGGACAGTGCTGTATTTCCCCGCTGGGAGCAGCGTGGGCTTCCTACTAGCCAATAGCTTGCGAGCAGCCGAGGTGGACACTTTCTCTTTGACCCGTATTTCCTGGATACAGCGTTCTTCCTTATAGACAGGACAGTCGCGGGAGGAGGCGGCATGGTCACCCTGACAGTTCACACAACGAGGAGACGGAGGTGGACAGTCACCCTCATGGGCATCCCTGCCACAAGTGACACATTTAGCCGCATTGGAGCAAGACTGTCGAGTGTGATTGAAACGCTGACACTGGTAGCAGCGCGTAGGTGTCGGGACATAGGGGCGAACAGAAATAACCTCGTAGCCCGCCTTGATGCGCGATGGCAGCTTAACACTATCGAAGGTCAAGAAAAGTGTCCGGGTCGGTACAAGGTCATTGTTGACCTTTTTCATGACCCTATGGACAGCCGTCACGCCCTGCTCAGCGAGGAAAGATTGAAGCTCCTCGTCAGTCAATCCGTCGAGGGAGCTACTATAGACTACACCACGAGACGAATTCAAAGTTCGGTGGGCCTCCACCCGGACAGGGAACGTGTACAAGAGTGTGGCCCGAAGCAGTTTTTGTGCCTGAAAGGCACTCTCAGTTTCGAGTAATAAGGTACCGTTACGCAACCTGGTACAAGATTTGACAGATCCGGCTATGGCATCTACGCCCTTCTGAATAACGAAAGGGTTGACAGAGGAAAAATCCTTTCCGTCCTCAGATCGAGAAACTACGAGGAACTGTGGGGCAGGCGGTAGTACTTTTGTCACTGTTGGCTGGTCACGTTTCCGTTTTTGGGTCGAAGTCGAAAGCGATGGAGTAGAATCCATTGCGGAGGAATCCCCCATGATTGCCAGCGTCTCCGATGGCGCGCTCCTTCCTTGTGGGGACCCTCTCAGAGGGCACTCCCGCCTTAGGTGAATGTTTACACCTCAGGTCACACCTCCCGAGAAACAGACGGAGGGACCAATCGGCATGGTCAGAAGGTATCAGCTCAGGCAATCACCCCTCCCCGGGCCTGGCCTTTACCAGGGGGTACGCGCGTGCCTTACATGTCTACCCAGGGCGGGGACTTACGCGTTACCCCGTCACCGGCTACGCGTGCGAACGCGTGGGTCGGCCTTCAGACACGCACAGGGAGGAAGGAAGAAGAGGAAAAAGAAGAGAGAGGGAGAAAGAGGACAGACCGTCTCAAACGCCGAGGCGGAGACCAGAGAAGGCAAGGAGAAGAAGGCAATGAGAAAGCAAGGAGAAGAAGGCAATGAGAAGGCAAGGAGAAAAAGGCAATGAGAAGGCAAGGAGAAAAAGGCAATGAGAAGGCAAGGAGAAAAAGGCAATGAGAAGGCAAGGAGAAAAAGGCAACGAGAAGGCAAGGAGAAAAAGGCAACGAGAAGGCAAGGAGAAAAAGGCAACGAGAAGGCAAGGAGAAAAAGGCAACGAGAAGGCAAGGAGAAGTCAAGGGAAAGAGTAAGGAAGACAGTGAGGTGGAGAAGAGCAAAGAAAGGAACCAACAAAAGGAAGGAAGAAACGAGAAGTGAGAAACCAAAAAGACCAAGATTATAAGTCGTGAACCCGTCCGTCTCCGGACGCAGGCGCTAACTACCCCCGTGAGGGGGATGGACTCCTTTTAGTCGCCTCTTACGACAGGCAGGAATACCTCGGGCCTATTCTAATCCCCGGACCCGCAGGGGGGGATCATTGCTTGTACAGCCCTCTCGCAGTGTCCGGAGCAAGTATGGTGGGTCTGACACACCGGTGTCAATGTGTTCTTTTTTCCATTTCCAGGAGTGTAGTAAGGTCATTAGAACCGGCCTGACCAACAACACTACTAAGTTTATCCATAAACAACATTAGATCAGCATTTGGTGGCCTATATACTCCAATCACTTTATGCTTTGGTAACTTAAAATCATTACTGTGGAGTACAATACGTGTCATTTCAATTGATCCTCCTTTGGTGTGGTGTTCAAGAAAGAAAATTTTTTTTTAGCTTCTATATCCTTGAAATTTCCTGGCAGATTAAAACTGTGCTGGGCCGAGACTCGAACTCTGGATCTTTGCATTTCGCGGGCAAGTGCTCTATCAACTGAGCTACCCAAGCATGAATCACGCCCCGTCCTCACAGCTTTACTTCTGCCAGTACCTCGTCTCCTACCTTCCAAACTTTACAGAAGCTCTCCAGCGAACCTTGCAGAACTAACACTCCTGAAAGAAAGAATATTGTGGAGACATGGCTTAGCCACAGCCTGGGGGATGTTTCTAGAATGAAATTTTCACTCCACAGTGGAGGGTGCGCTGATATGAAACTTCCTGGTCTCAGTCCGGCACACAGTTTTAATCTACCAGGAAGTTTCATATCAGCCCACACTCCGCTGTAGAGTGAAAATTTCATTCTTCTATATCCTTATTAACATAAACTGCCACACCGCCACCTTTATGGTTTTGCCTACAGTAACTATTTGCTAGTATGTAACCTTCTAATCTATAATATATTATTTCACTGCATTTTAGCCCATGTTCCGTTATTACTAGTACATGTGGCAAGTGTTCCTCTGTGAATATTTGTAGAATGTCTAGTTTGTTTCTGAGATATTGCACATTTAAGTGCAGTAACTTTAAGGGTGTTATCCCTTCTTGTTTATTTACCATCTTACATGAATCAAAACTGTTTGAGTTACACTTTTTACGACATTTTGCATACACTGGCCTTTTAGAACTGACCTGCAATGACTAATCACTTATTTCACAGTCTGGCTTTTCTTTGCATGAACGGGACTCAGTCATATCCGAAATACATCTCTGAAAACTATTATTATTGTCCTTTATTCTAAAAAAAGTCCCATGGTTGTAGCCCAGAGTAATTTGAGCTTTCTCCATACTGTCTTTCTCACACAGTTTGCTTATGTGGGAAACTAGCTTGGCCTTCCCTTTCCTGTTTAAGTAGAATCCATGTTTTGTGTGTTCATCACGACTCATCTTACTTAAGTCATCAAATGTACATGGCTAAATTTATCACACAGTTTCTTTAGCTCGGAATTTTAGTGTCAATTCTCTTTGTTTACACATGACCACAGTGGTAAATCATGTCGCTCTGGCATGTTTGTGATGACAATGTTCATTTGAAATAGTTTTGGTAATATGTTACGGAAACATCACAGGGCTGTCTTGCTTTCATTTTTGTATACGTCGTTACCGCCGCTGATAATCACAACATGAGCGTCTTTGTTCAATTGACTTGTTTCTGTACTAATACTCTCCACCACTGCATAGAACGTTGCACCAGGCTTGATTTTCACGGAAATGCTTTGAAGGCATACGTTTGGATAGATCTTTTCCATGACTGTCTGCATACAGAAGGAGCCCTTCGGTGCATCTTAAGGTTGGCAAGTTCTTTTTTGTTCTTTAGTGGGAGTTTTGTGATTACTTTCTGGTTCGTTTATGTCTGTTGTGTTACCACAATCCACTACTAGTGCTGAGAATTTGTTTGATAATGGTATCACTGGGGCTGTACGTGTACCACACACCGAATACTAGGTTGGTGGGTGGCAGAAGAGATATGCTCCAGCTTCAGGGCAAACTGCTCATCAGTACATCTGATGAAGGCAACATGATCACTTGACCAAATATTATGCCTGTTAGACACTGCCATTAAGCCGTACACCCATGGACTATTTTGTCTTCAATATTGTATATTAATCACTACTGATTTTTACGTGTTCAAGCCTTCATGAAGCACAAATGGTGTTTGAATTGACATTTTAGCTGCTGTTTCCAGTTATGGTACAGGCACACTTAATAATAATCCACAACCATGGAATCTAAATACCTTGCAGCTACACTGTATGTAGTTGGTCACCACGTGTTCTTACTGATGAAACCTTGAGCACTCAGAAATCTTATAGCAATTAATAAACAACATTACATACAGCTGTAGGAAGTGAGTATTACAGTAAACAGAATAAACAAATAATTAATTATTTCCTCAACAAGTAATATTTGACACTTTTCATTGGTAATCACATTAGATTATATTTTCCAATGGCCTAATAAAGAAAGCTAGATTAACATTGCACTTATTGAAGCCATACGAACTTAACCATTACATAGTAAGCCTATTTAGAATTACATAAAGTAGAAGTAAGATCATACTCACTTGGCAGAATGGAAAAGCCTTATCTGAAGTTAAGGAAATTATCAGCTTATGACACAGAATACAAAGAATATGTACTATTTTGTGTAATATTTCATGAATAGTAATGGATTCATAATGTTATCAAACACAACAAAAGCACTAACAAAATTTAAAAAATTGATTTCATCATTTGTGCTGAATGCACAATTGAATAATGATAATCCTGAAATTTACCCATAACCTCACAATTTCACCACAAATAACAATTATCTATATGAAAATCAATTCAATGAGAATATCCAAATTTACAAACGAAATACAAGAATATATATATTTAAAAAAATTGTGTGTCTGAAACTCATGAAACACATGGGAAGGAGAAATACTGTTCTGCATTCCTTTTGTAATCATTAACACAGTAAATTAACAGCCCTTCTCACTGAGAGTCTCAGAATAAATATTTACCAGCTGCATATGCATTAACAATTAAGCATATGGTAATTTGCAATATCTGTTAACATAATTCACGTTGATGCATACATATAGTTTGAATATTATTCTGTACTTCAGCGTCTATTTTTATCAGAAATAAATTCCTCTGCAGAGTTTCATAATGCAGTTATCAGAACTATCATCAAATGGACCTACAAAAAGTGGCTACTGCAAGTACCAACTGCTTTTTAATTTAAAGTGGATTTTTCTAAACATGGCACTATTAATTTTATCACATAATGGTACTGATAAAATATTGCAGTTAACTTGTCTTAATTATCTTCTAATAGAATAATTACCTTTTATTTCATTAATGTTTTTAATACTGCACAGCTAAATTTAATGATGTGCAATCTCTGCATTAACATTAAACTTTTTAAAGAAATCATAATTTATTTTGGAATAAAGTTTTATTGCACAAAATTATTTGTTACAGATTGCACCTCAATTAAAACACTTACGATAACTTTATTACTACATTACATTACATTGTATGTTTCACTGCAGTAAGAAAATTGAAAGGCATTTAAAGGATACGCTCTATTTTGCCGATGACAGTCTGCAGCCTTCATTAAACAATCCTTGCATTGCTCATATGATTTAGCATTTTTGAAACACGTTGCTGGAAAAAAAAGTCATTAATTCACAACTCTCAGAACTTTTACAATGAGATGAACACTACGGTAACTGAAAAAATATTTTAATTAACCTGCTTTTTGGTATTCATCTGCTGCTGAATCATAATCTGGCCTCCACTTCAACAGTGATGTCTTCAGACTGAAAAAAGATTAAAGATTAGCAGCCAGTCAGATAACTTTGTTTATTCTTGTTTGATAGCGACAGCCATGATCATTATTCAGAGACTGGAAGAAGGTAATGTACTACCTACTACGAAGTCATTAGAGGCAGTGCACAAACTGTCGAAGGAATGAGAAATAACCAGTCATGGTCACTTCAGAGAAACCAGGCAAGCAGCCTCATACTCTTGTTAAGTGATTTGTAAAAACAACAAAAACTAGATAGTCAGATGAGGACTTCAGACACTATCCTCTAAATGTTAGTCCATTGTCACTTCGCTCAGGGAGTGACTGAACGATTTCATACCAATGACACCTGCAGCAAATCAACTATTTTATGGATTCAACTCAGTGCAGCACTACAACTCAAGATCAGTAGCCTATAAGTCATGAATACAACACTTTCATCAATTAAGTTAGTCATATTTCACATTAGCTTTGTGTAAACAAAGGTTTCCAACCCTGCAGAACAGAAAGAGGTCACTTTCTACAACAGATCAGTGACATCTAAATTACTTAATCACTTAATAGTGATCAGAAAAGTATGACTCAATGTCATGGAGATTGTCAGATCACCCAAAACTAATATTCAGACTGAAAAACAATTTATCACCTGACTAAAAACAGTCTTAGCTGCTGTAAACTTTAACAGTACCAGTACATATGCTTGTAGTTGTGGCACTTTCTAACAAAGTGGCCAACTAATTATGATAAGCACAAATTTAGAGAATGAAATGACATGTATTTGTAGTTCATCAAACTACATGGAAAGGAAGATGGGAACACAAACATAAAAAATTTATGAATGCATAAGCAATTTGCAGGATGAATAAAAGAATTTAACTCTACCTATTTGACATAAAAATATTTTAGCGGTACATATTAACAGATGTAATGCAGTATGTTCACTACACGTGAAACTGAAACAGTATCACAGAACAAAATTAAAAAAGGTAGCCAAACAAAATCGTAATGACAGAGCACCGAAACTATCGTACATACCTAAATACTTCACAAAGAATAATACAATGTCGTCCGAAAAAAAAAGAAAAAAAAAACTTTACCAGATGAACTCTTAAGAGAGTAAAGAGGCCATATCACTTTAACATTTTACTGGTAATTGTTAGCAGCATGGGAAGTGAACTGCACAAATTAATGTAACATATGTTCATAGAAGTTCGTCAGTAAATAACGCTTGGAATAAATAACGCGTTAAAAATGTAATGAAACAGTATACGGCAAGTGATTTTGCTTTTAGTGGATAAATATCTTGACAATCGACAATTCTTTGGGAACTCTAGAGGGCAAAGGAAGCTTTCATTCCGACTAAAGTACACACTCGTTACCTCTGGAAGAAACTGGTAAGTTAGGCGCTACCCTAAACCATTCTGCTACTGACAAATCTGAACTGGCCACAAAAATCGACATCTACGATCGGGAACAACATTCAGTTTGATGAGCACTATACCACGAATGCGATTATTGTGGGTTTGATAATTGAAGAAATACCATTACAGTCGTCTCTTGCTACCTGTCACTATACAGTTACTCTGTTATTATTGGACAAGAAACAAAAATAAATGCACCAGATTACCTGTACTTTGGAGAATTATTTGAACATCTACGTATTATCTTTTAAGCTATCCAACAACGCGATACTGTGCACCCTTGTATTTTTAGGATACTGTACACCCTTTTATGTGAATGTGTGGATGTGTATATACTATTATTTTTGTATATGTATTTTTTTTAACGAAATGCTATGTAAATTGTCTCTGGATGAATAAACTAATGCAAGAATGAAAATCGTAAAAACGAATACTATCTCCTTCGCCTTACTTATAATCTAATATGGTATTCATAAGAACTGCTTAATAGTATAAGAACGTTGTGTAAATATAACCACACAACTTTTTTCTGCAGTTTATATTCAATATAAATCGTACTAGATGCAATTTCGCGTTGCACACTGCATGAAATACAGTATAGCATTACATAGCACGCACAAATTCATTGCACACCTAGCAATCCGCTACCATACAACCCGAAATAAAAAATTCAATTAGAATTACGTGCCGTTTCACTATTTCGTATTTCTTGATACCTGTTTAAATTACATTGCTAACGGTTGTTTAACTGACCTTTTTTCCGCACATTTAATATGATCCAATCCTTCCTCTATTTTTTTGCTGCTTGTCATTGCTGTAGTATGACAGCCGGCAAGAAACAAACTGACGAATTAAGAAGAAAAGTTACGTAGAGCCGGGAAGACAACAAAATCAAATTCTTTCTTAATATTAAGTCGGACAACTATAAACAAAAATAATATCCAATTCAATGCAGACGACACTGACAACTGTGAAGCAGTGACAATTGCCTGTCAAGCATACTCGCACAAAGATTTTCCTATGACTTTCCACAGGAAGTAAACTGTGATCGATAACTATTTTAGTAATTTCTATCAATACCTTTTATTATCATTAAAGACCTTAATCCTTATTTTCAAACCTTATTCACATTAGTAGTTTTGGTAAAAGTTACTCAATGGATCCAGCTTGTATTTTTAGTAGCTTATGTGCTCTAAATGTTAAAAGTATGTGTCAGAACACTTGTCAGAGACGTGCACATTCTCTAATATATGTTTTCTGAATCTATGTTGCAGTTTTACTTATTATCCTGAAAAACCATTAAATGTGCTAGCCTATAGTGAGTTTAAATAAGAATCGAAAATAAATATTAGGCTACGCTATAGTCAATATGTTATCACAACAATTATTTGGAATAAACATTCATCGGTTATCCAAATTCGTAACTAGATCATCGCCTTTCAACCTAAGCTAGATGTTAGACTTCGTTACAGATCAGCTTACCAGCACAACCAACATTTTATGTGCCAAATAACATATATTTTATTGCATTCCCTTTCGAACATACTTTCGGGATAAAGGGACAATCATTCTTTCTTCCGATATTTCGGCTGACACAAGAATAATCTGTTAGCATCAGATTATGGCAGTCCCAGGAAACGCTTAGTATCCCCTTGCCTGATGATGGTTTTGCTTCTTTCAGTAGTGGTGAATCCATATGTTTTCAAAACTTCTTTCATTCCTTTGTTTCAGGATGTAGTGACGCACCCAGCAATCTGGACTGGCCTAACACAGCTGTTGCTACCTTAATTCGGTGTCCTTTTTGAATGACTGTCTGTAGTCGCGGAAACTAGCAAATGACGATTTTTCACATCTTCAAAATGTCAAGCAGCATGTCAAAAACCGTTTTTTACTTTTTCCGCTTTCACCTTGCTAGTGGTACGCCAGTCTTCGACAATAAGTTGCATTATGGTCACCCGAGAAACACCTAAGAGTATCCAATAACGAAGTTTCTGATAGTTCTATAAATTTCATTCAGACAGAGTTTACGCAGAGTGTCACAGGAGGAATGGTCAATATTCAGAGACCTGACACGAAAGATCATTTGAAGCGAGAAATTTCATTTGAACATACGCCCTTTTCTGAATGATATCCAAGATGGAATACATTCAATGAATATTTTTGTTTATTTTCTGTATGAATTGATACATTGTCAGTTTTACACATGTACAATAGTAATTAAATGTTACAACAAGTATTTTACAAGATGGTAACTGTAAAATATGTATCGTCACATTTACCTCTAAGCGTTACCGTACACATCACATTACAGCTGTTGTACAGTGCATAATAAATATTTGCATATCGCAAAATCAACTTTACTACATATCTGCCCTCTTGAGATAATATGTTAAATTGCTTATCTGAGAGTCTCTGCATGTTCCCTAATGAGGGCAGCAGCGTCCATCATGCAATTCATTCATCCAAACCCATGACGTAAGGTCTGGCGATCTTGGAGGCCGGTTAAGTGTACCTCAATGGCCTCTATTCCATTCGGTATAAAAGCTGACGTTTCGTAGCATAGACTATCTTAAAAGCTGAGTTGTATATTAAATAGGAAGTGTTTCTCTTCAATGTGGCACTGCAGATGTAAGAGACAGGCTCATTTGAAGACTCTTGATAAAGCCAGAAGAAACCTTATGGGTCATTAAAAGGAAGTGGCAATTGGCCCATCCCTGCTATGGGAATGGCAACAACTTCCATTCTGCTCGATATTGCATTCATCTCAATATGCTGTTAAGTGCTCCTGACAAGATGGTCATCTACATTACCATTTCACAGATCACAATATTTTCCAGCTGCACTGTTATTGAAGTATTTATTCACGTTTATATAATTAAGATTTCTGTTGGAATTCTGTCTAGATTGGGGAAGTGTCAGTGGTCAGTGTGAGTTTTTATGATACATGCATATGTAATTTATGAAATACAATGTAGAATATGTAATGTTGTGTCTGTACTGGATGCACCTGGTGGATATATCTACAGACACGAGTCTCGATGTTGGTGGGGTGAGCTGTGGAGTTGGACAGCTATCCAGTGGGCAGATGCTGTGAGAAAGTTAGTAGGTCATAAATGTACTCCACTATAAAAAAAAAATCCGCCTACCTAGCACACTGCAAGTCAGTAATGCTGACATAGTTGAGCAGCCATAGGTGCCCAAAATTGCCAGAAATACATGTCTAAGAAACTACAGAACCAATAGCAGTAGACAAAATCCAGACTCAGTCCAATTCAAATCTCTTTACTCATCCATTACTTACTTACTTACTCATCCATTAATAATACACACTGTATGGATGTGTCAATTCATATCCAGAGCTAGTTCCAATAAAATTTCTTATATTTTGGTTGTTTACAAACTTATGTGTAAATACAATCGCATTTTATCAGTACATGTAAATAATTTTACTTTTTGAAATTCAATTATTCTTCAGTTACATAAAAGCTATGTGTTACACATACATCGTTGAAAGGGTAATTTAACACTATAGCTACTGACATAAATACCTCCTCTGAATATCTGAGACTTCCTAAGTTTTTTTTCTGCATTGTGTTCATTCTGTAAGTTATGAAGGATAATATAATTGTATAGGCTTCCACTATCAGCCAGTTGACATAAAAGTTTTCTGGGTATTATTCAATATCATATGGTAAAAAACCATTAATAATAGAGTATTTTTAACTAAGGAATCTAAATAACACAAAAACTGGCAAGTGATGTCTGACAGTACAGTGTGGTGCACATTACAACATTGGTTGAGAATTATTTGAATAGTGATATTTTGTATGGCCGTTATACATAATAAATAGAAAGTTTTCTTTGTAGAATTTGTTTAATCACAAAGTACTACCCAATCACTACATTCAGTGACTGGTCATTAACTTTTATTTATCGCATTGAAAATATCAGGTTACAGTCACCAACATTGGTGACACAGACCTTGGTTGCAACAGTCTGCATTTTGCCGTTAGTGAGTAGTTCCTTGCTGAAAGTCATGTTGCCATCATTTTGGAAATGACTATCGTGCAGTGATTAGTTCAAATGAGGAAACAGGAAGAAGACTGTAGGTGACATATCAGAATAGTAATGACGATGAAGCAAAATCTGGTACTCCAGACGAACAGCATCTGTAACTGTGTCATATGGAGCAAAAACAGCCCGTTAGACAGCATCCTGCAATGCTTCATATTGACAGACTACCTTAACGTTATCAGATGATTTCTGAAGTATGCTCCTGTGGTGATTTGCTCCTCACAAGAACAATCTGTTAGCAGCAGACTATGGCAGTCCCAGAAAACACTCCAGTATCTGCTTGTCTAATAATGGTTAGGCTTTGCTTCTTTCGGAAGTGGTGAATCTATATGTTTTCAAAGCTTGCTTCATTTCTTTGTCTCAGGGATGTAGTGACACATTCAGCACTTTGGACTGGCCTGACACAGCTGCTGCTACCTCAATTTGGTGTTCGTTTTGAATGGATGTCTGCAGTCGCAGAAAGTAGTGAGTGACAACTTTCACATGTTGAACATATCAAGCAGCATATCGAAAACCGTTTTTCACTTTTCCTCTTTCACATTGTATGTGGTACGCCATGGTGAGCATGGTGAGCATCAGGGTATCCACTTCTATTGGCATTATGCGTTCTTCCCAGAGATGATCTGTCACTTTGTTCATCATCATTCAGACTTTGCAGACTTTACTAGGAGCATTAGTGCCAACTAACCACTAACCATGTGATGTCGCACTGTTGTGTATATTTTCACCAGTTCAACATGGAATCTTGCAATGTTGTTCCCCTTCAAATACAGACAACGAATTACTACATAATAATCAACTTTATCAATGGACCTGTACATTTTATTTTGGCTTCTCTAGTGCGTTCTTGTGATACTGTTGCGTGCTATGGCACTGAAGACTTGAATCAGCAAACAAACAAAGAAAAGTAATGCCATAATTTTATTTTTTCTGTTTAATAATTAACACTTTATGAGTACACATTGTGTATCCCACGAATCATTAGTAATAACTATAGCATCTAAGCTTGAGTGTAAAGGGAGCAAAGTTGTGCACATTTCCATGTACTGATGAACAACATAGCTTCAAAAAGTACTGCAATTAGGCATTTGATAATCAATTTTCGGTAATTGATGGGAATGACCCTGTAAAGTAGAAAATGCTGGCCAACATATAACCCAGTGAGTGAGCGAATTTTGTAGTATTATTTTCGACATTAAAAAGAGCAGAACCTGTGGTGGTTTAAGATGTGTCTCAGTGTAAACGTTTACAGACTTATAATTCTTTTCACCATGAAGGCTGCAGTATTATAATATTCTGGCTAAACATTAATTTGAACTCTATGTTTTTCACTGTGTAGTCATGAAGCTATTAAAAGAATTGTGATAGTATTTGGAAGACTGTTCGTGCTAGTCCATTGGAACTTTGAATTTTATCATTACCAGCAACTGCATTGTTATAATTTATTATTTATTTATTTATTGTTCCATGGGACCAAATTAAGGAGAAGTCTCCATGGTCATGGAACGAGTCAATAAATGAAATTATAACATGATATTAGGAACAGATAAAATTAAATATAAAAAACATATTCAGGTGACAAGTCATAAGTTTAAATAAAGAAAATCAACAATGTAACACTGGAATTTGCTTAATTTTTTAGCTCTTCCAGGAGCTCCTCGACAGAATAGAAGGAGTGAGCCATGAGGAAACTCTTCAGTTTAGACTTAAAAGAGTTTGGGCTACTGCTAAGATTTTTGAATTCTTGTGGTAGCTTATTGAAAGTGGATGCAGCAGAATACTGCACTCCTTTCTGCACAAGTGTCAAGGAAGTGCATTCCACATGCAGATTGGATTTCTGCCTAGTATTAACTGAGTGAAAGCTGCTAACTCTTGGGAATAGGCTTATACTGCTAGCAACAAACGACATTAAAGAAAATATATACTGTGAGGGCAATGTTAGAATTCCCAGACTATTGAATAGAGGTCGACAAGAGGTTATCGAACTTACACCAAATATAGCTCGAACAGACCGTTTTTGAGCCATAAATACCCTTTATGAATCAGAAGAATTACCCCAAAAAATAATACCATACGACATAAGCGTATGAAAATATGCGAAGTAGACTACTTTTCGTGTTGAAGTGTCACTTATTTCAGATACTGTTCTAATGGTAAATAAAGCAGCATTTAGTTTCTGAACAAGATCCTGGACATGGGCTTTTCACAACAGCTTACTATCTATCCGAACGCCTAGGAACTTGAACTGTTCCGTCTCGCTTATAATATGTCCATTCTGCCTGATCAAAATATCGGTTCTTGTTGAATTGTGAGTTAGAAACTGTAAAAACTGAGTCTTACTGTGATTTAGCATCAAATTATTTTCCACAGGCCATGAACTTATTTCATGAACTACATTATTTGATACTGTTTCAATATTACACACAAGATTCTTCACTATCAAGCTGGTGTCATCAGCAAACATAAATATTTTTGAATCACCTGTAATACTAGAAGGCATATCATTTATATAAATAAGAAACAGCAATGGCCCCAGCACCGACCCTTGGGGAATGCCCCAATTAACAGTGCCCCATTGGAGCTGAACATCACTACCACTCTCAATATAGCGGAGAATTACCTTCTGCTTTCTGTTCTTAAAGTAAGAGGTGAACCAATTGTAAGCTACTCCCCTTACTCCATAATGGTCCAACTTCCGCAGTAATATTTTGTGGTCAACACAGGCAAAAGCCTTCATTAAATCAAAGAAAACACCTATCGTTCGCAACCTTTTATTTAATCCGTCCAAAACCTCACAGAGAAAAGAGAATATAGCATTTTCAGTTGTTAAACCATTTCTAAAACCAAACTGAACATTTGACAGCAAATTATGTGAATTTAAATGTATATACAACCTTCTTGATAACTTTGGCAAACACCGATGGCATAGAAGAGGTCTAAAATTGTCAACATTATCAATGTCTCCCTTTTTCTAAAGTGGCTTCACTATCGAGTACTTTAATCGGTCAGGAAACCGACCACTCCTAAAGGAAAAGTTACAGATATGGCTAAGTACTGGGCTAACATACATAGAACAATACTTCAGTATTCTGCTAGATACCCCGTCATATCCATGAGAGTTCTTGGTCTTTAGTGATTTAATTATTAACTCAATCTCCCTCTTGTCAGTATCATGGAGGAGCATTTTCGGTAACAGTCTCGGAACACTTTTTTCTAAGAGCGCTATATGATTCCCTGTTGGGACTAGGTTTCTATTTAGTTCACCTGCTATATTCAGAAAGTGATTATTAAATACTGTACATGTATGCGACTTAGCAGTAACACGGACATTCCCACTACGCACTGATTCTATATCCTCGACCTGTCTCTGCAGACCAGCCACTTCCTTTACGACTGACCATATGGTTTTAATTTTATCCTGAGACTTAGCTATTCTCTCTGCATATCACATACTTTTTATCTTCCTAATAACATTTTTAAGCACCTTACAATACTGTTTGTAACGGGCTGCTGCATTTATTATATTATATATTGTAATATTATTATATTGTATGGAGGGTTAGGAAATCATTCCTGTTTGTAAAAGTATGTGAAGACTTTCAATGAACACACACTAATTTGGAACTCTGACTGAATTATTCATGTTGGATAAACTTCTGCGATTATTCTGTCTATGCAGTTCCTGATAGTGACATACTGCATATTTCTTTGCTTGCTCTTATAACTTATATAGACGCAGCAGCCTCCTGTCTGCTTACTGAACCACTGGATATGGATTGACATTTAACTGTGAATTCATACACCAATTAACTGTTTATGTTGATGACATACTATTTCCTATGTCTCATTGGCTGGAGCCTTGTCTGTTGTTGAATGAAGTCCTGATCACCATGGTAACTGATAGCCTGATATTTAAATTAATTAACATTGAAGATGGCGTGAAAGAAATTCATTTCCATGATCGCCTGAGTGGTGAGAAAGGTGAAGTTCCAATGTCTATAAAGTTGAGAGCCGTACAAGAATTTACTAGTCCAAAGAATGAAAAGGAGTTACAGGACATGTTTCCTCAATTTGGAATTTTCCGCTGAGTTGTTTGGATCTAAACTGTCATTGTACTGTGCTTCATTCAGTTATGGAGTCACGAATCTGAACAAGCTTCTGAAGCTAATGCAGATAACACTCAAAACGTCAAATCCAACCAATCATTGAAGCAAAATACGACATAAATTGAGAAAACTGGTTTTAAGTCTTTGTCTCTCTTGCATTGCATACTTCTGGAAACAGAACTGTAGTTTCCAAAAATCTCAAAACTTTCTCAATATTCATATTAAGATTTTTCCATATGTCACTACAATCATAAAATCTTATTTGTTACACATGATCTCTTTCACTGATACATGTACATTGTACAGACATATCATGTGTTGATTTGCAGGTGCACTTACCTCTCCATCTAAACAGGCCTCTGAAGTCAACCACCATGTCATCATCAGCCAAAAGGTGTCATTGGTTTCAAATATGAAGGGGCTCTCTCGGTCGTTGTCAGTTTTCGTGCTTGGAGCCGCTACTTCTCAGTCAACTAGCTCCTCAAGTGGCCCCACAAGAGCTGAGTGCATCCCATTTGCCAACAGTGCTTGGCAGACCCAAATGGTCATCTATCCAAGTGCTAGGCAAGCCCAGCAGAGCTTAACTTCAGTGATCTGGTGGGGAATGGTGTAACAACTGCAGCAAGGCCATTGGCTTTTATATATAAGGAAACATATCAAATAAGGTGTAATATATAATTTTTCATGAGGAATAAAATCACAAAAGTCACATAAAAGGCATAAATCGTATTTAAAACCTTTCTAGTGTAACACTGTTTCAGTTCTGTTAAATAATATATGGAAATCTAATTATAATTTTTTATATACTCAAACACTCTGTTGTCAAAATGTATCTTCACCCTAGATCAGACTAAACAGTGATTTAAAATATGATATCGGATTAGAATTGTGTCTTGTCAGCACTCGAATCTGAGGCTCTTTGTCTTTTCTGGGCAAGTGCCCCACCAACTGAGCTATCTAAACACTACTAAGGAACTAGATGAATACTCACTCTCGCAAAGATCTCCAAGTGTTTAAATAATACATTCCTCCAGTATATCATTTGTCTGGTTGGTAGAACTTCTGTGAAGTTACATAGTTAGAAGAGGAGTAAAGTTATGGATATTGGTCATCAGTTGTACTTGGAGAGCCTAGTCAGTAGAGCACTAGCTCATAAAAGGCAAAAGCGTGATCCAGCTCACAGTTTCGTTTTAGCTATAAGTTGTTTCTGGAATATTGCACTGCAGTGGCAAACTTTCATATTCTGCAATTATTTGTTATAATTTCCTTATTTCTATGCATACATATATTTGATCCCTATAATACTTTGTGAGATTACAGTTGACTAAAACTATTTAATTTATGGTGATAAATTGTGTCTGTATTTTTATATATTTGTTTTATTGCTGGATTAGTGTCAGATGCATATCTACATTCAGCACTTTCTGTATTACAAAGGCAAAATACTTTTTAGAAAGAATTTTATCTCTAGTGCACAGTGTTTCATGTGAGCTAATCATAAAAAATGGACTGATGAACACATGCAGCACTTCTAAAAAAAGAAGATTGCATACTTCACACTTGTTCTTACCATATAAAAGTATTTAAAGAACCATATTTCCTGAACTGCATAGCGCGACTAGTACAATATCCACTACCATTCCTAAATGAAACATAACATTCATACTACAAACCTCAGAAAAACAGCTAAAAGGAATGTTTGCATATGACAACAAACCTGCATTAGTCAACAAAATGAATACTAAAAAGATAAACATCAATGAAAACAAAATAAAAGAGAGCATTGTCCTTGTGGAGACACATCACAGTGAAGACATACGATAATAAATGTTCAGCACTCTGTCATACCACACTGAGGAAAAATATCAGGTAACATTAGAGTTACAGTTCAAGACATCAACCTGAGGATAAGTTTCAGAACACACAACGCAACTCAATCAAATATAAGTAATTCTCTAAAAGATTCAGTAAGTTTGTCCATTCAGGTGTTTAAAATTTAAACTATGTGACCGTATACATAGGACAGACATGAAGAAATTTCAAAAAAAGGTTCAGAGAACATTTCAGTTCCACTTACATGAACCAATGGTCCTTTAGTTCACAGCTAGAAGAACAAAAACCCACAGCAAGTGTCATAATACAATGGCTGTCAAGTGCACACACCATTGAAATATTTGAGATGTAATAGAAATTTTCACATATGTGATGAAATAACCTGATATTATCTGAAGGAATGGATCAACTTAAAAAAAGTAAAAAAACACTGTGATATATCTCACTGGTATTCTTGCAAGCATTTTGCCATTAAGCACATTCGTTTGTTTCTCTTATTGTGATAATGCAAATAAAACATATTAGAAAGGTAATTACACAGCAATCTATGGTATAAACAGTTCATTCATAAACTACAGATCTAAAGCGCATCATGATTGCCAAGTGTGTAACATTCTGTTTTATATGCTGGTTATTATGATCATACAACTGGGTAATCACAATAACAGTATCGGCAGAAGTCTCTGGCATCCGCTAAAAATCACCACATATTAGCCAAGTAAAAAAAGTTATATGTGAAAAAATAGCACTCACTTTACATCATGTTAGAAACAAACATACTGGTAAAAGTGTTTTGTGTTCTCTGATATTGTTACAGATATATGAACAATATATTTTGTGTGTGTGGGGGGGGGGGGCAGGCAATGCGGACTGTTCTGTGTAATTAAGGATGTTAAAATATACGTAGCTTGTTTTATTCATGAATTTTTGGTATTCAGAATTACTTATTTCGCTCTTCTAGTTCCAACAGGTTATAGGCCCAGGATCCACTATAAGTATTCTTACATATAGAAGGAAATATAATCGGAATAGTCTTCGAAGTGTGGAGCGAAAGCTTTCAGAATGATCCGATTGCTGTGTAATTACGATTTAGGGGACATAGTGAATGGTACACTGAAGCCCACTCAGCAAAATTATGCAAATAAGGACTGGAATGCAAGGTCAAAGCTGATATTATTGATTGATCCAGTGAACTATGCACACATAGAGAAGGTGTGACGGCAAAATAAGTTTGGAACAAGTCATGCAGCACATTTTAGGATGGTGGCCGTACCAGAAAAGTCGGATTACTCCATGAACTTAGAGCCACGCGACTGGATAACTGCAAGAACGAGGACAAGTATGTCAGAACGATAATATTCACATCAGATCGACTAAGGGACATAGAGTTCGAGATTGCCAATGAATGGGAAGGTACATTATTGCTAGAAGGACTGTCCAAAAAATTAGCAAGCATGATTGTGAGGTTAAAAAGCTCAGGTATACCGATTATGGGAGACAGTCTAAAAGTGAAGATCCTGCAGGACGTGAAAAGTATGTCAATGTGCCTTAATTCAGAGAAGAAAACAGTTGCAGCACTTTATTCTAAGAAGAAAAGAAAGAAAGCGCTCAATTGCTACAACCGCCAGAAGAGGTGTCACACTGGATCCAATTGCCGTCGAAGGCCAAGAACAAACAGAAAAACGTTTAATGCCAATCGTCCAGAAAGGAGCACTGATGATCATAGTAAGACACTCTTCATTTACTACTCTTTTACAGTGTCGAGTAATAGAGAAGCAGAATGGGTATTAGATTCAGGACGTTAGTGTATACTATTACAGACAAAACAGCTCTTTATGATGCTACTAGTAAAACGCATGTAGGTATATCTACGGTGGATGGTTCCAAGTTTCAGTATGAGCTTGCTGGGGAAGTTGATTTTACGATAACTGTAAAATGATAACAAGAAAATATTATGGCACATGGTGTTTACTGTGTAAAAGGTATCGCAACTAATTTGTTATTTGTGAGTGAAATAGTCAGAAGGGAAACAGAGTAACTTTCGATATAACTGAAGTAAAAATAGTTAAACAATACAGGGAAGTTATAGCTAGGCAACAAATGAAAGGGTTTTCGTGTTAAAGATGTAAGTGAAGATATAAACCATTCTGTGTATTCTGCAGAAGATAGCATAGAAGACTTGGGCACCTAAACAGAAAATGCATGTCGTTATATATGGTGACAGGAATGGAAGACTGCCGTAAATAAACACATCAAAAAAAGTTTTGCATTACCTGGGCTCTGAGAGTTCCGGAATCTGCACAGAAAATTTGGAAAGAGATCAACATAAACATCATTTCCACCATTTTTATTGCTCATGAAAACCACACATTGCATGTTGTACCACCATACAGCGAGACCTTCAGAGGTGATGGTCCAGACTGCTGTACACACCGATACCTCTAATACCCAGTAGCATGTCCCCTTGCATTGATGCATGCCTGTATTCTTCGTGGCATACTATCCACAAGTTCATCAAGCCACTGACGGCCATATTGTCCCACTCCTCCATGGCGATTTGACATAGATACCTCAGAGTGATTTGTGGGTGTCATCGTCCTTAAACAGCCCTTTTCAATCTATCCCCAGCATGTTCGATAGGGTTCAAGTCTGGAGAACATGCTAGCCACTCTAGTCGAGCGATGTCGTTATCCTGAAGGAAGTCATTCACAAGATGATGGGGCCGAGAATTGTCATCCATGAAGAAGAATGCCTCGGCAACAGGCTGCCAATATGGTTACTCTGTCGTTCGGGGGATGGCATTCACGTATTGTACAGCCGTTATGGCGCCTTCCTTGACTACCAGCAGCCTACGTCGCCCCACATAATGCCATCCCAAAACAGCA
Source organism: Schistocerca cancellata (assembly GCF_023864275.1). NCBI lineage: Eukaryota > Metazoa > Arthropoda > Insecta > Orthoptera > Acrididae > Schistocerca > Schistocerca cancellata. The sequence continues at coordinate 425,919,144 of NC_064630.1, read as the reverse complement.
AGGAATCTCAACCTTGCTGCACTTGCTGACTGCGTTGCCTCCAAACATGCCCCCGACGATTGTCTGGTTGAAGGCATATGCGACACTCATCGGTGAAGAGAATATGCTGCCAGTCCAGAGCGGTCCATTGGACCCATCTGTTCCTTGCTGCATGGTGTTGTAGTTGCATAGATGGTCCTCGCCGTGGACGCCAGGAGTGAAGTCGCGCATCAAGCAGACTATTGAGCACAGTTTGCGTAATAACACGACGTCCTGTGGCTGCACAAAAATCATTATTCAACATGGTGGCGTTGCTGTCAGGGCTCCTCCAAGCCATAATTCGTAGTTGGCGGCTATCCACTGCAGTTGTAGCCCTTGGGTGGGCTGAGCGAAGCTGTCATCGACAGCTCCTGTCTGTTTGTATCTCCTCCATGTCTGAACAACATCGCTTTGGTTCACTCCAAGACGCCTGGATACTTCCCTTGTTGAGAACCCTTCCTGGCACATAGTAGCAATGCGGACGCCATCGAACCGCGGTATTGGCTATCTAAGCATCGTTGAACTACAGACAACACGAGCCGTGTACCTCCTTCCTGGTGGAATGACTGGAACTGATCGGCTGTCGGACTCCCTCTGTGTAATAGTCGCTGCTCATGCATGGTTGTTTATATCTTTAGGTAGGTTTAGTGACATCTCTGAACAGTCCAAGGGACTTTGTCTGTAATACAATATCCACCGTCAACAACTATCTTAAGGAGTTCTGGGAACAGGGGTGATGCAAAACTTTATTATGTGTGTATACAGAAACTTGTGAAATATATGTGCAAGGGAAACACACTAGATCATCCTTTAAGCCTAGCAAATGTGGCAATACAAACGTCTTGCAGTTAATACAAATTGACATATGTGACCCAATGGAGGAGCCATTATTTAGGAGGAAGCCATTATTTTGTTACCTTTACAACCGACTGTTCAACATAAACTACGTTTTTTTTTAGTTCTAATGATCAAGTGAGTGATATTTTTGAGAACTTTCATGATATGGTAGAAAAAGAAATGGAAAAGAAGATTAAAATTATCAGATATGATAATGGGACAGTGCATACCAATCAAAAATTCGAGGAACGTTTGAAGGAAGTAGTCATTAGACACCAAACCACCATCAGATACAGTCCAGCCCAGAATTAAATAGCAGAGAGAGCAAATGAGAATGTTGTTGAAAAAGCAAGAAGTGTGTAAACTGATGCTGGGTTACAAAAATGTTTTGGGCAGATGTGGTGTCAACAGCTGTGTATTTGATCAATCGATCGCCTAGCAATGCGGTAAAAAATAGTAGCCTCTATGAAGTTTGGACATGGAAGAAGCCAAATCTGAGCAACTTAAAAGTTTTTGCATGCAAGGCAGAGGTACATATCCTGAAATAACTGAGGCGAAAACAGGACCAAAAGTATAAGAAATATATTTTAGAAGGTTATTGTGAAGACTCAAAGGGTTACCAACTCATGAATCATACAAAGAAGAAGATAAAGACTAGTAGAGATGTACTCCTTGAGAATAATAAAAACGAAATAAATGACGATCATCAAGAGAGTACAACCGCTTCATTAACGTCGTAAAGTTCAAGAAATACTAACTCTGGAAATGAAACATAAAATGAAGAACAAGAAGAAATAGGAGAAGATGGCAAGGAACACATAAATCATAAATATGTTCTATGATGAAGATGAATTTCGAGAACATAAATATTTTCAAACGTTCTTCTTGTGTTCCTGAACCTAAAAAATACCCTGATTATGAAATGCCACATAGAAGAAGATGTATTATATGAATGACGAACACTAACTTCACTTAACGAAGGTTTATTTAGCACTTGCACATACCAACCAGAACACAAAAAGTATATATACAGCTTCAGAACATTCCAGTACAGTTATTCTTGACATTTGTGGTAACTTATAGAATGTACTCGAACCGAATGTAGACATTAAAATTGTGAAGCCCAGGTAAGTTTTGAACACACAGCCCTCCATGCAATACTTTTGTACCATATCCACTACACCACAGTGCTAATCAAGTTCTGCTGCGACATTGCCCCCTCCTTAAGAGATCAGTGTCTCGGTGTTACGTCGTCCTAGTCCGGAAACGAGTCATTGGTCCTGATGACGGATTCTCGTCCTGGCGGTGATTTTCTTGGAACTTCTTTTGTCGCCACGCTCTTTGTCACCTTTCCGCTTGTTGCCTGTCAGCTTCGAATTTATCCTGGGTTGCAGGATCCTTATATGGCTTCATTCGAAGGACGTGGACCGAATCTCTGATCCTTCGTCGTCTGGTGTCGGAGTCGAAATCTTCAACTTCTTAAATAACATCAGACAACTGTCTTACAACCTTGTAAGGTCCACAGTAGCGCCTGAGCAGCTTCTCAGAGAGACCAACCTTCCGAACAGGAGTGAAGATCCAGACGAGGTCATCAGGCTGGTAGACAACAGGGCGGTGGCTCGTGTCATACCTTCGGCGATCGTTTTCTTGAGCATGCAGTGTGCGTAGTCGAGCTAACTGCCGAGCTTCCTCAGCTCTGATTAACACCTGGCGGATGTAGTCGTCGTCCACGTCATCAGGATGTAACGGAAACACAGTGTCCATCGTTGTAGTCGCCTCACAAACCATGCACCAGGAAAAATGACGTAAATTCTGTGGTGTTTTGTTTGGCGGTGTTGTAGGCAAAAGTCACGAAAGGTAGCACCTCATCCCAGTTGCTCTGCTCAACATTGACGAACATTGATAGCATGTCTGCCGAGGTCTTACTAAGGCATCCAGTAAGCCCTTTAGGTTGCGGATGGTAGGCAGTCGTCATGTGATCATGTGATGAGTAATGAAGCACTGACGGTTTATCTCTGTCATAAGATTCGACTGAAAAACTTTCCCTTGATCCGTAATTAGCGACCTTGGGGCACTATGTTTTAATATAATGTCCTACACGATGAATTTGGCTTCCTCTTATGCTTCGGTTGTTTTCACGGCTTTTGTAATAAACTGCGCGTCATTTTTGGTGGCGGCCTAGTTTAGGTTCGTTCTGCGCATCTGACGTCACAAAACACAGTCAGCCAATGAACAGAGAACGATGTTGCCACATCTCAACTGCAGTGCAGAGCATGGACGAGTGTCTTCAGTTTTAGAAACGTTCAGTCATAAATAAAGTAATAGAACAAAAGCAATGTCTTGATAGCAGACATTCTTTTATAGAAAGTTTGGAAAAAACCAAACAAGCAATAAGACTCCTAATTCAGGCGATAGCAAGGAAAGGTGTTTGTATCACTCTCACGAACCGCTTTTTCGCAATAAAGAACAGCGGTAATTGTTTATTTCCTATCGTACTTCGACGAAGCGTGAGTAATTCATAGTCATATCAACAGTATTTGTTAGTATTTTGCGTGACGTGTTATGGTCATCATGGCGTTACGTAGTTAGACCAGATGCGTTAGCGCTAAACATAGAAAAGATGCTCTTTATCAACATACACGCACCTTCTGGCACAGACAACAAGCGAGCAAGAAGCACCTTCTATAATGAAGAAGTAGTCGAACTGCTGATGCAGAACAATAACAACATCATCATTGGAGGAGATTTTAACTGTGTCGCCGCAGCTGAAGACGAAATACCTGTAGCAAACATGTGCCCAGAACTGCAAGAACTGATCCGACGACTGAAAATAGAAGATTCGTGGCGCCTTCTCTATCCAACACACACTGAATTTACATGCCACCACAAAAATGGTAAAAGCAGACTGGACCGTATATATATCAGCAGAGCAGCAACTAAAAATGTTGCGCACGTCGAAGTCTATCCTGTCATCTTTTCGGACCACTGCAGCTACGAATGCAGCCTGCATCTCCAAAAAGGAAAGAACGTCAGCACAAGAAGCACGTGGAAGCTAAATACGGAACACCTGCAGGACGCGGAACTGCGCAAGCAAATAGTGGAAATGTGGCAAGAATGCCTGGCACAGCGCGCACGCTACAGCAGCACGACCGAGTGGTGGCTGGCACGAGCGAAGCCGACAATGCGCAGCCTGTTGATAAGATACAGCACGGAAAAGTCATTCTGGAGGCGAACCACGGCCGAGTTCTACCAGCAGTGCCTGAAAGACGCACTCGTCGCACCAGCAGACGACCAGCAATACCTGCCGCGAGTGAGGAGAATCAAAGCAAAACTCCTTCCAATAAAGAAACAGCAAATAAGAGGCGTCCTCACCAGAAGTAAAACATATGGCGAGGTGGATGGAGAGCCACTCACCATGCACCACCTAAATAGGGAAAGGGAGAGAGGCGCTGGAAAGTGCGTAAGTGAGCTTCAGGACAAGCAGGGAAAGACGCTCACGACGAAAACGGAGTTAACAAAACACATCGAGGACTATTTCCGAGACATGTTCCGTCGAGAAGCGACAGACGACGCGACAACTGCTGAAATCCTCCAGCAGACGAGAAGCGTGCTCACAGACGCAGACAGGGCGTTGCTGACAGAAAATGTCGACGTGGATGACATCAAAGGAATGATGAGGACCAGCGCAAGAGGAAGAGCACCCGGCGCCGACGGCATCCCGCTCGAGTTCTACCTCGCATATTGGGACGTGCTAGGAGGGCAATTCACGGAAATGGTGAACGAGATACTCGATGGGGCGGAAATTCCACCTGGGTTGACCGAAGGGACCATAAGAAGAGAGCCGCCCGCCGCATTGAAGAGTTTCGTCCGATTACGCTCCTCAACGCCGACTATAAAATAATAGCGAAATGCATCGCAAACAACCTGAAATCGGCGATGAGGAAAGTCATCAGTCCGTGGCAAACATGTGCGGTACCAGGGAAAAATATATTTGACGCCACATGCACCTACAGGGACATAATAGCACATGCAGCCACCACCAGAAGCGCAGGTGCCATAATTTCAGTGGACTTCAACAAAGCCTTCGACAGGATCGACCACAAATATCTCGTAGAGACACTAAACAGACTCGGGTTTGGGCAAAAATTCATCGCAATCATCCAGAAGATACTAAGTACTGCGAAATCGACAGTAATAATCAATAGTTGGGAAACAAAACTGATAAAACTGGACAGATCCGTGAGGCAAGGCTGTCCACTGTCAATGGCTCTATTCGCTATAGCACTGGACCCGCTGCTGCGGAAACTCACAAACGACATCAGAGGCTTCTCCGTAGGAGGCAAAGCAGTAGCATGTATAGCCTACGCTGACGACCTAGGCATCTTTATTGAAGACCAGGAACATATTGGGAGAGTAGAAACCATCATGAATACATTCCAATAAGCGTCAGGCGTCCAAACCAACCCCAGAAAAATAGTGCTACTGCCGATAGGGAATCAACGACTCAAACCAGACAGCCAGTGGTATAAAATAGCAGAAAGCCATAAAGTTCTTGGAATATATATACAGTCTTGTCCACTTAGAATGGCCGCATACAACTGGAGGGACGTGCTACACACCATAAGAGGTCTCTCCAGACAGCACGCGAACCGGAAGCTAACAATCCACCAGAAAACAGAACTGATAAACACGACGATCCTGTCGAAAGCTTGGTACCTGGCGCAAATCTTAAGCATCCCGACTGAAATTGCGCGAGCACTAACGAGCGCAGTGTACTACCTGTTGTGGCGTCGAAATATATTCAAAGTGGCGCAAGCAACGTGCTCGCTGCCAACGAAAGAAGGGGGACTAGGTCTAGTTGATATAAAGACCAAATGTGCAGCCCTTCTACTGAAACGAACGCTCGCCATCCAGGACAAAAACCCTGACAGCGTCACAGCCAAGATAATTGGAAGATACAAGCCCGCATCACAAGAAGCGCCGGTCGACACGAGACACATTCCCTTCAGAATGCGACACGTCAGGCTGCACTACGCCAACAAAAGTTACGTTCTGCACACCGTGGCGAACCCCAACCACAGAACAGCCAAGAGAATATACTGGGATCTCAGGAAGAAGCCGGCAAAAAACAAAAATGAACAAAAACTCCCGCAATACAATTGGAAACAAATATGGGGGAACGTCTCGGAAAACGTGTTGCCTAAACATGCGAAGGAGACATGGTACAAAATAATTAACAGAACGGTACCAACCAACCAAAGACTGGCGGAGATAAAACTCGTCGCAAGTAACAAGTGCGACGTATGTGGCATGACCGACGCCCTCGAGCACCGATTCACGTGCGGGAATGCCATCAACATCTGGGAAGCGTGCCAGCAGATGGTGGCCCACATCAACAGAACGGCGCCGGGAAGCATCACAGTGGAAGCAATCATCGCCCCAGACTGCAACCCATTTCCACGGCCCAAGCGACTGGCGACGCTCTGGATCCTCGCCATGATGGCACACGCCATCGTAGCGCGGAGGCAGACCGACCAGCTGGCCTTCCTGATGGACCTCTGGGAGGAGAACAAGACGGCCCAGCAGCACAGGCGATACCACGAGAACTTCAAAAACTTCCTGCAGATTCCACTGCAGACAGTAATCGCCAGAGTCCTTCCCAGCCTGTGACCCTCAGCACCACCACCAGCCACCTCACCACACTCACCACAAGAATAACGTGTGCAGTGATAGTGAACAAGTGCAACACAAAAGATAAAGTGCTTTCTCTTCTCACATCAAATAGTGAAGTATAGTAGTATAAAGTGTTTCTTCTTAGTGAAATCAGTGTCACGAAGTGCTCCTTAGTGGAAAGTGCCAACTACTCATTATTATTATTAGATATTTTTTAAATGATTTCCTTTACTTTATGCCTATAAAATTCTATTGATTACTCACACTATCCTTTCTGCTTCTCTTATGTAATAGGACAAAAATTTTCTCTCTTCTTCAATTTAGGTATATTCTGTAGTATATGTAAAAAAAAAGTTTCTTCCACTTCTGCTCCACCTATCATGGTGACGTTTCCTTCATACTGTCCCACTTAACAGTGCACCTAGAGGAAGAGATCAAACCAGAACACACACTGTGCCTGTGGCATCACAAGTGCATCACATACAGAAACATAAACTCAAAATCAATGCATCGATGCCAAATATAAACTGTTATGCCTGTCCTGCAATGTCTACCCCCCTCAAAAAAAAGATGACAAATGGCCATGTAAAAGGGTTTAAGGAACAAACAATAAGAGAAAAACGAAAAAGGAAAATATAAAAACGAAAACATATAAAATGACAGTAATATTAACCATCACTACGAATATAATAGATTAATAGAATAAAATGTCTTTTTTTTAATGTATCGTTGTTTATATATTTAAATAAATATATATGGTTACAAAAAAAATATGCGGTGCTTAATATTTTCATTATTTAAAAACAATATCGAAGTGCTTTACTTCACGAATTATATTCGTTTGAATGCAATTTTTTGAAATTTCTAGTGCTTTGTCTCTTCATTAACCCTTTCGTTGCTGCAGACACGTGCTCCCCGCATTCCGCGCTGTGCGCGATTTTGTCATCACTGCACTGCTCGCCTGTGCAGACACATGGTGTTCCCACTGCTTTGACACACTTATCATTCGATTTCACAAAAACTATTTGGCCCAAAATTTGATTTTTACACGTCTTCTTGACTGATACCTTCCCCCCATAAATGACTTAATTTTGTTTCGATGTTCAACGCAGTTATTATGCAGCATTAAATGTAGTAAACCATTGCACGAAATTTTGAAGAGTTTGCAGAGTTAGAAGTCCACAGCGTATACTTTCCGTATGGTCGATTTTAGTTGTCACAATGTTGAGAATGAAATGTGGACAAGATACCTAAATTTCATATAAAATTTACTGTATAACAATATCTCATTTAATTTAAGTACGACATAGGTGTTGTATGTAATATTGAGAAATATTCCGTCTTTCGCGACAGTAATAAAAGTATTATTTACACCGGACGCGTTTGGCTTTATTTTAAAGCACTTCAATCAAGGAAAGGTATGGCACATACACAATGGTACTCATGTTCTCTTTCTCGTTTTTGTTCCACAGTCGCAGTTTTACCAATGGTACTGAAATATATTCCTCTTCTGCAACTGTAATAAGGGACTTATTTAGACCAGACGCGTTTCTCTCTTTTGAAGCATCTTCAGTGGACAGTATTTTGTCTCCTCCATTGCCAAGTCACCTTTCGTAGTTTTGTGCTGCGGTAACACAATATTCAACGTTTGTGTTGGCAGATCAGTGTTTTAGCAAATAAATGATGTTTGTGTGTGCCACACACAAAAATTATATTTGACATAGCTCAGAGCACTTCACTGATAGACGGTATATTTAAGTCCTAATGTTTATGTAAGACCACAGTTTTGTTTAATGTATTTTGTCTACTTCCTTTTGATTGATTAAAGTGCTTTAAAATATAGCCAAACGTGCTCAGTATAAATAAAACTTTTGTTACAGTCGCGAAAGACGGAATATTTCTCAATATTACATACGACACCTATGTGGTACTTAAATGAGCTACTGTTATACAGTAAATTTTATACAGGCATCTTGTCCACATTTCATTCTCAACATTGTGACAACTAAAATCGACCATACGGAAAGTATACTCTATGGACTTTTACCTCTGCAAAGTCTTCAAAATTTCGTGCAATGGTTTACTATATTTAATGCTGCATAATAACTGCGTTGAACATCGAACCTAAATTAAGTCATTTATGGGGGGAAGGTATCAGTCAAAAAGATGTGTAAAAATCTAATTTTTGGGCCAAATAGTTTTTGTGGAATCGATTGATAAGAGTGTCGAAGCAGTCGGAACACGATGTGTCTGCACAGGCGAGCAGTGCAGTGACAAAATCGCGCACAGCGCGGAATGCAGGGAGCACGTCTTTGTAGCAGCGAAAGGGTTAATGCAGCCGTGGTGGCTTTACTTTATGAACTGTGCGCTCCCCCCTACACGTAAGCTTGCGAACTATGCTATAGTATGGCGCTGCTTCTATTGGCGCGTGCGTCGTGTGCAACTGGCAACGCAGCAATCTCCCGCGTCTGGGCGGGCATGCGCGAGCCGCCAAGATAAAAGAATTGAAGTATGGCATAGCGTGACAGATAGTCAGCGAAAACAAAAATCCATCTATTGCCACTAGCAGACGTTGGAAATCGTCAGGAGAGGTCAATCCCATCACGCTGGAAAAGCGTTTCGGCTGGTGGAACTGGTATGAGTTGGCCAGGTGGTTTCTGAGGAACTGCCTTTCTCGTCTGGCACTCTCGACAGTGCGACACATAGTGACAGACACTCTTAAATAAACCTGGCCAGAAAAATCTCTTGCGTATTCTTAATAAATCCTGAATGTCCAGTCTTAGGTGTGTCGTGGAAATTCTGTAGAACATCAACGTGCATGTGTTTAGGAATCACTGGTAGCCACTTCTTTGCAAACGGATCAAAGTTTTTCTTGCAAAGTAATCCATTAACTACCTTAAATTGTCCTTCCACATCCTCCAACCGATTTAAGGCAAGCATAATTTAAGATATCTTGGCGTCCTTCTGCTCAGCAAAGAGATCCTGGAGTGCAGCGAGACAGACACTATCTTCATCAAAGTCTTGATGGTCTTGCACAGGGTTTCTTGAGAGACAGTCGGCATCTTGGTGTTTTCTCCCACTTTTGTACACTATGGTAATGTCATACTCTTGAAGACGTAGTGCCCACATGGCGAGTCGTCCTGTTGGAACCTTAAGACCTGTCAACTAACAAAGCGAATGATGGTCTGTAACAACTTGAATGGTCTTCCTTAGAGATACTGTCGAAATTTGCACATGGCCCAGATCACAGCAACACATTCTCTTTCTGTAGTTGAGTAGTTTCTCTCGGGTTTGGTAGTGTCCTAGAAGCATAGGCTATAACCTTCTCTTTTCCATCCGAAATTTGCACCAGAACAGCACCGATCCCATACCCACTGGCATCTGTGTGTAGTTCTGTAGGTGCTCTCTCACCATACAGACCAACTACAGGGTCAGTCGTCAGAGCTTTTCGCAGTACATCAAAAGTATCTTGTTGAGCACCACCCCAGTTAAATTTAGTATCAGCTTTTAACAACTGCTGGAGTTTCCTGGATTTGATAATAAAGTCTTTGATATAACGACGGTAGTAAGAACATAATCTGAGGAAGATTCTCACATCTCTAATACTTTTACGAATAGGGAATTCCGTTATAGGTCTCACTTTTTGTGGGTCTGGTCGCACACCTTTGTTTGACGCAAGGTGTCCAAGGATTTTGATTTCTTTTGCTCCAAAACGACACTTTCTTGGATTATGTTTCAGTCCGCCTTGTTGGAGACACTTAAGAACGGCCCTCAGTCTTCTTATATGTTCATCATATGTCTCTGAGAACACTATAATGTCATCTAAATAACAAAGACACATCGTCAACTTCAGGTGCCTGAGAAGATTATCCATCATCCGTTCAAAAGTTGCTGGTGCATTACACAAACCAAACGCCATTACCTTAAACTCATACAGGCCATCAGGGGTGATGAATGTAATTTTCTCACGATTAACCTAATGTACTTAAATTTAACAGTGTCCCGAGTACATGTCCATGGTTGAAAAAAAATTAGCCCCCTTGAGACAATCTAGTGTATCGTCAATTTGTGGAAGAGGGTAAACGTCCTTTTTAGTTATCTTATAAAGCTTCCTGTAATCAACACAAAGGGCCAACTGCCGTTCTTCTTCCTGACAAGGACCACTGGTGACAACCATGGGCTCTGCAAAGGCTGAATGATGTCATTCTTCATCATTTTCTCTACCTCGTCGCGAATTATTAGACGTTCCGTTGCTGACACACGGTATGCTCTCTGGCTTGTTGGTTGATGGTATCCAGTGCTAATCCGGTGCTTCACCTTTGAGTTGTCGAATTTGCTTTTCACCTGTGGAATTCTTGAAGAATGGCAAGTAGCTTCGTCTGTTGCTCGGTCGTGAGATCTGGTGATAGTTGAGCTAGAAGATCTTGTCTCGTAGTAGTTGTGCTAATTTCGACCACAGACTCGGCATGGGAGGTTTCTATGATGCTCAGCTGTTCTGCAATTAACGGCTCAGCGTTTGATACACACATGCGTCTTGGAAGGATCTGCAGTTCTCGGTGACAGTTAACTATCCACAATTCACCGAATCCATTCTTAAACTAGACGACAGAAGCTGGGATGGCCAAGTTATTCTTCAGTGATATGATTGCCTTACATTCCACTACAAGATCCACGGTTTGGGGCATGGCATGACACATGACAGTTACCTTTCTAGTGCTGACTGCAGGAATGATCACTTCATCCAGCACACATAGTCTCCACACACTCGGATGCACATCTTCCTGTTCATAGTATCTCATCTCGTCCAGCATAATCTTCAAAGTGAACACAGTCTATAATGGCCTGAGAAGCTTTCAAAAAGTCACATCTGCGAATGACGTATTGACTACACTCTTGTAAGGTGATGAATTCTAAGGGCTGTGTATGGCCACTTATACCCACAGGAATGGTACATCATACAGTAGCTTTTACATATTTCTCATTAGCCACCTTCAGCAGAGATGTTTTGCTGTCAATGAATGCGGTTTTCTGCAACTGGCGAAGGTACTTCTCCGACATGACTGAATATGATGCTCCAGAGTCCACAAGAGCTTGGGCTGATCGGTCATCCATGAGAATATCGACGTAGTTTCCTATCATCGACGGTGCAGAATTTTTCTCTTCGGCTGCCTCACGTCCAAGGTAGGCCGCACCCTTCATTTTTTTCAGGTTGCAGCGGCTAGGTGATTGGCTGGAGCTTCTAAACGGCGATGGAGACCTTGATCGGCCGGCTGTGGAACGTCCTTTCCAGCGGCTAGTTTGCGGTGATGGTGATCTACGTCGTCCTGCACCCACATTTTCTTGGTCATCTTCGTCGTCTCAGAGTTGGCGTCAGCTAAGATCGGTCTGCTGTCTTCTGGCGCGGGCGTCAGCAAATATTCGCCGCCTTAAACTAGACGACACAGGCTGGGATGGCCACAGTGGAAACATACTGCTTGTTTATCCTGGGTCCTCCAGACGTCAGTCTTCCTTGGTGCCCAAACAGGTTCCTCATGCGTCTCCGTTTTTTGCTCGCCGTGCAATCCAGGTGCCTTCTGAACTTCCTCTCTCACTATCTGATGAAGACCACTTGTCAAATCAGTTGCTTCCTCCATCATATACATCAATACGACGTCTGGAAGCCGTTCAAACTTCCTGCGTGTAATTCTTTTTTGATGCATTGCCTCGATATACTGACACCATTTGATGGAGTCGTCTGCTGTCGAAACCTCCTTCAGTTGTAGGGTTTGATACATGTCCTCAGCAACACCCTCAATGATTTGTGCAACGTTATCTACCTCCTTCATTCTAGGATCCACTATTTTACACAGCTCCAAGACGTCTTGAATGTAGGAGGCTGTAGTTTCTCCTGGACGCTGTGCCCTGCACTTAAATTTATCTCCAGCCTTGCACCTCTGTCGTTGTGTGTCGCTGAAAAACTTGCGCAGTTCGGCCTGGAATACTTCCCAGCTTGCGAACTACTCCTTGTGGTCCTCATACCATTGCTTGACAGTGGCCTCCAAATAGGAAAATACGTTAGCCAAACACACGGTGTCATCCTATTTGTTAAATTTGGCTATACGCTCGTATACCTTCAGCCACTTGTTTGGATCTTGGCCATCGTCACCAGAGAACCCAGAAGGATGTCTCATGTGATGGCAAACAGTTGCTGTCATCGTATCGTCCTCGTCTTCTTCTGTCTCCGATAGATTGCGATCTGTTGAATATGGCTCGAACTCAGGTTTCTCGCCACGTAAACGGCGGTTCTGTCGTGACCTCATGAGAGCCAATGTGTCGTCGATAATGTGCGCTACCACAAGTTCCAATACCCGGCGCCTTCACCAACATAACGTCACGTAGAAGAACGTATAATTAGATGAATGACGAACACTAACTTCTGCTTCGACAGTATACTAAACTTTTAATTATGAACCTGCAACAGTTAAAGAGTCTATCAGAGGTCAGAATTCTCAACCCTGGAGAGGAACTATGGAAAGAGAATTAGAGTCATTTTATCAAAATGAACCTTCTGAATGGGTTGGAAAGTTATAAATGAAAAAACCTTTACAATCGCAATGGGTGTTTAACACAAACAATCATGAGAGTGCAACAACAAATATAAAGCACTACTTGTAGCCAAAGGATGTTAACAAAAAGAAAGGATAGACTACAGAGAGACGTTTGCTAGAAAAATTCGTCTAGAAAAAGGGAAGATCTGTTAAGTGAAGAAAAGTAATTATAGACTAAAACAAAGTGGCCAATTGTTGGAACAGATGTCTCCACGAAACTGTGCTAAAGATGGATATGAAACAATCTAAGGCAGATCCTGGCCTCTATTAAAGAACTAGTAAAGAGGAGGTAACAATAATGGCTGTATGAATGGAGGATTTCTTCAATCTAACTAAGAATGAAGAACAGATGAAAAGTTTTGAAAGGCCATTAAAAAACAAAGTTTAACATGCATGACTTGGGAGAGGTATAGCAATTCTTGTGTATAAAGATTTTTAAAAATAAGAATACAAAATATTTATGCATAGACCAATCATCATACATGAAGAAAATTTTGAAAAAGTTTGGTATGAGTAACTGTAAACCCATTTTTACACCAATGGAACTAGAAACCAAGTTAACTGGCAATGAAGTGGATGTTCAGTGCAACGAATATGTACCATATTTAGAGGTAGTAGGAAGCCTTTTGAATTGGTCACAAACATCAAGGCCTGATAGTACTTTCACCACAAATATTGTAAGCATATTCTGCAAAAGCCCAAGTGAGAAACATTGGAGAGCCGTTAAAAGGATATTTAGATATTTGCAGAGAAAAATAAACTGTAATCTAAGATATCGTAGAAAAGGGAAGAATGAAAGTCGAGAGCTATAGTGATTCAGACTGAGGTAGCGAGCTGGAGAGCAGACATTCCATTACTGGCTGTTGTTTTACGTTAATGAGACGATTTATATCTTAGTCCTGTAAAAGACAAAAAACAGAGCCCTTGAGCACTATAGAAACTGAGTATATGGCTCTGTCACACAAAATTCAAGAATCGCTATGAATCAGGAATGTAATAAGTGATATAAGGCCTAATATCAACATGAAACCCACCAAGATATACTGTGAAAACAAGGGAGTTATAAACTTAGTCCAAAATAATGTTACTAGTGCCAGCGTCAAACATGTTGATATAAAGCATCATTTTATGAGGGATCACCTAGAACAAGGGAATACTGAAGTGAACTCCTTACCCACACATCAGCTGTTGTCTGATCTACTAACCAAATGTTTGAACAAGGAGAAATTTCGGAAGGTAGTGAAACAATGTGATTTGGCTTGTGAAAATGGCATCTAGAAATCTGTTCAAAAGGGTTTGTTTGAGATGCATGAACAATATATTCCATATGTGGATGTGTGTGCAACAAATTGTACTAATAGACCTGTGTCTTTGCTTTGCATAATCTGTGGTGTTACCTTAAGTACAGACTGTAACACACTGTTCTACATAATTATGAATATTAAAATATAGCTTGCTTTAATCCTGCATTTATCATATTCAGAATTACTTGTTCCACTGCCCTAGTTCCAGCAGATATAGATCCATTGCATACAGGCATATGCCTGATACTAGTCCAGCAATAAAATTAATAATAAGTGATATACTCTGTTAGGCAACTATGAGGGTTGCCCAGAAAGTAATGCATTACATTTTTTCTTCAACAATTCTTTATTGAACATAATAAGAATTTTACACACAAAGGAAAGGCGTTTTATCTACACACCCTATTTTTACAGGTAATCTCCATCCCATTCTATGGCCTTCCTCCAACGTGAAACAAGTGTGTGTATGCCCTGTCTTCCACGAAAGGCATCCTTGAATGGCCCAAACAACACCTTGTTGCAACATGTCAAGAGCGACAGCCCTGGATGGTCTCCCCAACTGCTGCAAATCGTGGAGCTCTGTCAAACCACCTTCTAATGTCCTCACCCTCCGTACCCAGCGACTACCTTTACTTCTAGCGACAGCTGATGCTCCACAGACTTTGCACAAGTGTTTGTGAATATTTCCCACAGTTTCTTTCCTTGCAGTAAGAAATTCAACGACAGCACATTGCTTGTAACGTCCATCACACCTACAGAAGCCATTTCGAAACTGTTTGGCAGCTACACTACCTGGTTGGCGCGCTCACTCAGGAAACTTCAATTAATACATATGTAACGTTTTGCATCGAGAGTATTGTTTTCGGCTGAGAAAAAAAAAATGCAGTGGACAACCCTCGTATATGTATATAAAGGGTGCAGAAAAATTGTATCACGAAATTTTAGCCCTGGATAGCTGAAGCCAGTAGGAATCAAAATTACTAATGTTGTGTAGGTCGACAACGCACCATTTTTAAACTACTGGAGCCTGGTGCCACACTCTCCGATTGGTTGTGGGATTGCCCTGTTGCCATTCGTCATTTGAACGGCAGCACTATGTTTGTCGGTTCTGGCAACAGGGCAACCCCCGGCCAATCGGAGCATGTGTAGCCAGGTATCCATAGTTCAAAAATTGTGCGTTGTCGACCTATGCAACATGACATATTTTCAATATTTGCATGCTGCCAACTACAGACAAGCTTAATTTCTGATAAATAAAGTTATAGTTATTCAGCATTTATTACCCTGCAATTCCGAAATGATAGTTCAAACACACGCATATATGAGCACACATTACATTAAATCAGACACACAGAAGTATTACTTACCTTCAAAATGATGATGGTTGGGTTGGCACTATTGTTATATTGGGCACTTTTCCAATTGATGCAGTTGATTATTCATGGTCAACGCATTTATGACAAAAATACTGTAGACAAACATCCTGACACTAAAGCTAAGATGCAAAGACATACCACACATAGTAAAAAAAATCTATCGATTCTATAAGTTTTGAGCATTAATACATTTCACCAGTTCATTATAAAATCAGTTACAGATAATTTTATTAACAGTTTTCTGAAACTTCTTATAGAGTATATCATTTAGTATTTCCTCTAATTTTTAAGAAAATTATAGTCATTTGTGCAATTTATACTAACACAAATATATAAATTTTAACATAAGGCTCTCTCTATATAAGAGCATCCATATCAAAGATGGACATATGATCAGATGATGGAAATTGAGCCATGAGTTGATTCCTGCAGAAACTTATATGCTAAATCAAATGACACTAGTTATTTGCGTCAAATCCGGATAAATAAATGAATGTTAGTCTGCAATGGTTCAAACAAAATGTGGACATATGACAGTATAGTTTCAACCAAAAGCGGACACTTGATTATAAACCTATCAAATATCTGGATTTCATCACATGACTGGCTAAAAAGTTTGTAGGAGTTACTATTATGGTTGCTTTTAATGTGTATGGACCTAGTAGATTTTCTTAGTTTCTTTCTGTGTTAACATTCTGTTCAAATGATTCAGTTCTAGTACCACTCCATCAAAACTGGAATCTTCAATAGAAGAAGCAGCTCCAGATAAGACATGGATTTCCACGTTGGACCTAGCGAACTGCAAATGCAATATTCAAAAGAAGCAAAGGTAAGCTATTATCGACTGTCTTCCTCTACAGCTTACAACGTAGTGCACAGAATTATTGTACTTTTGTTTAGTATATTTACACTAAACAGTAGTTGGTAATGCATTTTTGCCCTTTCTGCGGGCATTTAGCTAATGGTACACCTTTTTATCCCACAAACAGCCACTAAAGCCGATTCCAATGAAGGTTGTTGCTCACTATGAAGAATATTAAAGAGTTTCGCGATTCCTTTTACGCGTTCTCTGATACAGGGAAGCATGATACATTATACTGAGGTATGTGAGAGCTAACGTTCCTAGGAAGGTGAATACAGGATGTATTCAGAAACCTAAGGGCTTTACATATGAGCATACCATTCAAAACCATGCTCATAACTAAATGTCTGTCTGTTGAGATAGTTTTCTAAAAGCCCTTGCAATTACTGAGCATAGAGTAATAGGTGTGTTTAGAAGATTCAAAAGTACTCAAGTGTCTGTTGAAACTCGTGGAGGAGATCATTAGGAAAAAAAGTAGGGAGGAAAGCGAGAAACTGTAAAATTATTTTTAAGAGTCTGAAAGGCTGTGTATGTCATTACAGTAGGGACAAGTGTTCTGGGATCTATCTTTCATCTGATCGAAGTATTGGAAAATTTTTCAAAGCCTACCATGAAGAGAAAGTTTTAGAAAGGCGATCAGACTTACAGGTTAAGAAGTCTTTCCTTTACAGAAATTTTAGCAGTAAATTCAACATAGGATTTTCCACATCTACTGTAAATGAATATAATACATGCTTGCAACTTTATATCTAGATAGAGGAGGCTAGAAAAACATTGATAGGAAGAAACAACTGCAGACTCTGGAAACAATTAGTAAAAAACGAGCACAACTTTTTCGACACTTGAAAACTAAAAACAACACTTGTTTCTTCATCTCTTATGACTGTCAAAAGAACCTTGTTCTTCCAAAACTTAGTAACCAATCTGCATACTATAGTAGGCAGCTGTATTGCTACAATTTGTCTGTTATGAAAGGTGTGTCAAGTGATTCCCTGAACCCTAATAATGTTACAGCATACACTTGAAGTGAAGATCAGTGAAAGGAATTTTCTAATGTTTTTGCATCAGTTGTTTTTAGTAAGTTGAATTGTCTCAATCTGACAGATTATAAGAGTGTACAACTTACTGCTGATGCTGATAGCTGCACCAGCCAAAACAAGAACATCATCGTTCTTACTACATGCAGAACGTGGTTATGTGATCATGCACCTACTGGTATCACACAAATGGAACTATTTTTTCCCATTACTGGTCATTCCTTCTTGTGTGCTGATCACGTTTTTGGAATGATTGAGAAAAGGTTGAAAAAGATGAAAACCATTTTAAATGTTGCAAAATATTGCACTGTTTTTATTGAACATGGGAAAGTGAAGGTGGTAGTGTGGAACCAGAAACAATTAAACTTGAAACTTGCAGCTCAAAAGTCATCAATTCAGCTGCACAATCACATTCCAAGATTTCTCAGTGGAAGAGAATCATTCTTCATAAAACAATAAAAGAGAACATTCTTTTCCTAATCGAACTCACATATAAACTGGAAACAAGTACAGCAAAGTCAATAACAAAGAAAGGAAAAAAGCCTCCAAGACATGCAAACTTGTGAGATTGGTCTTGCAATCACTGTGATAGAAGACAAACTGCAGGATGTGAATAAACTGCTCCAAAAGCATTTTAGTACAGCTTGGCGAGATGTAGAAAAGCTTAAGTGGAGCACAGAAGTACTTACTAGCAACGAGAAAACCTTCTGCAGTGACGAAAATTGTGATGAGTGTGAGTGCCTCAGTGATTCATGGTTTTCTGACCAAGTGGAAAGTGTGGCAATGGCAATTAATTATTAATTAATTGTTAAAAATGTAAACCTATTTTTCCAATTGTTCTGTAGTTTTCAGGTTTGATTTTATGGAGACACCTCTTGAATAATTTTCCATTGCACATGAAACTAACTTCCATTTTATGTATTATTATTTCTGCCTATTCATTAAAACCTAATAACAAATTTAGCTATATTCATTTGTATTCTTAAGAGCGTGCTTTATGTATGAAGTATAACATTTTGTTATCAGCCCTTGTAATTGTAATTTAACAGTAATGATCAAATTGTATGATAATGTTCATCTGTGTGTAAAACACTCTAAACATGTTTGCTCCAAAAACAGACTTCTGTTGCTATTTTCCAATCAACAATGGACAAGCAGCAAACTCCCAATCTAAATTTTAAACAATAACACTGAAACATGTAATGTGAAGTAATAATGATAGCAGGTTTTTGAAAGTGATTCTCGTGGGTAAAGCTAACTTAAGTGTAAAAGGTTCTGAAAAATGTTTACAGCATATATATGAAACAATAAATTGGATCTCCATAAAAATTATATTCGAGGCAGATGCCCATCTCTGAAATGGAAAATTTACTTGTGAATAAAAATTTTCCGCTAGTTCTCCCATATTCATTTACTTTCTGTTACATTCTATTGTGTACAATCTACTCTTCTTCAGATAAGCTTGATCTCATGTATTATGCATTCTCTTACGTACTACTGAACTATGAAATGTGCAGTACCTGCACATTTTTACCTCACATTAACTTGCCCATTTACTCGAAGGAAATGCAAAAACTCATAGAATTTATATCCAAAAATTTTATCCAACTGCCTACCACACATTGAACTATCGAACTTTCGAACAGACAAATTTTGATTGTGAAATATGTAGTTATCAAATATGAAGTCTGCAGGGGGTGGCAGCCGAGTAGCGTTGTCGTCTCGTAGCTTCGCCTGAAGATGATGGAAACATTCCATCGAAACTTTGCTATGAGACAACAACACTACTCAGCTGACAACCCGTGAAGATTTCATGTATGAAATTCGCCGAGAAAGCCTGCACTCTCATGACGTTATCATGTATTTCACTAGCCCAAAATATTATACTTTATATTAGTCCCTAGTTGAACTGGTTATATTTCAGCATCCCACCCCTAAGACTTTCATGTAAGATTCTTTGTAGGATTATAATTGAATCAAGATGCAATTTCTAACAACTGAATATGTGAATATTGATATTTTAGCAAGCAATTCATGGAAATAATCTGATATAAGTGATGTTATTGGCCTTCTGTGGTATGCGACAAATAACAATTTTTTTTAAATTCTCATGTAACATATAATTCATAGATGAGGAGTAATAGCGAAATACAGTGAACACTAAACACTGGAATACACCAGTAAACCGAGAGAAAAGCCACTGAAAATGTGGCCAAAATGTTGTTTTTACTCAGTGACAGTTTTTTTTACACTATGATGAGGCATAATATGCAGAAAACATGTATGTCAATTTTAAATATGTTTCACGTTTTTTATAGTTCAGATTAGAACTATTATACAGCAGTCTTCCATAATATTATGTAGTTTTATTGCATTGTGTCTGAATTACATAAAATTCACATCTATAAATTCCTTTCATACAGAGTCCACTCACCATGGAATCCATTGAATATGACTAATGTAATACAATGTAAGACAACAGTAAATACCATGCACTATACTCACATATAAATTAACTCCCTTTTTAACAATGCAGACAATGCCCTCGAAAGGAGCCAACCTCATTAAGATTGAATGGCTGCCAAATTATAAATAAAGAATGTGATTTCACAAATGTGTCAAAAAAATTATAAAATGTGAATTTAATTTATGTAGCTAAATAACGACTTATAGGCTACGAAATTTCTAAATCACATGAAAAATGTACTGTATTACTGATACATTCTACAGTAACAGAGATAATCAATTTAAATATATGAAACATCATAATTTTTAAATGACGATTTTCTTCTTGCAACAAAAGTAACACCTCCCATTGCCCCAATTTCTATGACTGCTGTGTAAAAAGAGCATAATTATTTTGGCTGAGAGACATTAATCAATGTAAATATAAATGAGTCTCTGCAAACGAGCATAGAGCTTGAGACGAAATTTCATTTATAGGTGTGTGCAAGAAGAACAATTTTGTGTCACTGAAGCAAAATCCTGGGACAAGTTTTGACAGTTGGTAACCATCCTTGAGCAGTTTTGAGTCGCTGCTTGAACAAGTTACTGTTGGTCTGGATTTAATGGAAGTAGTCAGTAGCATTGTTCAAATGCTATTTTTGTTCTGCACATTCATGTGTCTGTTTCGAATTACTTCTCAAACCCAACCAACGTTCATCAAGAATTGGTGCTTGAAACAATACTGTTTATAATATTTGTAAATTACCCTGCCCAGTACATGTAATGTAAATATGTGTGTTATGCAGATGACACAATTTTCATTAATCCTGGAAAGGGAATCGTCCTACAAACTCATATCTGCAGAACACGATGAAGAAAGCACTGTGTCTCAAAACACAAAGATCTGTTTTGGCTAAGTAGGGGTGTGGAAAGCTGTCATTTTCATTGAAAGCTGTACTGGGAGTTTCTTTTTTCTTGAAGACGAATGTAATTGCTGAATTGAATGCTTACACCACAATCGAGTTTTTGTTGACCTTCTCAGTTTTAATGTTGCAATTTGGTTATGTTGATAGTCACATCTATAAATCTTACTGGTGGCATCCCAGCAACATCTCACACATGCTATATTTGATTTACGTATGTGCTGATATAAAACATGTTCAACACTGTAAATATTCTCAGATGACACACAGAGCAAGATTGTGCATTGGAAAGAGATTGGACTCGTATTCTGGAGGACATCGATTCAAATCCCTGTCGAGCAATCCTAACTTGAGTTTTACATTATTTCTCTTAATTGCAGAAAGCAAGTGCTGAGATGGCACCTAACAGAGGGTACAACTGATTCTCTTGCCTCTTCTTCCTCAATCTGAGCTTGTGATCCCTTTGTAATGACCTCATCATCCATAGAAGCAAGAGTGAATTACCAGTCAGATGTGTGGCAGTGCTATGTCATCTCACAGCATTCACCCATATCAGACGTAATAAACTGGTATGTTAAAACAATTATGCATAGAAGAAATCAATTGGAAATTTATGTAAATGGATGCAAAAATCCATTACAGTCAGATTGGTGAAAAGTGTATCGCGATCAAAGCTACAAATCATGAGATATTATAATTTTAATTGAGCCTAATGATTCGAATTCAGGATAGCCAGTGGCAGATGCAGACAGCAACTGTCGAACAGGAAGGCATAGATGCTTACAAAAAAACGTCACCATGGTAGGAATTCATACTGTTGCATTTGCAAATGGGGAAGGTGGTATAAGGACACTAATAGTGACCAAAAATAAAAATGTGGCATGGTTTTCAGGGATGAACACCGTCCACTATGACCAAGTGAAACAATCAAAGGGAAGGAAAAAGGGGGAAAAAGGCCCTCATAAAATTACAGATTCTCAGTGTTAGGAGGTAGAAGAAATTATGTCATTCCGAGAGTCTCTCCACTGGAGACCTCAATTTACCTTTATAATATGAGGAGTGATAAATCAGTGGACTATTGACTAATCAGCTCACAGCTGTCTGGACTCCATACTATCCAGCCTACCTAATCTGGCCCACTTAATCATCATCATCATCATCATCATTTAAGACTGATTATGCCTTTCAGCGTTCAGTCTGGAGCATAGCCCCCCTTATACAATTCCTCCATGATCCCCTATTCAGTGCTAACATTGGTGCCTCTTCTGATGTTAAACCTATTACTTCAAAATCATTCTTAACCGAATCCAGGTACCTTCTCCTCGGTCTGCCCCGACTCCTCCTAGCCTCTACTGCTGAATCCATGAGTCTCTTGGGTAACCTTGCTTCTCCCATGCGTGTAACATGACCCCACCATCTAAGCCTGTTCGCCCTGACTGCTACATCTATAGAGTTCATTCCCAGTTTTTCTTTGATTTCCTCATTGTGGACACCCTCCTGCCATTGTTCCCATCTACTAGTACCTGCAATCATCCTAGCTACTTTCATATCCGTAACCTCAACCTTGTTGATAAGGTAACCTGAATCCACCCAGCTTTCGATCCCATACAACAAAGTTGGTCGAAAGATTGAACGGTGCACAGATAACTTAGTCTTGGTACTGACTTCCTTCTTGCAGAAGAGAGTAGATCGTAGCTGAGCGCTCACTGCATTAGCTTTGCTACACCTCGCTTCCAGTTCTTTCACTATGTTGCCATCCTGTGAGAATATGCATCCTAAGTACTTGAACCCATCCACCTGTTCTAACTTTGTTCCTCCTATTTGGCACTCAATCCGTTTATATTTCTTTCCCACTGACATTACTTTCGTTTTGGAGATGCTAATCTTCATACCATAGTCCTTACATTTCTGATCTAGCTCTGAAATATTACTTTGCAAACTTTCAATCGAATCTGCCATTACAACTAAGTCATCCGCATATGCAAGACTGCTTATTTTGTGTTCACATATCTTAATCTCACCCAGCCAGTCTATTGTTTTCAACATATGATCCATAAATAATATGAACAACAGTGGAGACAGGTTGCAGCCTTGTCTTACCCCTGAAACTACTCTGAACTATGAACTCAATTTACCGTCAACTCTAACTACTGTCTGACTATCCATGTAAAGACCTTTAATTGCTTGCAAAAGTTTGCCTCCTATTCCATAATCTTGTAGAACAGACAATAACTTCTTCCTAGGAACCCGGTCATATGCCTTTTCTAGATCTATAAAGCATAGATACAATTCCCTGTTCCACTCATTACACTTCTCCATTATTTGCCGTAAGCTAAAGATCTGGTCCTGACAACCTCTAAGAGGCCTAAACCCACACTGATTTTCATCCAACTGCTCCTCAACTAATACTCGCACTTTCCTTTCAACAATACCTGCGAAGATTTTACCCACAACGCTGATTAAAGAGATACCTCTGTAATTGTTACAATCTTTTCTGTTTCCATGTTTAAAGATTGGTGTGATTACTGCTTTTGTCCAGTCTGATGGAACCTGTCCCGACTCCCAGGCCATTTCAATTATCCTGTGTAGCCATTAAAGACCTGACATACCACAGTATTTGATGAGTTCCGACTTAATTTCATCCACCCCAGCCGCTTTATTGCACTGCAATCTATTGACCATTTTTTCCACTTCCTCAAATGTGATCCTATTTCCATCATCATTCCTATCCCATTCTACCTCGTAATCTGAAACATTACTGATAGCATTTTCACCTACATTGAGCAACTCTTCAAAATATTCCCTCCATCTGCCCAAGGCATCCACAGGATTCACCAGCAGTTTTCCTGACCTGTCCAAAATACTTGTCATTTCCTTCTTACCTCCCTTTCGAAGACTGCTAATTACACTCCAGAATGGTTTTCCGGCAGCTTGACCCATAGTCTCCAACCTGTTTCCAAAGTCTTCCCACGATTTCTTCTTGGATGCTGCAATTATCTGTTTGGCTTTGTATCTTTCTTCAACATAACTTTCTCTATCTACCTGGGTTCTGGTATGTAGCCATTTTTGATATGCCTTCTTTTTCCTTTTACAGGCTGCCTTGACTGTATCATTCCACCAAGCTGTTTGCTTCATCCTACTTTTACACACTACTGTTCCAAGACATTCTTTAGCCACTTCTAGTACTGTGTCCCTGTACCTTGTCCATTCCTTTTCCAATGACTGTAATTGACTACATTCAACTAACTGGTACCTTTCTGAGATCGCTGTTATGTACTTGTGCCTGATTTCCTTATCCTGAAGTTTCTCCATTCTTATCCTCCTACATATGGACCTGACCTCCTGCACTTTCGGCCTCACAATCCCAATTTCGCTGCAGATTAAATAATGATCAGTGTCATCAAAGAATCCCCTGAATACACGTGTGTCCCTCACAGCCTTCCTGAATTCCTGATCTGTTATTATATAGTCAATGACAGATCTGGTTCCCCTGCCTTCCCAAGTATACCGGTGAATGTTCTTATGTTTAAAAAAGGAGTTTGTGATTACTAAGCCCATACTGGCACAGAAATCCAAGAGTTGTTTCCCATTCCTGTTGGCCTCCATATCCTCTCCAAATTTACCCATAACCTTTTCATACCCTTCTGTTCGATTTCCAATCCTGGCGTTAAAATCACCCAGGAGCAGAACACTGTCCTTGTCCTTTACTCTAACAACTACATCACTGAGTGCGTCATAAAAACTGTCCATCTTATCTTGATCAGTCCCTTCACAATGCGAATATACTGACACAATCCTAATTTTCTTACTAGACATTGTCAAATCTATCCACATCAGTCGTTCGTTTACATACCTTATTGCAACTACGCTGGGTTCCATTTCTTTCCTGATGTAAAGCCCTATTCCCCATTGTGCTATTCCTGCTTTGACTCCTGACAGGTAGACCTTGTATTCTCCCACTTCCTCTTCTTTCTCACCCCTTACCCGAATGTCACTAACAGCTAAAACGTCCAGCCCCATCTTACTTGCAGCCTGTGCCAGCTCTACCTTCTTCCCAGAGTAGCCTCCATTGATATTAATAGCTCCCCATCTCATTACCATTTGTTTGCCAAGTCGTATCTTAGGAGTCCCTGGTTTGTCAGTTAGAGGTGGGACTCCGTCACCTCCAAAGGTCCGAGGCATTTTGCTCTGATTGTTGCCAGCATCATATTTAAAGTACCAGGGAAGCAGGTTGCTAGCCTTACTTGCCCCGAGTCCCATTGGGTTTTACCCCTAACGGCTGAGGGACTAACCGGTGGATTTGGTAGTCTTTGCCGTATGAGCACAAAGGTGACCACGACTCAGAATATGTCCGAGATGCCCAGCCTTATTCCAAAGTAACTGGTATCCCGACTGTCAGGACCACTTACTTGGCCACTTACTGGCCCACTTAAATCACATTATAATAATACTTCTCCATGATAAAATGAGAATTAATTTATTGTGTGTACTATACTTTTGCAAAGCTTTAGGAAGTGGGTGCCGGCTTCAATGCTGTGAGGTCTTTCAAAACGCATTAGGCGTCTATTGTGCTTCTAGCGTATCTGGACTCGCAGTTACATGGAACGTAATTTATTTTTGATACTGAATAAATTACCAATACCACACTTCAAGAAACGATACTTGGAAGCCCTCATCCAGTGTTCAGAAACAACAATAAACACATGTTGAGAGCAGCTCTGTTAGCAACTCTGTGCTCTATGATCATTCAGTAGCATATAAGGTGTCCAAAATGGTTGTTAAATTGTTATTTTGGGTGGTGTTTTGTGATTTAATTAAGGAGTCCGAAATTGGTGATAAGCGAAAAGAACTTGTAGTGACTGTGGGTCACAAACAAAGTGCTGTAATGCCACTGGTTTCTGGTATAGCACCCAAAATTAATTCTTTGGAGTTTGGGTTAGAGGAAAATTGCTGTTGGAGACTGGAAGAAAAATCGAGGAGAAATTGAAAACAGATGTGCTTCCAAAGCTACTGAAAGAGGAGAAAAATAAGGAAGACAATGTTGAAAGAAAAGCATAAATAAGCTGAGGGAGCTTTTGTGGCATGAACATATAATGGGAAAAGGTTTGCCTGTCACTGGGCCAATAGTGCAGGAAAAATAATTACAATTTCAGCGGCAGATGGAGAAAGAAGACAGGTGGTTGGATCAGCGCTAAAACGATTTAGTATACACCAGATTACCATTAGTGGAGAGGGTTTATCCACTGACAAAGAGGCTGCACCACCACTGAAAGACTAGCTTTCGAAGTTAATTAACGGGGAGAGAATTTGTGGAGCACAGTTGCACAGTAGTGATGACAGTGACTTTAATTACAAGATAATACCAAAGAAAACGTTTGCTCTAGAGAAAGGAGTGCGTCATCCACATACAAGAAAAGTGAGGAACGAGTTACCATACTGGTTTGCAGTAATGCAATTGATAACTACCAACTTGGGCTTAGATTAATAGGAAAATCACGGAAAACTGGAACTTTCAAAAAGCTGAAAAATCAGGAACCACAGTCCCTACATTACACTCCTGAAAGGAAACCATGGATGAATTCAGAACCCCTCAAAACCTGGTTCCAAAATCAATTCATACGGGTTGTAGACAAATATTTAACAGTTTACTGAGCAAAGTCTTGCGCTGCTTTTCGCAACACGCCTTCGCATCCTGTCACAGATTAACCCACAAATGGAGATATCAAAGCATTACTTTTACTACCAAATGTGACTCCCCTCTGCCACCCAATGGACCAGGACATCCTTGAAATGCTATAGGAGAAGTAATGTCGCCGTTTCTTAAGTTTGTTCATTCAGCTGTTCATAATAATGAAGACTGTGTAATCATTCCGAAGAGGATTGACTTGCTTAATGTCATAAGGTGGTTGGCTGAAGTGTAAGACGAGATTTCGAGCATACCACATGTAAAATCCTGAAAGTGTACATTTTAACTTTGAATCCAAGTAAAAGATGGAAACAGGGACGTCGTTTTATCCCTCAGAAATGTACGTGGCTGTGTGGAGGTATATGCAGAGGACGTCGCAGAATGGATGGCAAATGATAAAGTTGATGAAGAAACTGACTATGACATTATAGAAATGGTGTGCAGGGAGAAGTAACACCAGAGAAGGAGACAAACTTAGACGACAGAAGAAATCCCATCCACAGTCAGAGGGGTTCAAGACGACTTAGGCAGCTCTGAAGTATATTGGCGAGCAGGAGGAAGCAAGCCAGGTGATATCATCTGTTTATACATGTAAATGGAGGGATACTGCAGCACGGAGGAGGCCTAAAGGAGAAAAATAGTCATCTACCAAATGCGTTTATAAAATTTCATCCATAGTTCATACCTTACAATGCAGATCGTTGTATGTTCCTCATAATAATTTGTGAAAGGTGCCATATCTATATAACAAACACTTATAACTAGGCTTGTATTACATAAGACGTCAGAAAATGTTAATAAAATTGGTTTCTGCTACAAAAAATGGCGTTTTGAATGGCACAGCTGGGGACAGGAGAGAGAATTTATCGAACTCTGGTCGATCCGCCTTTTTTGTTAACTTGGGTTGTTCTTCCATCTCATTAGGCCAAATAGTCGAGAGTGTACTGTATTCCAGTAGTGAATGGTCTGACGTCATGGCTGCCCAGAAAGATTAGCAGTGGGGGTGTCAAACCATTGTTCAGAAAGAATGCTGTTGTAGTTGCAAGAGGTCAGACATGCAGTGAATGTTAGCTCCATGTCTTTGGCATGAGAAGCTTTGTTTTTGCTCATGTTGAGTTAACAACGCCTAATCAACTATAATCGTGTAGGTAATGAATTCGATTAATGCTGATAAAGTATATTTTGATTTGTGATAATCTAAGCAGATTAATAAGGTGGTTTTAATGAACAACACTGATGTCATGCTATATGCCATCACTCCAACACATATCGTGATGCTCTGCCTATCCCAGTGTTTCTGCATCAGTGTTGTGTATATATCATCACTGATGATCACATGGTCGCGATGGTGAGCTTAGATTATTTTTGTCTCTCGGAGAACATCGAGTTCTTAATTGCCAGTAGATCCTAAACTATTCTGCCTGTCTGGTTTTATGTCCTGCATGGAAGAGTGTATAAGTCATAGGCAGCAACGCACAGCTGAGATATGGAAGTTTAGAATTGTAAATTCATATGTGACTAACATTCACTTTTGTGTCTATAGTATGAAACTGATCGAAACTATTTATGGTCAGGTGTGCTCCCTGAATTATGGTAAACTTACATGTAACTTTGTGCAACTGGTCTTACAAATGTACACCTACAAAATTAGAGGACACTGCGCCTCAACAACATAATTAGATTTTGCTAGAGTTATTTGTTATTATAGAGGACTGTAACCTTGGCCTCTACAGTCATCAGTATAGCATCACCCAGCATGAAGTACTGAGGATCTGTCCAACGCCCAAAAGCATTAGGGAAACATTAATATTGGTTTATACATTTATTAACAAGTATAGCACTGTCTTCCTTAGATCACTGGCAGCCAGGCCAGCCAGAAGAGCGTTAAGCAGATGGTATTTCTGGCATTGACATGTTCCTTTGTTGCCGTAACAGTGGAGCAGCTCATGCAGTGGCTGTTATGTCAGGGATGGTCGTCATCCCAGCAGTACCACAGCCAGCGCTGCTCAGTGAGAAGCAGCACTTCTCACTGGATTCCAAGGGCACTGTCATTTATATTGCAAGCTGCACCTCGAAAAGGCAGCGTGTAGCTCTGCACAAGATAGAGTTGTGGAGAATTACATCACTGTATCTCTGAGAGAGACCAGCCTTTAGTGCTGGAGTTGTCCATAGCTGAGAGCTGGGAGGCAGCAATTACTGTGCTCCCCCAACATGATGGTGGTTGATCATCTCACCAAGGCACATAATTCAACTGAGGCCTGTAGAAGCCCTGGTATCGTAAGGGGTCAAGGTGTTCCTATCAGCCACTGCAAGCATGAGGCAGCAACATCTCTCAGCAGTAGAATTCGCTGATCCAATTGTCGATACATTGTAGCTTGTATTCATCTCAGTAGGCTGCAGCTGAAGCATCACAGATTACACCTCAGTCCTGGTTGCTGCAAACACAGAAACATAACTGAGAACAATTGAGAGCTAAGCTGCAGAAGGAAGGAATCGACATTGAGGTCATTAGAGATGGAGAACAAGCTCAGATTGTGTCAAGCATGGGGAAGGAAATCGACCATACAATTTCAAGGAACCATCCTTGCATTTGCTGGAGCGATTCAGGAAATCAAGGAAAACTAAAATCTGGATGGCTGGATGTAGGTTTGAACCATCATCCTCCCAAATGCGAGTCTAGTGTGCTAACCACTGTGCCACCTCGTTCGATGCTAAACAGTGGAAGTCAGTAAGTATTTGTTGATCGATGTTGATGATGTTATTCTTTGATGGGGATGATGGAAAGTGCCCTAGTTTTCTGAGCTTGCCAATACTATAGGTACTTCAGGATCTTGCAGCTTCACCTTTCAGACACACTTTTACACTGTGTCAGTAACTGAATAGGTACTCTCATGTTATATGTGAGCTTTTTTATTTATTTTCATTTTATTTATTTATTTATTTTGACCCTGTGAATCATACATTGCACAGAAATGCACATCATGGCATAGGACAGGTCATTTGATACATATTAGGCATTTAAAACAAGAGGTACATATCTATGAATCCAAAAAATGATTACATATTTATATCACATGTGCAATGTACTTAGGTCTTATATTTATTTTGTACCAGAATTTAGTATTTGTACCAATAAAACTTACAATCAGTTATGTTACATAAGGTCCATAGTTTGGGATCCATTATCTGATGTTTTTGCTGAACAGTTCCTTATAGCAGGTTATTTTCTAGGAATTCCTGTATGCTGTAGAGGCAGTGCTTAATTATGAGTGACTGTAGTTTTACTTTAAAATCCTTCACTTGTGTAATGTTCTTCTTTACTGTTGGGAGATGATTGTAGAGTTTTATTCCTATATATTTGACACCTTTACCGTATAATTTTGTTGAATGCGGGATTACTCATATAGAATTCTTTGACCTTGTATCATGTTGGTGCCAGTTTGAGTTCATATCTAAGTTGCTAATATTTTTCTTGGTGAAACATATCAGGTCCAGTATATACTGACATGGGAGGAGTAATATGTTCAGATTCTGGAACAGTGGTTTACAGGATTCTTCTTGCTGTTTGAATAATATTATTTTAACTACCTTTTTTTTTGAAGCTTAAACAGCCTCACTGCTTCTGCACTGTGGCCCCAAAAGTTAATACCATAGTTAGTATATAGTGGAAAAGAGAATAGTACATTGACGTGAGGGTGCTGGTAATAACAATATTTCTTATTTGTCTGATCATGAAACATATGTTACTCAATTTGGTGCAGATTATATCAATATGACATTTTCATGTAAGTGTGTCAGTAATGGTTGTTGTTGTTGTTGTGGTCTTCAGTCCTGAGACTGGTTTGATGCAGCTCTCCATGCTACTCTATCCTTTGCAAGTTTCTTCATCTCCCAGTACCAACTTCTGAATTTGCTTACTGTACTCATCTCTTGGTCTCCTTCTACGATTTTTACCCTCCACACTGCCCTCCAGTACTAAATCGGCGATCCATTGATGCCTCAGAACATGTCCTACCAACCGATCCCTTCTTCTAGCAAGTTGTGACACAAACTCCTCTTCTCCCCAATTCTGTTGAATACCTCCTCATTAGTTATGTGATCTACCCATCTAATCTTCAGCATTCTTCTGTAGCACCACATTTCAAAAGCTTCTATTTCCTTCTTGTGTAAACTATTTATCGTCCATGTTCCATACATGGCTACATTCCATACAAATACTTTCAGAATCGACTTCCTGACACTTAAATCAATACTCGATGTTAACACATTTCTCTTCTTCAGAAACGCTTTCCTTGCCATTGCCAGTCTACATTTTATATCCTCTCTACTTCGACCATCATCAGTTATTTTGCTCCCCAAATAGCAAAACTCCTTTACTACTTTAAGTGTCTCATTTTCTAATCTAATTCCCTCAGCATCACCCGACTTAATTCGACTACATTCCATTATCCTCGTTTTGCTTTTGTTGATGTCCATCTTATACCCTCCTTTCAAGACACTGTCCATTCCGTTCAACTGCTCTTCCAAGTCCTTTGCTGTCTCTGACAGAATTACACTGTCATCGGCGAAGCTCAAAGTTTTTATTTCTTCTCCATGGATTTTAATACCTACTCCAAACTTTTCTTTTGTTTCCTTTACTGCTTGCTCAATATACAGACTGAATAACATTGGGGAGAGGCTACAGCCCTGTCTCACTCCCTTCCACACCACTGCTTCCCTTTCATGTCCCTCGACTCTTATAATTGCCATCTGGTTTCTGTACAAATTGTAAATAGCCTTTCGCTTCCTGTATTTTACCTCTGCCACCTTTCGAATTTGAAAGAGAGTATTCCAGCCAATATTGTCAAAAGCTTTCTCTAAGTCTACAAATTCTAGAAATGTAGGTTTGCCTTTCCTTAATCTATTTTCTAAGATAAGTCGTAAGGTCAGTATTGCCTCACGTGTTCCAACATTTCTACGGAATCCAAACTGATCTTCCCCAAGGTCGGCTTCTATAAGTTTTTCCATTCGTCTGTAAAGAATTCGCGTTAGTATTTTGCAGCTGTGCCTTACTGATAGTTAGGTAATTTTCACATCTGTCAACACCTGCTTTCTTTGGGATTGGTAACCCCCCAGAAATGTGGTTTCCTTTACATAGTTGATTTTATCATCACTCAGTAATACATTTCGTACTGGTTTTTATTTTGGACTGTGTGGAAAGTAATACCAGCTGTCTTTTTTATATTTGGGAGTAATCTGTTTAAATTAAGCCATGAGTTTACTTGTGCTGTGCTCCTGGTTATTGCATCTTGAAAATGTTCATTTGAGTCGGTTATCATAATCCTGGCATCATCAGCAAAGAGGAAGGTTTGTTATTGTGTAAATTTAAGGGGAGGTCATTTGCATAAAGTAATAATATTAAGGGTCCCAACACTGAGCCATGAGGAACTCCATGTTCTGTGATTTGGGTAGCTAACTGTAAAGTATTATAGATTCCTGGTCGATTGGTTACATTTATTTGGACGTATTGGTTTTGTCTTTGAGGTAACTTTTAAATTAGTCATGGCCAATGCCCCTTATTCGATGGGAATAACTTTTTGCAGCAGTATAATGTGATTGACCATATAGAATGTCTTTGTTATGTCAAGAAAAATGCCTATGGCTGGAAGCTTCTTGTCAACTAGTGTTAAGGTGTAATCTAGAAGTTGCTGTATTGCATCAGATGTGGTTTTTTCTCCTTGGAAACCAAACTGAGCAGGTGATATGACATTTCTTCTTTTCAGAAATGAATTTAGTGTGTCTGCCATAGTGTATTCAAACATTTTGTTGAATACTGAGAGTACTGCTATTGGCCTGTAATTTCTGGTATCATCTTTACTTCCTTTTTTATGAATGGGTATGATTTTTGCTATCTTGAGTTTATTAGGAACTATACTGTTGAGGAATGAAGAGTTTATTATGTGGGACAATGGTTTACTTATGAGGCTGCTGCAGTTATAGAGAAGAAAGCAGGGGATCTGATCTTGTCCTGCAGAGAATTTTTTTTTGTATGAATAATTTTTTCTATTTCTGCCTCTGTTGTTGGTAATAAGAGCAGCAGAGCAGTTGTGTCGTTCTAAGTTTGGTAGGTGATTATTTTTAAGGTGGTCTGTGATACTTTCAACATTTGAAATAAAATATAAGTTAAATTTATCTGTTATTTCTTTTTCGTTTGTGATTGATTTCCCCTTTATTTTTAGGTTCATATTACTTGTCAGCTGTTGATTTCTGCCACTGTGGGTATTAATGACTTTCCACGTGCATTTACTTTTGTTAGCTGATAATTTGAACAGGTTATCATTCTGCATTTTTTGGCTGCACTAACTACATTTCTAAAGTTTTTTTTTTGTATTTGGTAAAGTAATTCTCAAATTCTTCAGTATTGCCGAATTTGGGCTTGGTGAGGTTAAAGAGTTTTCTTTTTCTTTTTCCTGAGGTCATAATATGTGGGGTTATCCACTTCAGGTGTTTATTGTTATTGGAAATATTTTTTTGTTTTTAAGGGGAAGTGGTGGTTGAAATAATAACTAAAAGGGTTTAGAAAAGTCGCAAATTTGTTATCTAGATTTTGAAACTGATATAAATCCTGCCAGTTTTCTGTTTGCATGTGGGACAGAAAGGTGTGGATATTGCTTTGACAGAAATTTCTAGTTTGTGTTGTAAACGTTTTTGGAGGGGCTTACTTACTGGTATCTGTATAATTAGGGCATTGTGGTCAGAGAATCCTAACTTTACAGAGTATACTGTGCATTCTGTGTCAGTAGCTACTTGGTTAAGACAAGATTCACTGTGGTTGGTTATTCTGGTTGTGGATTTAACCTTTAGTTCCAGATTGTAGAGATTGATAAGGTTTTTGAAGTTTACATGATCGCTATCTTCAACTAGCAAATCTATGTTAAAATCGCCACAGATTACAATTCTGTAGGATTTTCGTTTTGTTAGTTTTTCTAATAACAAGGCCAAGTTCTTATAGAAACAGCTTAGGTTGCTTGCCTGAGGGTGATCGGTATACTGATATTAACTAAATACTATGTTCAGTGAGTTCTATACCCGATAATTGTATGTGTTCTTCAGTGCTGTGGGAGTTGCAATATCCAGTGGTATAGCAATAGTATTGCTTTTTACAAATATGGAGCTCCCTCCACCCCTGAATTTTTTCCTTGAGAAATGATTTATCAGTGTGAACTGTGGTATCATAATACATTCAATTTCAGAACAGCTCATGAAGTGCTCAGTAATACATAGTATTTGCATATTTGATAATTCACTGTTACTATTTAATAAAATTTCTATTTCACTGAGTTTGTTTCTGAGTCCTTGTACATTGTGGAAGTAAATTTGCTGATTGTAAGAGTCAGAAAGTATTGAACACTGCTGGGAGATTTTTGGTTCTACCTTACATGCTGCAGCTGACGGGGTGGTGGCGTTTTCCTCTTCAGTCCTGACAGTGAAAAAATCATTGAATCTGGGAGCAGGAACAACAGTTCTTCTGTTGACCACCGTTACTATATTGCCACACTTTGTGCAGTCAACTTTATGACGTTATCCCTCTGTCACCACGATGTCAATTTTCTATGTTTGCTTGCTTGAGAACTCAGATTGTACATATTATTGCAATAACGACTGTGTCTGCAGCAACTCTATCAGCATTTCTCCCTTGCTAGTTTTCTGCCTGGACATTGACCCACTCAGCTTGGCATCTGGTGTTGCCAAGGAAGAATTTTAACATTTTTAAAAATATGTGACTGGAATATCATTCTGAGGTGCAGTTACACGTGTACCAGCCTTTCCCAGAGTTCTGTTGTCTTACAGTACTCCGTTGTCGATTTTCATATGTTGGATGGCAATATACAGGTAGCTACCCTGCAGGTAAACCACGTTAAGTTTAATAGGTCAAGGATGTGCAGCTGGACTTTGAAGATACAGTATGACCAGGTAGGTCAGCAATTCAATTGAGTCACCCACCCCAGTTATGCTTCGACCTCCTGGTACAGGCAGATCATTCATTGTACAATACATTGTTGGTTTTGTTGGTTAGAGTTTGGGCTGTTATTTTCTCTAGATAAACCAATGTGTTTGTTCAAATTACCGATTGAAAGGCTAATCGAAATTAATTTCAAATATGAGAGGTTGCAAATGAAATGTTTCAAAGTGGTGTACTGTGTTGCCGGAAAACTGTATGGAATACTGCTATGTCATTAATACTCCAACAGCTATATCGAATATCCTCCAAAAGTAAGTTTTTTTTTTAAACACAACACTGAGCAGTATCTGCTGGAGGCTGGAGACTGAAAGGCGTCCTGCTTGCAGCAAGAAGCGAGAGTGTGATAACAGGCTGGGCAATTTAGTGAACGCTGATAACATCGCCGAATCGGTCATAAAAACGCGGCAATGGGAGGTCCAGTAGCAGGTGGCAGAAGGGTGAGGTAACACTAGGCATGTATCGAGCTGAACAGCGGAATGGCCATTCACTTCAGCAGAAGAGGCGGCATCTGGAGCCGTTATTTTCTCTCGAAGTAAACTACAATCTCTCCTTTCGATTATCAGCAAAAATGCTAAACCAAATTAACTTCAAACACAAGAGGAAGTAAAAAAGTTTCAAGGCTGTCCTTCTCACAAATCCGGAAAAGGTCCATTTGACTTGTAAATACTGATTTTATCTTTGTCTTGTAATCACATGTATCTTATTATTCAGTATCTGTTAATGACACTCCAACAAGCAACAAATATTTGCACGTTGATCCCTCCATCAACGCTTGCAGAAGTCAGAAAGTGTCTACACAACAACGAAATTCCTCTATCGCAGTTTTAAAGATGGTCTCAGCTAAAGCAGTTTGTACAAATGTATGTGAAGGAATTAAAATTTTATCTCATGAACTTAGATAAATTTTAATGTAAATGAAAGTAATGCACCCAAATAGAGGATGAGAAAGTATATTTCACTTGGAATTAATTTTTCAGGATCAAAGACACTGCTGCCATGCCAAATGCCAGCAGCACAACCGACTTTAGAGTAGGTCATGACAAGAGCATAGCCTACTCTACACAAGTATGACAACATTGTACAGCAGTCAAATATGTTAATGATATAATGTTAATGTTGCTTTAAGGTGGCAACACTGTTTTTGGTCTATATTAACTACCATTTTCCAGTGATTGTGTTATTTTTAGGCTCTGTGTGAGTCATTGGCGTCCACCACTGTGTTGTACACTACTATATACATTCAAAGTCAAAACAAAAAAAGAAACGACGCACTATGAATGAGTTATCCGAATGGGATGGAAACTGGCATATGTGATGTTCATGTACAGACAAACAAATGATAATAATTTCATAAAAACTGTATGATTTTCTCAGGAGAAAGAGATTCACAAGTAGAGCTAGTCAACAATGCATTGGTCGACCTCTGGGCCTTATTCGAGCTGTTATTGAGCTTGGCATTGGTTGATAGAGTTGTTGGATGTCCTATGGATGAATATCATGCCAGATTCTGTGCAACTGGCACATTCTGTCCAGTTTGTGTGTTAAACAGTCAAAATGCTGAGCATGTTGGAGGGTCCTGCCCACAATGCTCCAAACGTTCTCAGTTGGGGAGAGATCTGGCTTCCTTGCTGGCCAAGGTATGGTTTGACAAGTATGAAGACAAGCAGTAGAAGCTCTCGCCATGTGATCAAGCATTATCTTGCTGAAATGTACACCGAGGATGGCTTGTCTTGAAAGACAACAGATTGGGGCCTGTTGCCATTCATGGCAAGCTATACTAGGCTTTCATTTCAGCAAGATGATGCCCACATGCACATGGTGACAGTTTCTACTGTCTGTCTTCATGCTTTCTGACCTTACCTTGTCCAGCAAGGCAGACAAATCTTTCCCCAACTGATAATGTCTTTAGCATTATGGGCAGGGCCCTCCAGCCAGCTCAGAATTTTGAGCACACAACACCCCAATTGGGCAGAATTTGACATGATATCCCGCAGGAGAACATACAACAACTCTATCAATCAATATGAAGTCTAATAACTGCTTAAATACTGGCCAGAGGTGAACCAGCGCGTTATTGACTTGCTCAATTTGTCAAGCTTTTTGTGTTGAATAAAACATTCATTTTTCTGAAATTATAATTATTTGTTTGTATGTACATGTAGATCACAATTACCGATTTCCACTCCACTCAGATAATTCTTTCGTGGTGCGCTGTTTTGTTTCTTGTCTAAGTGTTTTTTACTATATTTACTACCTCAAATATATATCGTGGGCCTAGGTGCATCACTTTGTTTTTCAGGTAGTGGCAGAGTTCTTTGATGATACCACTAGCAACTGCATATTTAACGTTACCGACGTGGTGTTGGCTGCGCGTGATGGAACAGTCGCTGCACCAGTGCTTGAAGTTTTCTAGAGGGGACAATTCAGTTGTGAGGAAATTTCAAATGGATGTGATATTCAGAGGAAAAGTCTCTTTAGATATTGTCAATGGTATAGATATTAAGCCTCTAAATAACAAACAACCTGGGAAAATAGCATCCCTGGAAGAGGACACAAAACCAAAAGAATTTATTGTGACATTGATGAAGGTTGTGCCATTCCCTCACCAACTGTCATGTATGATGTAAGCTGGCGTGTAGGCTAAACTGAAGATCGTGAATGAGAAAGAGACCATGGTAAGTATTCAGCTCCTTCAGCAAAAGTTTTTCTCACTCCAGTTTGGTGATGACTCAGTGGTTAGTTATATCGAGAATAGAAAAAAATTAACACCAAACTGAAGCAAGTGGGTGAGCCATTTTCAGAAAAAATGATAATAAGCAAGTTGTTGATGTCTTTGTCAGCATGGGAGTCAATCCCCTTCAACATGCAAACGCTTAACGAGCTAATTTCAAAATTTCTCATTGAAGAACCGAGAAACAATCAGTCCGATCATCCAAAGATAGCTTTGGCCAGTGTAAGCAGGCAACAAAAATTTACTTTTTGTGCTTGTGATAAAGGGGACCATTTTACAAAAAACTGTAAAAAAAGAAGCGATCAGAGAACCGAGAAGCTGCGATCATTGTAAGAAAAAAGGCCATTTGAAGTCAGATTGCAGATTGTTAAAGACCAAGGAAGGCTAAAAAGCTCAGGTTGTAATTGCCTAAATGTGTATTAGTCAAAGAGTTGACCTAGAAGATTATTTGTTCATAGATACAGATGCTAGTGAACATATGTGGTGTAAGAGAGAATTGTTTAAGAAACTGAATAGTGTGTGAAGCTCAATGAAAGTTACTGAGGTCGATGGTAAACTTCTTGATGTGACTGGGAGCAGATTTGTGAACTATATACATGCGATGGAGTGAAGTTTATCAAACTAGTACTTGAGGAGTGCTTTTTGATAGCAACAGTGTTGATCAGATGCATGTGTTTAGTGTCAAATGCGGAACAATGTGAATTCATGAACGATAAAGGAGAATTTCGTTCATTATCCAAACATATCAATAAAACGTATCGAATGTTGTTTTCCTTAAATGGAATGCAATGAAAAATGACAATTGTTACATTGACATAGGAAGATCAAACGCACTCTATGAGTGATAATAATGACACTAGAGACTTTTTATTGGTCAATATTGTAACTGAGTGTGAGTTAACGAACTTTGGTCTGTGAAATTGGTCTAGGCGTCTTGAAAACATGAGTGTTTGGCATTAAAAAGTTGTGCCATCAGATCGTGATGCATCTGAGGGAGTTATTGTAGTGTAAAGGAGTGGATTACATTGAAGACTTTGTCTCTTGCAAAGAGAGTTTGGTGAGTAAACAACATCACCTACCTTTCCTCATCAGTTCGACAAGAGCTAATGTCCAACTTGAATTGGTTAATGCAGACATCTATGGATCTGTGGGGCTGCCTTCGCTTGGAGGAGCGAGATAGTTTTTGCTTTTGAAGGATGACTACTGAGTTTATAGCAAAGTATTCTTTATGAAACAAAAGAATGAGGTCACAGGTTTCATCAAGAATTTTATTGCAAAAGCTGAGAGAGAAACAACAAGAAAAGTTCTACGGTGGGATAATGGAGTTTATTAATACTGATTAAGATATAGTTGTGAGTGGAAATCGCACCATGTATACACCACAGCAAAATGGAAGACCTTTGTTGAAGACGCTCAATCAGTGATTTCAGGAACGATCAAACATTTTTGACCTGAAACAGTTAACACAGCGGCTTTTGTACTAAATGGAAGTGGTCCATGTCCTGTCAGAGGCAGAACTCCATTTGAAGCTTCTTACAGTAGAAAATTACCCTTAGAAAATTTAATAATATTTGGTGTTTATCTGTGCGTCCTTATACCTAAGGAAAAGACACCAAAACAAGATGCCATGAACAGGATAGATTTATGTATTGGTTATGGTAATGAAGTGAAGAGATATAGAATACTTATAACTTCCACAAAGAAAATTTAAATGCATCTAGATGTAGCTTTCTTTTGACTAGTAGTGTCTGAAAGGAAGAAGACACTGGTGTCAGATACTATTTGTTGTGATGGAGAGAACATGGAAAAAATTTTAGAGTTAGAAGGACTGGAAGAAGTAGAAACGAGGATTGAGGTTGCAGGAAAAAATGGAAGTCAACTTAGAGCAGAACAAGAAACCAGTGAAGACAGAGAAAACAGAGGAGCTTCTTTTGAGGAAGCAGAGGGAAATTTAGGTGATGAGAATGAGACTCTATACAGTCAGAGATCCAGAAGGAATATTCAACATTCGAATTACTTATAGAGTTATAAATTGGACCTGTTGACAGCAGTGATTAATGATAATCATAGCATCTACAATGTGAATATATGGGATTATGAATGTAAGCCAAACGATAGTAATGTTATTCACACAAACTAGGTTTTTAGATGAAAAAGAGATGGGAAAATTAATTTGTTTGTTACAAAACTTGTCTTGCAGCTAAAGATTTCTAAAAAAAATGACTTTTTCATAAATATGCAGTCCATAGGAAAATTAACTTTAGTGTGCCTTCTTCAGTTTTTTTTGCTATGAGAATTTCTTTCCCATCCATTAATTGCATCCAGAACAAGATTTTAACTCTGCAGCAGAGTGTGTGCTGATATGAAGCCCACTGGCAGATTAAAACTTTCTGCTGGACTGAGACTCGAAGTTGGGATCTTTGTGTTTTGGAGGCAAGTGCTCTACTGACTGAGCTTCACATGCACAACTCTTGCCCCTTCCTCGATCTTTTCTTCCTCCAGTACCTCACCTCCTGCCTTCCAGATTTCAGAGAAGCTCTATTGCGGAGCTTGCAAGACTAGCGCTTGTGGAAGAAAGGATACTGTGAAGATATGGCTTAGCCACAGTCTGGGGAGTGTTCCCAGAATTAGATTTTCTCTCTGTGGTGCGGGGTGTACTGATATGAAACTTCCTGGCAGGTAAAACAGTGGACTGGACCAAGTCTAGTTCGATGTGGCTATGTCATGTCTACACAGTATCCTTTCTCCAAGGAATGCTCGTCTTGCAAGTTTCAAATGTGAGCTTCTGTGAAGTTTCGAAGGTAGGAGATAAGGTTCTGGTGGAAGTAAATATTTGGGGATGAGTCGTGAATCAGTGAAAGCCAAAGTTCCTGAGTTCGAATCTCGGTCTGGTACACATTTTAAATCAGCCAGAAAGTTTCATATTAACTTATAATCCATTTCAGAGTGAAAATCTCAATCTAAAAACATATCACAGGCCATGGCTAAGACGTTTCTCCACAATATCCTATCTTCGAGGAGTGCTAGTCTTGCAGGTTTCACAGAAGAGCTTCTGTGAAGTTTGTAAAATAGGAGATGTGTTACTGGCGGGAGCAAAGCTGTGACAACAGGACGTTAGCTGTGCTTGGATGGCTCAGTCGGTAGAGCACTTTTCCATGAAATGCATAGCTCCTGAGTTTGAGTCTTGGTCTGGCACATGGTCTTAATCTGCCAAATTGTTTCCTGTCTATTGGATCCTTGTAGCGTTTTTCTCTATGGAGAGATAGTTGGAGGCTTTTGTGTTAAATTACCTACTGGAAATTGTAATAAAATGGATAGTAAAGTTTGTAGACTTAGAAAGGTTCTGTATGATTTAATACCCATGAATATTAAATTCCAAGCAGTAATAACAAGCTTAGGATCTGTAAGAAGTAATTTTGAGTATTTCTTATGTATAAAGACAGAAAATAGCAATAAAACATACTTGTGTACATTGATTATATGCTGATAGTTTGAAGTACATAGCAGATAGGAAGTCCACAGGTGGTTACCTTTTTGAAGTTTTGTGTTGTAGTCTTTCGTGGGCATCTAAGAAGCATTCCTTAGTTTCTCTGTTGTCATCAAAATGAGAATCTGTAGCCTTAAATATGGCTACTAGCGAAGCCTGTTGGCTCAGTAATTAGTATTATAGTCTTTTAGACTAACAAGAAGCTGTTGTACATTATGAAAATAATATACAAGTAATAACCCTTTGCAAAAATCGACAGTTCTATCATAAACTTAAGCATATAGATATCAAAATTTTATATGTTAGGGGTAAAATTTCTGCTAATAAATTGGTGTTAAAACATTTAGCACAAATGACCAAGCAGTGATGCTCTGATGAAGCCAGTGGGTAAAACAAAATTTGAAAAATTTGCAGCACCGCTAGGACTTATTTAAATCTTATAATAATTTTTTAAATGAGTAAACCCCCATTTGACTATGTATTTTTATATTTATCTTTTGTATTATCCAGACTTCGGCTTGTATGCCATTTTAAGAGTACAACGCTTTCGACTGCCTTAACAGATATGACATAATAATGATGTAACAACTTTTAGTACTATACTTTAGAGTGCATAAAAGTGAAAATTTGGATAGTACAAAAGATAAATATAAGAATAGGTGGTCTACTCTTTTAAAAAGTATTGAATGATTGTGGCTCAACTCCACCAAAAACTTTTTTCTTGTTATTTAGTTTTTGTAATTGTTATAAAATAATGTTGTTTTAAGATAGTAAAACTGTTTTTTGTTTAGTTTAACTTCCATTTTTCGAAATTTTTGTTTTTTAGCCTCTGTGGGTGTTATTGTTGTCTCCCAGTGAGTTGTATGCTATTGTATATTGAAATAAATTCTGTATAGACATTTTCAAGCTTCGTTATAATGCCACGATTACAAAATAGATGCCTGAACTTCCAGATCAGACATCTAGCAGTATGTTAGAAATAAAAACAAAGCCTTCTTACTCTCTAATATGTGCATTTGTACATTCAGCTAGTGCACACAGGAACAAATCAGGGGTGTGTTCCCATTTAAATAGACAAAAAAAGAATTTTAATAAGTCTCAGAAAATAAGATACACGAAAATTAAACGTTGTTACGGCTATAAAGTATTAAAACTATGTACATGCTCACACATAACAGATTAAAAACGGAATTTACATTTCAAAAAATGCAAGAGAAGATGAAAAATTGCCATCATGTATTACATATGAGGTGCATCAACTGGCTTGTAATTGTGTTATCAATCACTCAAGTAAAAGGCATTTCATTGTCATTTTCCACAGTGCAAACAATAAGACACATAGAGATATGCATGGTTGTGTTTAATTTCGTAATCTACAAGTCTTTGTGTTGACTTAATTTTTCTTTGATAAGGGACATCTGAAACATGCAGCATAAGAGGAAGTTTAGATACACGAATTGTTCGTTTTGGAGTATGTGATAGTTATCTTTGTAACAAATGGAAATTTCCAAATAATATTTTTGAATTTAAAATGCTGTGTTTCTTGTTTAAGTGTACATCAAGATAATAATTGGAGGCCCCAACATGATTTAGACAGCAAACAAATATGGTGGAAGATAAAGTGAACAGTAACATCCCAAACAGTGATACTAAAATTGAAGTGCACAAAGTTAGTGTGAAATTACCTCTGTTCCAGACTGAAAAGCCTGATATTTTTCTGACAGGCTGAAGCACAACTGCAAGTTAGTACAGTTAGAACCACAATTTGTCAAAGATATATGGGATTTTATGAACTATGGTGAAAGCAACAAATATTCATTAACTAAAGAAATACAGTTACTGACCTTAAAAAAATTCAAGAACATCAAATTAAGAAACTAGTTAGAAATTGGTGATATGAAATACAGTAACTTGCTTCAGAAAATGAAAGATTATGGGGGAAAGAACGTTTCAGATAAAATTCTGAAGATTTCCTGACTAGACGTCCGAAATATTTTAATATTTTCTGAAGAAAATGTGGACAAATGAGTGCAAATGGCTGATCAGAAATGGCAATGTGAAGCACTCAGGGAACTCATCAAACTTCAATGGAAGTGTCCCACATGGTCTGTGATTCCTCTGTATCAGTGAAAGATCTTCTGCAAGAATCGAAGAGCTTTAAAATGAAGCCCAAAAATCCAGTCTAGGGAGCAACAGTACCAATCGTGATTATATTCTCATAACAGAGACAGCATCAAGCCAAGATACATTTCTTCAAGGAAGTACTGCTAATTTCATTTTCTTTAGGGCTCAAACTGCAGACTGGAGAAGTTTGTACAACCTCCCAGTGGAAAAGTGTGGGAAACTCTAATCAGCAGACACCTTAGTAGCTGAGTGTTCTGTCACAAAGTTTATAACAGGCTGCTTACATCGATTGTTTGTTGGAGGTACAACTTCAGGATTACAGTTCCCAGTTGACAGTTGGGCTGATGTTTCCATTATACCAGCATGTTCCAAGGATAAAGTTAAATAGATAGACAACGAATTTCAAACCACAAATAGAACTGGGTTTAAAAATTACAGATCAAACTTATCGAATCTTGATTTAGGTTTCATGGACAGTTCTGAGTAGCCTTTCATTGTAGCCAACCCAATAAAAGGTATAATGGATGCAGACTTTCTTCATCAATTTGGTTTATTAACAGACATGAAAAGTGAATTATAAGTTTACAGTGCTACTCAGTTACGTATGGCTGCACTACACTGTACATTTGATCTGTGTGGTTCTGTGAGTTTGTCCCTTCCCAACTGTAAATACTCTGAACTAACTGTACTTTAAAAATTTCATGAACTGACAAAACTCACCCTTATGATGATGATGATGATGATGATGATGATGATGATGATGATGATGTTTGGTTTGTGGCATGCTCAACTGCGCTGTTATCAGCACCTTTACAGATTTCCAACCTTTGCTCAGTCCAATCTGCCACATTCGTGAATGATGGTGAAATGATGAGGACAACACAAATACCCAGTCATCTTGAGGCTCACCCTTATTGCAGGAGATACTACACATATTTTTAATCATTATATTGGAGCCACAGGGGCCCTGGAGTGTACTCAAAAACCTGCAGGTTAGATCCATATTAACTAAATTTGACTAAACTGTTAAAAGAAAAGAAAAAAGTTCCTTGAGGTCTATGTTTATGTGCTGCTCCATGACTCTGCTGTCAATATCTTTATTCTTTGCCTTTGTGTAACTTCTGTGTTTTTTTTGAGTAAATGTTTTTTTCGTATCCAGTGTGTAATTATAAAGTTAACAAAATTATTTCTTGCCGCTAAAATAATATTTTGGATCAGGTTATGGGCCCAGTACACGTGTAAAGGCAAACTGCATAGTATAATTAAAACAATATTTGAAATGAGCCTATGTCTGTAAAGAAACATGATAGCTAGCGGCGATTATAAGGTCAGCATTGATAACCTTGAAGGACCTGAGGACTGGGCCAAATGGAAATTACGTATTTCTATGGTGCTGCGTTCATATGGACTAGAAGATATTATTAACGGTACGCGTGAACGTGTAGAGTTGCCGCAAGATGCGACAAGTGCACAAAAAGAAGCGTATGTGGAATGGCACAAGGACGACGCAAAGGCAGCAAGTCTTATAGCACGTGCACTAAGTAAACCTGTTGCAGAACTCGTCTTAACGTGCAAGAATGCTAAAGAAATCTGGGACAAATTACGCGCCCGATTTGAACGTAGTAGTACTCAGCGTTTTAATATGTTGATTGGAACATTTTCCCGTGTTAAACGTGATGAAACGGAAGATATTAGTGCACATGTTGCCAAACTGCAAAAGTTATTTGTGGACCTGAACGATGAATTAGCAA
The DNA here is from genome assembly GCF_023864275.1 of Schistocerca cancellata. NCBI lineage: Eukaryota > Metazoa > Arthropoda > Insecta > Orthoptera > Acrididae > Schistocerca > Schistocerca cancellata. The sequence continues at coordinate 425,874,301 of NC_064630.1, read as the reverse complement.
AACATGAAGAAAATACGCTATCTGAAAGAATCTTAAATGGTCGAATTTTGTCTACACTGGGAAAAGACTATGACAATTTTAAGGATCTCTGGGATACGATACCGACAGAATAGCAAAGCTTGAATTTATTAATTGAAAAATTCTGTACTATTGAACTGCGTGAACAAGACATTAATGGAAGTGCAGCTTTCGTCATTTCTAAAACAAGAAAATGGCAAACAACTAATCAGCAAGTAAAGATGACGATGTCACAATTAAAACAGAAGTTTCCGTGTATATATGCAAACAATTAGGTCACTAGGCAGCAGAGTGTCCACAGAACACTCGTGACAGCAAGAAAAAAAAGAGAAGAAGCGAGAAAGTGAACACACTGCATTTACTTCGTATGCTATGGGTGTGTGTACCAGTAATCACAGTGACCCAAATAAATGGTAATGTGACAGTGGCACTACAAATCATATAACTCCCAATGAACAGTATTTTGTTTTGTATAGTGAATTTGATGCTCCTCTAGTAAATTCAATGGGAAAACAAGATGTGTCCGTACGGTCAAGGAACAGTTTACATCCAAATTCGACGAAACACTAAATGGTACAATGCTAGAATGGACAATGTTTTGTATGTCCCTGATGCAAGTGCTAATCTGTTCTCTGTGAGAGCCATTGCCTGCAGAGGCTACAGTACTAATTTTAGTTATAATAATGTATGTGTTCGAAAACAAGTCAATGGCAATATTGTTATGACAGGTTATGTGAAAAATGGGCTTTATGTGTTGAACATACGTGTTGTTAGAAATGCAAAAATGAATCATGTGAACCTGATTACTTCATCCAAAACATTGCAAGTGTACCATGAAAGGTCTGATCATCAAAATAAACAACATGTGAAAAATATTTTAAAAGGAATGAACATTAATGTGGAAAATACCAAGAGCGAGTTTCGTGACGGCTGTGCGGTTGGAAAGATGCATCGGCTGCCATTCAAAACACAAACAATACGCTCTACCAGTACTGGTGAATTAATCAATGTGGATGTTAATGGACCAATGAGCACGAAATCTTTTGGAGATAAGCATTATTATGTATGCTTCAAAGACGATTTTAGTAAATTTCGTCGAATTTTCTTTTTAAGACACAAAAGTGAAGTGTGTACTGTGCTTAAGCAGTTTTTAAATGAAGCACGAACTAATGTACATGTTATCAAACAATTTAGATGTGATGGTGTCAAAGAATTTAACAATAAGAATGTTAGTGAACTGCTTGCAGACAGGGGAATAGAGCTTCTGATTCCTCCTCCTTACACTCCTGAACAAAATGGTGTGGCTGAATGGGAAAATAGGACCATTATTGAAGCTGCCCGGTCAATGCTATATCCGAGTAAATTACCTGAAGGGTTGTGGGCAGAGGCATGTAACATAGCAGTCTAATAAATCGTACTGGAAAATCTTCAGTTGAAAATAAAACCCCTTATGAACTGTGGTTTAATCGACCAGTAGGACGACTTGATCATCTCAGAATTTTTGGCACAGGCTGCTATGTTCATATTAACAAACAATTCCGTTCCAAGTTTGATGATAATGCAGTTTTTGGACGACTTGTTGGATATGTTAATGACAAGGATGGGTTTAGAGTTAGGATTACATCTAAAAGAAAAGTGGTGTTGAGTCATGTGAAATTTAAGTCAGAAATTGTTTGTGATTTACATAGGGATCATGTTTAATTTGAAGTCCCTCAGGAAGAATTTAATGATCCGAATTCATCTAAAGATGACCAATGTAAATCTCCTAGGTTTTAGACTTCTGGAAGAAGTCAAACTCAAGAAAAAATTGGCACTCTCGATTCTAGAGAAAGTCAAGAGTCGAGTGAATCTGATGAAAATAAAGAATTAACAGAATTTCTAAAAGCAGAAGCCGCTGAATCTTCTAATGAAGAGAAACAGAAGAATAAAAGACAACAAAGAAAACCAACCTGGATGGAAAGTGATGAATTTTGTATGCTAACAAAAGTTGATGCACTTGAATACAAAGATCCAAACTGTTTTTCAGAAATATTGCAGTCAAACGAGAAGGAAGAATGGATGCAAGCTATCAGTGAAGAACTTCAATCACTAAAGAAAAACAATACCTGGGTGCTGGTTGACCGTCCGAAGTATTGCAAAACCGCTGGATTCTACGGCGAAAGGTCGCAGGCAATGGAGGTACTCGTTTTAAAGCCAGATTGGTTGCAAAAGTCTGTACTCAGAAAGCAGGAGTTGATTATGACGACGCCTTTAGTCCTGTGGCACGTTATGACACCATATGAACTCTGTTAGCTGTAGCTGCTTCAAAGAAAATGCTGCTAGAACAATTCGATGTAGAGACAGCTTTTTTGAATGGGCTACTTGATGATGAAGTATATATGGAACAACCAGAAGGTTTCGAAGATGGTACAGGTCGAGTGTGTTTCTTAAAAAAGAGTCTTTATGGGTTGCTGGAACAAAGGTTTGGTGAGTTTATGAAGAAAGCTGGTTTTTTTAACAGTGATGCAGATTCATGCCTATTTTATCGTAGAAAAAATGGAAATAGCCTTTATGTGGCAATCTACGTTGATGATCGTCTGATTGTCAGCAGTAACAAGACAGAAATTGCTGTTTTTATGGATGTTTTACAACATGAATTCGAAATAACAACTAGCAGTCTTGACAATTTTCTTGGCATAAAAATAAAGCAATATGAAGATGGAGCAATAATGATAAAAGAAACACACAGAAGAAATTCTGCAAAGATTTCGGATGGCAGAATACAATACAGTCTCAACTTGTATTGGACGTAGGGACAATAATCAAAACGAAGAAGTTTCGTCATCTGTACCCTACTTTGAAGCAATTGGTTGTCTCGTGTACCTTTCAACAGTAACTCGTCGAGACATCACTTTTGCAGTTAATAAAGATGCTCCAGCTATGGAGAAGCCAACCACTGAAGACTGGAGTAGAGTAAAGCGCATTTTCAGGTATTTGAAAGGAACCTTAAATTTTGGAATTGTATATAATAAAAAAGAAGAATTAAAGATTTACGCTGATGCAGATTTCGCAGTTGATAACCGCACAAGGCGCTCAACAACTGGAATTCTTGCGAAGTACTCAGGTGGTGCAGTGTCATGGACAAGTCAGTTGCAGAAAGTAGTGGCCACATCCACAACCGAGGGGGAAATAATTGCAGCTAGTGAAGGAGCAAAAGAGTTAGTTTGGTTACATCTTCTGCTATCAGAATTAGTGGAAATGTCGGGGCAGCCTCCAGTTATTTACATTGACAATGGTAGCGCATTGAAGTTAGCAAAAAATCCAGAATATCATCGCCATTCTAAACATATAGAGGTCAGACATTTCTATGTTCGTGAAAGATATCTGAATGGTGAGATTTTCTTGGAACACATTGATGGACACAACCAGTTGGCAGATATTTTCAACGAGTTTGAATTAATTTTCTATGTTCAGAAATCGGCATCCAAGAGACAAAGCAATAATTTCATGATTTTTTTGGAGGAAGTGTTAAAAGAAAAGAAAAAAAAATTCCTCAAGGTCTATGTTTATGTGCTGCTCCATGACTCTGCTGTCAATATCTTTATTCTTTGATTTTGTGTAACTTCTGTGTTTTTTTTCAGTAAATGTTTTTTTTTCGTATCCAGGGTGTAATTATAAAGTTAATAAAATGTTGTCTTGTAGAAAAACTCGATAGACAGCAGCGGATGGACAGTGGCGCTTTCATGGAGACTATCAACATCTTAATGACTGGATCCTTCCTGAACACTATCCAATTCCACACATGAATGATGTAAATTCCATGCTTGTGGGCAAGAAACTATTCTCTAAAGTGTGTGTCCTCAAAGTATATTGCCAAATACCACTACCTGAAAGTCATCACACCGTTTGGACTCTCAGGAGTGCACCCACTACCTTTCAGGGATTTATTAATGAAGTTTTGAGAGATTTAGATTACTGTTTTGCATACTTATATGACATAATAGTAGCTTCTAGCTCTCGAAAAGAACACACTATAGATTTAAGTATCATGTTTGGACTATTTAACAATTTTGGTTCAATGATTAATCTTGGGAAATATGTGGTTGGAGTTCAAGAAACTAACTTTTTAGGTCACGAGATTACTTCAGAAGCAACCAATTCAGACCCAAAACGAGTACATGTGCAAACTAATTTCGAAGTCTAAGAATTGTGTCAGAATTACGTCGTTTTCTTGGCATACTGATTTTTACGGACCACATTTAGAATATGGTGCAGAGCATCAAGCTATCTTAAACGATCACTTGAAGAACACCAAGAAAATCGACAAAAGAGTTATTAAAGTGGACAGAACATGCAATAATGCAGTCAAAAAGGGCAAAATACATCTTGCGGATGAACACCTTTTAACAATCACGAATGTAAACAATAAACTTGCATTAGACGCTTCAGATTCTAAATGTAGTACAGTGCTGCAACAGAGGAATGTGTAAATCAGTTGGTTTCTACTCCAAAAAGTTATCGCCATCTCAAAAGGAATATTCAGCATACAATAAGGAACCTCTCAGCATGTGCTTGGCAACAAGCTATTTTAAATACCCCCCTGAAGGATATTCATTTGCAGTGTATACTAAACATACTCCTTTGCTGCTTGCTTTTAATCAATGAAACGATCAGGAAATCCCCACACAACTGCGTCACTTACAGTTCATATCAAAGTTTACGACAGATATCAGACACATGTCTAGAAAAGAAAATACTGTGGTTGACGACCTATCCATGTTCAAAGAAGTAGTACCAATTGATTAAAAGACGATAACAAATGCTCAAGTGAGTGAGGAAGAAATCAGGAAACTTTGGCCTAATCATCATACCTCATTGATGTTTAAACAAAGTGAAATCGCTGTTGGAAGATTAGTATGGTGTGATGTATCAACAAGTAACGGTCGTCTTTATATTCCTCTGCAGTTTAAATGCTCAGTTTTTCAGCTTTGCCACAGTGTGACAGACCATGGTATTATATCTTCTGTGAAGTTACTCGTGTGTAAATTTATTTGGTCAAACATCAAGCAAAATCTCCAAAACAGTGTGAAATCATGCACAGCATGCCAAAAGAACAACATGGTTAGACATACTAAATCTGATAATGGCCAGGTTATAAGCACACATGGGCTACTGAAGGCGGTACACATCTATCTGACTGGTCCACTGCCTCCCTCAGATGAATTCATGTGCTATTTAGAGTGCATCGATCTGTTAAGTAACTGGACAGAAGTTATTCCACTACATGATGTTCTGGAAGAAACAGTAACATGAGCATTTTATAACTGGGGGTCACTAGATTTGGAGCACCTAACAAAAGGAGCAGAGTTCCAGTCAGATCTCTTTTGTACATCAGCACAGTTTTGTAATTCTAAATTAACACAAACTGTGGTATACCACTCACAATCAGATGGGAAAGTAGAAGGACTCAATCGAGAACTGAAAGCAGCCATCAGAACACATGGTAAAAATAAATGGCATAACATCGTTTCTACAGTTCTCCTAGGACTGCGTCGCTGTGTGAAGCAAGAAAGTAAGTCAAAAGCTGTTGAGATGCTGTGTGGTACAACTCTAACATTGTCTGTGATTTCATTGTAGGGTCAGGACGTAGATCTACCAGCTTTCACTTCTTTGTTACGCCAACATATGGATAAACTAAGCCCATCAGAATGTTCACACAAGGTAAAGGAAACACAATTCATTAGCAAAGATCCACGTGATACGATTCATGTATCTGTGAGAAATGAAAATTCAAAGCCAAACTTGTGCCTCTATACAAATGCCTCTATAAAGACCTAGGGAGGAAAACAAAATATTTCATTTTAAAAATTAAAGCTATGCCAACTAAAATCTTACTTGAAAGACTGCCTACACCCTTGTGAACTCAAACACCAGTGGTCTAAAGAACAACCTACAGACCATTTCACCTGTGAATGAGTTACCCACAACTCCAAGGGTCTCGCCAAAGAAAGTTATTCGATTTGGTTGAGTTGTGAAATTTCCTAGAAAGAATAGGTATTTGATTTGCATACTGAGGGGGGATTGATATAGTATTCTGTTTATGCTCACAACCTACAATTCTGTAAATCACAGCTTTCAGTAGAAGTAGGTGACTGCAAGAATTTTCCCCGATTGCGGGAAATTCTCCCACTTCATCGGTACCTCCAGACAGTGTAGAGGATAACTTATGTAAACGATATATTTAAAATTTTCTTAAATTAATATGTGTCTCTATTTGAAATGACTTTTCCAAAAAGAACTGTCAGGAAGAACATTTCTTCCAGTAAATCATGGTTTACAGAAGGAATTAAAATTTATTTCAGGGCTAAAGGGGGATTTCATGTCTTTTAAAATAGTATCAAATGATACCTTTGCAAGACATTATAGTAAACTGTACCTTGAAGTTTTGAAAATGGTGATGGTCAAATCCAGGACCTTAGATGTTAAATCTGAAATTGATTACTCGAAGAACAAAACAAAATCAATTTGGAACATCATTAAGAGAGACAATACGGTAAAGATAAACTGTAATGATAAGATTGGAAGTAATTCTGCAGCAGAACATGTAGGCTGTAAGGGCTCATTAAATACGGCCATGAATGTGTTACAATGAGCTAACCACAACATTTAGGACACATTAATATAGCTCCAGCCACAATTACTGAAGTTAAAATATAATCAAGGGACCGAAACCCAAACTACCACAGGTATTGTAAACATTTCATCTAAAGTTGTAAAGTGCTGTAGTGATTGTATATGTCAAGTGCAGTGTCATATTTTCAATGAATCTTTGTGGCAAAGTACTCTCCCAGAGAGATTAAGGTTTGCTATTGTGGAACCACTTTTTAAGAAGTCTTCTTTCATTCCTTCTTTTGCTACTGCCTTCATCCCACATTGTGCGCAGGGTCGGCAGGGTTAAGGACGGATTTGGCATGGTGAATTTTAAGGGGTGGCCAGATGCTCTTCCTACCGCCACCCCATACCCCCCTGGGACGGAATTAGTGTACCCCAGCTGTCTGCGTCTAGTGTAAATCGTGAAATAGTGTGAACGAGTTTCAAATGGCTACGAGTCGTGGAACTGATGCAGGACGTGGGGACCAGCCCAGTATTCACCTAGTAGGATGTGGAAAACCGCCTAAAAACCGCAGCCAGGCTGGCCGGCACACCGGCTGTAGTCGTTAATCTGCCAGGCGGATTCGCTACAGGCCCGTTGCGCATACCCAAGTCCTGGAAGCAGCGCGTTAGCGCTCTTGGCTATCCTGGTAGGTTCACTTTTTAAGAAGTGTGGTGAAACTAATTTATTCAACTAACATCCCATACCTCTGCTACATTGCTCCTCGAAAATATTAGAGAAACGCATTTACAAGAGAACTATAGAACACCTCAGATTCACAACACCCTCTCCAAAGTCGATTTGCTTTCCAAAACACAGATCAATAGAGCAGGTTATTTTCTCTCTCACAAATTAAATTTTTGAGTCTATAAATAACAAAATGGAATCTTTTGTAAGTTGTCAGAGACCGTTGAATGTGTAGACCACAACATTCTCTTAAGGACAGCCAATTTTTATGGATTTATTGGTAGTACGTGTAGGTGCATTCAGTTGTATTATATGGGTGTGTAAGTTCGTAGCGTTTTCCATAAGTGTTACAAAAGATACACATAACAGAGACTTTAGTCATCCATAACAAGTTGTTTAAAATTTACAAGAGTCTGCCAACGATACGGTAACTTTTCTATTCCGTGACTCTAGAAATCACGTGGTTTTGAAGCGAAGAACTCGTCGAGCCACGTTCGGAGCTCATTTGCATCTAGGGAGGAAGTTCCTTGAAGGTTGCTCGATAGAGAGTGGGAGGTTGAAAATCTGAGGGTGCAAGTTCAGGTGAATAAGGCGGTGTGGAATGACTTCCCAACCCAAATCCTGCAAAGTGTTTCTTGTCAGTCTAGCAGAATACAGGCGAGTGTTTTCATGAAGTAACATCACTTCATTCAGTCTTCTAGGTCGTTGTTCTTGGAGAGCATCTGTAAAATGTCTAAGTCTTTATTAATAAATGTCAGCAGGGATGGTCACACCTCGGGGAAGCAATTCATAGTACATCACACTCCAGGTGATCCACCAGATATGTAACATTATCCTTTGTGGATGCACTCAGGTCTTTGTATGGGGAGTTGTCACTTTGTTTGGGCTCAGCCATTCCTTTCTTTTCCTTACATTAGCATGAAGACACCATCGCTCGTCACCTGTAACGACAGTGGATAAAAATGTTTGTTGTTGTTCACAAGCCAGTTGATGATGAGCAAGCAGAAATGCACATACGGCCGCCTGTTAATCTGTGATTTAGGCTTAAGAGCATGAGGTCCCTGTACACCCGATTCTTGACCCTTCATCATTGCATGCAAATTTCGCACGATGATGGAATGATCACGGTTTATCACACTTTTCCATTTATTGGATCATTGTGGATTAATGCTTTTAAACAATCTTAATTTAACCCCACACGTCTTCCTGAATGTGGAGAGTCACTAATGTCAAAACCATCCTCCTTAAAACGAGAAAACAGTTTTCTTCCTATGCTCTGTCCAATGACATTATCCTTATACATAGCGCAAACGTTTCCGGCTACCTCCACTGCTGACACCCCTCTACTGAAATCAAACAAAAGAATGCCGGAAATGTTTCCGATTTCTCCACTTGGCACTCCATTTTTTACCTTCTGCAACTCCACTCACTATCTCCAATTGCAAAATGACAATATGTATACTCTAATAGCAACAATGAGCTAGAAATGAAAAAGACAATCGATAAATAAACCCATAGCAATCAGAGCACCAATATACAAAACAAAACGCTACAGACTTGTGCACCAACCTAACACCCTTACAATAGGAAGCAGAAGGTGATATTTAATGGTTACTGTTGGCTGTCCTGTTTCATCTGACTGGAGCACATTATGGGCGTGGAGTGCACACGGGTCCATTTTGTGGCCTTTACTGTTTCTTATCTTCATCAACAATCTTCCATTTTGGCAAACAATGAGAACAAATTTACTGTTTTTGCTGACATCCATACTATTCTGCTTGAAAGACGAACAATGAGTTAACTAGAAAATAAATTAAATGCTATGCCTGTAGTCATATTATATTTGGTTTAAGTCTAGTGGATTGAAACCAAATATTGAAAAAACACAATACATGCAATTTTATGTATCTCGGCAAGTAATTGATGCAATCGATTTGAAATGTAATAATTAAAAAATAGCACACTGTGAACCTTCTAAGTCCCTGGACATTCTAGGTGATGACAAGTTAAATTGGCCTGGGTGTATTCTAGACATTCAAATAAGACTCAGTGTGGCAATACATAGCCTATGTGTAATTAAATCTTTTGGTTATATGAATGCTAACAAAGCTGCTTATTTTGGCTACTGTCATTCTATCATGTCTTATGGTATAATTTTTTGAGAGAATCAGTCTTTCTCCACACAAATTTTTATTGCACAAAAGAGAGCAGTTAGTCACATTCATACAAGATATTCCTGCAGAAACATGTTCTGTAGGCTCCAAATATCAACCACCACATCTCAGTACCTATTTCTTTGATGATTTTGCTCTCTAACAACTATTCTCTTTTTACATCTAATTGTGATACAATTATTGCAATATAAGGTCTCAAATGATTTTCGTGTGGATCTAAAATAGTCAAGTTGGTACAACAAGTTATTCACAATTCTGTCAAAAAACTTTTCAATACTCTTCCTGCAGATATTAAAGCCCACATTATTGTTAGTAGTAGGGCAAAGTGTGTACCAGTACATTTAATGTGGGTGGCATATGTTCAGGGACAAATTTGATTGATTTATGAACCCTTCCCCCTTCCCTTAACCTATTGTTCTGTTAATTGATTTATGGCCCTTTGGGTGTTGATGTCATTTACATGGCAAAGAATACACTACTTATTTATAATATTCAATTCGCAGCGGTTGGATCTCTCTTTTATTTGGTGGGAAAAGCTCATCTTTCTCTGGTGTTTTGGAAGACACAGCTCTTGTAAAATACCATGAACACAACAAATTAAACAGAGTGCTCTTTAGAGTTTGCGCAAGGTATACTGTCATGAAGCACTCATCACACGTAATTGTACTGTCACAGATCGCGCTAAATGTATCTGGCGAGGAAAAACCCTCCTGATCACGTCACTGACTGCCAGGTCAAGTGCATTGCACCATGTACACCACCGGTCAGGAATCACTGCTAATCCTCCACAAACAAAGCATCAGGTAGCGGCATCCCTTCAAAATGTGATACCAGGCTCACTTCCTGCCTATCTCCCTCGCTCACTCTTGCCCTCTCTCTGTCTCAAGTGGTTGCTTCCTGTTTGTGTGAACCAATCTATGCAAAACTAAGATGACCTCCCTACTCCTCTTCCCTCTCATCCCACTTTCCTGCCCCCCTCGCCACTTATGCATACCTGGTGAGGTGGTTGGTACATCCCTTTGTTATCACACTTCCACTGCTACAGAAACGCGTAGTAGATAGAACAAAGACGTTTGAGAACAGGTAGGCAGCGTCCATCTTAGTGGTATTGCAAGCACTCACACATCAATCCAACCCCTCTGCAGATTGCTTAAGGATACAGCATGCAAATGAGCTGAAATTCGAAATACCTTGAACTTAATGGACTTCCTAACTGTGCCATTATCTATCACTAGGAGACAAGAGAAAAAGATCCAGAATGGGGACTAGTAGGGTTTGGAGACTGGGCAGCTGAGAAATCGCATCCAACCAAATATACCAGTCCTAGTATCGACCAATAAGATGCTAGGAAAAACTGGCCACACACAAAGTGTATCGATTTAATTAATCAGTCAATCAGTCTGATGGAGTGAGGGAATATTTTCAAAAAGTCGACAGCTGGAGGTTACCAGGTATCCACTACTTTATTCAGTGTAAATGTGGGGCAAGTGTGGCACAAGATGTACGCTGCCTGTTTGTTCTCGAATGTCTTTGTTCTATCTGTTCAGATATCCATGACAGTGGAAGTGTGAGAACAAAGGGATGTACTGACCTCCAACACCAGGTATGTATAAGCGTTGAGGGGGCAGGGAAATGGGATGGAGAGGAGGAGGGGTGGGGAAGACATCTTGGTCTGTGTGTGTTTGCATACATTGGTTCACACAAACAGGAAGCACCCACTTGAGACAGAGGGAGGAAAAGAGGAAGAGAGGTAGACAGATAACCAGGAAGTGAGCCTGGTATCAAATTTCAAACGGATGCCACTACCCGAGTCTTTGTTTGTGGAGGATTAGAACGGTCCCACAGTGTGGCGATACTGACTGGTGGTTTGCATGATATAGTGCGAATCTCTGGGCAGTCAGCGATGTGATCGGGAATTTTTTTCACCAGACTTTTTAGCGCGATCTGTGACAGTGTAATTATGTGCAATGAGTGTTTCATGGCAGTATATCTTAAAAAAGCTCTCTATTTAATTACTTGTTTTCGGTGTATCTTACAAGACCTGCGTCTTCCCAAAACACCAGAGGAAGATGAGCTTTCCCCACCAGAGAGAGATCCAACCCCTGTGAATTGAATTTTAGATATAAACAGTATATCTTTTGCTACATAATTGACATCGATTTGAATTTCCTGTCATGAGATCCTTCCTCCCCAGCACCGACTGAGTCCTTTTCCCGCCAATTTGCAGATGGGGAAGGGACGGGGAGTGCTGTGTGGGAAGGAGGCCTGGAGGTTAATTAATTTATCGATTTAATTAGTTAGACAATTTATTTGATATTAAAAGTGTGCTTGTATCGGCGAAGGTATTTTTCAAAGGGGTGGGGGAGGAGGAGGACGAGGGAGTGACGTGTGATGATTTCTGAGAAGGTCATTATTTCCAGGAGGTAATAAGTCAACCCCGCCAAGGTGCCGTAAATAAATTAACAGAACATTTGTTTAAGTCGAGGGGGAGGGATTCATAAATCAATGAAGTTTGCCCCTGAATACATGCAACACACACAAAGAAAATGCCATCGTATGCACTTTGCCCTACTGCTAATGTCCCACCCACATTTAAATCTAAATTAAGAAAATATCTTGTGCATATGTCTTCCTACTTGGTTGATGAGTACCTTCAGATTAATCAATGAATGTTTTTATAAATTTGTGATGTTATTTGTATTTATCTTTTGAGACTTCGTTTTTATAATGTGTTAGCCATTTAATTCGTCTTCATTGTTTAAGATAGTGATTGTATTAATATTATTTTTTCTGAACCTTCACTTAGATACTCACTAATTTGCTCCACTTTTGTTGTTATACATTTGTTTTTATATCTTTATGGTGATGTAAATCTGACTCATTCCATATCTTATTGATTCATCACATTATGGAATCACGAAATTGGAAATACATAAATAAAAATAGAAATAAATTTCATTGAAAATCTTTAAAAATGTATGTTTCTATTATGTCATTTTGTGTCATCTCTTGGGAAGAATCCAGCACTTACTTCTAATGGCTCTGTGGGTGTCTGTGTCTCTTGGGAACTGGTGCCATAGTGCAGATTTTCATGTTACTGTAATGATGATTGCCTGCACATTCTGGAACGTAGTGTTTATGAGGCTGTCGAAATATGTCACGCTATTTAATTAAAAACAAGCACACATTTTCTGTGATAAACACAGTATTTTACGAATGCGATATGTCTATACAGTTTAATGTGGTTTCATACACTCTCTCTATCTTTAAATGTCATTTGTATAATAACAAATGATTAAGAAAACTTGCTCTTACATACAGACCTATGGCCTCTATTTATTTATTTATTTAATCTAATCTGATCTGATCTCACGTCCTTCTCTTCCTTCAGACTAAATTTTCACAAAACAGTACCTCTTTTATTATAGGTTCCTTAGAAATAACAATTTTAATATTTCAAATAGTAACAAAATCATTTGAGTTTCTAAAGTGGTAATGTGAGTAAATAATACTGGCTATGAACTAATAAATTTAATGCTGGCCATACTTGTACTGTTGCAGCTACTGCCACTAATAGCACTAACGTTGATAATAATAATAACAGTAAGGGTTCCAATAATAGCTATAGTGATAGTGACAGAAAAAAATAGATGTAGAAGATAGACGTTCTCTAATATAGCGAGTTCTGTGGAAAGGAAATTTAAGTAGACTGCACATGATAAGAAGAGGTACTGCTAAAAGAGGAAGATCTGACATTTTTTAAAGTTTTTCGAGGAAATTTATTTTTATTTCAATTTATTCATTACGAATCCATATTGTGATGAATCGCAGGGAGGTGTTATTATTGTGATGACTGGTGTACAAGGATAGTGAGTGCGTACAACGGGGATACTAACTGTTACTTCAGTAGATATGTCTAGGGCATTAGTTTCCCAGACGTTGCACATCGGAGAACGATCGAATCGAAACAGTCGTAATTTGTATTCCATGATAGTAGGCCGCCTTCTCGGCTTTGTTACTTGTCGTGACTTTGTCTTGCAAAAAGTCGACTGTGGCAGTACCGCAGTAGGGTATTTTCACAGGCCGGTTGACTGGCAGAAACCAGAAGCATTGATGGCAGGATGCGTGTGCAAGTTTTTGTGGCTGTTGGAGACGACCTGATCTAATCTGAGCACAATTTCGATCTATCGTTCTCTTTGCTTGGTTTTGCCAACATAAATTCAAAATCGTCTGCGAGCCTGGGTCTTTGTTTACATTATGTGAAATGTCATAGGTGTAAGAATTAATAGCTCCAGGCCACTGAAATAGTAGAAAATATGTGAAAACGAACGGATTGTTTGACAGTTTATTTCTCAGAAGTAAAACTGCTCCATCATAACAAATAAATTTGTTGCTGTATTGCCAAGGTATGATTTGCTTCGGATAAAGCTGAGAGACTGCAGTTTGTTTTGATTTTAACACAGAAATGCCGCTTTTTGTTTCCCAGCCTGGTGAGGAGTAACTGTTTTGTGGCTTATTACTAGATAATTCGTAATTGTTCCAACGTGTAGAATATTTCAGGCTTTGAAGTGCGCCGTCAGAACATTTGGTAGAATATTTCACATAGTTGTCAGAATGGGCGTTACGAACATAAGTGCCAATACAAGACCTGTTTGCAGCCTGACTTCATCAGAAATTGATAGCTTGGTTGTTAGAGATCTATTTCCATCAAAAAATCCTAAGCGTACATAATAATAATAATAATTTGGCTCTGTATTTTGTTGTTTTTGAGTTTCGTAGGGGTGCTTGTACTACAGAATCAGAAATAAAATTCGTTTCGAAAATAAAAAACGTCACCGATAACAGTGAACGTGATGTAAAAATTTATGTATGAGCTCGTATACATAAGGAGAACTGCCAGTGAATAGTAAAGTACATAACAAAGTTGGGAAATGCCTCACATGCTGCTGCAGTACATGTAACCTGATGTATGTATCTGTGATAGGTACTAGAAGAAAACTCATAATTGTACAAACGATTCTGATTTTGAGTAGGAACAACCACTTACTGTAGAGCAGAAATATTGTAGGCCCAATGACTAAGCACACTGATCAGAATGTTGAGATCACCCAAAAGTGCAAGATAGGTAATTGGTATATTGGTTACAAGTTTGAAAAGTGGGGATAAATCATTAAGAAAACTGTGTGGAAGTTCATTGTGAATTATGGAAGAGGACTTAGAAGGCTGCTAAAATGTTTACATTGATGCTAAAGATAGGATTAAAGTAAGAAACAGGGAAATACTGAACGGATTTTAGGATGGTGGTAATTGGAGGATGGCTGGCAAGGGGGAGGGGAGCTTATGGAAAGAGATGGCAAATTAGCAACAGGGCAGAAGTAGGCATAGACTTGAGTCTAGGTAATCTGTGGGACCAAAGGAAGGTTAGAAGTAGGTGTAGTGAGGGAGAAATCCCATTCTCACATTTAAAAATTGTGTTAGAGGAGGACTGATCGCAAGTGTTCTTTCATACTGAAAGGAAGTTGATTCATGTTAAAAGTCCATGTGAAAAACTAGTGGCAGCAAATTTGATTTACAGCACATCTGATTTCACAAATGATAGTCTCTTAAGAGTTAGAATGCACCATCACCATACTGGATATAGAAATAGTTACTATCCACACTAATCAAGTTGACATTTGGTGCAGTGGCTGAAGGGAGTGGCCTTAAAGGCATTTCCAATTTATAGTCACTTCGATCAGACACTTCGCTGAGTGTCTCCTAGGTCTACATGGATTATAAGGATGCATAAGACTATTCTTGCATGTGGGTCTTTCACAAAGATTTTTGGGTAAGGAGCTCAGAAGTAGAAGTGGCATAAGGATCAACAATTGATATTCAGATTGGGTATATGGTGGAATATAATAATAGGAGCCACGGGAAAGAATTTTACTGAACACGCTTCTGATTTCAGTGCACCTGCTGCCCAATAACTGCAGCCTATGTTCCAATATTTTTAAATACCTCATCACATTCATCTTTGTTCCATAATGTTTATACCATTAGTACAAAGCACCCCATTTATCAGTGTTAAAGCCAACTCCTCCTACACTAATTTTGTGCGCACTGATAGCCTTATTGCCATCGGATTGTACCTTTCCATTGTCCTGTTACCTGCAAACATAATTACTGATTTTATATTAAACAGGTTAACAACTTCCTCATAAAACTACTACACTGATAGCCAGAGCTTCAAAAATGCTTACAATAACAATAATCTTTCATATGTTGCTGTCTTGCTCTTACTTATTCACAAACCATATAAAGGAATTTTTTTTCGTAAATTATAGAGCACAGCACAGGTGAAAATGCGATCAGTAATGTGTCAGATTTCGAGGTAGAATGGGATAGGAATGATGATGGAAATAGGATCACATTTGAGGAAGTGGAAAAAATGGTCAATAGATTGCAGTGCAATAAAGCGGCTGGGGTGGATGAAATTAAGTCGGAACTCATCAAATACAGTGGAATGTCAGGTCTTAAATGGCTACACAGGATAATTGAAATGGCCTGGGAGTCGGGACAGGTTCCATCAGACTGGACAAAAGCAGTAATCACACCAATCTTTAAACATGGAAACAGAAAAGATTGTAACAACTACAGAGGTATCTCTTTAATCAGCGTTGTGGGTAAAATCTTCGCAGGTATTGTTGAAAGGAAAGTGCGAGTATTAGTTGAGGAGCAGTTGGATGAAAATCAGTATGGGTTTAGGCCTCTTAGAGGTTGTCAGGACCAGATCTTTAGCTTACGGCAAATAATGGAGAAGTTTTATGAGTGGAACAGGGAATTGTATCTATGCTTTATAGATCTAGAAAAGGCATATGACCGGGTTCCTAGGAGGAAGTTATTGTCTGTTCTACAATATTATGGAATAGGAGGCAAACTTTTGCAAGCAATTAAAGGTCTTTACATGGATAGTCAGGCAGCAGTTAGAGTTGACGGTAAATTGAGTTCATGGTTCAGAGTAGTTTCAGGGGTAAGACAAGGCTGCAACCTGTCTCCACTGTTGTTCATATTATTTATGGATCATATGTTGAAAACAATAGACTGGCTGGGTGAGATTAAGATATGTGAACACAAAATAAGCAGTCTTGCATATGCGGATGACTTAGTTGTGATGGCAGATTCGATTGAAAGTTTGCAAAGTAATATTTCAGAGCTAGATCAGAAATGTAAGGACTATGGTATGAAGATTAGCATCTCCAAAACGAAAGTAATGTCAGTGGGAAAGAAATATAAACAGATTGAGTGCCAAATAGGAGGAACAAAGTTAGAACAGGTGGATGGGTTCAAGTACTTAGGATGCATATTCTCACAGGATGGCAACATAGTGAAAGAACTGGAAGCGAGGTGTAGCAAAGCTAATGCAGTGAGCGCTCAGCTACGATCTACTCTCTTCTGCAAGAAGGAAGTCAGTACCAAGACTAAGTTATCTGTGCACCGTTCAATCTTTCGGCCAACTTTGTTGTATGGGAGCGAAAGCTGGGTGGATTCAGGTTACCTTATCAACAAGGTTGAGGTTACGGATATGAAAGTAGCTAGGATGATTGCAGGTACTAGTAGATGGGAACAATGGCAGGAGGGTGTACACAATGAGGAAATCAAAAAAAAAAAAAAAAAAAAAAAAAAAAAACTGGGAATGAACTCTATAGATGTAGCAGTCAGGGCAAACAGGCTTAGATGGTGGGGTCATGTTACACGCATGGGAGAAGCAAGGTTACCCAAGAGACTCATGGATTCAGCAGTAGAGGGTAGGAGGAGTCGGGGTAGACCGAGGAGAAGGTACCTGGATTCGGTTAAGAATGATTTTGAAGTAATAGGTTTAACATCAGAAGAGGCACCAATGTTAGCACTGAATAGGGGATCATGGAGGAACTGTATAAGAGGGGCTATGCTCCAGACTGAACGCTGAAAGGCATAATCAGTCTTAAATGATGATGATGATGATGATAGAGCACAGCAGTCGGTCTTTTTTTGGCAAATGCAGATTTTGGCTAGTGCCTAGCCATTATCATTGCTAAAAAATACAAGAAGTACATGGTCAGGCAATACAATAAAAAGTTACAACTCATGGAATAACCTATGTGGCATATACATTAGATTACATACCAACATTTAAAGAAGAGTAAAAAACTTCAAATTTGCATTGGAATTACATAAAATAAAACTTAGGTAAAATTCTTTACGTTGCTGTTCAACCTATTTCCACATTTGCCAGTAAACATTGAAAATATAAAAAAGTTTCCAGGTTCACTCCTTGTGAGTCAGTTGTTTTATTCTTTAAACACATATGTAATGTCAGATGGGTAAAAACTTTTTTTTTTTTTTAAATTTATTTATGAGGCACAAGGAGGCACATGCTATATGTAACTATTAGAATTGATCTGATTTAAATGTTTCTATCTTTGTATTATTTTTTTCTCTATATTTAAATATCATGACAGGTATGTTGTTCCTCTTATTTACTGAATAGTTCGTAGGTGGCACCAAATGTCAGCAAGATGGATGGTTGTGTGGTGAATCACATCACAGTTGCTGAGTACTCCCACTTTCCTAATGGAAAGTAACCTGATAAAGAAATTCTTCTTACAACTCTAAATTCTTAAAGACCACATCTTTGTGATTTTGATTCCATGTAAAGAGACTGAGCGAAGTTTTGTAAAATGCCAAGATGGTTGCTTTTGAAAGAACACAGCTGATTTCCTTCCACATTCTTTTATAATCTGAGCTTGTGCTCCATCTCTAAATGATCAAATGGCCACAATCCCTTTCTTTCAATGCAAAGACACCCTCTCCTCTTTTGAGTCAAATGTCAGAGCCGTCTGTTGAAGTGTCTTTTTTTTTTCCATAGTCCTCTTCCGTACAGTGAGCTGATTTTATCTATAAAACTATTTTAAACCAACGAAACACCAACATTACTTCCTGATTGATAACTTTTGCACTTTTCACTTGAGGAATTCCCCTCCCTGATACCATGCCACTAGTGGATGATGAATCTGAAATGAGAAGTAATTCCTGTTGCAATATTCTTAGGCTTTCACATACAGGTGCTACTTTTCTCACCTAGTTTACAATCATATTTGCCATGCCATACTCCCGCATAATCCAAAAGACACACTTTGGATAAGTCTCTTAATAATCAGATAGTGTGCTTCTGATGTTTCAGCAGATATTTGCAATTGACTAGGCCCATATGTAATATTTAGATAGACTCACACCAAATAAATTTTGCTCATCACTTGTAATGCTGTGGCCTGTGTCAGTGGAAAATGTCAGTTTGTTTCTCATTACCAACAAAATATTTTATTGAGTGGAGTTTTGCATGTGTATTCTACAAATGTTGCTCAAATTGGTCTAGCGTCATATCTGATTTAAAAGTGTTGAAGTGTTGACAGGGATAACAAAACATCTAAAATAACCAGTACTACTTTGGTGACTGAGTACTGTTTCTGCATGGCAGAGGCAGATGCACAGCCCATTGTAACCAGGCACATGATAAGGAACAAGTGGGACAGAGTAGAGTGTATTTTTGATGTCTGCTCTGTACACAGCATTAAACTGAATACAGAACTAAACCAGTTTGATACTACTCAATTGAATACATGCACAAAATTGCATGCAGCATTTATGTAACATGTGATGTAACACTTCAAAGAATAAACCCATGGATTGTATTGTTTACTAAACCAAGGAAACCTTTATGTTAGCTAAATTACTAGCCTGTAAGTTCTTGAGGATTGGCTCAAAGGTGTGTATTTCAAGGACGAGCAGTAAGATATTCAGGTGAAAGATTGTGTAAGAGACACGAGATGTACTGAGGTGGAAATTTGGGAATGGTCACATCTCTACAAAGGTTTAAATGCAGACCTATTTGTTGCAAGGCCGGGCTTCAATCTGTGAGATTGTAAAGACTTATGTATCATAAAACAGAAGTATGTCACTGAAGGTGTAGGGGTGATTTGAGCTTGCCTATCTGCAAGACTAAGTTAGTAATGGTTCTAGACTTAAAGAATCTGATTACTTTGTATTTGTGCAAGGCGTTGTTAAGTCATCAACATGTCCTCCAAAAGCCTCAGTCCTACAGAAGTATGTCTTTTCCAAAGGCCCTACTCTAAAATTCAGTCATGCTGGGCATTTTTAAGACCTCTTCTTCTTCGAGTCCCTACAGTGTAAACACTTTTTCACCACCAACCTTACCAATCAGACTCAATTTAAAACTAATACTGAACTCCACCTGACTCAATTTACTCCTCCATCTAACTGTGATTCATCCCCACTGCTCCCAAACTTTCCAATAATTGAACCTTGCCTCATCATTCCTTGCATCGTTGAACATGGAAACCAACCTCAAATCTGCAGAAAGAATTGCAATCCACCACATAAAAACTGATCCCAATATTGTAATCTTACCTGCTGACAAAGGCTCAGCCACTGTGGTTATGAACGGCATGGATTATCTGGTGGAAGGGACCCCCCTCCTCCCCTCCGTGACTTTTCAGATATGGTGACCTCACTCCTGAAATCCTGCAGGATCTCTATTTCCTCCTCATGTTTGTAGGTCCGCCCCAGAACCTCTCCCCTGAGTCTTCCCCTCCATGCTTCACTGATTCCTGCACTCCTACTTTTACATGCTTTCGAAAGTTCCTAAGCCTAACCATGCAGGACACCTAGTTGTGGCTGGTTGCTGTGCCCCCACAAAGAGAATCTCTGCTCTTGTGGACCAACACCTTAGTTATATATTTCAGGTTCCTTGGATCATTTGCACGATTAATTGTAATGATAAGGAAGAAGTCATTTTACTTTCACATTACACATTCATACATAAATAAGGCTACATGCTGACCATCTACAAATTTTGTAGTACTGTTTTGAGTTAATAATTCCCATGCTTTGCATCATAAAATTATAAATTCTTCTATAGAATGGAAGGTTTCAAGGAGACTTTTTCAGTTTGTTTTCAAATTTAACTTTGCTGTCTGATAGACATTTCACATCATTGGTAAATGACCAAAAATTATGATGGCAGCATTGTGCATTTCGTTTTGTAAAGAAACTTTAATGTGGAGTTATGACTGTCTTTTTGTCTTTCTGGTATTTTAATTGTGTACATGATTGTTCCTGCTGAACTGCAGTGAGTTATTTGCATCAAACTTTAGGAAGGAATAAATATACTGTGAAGCAGTAGTCAAAAGGCGTAATTCATTAAACAGATGTGCCCTTGGGCTCAGAATTTGTTTGCTGCATATGGGCTTGGTGACATCGGCATTCCTGATCTGGGGGCTAGTAAGAACCACCAGTCCACTGTCACTGTGAGCGCTGGGTATGTTTCAGCAGCCACTGTTCAGTGTTGCGGTGGAACATTGTGTATCACAGGGAATACGTATCTTGTCACGGGGAATGGGGGTCTTGACAGACCAGATTTAAGTATGGTAAAAACCTCTATAAAAAACATCCCCAAAGTTGAGGTGTGCTGCCTGATGATGAAGTGCGTGGCTGTTGAGTTAGAACAGTCATTAGTGGGCAACCTCTGGAGTACCTGCCACACCTCTGTTGTATATGGCTTACTTAGGCATGCAGGGGTCTGTCTAGTGCACTTTTATTTCCCTAGCTGTTCACGGGACTGAGATGGATCCTTCTCATAGCGGAAAGTGTGGCCACTGGAAGGTACCAACACTAAATCTAACATGTGGGCTTCTGTAGCCAGTTCTCCCGACTCAGAACTTTTCAGAATTCTAGTATATATAGTAACAGAATACATGCTGGTAGTCAGAATGTATTGTTATTAGTTAAAAGAAAAGAGCAAAACTTTGAAGAAGTGTCACCTTTTTGCATTCAAAAGAGTTTGATGTGGATTGTGGGTATGTTAAAATCTGTTAAGCAGTTGCAAAATGCGAGGCTGTTGGCTGAAATCTCAAGCTTCTAACAAGTGACAAACTTGCAGAAGGCCATAATCTTTGGGGAATATGCAATTGAGACTGAGCTCCATACCTACTTGAACCACAGTAAAGGTGGTGTGACATGCAGGGACCTGGAGGACGGAGGACTTCCCCAGGAAGACTTGAAAGTTGAGGGGGTCCCAGAAGGCACATGCAGAATACTGTTAAACGGGTGGAAGGTGATCTGGTCAAATCCAGCTCATTCATCCTCACATTTAATTTCGTGAAACTCCTGGAGCATATTAAGGTGGGTTTTCTTCATTTAACAGCATTGCCCTGTATCCTGAACCCAAAGTGCTGCTTTAAATGCTAGCCCTTTGGGCATACCACTCTTGGATGTGAGAGAGAAACCACTTGTAGCAAATGTGCTTAAGCTGCCTTTGAAGGAATCCCAATGTGTGTGATCTGCTCTGGAGTTCACCCTGTCTTGAGTAGGGACTGCTGTGTCTTACTTGAAGAACTGAAGACACAAGAGATCTAAACAACAAAACGGATCCCCTTTGGTGAGGCCATGCAGGTCTCCACGTTTGGTACCTCCTTTGCTTTGGTTGCTAAACAGCCAGGTTCAGAAAAGTGATGCTGCTACACGAATGGATGTTGCTAGTCTCAATACCAATAACTGTGTTTGTCAGTGCACTTGTGCTGGTGCAGTTACTTCTAAGCCTGTACCTCCTCCCACAGCATCAGACAAAGCTGTGGTAGCTGTTGCAGAACTCCCTGCTCCTCCAAAGGCTCAGTCTGGTCCACCCTTGGGCACTGGGACTCCCAGCAATGGCCAACCTGCCAGGTGACCTTTGCTGCGGCTGGTTGGCACCTGTGGGGAGGGCCCCTGTCGGAGTGGGTGGCATCAGCTGATGACAGGCGATGAAGTGTAGTACATCATCTCTTGCTGGTGGTCAAACACCAGTAGTCTCTAAGCGTTCAAGGCCCCAATTCAACGCACAGAAGTACAACCCTAAAATCGTTCCCCTCCCTGGCCACACCATGGGTGGAAAGTCAGGCTAAGGATGGCAGCTGCTCTTATTTGCCCTGATGTCTTGTATGTTCGAGAGCTGATGGGGAATCTTTCATGATGATGAAGCCTCAGTTTTTGTTGAACATTTAGAGGACAAGTTTGGGGAGGTGCAGTGCTTGTCCAAAATGAGATCTGGGTCGGTCTTGATCAAAACAGCATCCTCTGCCCAGTCACAGGCGTGACAAGCTGAGGGATGTTTCTGTAACCGTCACGCCCCGTAAGAGCTTAAATATGGTCCAGGATATATTTCACAGTGACCTTCTTTTGCATTCTCACGATGAGCTGCTCGCCAATTTAGAGGGGTGAGGTGTACATTTTGTTTGGCGTGCCCACTGGGGTTCGAGGGATAATCAGGTTGCCACTGGTGCCTTCATCTTGGCTTTCGAGGGTGATACATTATCTGATGTGGTCAAGGTGGTTGTCTACCACTGTGATGTAAAGCCCTATATCCCTCCCCCAATGTGGTGCTTTAAATGCCGAAAGTTCGGCCATATGTCTTCACGCTGTACTTTCAGTGTCACATGTCGAGACTGCGGATGCTCATCATATCCCAATACTCCATGTTTCCTGCTGCCCATCTGTGTCAGTTGCGGAGAGCACCATTCGCCTTGCTCGCCTGACTGTAGGATTCTCCAGAAAGAAAGGGAAGTTGTGGACCTACACTGAAGCTAAGAGGAAATTTGAACGCCTACATCCTATACGTGTGACATCGCCTTACTCTACTGCTACAACAGTTCTAGCCCCATCAGCTCTGCCAACCCCAGTCACCCCTCAGAGCCGGAAGACTACACCTGCCCTCTTGATGGTGGGTGGCATTTCCATCCCTGTTGCTCCTGCCCCACCTACTTTGGGAGCAACACCCCTCCAACCATCAGGGATATCAGTCCCGACTTCTGTGCTGGAGAAGTGTAGGTCTTCTTCGGCTCTTGTCGATAGAAGGTGGTCCCTTGGGTCACTCCCTTCCCAGGTTTCTCGTAGTGGGAAAGATGATACCTGCCAGTGGCTGAAGAGCCCAACAGTAGCTGGCTGTAGGGCTTCATGCTTATCCTCAATCCCAGAGACTGAATCAGTGAAGTCCTCCCAGCCAGAGAAACCCAAGGAGCAGCAAGAGAAATCTAGAAAGAAGATCCCCAAGACCCAGGAAATTGTGGTGGCACCCACACCACTGCTACCTACAAGCTGTGCAGCTGCAGATCAGGTGGAGATTCTGACGTCTGCTGAGGACATAGATCTCGCCAGACCCTCAGACACAATGGAAATAGATTGCTCAGGCAATAAGTCAGTGACAGCAGATGACCCTGAGGCATAAACTGCCTCATTGAATGTTCCATGCCTTCAAAGTCTCATGATGACATTATCCTCCACTGGAAATGCGGTGGTTTTTCCACCGCCTGGTTCAGCTACGGCAGCTGTTAAGCTCTACACCTGCTTTCTGCATTGTGCTCCAGGAAACGTGGTTCCCAGCAATGCGGATCCCTGCCCTCCGCGGCTATAAGGGACATTTTGGAACCGTAGGGACTATAATCGAGGGTAAGGTGGAGTTTGCATTTATGTCCTAAACTCAGTCTGTGTAGCGACTATAATCAAGGGTAAGGTGGAGTTTGCATTTATGTCCTAAACTCAGTCTGTAGTGAAACTGTGCCTCTTCAAACCCCTCTTGAAGCTGTGGCTGTCAGAATAAGGACGGCACAGGAAATAACTGTCTGCAATGTATATCTTCCTCCAGATGGTGCAGTAGCCCTGAAGTTATTTGCTGCACTGATTGATTAAGTCCCTAAACATTTCCTCCTTTTGGGAGATTTTAATGCCCACAACCACTTGTGGGGTGGCACCGTGCTTACTGGCTGAGGCAGAGATGTCGAAACTTTATTGTCTCAGTTCAACCTCTGCCTCTTAAATACTGGGGCCGCCGCACACTTCAGTGTGGCTCATGGTAGTTACTCGGCCTTTGATTTATCGATTTGTAGTCCAGAACTCCTCCCATCTATCCACTGGAGAGGACATGATGACCTGTGTGGTAGTGACCACTTTCCCCATCTTCCTGTCACTGCCCCAGCATCAGGCCCAGATGGGCTTTAACCAAGGTGGACTGGGAAACTTTCACCTTTGCTGTCACCATTGAATCTCCCCTACATGGAAACATTGATGTGATGGTTGAGCAGGTGACTACAACAATCCTTTCTGTGGCAGAAAACGTGATCCATCACTCTTTAGGGTGCCCCTGGTGAAAGGCAGTCCCTTCGTGGTCACTGGAAGTCACTGAAGCAATTAAGGAGTGTCAGTGAGCTCTACAGTGGCATAAGTGGCACCCTTCCCTGGAGCACCTCATAGCCTTTAAATGCTTCCATACCTGCATTCACCAACTTATCAAACAATGGAAGCAGGAGTGTTGGGAGAGATAAGTCTCAACCATTGGGTGCCATGAGTCACCTTCCCAAGTCTGGGCAAGGACTGAACGTGTTTTTGGGTACCAGACCCCAACAGGTGCTCCTGGTGTTAACATAAATAGCATGTTATCTACTGAAGCAATCAAGATTGCTGACCATTATGCTTGAGCCTCTGTGTTGGAGAATTACCTCCCAGCCTTTCGCACTCTCAAATGGCGGGTGGATGGGAAAGTCCTCTCGTTCACTACACACCACAGTGAATTGTATAACACCCCATTTACAGAGTGGGAGCTCATCAGTGCCCTTGCACATAGCCCCTACACTGCTCCTGTGCCAGATTGGATTCACAGTCAGATGTTTAAACATCTCTCATCTGACTACAAGCGACACCTCCTCATCATCTTAAACCAGATCTGGTGCGATGGCATCTTTCCATGACAATGGTGGGAGAGCACCGTCATTCTGGTACTCAAACCTGGTAAAAACTCTCTTGATGTGGATAGCTATCGGCCCATCAGCCTCACCAACGTTCTTCGTAAGGTGCTGGAACGTATGGTGTGTCGGTGGTTAGGTTGGGTTCTGGAGTCACGTGGCTTGCTGGCTCCATGTCAGGGTGGCTTCCACAAGGGTCGCTCTACCACTGATAATCTTGTGTCCCTTGAGTCTGCTTCTGAACAGCCTTTTCCAGATGCTAACACCTGGTTGTCATCTTTTTTGATTTACGAAAAGCACATGAGACAACCTGGCAACATCGTATCCTTGCCACATTACGCAAGTGGGGTCTCCGAGGCTTGCTTCCGATTTTTATCCAAAATTTCCTGTCGCTTCTACTTTCCATGCCCAAGTTAGTACCTCCCATAGTTCCCCCAATATCCACTAGAATGGGGTCCCGCAGGGCTCTGTGTTGAGTGTATCTTTATTTTTAGTGGCCATTAAAGGTCTAGCAGCAGCTGTAGGGCCGTCCGTCCCATCTTCTCTGTATGCAGGTGACTTCTGCATTTCATACTGCTCCACCAGTACTGGTGTTGCTGAGCGGCACCTACAGGGAGCCATCCACAAGGTGCAGTCATGGGCTCTAGCCCACGGTTTCCAGTCACACAGTTGTGTTTTATGCATGTCTGTCGGTGTCATACCGTTCATCGGGAACCAGAACTTTACCTTAATGATGATCCACTCACTGTGGTGGAGACATGTCAATTCTTAGGACTGGTTTTAACGCCCAATTGACTTGGCTTCCTCACCTTCATCAGCTTAATCGGAAGTGCTGGCAGCGTCTTGATGCCCTCTCCTGCCTGAGCAACACCAACTGGGGTGCAGATTGCTCTTTGCTGCTGTGGCTCTACAGAGCCCTTGTTCAATACTGCCTTGACTATGGGAGTCTGGTTTATGGTTCGATGGTACCCTCAGCA
Organism: Schistocerca cancellata; assembly: GCF_023864275.1. Taxonomy (NCBI): domain Eukaryota; kingdom Metazoa; phylum Arthropoda; class Insecta; order Orthoptera; family Acrididae; genus Schistocerca; species Schistocerca cancellata. The sequence goes on along the minus strand of NC_064630.1, from coordinate 425,848,008 downwards.
TGGCATTTACTCGACCCAGTGCACCAGTGTGGCATTCGCCTAGCAACAGGAGCTTTCAGGATGATTCTGGTGGAAGCCGGAGTACCTCCATTGCAGGTTAGGCGTGCACGAATGCTGGCTAGTTATGTTGCATATGTTCGTAGTTCTCCTGCACATCCGAATTACTGTCTCCTTTTCGCACCCACAGCAGTTCATCTCCCGCATCGGCCGCCCAGGTCAGAGCTTCCAATTGCAGTTCATGTGCGATCCCTCCTTTCCGAACTGGAGTCCTTGCCCTTACCAACTATACTTGAGGCCCATTCACCTACACCTCCATGGTGTACACCTAGGCCGTGGCTTCGCATGAACCTTTCACATGGCTATAAGGACTCAGTTAACCACGCAGCTCTCTGCTGCCACTTCCTCTCGATTCTTGACATGTACCAAGGTCATGAAGTGGTTTACACCGACGACTCAATAGCTGGTGATGACATCGCATTCACGTATGTCTATAGAGGATGTATTGAACAGCATTCCTTGCCCGATGGCTGCAGTGTTTTCACTGCCGTGCTGGTGGCTATATCTCGTGCTCCTGAGCACATCCATCCGCACACCCTTGGGAGTAATTTCTTCTGTGTACTGACTCCTTGAGCAGCCTACAAGCTATTGACCAGTGCTACCCTCATCATTCTTTGCTAGCGGCCGTCCAGGAGTCCGTCTATGCCCTGGAACGATCCAGTCGTTCAGTGGTGTTTGTCTGGACCCCAAGCCATATCGGAATCCGGGGCAACAAACTTGCCAACAGGCTACGCGGAAACTGCTTATGGAGATGGGCTTCTCTGCAACTGACCTGTGTTCAGTACTGTGCCACAAGGTTTTGTGGCTTTGGGAGATGAAATGGCATAACCTCGGTATGCACAACAAACTTCGTGCCATTAAGGAGACTACGAACATGTGGAGGACATCCACGCGGGTCTCTCGAAGGGACTTTGTGGTTCTCTGTTCGCTCCGCATTGGCCACGCTTGCATGACACACGGCTACTTCCTGTGCTGTGATGACCCACGTCATTGTCGGTGCGGTGCCTGGCTGACAGTGGCCCATATCTTGGTGAGCTGTCCTTTTTTGGGTACCCTGCGACGGACTCTTCAATTACCAGCCTGGTTGCCATTAATTTTAACTGACAAAGCCTCATCAGGTAATTTAGTTGCATGTTTTATACGTGACCGTGGGTTTTTATCATTCTATATAAGTTTTTGCACATGTCCTTTGTCCCTTTGTGTTCTCCACTGTAATGTTTTTAGGCTGGATGTTTTAATGTGTTGCAGAGTGGCTGGCTTTTCCTTTTTATTCTCATGGTCAGCCAGCTATGGTCATCTGCTCTCTTGTTTTTATCCCTTCTACCTGTTTCTTGCTTCTCTCTGTGGTTTTCTTTCCCTGTTTTGTCCATAGTAGTGTTGGTTGTCCTTCTGTCGGTCTTCTGGTTCTTCCATTCTCCTATCATTGTGCTGTACATCTCCTTTCTTTTCTTCTTTCCTTTGTGTAATTATTTTACCAGGAACAAGGGACCAATGACCTCGCAGTTTGGTCCTTTCCCTCCCTCCTTTAAACCAACCAATCATCTCTCCCACCCTTCCAGACTCAGCTCAGTGGGAAGCAACTGAAGTCCTGCATTCCAGTCATCACTTCCCATTGTGGATCCACCTACTGGACAGAGCATTCCTTAACAGAAGCTACCAAAATGGATGGTCAGCAGGGCTAACTGGACACTGTTCAGCCAACTGGTGACCTTTGAACACCGTGACAGCATCCAGGAATGGATGGACTACATCACACGAGTGATGCATCATGCCTCTGACTTAACCATCCCAAAGTCCTCAGGTCACCTTCAGAGGCAACCTGTACCTTGGTGGACCGATGAGTGCCACCCAGCAATATGGGAAAATGTGCAGCTCGTTGATGGTTTAATTACTGCCCAACAATACACAGCCTCAAAACCTTTCGAGTCACAAGAGCCAAGGGTCACCCAATAATTAAGGTGATCAGGGAAAGGTCAAGGCAAGCATTTCTGGACTCCATCAACCATTTCACGTGTTCCACAAAGGTATGGGAAGCCATCAGGAGGATTTATGGTAAGCACAGCTGTTTATCAACAGTAGCAGTACTGAAACAGGAGTGTGTCCAAACAACGCCCAGGTGATAATAGTGCATTTTGTGGCAATAGCTGCGAAAACCAGCCAGGCTCCAGCGTTTCGCTGCTACTGTGTGACTGTAGAGAGGGGCAAATTGGACTTCAGATCTGACAATTTTGAGTCTTACAACTGCCCTTTCTCCTTATGGGAATCGGCATTGTCTGAGCCTCGTGGTACTGCACCTGGTCACAGCCGAATTCAGTATGCATGCTTCGACATTTGCCAACAGCGTCAAAGTATATTTTGCATATTTTGATATGGCAGATAGGCAACTTTTCCAACTCTTCAAGATAGGAGTTTTTGATCTTTCTCCTCAAAGCACAAAAGAACCACAACTGTCTGAGTAATTACCGGAGTATCACCTTAACTAGCTGTGTCAGAAAGAGCCTGGAGCAAATGGTTAACCTTAATCTGGTCTGGTTTTTAGAAACCAGGCAACTCCTTTGCTGCTCTCGGTGTGGATTCCGGAGATTTTGGTCCATTGTCGACAAACCTGACTTTGTAGGATGCAGCTATTCAGCAGGCTTACCTATGACACCATCACTGTCGTGGTATTTTCTTTGACATCAGTAAGGCATATGACATACTTGGAGACATAGTATTGTAGAGCAACTTCATCAATGGTGCTTTCGTGTCCACCTCCCCAACTTCATACAGTCTTTCCTTTCGAAGTGGTTCTTTAAGCACTGAATATCATAAAAGGCCATAGCTACAGGTCTTGGGGAGCGGACAGGGCATGTCTGCTCCAGTTTTATAGGTCTTTCGTGCATTCGCTGCTAGACTGTGGATGGGGAGTATACAGTTCAGCTGGCCCTTCGTATCTGAAGATCGTTGACGCTATCCACCAGGTGGGGGGGGGGGGGGGGAGGGGGGGGGGGTTTGGCTGGCCACAGGTGTTTATAGGAGCAGCCCCATACCCAGTCTCTGTGCTGAGTCTGGTGAACCACCACTTACAATTCAATGGCAACTCCTCCTGGTGTGTCAGGCATGAAAATTCCTCACATCACTGAATTCACCTGTGCACCATACTGTAGCTCATCTGCCTCTGGAATGCCTTTTCATCAATTGTCCATGAGCAACAAGGCCATTAGCACGTGCTGGAATCAGTTGGTGTGGAGCAAGTACAACCATAAATCCAGGGTTTTAACCATCTGCCACTCTGGTTACAGGAGATGTTGCACTCCTGCATACCTTTTTAATATATTATTTAAGGACATTTTAGCTGAGCACCACAACTCTACAGCTGTCTTTACGGGTAGGTTGAAATAGGTGGCTCTGTTGGTTGCTCTGTTGTTTTCTGTTGTGGCCTCAAGGTCCGCCTGCCTCAAGACTTTGCTGTCTTTGACGCAGAATTAGATGCGATCTTGCGGGCACTGGAGCAGATGAGATGTGATTTGAGCACTAAATTCCTTGTCTGTTCCAATTCTCTGAGTGCCCTTCACTCCCTACAATGCTTGTACCCAGCAGATAAAGTAATCCAGAAAATCCAGGACACATTCCTCCAACTACAACAGCTAGAGAAGGAGGTGTCTTTCTGCTGGGTGCAAGAGCACATGGATATTGTGGGGAAAGAAAGGGCAGATGTGGCAGCCAAGGAGATGTGTCACAATCCTCAATTAGTTTGGTGTGCCATCTCCCTGCATGTTCTTGCCTCGCTGTTGAGAGTCTTACATTGATGGGAGAATGAGTGACTGGAAGAGAGAATCAGTAAGCTTCCTCTAGTAAAGGCATGTATCCTTCCAGCCACGTTGATGGGATGAGGTCCCTCTTATTCATCTTCATATAGTCCACAGCTGAATAGTGCATGAAGGCATTGCTTCTTGCTCCACTGAGAGGACCCTCCAATGTGTGGTGCTTGTGGCATGTAGATCACTGTGTGTGACATTTTATTGGACTGTTTTATTTTCAGATCAGAGGTAGCAGAAGATTTGCTGACAGACCTGCTGTCTATTGTAAGTGACTTTCTAATGAATGTTGTTTGATTTTTAAAGTTTTGTAATTTGTCCAACATTTATTTCCAAGATTTTAGAGAGATTGCATTAATGTGTTGAAAGGTGACTGGATCACCCACATTTTTTATAGGTAGTCACCTGTGCCTGTGCAATTTTTTTGGCTCCTCTGCCATTTTACTTGTGTTTTAATCCTTGGTATAGCACCTTTCATGCTTTCTCCATTGTCTTACGGCAAGTGAGATAGAATGATTATGTTAGTGAATGCGAGATTGGGAGTGAGTGCATGGGTGTCATTTTGTAGGTTTTATCCTCACTTTGTGCAACAATTTTAGTGATTTTACTCATATTTATTCCTCCTAAAATATGCCACGACGCTGATAACATCAGCATTGAGCATCCATAAAGTAAAAATGCACTCTTACAAAGGTGTCAACAAGATGATCGTGGGTGGCCACTGCACATTATTCACAAGCAAGTTTTTGATCAAAGAACACTTTCTTTCTTAAACTTGTATTATCCCAGAATATTGTTCCATATGATATCATTAACTGAAAAGAAACAAAATATGTCAACTTAATGGTTTGCCATCCCCAAGATTTGCAGTGATTCATAGCACAAATTTGACTGCACTAAATTATTTTAGGAGTTCTGAAATGTGTTTTTCCCAGTTTACGTTCTCATCAATATGGACTCATTATTTCTTCATGATGTGTTACACTTATAACTGGTGTAGTATGTTTAGATGTGCAGAACTGAAAAAGTTCTGTCTTTTTGAAACTGAGAATTTGCAGAAAACCACTTAATAATACTTTTAAGAACATAATTTTCCATTTCTTCTATTACTGTGTGTGTGTGTGTGTGTGTGTGTGTGTGTGTGTGTGTGTGTGTGTGTGTGTTTTAGATTGATTACAGTACTAGTTCAGTCCATAGGAGGAACTAATTTTGCTTGTTGCATGTTAGATGGAAGGTCATTTACTCATATGAGAAACAGTAGGGGACCTTAGATTGAGCTTTCTGAAACACTATAAGTTAGTTTTTCCCAGTCAGAAGAATCTCCCCTTTTTACATTGGTTGAATTATTAAGTATAACGTACCACTTTCTTTTACTTAGGTATTACAATCCACTGGTTTGCTATACCATCAGTCCCATAAAACCTCAGTTTATGTAGGAGAACATTGTGACACCCACAATCAAATGCCTTAGATAGGCGACAGAAAATACAAACTGGTGCTATTTTGTTATCTAGCACTTGTAAAATTTGTCAAGTGAATCTGTAAACTCAACTGAAATCAAAACAGTAATTTACTGAGGATATTATTATTGTTCAAATGGGATACCATTCTAGAATACATGACATTCTCAGAAATTTTGGAAAATGACACCATTAGTGAAACAAGTTGGTAGTTATTACAAAATTAGTAGTAAAATACATCGGTGAAAATTCTGTGAAAATAGTGAGAGTAGCAAACAGTAAAGCTATAATTGCTACCGAATCAAAACCATCAGCCAGTTATCCATAAGCTACCCTCCTATATCAAGTTTACCAATCATTTCCTATACTGACTCTCCACAGCTCCTCTTTCTTTACCAGCTGGCACTCTGCTCATCACTGTTGATGCCATCTCCCTCTACTGTCAAACATTCTCATTGCCCATGGCCATGCTGCTATTGAATGCCCAACTGACTCTAGACCTTCACCTCCTCCATGGTCACGATGCCCCCCAGGGGGTCCACAACTCTTTTGTGGATACGTGCGTAGCGAGCACGGGACCCCGAGCTAATGTGGCCTTCCTTCCTTTCCAGGCTGCATACCTTCCCTTTCCGCATCCTTCCCCATCCCTATCTTCGCCCCTCCTCCCCTCACCTCTGGCTCTTTCCTTCCCTTTCTCCCCATCTGGGAGTATGGTTTGTGCCTACGTCCGGAGACGGACGCTCGTAAATGTACTGCATTCTTCGCCTTCCTTGCTTTTATGTCTTCTTCTTCCTTTGTCCTTCTCTTTTCCTTACCTCTTCTCTTTCCCTTTTCTCCGCTGCGGCGTTTGAGACCTCTCTTCTTTCCTTTCCCTTTCTCTTTCTTCCTCCTTGTGCGTGTCTGAAGGCCGACCCACGCCTTTTGTGCGTAGCCGGTGACGGGATAACGCGTAATTCCCCACCCCGGGTAGACAGGTAGGACACGTACGTACCCCCTGGTAACGGCCAGGCCCAGGGAGGGGTGATTACCCGAGCTGATACCTTCCGAAAGTGCCGATTGGTCCCTCCGTCCGTTTGTCGGGAGGTGTGAACAATCACCTAAGGCGGGAGTGCCCTCAGAGAGGGCCCCCACAAGGGAGGAGCGCACCATCGGAGACGCTGGTAATCATGGGGGATTCTTCCGCAATGGTTTCCTCACCTTCCACTATGTCTGCTCACAAACGTAAGTATACTGAGTCTCAGCCACAGACGATTCTTCCATCGTTGCCACAGTTCCTTGTTGTTTCTCGGTCTGATGAAGGTCACGACTTCTCCACGGTCAACCCTTTCATTATTCAGAAAGGTGTCGACGCAATTGCAGGTCCTGTAAAGTCTTGTTCCAGATTACGGAATGGCACCCTGTTGTTAGAAACAGTCAGTGCCCTCCAGGCACAAAAATTGCTGCGTACTTCTCTGCTCCACACCTTCCCTGTCCGGGTGGAACCGCACCGTACCTTAAATTCCTCTCGTGGAGTCGTTTATACACGCTCCCTCGATGGATTGTCTGACGAAGAAATTCGGCACTATCTGTCTGACCAGGGCGTAACGGCAGTTCATAGAGTTATGAAACGGGTTGACACGAACATCATTCCAACCCGCACTGTCTTCTTGACATTTTACAAAGTTCAACTCCCATCGAAAATCAAAGCAGGCTATGAGATAATTTCCGTTCGCCCTTACGTCCCAAACCCTACGCGTTGCTATCGATGTCAGCGGTTCAATCACACCAGCCAGTCCTGTTCCAATCTGGCCAAATGTGTTACGTGTGGCAAGGATGCCCATGAGGGTGCTTGTCCACCTCCATCCCCTCGCTGCATCAACTGTATGGGTGACCACCCTGCTTCCTCTCGAGATTGCCCCGTTTTTAAGGACGAAAAGCTCATCCAGGAAATAAGAGTGAAGGAAAAGGTGTCGACCTTTGCTGCTCGAAAATTATTCGCCAGTCGACAGCCCACCGTGCCCCAGACAGGAAAATACAGCACTGTCCTTGCTTCTCCTCGGCCAACAAAGGAGGCGGCCATGCAGATTTGCGACCTCACCTTTAGTACCACGGTCGTCAGATCGGCCAGCGCAAAGATCGCCCGTTCAACCTCACCACTTTCGCCTGTCCACTCTATGGCTCACCCTTCATCGGGTTCTGCTAAATCTCGAGCCCAAAAGTCAGACGCCAAGTTTTCGAAAAAAGAGCATACTCGTGAAGAGTTTTTACGTACCGCAACTTCACAACCATCGGTTCCTCCTTCATCTAAACATCATACTTCCAAGAAGGCTACAAAGAAACCCAGTTCCTCTTCTTCTCCGCCAAGGCGTGTCCCATCTACAGCACCACCTGGCGGAAATCGCCCTCGGCCGTCTTCTGTGTCGCCGAGGCGCACTGCTGGTGGCCGGTCAACCGGCCGATCGCTGGTGGCAGGGGCTGCTCCTGACTAACCTATGGATCAGGATCTTCTGCCTTTGGCTGAATACCATTCCATGCTGTCGGTCGCAAGCTCTGAGCAGTCGTTGAGTTGACAGCACCTTTGGTCACATTCCTCCATTTTCTGTTCACCCTATGTCCATTATCCACTGGAATATCCGCGGCATTCGAGCCAATCGGGATGAATTGTCGGTCCTCTTACGATCCTACTCGCCGGTCATCTTCTGTCTTCAGGAAACAAAGCTGCGTCCCCATGACCGCTTTGTTCTCCCTCATTTTCAGTCCGTCCGATATGACCTCCCGTCTGTTGAAGGCACTCCAGCCCATGGAGGACTCATGATTCTTCTCCATGATACTCTCCATTATCACCCAATCCCCTTAAACAGTTCCTTCCAAGCTGTCGCCATCCGTCTTTCCCTTTCTGGATACACGTTCTCTCTTTGTGCTGTATACATTCCATCATCCACTCCAATGGCACGAGCTGATCTCCTTCATCTTCTTGGTCAGCTTCCACCCCCCTATTTGCTGGTTGGGGACTTCAATGCCCACCACCCGCTTTGGGGATCTCCACATCCTTGTCCACGTGGCTCTCTATTGCTAGACGTCTTCCGCCAAGCGGATCTAGTTTGCCTCAACACTGGGGTCCCCACATTTTTGTCTGCCTCCACGACAAATTTATCTCATTTGGACCTTGCGGTCGGTACTGTTCCGCTAGCTCGGCGCTTCGAATGGTTCGCCCTTGATGATACACACTCGAGTGACCACTTTCCATGTGTCCTTAGACTGCAGCCTCCACTGCCATATATGCGCTCGCGACGCTGGAAATTTGCCCAAGCCGATTGGACACTTTTTTCGTCTCTAGCGACATTCGATGACCGTCGCTTTCCCAGCGTCGACGATGAGGTCACACATATTACCGAAGTTATTCTTACAGCTGCGGAACGTTCAATACCACGCACCTCCGAATTGCCCCGGCACCCCCCAGTTCCTTGGTGGAACGAGGCATGCCGTGACGCAATACGTGAGCGGCGACGTGCTCTTCGCATTTTCCGTCACCATCCTACTTTGGCCAACTGTATCCGCTATAAGCAGCTCCGTGCGCGATGCCGTCGCGTCATCCGCGATAGCAAGAAGGCAAGCTGGACATTCTTTATTAGCTCCTTTAACACCTTCACTCCCTCCTCGGAAGTTTGGAGTCGGCTTCGACGGTTCTCAGGCGCGCCTAGTTTCTCCCCGGTCTCTGGGCTCACTGTCGCGCATGATACCATAGTGGACCCCGTCGCAATTTCTAACTCTTTGGGTCAGCACTTTGCTGAGATTTCGAGCTCTTCCAATTACCCGCCAGCGTTTCTCCCGAAGAAACGTGCAGCAGAAGTGCGACATCTTGCTTTCTCCTCTCAAAATCACGAAAGCTATAATACTGTTTTCTCCATGCGGGAACTCCAACATGCCCTCTCTTCTTCTCGCTCCTCCGCCCCAGGACTGGATGGTATCCATGTCCAAATGTTGCTGCATTTATCAACCCATAGTCTGCGTTACCTCCTTCGCCTTTATAATCGAATTTGGACCGACAGTACCTTTCCCAGACGGTGGCGGGAAGCTGTTGTCGTTCCCGTTCCGAAACCTGGAAAGGACAAACATCTCCCCTCTAGCTATCGCCCCATTTCTCTCACGAGTAGTGTCTGTAAGGTTTTGGAGCGTATGGTGAATTACCGTTTAGCTTGGTGGCTGGAATCCCGCAGTCTTTTAACACCAGCCCAATGCGGATTTTGGAAGCATCGTTCTGCATTTGACGACGTCTTCAAGGATGTCTCGATCTCCTCCACTCGTGGAGCATCGAAACCGGCTTCCGTTTCTCACCCAGTAAGACTGTTTGTGTCAATTTTTGGCAACGTAAGGAGTTTCTTCCTCCTTCCTTACATCTAGGTCCTGTCAACCTTCCGTTTTCAGACGTCGCTAAATTCTTGGGTCTTATTTTTGACAGAAAACTGTGCTGGTCCTCCCACGTTTCCTATCTTTCGGCTCGCTGTCTGCGATTGCTTAACACCCTCCGTGTCCTGAATGGTACCTCCTGGGGAGCGGACCGAGTGGTCCTTCTCCGCCTCTGTCGCGCCTTAGTGCGCTCGAAATTGGATTATGGAAGCATAGTCTACTCCTCTGCTCGGCCGTCTATTCTTCGGCGTCTCGACTCTATCCACCACCGTGGATTACGTTTAGTGTCTGGAGCTTTTTACACTAGCCCTGTGGAAAGCCTTTATGCTGAGACTGCTGAACCTCCGCTGTCCAATCGGCGAGCAGTCCTCCTGAGTCGTTATGCTAGCCATCTGTCTTCCATGCCTGCTAATCCAGCCCATGACCTTTTTTTCGACGCCTCCTTTGATGTAGGGTATGCAGGCCGCTCCTCCTCCCTACTACCCCCGGGAGTCCGCTTCCGTCAACTGCTCCATTCTCTTTCCTGCCGCTTTCCAAAAACCTTCTTGACAACTTGGGGTACAGCACCGCCTTGGCTCCGTCCCCGGATCTGCCTGCTCCGTGACCTTTGTCAGTTTCCCAAAGATGGTACCCCTACACTTGTTTATCGTCGGGCATTTGCTGCTCTATGTGCAGAAATGACGGACGCCACATTTATTTACACCGACGGCTCGAAAACATCGTTAGGTGTAGGGAGTGCCTATATTGTTGGCGACACCTTAAATCGCTTTTGGCTTCCCGACCAGTGTTCAGGTTATACTGCGGAGCTTTACGCTGTTCTCCAGGCTGTCCACTACATCCGCCGCCATCAGCGGATACAGTACGTTATCTGCTCAGATTCTCTCAGCTCTCTCCTCAGTCTCCAAGCTCTTTACCCTGAGCACCCTCTGGTCCACCGGATTCAGGACTGTCTGCGCTTGCTCCACCTGGGGGGCGTCTCGGTGGCGTTCCTCTGGCTCCTGGGACACGCTGGTATCTGTGGGAATGAGACAGCCGATATAGCGGCCAAGGCTGCAGTCTCTCTTCCTCGGCCAGCTATTCAGTCACTTCCCTTCACCGATCTACGGAGCGGTTTATGTCGCAAAGTTGCTCATTTATGGCATGCGCATTGGTCAACACTTCCCCATAATAAATTGCGGAAAGTGAAAGCCATTCCTTGCGCTTGGACCTCTTCCTCCCGAACGTGTCGTCGGGAGGAGGTAATTTTAGCTAGACTCCGGATAGGGCACTGTCTTTTTAGCCATCGACATCTTTTAAGCGGTGATCCTCCCCCACTCTGTCCCCACTGCTCTCAGCTGTGGATGGTAAGACACCTTTTAATTGAATGCCCCTATTTTAATCCGTTACGCTCCCGTCTACAGCTATCGCCTGATCTCTCATCGATTTTAGCAGATGACACGCGCTCAGCCGACCGCGTTCTCCAGTTTATTAGTGACAGTGAAATGACGTCAGTCATTTGAAGCTTTTTTTGGGGACAACCACCCCCTTTCTGTAGTGGATTTTTAAGCATTCCTACTTTTAGTTTCTCCAATTTTATGACTTTGTTCCCATTGCTGCTGGTTTTCAATTTCGGTTTTTTACTGTCTTAAGTCACGGGCTGGGCGCTAATGACCATAGAAGTTTTGCACCCTAAAACCAAAAAAAAAAAAAAAATGGTCACGATGACCAACTGTATCCTCACCCATTATTAATTCTCCTCTGAAGGCATCACCTACGAACAGATTTGTGGTTCAGCAGTGGGCACCTACATAGCACTGTTCTATGGTAATGTGTCTATGGGCCATCTAGAAGAATCCTTCCTGACAACCCAGAAACCCAAAGCCTCCATCTGGTCCAGATTCATTTGATGACATCTTTATGATCTGGACCAAGGGTGAGGACACACTAGCCCCTTTCTTCCAGAACGTCAACAACTTCTTCACCACTCACTTCAACTGGTCTTCCTCAGTCCAACAAACTACCTTCCTCGATAATGACCTCTACCTCAAGGATGCTCCCTCAATCTTTGTCCGTATCAGACCTACCAACCACCAACAAGACTTCCACTTCGACAGCTGCCACCCCTTCCACAGCAAGAAGTCTCTTCCATACAACCTAGGCACTGGTGGCCATTGCATTTATAGTGATTAACAGTCCCTCTTCAAATATGCCAGTGGTATCACTGAGCTCTCACAAGCCAAAATTACCCTACCAAATCTTGTCCAGAAACAGGTGTCCTATGCCTTGCTGCATCCCTCCACACTCCCCTCCCCCCTACCCCGAGTCTCTGATCATACCCCATATATACAGTGTGCGGCCATAAAGGGGCCAAAGGAGCACCGATCTCATGACTGAGTACCAGGTCTGAATCAACTAAATCACATTCTCTGCCAGGATTTCAGCTACCTCTCATCCTGCTCTGAAATGAGGAAAATCCCACCTCCCACTAGCCTCCTCACCCCTACCATATTGGTGTTCCCCTCAACCTACACAGTATCATGGTGCGTCCTGACCCTTTGCCTCAAGGCCCATATCCTTGCAATAGACATAGATGCAAGACCTATCCTATATATCCTCCCACTACCACCTGCTCCATTCTTGCACAGACATCTCCTACACAAAGGCAGAGCCACCAGGGAAACCAGCCACGTGATCTACCATTGTAGCTGCAATCTCTGTGCTGCATTCTATGTGGGCGTGGCAACTAACAGTCTGTCTGCCCACATGAATGGCCATCATCAAAACTGTGACCAAGAGGCTGTTGGACTACCTAGTTGCTGAGCTTGCTGCCCAACATGATGTGCACCCATTTAATGACAGCTTCGCAACATGTGCCTTCTGGATTCTTCCCACCAAAACCAGCACTTCTGATCTGGGCCAATGGGTTCTCTCCCTGAAACCCATACTTCGCTCCCATAGCCTCCCTGGCCTCAAATTTTGCTTGTCTCTGTCCTCTACCAGCCTATCCCCTTCCCTGCTCTTGCTGCAATACTACAAATGCCTTCTATTCTGCAAGCACAGTTGTGTACTCCTTTTCCCTTCTCTGTTGATCTCTTCTCCCCATGCTTTGCCCCTATCCTCTCATCATCGCAACAATCCCTTCCCCCAAACCTGCTGCTACACCTAACAGCCATATTCTGCCCCAATTGTGTTCCTGCACACTCTCACTGGCAGCACTAGCTCCTTTCCTCACTCCCAACACTATCCTCGTAACCATTCCCCTGCCCAGCCCACACCTCGTCCTGCTGCCCACTCTGGCTAGGTTGCTGGTAACCTCAGGCGCAACTGCAGTTGGGTCTTAGCATCTGGAGACAACGGTGGCCATGTGTGTGAGATTTGTCCTTCTGTGAATGTCCGTGTATTTTATTCTCCTTTGAATATTTGTGTACACCTTTTTAACATGTCGTCATAGCCATGATTATTATGTTGCTGTTACCAGCAAACTGATCTGTGTCTCCCTGCATGACACTTTCTGGGAAGTTATTAATATAGTTCAGAAAAGAAATGGACTCAATATACTTTCCTATGAGACTTATGTGTTGATAGATGGTTATATACGCAACTGAGATTTCTGTTGGTCTGTGAAACTTTTATGAGGGAGGATCGGAAAGTAACGTACAGTAGTTTTTTAATCCTCTCATATTGCAGCTGGAATGTCGAAATTTCACAACAATATAGTTTGAAGTTTGTGCTACAGTGGGTATTTTTTATTTTCATATGCAGTTCTAGTGAGAGAAGCATGAACTATGAAACAAACATGGCGTGCATGTTATTGTGAAGAGCAGCAAAGTGTAGTTCAATATTTGTGGGCCAAAGGCAATAAACTGAGTGAAATTCACCAGACATCCGTGGCGTGTATGGGACAACAGTGGACTGTAGCAATGTCTCCAGGTGGTGTGCATTCTTCCAAGAGGCCATGTGAATCTTAGTGATTCTCTGCACTCAGAGCAGCTTGTAACACCTGCAGCCCCACAGAATGTTGTGCAACTGCAAACCTTATCACAGCAGTTTAACATTTCCTATAGTGTGGTGTATGATATTGTTCATGACACATTGTAATTTTGTAAAGTTAGTGCTTGCTGGGTGCCTAAGAACCTGACAGACAACCCCAAGCACCAACGAATCACGGCAAGCTTGACTCACTTAACATGTTACCCCACAGAAGGGCATAATTTTATGAAAGGAATGGTCATTCTTCATGTGTTGTGGGCATACCACTACATGCCCCAAACCAAGCTGGCCTCTATGGAGTGGATGGAGTGGAAACATGCTGTTTCCTAGTATGGGGGGGGGGGGGGGGGGGGGGGATCAGTGAGACTGAGTCTGCTAGGAAAGTTTTTGTTGCTGAACAGGGGACCACTGTGAATGTTGCAGCCTACATTAAAACTTTGGTTAAGTTGCATCATGCCCTTCGTGACAAATGCCACAACAAACTTTTTCATGACAATGCTCGTCCCCATATTGCTGTTCCTGTTCATGAGAAAATCGCCAAATTTTGGTGGAAGGTGTTCCAATATCCACTCTACAGTCCGGACTTTGCACTGTCATACTTAGATCTGTTTGCTCCTGAGAAGAAATTCCTGACTGGCCGATGCTTTGTGACATATGTGGAAGTGAAAATAGCAGTCTGCAGATAGCTGTACACCAACTGAATGGATTTCTACAAACAGGGGATGTTGAAACTGGTACCATGATGGGGAAAATGTTAGAACTTTGTTGACAGTGTAGAAAAGTAGGTACAAGATGGAAGTTCATTTGTGATTTTTTTTTTCTTTTCTTACCTGTTAAATTTTTTGGTAATACAATTATCGTATGATGCTTCCTTTGTACTTTTACTCTCTTCATGAGAGATAACTAAAACCACCTGTTTACTAGTGCTCTTATTTCTAAATTTCTAACACCTCTTGTTTGTGCAGTAGTAGTTTATAATCTGCTATGCCAAAAAGCAAGTCAAATAAAAAAAAAATCCTTTACACAATCACCTTCATCCAGGGCCTCCGTTACGATTTAAGTAAATTCTGCTATCGCTGCTTATGTACTGCTCCCTTGTATGAATCCAAATTATGATTTCGTTAGCAAATTACATTTATTATGGTAGTCTGTATGTCATGATTCTCTATTATCTTTTAAAATGAAGATAATAGTGCTGCTGGTCAATGTTTTCAGTATCATTCTTTTTGTATACTGGCAAAACTCATACTTGCTTTAAGTACTCAGGAAAGGCACCTGAACTGTGAGTACTTCATTCATAATGTCTGTTAGGGGTCGCTTTATGTTGTCTATGCATTTCTTGAACACACAGATTAGAACTTTATTTAAGCCTGAGGATTATTTTTTTTTATATTTTATTTTTTTTTACCTATTTACTACTATGAGGCACTCAGTGATGTAGTTGTTAGAGTAAAGGACAAGGACAGTGTTCTGCTCATGGGTGATTTTAACGCCAGGATTGGAAATCGAACAGAAGGGTATGAAAAGGTTTTGGGTAACTTTGGAGAGGATATGGAGGCCAACAGGAACGGGAAACAACTCTTGGATTTCTGTGCCAGTATGGGCTTAGTAATCACAAACTCCTTTTTTAAACATAAGAACATTCACCGGTATACTTGGGAAGGCAGGGGAACCAGATCTGTCATTGACTATATAACAACAGATCAGGAATTCAGGAAGGCTGTGAGGGACACACGTGTATTCAGGGGATTCTTTGATGACACTGATCATTATTTAATCTGCAGTGAAATTGGGATTGTGAGGCCAAAAGTGCAGGAGGTCAGGTCCATATGTAGGAGGATAAGAGTGGAGAAACTTCAGGATAAGGAAATCAGGCACAAGTACATAACAGCGATCTCAGAAAGTACCAGTTAGTTGAATGTAGTCAATTACAGTCATTGGAAAAGGAATGGACAAGGTACACGGACACAGTACTAGAAGTGGCTAAAGAATGTCTTGGAACAGTAGTGTGTAAAAGTAGGATGAAGCAAACAGCTTGGTGGAATGATACAGTCAAGGCAGCCTGTAAAAGGAAAAAGAAGGCGTATCAAAAATGGCTACATACCAGAACCCAGGTTGACAGAGGAAGTTATGTTGAAGAAAGAAACAAAGCCAAACAGATAATTGCAGCATCCAAGAAGAAATCGTGGGAAGACTTTGGAAACAGGTTGGAGACTATGGGTCAAGCTGCTGGAAAACCATTCTGGAGTGTAATTAGCAGTCTTCGAAAGGGAGGTAAGAAGGAAATGACAAGTATTTTGGACAGGTCAGGAAAACTGCTGGTGAATCCTGTGGATACCTTGGGCAGATGGAGGGAATATTTTGAAGAGTTCCTCAATGTAGGTGAAAATGCGATCAGTACTGTTTCAGATTTCGAGGTAGAATGGGATAGGAATGATGATGGGAATAGGATCACATTTGAGGAAGTGGAAAAAATGGTCAATAGATTGCAGTGCAATAAAGTGGCTGGGGTGGATGAAATTAAGTCGGAACTCATCAAATACAGTGGAATGTCAGGTCTTAAATGGCTACACAGGATAATTGAAATGGCCTGGGAGTCGGGACAGGTTCCATCAAACTGGACAAAAGCAGTAATCACACCAATCTTTAAACATGGAAACAGAAAAGATTGTAACAACTACAGAGGTATCTCTTTAATCAGCGTTGTGGGTAAAATCTTCACAGGTATTGTTGAAAGGAAAGTGCGAGTATTAGTTGAGGAGCAATTGGATGAAAATCAGTGTGGGTTTAGGCCTCTTAGAGGTTGTCAGGACCAGATCTTTAGCTTACGGCAAATAATGGAGAAGTGTTATGAGTGGAACAGGGAATTGTATCTATGCTTTATAGATCTAGAAAAGGCATATGACCGGGTTCCTAGGAGGAAGTTATTGTCTGTTCTACAAGATTATGGAATAGGAGGCAAACTTTTGCAAGCAATTAAAGGTCTTTACATGGATAGTCAGGCAGCAGTTAGAGTTGACGGTAAATTGAGTTCATGGTTCAGAGTAGTTTCAGGGGTAAGACAAGGCTGCAACCTGTCTCCACTGTTGTTCATATTATTTATGGATCATATGTTGAAAACAATAGACTGGCTGGGTGAGATTAAGATATGTGAACACAAAATAAGCAGTCTTGCATATGCAGATGACTTAGTTGTGATGGCAGATTCGATTGAACGTTTGCAAAGTAATATTTCAGAGCTAGATCAGAAATGTAAGGACTATGGTATGAAGATTAGCATCTCCAAAACGAAAGTAATGTCAGTGGGAAAGAAATGTAAATGGATTGAGTGCCAAATAGGAGAAACAAAGTTAGAACAGGTGGACGGTTTCAAGTACTTAGGATGCATATTCTCACAGGATGGCAACATAGTGAAAGAACTGGAAGCGAGGTGTAGCAAAGCTAATGCAGTGAGTGCTCAGCTACGATCTACTCTCTTCTGCAAGAAGGAATTCGGTACCAAGACTAAGTTATATGTGCACCGTTCAATCTTTCGACCAACTTTGTTGTATGGGAGCGAAAGCTGGGTGGATTCAGGTTACCTTATCAACAAGGTTGAGGTTACGGATATGAAAGTAGTTAGGATGATTGCAGGTACTAGTAGATGGGAACAATGGCAGGAGGGTGTCCACAATGAGGAAATCAAAGAAAAACGGGGAATGAACTCTATAGATGTAGCAGTCAGGGCGAACAGGCTTAGATGGTGGGGTCATGTTACACGCATGGGAGAAGCAAGGTTACCCAAGAGACTCATGGATTCAGCAGTAGAGGGTAGGAGGAGTCGGGGCAGACCGAGGAGAAGGTACCTGGATTCGGTTAAGAATGATTTTGAAGTAATAGGTTTAACATCAGAAGAGGCACCAATGTTAGCACTGAATAGGGGATCATGGAGGAACTGTATAAGGGGGGCTATGCTCCAGACTGAACGCTGAAAGGCATAATCAGTCTTAGATGATGATGATGATGATGATGATGATGATGATGATGATGATGATGATGATTTACTACATTTCTGACTTCCTGCTCTGCAGTAGGTAAGAACACCATTGAGTTTAAGTAGCGTCTGCCATCAGATGTGTATGATTATGGGAAGATTTGCTGTAGTTTTGTTGCAATGTTGGTGAAGTAACTGTTTGTGAAATTGACCAGTTTCTGTATATTTCAAATTAACACTCCTGTATTTGTTATTTGTAGTAAAATTGTGCACCTCGCAAGACACAGAAACGCCGATTCAATGGGTACATCATCAGTGAGCCACAGCTGGAGTCAGTCAATTCAAACAAATACTTGAGTGTAAAAATTTGTGGGTATTTGAAATGGAATGATCACAAGTGCTCAGTTGTAGATAAAACAGGTCTGAGACTTAATTGCATTAGTAAGATACTGGGAAAACACAATCAATCTACAAAGGAGATTGGTTGTAAGATATTTGTGTGACCCTATTAGGATATTTATCAAGTGTGGAAGACTTGTTATTAGATGGTAATGGAGCTTTGAATGTATGGTAAAGAGAGCAAATTTGTGCAAATGTTTTCTCCGTATCTCCACCATTTTTTAATAACCCAGCAGATATGTTGTCTGTTCCAGCCACTTTGTTGTTGCTAAAGCTGTTTAAAGCATTGCTGAATACTGACCCAGAATCCAGTGGTCCAAATCAATCCTTTCCCGTACTACTTCCTTTATATTTATGTAATCTGAATCATCTCTGACCTTTATTCGGTCATACAGTTTTTCATTGTATTCTTTCCACTTATGTACCATATTTGCAAACCTCCCCCCCCCCCCCCCCCCCCCCCCTCTGCCCTGTGAACTGTGAACCATGGACCTTGCCATTGGTGGTTACGTGCCTCAGCAATACAGATGGCCGTACCGTAGGTGCAACCACAACGGAGGGGTATCTATTGAGAGGCCAGACAAACGTGTGGTTCCTGAAGAGGGGCAGCAGCCTTTTCAGTAAATGCAGGGGCAATAGTCTGGATGATTGACTGATCTGGCCTTGTAACACTAACCAAAACGGCCTTGCTGTGCTGGTACTGCGAACGGCTGAAAGCAAGGGGAAAATACAGCTGTAATTTTTCCCGAGGGCATGCAGCTTTACTGTATGGTTAAATGATGATGGCGTCCTCTTGGGGAAAATATTCTGGAGGTAAAATAGTCCCCCATTCTGATCTCCGGGCGGGGACTACTCAAGAGGACGTCGTTATCAGGAGAAAGAAAACTGGCATTCTACGGATCGGAGCGTGGAATGTCAGATCCCTTAATCGGGCAGGTAGGTTAGAAAATTTGAAAAGGGAAATGGATAGGTTAAAGCTAGATATAGTGGGAATTAGGGAAGTTCGGTGGCAGGAGGAACAAGACTTCTGTTCAGGTGAATACAGGCTTATAAATACAAAATCAAATAGGGGTAATGCAGGAGTAGGTTTAATAATGAATAAAAAAATGAGTGTGTGGGTAAGCTACTACAAACAGCATAGTGAACGCATTATTGTGGCCAAGATAGACATGAAGCCCATGCCTACTACAGTAGTACAAGTTTATATGCCAACTAGCTTTGCAGAGGATGAAGAAATTCAAGAAATGTATGATGAGATAAAAGAAATTATTCAGGTGGTGAAGAGAGACGAAAATTTAATAGTCATGGGTGACTGGAATTCGAGAGTAGGAAAAGGGAGAGAAAGAAACATAATAGGTGAATATGGATTGGGGGTAAGAAATGAAAGAGGAAGCCGTCTGGTAGATTTTTGCACAGAGCGTAACTTTATCATAGCTAACACTTTGTTCAAGAATCATAAGAAACTGCAAAAAGGTGGGAATTTAAGGAGATGGGACCTGGATAAACTGACTAAACCAGAGGTTGTACAGAGTTTGAGGGAGAGCATATGGGAACAATTGACAGGAATGGGGGAAAGATGTACAGTAGAAGAAGAATGGGTAGCACTGAGGGATGAAGTAGTGAAGGCAGCAGAGGATCAAGTAGGTAAAAAGATGAGGGCTAGTAGAAATCCTTGGGTAACAGAAGAAATATTGAATTTAATTGATGAAAGGAGAAAATATAAAAATGCAGTAAATGAAGCAGGCAAAAAGGAATACAAACGTCTAAAAAATGAGATCGACAGGAAGTGCAAAATGGCTAAGCAGGGATGGCTACAGGATAAATGTAAGGATGTAGAGGGATATATCACTAGGGGTAAGATAGATACTGCCTACAGAAAAATTTGAGAGACCTTTGGAGAAAAGAGAGCACCTTGTATGAATATAAAGAGCTCAGATGGAAACCCAGTTCTAAGTAAAGAAGAGAAAGCATAAAGGTGGAAGGAGTATGTAGAGGGTCTAAATGAGGGAAATGTACTTGAGGACAATATTATGGAAATGGAAGAGGATGTAGATGAAGATGAAATGGGAGATACGATGCTGAGTGAAGAGTTTGACAGAGCACTGAAAGACCTGAGTCGAAACAAGGCCCCGGGAGTGGACAACATTCTATTAGAACTACTGACAGCCTTGGGAGAGCCAGTCCTGACAAAACTCTACCATCTGGTGAGCAAGACGTATGAGACAGGCGAAATACCCTCAGACTTCAAGAAGAATATAATAATTCCAATCCCAAAGAAAGCAGGTGTTGACAGATGTGAAAATTACTGAACTATCAGTTTAATAAGTCACAGCTGCAAAATACAAACGTGAATTCTTTACAGACGAATGGAAAAACTGGCAGAAGCCGACCTTGGGGGAGATCAGTTTGGATTCCGTAGAAATGTTGGAACACGTGAGGCAATACTGACCTTACGACTTATCTTAGAAGAAAGATTAAGGAAAGGCAAACCTACGTTTCTAGAATTTGTAGACTTAGAGAAAGCTTTTGACAATGTTGACTGGAATACTCTCTTTCAAATTCTAAAGGTGGCAGGGGTAAAATACTGGGAGCGAAAGGCTATTTACAATTTGTACAGGAACTAGATGGCAGTTATGAGTCGAGGGGGCACAAAAGGGAAGCAGTGGTTGGGAAGGGAGTGAGACAGGGTCGTAGCCTCTTCCCGATGTTATTCAACCAATATATGAGCAAGCAGTAAAGGAAACAGAAGAAAAATTCGGAGTAGGTATTAAAATCCATGGAGAAGAAATAAAAGCTTTGAGGTTCGCCGATGACATTATAATTCTGTCAGAGACAGCAAAGGACCTGGAAGAGCAGCTGAACAGAATGGACAGTGTATTGAAAGGAGGATATAAGATGAACATCAACAAAAGCAAAATGAGGATAATGGAATGTAGTCGAATTAAATCGGGTGATGCTGAGGGAATTAGATTAGGAAATGAGACACTTAAAGTAGTAAAGGAGTTTTGCTATTTGGGGAGCAAAATAACTGATGATGGTCGAAGTAGAGAGGATATAAAATGTAGACTGGCAATGACAAGGAAAGCGTTTCTGGAGAAGATAAATTTGCTAACATAGAGTATAGATTTAAGTGTCAGGAAGTCGTTTCTGAAAGAATTTGTATGGAGTGTAGCCGTGTATGGAAGTGAAACATGGACGATAAATAGTTTGGACAAGAAGAGAATAGAAGCTTTCGAAATGTGGTGCTACAGAAGAATGCTGAAGATTAGATGGGTAGATCACATAACTAATGAGGATGTATTGAATAGAATTGGGGAGAAGAGGAGTTTGTGGCACAACTTGACAAGAAGGAGGGACCGGTTGGTTGGACATGTTCTGAGGCATCAGGGGATCACAAATTTAGCATTGGAGGGCAGCGTGGAGGGTAAAAATTGTAGAGGGAGACCAAGAGATGAATACACTAAGCAGATTCAGAAGGATGTAGGTTGCAGTAATGCAGTAAGTACTGGGAGATGAAGAAGCTTGCACCGGATAGAGTAGCATGGTGAGCTGCATCAAACCAGTCTCAGGACTGAAGACCGCAACAACAACAACAACAACAACAACACTATATTTGCAGAATGAAATAGAATGTTACCTTTTTCATCTTTAACTATGTTGTTAGGAGTCCTTCATTTAAAATGTAGTGGTCTAATTTATGAGTACATCTTTCCTGTGTTTGCTTTTGTTGGTTTTTTCTCTTCCCCATTATCCCCTCCTTGCATCCTTCCCTAGCCCCTTGTGTTCTACATCTAAACTCATACCCTGAAAACCATGATAAAATGCATGGTGGATGGTACTTTTGACCATATCAAATATTAGGTGCTCAGGGAGAATGACTGCTTAAATGTATCTCTGTGTGCTGTAATTAATCTGGTATGATCATATCTTCCCCGTCCTTATGGGAGTGGTACATTGAGAACTGTAGAATATTTCTAAATTCTTCACTTAGTACTGGCTGTTGAAACTTTGACATAGGTTTTCACAGGATAGCTGCTGTCTACCTTCAAGTGTCTAGTAGTTAACAGTACTGGGTAGAATTTCTGAAGCATAGTTTAGTAATGTCAAGGTTCCAAAAATTTGAATAATCAGTGACATTTCCTTTTGTGGGTATGGTAATTCTTTTACTTTTTATTAATTTCACTGGCTCTGGTAGTGTTCCATCTTCACACTAGTCACACACAAGATGTTAACCAACATTTAGGGGAGATCCATTTGGATATAGCAAAGGAAAAAGGGAAGCTATAATGGTACTATGAATGATCTTAGAAAGAAGAATTGACATGAACAGGGAAGAAAATGCTACACTCATTGACCTTTAGAGTGTGCAGAAAGGTTTAGGTTTAGTTTGGGAAGTCCTCGTGAATATTTTTTAGATTTAAATTTTTTGTACTCATATTGCATCCATCTCATCCATCAGCTTTCAAAAATCAAGCCTCAATAATTAGTCTTACTTTTGGCACAGGAGTGTGTGTGTGTGTGTGTGTGTGTGTGTGTGTGTGTGTGTGTGTGTGTGTGTCAGGAATTATGAGTAGATTCCAGTGTCGTAAACCATACTTCATGGGGAATAAGTTTGGATGGTCTGCACACCGATCTGTGTTATAAACAGAATGGTGAGTCATGTCTGCAACACGTGACTTGAGTTCTTTAGGAATCACATAAAGACAAACTGACTTTGAAATGATAATTTTGTTATGTGACTTGTGGTCCTACTTGTTCTCAATTAGTAGTGGTTGCATCGATCCCAGGCTCTGAGACTAAAAAACAGTCAATACTGCATGGAGATGGCTGTGAGCATAGCTCTGCTAATGTATAGCAGTGTTCATATATCTCACCCATCAAGCTCTGGCAGGCTAGTGTATTACTTAAGACTTCAAGTATGTTGGTATTTCAGTACAAGTTAAAGAATATTTACATAAGTAAACTGAGGAGACTTGGGCAGTGGTTTAGGCTGCGGGGCACAGAAAGGTACTTTTGTGCCCAAATGTTATTACACAAAGCTGAATAAACTGTAATATTGACCTTAGAAATTAAAACTATTAGTTTCAAAAGCAAGATAGTGTGTCCATGTTACCTTTATAAATGTCTTATCAGCAGCACTATTAATTTTCCCTTCAGAAGGTAAGTAATGGTCAGAAATACAGTCTCATAGTTCATTAGTAATATACTTACTTGGTTTACCAATGACATTATATTTCGTACCTCTAGTGTAGGTAAAATTCAACAACAAATGGAGGAACTTGACAGAGCAAATTTGAAAGCAAGCCTGAAAATCAACTGTATTAAGACAAATTATTTACAGTGTACACAACAAAGAGAAAATGCTACAGATCAGTAGTGCATTTGTAGAACTAGTATGATCTTTTGTATTTAAGGGCATTTGAAGAACAACTAGATGAACTGAAAAAGAATTAAGAAGCAAATGATGGTGCTGGGAGCCAAAAACATAATGAAAGGTAATGGGGGTGAATATTTTCTGCAGTTTTATTTTACCTCCTGGACTCTTTAATCATAAGAATATATGTCTACTGTGCAAGACAAACTACTTCTTTCATGATGTGTATTTTAGATAAGTGTACATTCATGAGCTAAAGCAAAACTCGGACTGATACTGTTCATCAACTTCCTTTTGACACTTTATCCTATTTGTGTTGTTATCTTTTTGTCCATGGAGGTTCACCTGACTGGAGAACTCAAGAGCTCTTCCTTGGTACTCCATGCCACACTGGTGGCATCTGCTGCTGTGGTGGGATTTCTGGTAATGAATTTTATCCTCCACAAGTAACCCAAAGGGTGCTTGAAACAAAGTAACACCAAATATGAAACAAAAATAAAAACACACAAAAATGTTACACATATAAAAGACAATGAATTGGATAGATCATTACTGTTAGCTGTAACATTGAGCATCAGATGGGCACTGGGAGGCGAGGGGAGGGGGAGAAGACAAGCAGTGAGAGATCGAGGACTGTGATGGTAAGAAGGCATGTTTTGGCCTGGAATGGGAGCAGGAAAGAGGTAGGTTGGGAAGCGGTCACTGAAGGTACCACATTGTGTTGTGCAGCATACTTGTCAGTTACAACAGTCTTGTGACCATTGTTGGGTAGTGGCTGTTCAAGCAAACATGCAGCATGTTAGTGGACATGCCCAGAAAGAATGTCACACAATGGCTGCTGCTGAGTTGGCAGATTACATTGCTGCTTTCGCAGGTGGCACTGCCTTTGTTGGGGTAGGAAATGCGTGTGGCAGGACTTGAGTTGATGGCAGTGGAAGGCAGATCAGGCATCTATGTCTTTTACAGGGATGTTAGCCATGAACCAAGTAGTTGGGAGCAAGGGTGGAATAGGGACAGACAAGGATATTGTGTAGGTTGGTTGGATGGCAGAATACAGCTGTGGGAGGGATGAGGGATGGCTGATTTGGGGGGGGGGGGGGGGGGGGGTCCCATTGGATCAGGGAAGGAATTTGGCTATGCCCTTTCAAAGGAACCATCCTGGCATCTACTTGAAGTGATTTAGGGAAATGACGGAAAACCTAAATCAGGATGGCCGGATGCGGGTTTGAACCATTGCACTTCCAAATGCGAGTCCAGTGTGCTAACAACTGCGCCACCTCACTCGGTATATGAGGAGGATTTTTCTAATTTTTGGGGATGATGAAATTTAGTTGAAGTCCTGGCAGAGACTGTAATTCAGTTGCTCTAATCCAAATCTATCTGAACACAACCACAAACAATCTTTCTTTGCATCTGAACAGCCACTGCCAAACTGTGCCATATGGATTCTGTGCACCACCCCCACCACCACCATAAGTTTTTTTGAAATGCGCAGGTCGGAACTCTCCTGGCAACATATCCTTTCTATACTCCCTCTGACCCCAACCTCTATTAGTCCCTGTCTCCCAGCTATCTCTGTCCTCTTCCCTGCTCTCACCCCAGCCCCACACATCTTTCCATACCCCTAAGTCAGTTGCATAGTCCTTAGTCCTATTCCTCTCTCTGATTCTCTTTGCCACCCCCCCTCCCCTCTTCCCTCAAGCACTGCATCTTGATACTGCTCCTATCAGCCCACTATCCTGTCGCCACCACATCTTCCTCCACTTACGGAGGGAGCTCTAGAGTATTTTCTCCCCACCCCTATTCTGCTATCCTTCCGACCCCTGACTCATGCCTCCTTTTTACTCCCACTATCCACCCCAGTCAAGATTACTACTCATTGCAATAAGGCCACAGTGCCCAGTGATGGTAGTCAGTAACCATGTTTGTGCAAAATTGCTCTCTCTCTCTCTCTCTCTCTCTCTCTCTCTCACTCTCTCTCTCTGTGTGTGTGTGTGTGTGGTGTGTGTGTGTGTGCGGGGGGGGGGGGGGGGGTCGATCTGCTGCTCAGTACTTCATCTATATTGTGGTTAGCGTTCTATCCAGTTCATATAGCTACCGATATTCCATTCCAGATTTTCCACTATTTGCATATAAATGACATTGATTAAGTGACTACATGAACATTTTTATTCCTCTCAATTAGACAATTATTGTGCGTATTTTACCACTTGATGCAGCTGGAAGCTTGAGAAACTTTTATTATTTTACACTCCTGGAAATTGAAATAAGAACACCGTGAATTCATTGTCCCAGGAAGGGGAAACTTTATTGACACATTCCTGGGGTCATATACATCACATGATCACACTGACAGAACCACAGGCACATAGACACAGGCAACAGAGCATGCACAATGTCGGCACTAGTACAGTGTATATCCACCTTTCGCACCAATGAAGGCTGCTATTCTCGCATGGAGACAATCGTAGAGATGCTGGATGTAGTCCTGTGGAACGACTTGCCATGCCATTTCCACCTGGCGCCTCAGTTGGACCAGCGTTCGTGCTGGACGTGCAGACTGCGTGAGACGACGCTTCATCCAGTCCCAAACATGCTCAATGGGGGACAGATCCGGAGATCTTGCTGGCCAGGGTAGTTGACTTACACCATCTAGAGCACGTTGGGTGGCACGGGATACATGCGGATGTGCATTGTCCTGTTGGAACAGCAAGTTCCCTTGCCGGTCTAGGAATGTTAGAACGATGGGTTCGATGACGGTTTGGATGTACCGTGCACTATTCAGTGTCCCCTCGACGATCACCAGTGCTGTACGGACAGTGTAGGAGATCGCTCCCCACACCATGATGCCGGGTGTTGGCCCTGTGTGCCTCGGTCGTATGCAGTCCTGATTGTGGCGCTCACCTGCACGGCGCCAAACACGCATACGACCATCATTGGCACCAAGGCAGAAGCGACTCTCATCGCTGAAGACGACACGTCTCCATTCGTCCCTCCATTCACGCCTGTCGCGACACCACTGGAGGCGGGCTGCACGATGTTGGAGCGTGAGCGGAAGACGGCCTAACGGTGTGCGGGACCGTAGCCCAGCTTCATGGAGACGGTTGCGAATGGTCCTCGCCGATACCCCAGGAGCAACAGTGTCCCTAATTTGCTGGGAAGTGGCGATGCGGTCCCGTACGGCACTGCGTAGGATCCTACGGTCTTGGCGTGCATCCGTGCGTCGCTGCGGTCCGGTCCCAGGCCGACGGGCACGTGCACCTTCCGCCGACCACTGGCGACAACATCGATGTACTGTGGAGACCTCACGCCCCACGTGTTGAGCAATTCGGCGGTACGTCCACCAGGCCTCCCGCATGCCCACTATACGCCCTCGCTCAAAGTCCGTCAACTGCACATACGGTTCACGTCCACGCTGTCGCGGCATGCTACCAGTGTTAAAGACTGCGATGGAGCTCCGTATGCCACGGCAAACTGGCTGACACTGACGGCGGCGGTGCACAAATGCTGCGCAGCTAGCGCCATTCGACGGCCAACACCGCGGTTCGTGGTGTGTCCGCTGTGCCGTGCGTGTGATCATTGCTTGTACAGCCCTCTCGCAGTGTCCGGAGCAAGTATGGTGGGTCTGACACACCGGTGTCAATGTGTTCTTTTTTCCATTTCCAGGAGTGTATATTGCCATGAGATCATGCGCTTTTACAAACAGTACAGTTGTCTTAACACATTTGCTCTTTTATAGATGTTTGAGGTACAGAAATTTTCCCATATTTAATACACGCCGGTAATTTCGCAAAATATGCTTCCAACCCTCTTAACAGAAGAGTAAAAAAATTCGTTTTGGTGAAGTAAGTACATTTTGGAAAATACACCTCCCAATCTGAGATTGAAAGTTTAAAATAAATGTGCGATATATGTTGACTTAGAGCAGCACGCCATTGAGCTCTTGCAAAAACCACTTAAAATGTGGGTTGCTCAGCAAGATGAAAAATATTAGGAGAGACAGAAAAGCAAGTCAGTGTATCAGGTAAGGGACTAGATTAGAAGACATAATTATGACAGAAATAAAATGGATACAGATGGAATGTGTAACCAGGTAAAAGAATGATAATGTACCAAGGAATTCCTGCCTTCGTCGCAAGGGATAAGGAAAGACCAGAAGTATGCCATTGCAAAAAAAGTGGGAGAATATTGGACTTGTGTGGCTGAAGATTAACGCATGGGGATGTGTAGAAGCGGCCTTTATGTGTTAGTGGATGATGATGATGGTGATGGTAACTACATTTTTTGTGTGCTCTTACCTATTTTAGTGTTTCTGGTAGACTGAAGACTCCTCAGTTTAACACTACACCACAATCTTTTTGAATGTCATTAAGTTTTTTCCTCCTTTTCAAATATATCAATGAAATGCTCTCACCAGATATATTCTTAATCATAAGCAATGTTATTGTGAAGATCGTTTGGATTATGACAACTGCATTTTGAAATTAACGTATTAACAGTAATGATTTTATAGTTTGTAATAAATGCTGCTCGATTGGTTAAGAAGATAGGATGTAGTCCAGTAACCTTCACATGAAAAGGGGTACCTAAGCTGCATCAATTGGTGGTTGTACGCTTCATTTTTTCCCCTTGTGTGGGATGTGACACACACACGTTTTTGAACTCGGCAGCACCTGGATTGCTTTTGAATATGTCAAAAACTGCTACATTTTTGCAGTTTTTTCAGTTTTTCCAGTCATTGTGACCATGGAGGAGCACATCTTCAATGAAGTCCATTCTATACATTTTAAAACTAGATTGAATTTGCTGCAATTTGAGACCAAAATGGGCTCAGAAGACCTAATAGTTTCTGAGATACCACTTTTTAATTTTTGGCAAATTTTCTAAACTTGAAAATTCTAAGTTAATTCTCATGTATCATCATATGCAACTGTCTTTATATATTCAATGACCTGTCTGAAACGATTCAGTTAAGAAAATATTTATTCAGTTTAATGTTTTGAAGGGGGAGGATATTACATAGTGAGAGATAGGAACCTAATAAAATTTCTGTGAACATAATACCTTACGTGAGTTGATAAAAAAAAGTAGAAGCAGAAATGAGATCATCATGAATTATTTGAGGTGAAGCTGATACAAAGAAGCTGTGCAATTGATATTTAAAGCACTGTCCACTCCGTAAAACCATGTGTTATTGTCCTGAAGCAATGGAGCTGTAGGAGAGAAAGGGGCCAACTGTCATATGGCCAGAGATATTGGGAAGAAAGCAGCAGTGTTGTAGGTTATAGGGGAAAACTTCCAAAATGTCAAATTCAAGTGTCAAACCAAAGTTCCCTCTTTCTTCTACTGCTCATACTGTTACTATTGGCAACCGGCAAGTATTATCAACCCACTCACACTGTTTCACAGGATATGTGTTTTGAAAAAATCATATGCAGAATTAAAGAACTTCTTCACGTATGAGCTTTAACCGTTCACGGCATCTCTTCTCACTCGAGGAAATGAGGAAGGGCAATAAGTTTTTGTTTTGCACAGCATTCCAACCTATCAGTATTAATGAGTTTCAAGGAAAAACTAAATTTGTTGTTGTAGGTGGTGGTCATCTCCCTCACAAAGTTGTGTGGTGCAACCACTTCTCATTTGAGTTGTTAGCTGCCTGATATGTACAATATCTCGAGGCATGGTATGGTCAGAATGTAGCTATAGTGTTGATGGTTATCCAACATGTCCTGACCACAGCAGTACAGAGAGCTCAGAATGTAATTGTCGAACTCGGGCAAATTCTCCTCCTGATGTGGTATTTGAAGAAACAACTACTTCCAATGTTTCTCAAGAATTTTTTTTATCCAATGATAAAAACAAATTAAGATTCATACAGCTGCTGAAGGTGAAATTTGAAGCCAAACACTTTGAGGTTTATCAGGCCAAAGATGATGATGCTGATATGCTTATCATTACTATAGCTATCAGAAAGGCCTCTGATTTTCAGGTTGTGATTATTGCAGAGGAGGATGTAGATTTGTTAGTCATCTTCACTGGTCCCAGGGGTCCCACAAGGGCTGCCTTATATCTTCAAAAGTGTGGAAGAGGCAAAACAACAGGTGTCTTCCACTGAACTACTTCAATATTCACAGTCAGTCACATCATCACTTCCACTTATGCCGTAAGTGGCTGTGATTCTGCCTCATGCTTCTTTGGCCAGGGGAAACTGAAGTTGCTTCAAATACTACAGAAACGTGTAGACCTTAAAGAGACAGCTGCAGTTTTTCCTAACCCAATTGTGATGCATGCCGAAGTAGCTGTAGCCAGAGTGAAAATCCTTATTGAGCTGTATGGTGGTGAAAGGTTCAGTCAAACCCCAATGAGCAGCACTGCCTGCTCTTCACAAGGGCTGCAGCCAAAACCAATTTCAACCTGGCCAGACTTTCTCCCATGCAAGATGCTTCAAAGCAGCAGGTACATTTGTTTTGCGTATACTACCAGGTGCAGAAGCAGCAGCAACTGGATTACAAAAAGAATCTGCTGGAATGGGGAAGGGTTGCTTCAGTCCAAGACCTTTCCCCAAAGACGATGTTGAGGGAAGTAGCCCCTCTCAAACCTGCTAAACATAATTTCTTGCAGCTGGAAGAAGGGATGTGGAAATGCTAGCAGCTGCAGGAAAGCAGGTTTGAAGTGTTCAGTTGTCTACAGAACCTGCAATGACCAGTCCTGCGAAAACCTGCCTGAAATTGCGGTAGATGTTGATTTCAACACCCACGATTTGGACAAGCTTGATGATGACACGGATAGGCTGCTCGAACAAATCGAGAAACAATATCAGGTATACTTACACTCATATTGTTGTTGAAAGTTACCATCATTTCTGTTAATTAATACTTACCCAGATATTATTGATACCATTATTTCTATCAATGAATACTTACCGACATGTTGCTTCATTTATACTAGGACTTTTTGACAAGGTTTTATCTTGGGGTAATTAACAAATAAATATTTATTTTCCATTTCAGGGTGTCCAGGATGATGAAAATGGTACTGAAGGAAGCAGATTGATGGATCTGGTTGGACCTGGTCCTTTAAAGTGGAGGAAACACTTTTAATTTCCATTTCATGTACACTATTATTCACTTAATTTACACTTTTTGTATACACTTGATGTAAACATTTGTTAAATAAATTTTTTATATACTTTTTTCGTCTAATTCAGTCTCCTTGTTGTGAACAGTGACCTCTCACCAAATATCCCATCTCCCCCCCCCCCCCCCCCCCCCAACCTCTCCCACCCTTCAAAATCTCCCATTGAACAAATGCGTACTTCACTTATCATTTCAGAGTTGTTGAAAATGAAAAGACTATGATTAAACATGAAAATTAGCTTAAAATTTTCGGGTTTGAGAATTTGCCCAACTTTGAAAAGCTATATCTTAGAAACTATTTGGTCTTCAGAGCCCATTTTGATCTCAAATTGTAGCAAATTCAATTTAGTTTAAAAATGTATAGGATAGTCTTTTGTCAAAAACATGCTACGCCATGATCAGAATGAGGGGGGGGGGGGGGGGGGGGGGAAGTGAAATCGTAGCAGTATTTGGGATATTCTAAAGTGATCTGGGGACTCCTGAGATCGTAAATGTGGATTTTGCATCTCTGGCACATTCTATACAAGAAAGAAAAAAGAAACCTACTACCGCCACTTTAAAAACTTACAATGTATTAGGTTACTGAAAGAAAGTGGTATGTCAGCTGTTTTTAGATACATGAAGAGGATTTGAGAGAGATTTGGGGGGGGGGGGCAGAGACAGATTGAATGGGGTGGCGGGAAGGATGGGAAGAGGCAACCACTTGTCTGGAGCTGACTGATGCGTGCTCAAATTGTAACTGCTCAGAAAATTGCATATTATGTCCTCAAAGAAATTTTCCTCTTATGGAATCAATGAAAAGAAATTTGATACTGTGGAGGGCTGGAAATCACAAAAAAAGATAACAAACATCAATGCTTCACTCGCCTTTGCAACTAAGCAAGTCAGCTATTGCTGAATATTGTACCTGCACCTGACATTCAATTTAGTATGATAAAACAATTACTTTGACCAAAGCAACTTCTGTTTGGGAGTCCATTATTAGCGAGTACATGGAAATACAGATGGTGGAAAATGGGATGAAGCCTGATAGCGGCTACCAGTTGGATAATGTGTGGAACCAATCTGTCTCATTCGCTGTAATAGAAGACAATAGAGTATGCCAATGGCTGCAGTGAACTGCAACCCTGAGAACAGCTGAGTTCCACAATTCCACTAGAGAGGGCACTGCCCACCAGGTAGTGTGATCAGTGTGTCACCACAATCTCAATGCATGCGTGGGATAGTCACAGTTCACTAATAAACTGCGGGATAGAGGATATCTTTGTCAGTCTTTGATAGTTACCCTGATGATGATTGACAGATGCCTATTCAAAATGTTGTGTAGTGTAGTTAAGATGGCTGGCTGAATTTCCTTTGAACACCCAGTTTGCTGGGAAAATTTATAAATTTACACACTGTGTGTTCTGCACCACCCATCAATCAGCTGCAGACGTGTGGAGGCCATGCCTCAGTGTTTTTCCCCTTCTTCCTAGTATTTCCATGGCTATAATATTTGCATCATATCTTACATTGTGAGCATATTGAATGCCATGATGAATCTTTGAAAAGGGACACATCTAGTTACTATCTCAATAATGATCTATTCACGCAGCTCGTTTATTTCTAAATGATATGCTCTTTTTTTATGGACAAGAAATCTGAAGATAAAAATAAACTAGAATAACCTTCCATTTGAGACAAAACTCTAATGGCATTAGAACACACAA
The DNA here is from genome assembly GCF_023864275.1 of Schistocerca cancellata. Lineage (NCBI taxonomy): Eukaryota > Metazoa > Arthropoda > Insecta > Orthoptera > Acrididae > Schistocerca > Schistocerca cancellata. The sequence goes on along the minus strand of NC_064630.1, from coordinate 425,815,748 downwards.
CAGGAAATATTCAGCATTTATGAAAAATATGAAGAGCTTCTCTTTAGTTTACTGTGAATAAGTATTTAATTTAAAGTCATTAAAACACTATAATAATAGTAATAATAATAATAATAATGATACTCTGTCCCTTAATTTATACTAGCTCCCAAAAATTTACCATTTTCTTCTTTCTCTTTATCTGACTGTAAATCTATTCATTCTGTTGCAGATGTTGGAGTTCCTTTGTTCTTGGCCTGTGACATTTCGTGGAACATTGGTGCTTTTGTTAACATGGAGTGGAATCTTACGTGTTGTAACAAACATCCAACTGGTAAAGTTCACGGCTTGACCAGATGTCCATCTCAGGTGAATGTCAGTCATTTGAAATCCTTATCACACACAATGCAGACTCAGGACAGGTAAATACCTATACAAATTAATTTTGAAACTTGCACGTATCAGAAAGCTTCTTGACAAATTGTCTGTTTCAGTGAAAAACTGGTAGCTATCAGCCCAAATGTGTCTGTGTGCAAAGAGGTGTCAGAGTGCCTCAGCAGCTGGTTTAACTACTTACAGGTGTGTTGTGTGCTGCTATTGTATGTATACCATGAAGCTTTTATTTAAAATTATTTTACATAAACTTTTTATATGGGGCAAGTTGTTAATCATATATTAGGCTGCTATACCATAATGTACATGTTCCACCAACCATATCATTTGGAGGTAAAATTTTTGTATCATTATTGGATAGTCAATTTTATATTTTTATTCTGCTTTATTAGTTTCGTGGGAATACCATTTCGTCAAATTACAGTTACAATGTCCTAATCATTAAATTTTTAATCATTTAATTATTGCATTGACAAAACAAGATTTTTAATTGTGCGTCAGTGCTCATGATTTTAAAAGCCACGAATGTTAATTGCAGCTAAATTCACTAAGTCTGATAAGACAATTCTCAGTAATAATTAAAGTTCATATGTCATTCAATGTTGGGGGTAAATAAGAATGAGACGCTATTCCTAGTAGCCTAATAAAACAGAGCCCTCATACTGGTACTTAAACTAAGGAAAATCATTTGTGTTACAGTTTAGTATTTTTGTGGAGTATCATCAGTTTTCTTTTATTGCTTGTTTCTTTGGATAGCAAGAATAGCTGAAATTAGAAGGGCAGGGTGAAAATTTCTCAAATTGGTACTGAAGTATAGTGCCTTTTTCTTAGATAGAAATTGTACTGAACTTACTTTTTTTTTTTTTTTTTTTTTTTCCATAATAGACTTTTGAGTCAGTGCATGTTGTCCCTTACTTTTTCAGCACAATACTAACAAATGGTTATGATCTCTCTTTATTGGACTCCAAACAATTTCTTGTCTCATATTTCTTTAGAAGGATGGTGGGTAGGACAAAGAGGATGCTAAATCTGGTAAATAAAATAGATAATCCCACAAATCATGTTTCATATCCTTCATTTTTTTTCCTATTACTAAAGCAGTTTTAGGGACAGGTGATTTTCCCTGATGAAAGTCTTCTTTCTTCCCTTCCAGATCTTTTTACATTTATTTCTTCATTCCCTTGCTCCTGAAGATCTGTGCAGTATTTCCTGTTTATTGTTTTACCCATTACAGGGGAATTGGTAAGAAGAATTTCTGTTGCATCACGGAAAACACCTCCCTGAAACATGAAATATACTTCATCTTTTTTTGTGCAGGGCTGCCACATTCCACTTATTACTTTGATTACTGTTCTGCTTCACTCAGGAAGTAGTGGACCCATCTCTCACCCACAGTAACAGGCTATACAAACCAGTTGGATACTTTTTAAAATGATCCAGACATTCCTTAAAAATTTGTCTTTAGACTTGATTTTGGTCACTGTTCAACAAAGGTGGCACTTGTTTCTGTAATGTGATGTGTGCAGTACTCTTTATGTGATATACCTAAGGTGACATCTAGTTCATACACATATCATCTATTGTTCAATTTCACATTGTACCCATATTCAAGGTTTTCATTTCTGGTACCAGTTTTGGAACTTTTTTGGCATGCATTGCTCTCAAGGGTAGTATGGCCATGACTAAATTTTGCTGTCTGCTGTGAAATAACTGAAAATGAAGAAGCAGGTTTGTAAATCACCTGACTTTCATCAGCTTCAGATGTGGACAATAAACCATCCCATACAAAGAATTTTATGGTGGTATATTATTCCAGTTTACCACTTTCAGCAGAACACACACATCAAAAAAATATTTTAAAAAGCTGTATAAACAGTGTTTTATTCAAGTTACTTTGGTATTTGGACTGCATTAATGCAAAACCTTTACCAGCACAACTTTAGTATCTGCACAGGCGTGACAATGCCACTTCACTACACAGGCAATGCAAATAATTCACGGGCTGATGGTAGCTCGACACTAGCTGGAGAACAGAACCCTTTGAGAGGGAAATGAATCTGCTGTGTGAGATGATCCATGGGAAGCAGAACATCTGAACCCACATGGAGATGAGGACAAGAACAACTCAGCACATGGTCAGCACGGATGGCTAAAGGCTAAGAACTTAGCACAACAGATGGTACGATATGCGAGGTGAGGTCCGCAAAGGTCAAACCCTGAGTAGGCATTGGCCCACCCAGCCTACTGCTGCCTGCAGGTAAACACCTCCGCCACTGGGTCTGCCTATACCATGCGTCACAAGCTCACTCTATGACAGGTTTCTGTATTATTTCGCTGCACTACTCACTCTTATCTGCGTCCATTGTGATGTCTGCTGGTGGAGATACTAAATCTCTCCTCCCTGAAAAAGCTATATAGGGTCAAAAATAATCAGGCTTGGGCCATGACCTCTGGCACAGAACTGGAGAGGCCTCTGGAGAACCTGATGATGGACCAACTGCCAGAGGAGCAACGCCAATGCTGATGACTCTGCCAGAAGCGCATGGAAGCTGTGGCAATTGGGGTCTACCAGCAGCAGTGGAGGTCATGCCGTGTCCTTGGGTCAGGATGTGGGGAGTAGGAGGTGGCGGAGGATGAGGATGAGAAGGGTGGATCAAAATCCATGGGCTCCACACTGGCAGGTGCAGGGTGTGGACTTCAGTGGGGGTCGCTGCTGCAAGCAATGGGAGGACTGCGGAGTGCGGGTAGGGAATGGTAACAGGGCAGCATGCTGCTGCAAGTGGGAACCTTCACCCGGAAAAACATCATGACTCGACCTGCCATCCAACAGATCATGGGGGTGATATCCCAGTGGTAAATCAGCTACACCTTACCAGCATCCACCACAAATGACTGCCGATCCTTGTGGCCCACCAGGACACCCAGCAGCCACTCCAGTGGACAGCCAAAGGACTTGGCCCAAATGGCGAGGAAAACGCGGCAGTCCGCAGTAGCCCACGATATGCGACTCAGGGTGCAACAAATCCAAGATACTCCAAGGCTTGCACTAATCCAAACATTCTGTAAGACTGAATGTACTGTCAAGCTTTGCCTGGTGTGTAGCCAAATAGTTGAACAATGCATTGTCACAGGAAGTGGCTAACATGAAATTTTTCATTTGAGTCTTAAATGTACGCATCAAGCGCTCGACATACAGATTAGAAGCCAGGCGAAATGGGGTAGTAATCGGATGCTGGATACCATTACCAATGCAGAAGTCATCAAACTTCTGTGACACAAATTGCCAACCGTTGTCAGGTACCAGGGTCCTGGGGATCCCTCAATGCAAAAATGTCTTACAACAAGTGAACTGTGGCAGTCAACAACTTAGAGGATAGCTTGGTTATGTATGTGAAGCTGGACAATACAACGACCACCAACAACCACGTGCTGCCCAAAAAGAAGTGCCAAACCTAATGAGCACCCTGTTCCAAGGATGCTCCATGGCCAACCAAGGAGAGAATTTGTGTGGTCATGTAGCTTGGTTCTGAAAATAAGCTCCGCAAGATCGCGGTGCCATTGCCTTCAGACAAGTCATACCCCAGCGTGATGCATGCAGCAACTGAGTATGCTAGGTCACAACGCAGGTTGAATGATCACATGATAGTGTTGCACCTCCATGGCAAGCATGAGAACCCCCATGAAAATGTTGAGCCGATCACATAGAAGGAAAAACAAAAGCCATACACAAAGAGATGTGCTCCGGCCAATCCAACTGAACCACAAAAATAATTTTCCAGAAAGCAGGTCAACAGCCATGGCGATCGTGACTTCTCATGCCATCAATGGAAAGTCCAGTAGGGTTTGTTGCGAGGCATCTTCCAACACGAACACAAGATGTCATCAAGGTAACTGATGGTCCGTGACCCAGATGTCATCAAGGTAACTGATGCAACAGTGCTCCAAATACCATTGTTAAATTCCTAGCACAGACAAGATTCCAGAAAGCAAGTGATTAAACAGGTAAAGCCCAAAGGGGGCATTGAGAATCAGGAAGATTTGAGAAACTACGTCCAACATCAACTGCAGGTAAGTATTGCACAGGTCAAGCTGAGGAAAATACTGGCCCCTGACAATATCGACAATATCGCCAATAACTCTGCTTGGCATGGAATGGGATATGAATCTGTGATAAATTGCGCGTTGACTGTCCATTTGAAATCACCACGAAGGCACATATCACCGTCTGGCTTCTGCATCACCACCAAAGTGGTGGCCCACTTGTTCAATGAAATAGGAGAAATGACACTCTGATCCTGCTGACGCTGCAACTCAGTCTTTACTTTGTTACGCATGGTGAAGGGAATGGGGTGGGGATGACAAAATTTGGTTGCTGCCAAAGGCTTAAGAAACATGGCCTCTAAATTTTCTGTGCAGCCCAAGGTGTTCTCAAACAGCTGGCCGTAGGACTGAAGTAATAAGTCCATATCGTGAAAAGGAATGGATTGAGACACTAAATACTCTTTAACGATCTGAACAGAAAATGCTTTTGCCTTCAGGGGCTCAGCATTTATTTGGTGACCACGGGGTTCCTGAGCTGGGGACTGGTATGCGCCGCCAGTCCTCTGTCACCGTTAGCTCTGGATATGCTTCAGCAACCACCATGCAGTGCAGCGGTGGAACGTTGTGTGTCTCAGGAAATGGGGATCTTGGCTTGACTTGCCTGGATCGTGAGGACAGAATAAACCTCTGTGAAAAACCTGTCAATCTCAAGGTGTGCTGCACACTGATGGAATGTATGACTGTTGAAGTGGTACAGTCATTAGCGGGCAACCTCTCAGTAACCTGCCGCACATCAGTTGTATAAGGCTTACTCAGGGACATGGGGCTCTGTCTGAGTGGACCCCTCTTTTCCTAGCTGCTCATGGGACCAAAATGGATCCTCTGAAATTTTTGTTACCCCCTTCCAGTGGAAAGAGTGGGCCGCTGGAAGATATCAACACCCTGTCTAACAAGATGGCTCGTGTAGCCAGTTCTTCTGATTCAGTCAGTAGTAACAGACTGCATGCTGTTTCTCAGACTGTTTTTCTTATAGTTAAAATAGAAAGAGGGTAATTTTGAAAAAGTTTCATCATTTTACATACAGAAAGGCTTAGAAGGCATTGCTGGCACCTTAGAATCTGTTAAGCACTTGTGTAATGGGACCCTGTTGGTTGAAACATCTAGCTCCCAGCAAGTCAAGAACCTTCAGAATGCTTAAGGGAGTATGCAATAGACACTGAATTGCACAACACCTTGAACCACAGCAAAGGTGTTGTGACGTGCCCAAATCCAATGCGGTGTTTTAAATGCCATCACTCTTAGCTGTAAAGGAGAAGCCACTTACAAGGAAATGTGGTAAAGCCCCCCATGACGGAGTTGGTTGCTCCTCTCCTCCAAAGTGTGTCAGCTGCTCTGGGGGTCACCCTGTGTGGAGCAGGGACTGCAGGGTTTCCCTTAAGGAATAGAAGATCCAGGAGTTATGGCGAAGCTGTACCAAGTCCATGCGCCCCCCCCCCCCCCTTGAACTTCAGAAAAGGCTGTTGTTGCTGACATTGTGGATCTTCCTGCCTCTGCACAGGTCAAGTCTTTTGCACAGCCCAGCATTGCTACAGGTTGTGGCTCAAAAGCCACCTCAGACACACACAAATCAAAATTGAAGGCAAAGAATCTCCCGCTGAAGGATGCAGGAGGTACACAGTCCGATGATGTCGACATCATTCTATCTGATGTCTCTCTTGAATCTTCTTCAGAGGCAATGGAGGTTGATGTCAGACTGGGGCAATCATCTTGCCCCAAAACTGAGCCTCCACTCATTGTGGGCTCCCGTCCCTGGCAGAAACCTGGGTGAAGGTACTAACACCCTGATAGATGGCTCCCATTATACAATGGAACATGAAAGGATTCAGGACACGTGGAGAAACTGAAACTCCTGGCACAGCAACACCCCTTGTGCTTGTGTTTACAGGAAACACATTTAAAAGCATCTGATGCCCCTGTACTATAGGGCTATACACTATATTGCAAGGATGACCTGACCGGGGAAAGGGCCAAAGGAGGGGTCACCGTGTTTGTCAACAATGGGCACCACTCCTCCGCTCTCCCCCTGGATACCGACCTGCAAGCAGTTGCAGAGTTCCAAAAGAAATCCGTTGGAATTCGATTACTCGATAAATAGTACAATTCTCAAGGCTGTCAATTCAACTAAGTACCTGGGTGTTAAAATTACGAACAACTTCAGTTGGAAAGACCACATAGATAATATTGTGGGGAAGGCGAGCCAAAGGTTGCATTTCATTGGCAGGACACTTAGAAGATGCAACAAGTCCACTAAAGAGACAGCTTACACTACACTCATTCGTCCTCTGTTAGAATATTGCTGCGCGGTGTGGGATCCTTACCAGGTGGGATTGACGGAGGACATCGAAAGGGTACAAAAAAGGGCAGGTTGTTTTGTATTATCACGTAATAGGGGAGAGAGTGTGGCAGATATGATACGCGAGTTGGGATGGAAGTCATTAAAGCAAAGACGTTTTTCGTTGCGGCGAGACCTATTTACAAAATTTCAGTCACCAACTTTCTCTTCCGAATGCAAAAATATTTTGTTGAGCCCAACCCACATAGGTAGGAATGATCATCAAAATAAAATAAGAGAAATTAGAGCTCGAACAGAAAGGTTTAGGTGTTCGTTTTTCCCGCGCGCTGTTCGGGAGTGGAATGGTAGAGAGATAGTGTGATTGTGGTTCGATGAACCCTCTGCCAAGCACTTAAATGTGAATTGCAGAGTAATCATGTAGAAGTAGATGTCATTCACATTGGAGGCTTACAGTTTGCTGTATTTATTTACCTCTATTTGATGCAGTAGACTGTGAGGCTGTCATAGGCCTTACGGAACAACTGCCCAGACCATTTCTCCTCCTGGGAGACGTCAATGCCCATCATGTCCTGTGGGGCTCGACCTTACTTGCCCTTGTGGTTGAGTTTTGAAGAGCCTCCTGACATCTCAAGAGCTGTGCATCCTAAACACTGGTACTCCGACTCATTTTTGTGCTGCTACTGGGTCATTCTCAGCCATTGACCTATCTCTCTGCTCTCCAGCCCTTGCCAGCTCTGTTCACTGGGAGGTCATTGACGACCTTCATTCCAGCGACCATTTCCCAATCTGCATTTACCTACTGGATGGTGCATTGCTGGAGCAGGGGCCAGCAACATGGATGATTGGCAAGACTAACTGGACACTGTTCAGCCACAGCTGTGTTTGAACACCGTGACTGCATCCAGGAATGGATGGACCACATCATGCATGCTGCTGACCTCTCCATACCACTCTCTTTCGGCCCTCTTAGGAGGCAACCTGTACTTTGGTGGACAGAAGAGTATCATTCAGCCATCTGGGACAGGCGTGCAGCTCTTCGCCAGTTTAAATGCTGCCCAACACCGGACAGCCTCACAGCCTTTTAAAATCACGAGAGCCAAGGCTCACCATGTCGTTAACAAGAGCAAAAAACAGCCATGGCAAGAGTTCCTGGACTCTATCAACCATTTTACTTGTTCTACAAAATTATGGGAAGCCATCTGGAGGATATATGGTAAACACAGTCGTTTACCAATAGCAGCAGTGCTGAAACAGGGGCGTCTCCAAATGATGCCCAGAGACATCACTCAGATGCTGGCCAAACATTTTGCAAATACTACAGCTGATGCAAGCCAGGATCCAGCATTTAGACAATACTGTACAACTGTCGAGAAGGGAAGTTGCACTTCAGATCCAACTGTTCTGAAGTCTACAACTCTCCTTTCTCCATTTGGGAGATCAAATCAGCATTGTCTGAGACTCGCGTTACTGCACTCAGTCATGACCAAATCCACTACTACGAGCTTCGTCATTTGTCAGTGACGTCAAAGAAAATCCATCTCAAATGTTTTAATCTTATTTGGCAGACAGGAAACTTCCTGAACTCTTGGAGGGAGGTGTTCCTGACACCCCTCCTGAAACCAGGAAAGGACTGTATGTCTCCCAGTAGTTCCAGGAGTATCACCTTAATGAGCTGCATAGGAAAGGCCCTGGAGTGAATGGCTAACTGTCGTCTGGTCTTGTTGTTAGATGCAAGGCAACTCCTTAGCTGCGCTGTGTGGACTCTGAAGATTTCGGTCCACTGTAGACAACCCGGCACTCCTAGAGGAAGCTATTCAGCAGACTTTCCTCGGGAAGCATCACCGTATCGGTATATTTTTTTAATATCAGTAAGGCATATGATACTACTTGGAGACACTGTATTCTCGCACAACTGCATCAATGGGGCTTTTGTGGCCACCTCCCCATCTTCATACAGTCTTTCCTGTCTCAGTGGTTTTTTAGGACACACTGTCTGATAAATTTGCACAGGAGAATGGTGTTCCTTAGGGCAGTGTTTTAAGTGTTACCCCCTTTGCCATAGCCATAAACAGTATCACATCTATGTTAAGGAGGCCTGTACAGTGCTCCTTATTTGTGGACGATTTTGCTATTTTCTGTTCCTCCTACAGTGTTGCAACAGTGAGCCGTCAGTCACAACCTACGATGCAGAGGTTAGAGGAGCGGACTGTAAAGATGAGTTTTCAGTTTTCTGCAGATAAGTGTGTGTGTGTGTGTGTCTGTTCATTTTAATCATTCCAGTCATCTTTTTAATTTACCTGCTTTGCATATAAGGGGCACTATCCTCCATTTTAGAGACTCCGTGAGGTTTCTGGGCTTCATTTTTGACTCAGAATTGTCATGGTCACCGCACCTGAGAGATCTGAAAGCCAGAACACTGGAGGAACTGAGTATCATCAAGTACCTTAGTCACAGGTCTTTGGGGGGGGGGGGGGGGCAGACAGGGCACATCTCCTCCAGTTTTATTGGGCTTTCATGCGTTCGTGGCTGGACTATGGGTGCATGGAAACGCAAAGAAAAGAGGTACGGAGACTGTTTAATATTGTGAGACGCAAAGGACAATGGGCTAAATATCGTGAGGCCCTTGTCAGTTACAATCTTGCAATAAGACAAGCAAAGGAGGCATCCTGGAAGGCATTCTGTGAGGAAGTGGAAGGCACGGCTGCACAAGCCAGACTTAACAAGATTCTCACTAGAGTACCAATTAATCCAGGAGGTACATTGAGGAAGGAGGATGGGGGATATACAAAGACAGCAATGAGATGCTGGAATTGCTCCTCAAAACTCACTTTACTCAATATGCTCTGTTGGTTAACACAGACCAGTAGGTGATCCCAGAGAGACAATGGTTCTCAGACACTCGAAGAGAGGACTGGGAATCGGCTAAGGAGTGTGTGAACTTCAACAAAATCCAGTGGGCAGTGGGAACATTCCAGCTGTTCAAGTCACCTGGTGCAGATGGAATTTTTCCAGCTCTCCTGCAACAGGCAGGAGGAAAGCTTATAAGAATCCTCTGCAGGCTATTTAGGGTTAGCTTAGCAGTAGGAATCATTCCCATCTTTGGAGGGGAGTGAAGGTTGTCTTCATTCCAAAGCCAGGGAGAATTGATCATACCAAGGCCAAGGATATGAGACCAATCAGTCTGTCCTCATTCATTCTCAAAACATTGGAAAAACTAGTTAATGTATACATTGGGGAGAGGAGGCTATGTAGGGTCCCTCTACACCTGAACCAACACGCATACCAACCAGGTAAATCATGTGAGACAGCGCTCCACCAACTCGTCGGGAAGGTGGAAAAAGCACTTTGCTTCCAAGAAATAGCCCTCTGCATCTTCCTGGATATCGAGGGGGCCTTTAGTAACACGACCTTCGTTTCCATGGTAAGGGCAGCAGATGTGCATGACCTGGGGACCACTATGTGTAGGTGGACCAGAGCCATGCTTAATGGAAGGAAAGTAGAGGCTACCATGATGAATGAAAAGACCACTAGAGGCTGCCCACAAGGAGGAGTTTTGTCTCCTCTATTGTGGAATCTAGTAGTGAACGAACTCATTGAGGAACTAAATTCCAGACAATGCTTCTGCCAAGGATACGCAGATGACCTTGTCATATTAATACTTGGCAAATTCACTCAGACAGTCAGGAATATGGCACAAGGAGGGTTGGACATTGTGAAAAAATGGTGCATTAAACAGGATCTGAGAGTTAATCCTAAGAAGACTGTTGTGGTGCCATTTACGAACAGACATATTCAGCATGCAAGTTGGAATCTAAAGCTCTTTGATGAAACTCTACCTGTGAAGGGGACAGTGAAATATCTAGGGGTAACCTTGGATGAGAAGCTAACTTGGACCCCTCATATTAAGAGTATCTGCTCCAAGGCAAAAAGCACTTTAGTGAGTACTAGGAGGGCTTGTGGCAAAAACTGGGGCCTAAGCCCCAGGAGTATGCACTGGATATACACCACAGTGGTTAGACCTAGAATTTCCTATGGGGCCATAGTGTGGTGGAAGAAAGTAGAACAGCGGGTTGCTGCTAAAGAGCTTGTGAAGGTGCAGAGATTGGTCTGCTTAGCCATAACGGGCGGAGTTAGCAGCACACCAACCGCTGGAATGGAAACCATGCTGGATATACCTCCACTTCACCTTTGGGTTAAGATGGAGGCAGCAGTTGGGGCATAAAGACTTAAAACTGGCCAAAACTGAGTCTCATTTGGATACCCAGAATCATGCACTAACATAGTGAGGTATGACTGGGGAAATGCCAGCTGACTATATAATAACTCCGAACTGCTTCGACAAGCCTTACAACATAATAATTGGAAGTAGGGAGCAGTGGGAGAAAACAGTTCGACACCGATGGGTCGAAAACAGATCAAGGTGTTGGGGCAGGGTTGTATGGGGTTCAGCCAAGACTGGAAAGCAGTATCTCTCTAGGGAAATGCCTCTGTATTCCAAGCCGAAATTACTGCAATCAGGGCATGTGTGGAGGAGAATATGAGTAGGTGCTACAATGACCGTAGCATCTACATCTATTCAGACAGTCAGGCAGCCCTGAAATCATTGGCAGCTCCTGCAACAAGATCTAAGATTGTTGCAGATTGCCACAGGGCTCTGGTGGAGCTAGGGTGAAGCAATAGGGTGTACCTAGTGTGGGTCCCTGGCCATTCAGGGATCTGTGGCAATGAACAAGCCAATAGATTGGCTAGGATGGGGGCAACAACTCCATTTATTGGACCGGAACCTGTCTTGACAATCACCAAGGCTATGATCAAATTAGAACTACAGAACTGGCTTAGGAAACAGAACGTGGGATATTGGACCAAGGTCCATAAACAAAAACATGGTAAGGTAATGATGACCAAGCCATGTTTGAAAAGAAGCTCTGTAATCCTGGGATTGAACAGGAAAGAGATCAAACTCATGACTGTACTGATGACCGGCCATGGGAATTTCGAAAAACACCTACACACAGTGGGTATAATGGAAGAGGACCCTAAATGTAGGATCTGTGATGAGGGTGAAGAAACTGCATCACACCTAATCTTTGAATGCATAGCACTGGAAAGTAAAAGATACAGAATCTTGGGGACAACTAGACCTGAAGAAATTGTGTCTAACAAAAAACTGGTAGAGGGACTCCTTGCACTATTTAAGTGCACTGCTTGGCTTTACTAGATATGCAGGGAGCGATACCACACAATAAACCTAGTTTCAGTGCGGGCAGTGGCGGGTTAGACCTAATCTGTTTTAGCTTTCCTGTTAGAATCTAATCAATCAATGGGTGCATGGTGTATGGGTCAGCGAGGTCCTCTTATTTGCGGATCTTTGACGCTGTCCACTATGAAAGGATTTGGCTGGCCACAGGTGCTTATCGGACTAGTCCCCTACTTAGCCTCTGTGCTGAGATGGGGGAACTGCCACTTACCATCCAGTGCAAGCTCCTCATGGTGAGTCAGGCATGTATGTTCCTTGCAGCTCGAACTTCACCCGCACATATACTGTTGCTCATCAGCCTCTGGGGTGCCTTTTTTCCAACCATCCACGAGCCACGATGCCATTTGTGGTCCACTTGCAGCATGTGCTGGAGCCACTCATTGTGGAGTCAGTACATCCCTAAATCCAGGGTTTTAACAGTCTGCCACCCTGGAGAGGCCCAGAGTTATTTTAGGTTGGGTGCAGTACAGGAGAGATAGCAGTCCTGCTTCTGTTTTTAAACTGATATTTTCTGACATTTTATCTGAGCACCACAACCATGTAGCTGTTTTTGTGGGTGGGTCTAAGCAGGACGACTCCGTTGGTTGCTCTGTCGTTTTTCTGGATCATGTCCTCAAGGTCAGACTGCCTCCACAATTATGTACTATCTTGTGGGCACTGGAGCATATGAGACATTCTCCCAGTGTTAGATTTCTCATCTGCTCTGATTCTCTGAGTGCCCTTTACTCTCTCCAACATTTTTACCAAGCAGATAAAGTAACCCAGAATATCCAGGATGCTCTCCTCCAACTACTATGACTGGGGAAGGAGGTGTCTTTCTGCTGGGTACCTGGGCGCATTGGAATAGTGGGGAACCAAAGGGCGGATCGAGCAGTCAAGAAGGCTTATTGTGATGCTCAGGTGTTTTGGAGTGCTATCCTCCTGCATGCTATCATCTCGCTGTTGAGGTACAAAGTCATGTGTCGATGGGAAGATAAGTGGCTGGAAGTGACCAACGACAAGCTCTGTGTCATCAAGCCCACAACTCAGCCATGGAGTTCTCCCTTCCAGCCATGTCAACGGCACAAGGTCCTCCTTACTCCTCTCCACACAGGCCACAGCCCTATAACACATGGATTCTTATTTCAGTGAGAGGACCCTCCAATGTGTGGTGCTTGTGGCATGCAGATCATGGTGCGCTGCATTTTATTGGACTGCATTTTCTTTGCTGACCAACAGACTGTGGCAGAATTGCCTGCAGATCTGCCATATGTTTTAAACAATATTCAAATGATGCGGTTAAAGTTTTAAAGTTTTGTGAATTGTCCAACATTTTTGACAAGATTTTAGGGAGACATTATTAATTTGTTAACAGAGTGATTGGGGACCCCTGTATTTTGTAAGTGGTCAGCCAGTCATATTTCCATGTGCTTTTCTTTTAGTTCTTCTGTGTTTTGTTTTCTCTGTGTTTTAATTTCTTGATTAGCTGTCTTCTCTCCAGATTGGTTTTAGTGCCTGTGACAGTGCAGGTGAGACAGAGTAACTGTGACACACACACACACACACACACACACACACACACACACAGAGAGAGAGAGAGAGAGAGAGAGAGAGAGAGAGAGAGAGAGAGAGAGAGAGAGAGAGAGAGAGAATGCTTCTGGCTCCAAGATATTTGGTGCCAATTGATCTGTCCATTGACATAGCCCATTCAAGGCCTCCACGTGCAGACTGTCATGGTGAACATGCAACAAATGACTGTCGGGGCAGGACCGATAGTTTGCCTAATGAGCCAAAGGAGAATGACACTGAGGACCCATAAAATACTGCTAGTGGGAATTATGAAGCTGCAAGTCAAGCGAACCCACTGAGCGTGGCACAGGCAAGGATGGACAGCGCCACGGCACCATTGCAGTAGCATTGTCAATGGTGGCAACACACAGTGACTCGCCAGTAGACGAGGCCAACTTGGATATCCCCCTGTACACAAGGTGCTGTTTATCTTGCACACCCAATTAAGCCACCTGCCAAATACCACAAAAGATGTCCCTTGCTGCCGCTGTAAGCTCATGCAATTCCACAATGCTGGCTAAAGAAGGGTCAACCAAGTGAACACCATAGTCTGAATCTTGTGATCTGGAACTAATGTGACAGTCACATCCTGAATTAGCAAGTCTGCATAAGAGGTAGCACATTTAGGACACTCAAAATGACAAGTGCACAAGAGGTCCTGTGTATTGGTGATCCAGGCTGCATGTGACTGCTGGCTAATGTGCAACCATGGCACTGCTACATGGGTTTGTTGTCCAACATACTGCTTAAGCAAATGACACAGCTCATCAAAGGGAAGTTACTTGTACTCAGTGGAGGGCAACTTTGTTTAAACCTACACTGCTAGACAACAAAAAGGCAGCCATATCAACTGGATTGATGATATGCCTTACCTGACAGTGCAGCAATAACTGGTGCATGTAATTCTCCCACCTACCTGTTGAGCTACTGAAACTGAGAAACTCCATCACACCTAATCTTTGAATGCATGGCATTGGAGAGGAAAAGACACAGAATTTTGGGGACAAGCAGACCTGAAGAAATTGTATAAAAAAACTGATACAGCAACTCCTTGCACTATTTAAGGGCATTGGTTGGCTTTACTAGATGTTTAGGGAATGATACCACACAATAAACTCGGTTTCAGTGCAGGCAGTGGCGGGTTAGATCAAAGCTGTTTCAGCTTCTCTGCCAAAATCAAATCAAATCAGAATCACCAAAACTGGCAAATGATGTTGGGGGTAGCACAGAAAAGGGAATAGCTGACATCTGGTCCCCCACTTGCGAGGCAAGGGCACTGTAACAAACTTTTATTGCAAGGTAGGAGTGGACAAATGGTTCTCTGCTGGAGGCAGCAGCCAGTCAGGTTATAGAACACTTTATTGATGAACATTAACAGACATGGTTCAGCACATCTGAAACAGACACACTGAGGCAACGAGAATTGATTTCCAGACCACAGCACACCTGCCAATGCAGGTGTTTCCCATGGATGGTAGGGGTAGCCCGGCTACCACAATATGCTGGCAGACGGTGGCTGATGCCTGCGGGATTGCGGTGTGGCAGTGTCTGTGCCCAAGATAACACTCAGGCAATCATCTTTGGTCCTTGGCTGGTCATCGGTTTGCAGCCTGCCAGAGGCATTGTCATAGATGTGGCAACGACCAACACAGCCTCTGCATCATCAGATGAGCCAGCTGTGACATATGCCCAACAGGCTGGTCATGCTAGTCTACATCCTGTTTCCACGTGGTGACAATTGTGGAAGGCCCCCTTTATTGAGGCTGAATTGAAATATTTGGAGTGGCGTCGATGGCCCAGTGCAGCGTAATAGATAGGTCAGTCACTGATGTGACGGGAGTCTGCGTGACGTCCCTTACATGGGTGCGGCAGCTGCAGAAGCTGTGTCTGCTGATGCAGCTGAGCTGACAGTGCATTAGCTGGTAACTGCAACCTGGTTTTAGTTGCTGGGCTGTAGCCTTGTCTGTTGGTCTTGGAGCCGTTACATTTTCTCCCTCCTTAGATTAATCTGGTCCTCCAGATTCCTGTTTCGTTGGCCTG
The DNA here is from genome assembly GCF_023864275.1 of Schistocerca cancellata. Taxonomy (NCBI): domain Eukaryota; kingdom Metazoa; phylum Arthropoda; class Insecta; order Orthoptera; family Acrididae; genus Schistocerca; species Schistocerca cancellata. Next base: position 425,800,137 of record NC_064630.1, on the reverse strand, counting down.
ACTGTAACAGAAACACATTTACACCTGTCAGTGTTTCTTCATTGCTTGCATAAAACTATGGTGTGTCCTCTTTTAATTTTATTTTGCACTAAGTAGAGTACCTTACTCTTATGATGCTTAAGCACTAAATTTCTCTGCCCCTCTTTGCTTTTCTTCCCATCATTTTACAATTTATTGTTGTTCACTGTTACCGGTATGACTATTGTGGACCTGCAGGTTGAAGGAAGTTAATGGCAGGATCTGGGCAACACTGTCAGAGATGGCAGTACACAGTACTTATTATGCTAAAAATTACACATACAGCTGATGTGCTAGTCACTGTGGTTATGAATATATTTCACCACTCATTCCAATGTTTTCTTATGTGGCTGATTTGATATGCTGTTATTACACAACCATTTTTTGGTGCTTTCTTCTGGTCCAGGGAGCTAGAAGAGTCGAGTCTAATGTGGCATTGACAGAAGTCAGGTTTTCGTCAGGCAGGATTTCGAAAGGTGGGTCCAGTAGTTAAATTAACAAGTAGCTGCTGTTAAGCTCAAACATAATGAGGCATCTTGAATAGAATGACCTCCTCAAAGCCTACCAGCATGAATTTCAAAAGTTTCAATTATGTGGAACCCAGCTCACACTTTTCTCACATGAACATGCTGAAAGCTTTGGACCAAGGAAGTCGGGTAGCTGCAGAATTCCTTGACTCTGAAAGCATTTGACTCATTATCACACCTATGCTTATTGTGAAAAGTACGATCATATCGGTTATCAAATGAAATTTGTGACTGGATTGAGGACTTTTTGGTAGGGAGGACACAGCATGTTATCTTAGATGGAGAGTGATCGCCAGATTAGAAGTACCTTCGGGTGTGCCCCAGGCAAGTGTGTTGCGACCCTTGCTGTTCATGTTGTATATTAAAGACCTAGCAGACAATACAATAGTAGAAACAGGCTTTTTGCAGATGACGCAGTTATCTGTAATGAAGCACTGTCTGAGAAAAGCTGCGTAAATATTCAGTCAGATCTTGGTAAGATTTCAATGTGGCACAGAAATTGGCAACTTACTCTTAAATGTTCAGAAGTGTAAGATTTTGCACTTCACAAAACAAAAAAAAGTAATATCCTATGACTATAATATCAGTGAGTCACTGTTCGTATCGGCCAATTCGTACAAATACCTGGGTCTAACACTTTATAGGGATATGAAACGGAATCATCACACAGGTTCAGTTATGTGTAAAGCAGGTGGTAGATTTCCATTTATTGGTAGAGTACTGGGAAGTGCAATCAGTCTACAAAAAGATAGTTTCCAAATCACTCATGCGACTGATTGTAGAATGTTGCTCAAGTGTGTGGGACCCTTACCAGATAGGACTAACAGTGGATATTGAAAATATATAGAAAAGGGCAGCACGAATAGTCACAGGTTTGTTTAATCTATGGGAGAGTGTCACAGAGGTACTGAAGAAACTGAGCTGGCCGACTCTTAAAGACAGACGTAAACTGTCCCGAGAAAGTCTATTAACAAAATTAAAAAAAAAAAAGCTTTAAATGATTACTCTGGGGATATACTACAACCCACTATGTATTGCTCACATAGAGATTGTGAGGATAGGATTAGAATAATTGCTGCATGCACAGAGGCATTCAATCAATCATTTTTCCTGCAGTCCATAAATGAATAGAACAGGAAGAAACCCTAATAAATGGTACAATGGGATGTGTCCCCTGCCATGCACCTCATGAAGGTTTGCAGAATAAAGATGTAGATGTAGAATTAGGATTCTGGTAATGGTGGAAGGTAACCAAAAAGGGGGACCTGAAATGTCGCAGTGCTCACCATTCATTAACAGTCCCTGACCCTCTAGCTCTATGTATTTTCTTTGTGGGGCAAATATTGACTATCATTGGCTTGGCACTGCAATAAGTCCATGGATCCCTCATCATGTTAAACAACTTAACTAACCTAAAAAATCTGTTATAAATAATTTTCATTCTTAAAGTTACTGACCAAGGTGTATCACACACATACTCATTCATTCTCAGTTCCTGCCTGCTTATCTGTGTCTATACCAACTACATGTAAAAAAAAAAAAAAAAATTCAAATTAGACAAGGTACTGTTCTGTTAATAGTTCTGTAACCTACCATCTGTATGCAGATATTACCCATCAACTTTTCTCATAAAAATAACCCAAGATAAATCTAATAGATAACTGAAAGTGTTGGAGCAATCTCAGGTACACTCTGCGTCACTGGCTTATTTCTACCTTTATTTCGCTTTCTTTACCCAATTCCCATCCCCCTTCAGAAGGACCTCCTGGCATTTGAGGCAGTGCTTCTAGTTCACTTTGGAATGGATGGATTTTCTCATATGGGAAACCATGGATCAGGTGGGGAGTTTTATTTTAAAGTTAACTGTGGATGTAATTTCTACTACCTGATAGTCCTTGGTACTGCGGAATGAACCTCTTTGTGTTCCCCTTTGCAATGTGATAGTTAGACAACAAAACCCACTGCCCAGCATGATACTTGGGTAATTTTGCTTTTTTATTGTTAGCATTTTCATGTCTTCCTAGAGCCTATGCATCCATTTTTTTCACCTGACACCATTTTCCTTTAGCCTTTTAGTAAAGTCCCAGACAGAGGGTATATCCTCCCCTCAAGTAGGTTGATGTAATTCAAAAGCTGAGGGTATTTTTCCACCAAAAACAATCTCGCTTGGTGAAAGACCTTTCTTTTCATGGATTTTAGAATTATACTAACTCACAACATATTGTAATAGGGTGTTGATACCTTTCATGTAACAGCCTAGTATTTTGCTCAGTGTCGTGTGCACTCTCTGTTCCACTGTTCATTTGCGGGTCAAGGGCGCCAATTCATAACTTCTTAATATGCAATAGTCGATGTAGCTGCTTAAACAGTCAGATAATGTTTGTACCTTGGTCTGTTGTTATTGCTTCTGGTGTGCTGAATTTCAATGGCCAACAGTTGACAACAGCATGAGCCACTGTGTCTGTCTGTCGGTTTGGTATGGCGATTACGGCCAAGTAATGCAAAAAATGATCATTTATGATTAGTACATATTGGTTTCCCATTGGTGTTTGTGCAAAAGGGCTAAAGGGGTCAAGGTAAATTAATTGGAAAGGTTTCTCGGCCTCAGGCAGTCCTTGCAGTGGTATTTGCTGACAAACTCAGCTCAGCTCATTGATCCCCAGGTCTTTACGTAGCCCTCAAAATATTGCTTTCTCTATGGCCACAAGTAATTTTCCGCACTGCAGTGATCTGTGGCTAGTCATCCATTGTATCCAGCTAAGATGGAATTGTGGGCGTGCTCGACACTTTGTCTTAGAAACAGGCTGGTGCGACAGTATGGTGGCCGCATTGTGTTTGCTTGTAAAGCACTCTGTTATCAGAACTGAGCTGTATGTGTTTTGAGTATAGCTGACAACTGGGGTCGACAGCCTGAGATTGGTACCTCTCTTCTGTGAATATTCTGGTGGGTTCTATGGCATGTACTTTGCAGCTTAATCCACTCTTTCACTATGTACCTACACAAGTGGTCACACAGCCCCCTCTACTTTTTCACACAGGGGCATGAGTATTACACTGGTTTCACTATCTGTATGCCTGTGGACAGTTTTGAACAGAGTGCACCACTTGCTTATATCTCTGACGTTGTGGTTTCATACAGAAATGTTAAATGTGGCCCAGAGCACCATACCTATAATACAAAATCTCCAGATTAAACACTACCAGCTTCTCCCTTGGTCTAGTTACAGAATCAGTTTAAGTCAAAGCTAAGCAGTTCCCTCACTGCTTCTTCCATGGTTCCTGGAAATTCCATGCGCACTCCCTGCGACATTTCAGAAGGCAGGCCTCACAAAAACACATCCGGTGCCTGATTCCTGCAAAATGGTGTTATTGGCACAATCGTCATCCGATAATTCATACGTATTGACTTGATTCACCAGATGCAGTGCACAAAAACCTTCTAATGATTCTCCCTGTTTCTGTGCTGCACCATATAGTTGTTCACGATAATACCACAAGATATTCTTCCTGTAATGACCCACTAACCCCTCTTGAAAGCCGACAGAAGACTGTGCATACCGCAGTTTCTCATTGCACATAACGTACGTCCTGGCATCCTCTACCAATTTCAAACGAGCTACACTTAACAGTTGTTCATCACTACTGTTCCCTAATTTTGTGGCCACATGTAAACTGTCCACGAATACAAAAATATCTTCTCCGAATGTGCCAGAAAATGGTGTCACCAATGAAGCCACACCAGCTTCAAGGATAAGTGAAGACATGTCCTAAGATGTGCCTTCCCTTCTTACACCCTTCGAATGATTCACATCTCTACATGAAACTTCATTGTCAGCTGTAACCTTAGCTACATAAGTTAGTGGATGCTGAATTCCCTCCTGGGTTGTTGGTTCCTCAGGGACAGCGGTTTCGCATGGAACTACCACCATCATATAGTACACCCAAAATAGGAAGGAAAGGGCCCTCACAAGACAGGCACAAAATAAAACACTTGTTGCCAGCATTTACTTGAAAACTTGTGCTGAAGGCCACTACCATTGCACTTCCTCTTTAGTGCTCCGTTGCATCACCATTTCAGGCTCTGGTGGATATCCTGACACCAATATTGTAATGATGGTGATGAAACAGGCTGATTGGTTGAAAGAACACTGATGAACATGAGTGGACATAGTTCAGCACATCTGAAACAGACAAACTGCATGCAACCGGAATACAGTCCTTATGCCCCAGCACACTTACACGGGCATACTGACACAGGTGTTTCCCGTGGATGGTAACGGCAGCCAAGCCACCAGCACACAGTGTGTCAGTGAGGCAGAATCCCTGTGACTGGGTCGGCCACATGGGCAGCCATTGTTAGTACACATGGCAGCATCATAGATGTGGCGACAACCACATAAGCTGTGTGTCATCAGGCGACCCAGCTGTGACGACTTGTTGACGGGTTGGTCCAGCATGTTTAAGTTCTGTTTCCGAGTGCTGACAGTTGCAGAATGCCCTGTTATTGAGGTTGCGTTGAAACTCTATAGTAGGGTCAATGGCCTGGTGTAGCGTCATAGATATGTCGATTGCTTGTGTGACAGGAGTCTGTGTGATGTCCCCCGTGTGGAAGCACTGGTTGCAGAAGCTGTGTCTGCTGATGCTGTTGAGCTGGCAGGACATTGACTGGTAACTGCAGCATGGTTTCAGATGCTTGGCTGCTGTCCCACCTGTTGGTGTTTGAGCTGCTACACCATGAAGCAAGTCTGCCTTCTAGGTTATCAGCCCCAGCATTTGCTCCTGATGCTACAGCTGTTGCTTCCCCTTCTGTAGGTGCAGCTGTTTCTGCCAGCATTGCAGAAATGGGGGGGGGGGGGAGGGGCATTGTCTCTCAATTGAACACTAGGATAAGGGGAAAGAAAATATAGGGACCTCACATGCTTAGGAACATTCTTTGTTGCTACTTTGGTTTGTGCACAGTTGGACAACACCAGTTCACTACACGGACAGCACAGATACTTCATGGAGTGACAGTGGTTTGACAGCAGCCATGGAACAGAATCCTGTGAGAGGAAAATGAAACCACTGTGCTTCCACAGGAAGCAGAGAGTGCGAATCCATAGAAAAAATTCAGCACGCAACCAGCTCAGACAGCTAACGACTAAGCACTTGACACAATACACAGTACGAAACACTAGGTGAGGTCTGTGCTGGTTGAACAGCAAGTAGGCACTGTCCTGCCCTACTGCCACTCGCAGGCAAGCACATCTGCCAGGCAGACTGCCCATACCATGTTTTGTGTGTACTCTCCATGGCAGGTTTCCACATTATCCTACTGCGCTACTCGTGCCAGTTCATCTGCCTTCACCGTCATGTCTGCTGGTCAGTTCCTTTGATATTTATGAAATTTTTTTAGCAATTTGAGAAACTATTGATCATTAGCCTTGTATATAACGTGTCTTGAACCACAATGATTGGTCAAAATTTTGTGCAGAATTGATAGCTGAACACTGCCATTATTAACCAGTTCTCTTCCAGGCAAACATTTAGAACATTCACAGGCCTTTTTCAGACATACTGCTCACTGTAATCTGAATATGATTTTAGGCTTATTTCAAAGAACACTTCTTGAATGATGGGTGGGATTTGCACTTAAAATTTCATCCAGCATTACACTTTGTCACACATACTTTTTCACTTTTGTGACATTGTATTCATTAAGTTTGCATGAGTCATATGGCTATGATGTTACTGCAGTTATAAAAATATAATAACAAAGATATCATTCATTTGTCCTATATGTTTAACACAAGTACTTAACCACACTTGTAGTAATTTCTTTCTTTATAACTTGTCTCTTAAAAAACAAATGCTTTCATCAACACAAACATTATTACCCAATGTAATTATGTAATGCAGTCTATGTAAGGCAATGTCTTCTCACAGCAATTAAGCAGACAGATGTATTTAAAAATTTATCCATAAATTATCTGTGTGAAATAAGAAACTAAGTGCCTCAGTGTCTTTAACAAATTCCTAATATACTGAACATAGGTGGATAAGGCGATGACATCATCAAGGTAAAAATTAAAAGGCCAAGAGCAAACTCTAAAAGGCATCACGAGTTCACAGATTTCAGGCTTTTCATGTTTGTTAACACTTGTGACACTTGCATTATCTGAAAAGACTAATGTGGATAAATCCAAACTTAGAGGACGCCCAGATCAGTGTTCCAGCAGTAAACATTTATGACTACATGTAGTTCGAGCAGCTCCTCTCCTGTGTGTGCCCGGGAAGGTCAGTGTTATGCCTCGAGCCATCAAATGATATGACAACAAAAAATTAAGTGCCAAGATGCCTTCTGGAAGTATTAGTAGATGACTGAGCCTAAAGAGGGCAGAATTTCTATCTATGGGAAATGTATTTGATACATCCTAACACTTTGGCTTTTACAGGGCTTGATACTGCACCATGATTAAAGTGTCTTTGTGAGGGACATTTCAGTGGGTCATGAGGTAGTGGCCAACTGTTTTGTTGTTATATACATAGCCTTGAAAAATGTGGATAGCTGCACACAGGCAACATTCCCTTCTCTCCTTCTCTGCCCCCCCCCCCCCCCCCCCCTCTCTCTCTCTCTCTCTCTCTCTCTCTCTCTCTCTCTCTCTCTCTGCTACTGCCTTGTCAATCACAGCTTTTTTTGTTTGATGTTTATGACAGTGATTAGAGAATGAGTGCGTAACCAGTGGACAGAAGTGGGTCACACACTGTGACCATTGAAAAAGATGACTGCCATATTATCTGCACTGTTGTATACGATAGTTTAGTAGTGGTGTAACATTTTCTCCCATTTAGGTCCGATTGTATAAACATCACTGACTAGAGATCAAATTTGACATTAGATCAGAAAACTGAGTTATGTTCAGGACTCAGCTCTATTGTATAACACTAAACTTGGATCCATCGATGCAGGTTCAGATTTGATCTAAAGTAGCACATAACATGCTTGGCAATATGGCTGAAATATTGCACTTTGACCACAGATATTTAATGTACATCATAGATACACGGTATTTATTATCGAAGGTGGTGTGCTATAAACATTGAAGCAAGTAAAGAGAAAAAGGTGTGGTCCTCAAACTTTTCTCAATACGAGAAAGATTTGCTGCTGGAAACTTCGTTGGGGCAGCATAAAGATGTAATTGAGAGAAGAAGAAAGAGGAGGAGGAGGAGGAGGAGGAGGAAGTTCCCGTAACATTGGAACAGATTGTGTTTGGAAGAGCTTGAAAATGTGTTACAAAAAGTTAAGAAAAAGACCGAGAAAGCATTAGCGCATGATAAGGTATAATTTCAAGATGTGCTTTCTAATTACCTGCATTTAATTTTTTTATGTATTTGGTGTGTAAACTGGAGCAAAAACCATGTCAAATCTCTTCAAAGTTGAAATGCATAAAACTGGAGCTGTTAATTTCAGAAGACCTATTGTTACAGAAAGTGGGCAAAAGCTAATTGCAGCCCTGAAGCAACAATTTTTTCTTATCTCCAACACCTAGGATGATGATGCAGTTTTTATCCTGAATTTATGTGCAATGGTCTGTAAACATTTTGATGCGGTTGCATAAATTCTTCTCAACAATCTGCTGCGTAAAACATAGTTCATAATGTTATTCATTATGTTCGTGTCTGATACAGATTCAGATAACACATGTTGCAATTCATTCACATCAGTAAATGAGGAGACAGCTGCAACCTTCAAATGAAAATATTGCTCTTGGTGGTGACGATGAAAATGAAAATGAAGGAGAGAATGCTTACATTGAGCTGGTAAGAATGATAATGCACTAAAATTAATGTAATACCTTCACTGTGATAGCACAACACTGTGTGTTTTGCACATAAAATAACTTCTAATTACAGGCAAATGCACAACCTGCAGACATGATTCTGTTATAATATCAGAATCTTGTCCCAAAAACAAAAGAACAGAAATAGAAGATTAGAATGCTTTAAGTGTGAACATAAAATCAGAGTACAGTGCTTGCTTGCAGAACATGAGATAAGAATGGAAACTCATTGTATTGTGACTGCTGTTACCTTCGTTTTCTGTTGATATGTAGCCTACTGGAATTTCTTTGTGGACAGATTTCAGTCCCAAAGTTATATGCAGTGTTTTCTATACATTTTAGTACATTTTGATTAATGTTTTGAGATGAATTCATCGTTTATAACATTATTTGTGGTGTTCTTGCTCTGATAACAGAATTCAATAACCAGGAGGACAGAGAAGTAACTAGAACTAAAAGTAAGGAAAAGAAAATCTGGCTTTCAAACTGATCCTTTGTACATTTATTACAGCTTTTTAACTTCTTGCATAAATATATTGTTAATGACTGCCACTCTCACTGCATTATGACTCCTGTTAACTTCATGTTATGCAGGTACTGGAATTTCTGCATACACTCTTCTCCCAGCAAATACATTGTCATCACTATCAGGCTCCTCCTCTGATGTGCTGACACCCATATTGTGCAACACAAATGCTACAACTGTTATAATTGCTGCACAATTTACTTTCACTCTGAGTCCTAAATTCAGACAGGGAAATTGTCTTTTTTACTACATCAGACATTCTCTTGACTGCTGATCTTGTTATCTTGTGCACATAATTATAGATTCGCTCAGCTGCTGTTGCTTCACAAGGTACCAGCATCAACAAATACATGTGACACTGATAGCCAATGTCTCTCAGAAGTAAGCCTTCTGGAATTTCTTCTGTTTCCAACTGAGGATGTACACGTGTGTTTCTGAAAATATTGCTGTCATCGACAGATGGTGTTCTTCTAGCTGTGATATTTAAACATTGCAGCTTAGCATCTGAGATCACTTGTACATTTAAAGAAAACCAACAGTGAGTTTCTAAATATCTCAGCATTGTCACCACCAGGTGACTTGATGGGGATGTAAGTTTAGTCAGTAGAGCCTAAAATGCCAGGAAAACGTGCTATTTGATCAGAATCACTCTGTGTGTTCCTAGCGTCATTTTCATCCTTGGCATTTTGATAAATTCATTTTCAATGAGGCACTGCAGGATATCTTATGGACAGCTCTGCAAGCTATTGCTATGTCTAATTTAAACTGATCACCAACTACACAATTGAAATGTTTCTGTGGCATAAAGTCTCAAGGTTAACAGATACATGCACACTGCAGTCAATGGCTGGTTTCTTTTGGTTGGTTTCATCAGAAAGTCTCTAAGCCTTAGTTCCAACTGCTCTACAGTACTTCATCCAAACAAAACCTCAGCTTAAATGACATGTTTTTTAACTCCAAGAGTGGGTTTACCCTTTAATGGAACTTGTGGGAAGCTTGCTGTAACTCGTCGTTGTCGTCCTCAGTGGAGATATCCAAATACTCAGATGTCTGTAAAGTAACCGAAAGGAAACAATATAATTCACATCACGTAGGGTTGTTGCTCACAGGATTTTGCACAACACTTATCCAGAAGGCTTGGAAAATGAAGAGTATGGTATGGAACGGCGTAGTAATGTTGTTATAATTATATGTATGACCAATGAAGTGGAGAAAGTATAAGGGGCATTCAAATGAAACCAGTGACTAGTGTAAAGTAACGGTAATGATTTTATTAACTTAAAAATGTACTTGTACACAGTACAAAAATAGTCGCCAAAACTGTTGGCACAGTTATCCTATTGCGACACTAGCCAGTCGATTCTATCCTTGAAGAAGCTAGTAGGCTGCTGTCAGATCCAGGCCTGGACCCAGTCACACACTTCGTCATCTGTTGTGAATCGATGTCCGTGAATAGCTTATTTTAGAGGTCCAAACACATGAAAGTCACATGGAGAAAGGTCAGGACTGTGTACAGTGGGTGTTCCAGCATTTCCCACCAAAACTGCTGCACTATCATCTTGACTGCGTTGGCCATGTGTGGGCAGGCATTATCATGCAGGAGGATACTGCCATTGGACAACATGCCTTGCTGTTTCGACTTGATGCCTTGTCTAAGGTTCTGTAAAGTGGCCTGATAACGCTGGGCATTGATGGTGGTTCCCCGTTCCAGGAACTCCGCTGTTTGTCAGTCTTAGCCGCTGGCGCGCTGCCAAGATGGCGCGGCCGGCCTTATCGGCCGGGGTCAAAGGTCAAGCGCTCAGAGAGCTGACGTAACATGCTGTTCTCACTCTATGCCGACAGATTCTAGATGTACACTTGTCCGGTTTTCAGCTACGCTACAGATCACTTTATTTATGAAAATACAAAGTGCAATCACCAATAAATTTCATATTCACAAGTACCTTTCCCTTTGATCCAAATAAATACAGTTTCATTAGTTGATAACTTACGTCTACTACGTGTATATAAGGTAAAGGGAGAGGGTGACATATAGGTAGATTTGCCGAAGTCTTTATTAGCATTTTCGGTGACATGGTAAATTCTATATGCGATGACATCACGGTCGACAAAGCTTTCCAGGCCAGATACATTTGGCACACCTGAACCACCTCGTACAATAGCGACGGTTAACCATCCGTTGCCATGTGTGAAGGAATCATTGATGTCAGTGCTGAAGGTCTTGCACGTCGACGATATCTTGTCCCGTTTTGTCCGGTTTTCAGCTACGCTACAGATCACTTTATTTATGAAAATACAAAGTACAATCACCAATAAATTTTACATATTCACAAGTACCTTTCCCTTTGATCCAAATAAATACAGTTTCATTAGTTGATAACTTACGTCTACTACGTGTATATAAGGTAAAGGGAGAGGGTGACATATAGGTAGATTTGCCGAAGTCTTACCATGTCACCGAAAATGCAAATAAAGACTTCGGCAAATCTACCTATATGTCACCCTCTCCCTTTACCTTATATACGCGTAGTAGACGTAAGTTATCAACAATTCCTTCACACATGGCAACGGATGGTTAACCGTCGCTATTGTACGAGGTGGTTCAGGTGTGGCCAAATGTATCTGGCCTGGAAAGCTTTGTCGACAGTGATGTCATCGCATATAGAACTTACCATGTCACCAAAAATGCTAATAAAGACTTCGGCAAATCTACCTATATGTCACCCTCTCCCTTTACCTTATATACACGTAGTAGACGTAAGTTATCAACTAATGAAACTGTATTTATTTGGATCAAAGGGAAAGGTACTTGTGAATATGTAAAATTTATTGGTGATTGTACTTTGTATTTTCATAAATAAAGTGATCTGTAGCGTAGCTGAAAACCGGACAAGGGTACATCTAGAATCTGTCGGCATAGAGTGAGAACAGCATGTTACGTCAGCTCTCTGAGCGCTTGACCTTTGACCCCGGCCGATAAGGCCGGCCGCGCCATCTTGGCAGCGCGCCAGCGGCTAAGACTGACAAACAGCGGACGGGCGCGCCTAGTGAGACTAGTGCGCCCGTCCGGGATAACGCGCCTCTGGCACTGTGAAATTTTATAAGTCCCTTATCTGTGACGCGCTGTGGCGCGACTGTAAAAGCGAGCGATCGCCGCGCAGCGGTTCATTCGCGCTGCTGCTGCTGCACAGGCAACTGCATTGAACGCTGCCAAGATGCCTTACAGAAGATATCGTCGACGTGCAAGACATACAATATATAAAACAATTGAAGACGTCGAAATGACAACATCTGCTGCAGACAAGAAGAAGAATACTATAAAATCTGTCGCTGCACATTCTCTACTGGATGGACCAGCAGTCTTTTGTGGATGCAGACTGAACTTCAGCATTGACATCAATGATTCCTTCACACATGGCAACGGATGGTTAACCGTCGCTATTGTACGAGGTGGTTCAGGTGTGCCAAATGTATCTGGCCTGGAAAGCTTTGTCGACCGTGATGTCATCGCATATAGAACTTACCATGTCACCGAAAATGCTAATAAAGGCTTCGGCAAATCTACCTATATGTCACCCTCTCCCTTTACCTTATATACATGACCTTACCGGAACTGGTGTGCACAACCTTTGATTTTTTTGGAGGTGGTGAAGTCGCATGTTTTCACTAATTGTACCGATGGTTGCTTTCTGGTTCAAAATGGTGACACCATGTTTCGTTACCTGTGATAATATGTGACAGAAAGCAGTATTCCTCCTCATGATAATGTTGCAGATGCCTCAAAGACAGCACCATTCGAGTATTGCGCTGTTCAACGATCAGTTGGTGGGGAATCCACTCCGCACAGATTTTTCAAAAGTTCAAATGTTGATGCATTATGGTGTAGACAGTGCCCACACTAATACCCAGTAACTGATACATCTCATCCACGGTGATTCTGCAGTTTCCCAAGACAAGACTTCTGCAACCATTTCTGGTGTGATGACACAATGAGCCTGTGCAGGAAAAGCATTATCTTCCAGTGACTCGCGCCATTCCACAACACTTGAACGACTCAGATTGTATTCACCGTACACAGCCTTCACCTGTCAATACATTTCACAGCCTCCAACTCCCTCTGCTGCCAAAAATCGAATCACTCCTCGTTGTTCCTGCTTACTTGCCTGCACGTTCGGTAGTGGATGATAACGTGTGTGACTACCTTCTCTTCGGCGTGAAACCACACTGGTGCTATGCACCATCACACAGTGCACATGTATCAGTCTCTCGTCCAATAGATGGCGCCACCATACCCGCAGTTACATGGTGCCACCTTACGTGTAAGGCACTGACCAGGTTTCATTTGAATGAAGCAGTTTAATGATGTGTTCTATAGTTAAAAATTTAATACAAACTGCATAGTCACTGCTACTCGAGCTGAGAGAGAACATATGTAAGAGATGCTGAATAATTATTAGCTGCTGTCAAAATTTCCATACTTTTGTTCACTGCAAACATTTTGAATTTTCCTTTCTTACCCTTCTAAGTGTCTATAAAATGACTTTGAACTAATTTCATAAATTATGAGTTGTCTCCCAAGAGCTGTTATGAGATTGATCATTGCATACACACAGCCACAACACTATAAACTGACTATCAAAGCTGAACCTGACTTTGAACCGTGAGTTTTTGCATGTCAAATATGATCCGACTTAATGGCAATATGGTCTGGGACTAGCATTTATGATACAGATTTCCAGGTTAAGCCTGACCTGAGGTCATTTTCTGCCTTAATCGACGGTTAAATGCTTTATACAATCAATCCTTGGTGTTCTAGGTTTAATGTACAACAGACAACAAATATGGACTGGTCTTCTTTGATCCTTCAGTACTGTCTGTTGTGGAGTGGGCTGAGGGCGTGTATTGCATTGCATCACCTTCCATTGTACAGAAACATCAGATTTCAATGGTAACATTAATAGCATCACTAGCTAGCTGAGTTGCAAAATTTAGTGTTTTCAGGTGAGTCCCAGGTCCACCTAACCTACGGTGATATACATTTTAGGTGCTACTGTAATAGCTACGATATAGCAGCCTGCATTATAGTGCACTGTAGTGAACAAACAGGGTGATTTATTTGGAGTATCATTGGATGCAACTAATGATGATTCCAAAATACTGAAGGGAAATGAACAACAACAGCTACATCAAGCTTGTCCTAGATCCTGTTGTATTCCCCTTCCTTCAGGCAACTCTACTTGCCATTCATGAGAACAAAACATATCTGCACCTGGCAAGGAACATGCAAGTGTCATTTGAGGAATAATATTTCCTACTAACTGAATAGCAGAAGTGTTGAGTAGTCAAGAGCACACACAAAATAAAGTGAAGGCTTTGATATATTTGGGAGAAATCCTTTCATGACCTACAGTAAAAATACACGAACAAAAACACACTCACATACACCTGTGCACCTGCATAGTGGTGGCTAGACACACCATGCTGGGTTGTGCTTCGGCAGGTGGACTGGGGCTGGTGGTTGTGTCAGGTGGGGCAAATGAGTGGAGAAAGAGGCAGGAAGCAGGCGGATGGGTTGGGGACAGCTATCTAGCATTTCGGAAGAATGCAGCAGGTGTACAAGATAGGAGTGCTAGACAGAAAGGTGGCAGGTGCACAGGCTAGGCATGCGACAACAGAAACCTGAACCAGCAAAGTGCAGCATAGCGCACAATCAACTAGGCATGAATTGGGAGGGATTGACAGAACATCCCTGCAATGGAAACACTTCCTTGCTATCAATCCTTTCAACCAAAACCAACCTAGTTCCAACACTCGAACTTGCCCCTCCAAGTTTGTACCACCTTCCACGCATGATCGCCCCTCCCCCCTCCCGATCCCCTCCCCCCTCCCGATCCCCTCCCCCCTCCCGATCCCCTCCCCCCTCCCGATCCCCTCCCCCCTCCCGATCCCCTCCCCCCTCCCGATCCCCTCCCCCCTCCCGGTCCCCTCCCCCCCTCCCGGTCCCCTCCCCCCTCCCGGTCCCCTCCCCCCTCCCGGTCCCCTCCCCCCTCCCGGTCCCCTCCCCCCTCCCGATCCCCTCCCCTTCCGATCCCCTCCCCCTCCCGATCCCCTCCCGATCCCCTCCCCCTCCCGATGCCCTCGCCCCTACCCGATCCTCTCCCCCTCCTTTCGATAATCATCACCCCCCCCTCCCCCCCTGAGGGCTCTCCACTCTTTGGCAGGCTTGTGATAGGGGCCCAAGCCTTTAGCCTTTCCAGCATATTTTCCCTTCCATGCTGCATGTCTATCTTCTTGATATTCCTTTCCCCATGCCTTGGGGAACATGTCTGGGGTGTTTTTGAGAATGTGTTCCACATTTTCCATAGCTAACATAAGAACAGTCTCACCACTGCTTTTCTTTCCTTTTTCTTTATTTGTTCACCTTCTTCTATCCTTTTTCCACTTTGGCATTTGACGTTCATCCTTTTCTTTTTCTTCCCCGTGTGCTCTTGAAGGCCAGCCCATATGTGTGATGCATAACAGATGACTGGGTAACACGTAATTCCCAGCCCCAGGTTGACAGGTAGGGTTTGCATATACCCCCAGGTACAGGCCACACCCCGGGAGGGGTGATTGCCTGAGCTGCTATCTTTCCAAATTGCCAATTGGCCCTTCTCTCAGATGTTCGGGAGGTGTGATCTGATGGGTGAACAATCACCTAAGGCAGGTGAGCCCTCCCTTTGAAGGGGGTCCCCCAGTTGAAAAGAGTGCATCATTGGAGACACTGGTAATCGGTAATCATGGAGGATTTTCTTGCAATGAGCCAATCATCATCTTTGCAGTCAATGTGTATCAAACATAAACGGAATGAAACTCCTGGTACAAAGACCCTCCCAGCTGCACCTAGGTTCGTCGTGGTTTCACGTACTGAAGGCGGTCAGTTCTTTGGAACGGTAAATCCATCTCTTATTCAGAAAGGTGATGTTGCAATTGCTGGCCCTGTGAAATCCTGCTCTTATTAAGCAATGCCACTTTGCTTCTGATTCTCAAGCACCACAACTGCTTGCCGCTTCACATCTCCACGGCTATCTATCTGTTCATGTTGAGGCCCGTAGGACTCTGAATTATTCTCATGGTGTAATTTACACTAGGCTGCTTGATGGTATGGTCTGAGGTAGAAATTGAAACATACCTCTCTGATTAGGATGTCATTGCCATCCATTGGGTGATGAAAAAAGTAGATGCCTCCTTAGTGCCCACACACATTCTCTTTTTCACTTTTGATAGTCGTGCTTCCGTCCAAGATCAAAGCAGGTTGTCAAGTTATCACAATTCAACTGTACATTCCGAATCCAATGCGCTGCTACCAGTGTCATCGTTTCAACCACACTCGAATGTCCTGTCGACACCCGGCCAAATGTGTAACCTGTGGAAGGGATACTCACGAGGGCAATTGTCCACCTCCTTATCCCCACTGTATCAACTGCAATGGTGACCACACTGCCTCCTCTTGGGATTGTCTCATGTATCTTGATGAGTGGGCACTCCAGGAGATCTGAGTAAAGGAAAAAAGAGCCTTACCAGGTCGCTCGCAAGTTACTGGCTACTCACAAACACTGCATTCTACCATCTGGCACTTGCAGTACTGTTCTTGCTACATCATGATCCACGAAGGACATGTCCATGCAGACGTGCAACCTCAAATTCAGCACTGCATTTGTGAAATCACCCAGTGTCATGGTAGCATCACCGTCTTCTCGTCTAGCTGTGCAAGAAGGCACCAAACTTTTGCCTCATCGGCGAAATAACTTTATATACAATTGACAAGCCAGAAAGAACAGAAGGACTACACTCGTGAAGACTTTCTACATTCCTCCAGCCAACCAACATCTGAGGCTTCCTCTGCCAACCGCAAAGGCTCTAAGAAGTCAAACAAAGGCAAACAGTCTTCACCTTTGCTGACTCGATCGTCTTCGACAGTGTTGCCACGTGATGGCCTCCCCCAGCCAAACTCCATGTTGCCACTGCACACCGCCAACTGCTTTTCTGCCCTGGACTCCACAGATTGACAGAGGTAGAATGCTGATGCCTTTGTAGATCTCATGGAGCAGGATCCTCCAGCCTCTGTGCCCTGGAGTAGTGAGTCTTTGAAGGCTGGCACTCGACTTCCGCTTAGGTGACATCCTTTCATTTTTTCCTTCCTCCCCTTTTCTCATTATGCCTCTCCTTCAATGGAATGTTCGTGGCCTTCGATCAAACTAAGAGGCTTTACTCTTAGAGTCGCAGTGTCCACTTGTACTCTGCCTCTAGGAAACAAAATTGCATCCTCACAACCGTTTTGAGCTCTCACATTTCTTCCTTGTCCATTTTGACCTTCCCCCGAGGATGGCATTCCATCTGATTGGGGAGTCCTGCTGCTCAAATGGGATGACTTCCATAGTCAACCTGTCTCCCTGCCTACTTGCCTTCAAGCTGTTGCATGTCACCTCTTCCTTTCTCAACTGACATTTTCCATTTGTACTGTTACATCCCTCTGTCATTCTATGCCACTAGGGCAGACTTCCTCCAGGTTATTGGGCTGCTACCTCACTCCTTTCTGCTGCTCGGTGACTTTAATGCACACCGTCCCCTCTGGGGCTCACCCAGAATCTGTCCGAGAGGTGCCCTCTTGTCTAACCTTGTCAATCAACTTAACTTCCGTTGCCTTAACACAGGAGCACCCATGTTCCTTTCAGACTCCATGCATAGCATATTTTTGTACACTGATGGTTCCAAGTCCACCCACGGTGTTGGCTGTGCTTTTGTCGTCGGGGATGATAAGTTTCAATACCAGCTTCTCGACCAGTGCACAATTTTTATCGCAGAGCTTTTTGACCTCTATCAGGCTGTTCACTACATCCGGAGGCACCAGCTCACTCGCTGTGTGATCTGGTCTGACTCTCTGTGCCCTTCAGAGTCTGGATGATCCAGATTCAGTCCACCCCATCATTCGATGGATCCAGGACTGCCTCCATTTATTCTCAGATGGGGGAGCCCAAGTGATGTTCATGTGGGTTCCTCGCCATGTTGGTGTGCCTGGGAATGACACTGCTGATGCTGCAGCCAAGGACGCAGTCCATCTTGGTCAGCCTGCCTCTTACTCTGTTCCCTCACAAGATATTCGTAATTTTCTCTATCAGTGTATCACGTTACTTTGGCATGATCACTGGTGCTCCCTTCATGGGAACAAACTCGGAGAAGTCAAACCTCTCCCAATAGCCTCGTCAACTTCCTCCTGGCTGTCTTGCCATGATGAAGTAATGTTTGCTCGGTTGCGAATAGGGCACAGCTGCTTTAGTCACCGCCACATGTTGAGCGGCGACCCTACGCCCAGCTGTCCTTTCTGTAGGCAGCGATTAACAGTCAGACATTTCCTGATCCTCTGCCCCTATTTTAGTCACTTACGTCTCAGGTTCGTGCTGCCGCCCGCCTTGCCAGACACTTTAGCGGATGACATGCGAGCTGTGGCTCACGTTTTAACTTTTTAAAAAAGCAGTAATATGACAAAAGAGATTTGATTTCTAGCTGGTGACTGACTCCGGTGTCTTGACATGTTTTAGATACTCTTCCGTAACGTCTTGATATTTTAGATTTGTTTTTTCTTCCTTTATGTATTGGACCTTGCTACGGTTTTTTACCCTCATGGTCCCAGTATTCTATGGTTCTATACTGTGCACTTATGACCTTTAGGTGTTTGCACCCAGAATGCCCCCCCCCCCTCCCGCCCTCCCTGGAAAAAAAAGGCTCCACACACACTTATTCCTATTTGCACCTATCCTTCTGCAGTGCCCAGCTTGACCATCATCTCGAGTGATCCTCTCTCTCAGACGCATACTGAAGTGACCATTTCTCATGTGCTATCTGTCTGCTGACTCCTACCACATCTATGTGCACACCCAAGTGGCAGCTTTCTAAGGCTGACTGACCCTGGTGACCTGCAACGAACATTTTCCCAGTGGTGATGACCAGGTAGAATATTTACAATCATTATTCATACTGCTGCAGAATGTTCCATTCCTCACACTTCCACTTTAGCATACCATGTCCTGGTCACTTGGTGGCTGGAGGCATGCCACAATGTAATTCGTGCTCAGATGTGTGCTCTCCACGTTTTTCGCCGTATATCCTGTGATGGCAAACTGTATTTGTTAAGAACAGTTGCTTGCACAGTGACATCACGCTCTTTGGGATAGCAAAAAAGCTAGCTGGATTTTATTCACTGGTTCTATTAACAGTTCCAATCCCTCTTCCATCATGAGGGCCAACCTCCAACAGCTCTCTGGGACCAAGATCCACTCCCCAATTTCCAGCCGACAGTAGCAGTGTCATAGTGAACCCTATTGCTATCTCCAACACCTTGGGTCACCTTTTTGCAGATATTTTGAGAACCTCCCAATATCACCCTACTGTCCTCCATCGGAAATGAGTGGAGGAGGCTCGGGCAATATGCTTGTCTTCTTAGAATTGTGAGTGCTACTATGAGGGAGCAAGATCATACTCACTTCATACAGATTCTCTGGCCCAGGGCCACACGCTGACCACATTCAGATTTTGCAGCACCTTCCTCTTATGGGCAAGCACTTTCTGTGTACACGTACAACCACATCTGGGCAGAGGACACATTTCCCAGATGCTCGCATGAAGCCACTGTCATACCCATACCTAAGCCCGGTAAGGACAAATACCTCCCTTCTAGCTATCATCCCATTTCTCTCATGAGCTGTGTTTGCAAGGTGATGGAACATACGATTCATGCCCAGCTGGTATGGTGGCTCGTGTCTCGCAATTTACTAACCACAGCAAAGTGTGGATTTTGAGCATGCTGTTGTGCAGTTGACCACCTCGTCACTTTGTCCACCAATGTCATGAATGGTTTTCTGCAGAAACCCCAGACTGTGGCAGTGTTTTTCGATTTGGAGAAACCCTATGACACGTGCTGGAGGATTAGTATCCTCCGTACTTTCAACGCATGGGGTTTCCGTGGTCACCTACCCCATTTCCTTCGGGAATTTTTAAACTACTGAATTTTCAAGGTATGTGTGGGTTCTGCCTTGTCGGACACCTTTATCCAGAAAATGGTATGTCTCAGGGATTCGTCCTGAGCGTCATCCTCTTTGCTATCTCCATTAACCATATAATGACCTGTCTCCCACTGAGCACCTCCGGCTCCCTTTTCGTTGATGATTTTGGCATCTATTGTAGTTCTTCATAGACGTGCCTCATTGAACAGCATCGTCAGCGATATCCCGACCATCTTTACTCATGCTACATCGACAGTGGCGTTCATTTTCCCACTGACAAAACTGTTTGTATGATTTCCTGGTGGCGTGTTGGTTTCTTCCTCTGTCTTTGTATCTTGGGACTGTTGCTCTTCTGTTCTTTGAAACTATGAAATTCCTGGGTCTCATGAAACTTTCTTGGTCCTTTCAAGTGTCTTACCTGGCAGCCTGGTGTTGTGGTCCATCAGTGTCTTACATGTCCTCAGTGTTACTTCCTGAGCAGCAGATCAAACCACTCTCCTCCGTTTGTATGAGTCCTTTGTTCATTTGAAACTAGAATATGAGTGTTTCATTTATACGTCTGCATGTCTGTGTCTCTTACACCATCTTAATACTATCCACCATCGTGGAATCAGTTTGGCCACTGGCGCCTTTTACACTAGCCAGGTTGAGAGTTTGTACACAGAAGCTGCGGAACTGCAGTTGTCCTATCGCCATGACTTCAGCCTCAGCAGTTGTGCGTGTCGTTTATCTGCCTTGCGTGACCAACCACCCTATACCTCCTTCTTCAATGACTCCTTTGATTGTCAGTATGGGGCATGTCCCTCATCTCTGTTACCTTCTGCAGTTAGCTTTCAGCTCTTGCTTCGGCAGCTTAACTCCACACTACCTGCAACTTTCCCAGTGGGTGAACCCTTCACCACCTCGGCTTCGTTCAGCGACCCGTGTTCACCTTAGCCTTCATTTGCTTCTTAAGGACACTACTCCAGCCTCGCTCTATCTCCTTCAGTTTTACGACCTTCACACAGAACCTTGCGATAGTACCTTTGTGTACACTGATAGCTCTCGGACTGACCGTGGTGTCGTGTGTGCCTCCATCATTAGCACTGATTTTTGGTATCGGCTCCTGGAACACTGCTCAGTACTGATAGCAGAGCTCTTCCCCCTGTATCAGACCATACAGTACGTCCGGCAACACAGGCTTTTCAATTGCATCATCTGCTCAGACTCTCAGCGCCCTTCGAAGCCTCTGTGTGCTGTAGACTGTCCATCCCTAAGTGCAACAGGTGCAGGTAAGCTGCCACTTGCTCACTCTTGAAGAATCCAGTGTGATGTTTATGTGGGTTCCTGTTCACATCGGTCTGAGAGGAAACGAGGCTGCTGACACTGCTGAAAAGGCTGCAGTCCTCGTACCTCAGCCCACTAGTTCTTATCTTCCCTCCGATGATCTCTTTGTTGCTGTCTGTCATTAGGTGGTGTCACTTTGGCATCACCACTTGTCCTCCCTTCATGGGAACAAGCTCCGGATTATTAAGCGCCTCCCATTGGCCTGGACAACCGCCTCTCAGCCCTCTCACCATGAGGTGGTCATTTTAGCTAGGTTCATACTGGGCACTGTGTTTTTAACCATCACCATTTGTTACGTGGTGCTCCCCCACCACTTTGTGCTCATTGCACTCAACCTTTGACGGTCCACCTTTTCCTGACAGAATGCCCTTTTTTTAACCACATATGTTCTTGTTTGTGTTTGCCAACTGAGTAATCAGCCGTTCTAGCAAACGACGCGCATGCTGTCAATCACATTTTACTTTTTATCCGTTGTAGCAATATGGCAAGAGCCATTTGATTTTTAGTTCAAGACCTCCATTTCTCTATGACATATTTTTTACACATCCCTGGTGTTAGCTGTCTTCTCTTCCACTGCTTGGGATTAACATGTAGTCATTTTTAACTCCTCTCTTTGTCTTCATGTTCTACATTTCTGACATGGGTGTGTATGACCATAGAGTTTTTTGTGCCCTAAAACAAAACAAACAAACCCAGGCAAGACATCCCCGTTTCCCTCCAACCTAACCATCCCCTGAACACATTCCAGGAACTTATTACCTCCAACTCGGCATTACCATCCTTCCCCATGTCCCTTCCCAAAAGCACAGATACATCAGAAGAAAGGACAGCCATGAAGCCTCAAAACAGACCTTGATTTAATCATCCTTGCAGCAGACAGATGTTCCACCACTGTTTTGATGTACTGCAGTAACTACATGATAGAAGGCTTCAACCAACTGTACGACTCTTCCACCCACAAGCTCTGCCATTGTCCAGAAGTCCAATATAACCTCCAATCCCTACTGAAATTCTTTGGCCCATCTCAGAATCGTTTCCCCAAGACCATCTCCCTCCTCACCCCAGCGACCATTCGTACACCTGACTTCTACATGCTTCCCAAAATTCACAAACACAGCAATCCTGAATATACCATTGTAGCTGGTTATTGTGCTTCCATTGAAAGAATTTCCGCTTTTTTTGACCAACACTTCCATTTTTGTATTTTTTTAATTTTTTTTACCCCCTGTTCGTAAAGTTGTGTACTGATGCACAGTTTTCTCCTCATTCTGAGTTTCAGTATCTCAAGTAATGATATCTTCCATCCATCCATCCAGTATGTCGATACAGTGTTAGATGCCTACTTTCATGAATTCTTCAATTGTGAGGATCCACTCTGTAATCTAGTAATGAATTTGTAGCAAACGACAAAATTGCTTTATCAGTTCCGACGTGAAGCCTGTAGCTTGATTTGTAATCAATATCTCTGGAATTTTTGATCTTGAATAAGCAGTTGTAATCATGGCTTTAATACATAATGGTTCCCTGCTGGCATCTGCACAGATGGACATTAGAAGTCCAAACTGATCATATAAAATGGTTTCCTTGCTTCTGGTAATCTCTACAGTGAAATACACTAATTTTTATTCGGCATGTTGTGTGCGTGGCACACAGCTCTTCATATACTACTCTACTCCTGCTTATGTGTTCTCCACCAATATCGTTAGACTACACATCATTTTGTTTCACTGCTGCAATGCCCTGCTAACGTGTGATCATGTGCTTGCTGTAATACTTCATTTAACATTACAACAATATGAGGTCTGAATTTTGTTTGTATATGTAGCATTCCATCATTCACAGTGAACTTTAGTTATTGTTGTAAATAGTTTGATATCTTCATCAGCAGCTTGCATTCTCTGCCACTCTGCAGCAGTGTAACCTAATCATTGTCCTGAAAGTGTAACCTAATCATTGCGTTGCACAAACTTTCCAACTCAAGTCATCACATATCCATGTGACTTGTCATGTCAACAAAATACCAAACACATTAACCTGGTCAATGGATATTTTAAGCCTGATAGGCATTATATCACTGCATGATCCAGTATGACTTTAAACTTTCTCTGCTATATATAAACATGGAAAATAAGTTACACGATAAGTGAAACCCAGCATCTTTTTCTCCATTATAAAGTAGTTCTTTTCTGCTCTATTCAGTTGATGTGAGGCATGTGCAGCCGAATGTTCTGCCCATCCACTTCCTGACTCAATAGCGTTTGATCGTCTTTGACCTATCCTCTGGTGCTACCTGTAACTGCTGGTAACTACTCTGCAGCCGGCCGAAGTGGCCGTGCGGTTAAAGGCGCTGCAGTCTGGAACCGCAAGACCGCTATTGTCGCAGGTTCAAATCCTGCCTGGGGCATGGATGTTTGTGATGTCCTTAGGTTAGTTAGGTTTAACTAGTTCTAAGTTCTAGGGGACTAATGACCTCGGCACTTGAGTCCCATAGTGCTCAGAGCCATTTGAACCATTTGAACTCTGCAGATCCATAGTGTAAAAAATATGTGCATTTCCCCGAGCTAAGTTCAGATGTAATGTGTGCTGACGCATGCTAACATGCGATCAAATTTCAAGAGCGCTCAGATGATAAGCAGTAAGGCATGTTAGTCACTGCAGTTTCTCAGAGTCTGTTTCATTTCAGATATTTCTCAAGCAGTTGTTCAGGGGCAGAGCTACACTATTCACAAAAAAATTATGAAATCACTTGTACGTGGAATAATTTGCCAAGTATGCAACGTTATCTGGATGGAATTAAAAGTGATTGTGATGCTAACACTAGATGAAGAAAAATGCATTAAAATATATCAAGGATTTCAGCGGTGCACAATGTTTCCTCTTCGTTGCATCATATCTCTCAATGGTAAACATTTCAGAATGCAAAATGCAGAACATTCTTCTTCTAATTCATATAAACATTTTTTTCTCTAATCTTGTCGGTGGTAGGGGGGACTGTTACTTTAGCTGGGTAGGCATTCACACTTATGAGAAAGACAGCAACTCGGGAATTTTCAGTGATTCCGTTCTATATGAAAAAATCCCATGAAAATCTTAGGACATACTGAAAAAAAGCTCTTTATAGAAAACCATGAAGTGGCACTTTCGTACATGATAGTAGGTGCTGATGGAAAAGTTAATGAGACTACGGCATAAAGCAGATGACTTATGAATGACCTATTATTTAACTATCAACTAACTTTAGCATGTAGGTATGTTGAGTGTGCTTTCAGTATAGTGTGTGATAAATGGATAATACTACAACGCCCATTAGATATCAGTGTAGATCGCCCCGAACACATTGTAAAAGCAATTACAGTACTTGACATATATTTTGAAATGAGAGATGGATTTAAACACGAAGACATCTTTGAAGGAAATCTCACAAGTGTAAATGCTACTCACAATGGACAACCCATTTTATCAGTGGATAACATTCTGGCTAATTTACCACCTATTTCGTTAATGAAGATAGATTTTAATATGCAGACTTTGTACAATATGAACAAAACTGTACTTGTTACCAGTAAAGATTTTCTTTCTTGTATTTTTTCCTTGCATTCGTTCCCTCAGAGAAGATCAAAATCAATTCTTCCCAAGCTCATTGCCTCAGAATTTTGTTTTGATAGGATTCTGATGCTATAATTGAAATTGCTGACTGTGTTTCTACTTTGTCAATTAGTAGCTTGATGTCATTATTCTCACTTCATTTTTCACTCATTGTGACATTTCAAATGTTCAATAAACGAAAGTAACAGAAACTCACGCAAAATACATCTGCTCATAATGGAAACATGTGGTCAAATGAACAGCACAATGGCACTACGTATCTGTGTAACTGTGTGTCGTTACATGTTGGTCTGCATCTAGAGGCTTTTTATGTTAACCCACATCAACCTATGCTCAAGTGATCAGTTGTAAGTTGAATGTTAAATGTCTAAATGCACAATTTGAAAACATGTCGGAGTTCCATCATCTGAACATAGCATTATCCAGACTTTTGGTTATATTAGTTATTGGATAAGCACCTTTTACCGTTGCTTGTCAAGGTACTGCTAGTCACAACAAAAATGATATGGCTTCATCCCAAGTGCACATTTCTTTCAGGCAATCATCACTGGTGCTCCCCAGGGACTAGTTCTTTCCGCAGTAATACTGACTTCTAAATGTTGGTTAAATAATTCGTTACCAGATGGGAATCTATGCTCTCTCAATGGGATCACTGGCAAAGACTTAACAGAAATTAAACAGTTCCTTGCATTCTAACAACAACTGCTCCATCGCTGTTTTCTCTGCTCCTTCCAAGTGCACTATCTTCTCTTATAATGCAGTTAAACTGGCTAGTTGCTTAAGCTCAGGGTCTGATTTTACTCAGTTTAATTCATCTTCTTGAAAAATCTCCAAATTGGCGACCATCAATCCCATGGTCCCAGAATTATCTATTTTGACGGGCACTACTAGCTCACTTCCTAACTCCTGTATACACACAATACTCCTGTGTAAGAAACACCATGCTTTATCTAAGTCCCCATTTTCCTTCAGCAGCTCTGCTACACACTATATGATTACCAGAAAACTAGTTCTTGTGCTCACCCATAGTAGTTTTCCTGTATCTTGTGGCATTTTGTCTTGTGAGCCAATACTAAGAGACCGTTTATGATGTTTAGGTGGCCTCCTCCCCACATCCATTGTGTGCCTTGAGACTGTTTGGTATTCTTGGCAGTAGAAGCTAAACGGAATGATGTACCATACAGATATTCTTTGCACTAGTCTAACTTGACTTTAGTGTTATGTTTAAGCAAGAAATCTAACAGTAAGATAGCACAGTAACAAGTGCCCCTGTGAGGTAAAACTTCCACAAAAACTTGGGAATTTTTTGCACCAACTTGAAAACCCAACCCTGCTGAGCCCAGTGAATGCTTGTCATTTCCACCCTCTCCACTTAACCTACATTTTAACTTGCCATGGGCACCTTTGAATCCATGTCCAATAAAAACTTATGCTTCTGTCAATCCATTAAGCCATCTCAGCAAAATTCTGCCACTGCATGTTGTGCTTGTGCTTATATTCAGTGGGATCACTGAACAGTGGCTTCAGAGGCCTCTTTCTAATTTAATGGGGAGTTACTATTCTCATGCCCTGTTAGGATTTTGCCTGCAATCCCATTCCAGATGACCTCTTTGATACATTTCTTACAATGCAGTTCATAGTGTTCCTGCCATATTTGATCTGTTTGTCCACACCTGTAACATTTAACATCGATGGTGCAAATTCCTTTTCTATCACTGCGTCTCTCTCTTTTAATGCCATTGCAGTCACTATGGCGTCAGTTAAGTTCTTAGAGAACTCTTCCTGTACTTTTCTTGACACATTTGATGGCAATCCTTGAAAAAATGTGTCCAGTACTCTCTGTTCTGCCTCTCGCTGAAGGACCCTGTTAATATTATTGTGTCCGTCAAACTTGTATTTGTTGATATTTAGCTTTCTGATCCTGTCTGCAAAGTTTTCAGTATGCTCCCCTTGTTTTTGATAAACATTTTTTCTTCTCCGTCACTGCTCCCAGCCTGGTCGCAGAAACTGAAATGTTGTTGCATTTCTTAACCCCTCACGATATGCTGACATGTCCTCTCCTGCCTTCCCTGAAAAGGGTACTGGTACTAGTGTCTGGGATGGGTACGGACATACTGGATGAGGAGTGGTCCCTCTTATCCTCTCTCAATACATCCAACTGCTTGCACAGTTCCATATTGTTTCCCTACATTTGTACTTTCTCAGCCTCTGGTTTTCCCATTTCAAAGCCTGTGTCCACATTAAAAGGAAAAATACCATAGGAAAGGAACCAACGCCAAAATCACAACTGCATTTTGTACCACTGAATACACTAGATTCCTGCAACTGAGTGCTAAGTATGGGCATTCCCTACATTCTCTGGTGTAACAGTTAATTTTGACTCGCTTTGTTGGAATGCATTGCTGTGTGATGTCACTCATAGGTACTGGTTCTTCTGACATTAAAATATATTGGTCACATTGTGCTGTGACTGCTATGCTGACAGCACTGTGAGCAGGATGGCAACTTCTGCCTCCAAAGTGGCATGTGCAGTGAGCTGTGAGATGGGATCTCCAATTCTGTAGCAAGCACAGAGTCCAGGATACTTAGTTAACAATATCATTCTTTATTAATTGGTGTTTGCATATAGCAGGTCAGTTACTGCGCCCCTAGAGCTGGTCCTGTATAGTGGACAGTGGGTGAGTACACTGAGGCAATGGAATGCTCTGACAGCACGACAGCAGCTGGCGATGGTAGTTGCTTGCTGATGCAAGTTGTATGTATGCTCCACAGCAAGCAAGTATAGACAGATGGACTGGTGTAAACTGCCCATAGCCAAAGTCGGCTGGCAGAGTTGAACCGAGGACTATCGGAGACTGGCAGGAGGATCAGGCGATAACATGTAATGATTGACTTTGCCTTTGTGTATCTAGTTCGAAGCTCATAATTATCAGGGGTTTGCTGATGACTCATAGTTAAGGAGCTTTGACTAGTTGATGGCACTGCTCGATGAGGCTGTAGCTGTGTAGCTACAAATCTGCACTGTGATGCAGAGTTTGTGTTGGATGAACGCACAGTGCTGACAGAAATGCTGCTAACAGCGACGCTGGGGCCATATACACAGTGAATCACATAATACTTGCACTGCAGATATTGTGGAACTGGAAAGTACTATTGATGTGCAGTTTTCACAGAATGGATTGGTGGTCAGCAGCTTGTACTGTTAGCCTATCAAGAGCTTGTAATAATATTTAGAATGTGTATTTTTTGTGCTAACATACATTTTTTAAATGGAATAATGCCTGTTGACATCAACAAACTCAGGTAGGGTAAATTGGAATGTCAGTGGTGTTTTTTGTCGGACTCTAGTGCAAATCATTTATGAGATATCGTATTTTGAAAAGTTCCCACACAGACACTTGTACAATAACTGTGATAGCATACACTGACAAAAATACAAGTACATACACTAGTTGTGTGTATTCAGACCAGTAATGAGACAATTGACCATCACAGGCTGTGTTCAAAATGACCACTGGCAGCGGCAATAAACAGATTCAGTCTGGTATGGAACAATTGCTGCACAACTGCTAGTTTTCCAGCAGAGATGTCCGAACAGGCTGTAGTAATATGTCATAGCATGTCACCCGGTGTAGTTGATATGTCCTTGTAGACAGAATCTTTCAGCTTTCCCCACAGAAAAAAAGACTACAGGTGTCGAATCTGCGGACTGGTCAACCATCATGTTGGTACCACAGGTTTCTCCTAGTCTGCAGAGGAATGCCTTCTGGCATCCGTGAAAGGTGGCCTGCTAGGAGGCTATGATTGTGTGCATACATTGTTCCGTCTGTGAAAAGCAGGCCTGTGAGCTAATGGTTCACCACCCAACACCATACATTTACACTCCATGGACACTGATGTTTCATCTGACGAAGCCAGCGGGGATTGTAAACAGACCAGTAGTGCATGTTCAGTGTTTTGTCACTAAACAAGATATACGATACATCTCTAGAATCCTGTCTTAATGCAAATGTACAGGAGTTAACTTTCTTCTCATAATTGTTTGCATGCAGTTCTTGATGAGATGGTTGGTGTCTATTGGGATATTTTGCCAAATATGCCATACAAGAACAAACTGCATTCTTCCTACACTCTCTGTACACCATGAGCATATGTTGTACATTGGTAAATCCCATTGTCCACTCACGACTTACTTCGTGGACTGTCATGCACTAAGTGACTAGCAAGTTGTAATGCACTCAAGGAACACGGAAGCACACTGTAAGCAAACGTAACACATTGTACCTATACAGGTTGAATGGTAGGTTGATGAAAGAACGGACTCAAAAAATTACAGAACAATATCCCTAACTTCAATTTGCTGCAGAATCCTCAAACATATTCTCAGTCTTGAATATATTAAACGTTCTTGAGACTGAGAAGCTTATGCCCACAAATTGGCATGGTTTTAGAAAGCATTGCTTGTGCGAAACTCAGCTTGCCCTTTTCCACATGATATATTACAAACTGTGGATGAAGGGCGACAGGCTGATCCCATATTTCTAGATTTCCGAAAAGCATTTGACTTGGTGACCCATCGCAGGCTGTTAACAAAGGTATGAGCAAATGGAAAAGTTCACAGATATGTGAGTGGCATGAAGACATCTTAAATAATAGAACCTAAATAATAGAAGCCAATATGTGGTCCTCGACAGTAAGTGCTCATCAGAGACAAGGGAATTGTCAGGAGTGCCTCAGGGAAGTGTGATAGGACAACTGTTGCACTCTATATACATAAATGATTTGGTGGATAGGACAGGCAGCAATCTGTGGTTGTTTGATGATGATGCTTTGGTATATGGTAAGGTGTCGAAGTTGAGTGACTATAAGAAGATGCAAGACAACTTAGACAAAATTTTTAGTTGGTATGATGAATGGCATCTAGCTTTAAATGTGGAAAAGTGTAAGTTAATGCAGATGAGTAGGAAGAACAAACCTGTAATGTTTGGATACATATTACTAGTGTTCTGCTTGACACAGTCAAGTTGTTTAAATATGTGGGCATAACATTGCAAAGTGATATGAAATGGAACGAGCCTATGAGAACTGTGGTAGGAAAGGCGAATGGTTGACTTCAGTTTATTGGGAGAATTTTGGGAAAGTATGTTTCACCTGCAAAGGATACCATGTGTAGGATACTTGTGTGACCTATTCTTAAGTACAGCTTGAGTGTTTGGGATCGGCACCAGGTTGGATTGAAGGAAGACATCAAAGCAATTAAGAGGTGGGCTGCTAGATTTGTTAGCAGTAGATTTGAACACCACATAAGTATTATGGAGATGCTTCAGGAACTCAAATGAGAATCCCTGGAGGGAACTCGACGTTCTTTTTGAGAAACACTGTTGATAAAATTTAGAGAAACGGCATTTGAAGTTGACTGCCTCATGATTATACTGCTGCCAATATACATTGTACGTAAGGACCACGAAGATAAGATAAAAGACATTAGGGCTCATGTGGAAACATGTAGACAGTTGTTTCTCACTCACTCTATTTGCGAGTGGAATAGGGAAAGTAGTGGTGCAGGGTGCCCTCCGCTACGCACAGTACGGTGGGTTGTGGAATCCCTATGTATATGTATATGTGGATGTAGAATGGCACAAACAAGTGTCAGTGTGGGAACTTTTCAAAATACAATATCTCATAAATGAGTTGCACTAGACTCCTGCAACAAACACCACCAAAATTCTGATTTACCTTATTTTTAGTTTGTTAATGTCAATAGGCATTGATCCATTTAAAAAGTGAATGTTTGCACAAAAAATACACTGTATGAGTTTCATTACAAACTGTTTATTGGCTAACAGTGCGAGTCCCTGACCACCAGTCCGTTCTGTGAAAACTGCACATCAATTGCACTTTCTGTTTCTGTAATATTTGTGGTGCAAGTTTTAGGTGATTCACCCTGTATACTTCCTCTGGCTGGGAGTTTTGTGGCAACCATCAGGCTCCCTTCATGTAGCCAGCTGTGGAAACATAGCCTTGTGCTATGGCATGTATAAGTACGATCTACCATACTGCAGAATGCAATGCCAGCATTGTTGCAGCACCCGGCTGCAGAATTGTGATTATGTAGGTGGCTGGTTTGTTGTGTAGCCTTTGGCTGGTTATAGCCACCTACCTGAACCTGATGTTACAACAGTATCTAGCCTCTCTTTGATTCTGTGCCACAATGTTTATAGGTTCTAATTGGAGGACACAAATGGCTCTCCCATTTTTAATTGTTGAAGTTAGAGATTGTGTACAGTTCTATAATTTTTGGGCTTTCGTATACTTATTATATGTTAAAAAAAATTCATTTCAGATACTTGCATTCTTTATTTAAAAGCTTTTATGTGTGAGAAAAGTTATGCCACTGTTTTTCCTAAAATTTAAATGTTATACTTCAGTTAATAGGTTCCCTAAACTTCATGGATGACTGAGAAACACGTCTAGGCCATGACTTTTAGCCCATTATATGGTAGGACAAACTTATACCAGTAACTGCTGAATTTTTGCACTTGGATATTGTTAAAGGCAAGACAAATGTGTTTCTATTGTTAAAATAGTAGAGAAATTAATTTCTGACATCACACATCAGAAGCAGAAAATTATTTTCAGTGGAGCATGTGAATAAAATAATTACATGTCATTGTACTACATTGATGGACAAAAAATCATAACACCAAGAAGGAGTTGTGTGACATAAACAAAAGTTGTAACCACCACCATTTCCGACTTCAGTGATATCAAGCAAGAACTCATTGCAGGGCATGGTGGAGGTCTGGTGTGTTTTTTGGTGAAAGCTGATTCTGCCTCGATGCCAGTGATGGCAATGTGTTGGTTAGGAGGAGGCCAGTTCAGGACTTGCAACCAAAGTTCCTGCGTGCTAGGCACACTGGACCTACACCAGACAGTAGCACACAATGCCATAGTGGACCCTCCTGCAATTTCCAACACCTTGGGCCACCATTTTGTGGAGATTTCAATCTCCTCCCATTATCACCCTGTCTTCCTCCATCAGAAATGAGTGGAGGAGACTCGGGCGATACGCTTGTCTTAGAATCGTGAGTGCTACAATGCCACCTTTACTATGAGGGAGCTAGATCATACTCTCACTTCATCCAGATCCTCCACCCCAGTGCCAGATGCTGTTCACATTCAGATATTGCAGCACCTTTCTCTTATGGGCAAGCACTTTCTGCTTACACGCACAACCACATCTGGGCAGAGGGCATGTTTCCCAGACGTTGGCATGAAGTCACTGTCATACCCATACCTAAGCCCAGTAAGGACAAACACCTTCATTCTAGCTACCGCCTCATTTATCTCACCAGCTTTGTTTGCAAGATGGTGAAACATATGATTCATGCCTGGCTTCTATGGTGGCTTGTGTCTCGCATTTTACTAACCACAGCACTGTGTGGATATCGAGCACGCCGTGCTGTAGTTGACCATCTTGTCACTTTGTTCACCCATGTCATGAACGGTTTTCTGCAGAAATCTGAGACTGTGGCTGTGTTTTTCAAAAGTTTACAACACCTGCTGGAGGACTGGTATACTCCATTCTCTCTACCCAAGGGGCTTCCATGGTTGTCTGCCCTGTTTCCATCAGGAATTTTTAAAAGACCAAGTTTTCAAGGTATGTGTGGGTTCTACCTTGTCGGACACCTTTATCCAGGAAAACGGTGTGCCTCAGAATACCATCCTAAGCATCATAGTCTTTGCTATCGCCATTAACCCTATAATGGCCTGTCTTGTGCCGGGCATCTCCGGCTCCCTTATCATTGATGATTTTGTCATCTATTGCAGTTCTCCACATGTGTCTCATTGAGCGGCATCTTCAACGATGTCTCGTTCGCCTTTAATCATGAAGCATCAACAATGGCTTTTATTTTTCTATTGACACAACCATTTGTATGAATTTCTGGCAGCACAATTGGTTTCTTCCACCACATTTACATCTTGTGTCTACTGCTCTTCTGTTCGTTGAAGATACGAAATTCCTGGGGCTCATGCTCAATAGGAAACTTTCTTGGTCCTCCCACATGTCTTACCTGGAGGCCCACTTTATGCGGTCTCTCGGTGTCCTACATGTCCTCAATGGTACTTGCTGGGATGCAGATCGAATCACCCTCCTCCATTTGTACTGGTCCCTCGTCCATTCAAAATTATATCATGGGTGTTTCGTTCATTCATTTGCACGTCCATCCCTCTTATGCCGTCTCAATACTATCCACCATTGTTGCATCTGTTGGGCTACTGGCACCTTATACACTAGCCTGGTTGAGATTCTGTATGTAGAAGTTGCTGAACTGCTGCTGTCCTACCATTGCGACTTTCTCCTCTGCAGATATGTATGCCATTTGCCTGCCATGCATGCCCACCTATTCTTTGCATCCTTCTTCGATGACTCCCTAGATCGCCAGTATGGTATGCGTCTGTCTTCTCTGTTACCTCCTGTCGGCTCTTGCTCCGGCAGCTTAACTTCACGCTACCTGCAATTTTCCCAGTGGGCGGGAACCCTTCACCAACTTGGCTTCATGCAGCAGCCTATGTTCACCTTGGCCTTCGTTTGCTTCCTAAGGGCACTGCTGCAGCCTCACTCTATCACCTTCAGTTCCATGAACTTCGCATGAAACTTCACGATAGTATCTTCGTGTACACTGATGGCTCTCGGACTGACCGTAGTGTCGGGTTTGCCTTTGTCATTGCACCGATGTTTTTCGGTATTGGCTTTCAGAACACTGCTCAGTATTGACAGCAGAGCTTTCTGCCCTGTATCAGGCCATGCAGTACATCCCGCAACTCAGGCTTTTCAATTGTGTCATCTGCTCAGACTATCTCAGCGCCCTTCAAAGCCTCTGCGTGCTGTACGCCGTCTGCCCCTTAGTGCAACAGGTGCAGGAAAGCTGCCACTTCTCACTCTTGGTGAAGTCACTGTTAAATTTTGTGGGTTCCTGGTCATGTCGCTCTGGCAGGAAACGGTGCTGCTGACGCTGCTACCAAGGCTGCAGTCCTCTTACCTCAGCCTGCTAGTTTTTATCTTCCCTCTGATGATCTCTGTGTTGCCATCTGTCAGCAAGTGGTGTCACTTTGGCAACACCACTCATCCTTCCCTCATGGGAACAAGCTCTGGGTTATTAAGCCTCTCCCAGTGTCTTGGACAACCTCCTGTGGGCTATCTTTATTGCATCAAAATATTCGAGGACTGAGAAATAAAATTAATGAATTAACTATCTGCATAGATGAATTAGAGTCTTCAAACCCAGCTGACATAATCTGCCTCTCGGAACATCATGTGACCACTGGTATAGAACTTTTAAGTGTTACAGGGTTTAGGTTAGCATCTCACTTTTGTAGATCTGAAATGGAGAAAGGAGGACTGTCATAAATTTAAGAACATAGACATTCATAAATTTTGCCTAGAACAGCATATGGAAGCATGTGCAACAGAATTAGATCTTCACAAAAAATCTTTTATAATATTAAGTGTATATCGAGCACCTGCAGGTAACTTTAATCTGTTTGTAAACCACCTTGAAGCTGTACTGGCCCATTTAACAACCAAAAACAAAGAAATAGTGGTTGCTGGTGATTTCAATGTAGATTTCCTTAAAGACTCTCCCAATAAGAACTTATTTGAGTTAGTAACACTATCATTCAACTTAATTCCCACAGTAAAGTTCCCCACTAGGATAGACACTTGCTCACAAACAGCCATTGATAATATCTTTATAGAAAAGTCCAATGAACAAAATTATATTACAAAACCAATAGTCAATGGCCTCTCAGACCATGACATGCAGCTCCTTCTGTTAAATGTTAATACTGAACAGGATATAAAATCTGTTAAATCTGAGCTCAAGAGGGTAATCAGTAAGCCAAAAATTGATTATTTTAGGACACTCCTCAGAGGCATTCACTGGACTGATGTTTACAGTGCTCATGGCATGAATGAAAAATATAACATTTTTGCTAATAAAGTGCTTACCTTATTTGAACACTGCTTTCCCCCAAAACTTACCAAGGTTAGAGCAAAGTCTACAAAGAAGCCATGGATTACTCAAGGAATAGGGGTATCTTGTAAAACAAAAAGAAAACTGTATCTGTCAATCCGAAACATTTCCAATGTTGATGCTATAGCACATTATAAGAAATACTGCAAAATATTAAAGACTGTAATACGGATGTCAAAGCAAATATATTACAAGGAAAAGATAGTCATATCAGATAACAAAATAAAGACAATATGGGATATAGTGAAGGAGAAGACCGGTAGAACCAGACATGAAGAGGAACAAATAGCATTAAGAGTAAATGATACATTGGTGACAGATGTATATAGTGTTGCAGAACTTTTTAACAAACATTTTATAACTGTTACTGAAAAGATGGGGTTGTCAGATTCGGTAGATGCTGCTATGGATTACCTTAGACCAGACATTTCAAGTAACTTCCATAATATGAATTTGACCCTCACTATCCCAACAGAAATAATGTCCATCATAAAATCTTTAAAATCAAAAACATCTAGTGGGTATGATGAAATATCAACAAAGTTAATTAAAGAATGTGATTCTGAGCTAAGTAACATATTAAGCTATCTGTGTAACCAGTCGTTTATCAGTGGAATATTTCCTGAATGGCTGAAATATGCTGAAGTTAAGCCACTGTTTAAGAAGGGAGATAAAGAAATAGCATCAAATTTCCGTCCAATTTCACTGTTGCCAGCATTCTCAAAAATTTTCGAAAAAGTAATGTACAGTCGTCTTTATAACCATCTTATCTCAAATAACATACTGTCAAAGTCACAGTTTGGATTTCTAAAAGGTTCTGATATTGAGAAGGCTATCTTCACTTACAGTGAAAATGTGCTTAATTCATTAGACAAAAAATTGCAGGCAACTGGTATATTTTGTGATCTGTCAAAGGCATTTGACTGTGTAAATCACAATATCCTTTTAAGTAAACTAGAATATTATAGTGTAACAGGAAATGCTGCAAAATGGTTCAAATCTTATATCTCTGGCAGGAAACAAAGGGTGTTATTAGGAAAGAGACATGTATCAAGCTATCAGGCATCATCCAACTGGGAACAAATTACATGTGGGGTCCCACAAGGTTCCATTTTGGGGCCCTTACTTTTCCTTGTGTATATCAATGACCTTTCATCAGTAACATTACCAGATGCCAAGTTTGTTTTGTTTGCCGATGATACAAACATTGCAATAAATAGCAAATCAAGTGTAGTCTTAGAAAGATCAGCCAATAAAATATTTGTGGACATTAATCACTGGTTCCTAGCCAATTCTTTGTCACTAAACTTTGAAAAAACACACTACATGCAGTTCAGAACTTGTAAGGGGTGTCCCAAGAGTATATGTCTAACATACGATGACAAGAAGATAGAAGAAGTGGACAGTGATAAATTCTTGGGATTACAGCTTGATAATAAATTCAACTGGGAGGAGCACACCACAGAACTGCTGAAGCGTCTTAACAAATCTCTGTTTGCAATGCGAATTTTGTCAGACATAGGGGATATAAAAATGAAAAAGCTGGCATACTATGCTTACTTTCATTCCATAATGTCATATGGGATTATTTTTTGGGGTAATTCATCAAGCCAAGCTAAAGTTTTCCGGGCACAAAAACGTGCAGTAAGAGTTATATGTGGTGTGAACTCAAGAACATCCTGCAGAAGCCTGTTTAGGGAACTAGGGATACTAACTACAGCTTCCCAATATATTTATTCCTTAATTAAATTTGTCATTAAAAATATATCACTTTTTCAAACCAACAGCTCAATTCATGGAATCAATACTAGAAATAAGAATAATCTTCACAAGGATTTAAAGTCACTTAGTCTTGTACAAAAAGGTGTGCATTATTCAGGAACACACATTTTCAATAACTTGCCAGCAGCCATAAAAAGCTTAAGAACCAATGAAATTCAGTTTAAGAGAAGCCTAAAGGATTTATTGGTGGCCAACTCCTTCTACTCCATTGATGAATTTCTTAGTAAAACCAACTGATTTGTATATAAGTACAACATAACTTCTGCACAATTTCAGTGCAGTAATGTGTTCACTGAAAATTTGTGTGTCTGTCTGTCTCTCTCTCTCTCTCTCTCTCTCTCTCTCTCTCTCTCTCTGTGTGTGTGTGTGTGTGTGTGTGTGTGTGTGTGTGTGTGTGTGTGTGTGTAAGTATAATCTAACTTCTGCACCATTTCAGTGCAGTAATGTGTTCATTGTAAATAAGTATTACAGTAGTTGTATTACATGTTTATTACCTTATAAATAAATAAAAAACTTTTTTATTTTAAATTCAGTGCATTAGTATTTGTAAAATGACTCTTAGTGTTCATTAAAAAATGACGATCATTCCACTTGGGACCTCTGGAATGGTACATTAGCTTATTTGTTTTAGTTGTAAATATTTGTCATGTATTGTTGTTTTTCTGACATGTTCCACATCCTGGAGGACCTCCTCACTACGGATCAATTGGAATGAAAGTAAATCTAATCTAATCTCTTGCTATGAGGAGATTATTTTAACTAGTTGCATATTGGGCACTGTGTTTTTAGCCATCGCCATTTGTTAAGTGGTGCTCTCCCCCCACTTTGTGCTCATTGTGCTCAACTTTTGACTTTCTGCCATTCCCTGACGGAATGTCTTTTTTAATTTTAGCAAATGACAAGTGGGCCGTTGACCACATTTTACTTTTTATTTGTCCTAGCAATCTGATGAAGACCTTTTAATTTTTACTTCTGGACCTCCGTTTCTCTACGGCATATTTTATAGACCTTTCTCCATGCCCCTGTTTTTAGCTATCTTCTCTTCTGTCCATTGGGATTGACATGTAGTTGTTTTGGATGCCTCTCTTTGTCTCTGTGTTCTATAATTTTGACATGAGCACATATGACCCGAGTTGTTTTTGGGCCCTAAAACAAAAAAAGAAATCAAAACAAACAACCTTAGTATTGTTGGTAATATGTAAATACTGATATAACATAGACTCATAATCACTGATGATTAGGACTGTGACTTCTTGTCAGCATATGAACATTAATTTGAGTTTAAATCAAAGAAGCAATTCATGTATGTTTCCTCCCTCCATTTCCTCCCTCTCCCTCTATCCATCCCCCCTCCTCCCCCTCTGCCACCTCGCCCCCCCCCTCTCTCTCTCTCTCTCTCTCTCTCTCTCTCTCTCTCTCTCTCTCTCTCTCTCTCTCAACATTAACTTCCCTTCTTAGCCTCCTGCCTTAGCCTCCTGCCCTGCCCTCCTACCAACGCTGCCTCTCTTTCTACCATTGCCCTTCCCTCGTAGTATCAACATAAAAGCATATAAAGGTATGTGCCTAAGGGCAGCCGAGCCAGTCCAGGAAGGATGTCAGTGAGTGTTAGCTGTTCTGTACCAATTTCCAAATGCTTTTAAATCTGGAGCGGAGAAAAGACATACTAAATGGCCCCATCGTAAAACAATGTATCAACCCTGGGGATCATTCATCAATTAACCAGCGCTCATGTAGGGTGTAGCGAGCTGGACAATGGGTGAACAGGGAAGAAGTGGAGAAGATGCTGCAAGATATCATTGAGCTTTCAGAGAATACTTGGTCCTCTTCTGTGGTCCTTTTGAAGGAGGAACATGGTACATGGCATTTCTGCATCTACTACCAATTGCTAAACAAAATCATGAAAAAATATGTCTACTAATTGCCATTCACTGATGACATCCTAGACCACTGGAAAGAAGCAAAATATTTCTCAACTACGAACATGCAGACAGGCAGGTGGCAAATCGGAGTCGATGAATCTGACTGGGAAAATACTGCCTGCCTTCATAACACTTAATGGTTTCTGTGAGCTCAAGGTTATGCAGCCTGGACTAGGTAAAGTTCCATCCAACCTCAAAATATGGTGAATAACCCGCTTCAACATCTGAAATTTATGCTGTGTTTTTGCTATCTGGATGACATGCATTTGACCTGACAATTGTGTTCAAGTGTGTTCAGACTGGCAGGCCTCAGTCTAAATCTGAAAGTGTGCATCTTCACTGCCCAAGAAATAAAAATATTGTGTCACCTAGTGTATAGTGATGGAGTTTGTCCTAATCCAGAGAAAATGTGAGCAGTTACACTTTCCACTAATTGGCAGATTTATGATATGGGTAGTTTTCTCGGAATGTACTCTTCCTACTTTCATAAAGGACTTCTGTAATAATACACATCCCTAGCAAGAACTACTACAGGGAGTCAGCAAATTATCCTGAAATGATGTGCCAAAAAAGGTAGCTCTGTGTCCTTAAGAGGGTCCTAATACCTTCTCTAGTCTTCGCAGTGTATGACAAGAATGCTGAGACAGAACTTCATATCGACGATAGGGGTTATGAGATAGTTGCATTTCTAGTACAAATTAGGAAAGTGCTGAAAATATGATATGTTATGCTTCCAGCCTTCTAAGAGTTCTGGCCATATTTCTTTGACAAACCATTCATGATTGTGACAGACCCCCATTGTCTGTGGTGGCTGACTTGTCTGAAAGATATGTTGGGTCAACTGGTGAGATAACAGTGAGGTGTCAGGTGAACATCACAGTGGTATACAAAATCAAATACAAACACAAGGGTGCTGACTGCCTTTCAATGTATCCTTTGGCAGAACACAGCTGTGTGTATGAAATCTCAGTCGTTGCTATAGTAAATGATGTTACTGCTGACCAAAGGGAAGAGCAACACTGTTGAAATCTGTAGTAGGCTTGAAGAATGAAGAACTGACCAAAGGAGAATTCCAGTTAATAAATGTAACATTGCTTGAGAAGAACTATGAGCCAGTGGAACAGAAACAGTGGCAGACGCAGGTATCAGTGTCACCAAAGCTGTACCATGTGCTGAAGTTCTGGAAATTTCCTTGTAGAAGACATAATTTTGAATCAATGGGCAGGCCTTCTGATGATCTGTGATAGTGAAAAAGTTTTCTAGTCGACACTACTGTCAGGTAATTTCATGTTGCGACATCAACCACAGGATTGCCTACCACACAGCTGGATGGCCTCACAGAATGCTTTAATAAGACATTGACAAATATGCTCTTGATGTACAATGACCTTAAACACAGAGTGGGATACAATACCGCCCATTGTGACAGGAGTATACAACACAGCACAGCAAGACACAGGATTCACACAGTTTTTTTTTTTCTGCGCCATGTTGTGAGGCGTAACAACAATGGATTCACTGTTTCCATTTCAGTTGAACAATACTAAGTGAAACACATTACCAGGACTGAAGAAGCAAGACAGCAAACTAGTACAAATCGTGGACATCTCAGAGAAGTCCAAGAGCAATGTAACACCAAGCGCTGTCCCGTAAGCTACAGCCTGGAAATCTTTGTATAGATTTTTATGCCTGTGCAGAAAGTGGGACTATCAGAAAAGTTATTAAAGTGTTTATTTGAGCTGTGGTATATCTTTCATGGCTTGTCAGACATAACGTAAGAAGTTGAGGATTATGATACTTCATCCAGAAGACAAAAGCTTAGACACATCACTCTTGGCCTACTACAGTCCTTAGGCACAAATCGACAATGGGGACTTACAGCTCAAGTAAACTGAGCACCTGCTCGGCAATAGTGAAACTTCGGTGCAAGGAGCCCATACCCAATGCTCAGCTTAGTGAAAGGGATGTGACAACATGACCAGAACACTAGGGCCCACCTGTGCTGCCATACAGAGAATCATTGAAGAGATCTAGATCCAAGGTGCCGTAGTCGGCTCCAACAAGAACTTCTGAAACAGTGGGTCGTTGTCCTCCAGAGACAGAGCAGTGTCATGAGCTGTGGTGTATTCACTGTGGTATAGCAGTTAGCATCAGTGGATGCTGTGCCTCAGGTCACCAGTTCAAACCTGACTACTAGCAGTTATTTGTTATTCAGTATTTATTGTTT
The DNA here is from genome assembly GCF_023864275.1 of Schistocerca cancellata. Classification (NCBI taxonomy): domain Eukaryota; kingdom Metazoa; phylum Arthropoda; class Insecta; order Orthoptera; family Acrididae; genus Schistocerca; species Schistocerca cancellata. Next base: position 425,759,310 of record NC_064630.1, on the reverse strand, counting down.
GTGGAAGGTTTTCGAAATTTCTTATGTTTGTAGCAGCACTCTCCATCCAAGAGTTCTGTTCTGCTCTGGCAGTACATTGATGTTTGTAATAAATATGCTATCAGTGCTAAGTGCTGTACTTCATTGATGACCCTGCTTTCTGATTTGGACTTGAGTGTGCTGACAACATGACAGTGTGATTGATAACTTGAGTCAAGTGAAAGAGTTCCTCCCTAAAACAGTTCAGAATGGGTGCCAAATTTACTAGTTGTGTATTCATATGTTGCGATTGATGCTACTCCTCATAGAGAACTATTAGTCAATTTTTGTCACATTCTGCATGTGATGTGAAACACAAATGAAGTTAGCCAGATGTTCAAAAAGTGCTTCCCTGGAAGATGGTTCCACTTGAAAAGTAGATGACACTTCAATGGTAAACTTATGAATTTTTTTTTGTAGTCCCCAGTTTAGATCACAAGTGTTATTTAACAACACTTTGATGAATATACTGAAACACAGAGTAAATGATGCATAGTTCACAAAGAGTTACTTATACTGTGAATTTTCCAGGGCTGCAAAGAGATTGGCAGAAAAGGTTGTGTTTCGTGGCCACCAAGGTCCCCAGACTTTACTGCTTTAGATTTTTGCATGTGGGGATAGTTGGAAGGTGAAAATAAACACAAGAGATGAGTTGATCATTTGGATTATAAGTTGTGTTGCCTTCAGAGAAGAATGCCAAGATGAAATCAGAAGAGCTACAAGTGGTGTTGCCAAAAGAATTTGAGAGTTCATTCAAGTCAGAGGTGGAGTGTATGAGAACTTACTTTGAACTTAATCATTTGCTTTAGCTTAAGACCTTCTGTGAGTATGTGTCTGAGTTGCATTCTAAGAACTGTATATCTGTAGCCAATAAAAATTAGGCAGATATTACATCAGATGTTTTATTCAAATTAGTCAATATTACCACCCCATAAAATATTTACTATTACCCATGAACACACACACACACACACACACACACACACACACACACACACACACACACACTTGTAACAAAAGTGCAATAAAATAGTGGACTAAATATAAGGGGGGGGGGGGTGGCAAATAAAAATTTATCATTTTACAGTAAGCCTTAAACAGCTTAAGGGTACATTTGAGTTAACGCTTATTTCCAGCACGGCATAATTGTTCTAATGGGCTCCACAAAAATGAATTTATTAAATTAAGATGACATTTTTTCACTTGGGATGTAACAAAGAAGAGGTCATACTGAAAACAGCTTAATTGGAAATATACCACTTTCATTTAACAGGGTAGTTCCTTGGATTTGTGTACCACTTCCTGACTGCAGTGTTAAATCCTAACATAAAGGGTGTTTGATCCTTCTGTGCCCATTTATAAATGGGTTTTTATACTGACAAATGATCTAACTTGTTTTTAATGCTTGTAATATACAGGGTGAACCTGACAATCACCAACAAACTTTAAGAGGTGGTAGTAGTAGTATGGAACAAAACAATATAAAAAATTGTAAATATGGGCCCTGAAATCATAGACATTAAGAGCTATTAGCAGTTGTCCCTCTTCACTACTGTGAAACACATCTCTTCTAATAACAAGTGCTCATAGCTCTTAAGGTTTACATTTTAGAGCCCTAATTTATTGAATACTTTCTCTAGTTTTGGCCCATACTATCACCTCTGAAAGCTAATCGGTGGAGTTCTGGTTCACCCTCTAGATATCACACAATTCCACAATTTTAATGGAGTATTGTTAGTATTCCTCGGAGATATTTCTGAGACAAGGCCATGACCAGCAGTTTCCTCCACCTAATAAGGAGGCAGCTATAAATTGAAATAGGAAATCTTCCTGCTATTTTACCTGATGACAAAGTTTTGCATGGACTCCAGCATAAGTCATAAATCAAATATTTTAATGTGTGTTACACAGTGTCTGTCTCATCTGTTTCTATGTAATGATCTCCATTTTTGTGGTACAAATTTTTGAACAGGATGACTTCACAGTCACAGTCTCAGTCTCTCTCTTCTCTCTCTCTCTCTCTCTCTCTCTCTCTCTGTGTGTGTGTGTGTGTGTGTGTGTGTGTGTGTGTGTGTGTGTGTGTGTTTTAGACATTGACTTTGGGAATTAGGTTACTGTTGCAAATTTCTGTGTACTGGAGTAAGAGGTATAATTTTTTATTGCGTAGATGCTAAATGGCCTCTGTAGTGCTGGTTCAAGACTATCAGAGGCTCTTGGGGGCATGGTACGAGACACAAATTCTCCATCATATGCCATTGCAGTCCAGTGTCACTCTGCATGGGAAGAATTAGTGAAGGCAACTGCAGCTGCCACTTCAGCAGTAAAAAGTCAGGTTACTACGACTTTGCAGGACGTCAATAATCAAGATAGCACCGAAAGTAGTCAGGTAACAGTTGTCCACAAACTACAATGGCATATTTGTGTATTTTAGTTTATCTTAAAAATGCTGTTTGTTTTTACTGTTTTCTTGCAGTTTTGTGGCGTGCTCAGTAAGGAAATGTGTGACATAGTATTAATTACATTATTAATTAATCTTCTCAAGAGGCTAACTAAATGCTAGAAGAAATGTGATAATTAAAAGCTTCAGCAAGGTTCTGAAACAAACACCACTGCGCAAATATATTAGTTTATATTTTGTATATGTAATTGTACTCTATGATAGAGGCTTCCTGTAAAGACAATTCCTTAACTAAGGGCAACAAGTTTAAAATAAATAAATATATACATGTTTTGTGTACTACTTGTTTCTATGCCTTTTATTACAGTATTATATAATTCACAGAAATCTGCTCAGGGACAAAGCTACAAATCCTTTAAATGTAACTATTTGATGATGCACAGAAAAAATGTGAGCTGTTGAAATTTCTTGAACAGTAATATTTAGTTTACTATTCGCCCACTTTATAATTTGTGTGTATTAACAAACAACCTTGAGAGACTGACAAATTTCCAATTTTATCATTTGCAACATGGAAATGAGTGCTCTGTACACCACTTGTTTTCTAAATTGCTTCTGGTAATGATTATCATTCTCTGTTGGAGATAAGATTGAAGCAGAATTTACAACTGCTAGAATGCATATGACTGACTGTAGTGGCTAGAGGTATTGTAATTTAATATTATTAAAATCTGTGAAGGCCATTCAATTTGGTCCCCAGTGTAGTAATTAGAGTTGTAATTGCTGTACCTGCTATTTAAAATACTTGCCTAATCATTTCAGGTGTATTTAAGTACAGCCAACTAGAAACAGCATAATAACTTTTCTCTTCCAATATGACCATCAATACACTGTTGTTAACATCTGTGCTCTTAATTATCATGTCACATGTGCTAAATGAGTTATTGGCCGGTCACTGTATCCTGTTCACCCTATCATTTGTGTCTGTCTCAGTCTCTTAGTACAGTCACTTATTAGACTATTCATTTACGATGAACAGGTGGTTTGTGGTAGCCTCATGACATTTGTGAAGCTGCAGCAGCAGTTCTGTGCTTCGTGTAGCGAATTCTTGAGCTCTGTGCCAACGTGCAGCTGTAGCTCCTCCCATGACCCTGACTGTGGCATCGGTGTACTACAGCAGAGTCTGGCACGTATGTATGCCCCAGTGCCACCGTGGCCACATCGCAGATGGTCAGAGGCTGCAGCTACCGACCTTGGGGGAGAGGGGGATGCAATTGCTCCTCGCCGCTGGTCTGTTCCATGCCCACCCCAGCGGGGAGCTGCCAAACTTGGAGTTCCTTCACAGGACCGAAGCCGATCTGCTACTCCAGGTACTTGCATGTACTAGCTTTTTCATTGGAACTCATGTATGTTTTTGTAGTTTCTAAAAATTGATAATTCTATGCAGAATGTTCATTATCATCTGCTGCATCTGTTTACTTATCCAATAAAAAATAATAATAAGCCACCAAACTTGAAGTTTGGTTTGAGCACCACAATTGTTTAGCAGACATGGTCCTCCTGTAGGTGCTACACTCTTGTTTTCTTCCATTATGTGGTATCATTCACCCTTCCATTTGTAGGCCACACAAAATTAATGTGATATCTCAATTATGATATAGTTTGAATATAATAGAGGGAAACATTCCACGTGGGAAAAATATATTTAAAAAGAAAGATGATGAGACTTACCCAACAAAAGCGCTGGCAGGTCGATAGACACACAAATAAACACAAACATACACACAAAACTCTAGCTTTCGCAACCAACGGTTGCCTCGTCAGGAAAGAGGGAAGGAGAAGGAAAGACAAAAGGATTGGGTTTTAAGGGAGAGGGTAAGGAGTCATTCCAATCCCGGGAGCGGAAAGACTTACCTTAGGGGGAAAAAAGGACAGGTTTACACTCGCACACACACACATATCCATCCACACATACACAGACACAAGCAGACATTTGTAAAGGCCTTTACAAATGTCTGCTTGTGTCTGTGTATGTGTGGATGGATATGTGTGTGTGTGCGAGTGTAAACCTGTCCTTTTTTCCCCCTAAGGTAAGTCTTTCCGCTCCCGGGATTGGAATGACTCCTTACCCTCTCCCTTAAAACCCAATCCTTTTGTCTTTCCTTCTCCTTCCCTCTTTCCTGACGAGGCAACCGTTGGTTGCGAAAGCTAGAGTTTTGTGTGTATGTTTGTGTTTATTTGTGTGTCTATCGACCTGCCAGCGCTTTTGTTGGGTAAGTCTCATCATCTTTCTTTTTAAATATATTATGATATAGTTTGATATTTTTATCATACACAAAGAAATTTTGACATTGAAACGAGGTACAAGTAACAGGAAATTCCTGACTTACTAGGCACTGAATCAAGACCTTCTCAAAATAATCTCGTTCAGATCTCCAGTCTGCCACGAAAGATATGACGAAAGTTCAAGCAAATTGTGTACTATTTTGTTCATGGAGCTTACATTTCTGAGAGATATGAGTGTTGTGGTATTTGGCCAAGATTTACACAATTTTAATCCTAATGGGGGAAGGAACGTACATCTCCAGTATTTGACCACATGGGGAAAAGAGGTGGCTTCATAACCAGACTGTAAACTGAAGTCCTTAGTTAAATTCCAAACTTCTCAGCATGATTTGGTTAGTGAGGGCAGAAAAAGTTTGAAGCTCCTGTGCTGTTGTAGGGAAGAAGGCTTGTATGGTGCCACTAGTCTTCTCCTTCGCTCTTCCTATTACACCATACTCATACATAACAACAGAAATTCAAAACCACACTGCAGGAACTTTTATCATTATTATTTTTAAATTCGGAGTCACCCACCTTATTCACCGGATCTTGCACCCTCAGATTTTCGCCTTTTGTGCTCTCTATCAAATTGCTTTCAAAGAACTTCAACTTTGGGTGAAAATGTGCTCCGAATGTGGTTTGATGAGTTCTTCGCCTCAAAACCATTTGATTTCTGCAGCCATGGATTCAAAATGTTACTCCAGCATTGGCAAACTGTTTTAAATAGTGAAGGAGAATATATTATTGATGACTAGAGTCTCTCTTACGTGTGTCTGTTGTGTTTATTAAACTAGTGGGAAAACGGTAGGCTTATGCACCAACCCAATTGTTCATGACCTTTACTTTAGTTGGAGAGATAGGCCAAGTTAGCTGATCTGTTAACAGAAAATATAGGGGGGGGATGGACCCCACCATAAAAAGGCAAATTTCTGTGTATATAGGGACCAGGTGAGACACCAACATCAGGACAAATACAGACAGACAGCATTAAAGGAAATTAAACAGACAGAGACTCCCAGTTCATCTCGCAATAATAAACAGAAAAGTGAAATCAACTTGCTTCATCAGAAAATTAGGAGGTAAAAATTAAAGTAAATGAGTTGTCAATTTTTTTGGAAGATCTTAGTAGTTGGAAGTAAATTGATGTCATTTGTATGTCTCAGCACCATACAGCCACAGGGATAGAAAATCTTAGTGTAGGTGGTTATAAGTTAGCTGCATATTCATGTAGAGTCATTAAGGATAAGGCGGAGTTGTCACATTCATAAAATAGAATATAAATATGAAAATTTAGAAATGTGTGAGTACTGCATATATCAGGATGTATAAGACATGTGTGTGTGAGTCAAAGAGAAGGAAGGGGTTATTAATTTGTGATGTTTTTAATGCATATTTCTTGAAGGAATCCGACAGGAAAAGTGAGGTGCTTTTATCTGTTTATAATTTGGTTTGGTCACAGACTTCCATACCCAAATTGCTCAAGATAGTCGTACCCTTATAGGTAATCTATTCATCCAACAAGCAGTAATTAAAGACACGCATGCCTATCCAGTGGTAAACAGATTTGTCAGATCTCAGTGCACAGTTAGCCACATTATATACTGTAACTTAGTTCCATGTACAGTTCAGAAAGACTCTTAAAAAACAGATCTACGCCAGCTGTCTGACGTCTCTACTCACAGAATATGCTGCCAAGATCCCCTCCATGTGATTCAAATTGACCTGCAGTCTCTCCTAAAAAGCTCAGGCCCCTCACTAGGACTTACACCTCAATCCAGGAAACTTCTTACTCCACCCAACCCCCCCCCCCCCCTCTCTGCCACACCTTTTACCTTCTTCATAAGATCCACAATCCCAATAATCCTGGCTGTCCTTTAGCTGCTGACTTCGATGCACCCACTGAATTTATATCTACCCGTGCCCGTCCCACTCCCACCTTACACCTCTCTTGTCACTGTTTTGCCATCTCCCTCTATACCAACATCCCTCATGTACATGGTCTATCTGCAGACTGAAGATTTTTAAAGAAAGCTTAATGATATTGACTGGAGTGAAGTTTACAATGAGCCTAATGTTATTCTGACATTTTTCTTAAACATTTATCTCTACAGGTAAGAGAATCTCTTCACAAGAAGAAGAAGAAAAGTGTGAGTAGTACATGTGCTTTGAGCATTCCATACAAACTTAATTATGTACATTGGTGATAACAATTTTGTTTGGCACAATGGCATGGTGCAAGTCTTTCTATTGGATGCCATGTTGGTAACTTGTGTGTCCCTAACCTATAGCAGTTATCCAACCAGAGAAACCAGACCTACAGTTTAACATGGAATCAGAACCACATGTTGTTTCTGGCAACTCATCACAGCATTGAAAGGTGAAGGCTAGGTAGGTTAAAACGAAGATTGAAAAATCTGTAGTCTGACTGAGATTTGATCCCATGACCTCTTGGTTTCCAGGTATGTGGTTTACCGCTAGACCACCAGGCTCAACAGGCATGTACAGTGATCGTCTGTAGGTTTCAAAGAGTGAGTTTGTGAGTATTAAAATATATGACATATATGGCCATATCTTTTGATTACATTGACTTAGAAGCTTAAATTTTTTACACTGCCAAGGAACTGCAGACCTTAGTAACTGACATAAAGTTCAATTTGATGCCTAAACCCTCACCTAAGAAAGAGGGCTTTTTAACATATGGACAGACAGACTACAAATGGCAAAAAATTCCTTTATGTGATTTAATTTCAAATCAGCAATTTTCAGAATTTTTTTCTTTACTTGCACTGTGAAACCTTGCTTCTTGTGTCAAATTTCATTATTTTTGATCAGTGGGAAGTACTCTATAGGTTTTTGATGAGTGAGTTTGCAAGTATCAAAATATATGACATAAATGGCTGTATCTTTTATCTGCATTGACATAGAGACTTATTTTTTTTCCACACAGTCAAGGAATCACAGACTTCAGCACGTGAAATAAATGTCGACTAGATACGTCTACCCATTCTTCAGAAAAATGGGTCTTAACAGCAGAGAGACAGAAAGATAGGCAAACAGGTGGACATTAAAGTGATCCTATAAGGGTTCTGTTTTTACCGATAGATCTATGGAATCCTGAAAAGAACTTGCACAAAATAGCCAGAGCAAGTAATGGCTGAGAAACACTTTAATATATTTAGCAAAGTTGGAAGAAAGAAGTAATCCAGGAATATGTGTATCTTGTCTGAAATTGACAGATTACGTAATAAAATAAAATCTGATGAAGTAATGTTAAAAGAAAGACAAGGAAAGAAGCCACAGAAGGTGACACTACTTTTGTTAAAGAGAGTGGGAACATTGTAAAAGACAGTTAATGTGTAGCAGATAATTTTAGCAAGTGCTTTTTAAAAATAGGTTATAAAATTGGTGCAAATTGTTCTTAAGAGAAAGCAAAGCAATACACCGAAGAAGCAACACAGAGGACATTTAGTGGAATAAAAATTAATCTCACATCCCCATCTGAAATAAGGAAGATCATTATGATTCAAAAAAGCAAAAATTAATATTTACTGGGTAATATCACCAATAAGACACTAAAATTTTGTGGGGCAGTAATATGTAATGTTCTCAGTAATTTATGTAATGCATCGTTAACTCATGGTGTTTTCTCATTAAGATTCAGATATGTCATTGTTAGGCCTCTCTATAAAAAAGTGACTCCACAGATATAAATAGGTGACTCCACAGATATAAATAAGTACCATCCAGTGTCACTCCTTATATCATTTTTAAACATTTTTGAGAAGGTAAAGTACTCCAGGCTTGTCACCCACCTGTGCAGTAATGGGGTATTTAGCCAGTTGCTGTTTGGATTTAAGAAGGTCCATTCTACTAAATCAGCTATTTATACATTTATTGAGCACACAGTAAAATCCTTACATGATAAAGTATCACCAATTGCCATTGTCTGTGACTTGTCAGAGACACTGGATTGTGTCACTCATAATATTCTATTAGAGAAGTTAAATTTTTATAGTGTCTATAGGTCAGAAAATGCCTGGTTGAGTTCTTATTTAAGAAACAGAATGCAAAAAGCTACCTTAGGCTGTTCGAGTAATACAAAATTGGATGCCACATCATTTGCATGGGGAAAAATTACAATGGGAGCCCAAAAGGGGTGACCATTGGCCCACTACTGTTCTTGTTTTATGTTATTGATCTGCCACTGTAGCAGAATCAGGAAGCAGAATTAGCCCTGTATGAAAGTGACACTAGTGTTGTTGTGAAGCTGAGCAAAGAAACAGCAACAGAGAGAACAGTAAATGAAGTTTTAGTTAAAGTTACTTAACCGCTCTGCACAAATGGTCCAGCTTTTGTCCAGTTTTGTACTGTCAAAAATATCCCACCTTCTATTAAACTAGTATACCAACATGAAATAATACATGGGGTAGAAAATTGTAAGTTATTACATATGCATATTGATGAAAAACTAAACTTGAAGAAGCTGGTAAAACATTTAGGTTTGGCTGCTTTTTCTATAAGAGTAATTGACAACTTTGGAGATAAAGAAGTCAGTAAGTTAGCATATTTTGCAGATTTTCATTTCTAGATGTTTTATGGGACAATATCTGGAGTAACTCCTCACTTAAAGTATTCATTGTGCAGAGGTAAGTTACTAGAATTGTGTGCAGTTCACAAACATACATCGTGCAGGTATCTTTTTAAGCAGTTGGGAATATTAAACACAGCCTTACATTACATTTGTTCAGTTATGAAATTTGTTATTAACAACCCATCTAGGTCTGAGAATAACAGAGATAGACACAAGTGCAACACTAAGAGAAAAAATGATCTGCGTTATCCTATAATGAATATAACTTTTGCACAGAAAAGAAAAGGAAAGAAATGTGCAGCTATGAAACTCTTTGACGACCTATCAATGGAAATAAAATGCCTGACAGATAGCAGAAGTATTTTCAAATATTCATTAAAGATGTTTCTCCTGGAAAACTGCTTCTATACATCAGAGGAATTCTTGAGTAGAGATAATTAACTGTTAAAAAAATTAAAAATCTGTGAATGCCTGACATGTAGCCATAAATATTATTTAAATTTTTTTAGTTGTATGTAAGTGTTCTATGTTTGTTCTGTTGACACATACCATGTCATAACATATATAGCAAATTTGATCTAAGGAACTAGTAACTAACTAACTCTAAATTACAGATCAGAAGGGAGACATATTGCAAAACGTACTAAGAGCAACGCACAGCTATAACACCAGAAGAGGAGAAAGATGTGGCTTAGAGATGCCAATTATCACTGAAGCAACCGGTTTTTGGTTGTATCAGATTTTTTCAACACCATTTCAACTGCATAATTAAAACCGCTCTAAATAACCAATTTCTGAACGAACTGATTTCAGTTTTTTATTCCTGTGATCAACATACAAATTGAACAAAGATTTAAAAGTTTTCATTCCTTCAGTTTCAGAATACAAAGAATCAAAATATTAAATTAAATAGGTAAATAAAAGAAAACTTAGTCAATCCACTGTTCGCTGCTTTTCTCAAAAGGTGATAAGTGGTTGACTACTACAAAATTCACTAGCAGTGTCTATTGATTCTAATATTTTGAAACTCTGCTCAAAAATCATGTTTTAATTGGGGATCATACCAGTATTTGGACATTACGAATACTCAGTGCTAAAGGATGAAAACTGAGGTTGAAGAACTCATTTTTTGTGTTAATTTGTCCATTTTCTGGGCTACAAGCAGATAAAGGCATGTTATGTAGACACATGCAGCAGATTAGCTGCTCTATATTTCTATTGTAAACTATGAATGAAATATTGAGTTTTAAGATGTCTCCTTACATTATGCCACAAGATTGTTGTGACCCCTTCTGTTGTTAATCTTTCAAAGGAAATGGACCATTGTACTTCGTTGATTATTGCCTTAATAAAAACTTCAAGATTAGAAATGGCACCATTCTGTAATACAACTGATCTCCAACAATGACAGTGAGAAACTATCGTACAGACCAGATAGAGCAAGTCTTGCACACTGCCTGTACACATGTACCATCTAATAGGCCATGCCACATGCTAACAGGAACATTATTGTCTCAGCAGTGCTGTATCAATTCTTATGCCAAGTGTTTGTTGCTCATTTCTGTTGGCATTGGTATTAAAATTGTACTGATCACTTTTCCCACTTTCTATAATAACACAACATTTCAAAACAATGCAAACTTTATGAATATAAATTATTTATTCTTTGAAAGATCTTTACTTAAAAATGAGAAATTTTAGCACTGCTGCTATGGATAATTGCTATTTTGGTTTTCTTACCCAGTTATTAGTAAAAAGTGAAAGCACCTCTTATAACCAAGACGAAACAAATACCAAAAAATGCCGGTTATTCAGAACTAAAATACTGGCATTGATTTTTAACTAGTCAATTTTTCCCATTCCTAATGTGTGTGCAGTGTGGATCAAGCTAAGTTTGAAAAAGAAATTGATGTTAAAAGAACACATCTTTGAACTCAGGGGAAAAAATTGCTTGTTGATTGTATGCTCCATGTCTACACTTAAATATTTACCTGCAGTGATGCCTGTAATCAGTCTAGATGGTTCATCATTCTGTATCATACACTCATCTTCAAAAGCAACAAGAAATTTATATCACCTGTTCAATGATCATTGTTTTGTGAAAGGAAATTTGTGATAGATACACAAAACTGCATAAAAATGGGAAAAATATTATCTTTTTCTTGTGTCTCTCTTTACCTCTGTTTTATGAGAAAAAACTACTACTACATACTGTACCAGTTCATAAAATTTCTGAATCTTCTGAACCATATTTCACCCTACCCTGACTAAAAAGTGCATGTACTTCAGACTGAACCTGGTGTGACATATTTACTTCTGACATAGACTAACAAGTTTACATCAGTGAAAGTTGTTTTCCAGTACATTACTACATAAAATTAACATGAGCAGAACACTATAGTTCCACGTGTACCACCACAAAACATTGTTCAGTTACAGTTATTATCACATTATTAGTATTCTGTTCTTCGGTTTAAAAATGTGATGAAATATGTGCAGTATTCTTCAAAATACACATTTACTGGGACTAAAGTCATTTGTAACTATGAACTAGTTATGTATAAAAATGATGAATTGTGACTGTGACTCACAGGATTATTAAATGTCATCCTTACTTTCTGTTCATATATAATTCGTACATTATATCAATATTTTATGTTTTTGTAATAGTTGTGAGAAGCAAATGTTGATGTGCTAGTAATTTTGGATTTAGGTGCATACCCATTGTTATTTTGTGTTATTTTGAAAAAAGTAATTGTTATGCATTAATTTAAATAATTATCTGTGAAATGCTACTTGTCTTTCTGTGTGTTTTTTTTTCTTCAGTTGGCTGTTCACCACCTTGATTTGTCACAGAGTGCAAAACTTTTGAGCTACACGCCAAACAGTTTTAAAGTGCAAAAGTCATCAAAGAGATATTAAAAAGAAAGATGTTATCACTATAAAAGATTCATTCTCATGTGACTAAGGGACCACATCAAACGTGTGTTAAACTACCAAACAAGTAGTGTGACAAGTAGCCCTTATGGGAACAGTTTACTTGAAGAGAACTAGATTAAATGAAAAAATCTAGTGACACCATAGAATGACAGATATCTTATCAATATAGAAATTGTAAACCTTCCTTTTTAGTGTTAGTACAGTGATGGAACATTTTGTCAGGCATAGTTCTTTTGGCCCCAGACTTTGATGGTAACTTGCAGCCAAAGACTAAGTCCAGGCTTTAACTGCTGAATTTTTAATACTATGAGTTAGCAGACTGAATTCTTAATACTATGTAACATGAAGCTTGAAAGCAGTGATGATATTATTTGAATAATATTTTACACTGTTTTAATGGAAACTTAGACATCCTTATAATATGGCTATTGCTGCTGTTGATGAGCTCAGCTACTACAAAATAAATATGTAGGCATGAAGAAAAAAAGATGTAGAATATTAATGATGCTGGTTTTATTTAAAAAGTTCCAAGAAAAAAATTCAGAGGCATTGCTTTCAGTACACCTTCATATGGAAGGGGCTCCAAATTGTGACAGTATTGTGCAAAGGATACATAGCTACTCACCACATAGAGGAGAAGATGAGTCACAGGCAGGCACAACAAAAACACTGCGATACATTTGAGCTTACAGCCAAAAGACCTACTTCTAAAGTAGAAAATGCACACATGCGCTTGCCCCCCCCCCCCCCCCCCCCAAACACACACACACACACACACACACACACACACACACACACACAGAGGCACGATCACTGTCTTTGGCTGCTGAGGCCAGACTGCATACAGCATCTGATAGGATAAGCAATCTGTGGGTGGCAGGGGTAAGCATGAGGTTGAGATGGGGTGAGGGCGGTATAGCAGAGTACGGATGGATGAACATGTAGTGGTGATTGTAGGAGCGTGTAGACATGTGATACGGAGAGGTTAGATGTGCTAGGTGCAGCCAGGAGGTTTGAGAGGGTGGGATGGGGGGATGGGGGAGGGGGTGCAAGGGAGTGGTAAAGGAGACAAGTAGAGGAGATAAAAAAGAGTAGTGGGGTGTGCTCACGGAATAGAAAGCTTTGTAGTACTGGAGAGTGAGCAGGGAAGGTGATAGGTAGGTGAAAGATGGGACGAGCAAAGATTGAGGCCAGGGTGCAATGGGAACACAGGCTATATTGTAAGGAGCATTCCCACCCGCACAGTTCAGAAAAGTTGGTGTTGGTATAAAGGATCCAGATGATGCAGGTTTTCAAGCAGTCACTGAACTGAAGCTTGTTGGGTTGGGCAGCAATTTCAACATCAGAACGGTACAGTTGTCTCTTGGCTGCAGTTGGACGGTGGCCATTCATGCGGAGAGCGAGCTTGCTTATTTCCACGCAGAAAGCAGCATAGAGGTGTGACTTAGTTCTTAGATCACATGATGGCTTTCACAGGTAGCCCTGCCTTTGACTGGATAAAAGATGCCTGTGATTGGACTGAAGTAGGCGGTGGTGGTGGGATGTATGGTACAGGTCTTGCATCTAGGTCTGTTGTAGGGATATGAGCTGTGATCCAAGGGTTTGGGAGAAGGGCTGTGGTTGGGATGGATAAGGATTGTTGCTGGATGGAGGAATACAACTGTGAGAGGATAGGTAGAGGTAGTGGGTAAGATATTCCTCATTTCAGGATATGGCGAGAGGTAGTTGAAACCCTGGGAGAGAATATGATGCAGTTGCTCTAGTCCTAGTTGAGATTGAGTCACAAGGGTAGTGCTCCTTTGTGGCCAGATGGTGGGAATATGGAAAGTGGTAAATGACTGAAGAGGCAAAGCATGAGAGATCTGTTTTTGTATGTTGTTAGGAGGTAATTTTGGTCTGTGTGCAGTTTGTTCATGATCAGTTGATGATTGGGGCAGTGGCTGTTGGGAACAGCCCCACATTATGGCTGCCGAGGGGAGAGGAGTGGTGACGGAATGGTAGCATCGGCTGCTTGTAGCAGTGCTGGCACCACTACCTGCATTTTGCGCCTAATATGAACTGGGTGGAATATTAGGAACTCCCATATTTGAAATCCCTCTCCCACACCCTCATGTCGATGTCTGCTAGGTTTGTCAACTTCAAGAAGTTCACAAGCTAGTGAAAACAGTTTCTTGCATGAAACTTCCTGACAAATTAAAAGTGTGTACTAGACTGGGTTCCCTGGTTCGAGTCCCGGTCTGGAACACAGTTTTAATCTGTCAGGAAGTTTCAAATCAGCACCCACCCACTGCAGAATGAATATTCTTTCTAGTTTCTTGAACTTTATTGCAAGTAATTGCTGAATTATTCATTTTGTGAGAAATTTTCTAAAACTTAGAAAAATAGGCTGTGTTCAGTACTGGTGCAAAAATATCAGTGTCGAGAAAGAGAATGGGACAAAGACAGATGGGCCAAAACAAAGGTACCAGTGGAGCCACTAAACACACATAACTGGCACCACCAGTCAAGGAAGTGTGAAATGAATTTACTAATCAATTTGTTTCATAAGAAGATAAAGTATAATGATAATACAGACATCTTTAAATTTTAGCTGATTTTTTTAATGCTACTGTAAACATAAATGCATTACATTTGTTATAAAAATAGTAAATACTACTTGCAAAACTTGAAGGTAATTAAAACACTGTCTCTTGGTGGCATACTGTGCCTCATTTTTTATTTACTGTTATCGAATATTTGATTATGCGATAGACAAGAGATGTATCAGCTGAAGACATGAAGACAAAAGATGTTTGAAATTTGCATATGACATCCTCATAGATTTTAATTAAAATGAAGTTCTCTGATTTTAGATAATTGAATAGTGTCTCTTATTAATATCAGTATGTCATCTAATGTATTTTTCTGTTATTTTCTTATTTTTTTATTTTCATATGTCATCATGATTTTTATTCATTAATAATAAAGCAACAACAGTGGCAACTGCTCTTGGTTTTTAAGAATAACTACAGTTCTGCAACAAGTACTTGTAGCAGGTTCCTGAAATAAACTTGCCCCAATGACTTGAAAAAGTAAACTTGAATAAGTTTTTATTCTAATGTAAACACCACAGCAAGGGCTTACAGATGTTGCTTGCATGTGGACACCAAGCCTTCCGTAATACTTCGCATCTAGCAGCAGCTTCACATTGAGTTCTTCCAAGTAGTGCCAATTTTCTCTGCTTCTGGTAGCACTAGTGAAATGGTCAAATTATTGTGGCCAAACTGTAGGCCTCATTTAGACTCTTGAAATATTTTAAGAGGGGCTGCTAATTACTACAGATGCAATAGCCATGGGCGGTTGTGGTGTATGGAAGGGACTTCTTGGTATGTAATGCATGAGGGAGGTGGCATCAGTAGTGATGAGCAGGGCACTATATGGTAAAGGAACAGGAACTGTGGAGAGTCGTTGAAGAAAACGGTTGGTGTCTCTCGTATAGAAGGGTACGTTTTGCATAATAGTCTGAAGGTGTTGGTCCATGAGAGCATAGATTCTCTCCGAGTGGGCATAGTAATCAGCCACAATGGGGTATCCTACATGGTTGGGTGTATGGACTTAGGAGGCATCTAGAAGGTAGGAATACAGGGGGTGGTAGGGATGAGGAGAGAGAGAGACTTAGGGGGGAAGTTCTGGGATGGACGCAAGGATTTGAGGAGATCCTGTTGGATTTCTGGGATGGGATCACTGTAGCAGGGTTTGTAGGTGACCCAACCTGACAGCAGGTGTGATCTTCTGCCATGTAATTCCCGTAATAAAACCATTGACCACATGCCTCAGCAGCCAGGTTCAGTTCGCGCGTGTGTGTGTGTGTGTGTGTGTGTGTGTGTGTGTGTGTGTGTGTGTGTGTATTTTCTACTTGAAAAGAAGGCCTTTTGGCTGAAAGCTCAAATGTATAGTCATCATTTTGCTGTGCCTGTCTGCAGCTCAGTGTCACCTCAATATGGTGAGTAACAGTTTATTCTTTTCATAATATTGTTGTTATTCCATCTTGGATTTTCCATTGATTGTACATGCAAATTCTGTTATCTGATCGTGCCACAACTCTTTGGTTACCATTTCATTCACATCTTGTCACCAGTCTGCACACATTTTACCTGCTGTGCTCACTGCTCGCTCACAGTTTTTGTGGACATGGGGAATATGTTCATTCTTCTCGCTTTCAGTTATGTGCTTTGTGCAATCCCATTTGTCTGTCTGCTAAACTTTTATATAGTCCATCACAAATCTTGGATGGAAGATATTCCAGTATTTAGGCAGCTCAGTAGTGCATTGCCTGTTTTCATAGTAGCTAGGTTTTTTTTTTTGTCTTAATATACAAGATGTTCCAGAAGGATCACAAAATATTTCAGGGCATGTTAATACAGACTAATTAAAATAAAACATTACACGTAAAATGTGTCCTATTTCATTGGTTACTTAGATACAGCTGTTTGAAAGTAACTAAAACAAACTACCCACAGAAGATATTAAGCAAATGCAAATGATTGAATTCAGAGTTGGTTTTCATAAATTTTACTTACGACTTCAATGCACTTTCGAATTGCCTTGAAAAAACCATTTGTTTCTCTACTGATATCACCCAGACACGCTTTTATGAGGGTAGCACTCTTCACAATTTGAACAATTAACTAATACTTTTTGTTTAATTTTTCTTTGAAGAGTTAAGCTGTCAGCCACACCTCGGGCAAAAATATGAAGATTTAAGGTCTGAGGATTTTGGTGTCCAAGAAATGAGGTCATTCCTATGAATCCATCTTCTGCAGATTGTCAGGTTTAGATGATGACACCAGATGACTACAGCATCTTGCTGGAAGAACATACCCGTCCTTCAGACAGAGGAATGTCATCCAGTAATGGCAGAAGCTTGTTTTTAAGAAAGTCTAGATAACAGATGCTGTGGCAGCATGACAGATGCATATCAATTTATACAGTCATACCACACCAAACATTTACAGAGAAGAGTTTTTGAAATGTGATTCTAAAAAGGCATGTGGGTTTTTGTTGGAACACCAGTCTGAATTACGGGTGTTATTGAGACTGTCACGAGTGAAAGTAGCTTCATCTGTAAACAGTATGAGTGGGAGCACTGAGCAATTTGCAATCAGCAAATAACAAAAGTCCAATCATCTATCATCTCCTTCTTGAAGCTATTTAATCTATGGCAAATAATCAGAGCAGAGGCTATGCATGTGTAATGTCCAACATATTATTGTACGTGTAGAAATTCTGAATGTGTTTGTTTGATGTACATTCAGAAGAAATGTGACTTCTGGGCTGTATGCCAGTCCCGTGCAGTTCAGTGAAAACATGAGTAAACACCTTGTATCTAGTACTTGTCGACAGTGTTCTCTGCATACAGCTGCAGCATCTCCGTTACAAAACATGTACACAATATCATATCAGCATACTCAGCATTTGTAAATACATGTGGCATGCTAAATATTAAATAAAATTGGCCACAAATCACAATAACAGTTCAGAAATTCAATTATGTAATCTCAAGTACGACCTCACAACTTGAACTTAAAAACAAAAATTGATTGCCGATAAATACACCCAAAGCAACTGGAATACTAGCACTTGAAAAACTCATTTCTGTACACTGTTGAATCTCTGTAACTATTAAAAATTAGACCCATGTTATATACCAGGTGTACCAGTATGAAATGAGCATACAAATGTATCGATAGGGAACATTTGTTGTGAACGAGCCTTAATTGTTTTTTGTTTGGTTGGTATGACATCTGTCAAAGATATTTAGTATACATCAAGTCATAGAACAAACAACATCATATGTTTTCATCGTGTTAACAATGTCGAATTTTGTACTAGAAAGTGATGATTTGCGGTAAGCATTAATGTTTTCTTTCCATTTGAAAAAAAGTGCTGCAGAGTCACATCGAATGCTTGTCGAGGCATATGGTGATCATGCTCTATTTGAAGCAACATGCAAAAGATGGTTTCAATGGTTCAGAAATAATGATTTTGATGTAAGAAATGAAGAATGTGGAAGACCACCAAAAAAGTTCGAAGATGCCGAATTGCAAGCAATATTGGATGAAGATGATACTTTGAGGCAGAAGCAAATGACAGTAATGCTAAATGTTGCACAACAAACAATTTCTGACCGTTTGAAAGCCATGGGAAAGATTCAAAAGTGTGGAAAATGGGTGCCACATGAATTGAATGAAAGGCAGATGGAAAACTGAAAAATCATTTATCAAATTTTGCTTCAAAGACATGAAAGAAAATCAACTTTGCATCGAATTGTTACTGGCAATGAAAAATGGATTTATTTTAAGAATCCTAAACGGGAAAAATTGTGGGTTAATCTGGGACAACCATCAACATCGACTGCAAAACCAGATCGATTTGGCAAGAAGACAATGCTGTGTGTTTGGTGGGATCAGAAAGGTGTGGTGTGTCATGGGCTTCTAAATCCCGGTGAAACTGTGAATACTAATCGCTACAGACAACAAATGATCAATTTGAACTATGCATTGATCAAAAAAAGACCAGAATGGGCCAGAAGACATGACAAAGTAATTTTTTTACACGACAATGCACCTGCACACAAAGCAAAACTGGTTCAGGATACAATCAAAACACTTGGCTGGGAGCTGCTACCCCACCCGCCGTATTCACCAGACTTGGCCCCTTCTGACTATCATTTGTTTTCATCAATGCGACACACATTGGCTGAGGAACACTTCGATTCCTCCAAAGAAGATGAACATTTCTGTTGGCGTGGTCTCCACAAATTGCCAGAACGATGGTCAAAATGTATAGAAAGCAATGGTCAGTACATTGAATAAAGTGTTTTTACTTTTCTATTAAAAATTAGTGTTTCATTTTCACAAAAAAATGCTAATTTCATACCGGTACATCTGGTAGAATGCTTTGATGAATTAATTTATGTTACCATCTCCCAAAATGTTGACTAGTTCTCCTGAAACAACCAATAGAGCAAGGTGACACAGTGATTAGTACACTGGATTCATATTCAGGGGATGGTGGTTCAAATATGTGTCTGGCCATCCAGATTTAAGTTTTCTGTGATTTCCCTAAATGGCTCCAGGCAAATTTCAGAATGGTTCCTCTGAAATGACATGACGGACTTCCTTTCTCATCCATGAAATTTTCTTGCTTGTGCTCCATCTCTGATAACCTTAATGTTGACATTACATTAAACCCCAATCTTCCTTTGTGAAACACCGTGCATAAAGTAATCTAAAAGTTATATTCATAATTATTGGTAGAAGTAGATTTGCACTAGGCATAATTGGTTGTTGTTATACTTTACAGAAGTATCTTGCAATGCCCATCTTGCTTATTAATATATAATTTTACTTGTTGCACATCAATGAAGGCTCTCCTTCATTACAGTGTTTATGGACCACAATGTGTGAATGAATGGGAAATATTGTGAAAGTAGACTGTAGCTTTAACTGTGTTTGTGAGTACAGGGATGTTGATTTTAGTTATTTATTGTGCCATTTACTGTAAAACTTATTCCCTAATAAAAAGTTATATGATGAAATCTTTAAGTTATGTCTCTTGTTCCATGATATTGTGAAAAGAATAGATAGCTGCTCATCATAAACATGACACATTGGGTTACAGACAGGTGCAACAAAGAGACGGTTACACATTGAGCCTTCTTCAGAGAAGAACACACACAGTCACACATACCTCATGCACACATGACTGCTGTCTGTGGGCCATGCAGCTATAATGCAACTCTCACATTGAACGAAATCAGAGTGGGGTGGGGAAGCCAGAGGAATAGCAAGGGACAGGTTGGAGGGGGGGGGGGGGGGGAGAGAAGTACTGTCTGGAAGAGAGTGCAGGGACTAGATGGCAGGCAGACAAGGCTGTCAGCTGCAGTGCTGGGAAGCTGGGAAGTGGGAGGGGGGGGAGGGGGGAGGGGGGGGGGGAGAGGAAGACAGAGGCCAGGCCACCTGTGAAATCAGCCATGTGTGATATCAGTTCTACTGCAATCATTTCACAGCATATTGTATTGGTATGACTACCAATTAGTTGTCCACCAGGTTGAACAGCCACTGCCAAACTATGGCCAAGAGCAAAGTGGACCATCCTGTGGCATAACATGCAGCTGAACATAACATGCTTGATTTCAATGGCTGCTTCACAGCCCGGGCCATCTGGATCTTCCTCTCCATCTTCAGCTTTCTGAAATGTGCAGATGGGCATTACTGTTGCTACACAAACTCTGCTCTCAAAATCATACCAGCTTCAACCTGCTGTAATGTACTGTCTCCACACCCTCCATTCAACAGTTTCTGCTCACTCTGTCCTATCACCTGCTTCCGGTTCATGATCCATCACCCCATGGTGCATTACTTTCTGCCAATGTGCCCAATGATCCTTACCCTCTCCCTCCTGCCCCTCTCCCCCACAGCTTCCCAATGCTGCAATTGGCAGTCTAATCATGATGCCATGTAGTTCCTGCACACTCTATCAGACAGTGCTCTTCTCTCTCCCCACCCCTCCTCTTTCCCCACCCTACACCTTATTGTTGCTGTTATTCAACATGAGAGTTGTATTGTTGCTGCAACATCTTGAGATAGAGGTCATGTATGCATAATGTGTGTGTGTGTGTGTGTGTGTGTGTGTGTGTGTGTGTGTGTGAGACCTTGTCCTTTTTTTCCTTTTCTGAAGAAGGTTTTGGATGAAAGCTCAATGTGTAATAGCCTTTTCACTTTGCCTGTCTGAAACTCAGTGTGTCATTTCTATATTGAGAGTAGCAATCTACCTTTTTCATAATATTGTTGGTACTCCATCCTGGACTTTCCTTTGTTATATCTTGCTCCATAATTGTTGATACAGCTGTTACTTTAGTATTTACTAATGTTTTTCTTGATGTGTATAATAGATGTGCTTACACTGTAACTTTGTAAGCAGCACTTTACAGTGAACCTAGTCACCCCCCCCCCCTTTTTTTCCCTCCCCCTTATGGTCCTCTTTGTAGTTTGAAAATTCGATACATGTTTTGTGGCTATGATTCCCAAAAAACAATTCTACAGGGCTATTACAAATGATTGAAGCGATTTCATAAATTCACTGTAGCTCCATTCATTGACATATGGTCACGACACACTACAGATACGTAGAAAAACTCATAAAGTTTTGTTCGGCTGAAGCCACACTTCAGGTTTCTGCCGCCAGAGCGCTCGAGAGCGCAGTGAGACAAAATGGCGACAGGAGCCGAGAAAGCGTATGTCGTGCTTGAAATGCACTCACATCAGTCAGTCATAACAGTGCAACGACACTTCAGGACGAAGTTCAACAAAGATCCACCAACTGCTAACTCCATTCGGTGATGGTATGCGCAGTTTAAAGCTTCTGGATGCCTCTGTAAGGGGAAATCAACGGGTCGGCCTGCAGTGAGCGAAGAAACGGTTGAACGCGTGCGGGCAAGTTTCACGCATAGTGATGTGAAAGATTCAGTGTTTAAACCTCCTCTACCAAGAAACGTGCCAGAACTGCGAGCTCGCATCAACAATGCTTTCAAACTCATTGATGGGGACATGCTGCACCGAGTGTGGGAGGAACTTGATTATCGGCTTGATGTCTGCCGAATCACTAAAGGGGCAAATATCGAACATTTGTGAAAGCCTAAAAAAACTTTTTGAGTTTTTGTATGTGTGTGCAAAGCATTGTGAAAATATCTCAAATAATAAAGTTATTGTAGAGCTGTGAAATCGCTTCAATCATTTGTAATGGCCCTGTACAATTCTATAGCTCAAGACTGAGAGTACATAGTATGTAACTGTGGAAACATGCTGAAGACAATCTCATTCTTAAATTGTGTGTTCATCATTCCATTCAACTGATAGTCATTATTCATCGTTGGCAATTTTATACCTGTAAAATGACACAGGAAATTATTATATACATTTAAGTTGACAGAATTGTGTTCCTGAGCTAAGTTAATGAGATTACTTTCATTGAGGTCTGTGTTACGTTATGACATTTTGACCCACTGTGAAAGTCATTGTTGGTCCCATTTGCTTTTTCTTTCTGTGACTACAACATTGGTGCGATGTAAGTAACACATGGTGAAGTGGAGTGTTTTTTAATTTTTATATTAGTGAACATTGTGTTTTTAATACATTCCCCAAAACATTTCAGTTGCAACAATTTTTTAATTTGTATTCCAGATTCAGTGTGGCGGAGCTCATTGGCAAGCCAAGATGAGCTTCAGGAGGTCATACAGTTGTTGTCTGTGCAACCTCAACAGGCAACACAACTGCATCATCCAAGTATGCACATGCCAGGTATAGTAAGATTCTAATAATTTGATCCTGTAGTAATAAACTTCAGTGTTTTACCAGCTGAAAAGATGTAAACCATATTTTCAGTTAGTATAGTAACAGGCCAAATTTTGCACTGTATTTGGCTAAATTATTTTAATGATTGTCTCCATCTAGTGGTTATTGTTGTTGGCTGCTGATGCATAGTTGTTGGATTATTTGTGAACATCTCTGATTATTCTGGGGTAGCAACATTGATACTCCATTTGACAAAGTGGTATCAAATAGGACGACATGTGCTAAGTGGGAACAACGGACATTTGTTTTTATGTCATATTGATACACTATGCTATTGCACTTCGTTGTGATAAACTTTCATTTTCAAGTATGCTGAGTTAAAAGCTTGCTCTATCTGTTGTTGAGATTTCATTGTAGCACTAAATGTTCAGCATCATACTCTTCACAGAATAAGAAAAGATTGTTCTCACTTGTCTTCTCATTCAATTTATGGCGACTGACTTACCTACTAGGCTTGTCATAGATGGATTTCAGGTTTTTAGCAGCAGCTGTTTTAAAGTGTTACATGGAAAATTTGTTCAGGAATTAAAGTTGATTCAGTTTTAAGTTGTCATCATCAAGAGTTAGGTTATTATTAAAACATGTCTGCTTACAGTGTATGGTTATTAGATCTGTATCGAATTCTCTCTACATTTGCTTGATGTGTCATTGCAAAGAAAAAGAGAGGACACTCTGTCTTGCTCCATATATTATGGTTTCTTTCTCTGCCATCCATAAATGGAATCTGTGCTATTATTAGTCCTGTTTTATTTTCGTAGCGTGTTTTGGCATTATGCGTTCTGAAGAATATCTGTGGATTCAAACCTTAATAATTTTCTTGGGTTGTTCTAGGTGACTTGTTGTGAGATATAAATTTTTTGTAGATTGTCTGATAGTTAAGATTTTCAACATTGGCGATACACTCCCCCATGAGGCAAATGCTCAAATCTCCTGTGAGGCAACTAAGCCTGTAGCAGTTGTGCTGCCCTTCTTTTCACGTGGTTTATGTCTCCTGTACATGAATTCCACATTTTTGAGTGTTATTCCACTAGAAGCCATATACATCTCTTATAAGAAATACTTTTCATAGACGAACTGAACTTTTCTAATGACTTACAATTGAAACTGTATGATTGTTGCATTTCATACCACCACACATTTTTATTCCATATATTGGTATGAGTAGTAATTATTAATCAGTAATCTTATGGCCAATCTTTATTCATAAGGAATTACAAAATTCTAGATTTACTACATTAAGAACTATTCATTAGCCTTTGTATAGGATTGAAATTTATCAAAATTTGACTGATTATTGACAAAATTTGATCCAGCATTTCCTCAAAGATTGTTGTCATCTGCAAAAAGTCAGATTGAAATCAATACAGTCATAGAAGTTATTAATGTGCAACATAAACAGAGAAGGCCATATCACTCTCCCTAGGACACACATGGAATTAATTAACTTATGCACTTAATGTGGGCGACTGTTGGCTGATAATAGTGTGATTGATTCTGCATTGGCAAGGAATACTCATTTTATTCATAAACCTGCCTAATATTCTATACAAATCCATTATCAACCAGATAACACTGTCGTATGTCAACCTTTTCATTGATAACACTTAACTTCATTTATCCTAAATTCAGAAATTTCTTCCCCATTCATTTCACCATCAGTACTTCCACATTAATAACTGCCATCTGTTCCACACCAAAAAGTGCCTCCAACATAGCCAGACACATGTGGATGTACTCTGCTAGCTCTGCTTGCAGCAGAGTGTACATAGCCTCCCAGTATAGTGTCCCCCACTTTCTATACCAAATTCATATGGTACATGAGGGGAAAAATTATTGGTACTTTTCTGTATGAGCCTGACTTTATCTAATGTTATCATTGTGACCATGGCACAGGTGGATACTGTCCCTGCAACGTATCCTGCTTTTCCACAACCTCCAGACCTGACTGTCATAGTCCTTGCCCCCCTACCTGTCTTTTGAGAGAAAAATAGACATTATCTTCTCCACTGTCAGTGTTCCTTCTGACAGTGCCCTAACCTGCCACTGCACACCCATACATGTTCCGACATAGCATAATCTCTCCTAATTCCCTCCAGTTCCAATTTAGCGTAATCTCTCCTAATTCCCTCCAGTTCCAACATAGTGTAATCTCTCCTAATCCCCTCCAGTTTCATTTCTCCATCTCCTCACTCAACACCCCTTCCATTTCCCAATTGCCAATCCTAGCCAAGATCGCTACTCGCCCCAGTCAGGTGGAAGCATTGTGAGACAACTGTGTGTCAGGTGGAAGCATTGTGAGACAACTGTGTGTCAGGTGGAAGCATTGTGAGACAACTGTGTGTGTGTGTGTGTGTGTGTGTGTGTGTGTGTGTGTGTGTTTATTAGCAATGAAAAATAACTTACTTTATCCAAAAGCTAAGCAATTTTCCGTCTTTTGTACATGCCTTTCCACTGCTCAGCACCTCCTGTATTTGGTGAGTAGGGATCTATCCTTGTTTACATATTATTTTCTTTATTAGGTGTTGATGTGGTATTGAATTAAAAGTTTGTAGATAGTCAAGAAGCACTGAAGCCAACTGGCTTCCCCTGTCCATACAGTTCATACAATATAACAGATAAACACTGCAAGTAGATGCCCATGGTCATTGTTTATAAAATCTGTGCTATAATCATAGAAAACCATGTCAGAGCTCAGGTTATGTGCTAGAATACGGCTACAAATAGAAATAGGTGATACAGAATGGTAATTCTTAGACTCAAGTTGAGCTGTGTTTGTAGATTTGCATGGTTTTTACTCTCGTGGAAACATGGCCATTAAATAATTTTGCAAGGAATATACAGTAAATCGTGATCAAAAGTGGAGTTAACTCAGATTTCTGCATTGAACCAGACAGACTATTAAGCACTGTGACCTTGTTAAATTTTAGAAATGTCAGTAGGTTTTCAACACTATATGCATTGATTGTTATATGACTCATCTTTGCAGTTGTACTTTAGATGAACAATGGCAGTATTCCATGATTTTCCTTTGTGCGAAAATTGCAAATGGAATTCAACGTTTCAACTATAGTTATGCTATTGTGCCCTGTGCCATCAACAAATATTGTTTATTAATAGTTCTGCTACTGAAAGGCTTTACTTGTGACAAGGATATCGTATGTTTTTGGGGTAGGCCCTATGACGGGATTTTACTGTGGTACTTACTAAAGGTTTCAGGCATTGCCCCACTAATAATCAGATTCATTTTTATTAAATATTGCCTAGTTTCCTTTTTTTAGTTCACATTGTGTCTATTGTGGAGCAGGTACATACCTGCTTGTTCTTCAAGGTACATATTTTGATAGAACTTGATCAGAAATTCATTTGATCGTCATCCAAACTTTCTTGACACGTTCGTTGCCTGAAGTAAGTGATTCTGCTTCCTACTGCAGAGATAAGGTGATTTCCTCCTCCTTTAATACACTGAGTGTGTAGACTTTTCTATATGTCTCTGTAATCCGTAGTTCCTTGAAGATTATTATTTTTACAACTCCATCACTTCCCCATATAGGATGAGAGGGTAATCTTATTGGGACCTATGTAAAATGCAATACAGTTAGAAATCTGTCTGATTGATGTCTGACAAGTGAGTGTTGATGATTAAGTAAAAATTTGGGTGCTGACCAGTGTTGGCTAAGGCATACACCAGCACATTTATTATGACCCCTGGTGCTGCTGTGCTTTGCTATCACCAGGTATAACACCACCTTCTCTGTGTCTGGTTGAATGTACAATATGTTAACTATTTACTAGTGGTCGCCTTTAATAATAGCTATGCGCTAGACTTGTTAGTCAGTTTCGACTTGCTTTCTTGCTGTGCTCAGTAACTTCTTTTCCGAAGTGCGAGTGCTTCACTGGAAGAGAGCATGGTAACTGCCATCTTTAGCTATGTAAATTAATTTCAATAGCAACTATGGTTTAAGCACTGTATTTTCTCCCATAAACTTACACAATTACAACTCACAACCATATAACAATAACTGTTAATCTGTACATTCATCCAAAATCAGCCAATCTCTTTTGTGTCTTTACTACTATTGACATTCTTGGAGTGGTCTGCTTGTGTATTCTATGGCTTCCCCTCCAAAACACCTTCAGCTGGTGGCAGCATGGAATAGCATTCTCCAACAGCAAGTGGAGATGTCTGCTCACTGCTCAGGCTGCACATACAAGTAGCACCTTATCTCACTTGACGATGTATGAAGAGACATTTCTTGTTGGTGTACTGTTCTTACAAATCCATCTAAGCTATATATAATTTCTGTATTTCATTCACACGGCTGTCTTCCATAATTTGAAGAGCCTAACTGTTTGCTATGGCCTTTCCCATGGAAATGTTAGGGAACACCACAGTTTTTGTACTTGTGCTATAATCCATTCATCATAAGAATAAACCTGATGTAAACAAACACAAACGTGATGATTGGTCAGAAGCTGTAGCACACATACACTGGTGTTGTTACGCTGTTCGAAGTAGGTCCTACTAATGTATTAGATATCTTGAAGGTGGCAGGGGTTAAATACAGAGAGCGAAAGGCTATTTACAATTTGTACAGAAACCAGGTGGCAGTTATCACAGTCAAGGGGCATGAAAGTGAAGCAGTGGTTAGGAAGGGAGTGAGGCAGGGTTGTAGCCTATCCCCGATGTTATTCAATCTGTATATTTAGCAGGCAGTAAAGGAAACAAAAGAAAAATTTGGAGTAGGTATTAAAGTCCATGGAGAAGAAATAAAAACTTTAAGGTTCGCCGATGACATTGTAATTCTGTAAGAGACAGCAAAGGACCTGGAAGAGCAGTTGAATGGAATGGACAGTGTCTTGAAAGGAGAATATTAGATGAACACCAACAAAAGCAAAACGAGGATAATGGAATGTAGTCAAGTTAACTCGTGTGATGCTGAGGAAATTTGTTTAGAAAATTAGACACTTAAAGTAGTAAAGGAGTTTTGCTATTTGGGGAGCAAAATAACTGATGATGGTTGAAGTAGGGAGGATATAAATTGTAGACTGTCAATGGCAAAGAAAGCGTTTCTGAAGAAGAGAAATTTGTTAACATCGAGTATAGATTTAAGTGTCAGGAAGTCTTTTCTGAAAGTATTTGTATGGAGTGTAGCCATGTATGGAAGTGAAACGTGGACGATAAATAGTTTAGACAGAAAGACAATAGAAGCTTTCGAAATGTGGTGCTACAGAAGAATGTTGAAGATTAGATGGGTAGATCACATAAGTAATGAGGAGGTATTGAATAGAATTGGGGAGAAGATAAATTTGTGGCACAACTTGACTAGAAGAAGGGATCGGTTGGTAGGACATATTCTGAGACATCAAGGGATCACCAATTTAGTATTGGACGGTGGCACGGAGGGTAAAAATCGTAGAGGGAGACCAAGAGATGAATACACTAAACAGATTCGGAAGGATGTATGTTGCAGTAGGTACTGGGAGATGAAGATGCTTGCACAGGATAGAGTAGCATGGAGAGCTGCATCAAACCAGTCTCTGGACTGAAGACCACAACAACAACAAGTTACTTTAAATGAAACTTTAAGATACGCAAATGTATTAACAGCCATCAGCTATTTCCTTAATCACGCTTCGTCCACGTAGTTTTTATTTAAAAAACCGTGTACAATCACAGCCTCTGCAGTGTTGTGCTCTGATTGTCATGATGTTAATGTGCAGTATGAAAATGGCTGAGGTTGCTTTCTGATCTGCAGTGAAACACGCACATGGAACATGGTTAAAAAGTGCTGAAAAATAGGCTGTTCTTAATGTTTTTCATAAATTTATGGAGGTAATCGGCTTTGAAGGTTACCCAGCATTTTATATAGTGTAGTTGATAAATAATCACAAACTGCATGTGCAGCACAGTCGGTAGCATAGTGGGATGTGAACGAATTGCGGTTTTTCGTGTATTGACGCAAATCTCCCCAGTGTCATTTTTTTTCTCATTCACTTTGAAATACCTACATCTCGTAATTATAAAACTCGTCATAATTTTTTATGAATAATGCTCGTCTTCTTGTTTATAATTACATATCGGGTGCGAAATTCCTGTTTCCATTTCCAATACACATGCTTAATGCAACTATCATACTGCAACTAATGCACGCAGCTATTTCAAACATCACTGCCGAATGCTGGCAGTAAGTAATATCTTCAGTGGCTTCAGTATTTAACTACACGGTGAAATCCTTCAGTACTCTCTTGTGTTACACACAGCTTATTCAGAAAAATTACCCTGTGGTTAAGTCAGGAATTTTCATCATCCTTGTTTTTAATTAAAATAGTACATTAGCTCAAAATGATAATGTATTGCAGTTTTCATCTAGTCATTTAAGGAGCATATTGTTGAAGATTTGCAGTGTATTATTTCATTCTGTTTAAAAATTAAATGACATTCCAAGCTATATTGCTCCTCTACTCGTCTCTTTTTACATGTGAACTGCAGCTGGCCATGTCACTGCAGGCTAGCTGTACCAGCTGACTGGCCAGTGCCATTCAAGTGTTAAATGCACTGGTAAAGCCATTGTCCCATATTATCGCTAAGTCGATGTGTGCATGACCCACAGCACAACACGTACCCTTATTATTGTACTTGACAGTACTCGAGACAGCTTGTCTGCAGTCCCACATGAAACGGAAATCCAATGAGGTTCCAGCAAAAGTGGAAGAATACGTAGTGCAATGTTTACATCAGGTTTATTCTTATGATGAACGGATCTGTCATGGAGCTGGAGTGTGAATTACTTTTCTTACAGCATTTTACATCTGATAAACATGTTCCGGGAAAATCAGGAATACAGAAGTCGCTGAGGAATGAAATAAATAGGAAGTGCAGGGAAGCTAAGACGAAATGGATGCAGGAAAAATGTGAAGACATCGAAAAAGATATGATTGTCAGAAGAACAGACTCAGCATACAGGAAAGGCAAAACAACCTTTGGTGATTTTAAAAGCAACAGTGGTAACATTACGAGTGCAACGGGAATTCCACTGTTAAATGCAGAGGAGAGAGCAGATAGGTGGAAAGAATACATTGAAAGCCTCTATGAGGTTGAAGATTTGTCTGATGTGATAGAAGAAGAAACAGGAGTCGATTTAGAAGAGATAGGGGATCCAGTATTAGAATCGGAATTTAAAAGAGCTTTGGAGGACTTACGGTCAAATAAGGCAGAAGGGATAGATAACATTCCATCAGAATTTCTAAAATCATTGGGGGAAGTGACAACAAAATGACTATTCACGTTGGTGTGTAGAATATATGAGTCTGGCGATATACCATCTGACTTTCGGAAAAGCATCATCCACACAATTCCGAAGACGGCAAGAGCTGACAAGTGCAAGAATTATCGCACAATCAGCTTAACAGCTCATGCATCGAAGCTGCTTACAAGAATAATATACAGAAGAATGGAAAAGAAAATTGAGAATGCGCTAGGTGATGATCAGTTTGGCTTTAGGAAAAGTAAAGGGACGAGAGAGGCAATTCTTACATTACGGCTAATAATGGAAGCAAGGCTAAAGAAAAATCAAGACACTTTCATAGGATTTGTCGACCTGGAAAAAGTGTTCGACAATATGAAATGGTGCAAGCTGTTCGAGATTCGGAAAAAGGTAGAGGTAAGCTATAGGGAGAGACGGGTCATATACAATATGTACAACAACCAAGAGGGAATAATAAGAGTGGACGATCAAGAACGAAGTGCTTGTATTAAGAAGGGTGTAAGACAAGGCTGTAGCCTTTCGCCCCTACTCTTCAATCTGTACATCGAGGAAGCAATGACGGAAATAAAAGAAAGGTTCAGGAGTGGAATTAAAATACAAGCTGAAAGGATATCAATGATATGATTCGTTGATGACATTGCTATCCTGAGTGAAAGTGAAGAAGAATTAAATGGTCTGCTGAACGGAATGAACAGTCTAATGAGTACACAGTATGGTTTGAGAGTAAATCGGAGAAAGACGAAGGTAATGAGAAGTAGTAGAAATGAGAACAGCGAGAAACTTAACATCAGGATTGATGGTCACGAAGTCAATGAAGCTACCTAGGTAGTAAAATAACCAATGACAGACGGAGCAAGGAGGACATCAAAAGCAGACTCGCTATGGCAAAAAAGGCATTTCTGGCCAAGAGAAGTCTACTAATATCAAATACCGGCCTTAATTTGAGGAAGAAATTTCTGAGGATGTACGTCTGGAGTACAGCATTGTATGGTAGTGAAACATGGACTGTGGGAAAACTGGAACAGAAGAGAATCGAAGCATTTGAGATGTGGTGCTACAGACGAATGTTGAAAATTAGGTGGACTAATAAGGTAAGGAATGAGGAGGTTCTACGCAGAATCGGAGAGGAAAGGAATATGTGGAAAACACTGATAAGGAGACGGGACAGGATGATAGGACATCTGCTAAGACATGAGGGAATGACTTCCATGGTACTAGAGGGAGCGGTAGAGGGCAAAAACTGTAGAGGAAGACAGAGATTGGAATACGTCAGGCAAATAATTGAGGATGTAGGTTGCAAGTGCTACTCTGAGATGAAGAGGTTAGCACAGGAAAGGAATTCGTGGCGGGCCGCATCAAACCAGTCAGTAGACTGATGAAAAAAAAAAAAGGCTCTACCCATTAATATTTCTCTCTCTTGTCGTGGGATGTAGCAGGTTTTCCAATAAGTGCAGTGTGTCTCACAGGCTTAGTTTCAATTTCAGTGGAAAATGGCACCTTGGACATATTGGTTAAGGGGATGAGTGTAATACCCCGAGTTCACCCTGACCCATGTCTTCCCTGTAAAGTGCCCCTAGTCCCACTACCATTGACATGCTTCTCACAGCCAAATGGATGAGTAATGGTAGAGCTTATAGTTTCTGTAGAGGAGATGATATCCACAGGGGGGGATAGTCCTTGAATTATATTTAGTATCTTGCTCCCACCATACTCATTTGCAGCAGCTTCCAGTTGCTTCACAGTAATCAGGATAATTTCCAGTTGCTTATGAATAGGAGTTAACTTATCTCTAGCCCACAATCGGCATTCACAGTGGGGCTGCTTTGTGCCTGGTGCAGTGTTTTACAGATCAGTAAGCAAATAACTTTAAGCATGCTGTTCCTCTTTTAATTTAATTTCTGGATATGGTATGCTACATGAATTACAAGTTTGCTTTAAAAATTGAAGTGACTTTTACTCAACAAAGAGATTTCTGTTTTATCAAGAGAAAAATGTGGGATAAAATTTACTGGTTCCATTAAGCTACATGGAAACAACTTGAAAATAGTGAAAATGTATGATTAATGCAGACAGTATACACACATGTTGAAAGGAAAAACTAATTTTAGCATGACAAGATAGTTATACAGGGTGTTACGAAAAGGTACAGCCAAACTTTCAGGAAACACTCCTCACACACAAATAAAGAAAATATGTTATGTGGACATGTGTCCAGAAACGCTTAATTTCCATGTTAGAGCTCATTTTACTTTCGTCAGTATGTTCTTCCACCTACGCTCAATGGAGCACGTTATCATGATTTCATACGGGATACTCTACCTGTGCTGCTAGAACATGTGCCTTTACAAGTTCGACACAAAATGTGGTTCATGCACGATGGAGCTCCTGCACATTTCAGTCGAAGTGTTCGTACGCTTCTCAACAAGAGATCCGGTGACCGATGGATTGGTAGAGGCGGAACAATTCCATGGCCTCCACGCTCTCCTGACCTCAACCCTCTTGACTTTCATTTATGGGGGCATTTGAAAGCTCTTGTCTACGCAACCCCGGTACCAAATGTAGAGACTCTTCGTGCTCGTATTGTGGACGGCTGTGATACAATACGCCATTCTTCAGGGCTGCATCAGCGCATCAGGGATTCCATGCGACTGAAGGTGGATGTGTGTATCCTCACTAACGGAGGACATTTTGAACATTTCCTGTAACAAAGTGTTTGAAGTCACGCAGGTACGTTCTGTTGCTGTGTGTTTCCATTCCATGATTAATGTGATTTGAAGAGAAGTAATAAAATGAGCTCTAACATGGAAAGTAAGCATTTTCGGACACATGTCCACATAACATATTTTCTTTCTTTGTGTGTGAGGAATGTTTCCTGAAAGTTTGCCGTACCTTTTTGTAACACCCTGTATTATACACTTCAGTGACTGTAACTTGCAGGAATCAATTTGCTATGAGACATGTTATACATGACACTCATAACTTTTGATAATTTTCAAAAATGTCCATTTATGATGGGTTAAGCTAAAATGCTTTTAAGTTGTGTAGTCTATGAAAATAAGAAATAAACAAGATAGAATAATATACTAATGTGCAATGCATCATAAATTCAAGCCATATTTCCAGAGAGATTAAAATAGGCAATTATTAAATCATTTGTTAAAAGAAGACAGATGAGATTTCAATAAAATCTGTTTAATTGCTGATACAATTTTTGGAATATTTTGAGAAAATAATTTACTCTGGAATGACTTCATGTTTAAGTAGTAATGTATAAACAGTAAATCATAATTTGAGTTTCAGAAAGATTAATCAACTGATAATGCTGTTTGCATATTCTCTCCATCTTTTACAAAAGTTAAATAATGAAATAGCACCAGTTCACCTTTTAATGAGCTATCCAACACATTTGAATATTTAAATCACATATTGTTACAAAACCAGACCTTTTAGGGAATTAACAGTGTTCCTAATGAATGGCTCTTGATACACTTTTTGAAAATCACTGCAGAAGAAAGACTTTTCTGACTGTGCAGAAATAATTAATGGTGTTCTACAAAGTTCACTCTCAAGTCCATTGTTTTTCTCATATTTGTAAACAAACTTCTGTTAGTTGCATGTCAACCAGAATTAGTTTTTTTTATGAATGATACAAATATTACGAAAAGCTCTAATGGACACTTGAAACAGAGAAAATTGTAAACAATCTGCGTGGAAGGGTTATTGAAAGGCAAACAGAACCTCCAAACTTTTGCAGTGTACATTTACAACTCACTTGCTTATCATTACTGATCTATTACTTTCTTGGTGAAACACTACTGTACACACTTCTCACTAGTCAATATACATTACATTTTCTAGCTTGCTTCAAAGTGATATTGAAATGATATGTCTGACTGGCAGTGCAGGATGTAAATTCAGTGAAAACCTTCACTGCTTATATATATCCTTGGCTTTTAAAGACTGAAGAGCTCTATTACAGTCTTTTATTCCTTTCTCAGCTTGATCTCAAAATCACCTGGTTGGATTTAAAGGGGGGGGGGGTGTTGAATTAGAATGATGGTGGCTTACATTCTCTAAATTGTATATGTGTATTTATTTTAGTTTGTCACATTTTCTTTCAAATCCATCCAGAGTATACATGAGCACATTGTTCAAAAAAGAAAAAAACCTCTGCGGAGATTGTAGATCCCAAATACATCAAAAAGGTAAAACAGATTGGTGTAGGCTAAGGTAAAAAGAAAAACATGAAATAGATACACACTATGGACAAATGAATGTGTTCATGGGTGAGAAGAGAGCTGTGGATAACAACTTGAGGCTGTGGGAAATGAAAATGTAAGAGAAAATTGTACTGTGGGTTGTACAATGGTTCTATGGTGCGGCGACATCTATTTGCACCAAGCAAGGTGGCGCAGTGGCTAGCTCACTGGGCTTGCATTCGGGAGGATGACGGTTCAATCCTGCATCCGGCCACCCTGATTTACGTTTTCCATGACTTCCCTAAATCGTTTCTTTGATAGGGGATGGTGACTTCCTTCCCTAATCCGAAGAGATGGATGCCCTTTTCTGGGCTCCTCTCCCAAACAACCCAACCCAACCCTTTATTTGCATGTTTGCAATCATTGTGTGTGGCTAAACGAAGTTACCTCATGAATATCCCATCAACCCAAAAAGTTGTGGGACTGGATTAATAAAAAATTGAGTAAAGTTAAGATGTGTTCTACATAGTCTCCCTCCATTGGACTACAATGGTCAGAACATTCCCAAACAATGTGAGACTGTCAAAACAAGTCTGTCTTTGAGATCTTGTTCAACTCACACATCACATTGCCTTGAATGTCACCTTTGTCGTTAAAACATTGATCCTACATTTTGTCATTTTTTGGTAGGTTTTTATTGATAACACCAATTCTTGTCACTTCTGATGATTCTTTCCAGAAAATTCATCATGTCACAACAGTGTCCATACATAGTTGTTTTTATTTAGGAGTTGAGGTGTGCGAGTCAAACTTTGCGCACACTTTCCTCTTCTTCAAAACATGCTGGAGAATGACTTTAACACTTGATTTAGAGATGATGCGCCACTGAAATTTGTATCTCTGTGATATTCACACACTATGACTGCACATCCACTACTTAACACTGCCTGCTCACAACCAACTAGTTGAATGCACATCTGTTGTTTACAGTTATTAGTTCAAGCTGCCATGTAGTTACTGTGTTGATGTTGCTTGTATGCCAGGAATAAAATTAGTCTCTGATCTTTTTGGATGGATGATGTATCATCTGAAATGATGAGTGGAATGATTTTTGGAAAAAAGGTGATAGATTTAAAGATAAAATGAGGTAATTTGCTGCCTAAATGATGCTGAATTCTAGCTAAGATGCTACCCATCCTTCCACATTGATTTTCATATCTTCAGACTCTGCCAATCCCTATCCTTGAGTAACCTGATAGTTGAGAAACAAATCTTTTTGGCACAGACATCCCTGAAACACCTCTGCTCCTTTGGCAAAATACTGTTACCATGCAACCCCAACTACCTACATCCTATCCCCCAGACTGAAACCCTCTGTCTCCACCATCTGGAAGAACACTCCAGAAACCATGCACCACCTCCAAAATTAAAATTATTCGAATTTACTGACATCATATTCCCCCATTGTAGTATCACTGCTCATCAATATCTGTTCTATTCCCCTCTCCCATGAACTCACTTTCCAACCGCTCACAGCACTGAGATCCTATGTTTTGTCTGCCATAATCTCCAAAACTCCCTCCCAGCATCCTACAAAATACAGAACCCAAACAAATCCAAAGCACTGTTGTCTACCTTTCTACCAAAAACTTCAATCCTATACAAGTTTCAGTCCTACTCAAAGGTCTCACCTTTATTCTAATACTCAAGTCCAATTATTTAAACTAATCAGAGACCCATTATGCTTCTCTTGATGCATACAGTGGAAGCACTTTTTTGCCAATGGTCACTCGAACCAAACCAACACAAACCAAACATTCAGCCTTGCCTCTGCCAATTCATACCTCCGTCTGACCATGTCCCTCCCCTACTCCTACCTAACCATCCCTTGCTTACCTTCCAGGAGTTCCTTACCTCCAACTTCATCTCACCTTCCTTTCTGAAACCCCTTCCTGAAAACACAAACTTCTCAACAGAGAAAAGAAAAGCCATCCACAACCTCGAGGCAGACCCCCGATATAATCTTCCTCCCTGCAGACTAATGCTCCATGAACAACATCGATTATCTCACAGAAGACATCTATCTGTGTGGCTCTCTTCCACCTACAAGCCCTACAGTACTGTTCCCATCCCAAAAGTCGAGCATGATCTAGAATCCCTACTCAAATGCTTATGACTCATCCCAGATTCTCCCTTCAAATCCAAATCCCTTCTCACCCCAATCACACCAGTTATTCGTGCTTCCCAAAATTCATAAAACCAACAATCCTGGTCTTGGACACACCATTGTAGAAGTTGTCTTTTGTTGACCAACACCTCCAATCAATTGCCCCTCGCCTAGCTTCTCATGTCAAGGACAGGAATCACTTCCTTCATTAACTCTCAACCATCCCATTATGTCACTATATGGATACCTTTCCAGCACTGTTGACTCCGCCTCCCTATACACCAACATCCTTATATCCATGACCTTACCCTTATTGAATACTACCTCTCCCAAAGTCATGTTGATTCCAGACTGTCACCTCATTCCTTATAGATTAACAAACTACATCCTTATACTTCTCTTTTGAGGGAAAGATAAACATAAAAAAATACATGGCACAGCTATGGGCACCCACATGCACCCTCCTATGTCAATTTGTTTGTGGGCCATGTAAAAGAAACTTTCTCACACCACTTGTCTGCTACAGGTTTATTGATGATATCTTCATGATCTGGACCCAGGCCCAAGAAACTCTAACGTCATTCCTCCACAGACACAACACTTTTTCTCCCACTCGTTTCACCAGTTACTCACCAGCCTAGTGTGCCACATTCCTGGATGTTGACATCTGTCTCTCTGATGGCTCTGTGCAAACCTCCGACCCCATCAAATTTAGTGGACATCAACAGTACCTGCATTTTGATAGGTGTCATCCCTCCCAAACCAAAAATGTGTACCATGTAACCTGACCATGCATGGGCAGTACATCTGCTTTGACAAGGAATCCCTTGCTTAATATGGTCTTACTACGCCTTCACAGGCAGTAATTACTGCCCTCCTACCCAACCCTAGTCCACGAACAGATTTTCTGTGTTACGTCCACACAAACTCCCCTAATTCTTCAGCTGCACTCACAAACTTGCTGCAACAGAGTATCCCCCTCACCACCATTTCCCCATACCGGAACAACTTAACCACATAATTTTCCAGGACTTCACCTACTTAACATAGTTCCTGGAAAAAGAGGAATATTCTGCCCACAGTCCTTCCCATCCCTATGTAAATGGTTTGCCATTGTCGCATAAGTCATCCTCCACTTTGCCAGGGGGTCTCGCACCTCTTTTATGAGTACATGCTTGGCCAACACAGAGTTCCGGCCATTGCGGCACTACTTCCCTTTCCGCACTGCAGATCCATCCTTCTCCTTTTCTCATTCCTCTTCGCCCCCCCCCCCCCCCCCTCCCCTCCCTGCCCCTTCCTTCTTGATGGTTGGTCTTGTTGGTGCAGATCAGGCTTGGAGTCGGTTTATGATTTTGGACACACTATTATTATTGTTATTTCTTTCCTTTCTCAGATGTTATGTCTGGTTAAAAATGGAAAGTGACGCGGACCTTGATCAAGCGTGACTTCCTTTTAACTGTATGGTATATGTTACATTGCATTTAGAAACTTTCGTGTAATTGAACATGTATCAATAATTACAGATTTCTGTAGTTGTATATATACGTTTGGATGTAGCTGTATTGCGTTGATGTACTGGTGGATATTGTGTGGTATGACTCCTGTAGTTGATAGTATAATTGGTATAATGTCAACTGTATCCTGATGCCACATGTCCTTGACTTCCTCAGCCAGTTGGATGTATTTTTCAATTTTTTCTCCTGTTTTCTTCTGTATATTTTTTGTATTGGGTATGGATATTTCGATTAGTTGTGTTAATTTCTTCTTTTTATTGGTGAGTATGATGTCAGGTTTGTTATGTGGTGTTGTTTTATCTGTTATGATGGTTCTGTTCCAGTATAATTTGTATTCATCATTCTCCAGTACATTTTGTGGTGCATACTACTTGTATGTGGGAACGTGTTGTTTTATTAGTTTATGTTATGTGGCAAGTTGTTGATGTATTATTTTTGCTACATTTTCATGTCTTCTGGGGTATACTGTATTTGCTAGTATTGTACATCCGCTTGTGATGTGATCCACTGTTTCTATTTGTTGTTTGCAAAATCTGCATTTATCTGTTGTGGTATTGAGATCTTTAATAATATGCTTGCTGTAATATCTGGTGTTTATTGTTTGATCCTGTATTGCAATCTTGAATCCTTCCGTCTCACTGTATATATTGCCTTTTCTTAGCCATGTATTGGATGCGTCTTGATCGATGTGTGGCTGTGTTAGATGATACGGGTGCTTGCCATGTAGTGTTTTCTTTTACCAATTTACTTTCTTTGTATCTGTTGACGTTATGTGATCTAAAGGGCTGTAGAAGTGGTTATGAAATTGCAGTGGTGTAGCCGATGTATTTATATGAGTGATTGCTTTGTGTATTTTGCTAGTTTCTGCTCGTTCTATAAAGAATTTTCTTAAATTGTCTTCCTGTCCATAATGTAGGTTTTTTATGTTGATAAATCCCCTTCCTCCTTCCTTTCTGCTTAATGTGAATCTTTCTGTTGCTGAATGTATGTGATGCATTCTATATTTATGGCATTGTGATTGTGTAAGTGTATTGAGTGCTTCTAGGTCTGTGTTACTCCATTTCACTACTCCAAATGAGTAGGTCAATATTGGTATAGCATATGTATTTATAGCTTTTGTCTTGTTTCTTGCTGTCAATTCTGTTTTCGGTATTTTTGTTAGTCTTTGTATATATCTTTCTTTTAGTTCTTCTTTAATATTTGTGTTATCTATTCCTATTTTATGTCTGTATCCTAGATATTTACAGGCATCTGTTTTTTCCATCGCTTCTCTGCAGTCGCTGTGGTTATCCAATATGTAATCTTCTTGTTTAGTGTGTTTTCCTTTGACTATGCTATTTTTCTTACATTTGTCTGTTCCAAAAGCCATATTTATATCATTGCTGAACACTTCTGTTATCTTTAGTAATTGGCTGAGTTGTTGATTTTTTGCTGCCAGTAGTTTTAGATCATCCATGTATAGCAAATGTGTGATTTTGTGTGGGTATGTTCCAGTAATATTGTATCCATAATTTGTATTATTTAGCATGTTGGATAGTGGGTTCAGAGCAAGGCAGAACCAGTAAGGACTTAATGAGTCTCCTTGGTATATTCCACGCTTAATCTGTATTGGCTGTGATGTGATATTATTTGAATTTGTTTGGATATTAAGTGTGGTTTTCCAATTTTTCATTACTATGTTTAGGAACTGTATCAATTTAGGATCTACTTTGTATATTTCCAATATTTGTAGTAACCATGAGTGGGGTACACTATCAAAAGCTTTTTGGTAATCAATGTATGCGTAGTGTAGCGACCTTTGTTTAGTTTTAGCTTGATATGTCACCTCTGCATCTGTTATCAGTTGCTCTTTACATCCTCGTGCTCCTTTGCAACAGCCTTTTTGTTCTTCATTTATAATTTTGTTCTGTGTTTTATGTGTCATTAATTTCTGTGTAATGACTGAAGTTAATATTTTGTATATTGTTGGTAG
The DNA here is from genome assembly GCF_023864275.1 of Schistocerca cancellata. Taxonomy (NCBI): domain Eukaryota; kingdom Metazoa; phylum Arthropoda; class Insecta; order Orthoptera; family Acrididae; genus Schistocerca; species Schistocerca cancellata. The sequence goes on along the minus strand of NC_064630.1, from coordinate 425,719,527 downwards.
GCATGTTATGGGGCGATATTTTGCTGGGTTTGTTGTATCTGCTGGATCTTTAGGTTTCAGATAAGTTATTCCATGTGTAAGTGTATCAGGGAATGTGTATGGGTCTGCAATGTAACTGTTAAATAATTTATATCTAAAAACAAAAACTTACCAAACGAAAGCACTGGCATGTTGATAGACACACAAACAAACACAAACATACACACAAAATTCAAGCTTCCGCAACCAACGGTTGCTTCATCAGGAAAGAGGGAAGGAGAGGGAAAGACGAAAGGATGTGGGTTTTAAGGGAGAGGGCAAGGAGTCATTCCAATCCCAGGAGCGGAAAGACTTACCTTAGGGGGAAAAAAAGACAGGTATATACTCGTGCACACACACACACACACACACACACACACACACACACACACACACACACACACACACACAAGCAGACATTTGTAAAGGCAAAGAGTTTGTGCAGAGTTGTCAGTCGAGGCGGAAGTACAGAGGCGCAGATGTTGTTGAATGACAGGTGAGGTATGAGCGGCAGCAACTTGAAATTAGCGGAGGTTGAGACCTGGTGGGTAACGGGAAGAGAGGATATACTGAAGGGCAAGTTCCCATCTCCGGAGTTCTGACGGGTTGGTGTTAGTGGGAAGTATCCAGATAACCCGGACGGTGTAACACTGTGCCAAGATGTGCTAGCCGTGCACCAAGCATGTTTAGCCACAGGGTGATCCTCATTACCAACAAACACTGTCTGCCTGTGTCCATTCATGTGAATGGACAGTTTGGTGCTGGTCATTCACACATAGAAAGCTTCACAGTGTAGGCAGCTCAGTTGGTAAATCATGTGGGTGCTTTCACACTTGGCTCTGCCTTTGATCGTGCACACCTTCCGGGTTACAGGACTGGAGTAGGTGGTGGTGGGAGGGTGCACGGGACAGGTTTTACACCGGGGGCAGTTACAAGGGTAGGAGCCAGAGGGTAGGGAAGGTGGTTTGGGGATTTCATAGGGATGAACTAAGAGGTTACGAAGGTTAGGTGGACGGCGGAAAGACACTCTTGGTGGAGTGGGGAGGATTTCATGAAGGATGGATCTCATTTCAGGGCAGGATTTGAGGAAGTCGTATCCCTGCTGGAGAGCCACATTCAGAGTCTGATCCAGTCCCAGAAAGTATCCTGTCACAAGTGGGACACTTTTGAGGTTCTTCTGTGGGAGGTTCTGGGTTTGAGGGGATGGGTAAGTGGCTCTGGTAATTTGCTTCTGTACCAGGTCGGCAGGGTAGTTGCGGGATGCGAAAGCTCTAGTACCTTCCACCGCGGAAGTCGAACAGTGGCTGAACAAATGGACATGGTCAGCCCATAAAGGGCTCCGCCTCCGCGGCGGCTATTTCGTGCAGCGGCTCTCGTGCAGTGGCTCTCGTGCAGCGGCTCTCGCACAGCGAGAGTGCCTCCGCTAAGCCATGTGCAGACAGTATATAGGGACCCGCTCTGCCCTAGTCCAGCCAGTCTGGTACGCGCTCTGGATTTCGTTTCTATCTCGGCGGTACTGCATTCTGGTCATTGCTCGTTGTTGACATTTGCCTGGCTCTGGTTCCGAGTGGATTTACGTTTGGTGTTGTGGTTTCCACAAGCCTCTGTTGTTTATCTCTTCCTTGTTGTGTCACTTATAGTCGGTCGTGGTCAGTTGTTGTCAGTTGTCGTTGGTCTGTCGTCCGACTCGTCCTGTGTTTACCCGGTGGTGCGTGCTCCACTGCCTGTGGCTTCCCCACCTGACGGCTCCGATCTGCAGCCCAAGGCGTTCCCGCTGTTGGTTGTGGTTACTACAAAAGCTGTTTTCAGGTTATTGGTGTAATGGTTCAGGGATTCCGGACTGGAGCAGATTCGTTTGCCATGAAGACCTAGGCTGTAGGGAAGGGACGGTTTGATGTGGAATGGGTGCCAGCTGTCATAATGGAGGTACTGTTGCTTGTTGGTGGGTTTGATGTGGACGGATGTGTGAAGCTGGCCATTGGACAGATGGAGATCAATGTCAAGGAAAGTGGCATGGGGTTTGGAGTAGGACCAGGTGAATCTGATGGAGCCAAAGGAGTTGAGGTTGGAGAGGAAATTCTGGAGTTCTTCTGCACTGTGAGTCCAGATCATGAAGATGTCATCAATAAATCTGTACCAAACTTTGGGTTGGCAGGCCTGGGTAACCAAGAAGGCTTCCTCTAAGTGACCCATGAATAGGTTGGCATACGAGGGGGCCATCCTGGCTGTTCCCTTTAATTGTTGGTATGTCTGGCCTTCGAAAGTGAAGAAGTTGTGAGTCAGGATGAAGCTGGCTAAGGTAATGAGGAAAGAGGATTTAGGTAGGGTGGCTGGTGATCGGCGTGAAAGGAAGTGCTCCAACACAGCGAGACCCTGGACGTGTGGAATATTTGTGTATAAGGAAGTGGCATCAATGGTTACAAGGATGGTTTCCGGGGGTAACAGACTGGGTAAGAATTCCAGGCATTCGAGAAAGTGGTTGGTGTCTTTGAAGGATGGTACACTGCGTGATGGGTTGAAGGTGTTTATCTACATAGGCAGAGATACGTTCTGTGGGGGCTTGGTAACCAGCTACAACGGGGCGGCTGGGATGATGGGTTTGTGAATTTTAGGAAGTAGGTAGAAGGTAGGGGTGCGGGGTATCGGTGGGGTCAGGAGGTTGATGGAGTCAGGTGAAAGGTTTTGTAGGGGGCCTAAGATTCTGAGGATTCCTTGAAGCTCCACCTGGACATCAGGAATGGGATTACCTTGGCAAACTTTGTATGTAGTGTTGTCTGAAAGCTGACGCAGTCCCTCAGCCACATACTCCTGATGATCAAGTACCACGGTCGTGGAACCCTTGTCCGCCGGAAGAATGACGATGGATCCGTCAGTCTTCAGATCACGGATAGCCTGGGCTTCAGCAGTGGTGATGTTGGGAGTAGGATTAAGGTTTTTTAAGAAGGATTGAGAGGCAAGGCTGGAAGTGAGAAATTCCTGGAAGGTTTGGAGAGAGTGATTTTGAGGAAGAGGAGGTGGGTCCCGCTGTGATGGAGGACGGAACTGTTCCAGGCAGGGTTCAATTTGGATAGTGTCTTGGGGAGTTGGATCATTAGGAGTAGGATTAATAATTTAGTTAGATGTGAATGTGTTGAGGTGAACTTCTTTAGCCAGAAATTTGGTATTTTATCTTTTCCAGGGGCTTTACAATTGTGCGTAGAATTAATTGCTTGGGTGACTTCATGTTGCAAAATTATCACGTCAGGCATTTATGGTATCATCTTGTATGTGTCTGTTTCTGCTTGTATTCACCGTGCATGCCTGTTATGTTGACCGGGTTTGACCATATGTTGCTCCAGAAGTGTTCCATGTCTGTTATGTTTGGTGGATTGTCTATTTTAATGTGTGTGTTATCTATTGCCTGGTAAAATTTCTTTTGGTTTGTGTTGAATGTTTGGTTTTGTTTCCTTCTATCTTCACTTTTTTATGTATCTTCTAAGCTGTTTGGCCAATGCTTGTAATTTCTGCTTCTTTTCATCTAATTGCTCTATCGCTTCTTGTTGTGAGATTTTATCTAACCTTGTTTGTTTTTTGTCTGATATTTCATTTCTTATAAATTGTGTTAGCTGTTCGATGTCTTTTCTCAGTTTTTCTATTCTTATCTGTAGTCTGTGTCACCATGCTGGTTTTGTGGGTTTCTTCTGTGTGTTCGTTGGTTCTGATCTCTGCCTAGTATGTATATTTAGTGTAGTGAGTGCTCCTATGTAAACCAGTAGCTGTAACTCTTCCATCGTTGTGTTTTCATTTATCTTGTTGTGTATTATTGTGTTGATAGTTTTTATTGTTGTTTCGACTTGTTCGTTATTTGGTGGTCTATGCAAGAATGGTCTAATGTCTGTATTTGTGTCTTTGAATTCTATATATGTCAGCTGAAATTTTTCTTCTACATCTAACATGTGTGTCACTTCGTGTTCTATTTGTGCTTGTTCTGGTGGCTGTCTTAAGATGTTGTTTTCCTCTGATTGTTTAATCGATACGTGTTGTTCTTTGTTTGTTTGCTCAGGGATGTTTGAGTCCATTAATGTATTTTCTTCTTCTTCTTCTGATTGCACATTATTTTGTACCAATATTTGTTGTACTTGTTGTTTGATGTTTTCTAATTCTGACTGGGGTATCCTGTTATTTTTGATTATTACATGGATCTGATCAGCTAGTCGTCGTTCTGTTAAAAATTTTAATTCTGTGTATCTGGTAATAAATGTTGTGTATACTTGTGATCTGTATCCAGTTGTGTTGGTTCCTAAGTTTGTTGCTTGGTAATAACAGAACATGAGGTGTCGGTTTTACTTCATCTGACCATCTCATCCTCTGTCTTTGTTTTCCTTCTAGAGTGGTTGCAGGAAGCATATCCTGCAAAACACCTCTATTTGGAATTAAATCATTTTCCGCATGGCTAGCAGTGTCGTTACCATTGTGGACGGCCATCGGGTTCAAGTGTCGTCCCCGACCATGACAGTGCTTGTTCGAGGCTTCATTAGTTCTGTCCTGAACCAACTAATCACACTAAAATGGGAATTAGCCCTATTAGTGTTTTGTTCTTTTCGTCGCCTTTTACGACTGGCAGAACATACCGGAAGCCTATTCTTTTCCTGGGCCTCCACGAGTATTATTATTATTATTATTATTATTATTATTAATTATTATTATTATTATTACTTTCTTAATTCCTCCTCTCCCCTTGTGGCTTGTGCAGGGGAGGTCACCCAGTGCAATGTGCATTTCATCTTTTGTGCCTTTATACATTTGCACCATTCCTCTGTGGTGGAAGTAATACACCCAGAACCCAACACGGTAGTCATCCTATTGCAGAGGATCATCAAGTACCTGTATGGTGGTTGGCATCTGAGCACTCAAGGATTGCTCTATTGGTGTCTGCACTGGAAATTCCCTGTATTATGCCAAGGGGTATGTGCCAGTCGTGGCTGGGGCATGGGGACTCTACGGCAACTGTTACCCAGCCGGGCAGCCTTTGCTGTGCCTCAGTGGCACCTGTGGACAGAGCTGTGTTTGAAGTAAGACATCAAGACAGATGGATCTTAAACAAAACGGCTCAGACTTTCTTTCCACTGGTGGCTGCATGGCCCTAACAGTCCCTTTTGAAGGTAAGGATTACTACAATGTGGAGAGATAGGACTACACAATGTTGCTTGCATGGTGGTACCATGGGAGGGAAGTAGAGCTAAGAGACAAGGGGAGACATGTTCCCCTGTATAGTTAGTTTGCTGTGGAATCAATGGGCCATGCCACAAAGCCATTATTATTTGTTGAACACCTTGAGGACAGGTTTGGGGAAGTGGCAGCAATTTCAGAAATGAAAAGTGGTTCAGTTCTGATTAAAACAGTGTCCCCTGCTCAGTCAAATGGGCTGCTTGCCAGTGACAAGCTGTTGGCATTCCCTTCCTATAATAGTCTCAGTATGGGACAGCATATAATCTTCAAACACGACCTCCTTTTACAGACTGATGATTTATGTGCTATTTTAGACTGGTGGACTATGTATTTTCTCAGTCTTGTCCAGCAGGGACCAAAAGACATTAAGGTTGATACTGAGGCCTTATCTTGGGCTTTGAAGGCAACTTCTTGCCTGGAAAGATTAAGGTGAAGGTGTATTGATGTGATGTGAAACCATACGCTTTCCCCCTCCTGTGTGGTGCTTCAAATGCCTGAGATTCATCACATGTCTTTGCATTGTAATGTCAGCCCCATCTGTAGGGATTGTGGATGTCAGTTGCTCACAAATGCTCATTGTGCCCTTTCGTCTGTCTCTGTCAGCTGTGGGCAGCACCATTCAATTTGTTTACCGCACTGTACTTTCTTCCAAAGAGAAAAGAAAACAAAGAATACATTGTCTTGTCTGAACCATGTTTCAGGAGGCCAAAAAGAAAAATGATGATTTGCGTCCTATACATATGATGATTATGTTTGCAGTGGTTCTGACATCATCATCCTTTACCGCGACAGTAACCTCATTGTTCACACCTTCTATGTTGCATTCTTGGGATCATTCAGTCACATGCACTCCCCAGGTGGTTGGGTCCCCCTCCTCCTACGGTCCCCACACCCCCTTTGGGAATGTGAAGTCCCAACCTACCAGAGATGCCAGTCCCTAACCCCAGCAGGAGAAGCAACACCCTTCCTCCAGCAACTCACACCAGGAAGTGGTCCCTCCGGATGCTCCCCTCCCAGGATTCTGCTGCTCTACAACAGGGTACCAGCCAGTGGCTGAAAAGAACCACAGGTTGTGAGTTGTATGAGCTTTGCATTCCTCCTCTGTCCCTGAAACTAGGGCAGACAGGCTCTTGCGAATATCGAAATCATCCAAAAAGAAGAGGGACAAAAAGAATATCTCCAAGCCAAAGGAGATTCCAGTAGTCACCGTGCCATTGGACCCTGCTTGTTTATATCCTGTACACGAGGCAGAGTTCCTGGTGGCCTCTGTGACACCAGATACCCCCCCCCCCCCCCTCCCCCACACACACACAACCTGCTACTGAACTGTTGTGAATTGGTGATGTATTCTCACAACTAGTGGCTGTTGGTGACTCTGGGGCATGACATGCCTCCTTGGCCCCTTCACACGCGCACAGGACACCAACAGCACGATCCTCCAGTGGAACTGTAGGAATTGTTCCACCACCTGACTGAGATACAATGTCTGTTATGCGTTTCCCATGCTTTCTGCATTGTCCTCCAGGAAATGTGTTTCCCAGCATAGTGAACCCCTACCCTCAGCAGTTATCAGGACTGTTTTAAGAACTGAGCTGACTTGACAGATTATCAGGCAGACTTTGCACATACATTCTGGAATATGTCTACAGTGAACATGTACCAGTTGATACAACTTCAGAGGCTGTGGCTATTTGTACGAGGACGTATATTGGTGAAGTGTCTCAGAATGTGTTGTTTGCACTGATTTCTTAGCTCCCCTCACATTTCCTCATTTTGGGTGACTTCGATGCCAACAACCCCTTGTGGGGTTGTACTACGAACACTGACCGTGGTGAAGCTATCAAAACTTCACTTGTAGAGTTCGATCTGTGTCTCATGAATACCGGTGCCCCCACATACTTCAGTGTGGCATATCATCTTATTTGGTCATTGATCTTTCCATTTGCAGCTCTGGTCTTCTCCCTTCAAACCAATGTAGAGTCGTCAATGACCTGTGTGACAGTGATCATTTTGCGATTGTCCTGTCCCTCCTTCAGCATCACTCACTTGGATGTCCACACAGATGGACTCTCAACAATGCTGATTGGAATTCCTTTGCCTCCACCAATGTCCTTCTCAGCCCTCCATGTCCAGAGCACAACTACAGCCATTCTGTTGACAGCAGACTTAGCAAACAGATACCCCCATTGGAAGACAGTACCTTGGTGAACTTCAGAAATTACTATAGCCCTTAGAGCTCACAGATGGATTCTCCAATGCCATAAGTGATACCCATCAATGGAGTACCTCATCACCTTTAAATGGCTACATGCCTCGGTTTGGCACCTAGTAAAATGACAGAAACACGAATGCCTGGAATGGTACGCTACTATCTATGGACAGCGAATACCTCCTTTGCGGATTTGGGCAAAGGTGTGATGCCTCTGCAGATGCCTGTCCTCCACAAGTGCACCTAGTGTCTCCCTCAATGATATTGTCTACACTGACCCAGATACTGTCACCAAACATTTTGTTCTGTGTTATGCTCGAGCTTCTCCATTTGTGGATTATCAGCCTGGATTTCATGTCCTCAAACAGTAGCTGGAACAAATTCACTTACCTATCACTATGCTCCATTCAATGGGTGTAATTCCTCAGTGCACTGACACAATTCCAGAGCAAAACTGCATACATTGTCAAATGCTCAAATACGTATTTCCAACCATATCTGGAGCAAGTGTGAGTTCCAGTCTCAGTTGCAAGAAAACATAATCATACTGCTGCTGAACCCTGGTAAGCACCCTCTTGAAATTGACAGCTATCTCTGATAGTCTACTAATGTTCTCCGCAAGTTGCACAAATGTATGGTAAACCAGCACCTATGATGGTAACTTGAGTCTCGATGTCCTTTGACTCCGTCTGAGGGCAGTTTTTGCCAAGACTGTTTTAATGCTGGCAATTTGCCTGCTTTGAATCTGCTATCCAGTCAGCTTTTGTCCAGTATCAATATGTTACTGTTGACTCAAAAGCAGCTTATGACATCGTATGGCATCATCACGTGCTTGTTATGCTACAAGAATGGGGTCTCCATGGCCAGCTCCTGGGAACTTCTTGTCACATCGCACTTTCTGGACGCAATGGTGTTTCCAACAGTACCTCTTCCCCCCCCCCCCCCCCCCCCCCCCCCCTCCTGCTCCCATATACAAGAGAATGGTGTCTCAGAGACTGATGACCTCAGATGTTAAGTCCCATAGTGCTCAGAGCCATTTGAACCATTTTTGGTGTCCCAGAGGTCTTTGTATCAAGTGAGTCCCACTTTCTAGTGGCTATGAATGGTCTAGCTGCAACTGTGGGGTCTAAAGTGTCACCCTTCGTGTATGCTGCTAAATTTGCATTTACTATTGCTCGTCTACTGTGGGTGTTGCTGAATACCATTTGCTGTGTGCCATAGAAAGGCACAGCCATGGGGTCCCACCTGTAGCTTTCAGTTTTCAGGTGCCATGATGTATCATGAACTTTTTTTGCCATCATACCGACCATCCACAACCAGAACTCTACCTTGACAAAAAATTGCTCATTGTGGTGGAGGCTTATCACTTTCTCGGATTAACCTTTGATGTCCAGTTGATATGACTTCCCCATCTGTACCAGATTAAGCGAATGTGCTGGTCACATTTTGATACTCTTCACTGTCTCAGTAAGATCACCTGGGGCAAAGACCACTCTACTCTTATGTGGCTTTTACAAAGCTCTGACCCTGCTATGTTTTTACTGTGGGAGTCTGGCATATGGCTCATCATTGCCTTCAGCACTGTGGATGCTGGACCCAATTCACCATTGTGGGGTCTGACTTGCGACAGATGCCTTGCGGACCAGTCCTATGAACAGCCTACTTATCGAGGCTAGGATTCCTCCCCCAAAAGATCAGGTGCCAGTAACTGCTGCTCCCCTGAGCATCTAAACCAGGGGCGGGCAAACGTTGCACGCGGCTCATGAGCACACAGCGCTGCACGTGTGCTGCTCGCGTGCAATCGTTGAACGGGACAGTGCCGACAGCCTGCAGGTTGCGGCAGTGTAGTACCAGGCTAAGCTGCGGACGTTGAAGCAAAGCGACCACTACGTAGTGAACTTTGTATTTCAATAACCAGAAAATGCAGAGTGAATCAAGGAAACAGAGAATTGGAGATTTGCTATCTTTTAAAAGGGAATGGGAGAATCATTTGTTCTCTGTGGAAAAACGTGAAAATTGGAAATGTATAATATGTGACAGTATTCTCGCTGGTGAGCGGAAGTTTAATATTGAACGCCATTATAATAAATTTCAGTATGTTGCCGTTCTTAGTGCAATAAAAGAGGAATTTCGCAAGCGATTTTGGGATATATCTTATTTATCCCAAGGTTTTGAATAGTTCTCGAGAGAATCTGGTTTCTGTAGACGATATTCATCTCAGTTTTCAAATGGAATTAATAGATCTACAGTGTAATTCTCGTCTGAGAGACAAGTTCCTTTTGGCAAGACGTGTAATAGATCTTTATCATGACTTTCCTCAGCAAGAGTTTCCTCGTCTCCATCGTGAAGCCATGAAGAAAGTCAATGTTGGGCTCGACATACTTTTGTGAGAGATTTTTTTCTGTTATGAAAATTAATAAGTCTCGGTTAAGAGCAAACATCAGTAATGAAAATTTACGTAACTGTTTGCGTTTGTCTGTATGTAGAAATTTTGTTCCAGACATTAAACGTATTGTAAACTCCACCTGCGATAATTAAACAAAACGTATCGTAGGTAATAGGTACTCTTTCAAACCATGATTACTTTCAAACACTCCTACTAACCTTATTCCTTCATTTAATAAAGCAGGCCAGGAAACAAAACGCATTACAGGGGAAGAAGCGGAGAGACGGTATGGTGGGGAGGGGTGAGAAGCGGGTGGCCAGCTTGCCCCTGTGTGCACGCAGAACACCTGTTAATTGCACACGTGCATGTGCACCGCACACGTGCAGAATTCCTGCCCGCCCCTAATCTAAACTATTATGTCCTTTTTCCAGGAAGGGAGATCCCCCTTCCACAACAATGCAACAATGGTCCAGTACTGGAGTCAAGATTGCCATTCATCTTCAGTGTCTATGCTCTGAACTCCAACTTCCTTCGCTGTCACTTTTTTGCAGGGAATGATAGCGTACACTCCCACAGTGTGTGCCTTGGATATGTCTTGACCTATCTCTTGGACTGAAAGACTATTTTGACCCCATGGTGTTTCACTGCCTGTTCCTGGCTGTCCTTGATGGGTTTCCGGGTTCAGAAGGGGTATACACTGACGGCCCTACAGTCGGCAGATGAATGGGTTTTGCCCACATATATGTAAGGTGCAGTGAACTGCACTCCCTACCAAACAGATGCAATGCCTTAATTGCAGAATTGATGGCCATCGCTCGACCCCTCAGTCGTGTTCATCCTTGCACCAGCAAGACATTCTCAATTAACAATGACGTCCTGAGAAGTCCTCAGGCTATTGACCAGTGCTACCCTGCACACACATTGATTGTGACTATAAAGGATCTCCTTTCTGATCTCCATGAAGCTGAACAGTTGGTTATATGTCTGGATACCCCAGGAAACAAAAATGCTTGCTGGTTTTGGCCAGTTAGGCTATAAGGATGCTGACATTTGAAATTGGGGCAGTGGAATTAGACCTTCAGTCGACTCTGTGCCATCATTTATTGGGGGCTTGGAACACAGATTGGTGTGCCCTGGTTTCTCTGTACAAAATGCAAACAGTAAAGGAGACCACAACTGTGTGACAGTCTCCTCTTAATGCTTCTCGCAGGCTGTGTATCATTCACTGTCAGTGTGGTGCCCATATGATGGCGTACCTCTGGTGCTAGCGGATGACACCAAAGCAACTGCTCTGGTTTTAGGTTTTACCCGTGAAAGTGATTTCCACTCCTCTCATTGAGATAGAGCAGATTGGTTTCACCCTTGCTTGGTGATCTTGCCTCACACCTGTCCATCCTACCTTTTTCATTCTTCTATTTCTTCTACATCTGTTTTCTGGGAAGAGCAGTTCCCCACCTTTGTTCTCTTGCCCTTCTGTCACTTCTCCTTGCCTCCACTTCTTGGTTTTATTGATTCTCAATTCAAATTGGGTGCGGGATTTGTATTCTGTGTTCTTCCTCTCCGAGGACTCTTCCTGGCTTGACACCTGTAGGATGGAGGGACTGATGACTTTTAGCTTCATCTCTTTAACACCATCAATCCAATACAATCCAATAGTATACAGTCCATGGATTGTTACCCTGTGGAAGACTCAGTCATGAGATTTGTGAAATATACCCACCCAGCATATCCTACTGCAGTCGTGTCATATACCAGCTCTGCTGTGATTTCAGCACAGGATTTTATGTTAGGGTGACTACCAACCAATTGCCCACGTGAATGAGAATAGCCACTACCAAACTATGGCCAAGAGCAGAAACCACTACTGAGCACAACATGCTTGGTTTCAGTGACCTGATTCACAACCCTGTGCCATCTGGATCCTTCCCCCAACAGCAGCTTTTTCACATTATGTAAATGGGAGGTGGCCTTGCAACACATCTTTTGATCCCATAGTCCTCCTGGTCCCCATCTTCATTAGGTCCTGCCCCATACTCACCTCAGCCTGAACTTATGCATCCTGCATCAAAGCCTTTTGTCCACTCTCCTTCTTTCTCTCTTATACCTCCCTCTCCAAATTCAAACCTTCACTCTTCACAACTCCCCCAACCTGTGGCCAGAGTGAGTTAACCGATGTGATACCCCTACCCCAAGCACCTGTTGCCTCCCCCTCCAAGCCATTAGCCCCCTGCTCTGTGCTTCCTCTCCCCCCCCCCCCCCCCCACTCCACTCACCGCAAGCCCTGATTCCAGTACTGCAGTGCCAACGCAAGGTAGCTGTACAGTCGCATGTCTACTCTACAGCTCAGAAGAAGAATGTTTTGTTGAATGTGGATATTAGTCCAGTTCCATGTCCAGAGAAGCTACTGACTAGGTTATCAGGGGCCTACTTCTGTTCTAACACAGATGTAGCTTACACTTATGTGAAATTATCGTTAGATACAGTATAAAACCATTTTATGGTCATCAGTATGCCAAATGAGCTATATCAGTGTAATAGGATTACCTTTTGGTGTTGCAGATGCTCTGACAATATTTTAAAAATATTTAGAACAACTTGTACAAGGATTACCACAAACTGCAAACTATTTAGATAACATTATAGTCATGAGGTCTGCCTGGAAGTGAACCCCAACAATTTATATCAGCTATTTAGGAAACATCAAGTTAGTTGAGCTCAGATATAATTTAACTAAATATAGTTTTTCCAGTCTAGTGTCAGTAGTCAGTATCTTGGTCACATACTGAGCAGAGGTGTCAGTCTATGTCAAAGTGAGTAATTATTTTCTTCACCCAAAGTTTTGGAGGGGCTCCATTTGTACTTGGGCAAGATAAATTATGATGACATATTCACAATGAAAGCCGTGCTGATATTATTGTAGCTTTTATGACTGAAGGGAAGAACATGCTACGATTGTAAAGCCCGGTAGCAAAAAACAATTATACATTTATTAAGTCTGAGGTCCAGAATACAGTGAGACAGTTCCTTGACACACTCATTTGCATTGTTTGGTTCACACAGAAAGTCAGTCCCTTATGTTGCACTGGAAAGCACTTAAACAAAGTTTGTGAGACTGTGGTCAGTGGAGAGCAGGAGGCTGCTCGAGATGAAGATGGTTCAGTGAGATCGTGAGCTTGAACGGGTGAGATGAGGCCCAGTGGAGTGGTAACTCAAGGATGGTTGGGATGAGGTCCAGTGAGGCAGTAGCTTGGGGATGGTTGAAATCTGTGGATACTGCAGTGAAATACTCCTCATTGGCTTGGCAAGGGAAATCCAATTGACGAGCTGCTAGGTGCAGCTGGCACAAACCTGGAGTGTGAACTGATACAGAGCTGTCAGGCAGTGACCTAAATACCTGCCAGGTAGAAGGATGCCAGTGGAGGCACATGACTTGTGGAAGTGAGGCAGTAGTGCAATGGCAGCTTCGTTTACGGATGTGCTTATGCCTCGGTGACCAGGCTGGCACCACACAGTACCATGGCACTCGTGGCTACCTGTGCCCTAAGGGGCAGTGTTGGAACAGCCTGATTCAAGGTATCAAAAAATTCCATGTTTTTTCATGTGAAATGAAACACCACATCAATCAGTAGGCACTTATGCTGGCTACAGAAGAGTCCAAAGTACCAGGTGGTGAACCCATGATGTTCCAGATTCATTTCCTCAAGCTGTTACATGAGTTACACTGGGGATAGTTGAGGATGAACGTGTAGATAAAGCATTATGTCCTTCAAAATAATCGTGTATATTGCCTGCGAATTGACAATAATATCAAATTTGCACTACGGACCCACCAAAAGTTTATGTGGATCCGTCTGATGTGGTGATGTTTCTTCCCATGGCCTGCTCCTGGTACCATGTGCATATTGACTTTGCAGACCTGTTCAAAGTAGCTGTGTAGTTACTTGTGGTGGATGCTTCCTCTAGTTTCCTATATGTCATGTGGATGTTATCAGTGAAATCAATAGCTGCAGGTCAGGTCCTGGCGACTATCTTCACAGTAAAAGAAGTGCCACAACCCACCCTATCTGACAATATCTCACACTTCAGTGTGTCTTCAATTCCTTTTGCCAAAAGAATGGCACAACACTTTGTGGCATTGGTCCTTGTTATTCCATCTCAAAATCGGAAGCTGAGTGGTTCGTCAGAATGTTCAAGGCCAAAATAAACATGATGATAATCTCAATGATGTCTCAGGAAACCCTTACAGACTTCTTTGCTTTGTATCAATTCACCTCTATATATTGCCATAATCCAGGTAAGATGGTCATGGGTGCAAACTCTCTTTCCAATCTCCTATACATTTCCAGTCTTCTACACCTGACCTATTGAGCCCAGTCCTCACAGCCACACTTGAACTACTGTATGAACTCTTTATTCTGGGCTCGCTACATCCATAAACAGTGGCAGGCTTAGGGATTGTTACTGGTTGTGGGGGATGTCTATAATTTGAAGTAGCAGCCTGGCTAGAAGATCTTGTGTGAGATTGAAATCAAGCTCTATCTGTGATAACTAAGTGATGTATACCCTGTCCTCCAACACGACCTTGGCAGGGTCCAAGTAGCCACTTGAGGTGAGGTGTGGGCATAACCTCTGCCCCCGCTGTAAGCTAACATGCCAAGACCCACCAAAGGCAATAGGCTTTAAAAAGCCTACCTCAGTTTTTGACCTGGACTTTGAGTTGGAACACTGATTGTATGTATTGTGTTTTAAGGCAGTTTTTCCCTTGTTCGTTGGTACTGATTTGAGATTATATTACTTTCATGAATTTCCAGCATGCTGGAATAGCTGTGGGTCAGCAACTTACATTAATCTGTACAATGAAAAAACCAGTCCAAAGTTCCAAATTTCACTTTTTTTTATCATCTTGATGATTAGTTTTAGGTTGGGACCCATTTCATATCATCATAACGTATTCAAAAATGGTATTTCTGAAAATGCAAAACTATGTCAAAAATGTGCAAATGACAGTTACAGCACATACAGAAGACTGCAGTCTGTAACTCTGCTTTATAAATTATGTAAAGTAAATCAAAATTACCATGGAACTGGTGAGCAGTTAGAAAATTTTACTACCAACAGAGATGCAGAAGCGGGCAGTAAGTAAAAAAAGTTGTCTACCCCTGATCTGTGGTATTTCATGATGTGATGTTGATGGACACACTCCAGTTGGGAGGCAATGTGGTGTGTTTCACCCAATTCCTCTACTATTCTGAAGGCATTCTGGCAGTGACTATTGCAGTGTTGTCAATGTTTTTGCAGAGGTCTGGTATAATAGTTGAAATTTTCACCATAAATGGTGGGATGCTGATGGAGTAGGAACTCTTTAACTGATATATCACCACTAAAACTCGGTATGGGTAACACAAGGCTACCAACTGATGCACTCTTACTTGAAGGGAATGGGCTAGTGAATAGTGTTTACAAATTATGCTCACTTAACCTCTTTTTGAATTAACCCAAATAACACAGAATGATTAGAGCCTATTGCCTTCTGAAAAACACTCAATTCTTTGCAATTTATCTGGTAAAAAATATGCAACCAGTCACTTTTTGATGATTTATTCAACCATGAACATGTTGTTGAGCCACTGCAGACTCATCATCAGAAGGAAGTTTTACAAGAACGTTATGTTGTGGACCAAGTGTAGCTAGATGTAGTGCTGACACTGCTGGTGGAAATGACAGTAATTGAGTAATCAATGATGAAACATTTACTAATGCAA
The DNA here is from genome assembly GCF_023864275.1 of Schistocerca cancellata. Lineage (NCBI taxonomy): Eukaryota > Metazoa > Arthropoda > Insecta > Orthoptera > Acrididae > Schistocerca > Schistocerca cancellata. Next base: position 425,703,944 of record NC_064630.1, on the reverse strand, counting down.
AATGGTTGAATAAATCATAAAAAAGTGACTGTTTTCATATTTATGACCAGATAAATTGCCAATTTAAGTTGCAGTCACAGTTCGTTATCCACAATGGATATATTGAAACTCAGTTCTTTATTTATTTTTTATTTACTGCTTGCTATTGAAAAATAAATACTTCTTTCATTGTAGATACATAACTCCAAGTTGTGATTCTGCGTAATAAAAAGGAATTAAATTATGTAAAAGAATTGAAGCTTTCTGTTTGCAAATCAAAACAGAGATGCGTATTTTTAAATTTGAAAGACAATGTGCTGGCTCCATTTCAGCTTATTCATCTACAAGCCATGGAATATTACACATAGAATCTTGGGAGGGGGACATTAGACAGGGAGGGGAAAAAAGGGAGACAATTCAAAAACCAAAGTTAAGGAAGATCCACCTTGTATGATGAGGAAATGGTGAAAGATGAAGCACAATGCAACAGAGAGCATATGTTTGCATCTGTATAGAAAGAAAGGACAAGAGATGGAGAAAAAGGTGCACCTAAAGGAGAGTAAAAATAAGCAAGTAAATAAATTGAAATAAAATAATGTGGCTTTATGATGCACACTAAGATAAGAAGAAAGGAGTAAAGGTGTTAAGCTAATTGAGCTGAAGTTCAGGAGGGTGACTGGTTGAGAGAATATTATGGAAAATAAGTTCCTATCTCCACAATTCTGGAGACTGGAGCTACGTGGGAAAGCCCAAATAACCCATGTGCTAATAGCAAGCACACTGGTCTTATTGAGTCATACTCTGCATACAGTGCTGTGCACTCCCAAGGCAGCTAGTTGGTGTAACTGTTCAGACATTCTACTGGATGTGGAAACATCATACAGCATGATAGTGCAATATAATTTGATAGATAAAAAAATCTACTCAGCAAGCAGCTGCAGGAGATTGCACATATCAAAAGGGTTTTTCACACGCAAACGTTAAGAGCCAGTGGCTACTTCTTCTGGCAGAAGGGTTGAAGGGGAAAGAAGAAGTGCGATGGAAAAGGACTGGAGATGTTTAGGAAATGGGGTAAATTTCAGAAATACTGTGATGGAAGAAGGTATTTAGAGATTCCAGGAATTTTAACAAGTCAACTTCACCATGAATCCATATGGAAAAGATGTCATCAATGTTTCTAAACCAAACGAGGGGCTGAAGTCTTATGGATCCCAGGAAAGCCCTCTCCGACCCACGAAAAGGTTGGTATAGGGTGGAGCCATCTTGGTTCCCATGGCTTTACCCCAGATCCAAACTTTACCCCATTTCTTAAACCTCTCCAGTCCTTTTTCTTCACCCTTCTTCCTTTCCTTTCAACCCTACTGCCAGAAGAAGGAGCCACTGGCTCCAAAAGCTTGCATACGAAAAATGCATGGTGAGTAGATTTTTTATCTATCCAATTACATTATATTGCCATACCATATGATATTTCCACATCACTATCCCAATCTCTAGGCTGCTTACTCACCCATCCATCCATACTGTAAAATTTGCTCTATGGTCTGCCCTCTACCATATATTTCTGCCTCACCTCTGGCTTACCTTACAGTATTAAAGGCAGAGCAACATATGAAACTACTCTTATTTGTTTTCCAGCTGACATGTTCATTGCATGGGAGTTCCTTTATGGGAATTATCACCAAACTAATAGAATGTCTGAATGGTTACACCAACTTGCCGCCTTGGGAGTGTACAGCATCATTTGCTGAGTGTGCTAAAAAATGTGACTCAAAGGACCGATGTTCTTGGTATATCACATGGGTTATTCTGACTTTCCAACCTAGCTCCATTCTCCAGAACTATGCAGACAGAAGCTTACTTTCAATCATATGAAGACATGCTCGAAAAATGGGTAACCCACAGTATTCAGAAATGGAGAAACATTGGGTTGTGTAAACAAGGCTGGAAAAATGTTATTTGATTCTTATTTGCTTAATGGAAATCCATGCAGTTATTGTCCATAATTTGTCATATCCTTTATATTGGAACATAACATGAAAAATAATAATTAATAAAGAAGAACAATAATATGTGAAGATTTGTCTTGTACATTATGAAACATCCACAACCACAAATTACCGTTAACTGTAGTAAAAAGTATTGTAAAAGAGAAAACTGGTGAAAACGCATCATGTATGGCTCAAGTAAATTGATTCAGTGGCCACTTTCATAGTCTGATGTCGCAGAACAGTGCATCCATTGATGAATGCAATGACCTTGAACGAATTATAGTTTTTGAATATTGTGAGTCTTTTTTCAGATTTTCATAGATGGTACTAGCCTGTTTAACATGGAAGTTCGGTTTTGCTTTTATTTCTTTAATTTTCTGACCATGTATCACCGGGCCAAGAGCATAGGGACTTGACCAATGAGAAGTGGGATTCCATACTCCTGGATGAGAGTAGATTCAGTCCAAGTTCATAATTATTCTGGGCGAACCATCGTATGGCAAAAGATGGGAAAATGTAATGCACCCAGACCATTGTAAAATACTATTGTTTTGGTCATCCTGATGTTACGATGAGGAAAGGTGTAATGTTGGTAGGGGTACTGACTTCCAAATCATTGAAAATAGTACAGTCACTGGTAATTGTTTTTGTGTCACTGTACTCCTGACCCCTTTGTGCAGCTTTTCAGGATGTATCTGGCCCTGACTCCATTTTTATGAATGACAGTGCAGGTAAAGGAGCTCTTGGAACGAGAGTATATTTAACAAATGGACTGGCCTGCCTGTTTCCCCAACTTAACTCCCATTGAATACATGTGGGATGTGTTGGGGAGCTTGTTGACATGCATTAATGACTCTCTAGCAGTTGCCAGCCATGCTGGTGGAGGAATGGAATGCCTTACCACAAAAACTCTGTACCAACCTTGAGGCCAGTATGAGTGCATATTCCAGAGTATGCATTGCTGTCTGTGGTGTTAACATGTCCTATTAAGGACCCTGTCATGCCTTTTGTAATATCCAGAGGACTGTCATAAATCACTGTGACTTCAGTATAATTGGTACCTTTGCATAAAAGTGCAAAGGCAGTTGTGGGCACTCAGCCTTGCATACTAATGCTGACCTTCATGACCAACAGCCAAATTCCAGTTGTCATATTGGACATATGGTGATGCCAGCAATGCCAACACCCTGTATTTGCCCACAGTGTGAGTGCCATTTGAGCCACGGTAATTCCAGGCAACACATCCTCCACACCCTACATCCTACTATGATGAAGGCTTGAATCTGACTAGGGTGATGTAAGGATAGGGGGGTTACCATGAGGTTCTGTTCCCGGTCCATCGCTTTTCTTGATGTGTATGGACGATCTGCCACTTAACAGGACACGTAAGTCAAAAATTTCAGTCTTTGCAGATGACACAAGTGATATTGCAAAAGACATAGAGTGCAATATAAGTAATGTAGATAACAGGGTAGCTAGTAACATCAGCACATGGCTCTCAGTGAACAGATTAATTTGTAAGTGTAACAAATTGCAATATGTACAGTATCCGATATAGAACTCGTGTAAAAGCTAAATTTTAATGTCTCGAGGTGGTCAGACAGTCTGTGAAATTAACCCTTTTACGTCATCAGGGCTGAGGGTAGATGAAAGGCTTTCTATGAAACATCATGTTAAGGATATTGTGCAGAAACTGAATGATGCTGTCATCACTATAAAATTGATCTCCTTTGTCTGTGACACTGAAACACAAAGGCTAATTTATGTTGCTTGCTTTCACCGTATTATCATTTATTTTGGGGCTACTGTGTCTACTCACCAAGAGTATTTTTAGCCCGGCGAAGTTTGTTCAGACTGATGTGCAGCATGAGTTTGTAAACATCATGTAGGCTGCTGTTAAAGTGTAGCAGAATTCTACCTTTACCATCTCTTCACACATATTCCATATGAGATTTGTTGTTGATAACACTGACTCATTCAGAAAAACTGAAACATACATTCAGTGAATACCAGAGAGAAAAATTAATTACAGTTGAATGACACATCCTCAGGCACTGTACAGAAAGGTGTGCATTATTCAGTGGGTTTCATTTTCAGTAGGCTTCCAATTAACTGAAGAAATTGATTGATGAACCTCAAGTGTTTAACTCCCAAAGTGAAAGGTTTCCTTGTGGCAAACTCCTTTGATTCTGTGCAGGAGTTCCTTACGGTAATTAGGAACTTTAGATAATATATTATCATTTATATATTCTTAACACCTTTTTTGCCTATTATTAATTCCTTTTGAAATGAACAAGTACCTAAAATACAAATTCACTGACATTTCTGTCAAGCGATTCTTGAAACATTGCAAAAGCGATGCTTGGCAGTAACTGTATGTGTATCACTTAACTGCGGCACTAACGTGGTAGGCATGTGACAAAAAGTTAAGAATTTTAGAAATGGAAAAAATGCTCACAATACCAGATTGTACCACAGTCTTCTAACTGTCAAGCAGTTTCCATTTTAAATGACTGGAGTAGAGGCTGGAACATGATTATGTACTGGTTAGCAACCTGTGTTGTTGTAGTCATCAGTCTAAAGAATGGTCTGAAGCAGCTATCTATGATAGCCTATCCTGTGCAAGTCTCTTCTACTCTGCATAACTACTACAGCCACAGCCTACAATCATTGGAACCCGCTTACTGTATTCAATCCTTGCTCGACCTGTACAATTTTTACCCCCCACTCCACCCCCAACTCCCTATAGTACCAAATTGATGATTCCTTGATGCCTTGGATTGTGTCCTATCAACCAATCCCTTCTTTTAATTAGTTTGTGCTATAAATTTCTGTTTTCCCAATTTATATCCAGTATCTCTTCATTAGTTATTTAATTTACCTGTCTAATATTCAGAGTTCTTCTGTAACACCACATTTCAAAAACCTCCATCCTCATTTGTATAAAATATTCTTGGACTTCTTACCATGTCAGTTCAGGGTAAAACTTCAAGATTTTGACAATTACCTCCATCAACTTAGTCTGCAGGAAGTCCAAGAATGTTTTAAACAACAGTGCCGTTGCAAAAGACTTTGTTCTCCAGTCTCTTTTGTGTGAACTGTTTATTGTTTATGTCATTTATAAAAGACTAAACTCCAGGCAAATACCTTCAAAAAAACATTTCCAAAATTTATATTTATACTTGATTTTAACAAATTTCTCATTCTCAGAAATTTTTTTTGTTCCTGCCAGTCTTTATTTTACAGCCTTTCTACATCAGCTGCCATCTCTTATTTTGCTGCCCACACAGCAAAACTCATCTACTACTTTTTGTCTTTTTTCTTACTCCAATTACGTCAGCAATACCTGATTTAATTTAAATGTATTCCATTACCCTTGTTTTACTTTCGTTGATGTAGTCCAGTAGTACACACAACATACACTGCTGATATTAATACTTCTTCCCAAAAAACTGTTAGACTATACTGTACGACAATGATACGCCATGTGCCTCTCCTAAGAGACGGCAGGCACTTTTTCTCTGGTGTTGTGGCAGATATTTTCAATTTCATTTTTGTAATGTGTTAGCTAGAGTCATCCCAGATGGATACTGTCCGTCACTGCTTTCATGCAGTGTCCAGTATCAGTGGAAAGTGTTGATTTCTTTTCTTTAAAAAAAAAAAATTAAGTGGAATGTTAAGACCCCATTTGATCAAGCAGTCTGAAATTAGCCTATTTTAATATTCATTTTATCAGTATACATTAGCAGGGACCATAAAACATGAAGAATAACTGGTTCTTGAGCAACACTCCATGCCTGACTTGCCCTGTCTCATTTTGCCCTGCCGAGTGCCATCTGCTACCATCATACAGTGCTTCTAAATCTCACCGGAGTATACATTAGCAGGGACCATAAAACATGAAGAATAACTGGTTCTTGAGCAACACTCCATGCCTGACTTGCCCTGTCTCATTTTGCCCTGCCGAGTGCCATCTGCTACCATCATGCAGTGCTTCTAAATCTCACCGGAGTACTAATTATTCCTCATGTTTTACTGTCCCTGTTATTACATACTGCTAAACTGAATAGTGCACTAGACTAATTTGGGATGCTGTATGAAATGGGCATGTAAAATTTTGCTTTAAAAGTTATTTTGTCTATAATGAGAAACAAACTTAAATTTTCTGTTAACGCTGTGCATCACGTGAAACATATGATGAGCAGTAGTTGTTTGGACTGATTCCACCTTAACTTTGCAAAGCCGAAAGTGCTGCCAAAACACTGCAAAAAAAATACCTGGCTGTTCTTAGGTGACACACATTGTATGTATTTACTCCATAGCCATGTGTCTCAAAGATACCTGCCATAGACTAAATCATTCTGGCTTATTCCATGATAGTTGTTTGATAAAAACTATGCTAGCTGTATCACTTTGTGTATCTCAAGCAGTTGTTTTAACCTCCAAATGTGAACATTTCAGTGGTATGAAGATTCACCAGAAATGACATGTTTTGGATCCCACATTAAACTGTAGGCCCCCTTTCCATGGCAGAATTTCTGGGACAGGTTAGGGACATACAAGCTGCCAAGGTGGTGTCCAATGAAAGACTTGCACCATGTCTTAGAGCCACTTGAAATTACAATTATCACTATGTCATTATTAAGCAGGTTGTTACAAAAAATGATTTTAATTTGTTCTGATTGCGCTAAATATTTAAGCATGCTTCATGTCTGCTTTTGCAAATACTTATTACAATGTACAAAATATTGCTCTGGTGCCTGCGTTGGGTGTGAGAGGTGGAGCACATTACCTCTGATCTACTATTCTCCCTGTGCAGGCTGTGCAGAGAGTGTGTGTAATATTTTGATGCAAATCTGTAACATAGTTTTTAGAAATAGGGCAGCGAAATAAGTAATTCTGAACACTAAATTACAGAAAAAAGGCAAGCTATATTTTAGCATTCATGATCACACAGAATAGCTCATAACAGTATGTTGTCAAGGTAAGACCACAAATTATACAAAACATTGCTATAGATGTCTATTATATTGCATGTAGTACATTCTGCTGCCTACACATACACATATGAAATATATTGTCACATACCCCCTACAACACTCCTGCCAGAAATGGAAAAATGCTATGATAAAACTTCATCTTATAAGAGAAATCTAATACAATTAATTTGGTTTTCTAGAGTAAAAGACTGTAACTATTGTTAGCAGCATGGTGAGCAACAATGTTCACTGTAAACAGACACGTAATTTTAAACTCATAGATAACTAATATTCTTCAAGATTTTGTATGTTATCATCTAAATGTCAAACAAATATTAAGACTCCTAGATAAACAGCAGCTATGTAGTGTAACCGATGTAGCAACAATATTTTTTCCTAAATAGTGTCTTCCCTCCTAATTTGATTATGTTCAATCATTTTCTGTGTGAGTATGTATAGAATATTGCAGTCTTTTTATAGTTGATTGTTAGTAATTCTTACAAAGTAGTTTCTGGCAGTGCTTTTCTCTTCTAATGTGTGCATCGATAATTCAATGTCCATACTTTTTCTCTTTTGTAATAATATGTGTCATACACACATGGATGGATATATATCACACACACACACACACACACACACACACACACACACACACACACACACGGGTGAATGCATATTGTAACATGGACATTCTTGTGTTTTCCTTATTTCTTATCCTCTGCTTGTTCTCATTGTGTATCAAGATGAAAATTATGTTGTTTCTGCTGTCCTTACAAACATGGTACTTAATGTAATAGGATATTCTGATTAAAAGACAGAAATTATTTGTTATAAAATGTTGTAGGAGTCACCTTAACAAACTGCTCTGGAGATGGAAACTTGCCTGAATCTGGTACTGGCTGGGGTGAAGGACACTCAGAAGAGCGGCGGGCAAGTGCACCATTGAGAAACAATAGTGGCTCTCCACAACCTTCACAAAGCACTCATCGAGCTAGTTGGCATGCTCCAGATCCACATTCTTGCACGTAAGATGATTTAATGTAATGTTCATCTAAAGGAATTTTTGTCATGCGGTAGTCATAACAGTGTGTGCATTTTGTTTCTTATGAGCTTTATTTATCTTTTGCCTGCTGATAAACTATTTGTCTGATAAAAACTTGTTTTATTTTATTTCATCTTTACCTACAAACACAAAACTCATATTGACTACATACAGTTATATTCCCATCTGTGTTAAGAGTGAATGAAATATTTACTGCCTTCTTCCCTCTTTTTGGTGTGTGTGTGTGTGTGTGTGTGTGTGTGTGTGTGTGTGTGTGTGTGTTTTTGTGTGTTTGTGTGTGTGAGTGTGTGTGTATGTGAGAGAGAGAGAGAGAGAGAGAGAGAGAGAGAGAGAGAGTCTTTTTCTTTGGTTGCTTTCTCATCTTGTCTGTGTGTGAACTCCTTCAGATCTTCCTCTAACTTCATTGTTTCCCATATTTGTGCTTTTGATTTTTGCATTTCCTCTGAGTTACTGGTAGTTCACAGGGTACCAGCAGGTGTCATCTTAAACTTCGTAAAGCAATTGTAGACAATTTTAATAAGGCTGTGTAGAATTTTCTGGAGATCTCTTGTTCTTGGAGACTATAATTTTTTTTTTTTTTTTTTTTTTTTTGTTAGACAATACTGATTGAGGGCATCTGATTGTTAATATCCAGCATTGGATTTTTTTGCCATTATGAAATTTCCAATGAGTGTTGAAGGATACAGTGTAACACCCATTTGGTTTTAAACCCAACAACTGGCAGTGATTTAGCTGTAAAACCAATAATGAATTGTGAACTTTAAAATTTTCCCAGCGAATTAAGTGTGCGAAGAGATTTCAGGATTGCAGCTGGTTGTCGTAAACTTCATTCCATGATATTTCAAGTGGAACCTGCCTGTCATCTTCAGGTGTCCAGTTGAAAAATTGTGGAATGAAGTTTATGATGATAGGTTGCAATCCCAAAATCTCTTCAAACAATAATGAATTGTTTATTTGACAAAGATGGTAAAATGTTAACAATGAAATGGTCTAAGCAGTCATGTTCAGGTCTTAGAAGAAAATGTCAAAGAGCCATAAAGGATCACCCAATCATTTTGTTTAATGAGGCATTACACACAGGACACTATGAATAAATTTATAAAGCAAACACAAAAAAGGATAAAACAAAGAAGAACAAAGACAGGGAATTGATAACTCCAGAGTTTAAAGTATAATATGCTACAAAGAGCAAGGAAAATTGAGAAAACAAGTCACAGTCAAGAGATGGAACTCCATAATAGTCAGAAATCTTCTGATCTGTTATTAAGTAAAGTTAAACACTATTGTTATGTTCAAAAAGATCAAACAAGTTACACACTATTGTTATGTTCAAAAAGATCAAACACTGTACGACTAAGGCAAAAATGGTTTAGAACATTAAACTTATCAAACAACCAAAAGTTGTGACCCAGAGGGAATTGGGCCCCAGACAACAGCTCTGTCAGAAATCTTGATGCTTTTAAATCATTGACCTCCAAATTCAATCATTATTTCCTCAGAGTGGCAGTAAACTTCCCCCACTTATAAAGAACTAAATATGGATGCATTAGATTTCCTCGTGCAGGTACTACCAGCAGACACTAGTTTCAAAAATATAGCCCCTTAGGTGCCTACAAAATTCATCAGGTCACTAAACAGAAATAGTTGTCTGGTGTTTCTAGCAGAATATTAAAATATTATGTTGATCTATTATCCGGGAGTTATTCTTGTAATCCGTCAATGTCTAAGGATATACTATATTTCCTGACAAACTTAAATATTATGTACTTACACCCATCTATAAAACTGGAGATAAACAAACCACCTATAATTACAGACCAATTTAATTCCTTCTAATCTTTCCAAAAATATTTTAGAAAGTGGCCTTTGTTGAAATATTGCATAATTTAACTGAGCAGAACTAGTTAACTGCCTATCAGTTTGGATTTCGTACAGTATTTCCTACAGAGAGAGCAGTACAAAACCTCGTGAAAACTACTATAAGAGCTAAACCAGAAAACTCATCCTGTTTTTGTGAGCTAGCTGAAGCCTCTGCCAAATAGATTTTTGTAATCACAATCAATCTGAAATGTCATGGCACTGATTGTACCCCTCTTACATGTCTAGAGTTTTAGCTTCACAAAAGAAAGCTGAGGGGCTCTCTGACAGACTGCGTCACAGGCATGATCCCAACCAGAGAATGGAGTAACATGCTACGTGGATTCCACAGATCAGTAGTGCTCTCCTCTCATTCGTAAGCTATGTAAATGATTTATTTATTTATTGATTTATGTAACCTGGCAAGATTAGGGCCATCAGGCCCTCTCTTACATCTAACCAGACATTCTACTTATTTTACATTCATATGTTTTAGTAGGCATGTTAAACTACATCTAGTACAAAAAGTGAAATAAACAATTAGAAAGGTACACCTGGAAAAATACATACATATAAGTTTATATTCGTAGATCATAAGTACTGTTATAATTAGACATTATTGAAGAGAAAGATTTCAGATAGGAGTGCTAGCAGCAGGGAGTATGAGGAAGAGAAGGGAGGAGAAGAATAGAGACACATGATGAAACATATTTAAGGAAATATAAAGGAAAAGAAGATTGCGTGGCTAATAGAGATAGATGAAGAGGAAGGCATCTCAGGAGCAAGATAGGAGACGCTAGCTTTGCTATTTGACAGATGAGAGGATTGGCATTGTAAATTAATTTTGTGGAGAACGTTATGAGGATGGTAGTAGGAAATGCTTCAACTTCTTCTTAAAAGCAGCAGGAGATTGAATTTTGCGCAAGGTAAGGGGCAGTTTGTTCCAGAGGCAGACAGCAGCAACTGAGAAGGAGTTTGCAAAAGTTTTTGTTTTGTGAGTGGGCACAGTTAGGATACCAAATAAGAGTGACCTCGTGTTTTGATTATGATGGCATGACAAGTTTTTAATCTCTGAAGCAAGGTACTGGGGTGCTTGCGCGACGAGGAGTCGGTGAAGTAGATATAGTGTGTGGTAGTCATGCAATTTGTCCAGCTGCAGCCACCCTAGCTCGGAGTATGAAGCACTAACATGATCATATCGGCGAATGTTGCAGGTGTAACGGACACAGGAATTCATGGTTAGTTCTAGCCGTCTTTTGTTTTCACTACTCATGCCTTGTTGAATGACATCACAATAGTGGAGGTTCGGTAGAACGAGTGCTTGCACGAGCTGGCGTTTCAAGTCCTGTGGAAATATGTTCCGAAACTTTTTGAGAGCATAGAGACAAGCAGACGTCTTTCGGCACACTGCGACTGTATTCTCCGCCCAGTTGAGATGCTCATCCAAAGTTACACCCAAGTTCTTACAGGTTTTTTGATATGGTATTGGAGTACCGTCGAGCAGAATAGGAGGTAGCCATTCACGGAAAACTGAACTTATTAATTTTTTTGCATTTAGTGTAAGCCCCAGGTTTTTCGCCCATGTCACTACTAAAGACAGATCATCATTCATCTGAGCGATTGCAGTGTTTACATCTTCAGGTCTGACGCTAAGGGAGAGCTGGAGGTCGTCGGCATAGAAATGATATTTACAGGAGGACAGAACCGACAAAATATCGTTGACATGTAAAGAAAACAAAACTGGTCCTAAGACTGATCCTTGTGGCACTCCCGAGGAAACATGTTTCCAGGAAGATCTTTCATTTACGCAGACAACACATTGCTGTCTGTCTTTTAAGTAGCTTTCAAACCATCTCAGTGCACTATCTGAGAAATTAAGCTGTTGCATTTTTCTGAGCAATATGTCAAAGTTAACAGTGTAAAAAGTTTTGCCGAAGTCCAATAGCATCAATATTGTTGCCTTTTGATTGTCAATGGCATATTTCAGGTCATCAGTTACTTTAATTAGAGCAGTGTTTGTGCTGTGATGTTTACGGAAACCGGATTGAAATTTGTCATATAGGCTGAATTCATGCAAGTGTTCAGTGATTTGGTCATGAACAATATATTCAAGTGCTTTGGAAACAGCAGGCAGTATGTTAATTGGTCGGTAATCACTAGGCAGTTGCGGGTTTTCGATCTTAGGGATGGGTCGAATTATGCTTCTTTTCCATGCAGTGGGGTATATTCCATTCACAAGGGAAAAATTAAATATGTCAGTTAAGGCAGGTACTAAGATATCGGCAACATTCTTAATCATGGTTATACTGATACAGTTGTAGCCTATTGCATCAGAAGAGATTCTCATTATTGCTTTTCTTGCCGTATTTGTTGTTACATGTTTTAGATGGAAGGTATCGTTGATAGTTATCCTGTTTGGGGATTCTTGTGGACAGTAATTATCAGCCGTGTGGGTATTCAGAGGTGCAGAGAAGAATTCATTTAATTCGTTAGCTGACACATGAAGAGTAGTTTCCGATTTTGCCTTTCCGACCCCCAAGCTATGGAGATTCTTCCATAGAGTCGTGGGCGTCAGATCGCTGCATACAAGGGAGCGAGCGTGCCTGATTTTAGCATTGCGAATGCATTGTTTCACTCTGTTCCATAGCTTTCTGTATTCTTCAAATAGCTCAGGTTTTGGATCTGCCTTGAAACGCCTGTGGGCAGCATTCCTATTAGTCATCATTTGACGTAATTCAGCTGTCAGCCATGGAGCAGGAGATTTTCTTACACGGATTTTGTGGACAGGTGCATGTTTGTCATAGAGGGCAGTGAGTTTATCACAAAGTTCATTAATTTTGCCATTGATGGTAGGTTCTCTGATTATTTGATGCCATGAGATTTCTGAGCAATCGTCTGTTAGAGCATCAAGATCAATACATTTCATGTTCCTAAAAGTTATGTAACGCGATTTGACCCTTGGGGGCTGCACAGAGTCGGCCAGGAATATTACATCATGTGCTGAGAGGCCAGGGGCCGATGTTTGACCAACATCTCTTACTTTGTCAGTCTGTTTCGTTGCGATTACGTCAATAAGAGTATGACTGTGCGCCGAGAGTCGTTAATACATGTGAACAAGCTCCCCAACACATCCCACATGTATTCAATGGGAGTTAAGTTGGGGAAACAGGCAGGCCAGTCCATTTGTTACATGTACTCCCGTTTCAAGAGCTCCTTTACCTGCACTGTCATTCATAAAAATGGAGTCAGGGCCAGATACAACCTGAAAAGCTGCACAAAGGGGTCAGGAGTACAGTGACACAAAAACAATTACCAGTGACTGTACTATTTTCAATGATTTGGAAGTCAGTACCCCCTACCAACATTACGCCTTTCCTCATCGTAACATCAGGATGACCAAAACGATAGTATTTTACAGTGGTATGGGTGCATTACATTTTCCCATCTTTTGCCATACGATGGTTCGCCCAGAATAATTATGGACTTGGACTGAATCTACTCTCATCCAGGAGTATGGAATCCCACTTCTCATTGGTCAAGTCCCTATGCTCTTGGCCCGGTGATACATGGTCAGAAAATTAAAGAAATAAAAGCAAAACCGAACTTCCATGTTAAACAGGCTAGTACCATCTATGAAAATCTGAAAAAAGACTCACAATATTCAAAAACTATAATTCGTTCAAGGTCATTGCATTCATCAATGGATGCACTGTTCTGCGACATCAGACTATGAAAGTGGCCACTGAATCAATTTACTTGAGCCATACATGATGCGTTTTCACCAGTTTTCTCTTTTACAATACTTTTTACTACAGTTAACAGTAATTTGTGGTTGTGGATGTTTCATAATGTACAAGACAAATCTTCACATATTATTGTTCTCCTTTATTAATTATTATTTTTCATGTTATGTTCCAATATAAAGGATATGACAAATTATGAACAATAACTGCATGGATTTCCATTAAGCAAATAAGAATCAAATAACATTTTTCCAGCCTTGTTTACACAACCCAATGTTTCTCCATTTCTGAATACTGTGGGTTACCCATTTTTCGAGCATGTCTTCATATGATTGAAAGTAAGCTTCTGTCTGCACAGTTCTGGAGAATGGAGCTAGGTTGGAAAGTCAGAATAACCCATGTGATATACCAAGAACATCGGTCCTTTGAGTCACATTTTTTAGCACACTCAGCAAATGATGCTGTACACTCCCAAGGCGGCAAGTTGGTGTAACCATTCAGACATTCTATTAGTTTGGTGATAATTCCCATAAAGGAACTCCCATGCAATGAACATGTCAGCTGGAAAACAAATAAGAGTAGTTTCATATGTTGCTCTGCCTTTAATACTGTAAGGTAAGCCAGAGGTGAGGCAGAAATATATGGTAGAGGGCAGACCATAGAGCAAATTTTACAGTATGGATGGATGGGTGAGTAAGCAGCCTAGAGATTGGGATAGTGATGTGGAAATATCATATGGTATGGCAATATAATGTAATTGGATAGATAAAAAATCTACTCACCATGCATTTTTCGTATACAAGCTTTTGGAGCCAGTGGCTCCTTCTTCTGGCAGTAGGGTTGAAAGGAAAGGAAGAAGGGTGAAGAAAAAGGACTGGAGAGGTTTAAGAAATGGGGTAAAGTTTGGATCTGGGGTAAAGCCATGGGAACCAACATTCTGAAGACCAAAATGGGATATGGCACTGTTTAAAATCTTTAGCCATTCGTGTGTCAGATCTTCCCTTATTGTAAGCCCTGTCCTTGCTAACTACTTCTTCTGGGTAAAGATCTCTGCCCTTTTTCGGTATGAGACAAATTTAATTATTATTGGACGAGGTTTGGTAGCACCTGGTAGTTTTCGTCCCACCCGATGGCTCCTGTCAATGTCTGCCTTGGTGACTTCAGCGCCCAATTTTTCACGTGCAACCTGTATAAGCAGGTTGTCTGTGTCTTCTTCCTTATTTTCTGCTACTCCAAACAGTTGTAGACTATTTCGTCTTTGGTACTGTTCTAGCTCATCTGTTGCGGCACATAGTTTCACTTCCAACTCTCGTGCCTTTTTCTCGTATTCAGACACAGACTTTTTTAGTGCTGTAATTTGGACAGTATTGGCCTCAACAGTTTCATGCATTTTGGCCAATATTGCTGCCGTTACAGTATCTGATATAGTGCCTGCTATCAGATCGAGATTGTTTTTATTGTGAAGCGCAGCGTTTACCTCAGAGCGGACCAGCTCCGCTATACCGGAAACCGCGGCCACACCTTCCGCCAAGAGCGAGCCCGCAGCACCTGCTGCTTCCCCGCTGCTGAACACGCTGCTGTTGACTCTTCTGTTTACCATTTTCTCGAAGATGTTGGTGGAGCACAGAAAAAAAAATAGCACTACTGCACAGAACACTGTTGTTTACACAATTTCCTCTGGTACTAGACAACACCACCTGCGAGAACACCTTCGAATTCAACTAAATTTCGCGAGCCGAACTTAACACATGTTACACTGCAGCCGCCATGATCTCCCAGAGACTGCAAAGGGTGGTTCCAAAACTTTGTTTTCTGATGACACAAACATACTGATCAACTGTCAGAATGCAGCCTTAGCAGACACAGCCAAGATGATTGCTGAAGAGGCTTCAAAGTCATTCACAGTTAATAGTTGATGTCTTAATCTAAGAAAGGTGTCTTAATCTCAGAAGGGATGATATTATACAATTTGAAACAAGCAAAAATAACCTCCTAACACCAAAGGTATATATTAGTGGTCACACACTAAATAAAATACCCTGTGTGGTCCAGTTGTATAATCAGTAGAAATGAATCAACAGATACGTACTCTAATCAAGAATTTTTGCTCTTAGAAGCATCTCTCAATGTGTTAACATAAAGGCAAGAATGTTGATTGACTTCCCATATTTGTAATTTGTGTTGTCATATGCAGTTATCTTTTTGAGAGTGCACCTAAAGTAAATAACCTGTTTATTCAACAGAAGTGATCAATGAGAAAATTGTGTAAAGTTGATAACTGCACATCTTGCAAAATGGTTTTTACGGACTGTGAAATTCCTACGCTCATTTCTTAATAAATTTTATTCCAAATGGTTTTTGTTACTGTCTCTGAAAATCAGTTTCAGCTACACTGAGGGGTACACAATCACAATTTAAGGAGCAAACAAAATTATCATGTTGCCTTTTCACTCTTGTTTTGGGTCCAGAATGGAGACGCGTACTATAATGCAGTCGTGTTCAACAGCCTTCCTTCTAACATGAAGCAAGAATTTTGGAATCCTAACCGGTTCAAAAGAAAGTGAAAAACATACCTCATGAACTACTCTGTCTACAAATTATCAGAATACCTCAATTCAAAAACCGAAAAGTTCTGTTAGCTGCATTGCAAGTAGCAGTGTTTGTTCTAGAACTGCTTAACAAGTTGTAAAATACTGTGTTCAGCACTCAGTGTTTAAAGAGGTAAGTAATTATTATTTTTTTTTTTAAATTCCAGTGTAATCAAGTAAATGTTAAACTACCAATAGGACATTAAAAAAAACAGTTCTTTAGTATAACTGAAGAGTCAGCAGCTTTCTGGATGGTAATAGCTGTCTTTCTGATCTATTTGATTAGATGTAGTAGGCCTGAGGCCAGAGTGGATAGAGATATAGCGGTCATGGGTGTGTGGCATGTGCTTGTTTGTGTGAATGTGTTCACATTTCTGTTTTCTACAGAAGTCTTCAGCTGAAGGCTAATATCTAAGAATCTTTCCATCATGCTGTCTGCAACTCAATGTGTCATCTTGACAGTGAGTAGCAGTCAATCCTTTTCATAATATTATATCATCAAATTTTCTTTTTTTATGGATATATTGTGGTATTTTCAAAAATTTATCACACACACACACACACACACACACACACACACACACACACACACACACACACACACACATTTCATTTTATCTCCCCACCATTAAGGAATGGTCAGGTAGATGTTGGCACAATTTAAAAAATAAATAAATAAATAAATAAATAAAAGTCTGATCTCGAATCCCTCTAGTCTCCCTTCACCACAAACTTAAAAGTAGTTGCTGTATTATATTCTGAAGAAAAATTAGATCAAAACTGTCTTCCAGTAACTGTAAAGGAATAGATATCTTGTTGGATTGGCCAACGGTTCTGTAGGACTTATAAACGCCTGGTATCATAACGATTCAATGTAAGTATATGCTGTGATACATCTGACAGACACAATGCTGATGTACACCTGGGAGATGTAATGTTGCATTCTTCAGCACTACTCAGAACATGCCAAATTTGTTTGCTTTGAGCAGAAAGATAAATTAAGAGTAATCGAATACAATCACAATGAAGACAATATATTTGATTTTGAATCATAAGTGAATTCTGTGATAGCATAATAAAGAAAGCCATTGAAATTAAAACAACTAATGACTTGGTAAGCTAGAATGGAGATTTCCAACTAAGATGTGTTTGGGACCCAGTTCTACCCACTACTGTGTTTTTTTGTGCTGAATTTAGAACTGTTCATTCATATTTATTTTCTCTAACCAACATCTGAAGATTCAATGACAGTGACCACATTGGACTTAACAGGTAAAGAGCAAAGAAAGCATGATAACAGAATGACTCTTCTGCAGTATATTGCTTAGGAAGGTTTGATAAAAATAAAATTCTTTTAAATAATTTTAAAATTTTTTATTTCAACCTCAGTTTACTCAAGGTTTGAGTAACATGAGATTGGAATGGATATAAAAAATTTTACTAGATGGTCAGTGTGTTTCCCTAAGGTCATGCACCTAATCTGTGTAAAATTCTTTTACTACTTGTGTAGCTTTGACTTCAAATAATAATTAGCCTTCATTTGTCAGCATTGACAAATGAGACCCTCGAAGAATGAACTCTACACTACAATAGTGAGACAAAAAATTCCTTCAGCAGGCAGATAACAAGTAATATTTTCTTTAGATGTACTATATAGTTAAATTACAATGGTTAACATTTCAGTTATTCTTAATTGTAACAATAAATTGCAGGGAGGCTTTTGATAATGCAGCTGCAATCTGCCTGTGGTCGCTGGACATAGGCTACTGCATCACTGTGAACAGCACTACAAAGATAAAGACAAAAAGATGAGACTGCATTTTCATGATTACCATTAATTCCAAATCTGGCAATGAAATGAACATATCTGTATGATGATAGTGAAATATAATCATCATAATAAACTGAAATATTAAAATATAAATATTTATCTGATGTTGTTCAGGTTGAAAAGAAAGCAATGTTACTGGCATATGTATCCCACTCCCTGCTCAAGTAATGCAGGTCTTTGAGACCACTGTTAGAAATTTTATTGTATAACAGTTTTAATAAAATGCTCCTTTTAAGAATGTTATAACTAGACCTCAGACATTTAGGTTCTAAAAATTTTAAATTAAGTACCTAAAGTAGGTTCTATTACTTACAAAAATTGGTTATAAAAATAAGAAAATAGGTGACCAAAATCGGTCATTTTATTGTCTAGAAAGGTAAATAGGTTGACGAAAATCCACATTATATTATTGTCCATGTCCATCATTACAGTCATAGTAAATAACTAACAATTTCTCCAGATTTTCCATTGAGAAACTGCATCTTTTGTCTGTTAATAGCATATGTTAAGAATGAGCGTTCCATGTCAATAAATGTCACCGGAGCATATTTAAATGTTGGTGTTAGGCGCAATGGGACCACACACTCATGTTATGTTGATTTTCGTGATAAGAAGTCAACCAATGTGCAGAGGTTGTCAGTCTTGGGTTTTTTTGTAGCACTGTCTTTAGTTTCTCACTAACTTTCATACCAATTGGATCTGGGACCAAATTGATTTTTTCTGTCACCTTTTCTATCAGTCGCAGTTGTGTGTAGACTGGTTTCCCTTAACACTACAGAGATTTAATAATACGGACCAAAAATGCGTAATGAGATTTTTATGTATGCAATGTCATTGCAAATTGTTGGATCCTTTACAAGATATTTAGCTGAAGTGATGCTCACTGCCTCCTCCCGCAATTTAAGAACAATGTTCATAATGTCTTCCAAATGTTCGCTGTAATATTCCATGGCCTCTAGCCATGTTCCCCAACGAGTAAGTATGGGTTCTGGTGGAAGTGGCACATTGGGAAGTTCCTCACTAAATTACTGGATTCTTGTAGGTGCTTTAGCAAAAACCTTTTTGATGGTTTAAACTAGCTTATTTACATGTGGAAATTAGAGACATTTCATCTCAGCTACATGATTGATGGCATGGGCAAGACATGTGATATGGAGCAAGACTGGATAAAATACTTTCAACAATTTAACAGCAGCAGTCATGTATGTGGCTGCATCAGTGTAGATTACAAGTACTTTGTTTTCATCTAGACTGTTCAGGGAAAAGTAATTTGAGGGCTTTATTAACAAAGTGAGCAATTGTTTCCTGGTTAGTCTTTTTCAGCTTCTTGCTGCAGATCAGATGAGGCAGAGATGGAAAGTTGCTACTCACCATATAGCGGAGATGCTTTCAGCCATTAAGCCCTTTGTCAGCAGTAGACACACACACACACACACACACACACACACACACACACACACACACGACTGCAGTCTCAGAGAGCTGAAACCACGCACGTGTGTGTGTGTGTGTGTGTGTGTGTGTGTGTGTGTGTGTCTACTGTGTGTGTGTGTGTGTGTGTGTGTGTCTACTGTGTGTGTGTGTGTGTGTGTGTGTGTGTGTGTGTGTGTGTGTGTGTGTCTACTGCTGACAAAGGCCTTAATGGCCGAAAGCTTTAATTGTGTGAATCTTTTTGTTGTGCCTATCGCGACTCAGCATCATCTCCGCTATATGGTGAGTAGCAACTTTCCTTCTCCGGTATTGTTACATTCCTCCCGGATTTTCCATTGTTTGATTTCAACAATAAAATTAGCAATATTTCAAACTTGTCTGTCGATTGTCTCATCGACAGAGATCCACATGTGGACGGGTCGTGAGTCGTGCTTGGGTGGCTCAGATGGTAGAGCACTTGCCCACGAAAGACAAAGGTCCCGAGTTCAAGTCTCAGTCTGATACACAGTTTTCATCTGCCAGTAAGTTTCATATCAGCGCACACTCCATTGCAGAGTGAAAATCTCATTCTGGAGAGATTCACGTGTCTTAATCGCCTGTATCTTCCCTTGTCCTGCTCAATGTATTTTCGTATAAAGTATCTAAATAGTTCTTTCTCAATGTGGATTCTGGTGCAATGCTGTGGTGACAGTATTTCCCTAGAAAATTTTTGAACTCGCTGTTTTCTAAATTTTTGAATTGGCTGTTTTCTAGTGCATTGAAGGGTATGTTTGCTGCAACAGTGGCTCGACACAGGGCAAGGTAAAATTCATTTTTGTTTGTTGCATTTGGTTTAGTTACAAACGTTTGTTTCAAGTTTGATTGATTTTTTTAGCTTTGCCTAGTGTTGAATCCCTGCAATATGTTGAGTTAAATGCAACCTCTTTTCAGAACGTTCCTAAAAACAATAAGAAATGAGAAATACTTTGTGGAAGAATTTATGTATGTGATCTACTTAGCAAAATTAACTTACAGTAAGGACTTAGAAACAATATTTTTGCATTCACATGTGCCTGGTTTAA
The DNA here is from genome assembly GCF_023864275.1 of Schistocerca cancellata. Classification (NCBI taxonomy): domain Eukaryota; kingdom Metazoa; phylum Arthropoda; class Insecta; order Orthoptera; family Acrididae; genus Schistocerca; species Schistocerca cancellata. The sequence goes on along the minus strand of NC_064630.1, from coordinate 425,683,424 downwards.
ATTAACTCAAGAAAAACAGTGGCATCACTCTCTCTCTGAGCGGGCATAATGGATAAAAGGTTAACGTTTTACTTATGTCTTTGTTGTGCACATTGCAATGAATAACTCTTCTGTCTGTAGAGAAATCAGAAAATTCTTGTAACCATTTTCCAAATGGTTGTTTGAAAAGCATTACTTTCAAGTAAAGTAAATTTTCTTTTACACAAGATGTACTCTGTGCGCGAAGATGTCCAATGAATTTCTTAAATCACAGGGCGTTTGACTCTCATTCAAAAATCAAATCTTTAAGGAGAACCATTTAGAATATTTTTGAGCCCAGAAGATGAGACATTTATGTCGTTGTTAAAAATTTTACTGGCACATTTGTGTGATGTATCTTAAAGTGTAACACATGCAAAAAAGATCAACATTATGTGTGAAAGCTTAGCTTTTCTTGCAGCTTATTAATCCAACATTATACGTGAAAGCTTTTCTTTTCTTGTAGCAACGCTATGTATATTAATTTAAACCAATACCTTCTTCTATTTGTGTGTTTGTGCTGCTTAACAGTGATGTCACTATTGGCTAACTACATCACGTGTCCTATGCTCCAAATATCCACTGTCATCGGCTGGTGAGATGGCTTGACATGAGCTACGACTGGCTTACAAAAGTGCATCGCAATCTTGATTTCAATCCTTCGGAAAGTAACATGCGGTGTTTGGTGGAATTCGTATTTATACTTTTGTAATACGAAAATATGCAGTGTATTAGATTAGATTAATACTTGTTCCATAGATCATGAATACTTCGTAATGATGTGGAACGTGTCAGGTTAATAAAATATTTCTGTACAAGATATTACATTACACAAAATATTGCATGACACTAATGTTTAAGTTGGTTTTATTCTTCCCCTCCCCCCCTCCCCCCCCTTTTCCTTAATTTATATCTAAAAATTCAGCCATTGAGTAGAAGGAGTTGTCATCTAGAAATTCTTTTAATTTATTTTTAAATGTTGGTTGGCTATCTGTCAGGCTTTTGATGCTGTTTGGTAGGTGACCAAAGACTTTTGTGGCAGCATAATTTACCCCTTTCTGTGCCAAAGTCAGATTTAACCCTGCATAGTGAAGATCATCCTTTCTCCTGGTGTTACAGCTATGCACACTGCTATTACTATTGAACTGGGTTGGATTATTAACAACAAATTTCGTAAGTGAATATATATACTGTGAGGTTACTGTGATGATCCCTAGATCCTTAAATAGATGTCTGCGGGATGACTGTGGGTGGGCTCCAGCAATTATTCTGATTACACGTTTTTGAGCAATGAATACTTTTCTACTCAATGATGAATTACCCCAGAATATGATGCCATATGAAAGCAGTGAATGAAAGTAGGCATAGTAAGCTAATTTACTGAGATTCTTATCACCAAAATTTGCAATAACCCTAATAGCATACGTAGCTGAACTCAGACGTTTCAGCAGACCATCAATGTGTTGCTTCCAGTTTAACCTCTCATCAATGGACACACCTAAAAATTTTGAAAATTCTACCTTAGCTACAGACTTCTGTTCAAAGTCTATATTTATTACTGGAGTTGTGTCATTTACTGTACAGAACTGTATATACTGTGTTTTATCAAAATTTAAAGAGAGTCTGTTTGCTGAGAACCACTTAATAATTTTATGAAAAACATCATTTACAATTACAACACTTAGTTCTTGGTTTTTGAATGTTATTACTATACTTGTATCATCAGCAAAACGAACTAACTTTGCATCTAAATCAATGTGGAATGGTAAGTCATTAATGTATATCAAGAACAGTAAAGGACCGAAGACCGAATCCTGTGGGACCCCGTACTTGATAGCCCCCCAGTTTGAGGAATCAGCTGTTGTTTTAACATTACATGAGCCACTTATTTCAACTTTCTGCATTCTTCCACTTAAGTATGAATTAAACCATTTGTGCACTGCCCCTCTCAAACCATAATGATTTAGCTTATCTAAAAGAATTCCATGATTTACACAATCAAAGGCCTTTGAGAGATCACAAAAATACCAATGGGTGATGTCCGGTTATTCAGAGCATTTAATATTTGATCAGTGAAAGCGTATATAGCATTTTCTGTTGAAAAGCCTTTCTGAAAACCAAACTTACATTTTGTTAGTACTTTATTTTTACAAATATGGGAAGATATTCTTGAATACATTACTTTCTCAAAAATTTTTGATAGAGCTGTCAGAAGAGAGATTGGGCAATAGTTGTTGACATCCGACGTATCCCCCTTTTTATGCAATGGTTTTACAATGGCATATTTCAGTCTATCGGGGAAAACACCCTGCTCCAAAGAGCTATTACATACGTGGCTGACAATCCTACTTATCTGTGGGGAACAAGCTTTAAGTTCCTTGGTGGAAATGCCATCAATTCCGTAAGAGTTTTTACTTTTTAGTGAGTTTATTGTTTTACTGATTTCAGAGGGAGAGGTTGGTGGAAATACAGTTGTTTCAAACTGCACAGGCATGGCCTCTTCTATTAGAAGCCTTGCCTCTTCTAGTGAAGATCTAGATCCTATTTTCTCCACAACATTTAAAAAATGATTATTGAAAATATTTTAAATTTCTGATTGTTTGTTAGTACACTTGTCATTCAGTTTTATGGCACTAAAGTCTTCCTGTGCTCTTGGTTGCCCTGTTTCCCTTTCAATAATATTCCAAATTGCTTTAATTTTATTATCAGAGTTACTGATCTCAGACATGATACACATGCTTCTGGACTTTTTAATAAATTTTCTTAGTACTGCACAATAGTTTTTATAATATTGAACAATTTCGGGGTCAGCACTCCCTCTTGCTGTTAGATACGGTTCTCTTTTACAGTTGCAAGATATTCTTATTCCTTTAGTTAGCCAAGGTTTTTTATATGTTTTCTTGGAATTATGTTTAACTATTTTCTTGGGAAAACCATTTTCAAATACCCTTAAAAATCTATCGTGAAATAAGTTATATTTCAAGTTTGCATCGGGTTCCTTATACACTTCATCCCAGTCTAGCTGCTTTAGGCTTTCCGTAAAGTTTGCAATATTTATATTGTTAATTGAACGCACTGCTTTGAAATTCTGATTTGATATACTGCATGGAGCTATGTCATGTACTGTAACTAGCTGTGCACCATGATCTGAAAGACCATTCTCAACAGGATAAGCATTTATGTCCTTAAACTTATCTTGGTCTATAAAAAAGTTATCTATCAATGTCCTGCTGTTCTTTATTACCTGAGTAGGAAAATCAATGGCGGAGCTCAAATTGAAAGAACTGAGTAATACTACAAGGTCATTCTTCCTATTACACTCTTTCAGGGAATCAACATTGAAATCCCCACAAATGATAATCCCCCTGTCTGACAGATAGCACAACAAAGCATCCAAGTTTTCTAGAAATAGCTGGAAATTCCCTGAGGGGGACCTGTACACTGTTACAATTATGAGAGTGCCATCATTTAGTTTTAGTTCAGTGGCACATGCTTCCATATGTTGCTCTACGCAAATTGTTTTAGTTTCTAAATTTTTTACACTGTGGAAGCTTTTGACATATATGGCAACTCCTCCTCTCATCATATTATCTCTCCTTACATGTGCAGCTAATTTGTACCCATTGATGCTAACCTTTTGCTTATCAGTGACAATGTGATGCTCAGACAGGCATAGTACATCTATTACATTCTCAGTTTTTATATCTTCTAAACAAAGCAGAAGCTCATCAATTTTATTCTTCAATCCCCCAATATTTTGATGAAATATACTAACATTTACATCACTTTACTTTTGTGAGTATATTGAACTTTTTTAACATCTTTAGTACTTGTCTGGCTGAGTTTCACACTGGACACTGATCTTACACTAAAAAAGAGTTTCCATCATGAGATGTAGTTCCTCCCCCCTTTAAATTTCCTGCTATCACCCCAGCCAGTTTACCCTTCCCTTTCTTGTTGAGGTGTAGGCCATGTCTAGTATAGTCCCACCTAGAGAGTGAATCAACAGAAACCACACCAATGTGTGACCCTGCACCAGATCCAAGTAGCCGTTCCAACTCCAAATTAACTCTCCTGACAGAAGAGCTCAAATGAGGTCGGTCGTGGGTGCACATCAGATATCTTTCCAAAACGTGTTTTTCCCCTGAGTTTCATTACCTAAAGTGCCGTGAAATTCTACGCTGGTGTATAAAACCACAACCATTGAAAGGATTGATAAGTTTTACACTTTCGGGGAAAGGTGTAATGTTACTTAACATGGAAAAAGTGTATTTTCATCTGGGAGAAAGTGTATTTTTAAGCAGGAAATCTGGGAAAAATCCAGAAATTTTTTTTTTTCCTCATCCACATATACACCCTGATGCATCCCTTTCTGCCGTGTTAGCTTGCTCATCTTCCAGTATTCCCTGATGGCCTGTACCCAGCAGAATGATACTTTCTTCCCCTAATGCCGTAGTGTCTAAAGTGTGTCTGGTACTTACATATCACCATGTCTGCTGGGTGCATTTGATAATGGTCTGTAGGGCACCTAGTGAATCAGAGCAGTACACAGTTGTTTCATCTGGTGTGCCTGATCTGTTCCAATGCTTTAATGATTACATACAGCTCTGTGTCAAAGCCTAAATTCATGTAGAATTGTGATCCTAGCCATAATCCAACTGTGGCTAAACAATGGCTCTGTGAAATAACAATGGGTGTATCTGCTGCCTTTTGTATCTCCTTGTAAGGCAGTTTCAGAGTTTTTTCTTTGAGGTGCTTCAGGTGTTGCAATGAAAGGAGTTTCTCATTGAAGATGAGGCCCTGAGATGTAATAGATTCCTTAAAACTAAGAGTGGTATCCCCAAGTTGCAATTCAGGTTGATTTAAAACTTTACATATACTATAACAATTGATACAAATACACATGTATCTGGTGAAAAATTGAACCCTTTGTTTTTGGCTCACAGTTCTAGTCTTCTTAATGTTAGATTCAGGACAAGAAAATGAACAAAAGACTAAAAATTGTCAACAGAAAGGTTGTATCAGATAGGGCTCCTCAGACTGTACTATCAGTGGCTATTGCAGAAAGACTATCACAGTCCCATGAGGAATGCCACACTCCATAGTGTGCCAGTCTGAAAATACATTTCAAATTCTGAAACTAAAATACCTTCATAATAGTGAGAATCTCTCTATAATGGGAAGAGAACAACCCTAAAAGTCCCATTCATACAGTTGTCAGACAATATTTTATCTCCATGTAGAGACATAGTCCATTTCAACATAAACAAGTATTCCTATCTGGTGCTGCCTACGCAAAGAAGACTCTTTTATTGCTGCTCTGAGAAGTATTAGATGATTGTGGAGTATAGATTGTACCTAAGGAAGCCACACTGAAGATGACTGAGGAGTTTTCTTGTTTCTAGAAACCATACTCCCCTGTACAGCTGATAAGTGCTGTACTGAAATAACAGCTTGCTTTGGTGCAGTCCTTGTTGGGTTTCAGTAGGGAGGTTCATGATTGCTTCCCTCCAAGAATTGGCCACTGTCCGTCAGACCAGTTTATTTTAAAAAGTATAGGAGGCCAGTTCTTAGACTCTGTATTCAAATGCTGTAACATGTTGTAGTGCCCTTTGTCTAGTCCTTGCATTGTATTGTGGGCTTGCAGATACATGTGCTGTAATTCCTCCATACAAAAGGGGCATTATTTTTGTGCTCTTAAGCATTACTGGAGATAAAGTCAAGCCATGTGCTCTCAGCTACTTGCTACTTCCTTCTGAATTGGAATGCAGTCTTCATAGGCAATAGATGTACTTTTTTTTTAGTATTTCACCACTGTCTAGGCTATAGGTTGTGTTGTAATGCTTAGTGTACCTTTGCCCTGTATGGCCACTGCAATGTGCGTGTTATCTTTCCCAATAATTTTTCTCATCAACCTCCATATCATTGCTGATGATGGAAAATCATTAATATGAGGGAGGATTGGAAAGTAACACACAATAATTATTTTCTTCCATGATATTGCAGCTGGAATGTTGAAATTTCACAGTGATAGAGTTTGAACTTTATGCTACAGAGGATATCTTGTCTTCATGTGCAGCTCCAGCGAGAGAAACCTGAAGTATGAAACAAACATGTGATGCATACTACTGTCATCAACTTGTGAAGAGCAGTGAAGTGTACTTCAATATTTGTGGGTCAAAGGGCATAAAGTATGTTTAATTCACAGGGTCATGTGAGGTGTGTATGGGGTTGATTGTATTTACCATAGCAATGTCTCCAGGTGGTAATCATTCTTCAAAGAGGGCTGTGTGAACTGCTCTAGAAGGCCGGAAACAGCTGCAACCCCACAGAATGTCAGAGCCATTGAGGCAGCAATTTTGAACAATCAATGTGTACAACTGCAAACCTTTTCACAGCAGTTCAACATTTTCTGTGATCCAGTGTATGATATTGTTAATTAGTGTAAAGTTAGTGCTTCTTGGACGCCTAAGAACCTGACAGACAACCACAAGGGCCAGCGAATAATGACAAACCTGGATCACGTAACATGTTACACCACAGAACAGTATGACTTTCTGAAAGAAATCATCATTGGTGATGAATCATGGGCATACCACTACACACCCGAAACCAAGTAGGCCTCTGAGGAGTGGAAACATGCTGGTTCGCCAGTAAGAAAAAATTTCAAAGTGACACAGTCTGCTAGGAAAGTGCTTGTGACAGTATTCTGGGATATGCATGGTGTGTTATTGACTGTGGACTTGCTGCAGACAGGAACACAGTGACTGCTGCAGCCTACATTAAAACTTCAGTTAAGTTCGCATCGTGCTCCTTCTGACAAATGCCAACACATTAATTCTGACAGTGTCATACTGCTTCTTGACAATTCTCACCCCCCTATTGCTGCTCCTGTTTGTGAGAGAATTGCCAAATTTGGGTGGAAGGTACTCCAGCATCTACCATACAGTCTGGACCTTGCACCATCGGACTTTCACCTGCTCGGTCCCATGAAGAAATTCCTGGCTGGCCAGTGCTTTGTGACGGATGTGGAAGTGAAATCGGTAGTCCACAGGTAGCTGTAATCTAACCAAATGGATTTTTATGAACAGGACATATTGAAATGTGTTGAAAACGTTGGTGACTATGTAGAAAAGTAGCTAAAAGATGTAAGTTCATTTGTATTTTTTTAAAATCTATTTAACTTTCTGGTAATAAGATGATGGTGCATTACTTTCTGATCTTCCCTCATAGACTATAAAAATTATTGTCATCACTTTTGTTTACTCTCTATAATGCACTGAGCTTTTGTCCAAGGAATCAAAAAAGTCTGTGAGATTGTCAGCAGATGTGCTAAACTGCAACATTCATAATGCTGCTCACCTGTCCCTGATAGCTAAATGACATTCCTTGCCTCATAATGGGACTGGTTGTCTGCCAGGTTTAATGGATGTCTTTGTGATAGAGACAGCAGAAGCCCTGTGAATGACAAGCGTTACATGTTTTACCATGTCCTGATTGCTGTATTTATTTTGGATTACAGCCAGATTGCTATAAAGCATCTAGTTGGCTTTGCTTAACAATTATTGGCTCAGTCACAGGTGCTGATGCATTTGGTAAGTGGATCCAAATAGGAAAATGTTTACTAGAGTACAAATCCTCCACCATATCCCTAAGGGCAATATCACGTAATGTGATAGATCAGTGACAGGCCATTGGCTGTGTATGATCTGTTTGCATTGCTGAAATGTGTTACTTTCCCTGTGTTGAGGAGACAGACATCTTTTGAAAAGAGAAACCTCTCCACGACTCCGCCCCTGGGACAAGTGTGTGTAGATCCCCACTGCATATGACAGACATTAAACTCTGAGGATGAGAAAAGGAGTAGCCAACCTTGCCACCCTTGCCACGTGTATCATCCTTCAGGCAGATGGCGTAGCATTTGAGCACATGGTTGACTGCAGGTTTGAAATGCATCTCTTGTATACATAGACTTTTTTATCTTAAAAGCTTTACTCCTTCCAAATCTATTCTGAAGAAACTCACATTTGATTGGAGTATAAAAGCCATTTCTCAGAGGGGGATTTCTTTTTTTGTACCCCTCATTTCTGGTTATGCATGTCGGGCATTGACAGGAGAAGTAGGGTGATCACCTGCTTCATCAACAAATGCATCCAATTCCATTTCAGGTTTATCTACATTGGTTAATACAAACCACCTTCTGTTTGATGGTTTCATGCTAGATTTCTTTGGATTTTGACTTCCTCAGGTATGGGTTTGTCCTAGTGTTGTGATGCAGTCCATTTACATAAGGTTGAACTGCTTTGTGTGCCTAGCTTTGTGGTTGTAGGTTGTCTTTACAGCTTGGCAGTGACCTCTGCTGAAACTGGACTAGCCGTATTTGGAGGTTTAGCAACATGGTTATTAATGCTTGTTCATTTCCATTTAAACATGCTTGTGACAATATCTACTATATGTGTTTGTGTGACAGCACAGACTTCTACTACAGCTTTTCTCAGAGTGTAAGCAGAGGAAGATGAGAAAACAAGAGGCTTCAGGTCCTTATATTCTTTTTTGACTCAGTATTAGGAATCTTCTTGTCACTTTAATTTCGTGAATTTTCTTGTAGGAGCACTGGATAACTCCTACTCCAAACAGGGTGATAACTCGAGCAGATTAAACAGGAGTCTGCCATTGAGCACAATGATCCTGCTTCATGGGTGTTTCCTGTATTTATTGCTTGTTACCTTGCCATTATCCTACAGTGATGTGACAATATTGTTGACACTTTCAACACTGCATGGGACTGGTTATCTTCAGTCAAATGAATCTATGCTTGTAGCATTTGGGAACTACAGTTAAACTTGAACGTTAGAATGAAAGTGGCAGCCTTCTGCAACTCCCCATTCACTCTCTTTTATTATGCTTTCTATTATTTTTACAGTTCGGCTTTGTCAATGGACATTGTATCTCTGCAACTTACAATATGTTGTTGTTGTTGTGGTCTTCAGTCCTGAGACTGGTTTGATGCAGCTCACCATGCTACTCTATCCTGTGCAAGCTTCTTCATCTCCCAGTATCTACTGCAACCTACATCCTTCTGAATCTGCTTAGTGCATTCATCTCTTGGTCTCCCTCTACGATTTTTACCCTCCACACTGCCCTCCAATGCTAAATTTGTGATCCCTTGATGCCTCAAAACATGTCCTACCAACCGATCCCTTCTTCTAGTCAAGTTGTGCCACAAACTTCTCTTCTCCCCAATCCTATTCAATACCTCCTCATTAGTTACGTGATCTACCCACCTTATCTTCAGCATTCTTCTGTAGCACCACATTTCGAAAGCTTCTATTCTCTTCTTGTCCAAACTATTTACCGTCCATGTTTCACTTCCATACATGGCTACACTCCATACAAATACTATCAGAAATGACTTCCTGACGCTTAAATCTATACTCGATGTTAACAAATTCCTCTTCTTGAGAAACGCTTTCCTTGCCATTGCCAGTCTACATTTTATATTCTCTCTACTTCGACCATCATCGGTTATATTACTCCCTAAATAGCAAAACTCCTTTACTACTTTAAGTGTCTCATTTCCTAATCTAATTCCCTCAGCATAACTCGACTTAATTTGACTACATTCCATTATCCTGGTTTTGCTTTTGTTGATGTTCATCTTATATCCTCCTTTCAAGACACTGTCCATTCCGTTCAACTGCTCTTCCAAGTCCTTTGTTGTCTCTGACAGAATTACAATGTCATCGGCGAACCTCAAAGTTTTTATTTCTTCTCCATGAATTTTAATACCTACCCCGAATTTTTCTTTTGTTTCCTTTACTGCTTGCTCAATATACAGATTAAATAACATCGGGGAGAGGCTACAACCCTGTCTTACTCCTTTCCCAACCACTGCTTCCCTTTCATGCCCCTCGACTCTTATAACTGCCATCTGGTTTCTGTACAAACTGTAAATAGCCTTTCGCTCCCTGTATTTTACCCCTGCCACCTTCAGAATTTGAAAGAGAGTATTCCAGTTAACATTGTCAAAAGCTTTCTCTAAGTCTACAAATGCTAGAAACGTAGGTTTGCCTTTTCTTAATCTTTCTTCTAAGATAAGTCGTAAGGTCAGTATTACCTCACGTGTTCCAACATTTCTACGGAATCCAAACTGATCTTCCCCGAGGTCGGCTTCTACCAGTTTTTCCATTCGTCTGTACAGAATTTGCGTTAGTATTTTGCAGCTGTGACTTATTAAACTGATAGTTCGGTAATTTTCACATCTGTCAACACCTGCTTTCTTTGGGATTGGAATTATTATATTCATCTTGAAGTCTGAGGGTATTTCGCCTGTCTCATACATCGTGCTCACCAGATGGTAGAGTTTTGTCATGACTGGCTCTCCCGAAGCCATCAGTAGTTCAAATGGAATGTTGTCTACTCCCGGAGCCTTGTTTCGACTCAGGTCTTTCAGTGCTCTGTCAAACTCTTCACACAGTATCTTATCTCCCATTTCGTCTTCATCTACATCCTCTTCCATTTCCATAATATTGTCCTCAAGTACATCGCCCTTATATAAACCCTCTATATACTCCTTCCACCTTTCTGCCTTCCCTTCTTTGCTTAGAACTGGGTTGCCATCTGAGCTCTTGATATTCATACAAGTGGTTCTCTTATCTCCAAAGGTCTCTCTAATTTTCCTGTAGGCAGTATCTATCTTACCCCTAGTGAGACAAGCCTCTACATCCGTACATTTGTCCTCTAGCCATCCCTGCTTAGCCATTTTGCACTTCCTGTCGATATCATTTTTGAGACGTTTGTATTCCTTTTTGCCTGCTTCATTTACTGCATTTTTATATTTTCTCCTTTCATCAATTAAATTCAATATTTCTTCTGTTACCCAAGGATTTCTATTAGCCCTCGTCTTTTTACCTACTTGATCCTCTGCTGCCTTCACTACTTCATCCCTCAGAGCTACCCATTCTTCTTCTACTGTATTTCTTTCCCCCATTCCTGTCAATTGTTCCCTTATGCTCTCCCTGAAACTCTCTACAACCTCTGGTTCTTTCAGTTTATCCAGGTCCCATCTCCTTAAATTCCCACCTTTTTGCAGTTTCTTCAGTTTCAATCTGCAGTTCATAACCAATAGATTGTGGTCAGAGTCCACATCTGCCCCAGGAAATGTTTTACAATTTAAAACCTGGTTCCTAAATCTCTGTCTTACCATTATATAATCTATCTGATACCTTTTATTATCTCCAGGATTCTTCCAGGTATACAACCTTCTTTTATGATTCTTGAACCAAGTGTTGGCTATGATTAAGTCGTGCTCTGTGCAAAATTCTACAAGGCTGCTTCCTCTTTCATTTCTTCCCCCCAATCCATATTCACCTACTATGTTTCCTTCTCTCCCTTTTCCTACTGACGAATTCCAGTCACCCATGACTATTAAATTTTCGTCTCCCTTCACTACCTGAATAATTTCTTTTATCTCGTCATACATTTCATCTATTTCTTCATCATCTGCAGAGGTAGTTGGCATATAAACTTGTACTACTGTAGTAGGCATGGGCTTTGTGTCTATCTTGGCCACAATAATGCGTTCACTATGCTGTTTGTAGTAGCTAACCCGCACTCCTATTTTTTTATTCATTATTAAACCTACTCCTGCATTACCCCTATTTGATTTTGTATTTATAACCCTGTAATCACCTGACCAAAAGTCTTGTTCCTCCTACCATCGAACTTCACTAATTCCTACTATATCTAACTTTAACCTATCCATTTCCCTTTTTAAATTTTCTAACCTACCTGCCCGATTAAGGGATCTGACATTCCACTTTCCGTTCCTTAGAACGCCAGTTTTCTTTCTCCTGATAACGATGTCCTCCTGAGTAGTCCCTGCCCGGAGATCCGAATGGGGGACTATTTTACCTCCGGAATATTTTACCCAAGAGGGCGCCATCATCATTTAATCATACAGTAGAGCTGCATGTCATCGGGAAAAATTACGGCTGTAGTTTCCCCTTGCTTTCAGCCGTTCGCAGTACCAGCACAGCAAGGCCGTTTTGGTTAATGTTACAAGGCCAGATCAGTCAATCATCCAGACTGTTGCCCCTGCAACTACTGAAAAGGCTGCTGCCCCTCTTCAGGAACCACATGTTTGTCTGGCCTCTCAACAGATACCCCTCCGTTGTGGTTGCACCTACGGTACGGCCATCTGTATCGCTGAGGCACGCAAGCCTCCCCACCAACGGCAAGGTCCATGGTTCATGGGGGGGAAAATACCCTTACTGAATTTGAGGGATTTATGCTTTCCTTCTGCTAAATCATATTTTCCAAAACTCCTAGAGTTCAGAAGGGCAGTCACTTGGCAAGATCTTTCAGTTTCAACCAAAAGGATTGAGATCAACCTAGAGTTTATTTTAAAAGGCATTAATTCATGTAGATTCCCAAATAAACAACTCCCATGGATATTCTTATCTTATAGTCATTTGTTGTCCAGAGTTGCAAGTTAATGGCTTCATGTGTTGATTGAGGTGCTTTATTGTTTTATAAATAACAAATAAAAATTATGAATAATGTTTGTTTATTATCATTGTTCTGTACATAAACAATAACATAAAATTAATGTACTGAAATATCATGATACCTCAGTGATGCAACCTTCACCCTATGTAAAAATAGTACTGCACCATCTTGGAAACATGCACACATATGTATCTATCAATGCATTTGCTACCTACAGTCATTAATATTGTGTCAAGACTGTCATCACAAATGCCTAAGGGCCCCACTTTACCTGAGGCACCAAGCGAGGTGACGCCGTGGTTAGCACACTGGACTGGCATTTGGGAGGACAACGGTTCAATCCAGATTTATGTTTTCTGTGGTTTCCTGAAATCACTACAGGAAAATGCTGGGGTGATTCATTCGAAAAGGGCATGGATGATTTCCCTCCCCTCCCTTGAAGACTCAGAGCGTTTACTCCATCTCCAATGAACTTGAAGTTGACTAGAATGTAAACCCTAATCTTCCTTCCTTCCGCTAAGGCTGCTGCTTTTATTCTAGTCAGTGATTTTATTACCATGGCTTTATACAAGCCCTGCATCAGAATTACAATGTGTTTTAGGAATCAAATTAGTTATCACGTAAATTTAAGTTATATTAATGACTAATTATATGGATTATTTAGTGCATCCAAATGGCATTTGGAATATCTCACTAATTTTTGCTTCTGATCACATGCAAATCATGTTTTTAATATATTGATTGTATCTGGTTGAAAGGTGTGGAAACCATACAAAAACAAAAATCATTGGAAAAAAATCAAAATAAAAATCAAACAGTGTAATCGTGATGTATTTCATATGATTCCATTTGATCACAGAATTAAAAACTGAAATCAGATTGTTTCTATGCAAATTGTTATAAGAGTTATTCATGTGTCCTTTGTGTTGTTTTACTTAATTAACAGTTATTAAAACATCATCTTTCAAGTAAAATTAATTGTCAGTATATAGGTATTTTGAGCTCCTGCTTCAATTGAAAGACCTCATTTACTTTGAAAAGCTTTTCTAAAAAAATGTTAAAATTAAGAGGGAAAGGGACTGATAATTTCAAGCAATTTTGTGTTGTGGCCGAAAGTGTACAATACATTACATCTGAACCAACATTTATTACACAGAATTTAGTTTAAAATGAACACACAAGTTTTCATATGAAACAATTTATATATTTCGTATAGATCAGTGGTTCGCAGTCAGTCTTGAATTTATGAAAAAAAACAGCGATTTGAATAGAATTATATCATAAAGTGCGCGTCATTTATGACGGCGGCTGAGTTTAGGTTCGTTCTGCACATCTGACGTCGCAAAATACAGTCAGCCAATGAACAGAGAACAACGTTGCCAGAGCTCGACTGCTGTGCAAAGCACGGACGAGTGTCTTCAGTTTTAGAAACGTTCAGCCATAAATAAAGTAATTGAACAAAAGCAATGTCTTGATAGCAGACTTTCTTTTATAGAAAGTTTGGAAAAAGCATGCTTTATACCAATTCCTTCATATTCTCTTAATTAATTAAGCAATTAATTAATTAATTAAGCAATAAGCCTCCTAATTCAGGCGATAGCAAGGAAAGGTGTTTGTATCATTCTCATTAACCGCTTTTTTGCAATAAAGATGAGCGGTAATTGTTTATTTCCTATTGTACTTCTAGGAAATGTGAGTAATTCATAATCATGCCAACAGTGTTTGTTGGTATTTTGCGTGATATTTTAAGGTCCTCCGGGACAACTATCAAATGAGGAGCTGCGTTAGCGTAATGGTTAAAGTGCATGGCTGCTAAGCGAAAAGTTTTGAGTTTAAACCGTGATCGGTGCTTAATATTTTCTTTATTTTAAAAACAATATCGAAGTGTCTTACTTCATGAATTTTATTCGCTTGAATGTAATTTTTTGAAATTTCTAGTGGCAACTAAAATCGACCATACGGAAAGTATATGCTATGGACTTTTACCTCTGCAAACTCTTCAAAATTTCGTGCAATGGTTTACTACATCTAATGCTGCACAATAACTGCGTTGAATATCGAAACAAAATTAAGTCATTTATGGGGGTAAGGTATCAGTCAAGAAGATGTGTAAAAATCAAATTTTTGGGCCAAGTAGTTTTTGTGAAATCGAATGATAAAGTGTGTCAAAGCAGTCGGAACAACATGTGTCTGCACAGGCGAGCAGTGCAATGATGACAAAATCGCGCACATCGCAAAATGCGGGGGGCATGTCTCTGTAGCAGCGAAAGGGTTAATGCGGCTGTGGTGGCTTTACTTCATAAACTGCGCGCTCCCCCCTAAACATGAGTTTGCTTGGCGCGTACAACTGGCAACGCAGCAATCTCCCGCGTCTGGGCGGGCATGCGCTAACTGCCAAGATAAAAGAATTGAACTATAGTATTCCATTGTGAAGTCCTTTGATTGAGATTAGAGTTCCAGCAACACTGTCCAACATTTTGTTGATGTAGAAAGGGAATTATTTCTCAAAAAAAGAAAGATCTTCTCTCTTTATTGCAATAAAGACACTCTGACACTGTTTTGTTGTTAAAATAATCGAGGTCTCATTTTCAAAATGCATTTCCTAGGGGTCTGTTCTGTCTAGCACTGTTAGTTATACAGATGATAAGATCTCTGACAGTCCACCCATACCATTTAGAAATTTGTTTTTGTGTTTGTGACATTCCATGTTGTTTCCACGCACAGCTGGAGATCTACGTAAACCACCCAGCCAGAGGTCTGCTCGTCTGGTTAAACCTTATACCACTGAGGTGCAGCAGTTTCTGCAGAGTTTCTCCTCTAATGGCTGTTTTTCTTCATCCTCATCCCATTGGCCTGCAGCACGCCTTGAAACTGACTTTTTGTTTAGGGATGTATACCATCCTCCTGATCTGCACGGTAAAGCCAAGGTCCCTGTTCTATGTCACACACAATGTTCCTCAGTGGTTGCTGAAGCA
Organism: Schistocerca cancellata; assembly: GCF_023864275.1. Lineage (NCBI taxonomy): Eukaryota > Metazoa > Arthropoda > Insecta > Orthoptera > Acrididae > Schistocerca > Schistocerca cancellata. Next base: position 425,667,921 of record NC_064630.1, on the reverse strand, counting down.
AGCCCAGAGCTAACTGATACAGAGGACTGGTTGCACTCACCAGTCCCCAGCTCAGGAGCCCCAGGCTGAGGCCACACAGGAGACATCAAATTGGTGAGGGGCATGTTCATCAGCCAGAGGGGCACTGAAGCCCTTGCTGGAGGCTGTGAAGTCGCGTGCTTATCAGGCAGAGACACTGACTTGGGCAGAAGAGGAGGCTAGAACACTGGCGACCAGGGCACTGGCGAAGGCAGTGGTGTGGTCGAGATGGGGTGTTGTGTGCCCACGCAGTCTCTGAGTTTATTTTGATGGCACCAGATCTCCTGGTCACCATTCCAAAAGTGTAAACACAGTAGCCATTATGACTTACAGTGATTGCCAGTAACCACTAGGGAAGCCGACCAAAACCATGTGCCCAGACTGCTGTCCCTAATGTAAAACTTGGTACAGCGGAACACGACAGCAGCAGGGATCCCGGATACAGGAGATGGTGCAGCATCTGCTGCTGGCACCCATGGAAATCGATGGGGCTATGGTAGTGCATCAGAAAAAACTGTAATGTCTCCTCGGCCGGAACTCTTGGAGATATTTTTTCATTTGTGTCTTAAAAGTGTGAACCATGTGCTCAGTCTCACTGTTAGATACAGGGTGAAAGAGAGGGTCTGAACATGGGAAATGCTTGACCACACACAGAAATCATAAACGCCTGAGATAGGAACTGGGGTCCGTTAGAAATGAGAGTAACTGGGATACCTTCCACAGAAAAAATTTTTGGGAGCACCTAAACAGCATTTTTGTTAGTGTTAGAGGATCACTGGACCACATAAGGAAAACACAAAAACAAGTCAATAACAAGCAGCCATAACACATTCAGAAACAGACCTAAAAAATCAACATGGATGCGTTCCCAGGGCTGGGTTGCTATAGGCCATGGGAGAACACAACCTTGGAAGCCATCTGTTGACTATTGCACTGGGGACATGCAGAAACCAAATGCTCCAGCTCCCAGTCAGATCCGGAGTAGTGTAAATGCCTGCAAGCCAAGGTTTTAGTGCAGGAAACACCCCAGTGGCCCTCATGTAACAGTTGTATGACCTCCCGCAGTAAACTCCTGGGAATAACCACCCTGAGAGCTGCGTGAAGACAAAGTAGTTACAAAGCTGACTGGGAAGTGCATCCTGGAGGATAAGATGGATGAGGCAGACGACCTGCTTTAGGACAGGGTCAGATGCTGAGGGCTTGACGACCTGGGTACTAGTGATGGAAACCCATCTGCCACTTGTGGGAGGCAATATCCAATGAAAACGCATGAGCTCCTCCCAATCAGACTTGGTGTCCATGCAGCTGGGATAATGCATCCATGTTGACATGGCATGTAGTGAGGCAAAACTGTGCATCATAGTGGTATTTGGAGAGGAATGAGGCCCACTGCTGCAATGTGTGGGCAGCCTTATTTGGCAACCCAGGCGAACAGACTAAATAACAAGACTAATGTCTTGTGGTTAATAAGGAGTTGGAATTTGGTGCCACACAAGAAAACATGAAATTTGGTGACTGCATACACAGTGTCCAGAGCTGCCGCCTCAACCTGAGAGTAATGGTGGACCTGCACTGGACTGAGAATTCTGGTTGCAAATGCTAGAGGTTGCTCCAAGTCGTCTGGATTCCGATGGATGAGGACTGCTTCTACACCTTACTGCAAGGCATCCATAGCCAAAACCAGTGGTTTATTGGGATCGAAAGTAGCTAGACACAGTGCTGACTTGAGGCAGTCCTTCAGCATGGTGGTGTGGTGGAAGCCTGGTCACACACCAGAGACAAGACAAAGAAAGCACTGTAGAAGAAAAGGAGGTAGAGAGAGTATACAATGGTGGAAGCCCCAAGAATGAACAGGTGGTAATAGGTAATAGGGGATTTTACTCAAGAAAGCCTGCAGTTCTTGCAAGAATGAGGGATGTGGCAGGTCTGTAATGGCCCTGACTAGACTAGGGGTTGGAGCCCTGCCGTGATATGGTATGGCCCAGATAAGCAAGAGAAGGCTGGAAAAATGGGTGTCTGCAGATTGTAACCTAGACCCACGACTCAGAGTTTTTGGTAAAGGGACAGGAGTTTTTGCAGGTGTTCCCTCATAGAATGTCCAGTGACACCAGTGCCAGTAGTTGAAACAGTGCAGAATAGTGGACCTGACCTGTTCCGGATAGTGTTGAAAAATTGCAGGGAACTTCCCACCCCAAACATCAATCATTGGTATTGTTACAGGCCAAAAGACACATTAAAAACCATGATGCTCTTGGACTTCACATCCAAAGGTAACGTGCAATATGCTTCAGAAAGATCAAGTTTGGAGAACAACTGACCCCCTGCTAAGTGTGTGAACAGCTGATTTGGATGAGGCAACGGTATGTGTTGTCCACAAACTGTGAATTCACGGTGACCTTGATAATACCGTGAAAAGTCGCAGTTTACCGGAGGGTTTCCTCACAGTGCCAATGGGTGTGGCCCATTCACTAGAGGAAAATGAGAACTGCATCACAGAGGTGTGAGCCTGTCCATCTCCGCCTCCGACTGGGAGTGTCAGGCTTTACGTGAGCCTGAAAAAGCCTAGGATGAGCTGACTGCTTCAACATTATGTAGGCTTGAAAATCTGTGGTCCACCATAGGCCTCCCACAAAGATATTCTGAAATTATGAGCACAGACATTCCAGTGACTAACAGGGGACTTCGGCAGATACAAATTGTATGTAGTCTGTGACTGAAAAGCCAAAGGCCTGAAAAAATGACAATGAGGAAGGTTCCTGCAGCAGGGCCAACTACCACACCACATGATACAAGGCTGGTGGAATCCATGACAGAAACAGTGCATGAAATACTTACGCATCCCTAACTTGGAAGGCATGGAGATGTTGTCGTAGGCAGTGTTCATATGCTTCCCAGTTTTCTGCTGCCTCCTCAGATGGCAGGACTGGAGGAAGAAATATTGTTGGAGATGAATGGGGAGAGAGCAACACTGGCACGACTTGTCACATGACCGTAAGAAGTTCCATCTGTTGTTGCACCAACGTTTGAAGCAGAGACTTCATGTCACAAGAAGATGCAAAAAGCAACCTCACAACGAACCACATGAAAAAATAAGCCTACTCATTGCCAAAGTATTCTGACCACAAGAACATACAGATAATAACAGACATAATACTTTATTATGTCTACAATACTTGTACAAGAAGACACCTGCCACAGGGTGGCTGCACTACTAGTCCGATAAACATAGGTCAAATCAACATGTGACTGAGAGCAAGGCTGACCAGGCCCAACTCTTTAGACCATTGGCTGGCCAGTAGAGTGCACTGCGGAGAGGCTGTACACGCATCCAAGAGTGACGACCTCTGCCAGTGCTTGCATCTTTAGACTTGCTTGGTGTACTACAAAACTATCCACCCAGATCGTGGGTGTGTTGCATGTATAGCCACCTACCGGCCTACTTCTGGTCCACCACTGTGCAAATTATCTCCTCGTATTGAGCTTTCAACATAATTGACTTTTACCAGTTAATCAGTAAAAACCTCCCATGTATTGCATTTTCATTTTGCAGTGAAGATGATGCTGGGGTGGTTTATCTGTCACTAGGTGATGACTTTGATAGGATTAGGACATTTCACTTGGAGGCAGAAGCTATGTGAGGCAGCTAAGACTTCTGCAGACACCAACTATGCTGGGCAAACTGTCTGCTGCCAAACCACTGATGAGGTGTGCTACAGTGTGTGCCAGAACAAATCACTCCACTACATGAAGCTGCTCAGAATGCGCCATATTTGCTCACTATATATTTGGATTTTGTATTGGATTTCTCTTTGGACAATTCTAACTCTGCCAGTGATAGACTTTGTTGTGCTTATGAATCGGTTGTCTCCAAACTTCTCCTGTGAATATATATAACCTTTACATTCTCCAGTTAATCAGTCAGTGCTTAATGACTGTGGAGTGAATCTGAGCTCCAATTTGCAAGGCTCTCTATGGCATGAGTAATAGACAGTGTTTGTATATTCTAGGATACAAAAGTGGTGGCGATGATTCAAATCTAGTGTATAAACCAAGACAGTATGAATCCCCAGTTCTTGATGCTGTGGCAGTGGCATGTAATGCTGTTACAATAACAGCAGCAGCGACAGCTGCTACAGCTTCTCATGATGCAGTACGAAGTTCCAGTAGCAACGTCACCATCACCTTCTTCAGTGCCATCACCCTTCTCAACTTTTGATAAATTGAAGGGGAGATGGGAAGTTTACCTCTGTTTTGAGCTATAGTGACAGGCAAGAGCTATTCAAGATCACATTAATCTTTGTTTTAGTAGTAGTGAGATAGTGGAAAAGCAACAGCTGTTTGCTGGCCTTTTTAGTTTATCGTTTCTGGATAAATGGTGTTCATTGCCAAAATACTATAGGCACCAAAAGCAGGTAGTAGCTGCTTGCCTTTAACTTAACCAGTGCCATAAAAAAGGCATGATCTACAAGGATTTAGACAACAGTGCAACTTCAAATGTCAGATCTGTGGAGAATCATAAGCTGAATCTGTCATATGAGCTGTGGTAGTAAGTTTAGTATTGGATCATGTAGTGCATGCTAAAGTACTAAATAAATCAGATCCAAGCCATTGTGATGTTCTAAAAATCACTCAGGCATTTGAGTAGGTTCATTTGTGTCAGAAGTGTTCAATGACAACATTGAAGTAGCTAGCTTTCAGCAACCTTATCTTCAGCACAACAAATCATTACAATTCATCCTCCAGTGTACACACACCATTATGAAACAATAAGCCAATAATGTTTAGTGATATTAATAGTGAGATTAATAGAGATAGAACCAGTCATTACAAAACTGCTTCAGTGTTGATAGGTAAGCAGATTGAAGAGTTTTTAATACACCATCAATCCTGTTCAGCTGGTATGTCTTCAGTTAAGTGCCATTCCTCTATGGTGATCAAAACAGACCAAGTTCAGAGTAAAAAATGTAGCATAATGTCCTGCGTCTCATGTCCCAATTTTCATAACAATAATAGCCACAAATATTGCTATCACTGGAATGCAGTATGCTCTGCTTCTAATAAAAGAGAACACATGGCAGCCGTACACCAGTTCACAGTATCAAATCTGTGTCTAATATAGTATATACAGGATCTGAACATCAATGCCAACAAAGTGGAATTCTTGGTCAACGGGGGTGCTACAGTGTTGCTTACCAATGTGGACACATCTACAGTACATCCATACTCTGCAAACAACTATGAAGTGTATGATACAGAGTACATCCCGTTGTACTAGTTATTAGGATTTCTTCCTATTCCATTCACATATGAAGTGCAAGAAGAATGATTGTTTGAGTGCTTCTGTGCATGCTATTATTATTGTAATCTTGTCCTCACGATCCCTATGTGTGTGATACATAGGGAGTTGTTGTATATTCCTAGAGTCGTCATTTAAAGCAGGTACTTGAAACTTTGTTAATATACTTTCTTGAGATAGTGTACATTTATCTTCAAGAGTCTGCGAGTTCAGTTTCTTTGGCATCACTGTAACACTCTCCCACAGGTCAAACAAACCTGTGGCCATTCATGCTGCTCTTTCCTGTATACATTCAGTATACCCTGTTAGTCATATTTGGCACAGGTCCCACACAGTTGAGCAATATTCTAGAATGGTTCACATGAGAGATTTGTAAGCAATCTCCTTTATAGGCTGATTACACTTCTCCAGTGCTCTGCCAATAAGCCAAAGTCTACCACCTGCTTCGACAGTGACAGAGCTTATGTGATCGTTCCATTTCATATCACTACAAAGTGTTACACCAGTGTGTGTGTTCTGCCACCACTTGGGAGCAGATTTTTTATCTATCCAATTAAATTATTTTGTCAAATATTGATTGTTTTCGTTGTTGTACACCCAGATATTTGTAAGAGTTGGCTGATTCCAGCAGTGACTCATTGATGTTATAGTCATAGAATACTTTTTATTTATTTATTTATTTATTGTTTTTTAAGTGCACAGTGTTACATTTCTGAATATTTAAAGCAAGTTGCCAATCTTTGCATCACTTTGGAGTCTTATCAAGATCTGCAGGATTATTTATGCAGCTTCTTTCAGACAGTTCTCATACTGTAGTCCGGGCTCTCCACCACTCCAATCAGCACAGCAGCAAGTGGTCTCAAACACTGAACAACCAACACCACTCAAAGGCAAAATTGTGGTGCTAGCTAGGTATAAAAACATGCACTATGTGATCAAAAGTATCCAGACACCTGGTTGAAAATGACGTAGAAGTTCATGGCGCCCTCCATCGGTAATGCTGGAATTCAGTATGGATTTGGCCCACCCTTACCCTTGATGACAGCTTTGACTCTCACAGCCATACATTCAACCAAGTGCTGGAAGGCCTCTTGGGGAATGGTAGCCCATTCTTCACAGAGTGCTGCACTGAGGAGAGGTATTGATGTCGGTCGGTGAGGCCTGGCACAAAGTTGGTGCTCCAAAACATCCCAAAGGTGTTCTATAAGATTCAGGTCATGACTCTGTGCAGGCCAGTCCATTACAAGGTTGTTACTGTAGTATAACCACTCTGCCACAGGTCGAGCATTGTGAACAGGTGCTTGATCATGTTGAAAGAGAGCAACCACCATTCCCGAATTGCTCTTCAACTGCGGGAAGCAAGAAGGTGCTTAAAACATCAATGAAGGCTTGTGCTGTGATACTGCCACACAAAAAACAAGGGATGCAAGCCCCCTCAATGAAAAACATGACCACATCATAACACCGCCTCCAAATTTTACTGTTGGCACTACACACACTGGCAGATGACGTTCACTGGGTATTCACCATACCCACACCCTGCCATCGGATCGCCACATTGTGTACCATGATTCATCACACCACACAATGTTTTTGCGCTGTTCAGTCGTCCAACATTTACGCTCCTTACACCAAGTGAGGAATCACTTGGCATTTACCAGCACAATGTGTGGCTTATGAGCAGCTGCTCGACCATGAAACCCAATTTTTCTCACCTCCCGCCTAACTGTCATAGTACTTGCAGTGGATGCTGTTTTAGTTTGGAATTCCTGTGTTATGGTCTGGATAGATGTCTGCCTATTACACATTACGACCCTCTTCAACTGTTGGTGGTCTCTTGTCAGTCAACAGACGAGGTCGACCTGTACGCTTTTGTGCTGTATGTATCCCTTCACGTTTCCACTTCACTATCACATCAGAAACAGTGGACCTAGGGACGTTTAGGAGTGTGGAAATCTCATGTACAGAAATATGACACAAGTGACACCCAATCACCTGACCATGTTCAAAGTCAGTGAGTTCCGCAGAGCACCCCATTCTGCTCTCTCATGATGTTTGATGACTACTGAGGTTGCTAATATGAAGTACCTGGCAGTAGGTGGCAGCAAAATGCACTTAACATGAAAAATGTATGTTTTTGGGGTGTCCAGATACTTTTGATTGTATAGTGTACGTAGAGTACTAATATTTTTAATAATAGTTTCATCAGTGGTTGCTAACATTTTTGGTCTTGACACTTTTTTGTTACCCAAATTTCAAATTATTAATAATGTAAATCTCGCCTCTTATACCATACCCTCCAACCACATGGAAATATCGTGTCAACAATATAAGAAATTGTTTGTCCTCAGCTCAGCCGCAGTTTTGCAGACCACCTCCAGTTCTGTTTGCATGCATGAGATGGTGCAAGGACCACTAGATGTAGAAACCCAACAAAAGCTCATAATGATGATAAATAAATTGCGTGATATGTAGGTATAATAGGTTACCTTTCAGTGTTAAGAGTGCAATGACCATATTTCTAATGTACTTCGAACAGCTCTCCAGGGAATTCCTCAGTGACATGAGAGGCAAATGTCTTCAATATCTACAAGCACTCTGTGATGGACTTCAATCAAATGAGTTATGCTGTAATTTGTCTAAGTGGAGGTTTTTCTGTCCAGATATTTAGGGTGTATGTTTAGTAAAGCAGGACACATCAACCAGCAATTGAGAATGTGGAAGCAATAGATAATGTGCTTGCCTCCAGAAATCTGAAAGCTTTACAGTCATTCCTAAGAAAAATTAACACACTTTGGGAAGTTCACACCATACATGTATCACATACATAGGTCACCTTTTATAAACCAACTACAAAGAAGAGTATTAGTTTAATGTGGTCTACAGTCTGCTCAAAGACTTGTATGTTGTTGAAAAGTTACGTACAATCTCCACCCTGACTGGCAACCAAACCATTATCAGTGGCACAAATAAACTATTCTCAGATAGAGAAGAAACAACTGGTGCCTCAGAAATTCCACATATACTTACATTGTACCAAATTTTATTTAATCACACCCCATAAGCTACTCGTTTCCTTGCTTAGTTCCCGATCGGAGCTCCTGAAAAATAGTGCAGTGAATACAGAGGTGGGCATTAATCAATGTGACCTTCATTACAAGCTCACCTATTGGTACACTAATGCAAATGCAGTGTCCTTGGACTGAAAAAAATGGTTTGATACATGAGCAGCACTACGTTTTCAACTTAACAACAATATGTTGCTCGAACATTAGATGATTTTCCCATCACAGCCCGTGAAGTGAAGTGTCCCAACTCACAGACCAGGTATGCTGCTGCACGGGCTACTGCCTTCAGTTAATGTGAATACCCACAGCAGTTATCAAAAGGAGCAGACCTAGCTTATCACATCTACTTCTCTCTCTGACACTGTCTGAATGCCAAGGAAGATGTGCTTGTATTGGAAATGGAAGAAACAGAATGCCCACTCATCCTTCCACCCATGCTCTGGCCAAGAATTTTATGGTTGCTCCACCAGTCACACTAGGGCATTATTTGAATGAAGTCATTAGTGTGGTGACACATATAATGACCAGACATAAATGGGAAAATCAAAAGAACAGTGCACTCTTATCACTCATGTGCCCAGAAGCAGGTGGGCCCTGTGCAGCATTTCCCCTCGTGGCTGAAACTAGAGCACCCACAGAAAAGGGTTCATGTTGCTTGTGCCAGACTGTTAAAAAGAGCAGTGTGGCAGTGGCTTGAGGATAGCCTCTACAATTTCTCATTTGTGGCTAGTTCTCAAAATTACTCTTGCAACAATCTTTGTCCTAGCAAATATGTTCACAGTAGAGGAAGCATCCCGCACAATTGTATCAATCTGGCCCTCAGTTTGTATCATCTGAGTTTGAAATATTCTGTTAGAGAAATGGAATATCCCACCAGATGACCATTCATTTCCACCCAATATCAAATTCATAAGTGAAGTGGCTAGTCAGGACATAGAAAATTCACATGGCAAGAGCAATGCAGACATAGTCTCCTACAAAAGTACAAAAAACATTATGCAGTTGTTATTATTCTGCTAGTGGTTCAAGTATGCTGGTTTTCCAAACCAAGTTCTTCTACTGAAGTTCTCAATACCTCCTCATCCAATTGTCGGTAATATACAATCCTTTAATTACATTTGCTATAAAGAACATTTCAACAATAATGCTTTAGGATGGTGAATCTAGATTACTTTCCAATGCCCTTCAAAAAAAATGAAAGAACTTAAGCACATCTTCATTTATTTTTGAGGTGTGATCATGGGTTTCAATTATCATACCGTGTCCAATGTGGAATGTGGGCTCATTGGTCATTTCATTATAATTTATCCAACTGTTCTCAGAATTAATTCTGAAATTATTTCTGTGGGTTGTGTGCAGTATTTACAGTGCTGCTCTGTGTGTAATAGGCCATTCAACAGTACTGGTAGCAGCAGTCCAACTACTTTCTTTCGTACGATTTCCAATGGTGCCATTCAAGTACTTAAATTAGGCATTTTGCATAGAAATTTTTCAAATTCGCATAGAATTTCAATCCATCAGATATGCCTACTCAAGAAGTATGAACAACACAGTTGACTCATTTTTAAATCATTATATGTTCAATATTCTGTTTTTGTAACACTTGATTAAAATACACAATTTTCAGTTGACTACAGTTGTACAAGAAAAGTCAACTGGATACATTAAAGTCAGTAAAATAATTATCTTCCAAACAATGGGAGACAGATTTAGCATTTGCCACTATCAATGTATACAGTAACATGTATGTTGACCAACATTCGAGTACAATGAAAATGGAAGTCAGTCCTGCTGATGCATTTGCAAAGGATTCAAACAGATCTACTGCAACTGAATCTCTCTCTCTCTCTCTCTCTCTCTCTCTTCCTCCCATATGCTATCTCTCTCTCTCTCTCTCTCTCTCTCTCTCTCTCTCTCCCTCCCCCCCCTCCCTCCCTCCCTCACATATGCTCTCTCTCTCTCTCTCTCTCTCTCTCTCTCTCTCTCTCTCTCTCTCTCTCCCCCCTCTCCCTTCCTCCCATATGCTCTCTCTCTCTCTCTCTCTCTCTCTCTCTCTCTCTCTCTCTCTCTCTCTCTCTCTCTCTCTCCCTTCCTCCCATATGCTCTCTCTCTCTCTCTCTCTCTCTCTCTCTCTCTCTCTCTCTCTCTCTCTCTCTACCCCCCTCTCTCTCTATCCCCCCCTCACTCTCCCCCTTCCCGCCCGCCGTCTCTCACCCCCTCCTTCCCTCGCACCCCGTCTCGTCTCTCTCACCCACCCTCTTTCCCTCCCTCACCCACCCTCTTTCCCTCCCTCCTGCATTTCCCCCCTCTATCCTTCCCTCCCTCCCTCATCACTCCCCCTTCCTCCTTCCCTCCCCACCGAGCGAGGTAGTGCAGTGGTTAGACACTGGACTCGCATTCGGGAGGACGACGGTTCAATACCGCGTCCGGCCATCCTGATTTAGGTTTTCTGTGATTTCCCTAAATCGCTCCAGGCTTTCAAAGGGCACGGCCGACTTCCTTCCCTGTCCTTCCCTAATCTTCCCTCACTCCTTCTCACCCTCCTCTGTGTCTCTCTCACCCCTCCCTCCTCCCCCCCCCCTCTCTCTCTCTCTCTCTCTCTTCTCTCTCTCTCTCTCTCTCTCACACACACACACACACAAAATCCCTCCTTCTCACCCTCCCCTATCTCTCGCTCATCCCTCCTCCTCACCCTACCCTGTCTTTCTCCCTCCACTATCACTCTTCCCTGACTTACTTTGACTTAATTCCTTTGGCCCCTATGGGGGCATAGGGCATCCAGGAGAAATCACCATCCGTCTCTGTCTTTGGCCATTTGCCTCAATTCTGCCCAGGTCTTGCCAACTCTTTTTGCTTCCCCTTCCACTGTCCTCTTCCATGTGCCCCTTGGTCTTCCTCTCTTCCTTGTTCCCTGGGGATTCCATTCCAATGCTTTTTTCTCGATGGCTCCATCTGGTTTTCTCAAGGTGTGCCCCAACCAGCCCCACTTTCTCTCTCGTATCTGGTCTTCTATAGGTATCTGGTTTGTTATTCGCCAAAGCTCCTCATTACATATTTTTTCTGGCCCCTCCCCTGTTTTTCTCCCTCCTCTCTCCCTCCACTATCACTCTTCCCCCTCCCCTGTCTGTCTCCCTCCTCTCTCCCTCCACTATCACTCTTCCCCCTTCCCCATCTCCCCACTTTCCCCCTGTCTCTCCCCCTGTCTCTCCCCCTGTCTCTCCCCCTGTCTCTCCCCCTGTCTCTCCTGCCCCACCCCCCCTGTCTCTCCTGCCCCACCCCCCCTGTCTCTCCCCCTCTCCCCCTGTCTCTCCTGCCCCACCCCCATCTCTCCCGCCCCACCCCCAGATCTCCCACCCCACCCCCAGCTCTCCCGCCCCACCCCCGTTGGATGAACAATATTCTCAGGTTCAAAACCTGGAAAACAGTTGGTGAAATGACTGTCACTTCCCATTTTAAATATTTCCTGTGGTGTCACCGCCAGACACCACACTTGCTAGGTGGTAGCTTTAAATCGGCCACAGTCCATTAGTACATGTCAGACCCGCGTGTCGCCACTGTCAGTAATTGCAGACCGAGCGCCACCACACGGCAGGTCTTGAGAGACGTACTAGGACTCATCCCAGTTGTACGACGACTTTGCTAGCAACTACATTGACGAAACCTTTCTCTCATTTGCCGAGAGACAGTTAGAATAGCCTTCAGCTAAGTCCATGGCTACGACCTAGCAAGGCGCCATTAGCCTTACAGTGCTTGTATTTAAAGAGTCTCATTTGTATCGTCAAGAGCGATGTACCACAATGATGGATTAAAGTTAAGTATTATAGCAGCTACGTACTTTTCTTTATAGCATTCATTACGTATCCTGTTTCAGACCTCACGCCAGCTGACGTGTGTAACGCGTGCATTTCGGCTACTTCCGAGTGGCGTGGCTGTCTTGATACGCCACAACATTTCCCATTCCAGATTGTACTTCCTTCCAGCTGTCTCAAAAAACTTCTGCCACTCCATTCTGTGTATTGAATCTGAATGCTGCAAGAGCTCTCAGCCGAAAGATGTCCACACAACACAGAGTCTGCTTACTTCCGGATTCAAGTGAATAACCCCTCCACACTCTGCAAACTGAAGTGAGATAAAATAGGCTAACTCCATGTAGAGGTGGAACTTGAGAGTATATTTACAACTCTGGTCTAAACAGTATATACATTATCATCATTATGATTTTGTATTTTGTTTTTTGTTTTGCCGTAATAAATACTGAGCTTGTCAGACAAGAGTTAATAAATGTATTACTATCAGATAAGTAGATGGGTAAAATGATTAATTTGTATTTCATTCTTATAATTTCCATTTGGAGGATATCTTGCAGCATAACTCACTTTCAGCCATTCCAAAAGAGTTAGTAAATACATTTTTCATTGTTATTCTGAATCACATCTTGGTGATCTCAAAAACAGCAACAGAAAAACTAATGTTCAACTACATCTTGTGTAAAGTTCATGCTTATGTAACTACACCTGCAGTCATCTTACATACTACATTTATGAATAGCTCATGTAAACCGAGATTTTTTCCCATGAATGCCACTGTGAAAGACTCTTACAACAAAAAGACAACCAGAAACAACTAAATGGTCAATTACAGCTTTTTTTCTTTTTCCCTCTTTTTGGAGAAACTCTACAAGAGCTTCTCCTGAATTTATGCTACCACTTCCAAATGTACTTAACTGAACAAGCATATCTTTGCAGAACATCAGTTAAAAATAAGCAAAAGAAATTAAATACCAAACTGCCTAATCACTGTCAATAATTCTCTGGATGGAAGTAATTTCTCTCTCTGAAGGGTTTCTGCTATTCTGTTCAACTTGTGTCACCAGCTCAACATGAGACGAGACAATATCATATTCAACAAACAACTATTTTAATATTGATATCCTTGTTATGGTCTCATCTGTTTTATCTGCTCCAGTCCCCAGAGCTTGTACATAATTTTCAGTTACTTCATCCACCAATACGTTGCAACAAATCATCTGCCTGTCTGTAGGCACTGCCTGAAATTCCACTATCAATAGGCCATATCCATACTTACTAAATCTTGCATGTAGGCTTTTGGAGGGAGGCTGCTGGAGAGATTTACACCAGTACTGTGGCACATGTCAGTTTCTTGTGTCACCTTTCACTTTCCTTAACAACAACAAAATACGTACACATCTTTTCCATTGATGCGCGTGTTCTTAACTGTGCATTACTGCTTCCAAACTTTTGTTTATTGTCACAGATTCTCTCCTCGTCATTTCTCAAATAGTGTGATTTATTTCATTCAAAGTTTGTTCTAGACTTTTCTACTCTTGTAGTCCACTATTTTTTTTTCCATTCACTGGTAATCATTCTTCTCTAACTATTAGCATCTGTTTCCTTATACTTAACTTTTTTACTTCCACCTTAATTTTAACCTGTAGCTTTTAATCTACCAGTAGAACAGTACTCTCTTTCCTCTTTCTCTTCTTCATATCCTTGTATACAATAACAGCCCCCCCTCCCCCCCCCCCCTCTCTCTCTCTCTCTCTTTCTCTTTCTCTTTCTCTTTCTTTCTCTTGCCTATAATACTGCATCAGATGATGCATGATGCATTTCTCTGTCTTGATCAGTAGACATGAATGAAGCAACCACTCTAAAAGATATTAAAACTTCCCCATTGAAAGATCAGGGAAAGATCCAACAACACACACATATCTTTAACTGGACAGCACAGTCAGCCCATCGCAATATGAAATAAAGAGTAGGTCACAATTTATGTATGTAATTTTCCTCTTGATAGAATACAAGATGCATTATTGAAATAGAACATAAATTGATCCATATGCCACAAGGATTACAAGTGGCTAGTCTTCTATATTGGTGAAAAATGACAGGTATAAGTTGGCAGTGCCCCATATAGAGATACATGATGATAACTGTTCCCATTAGGGCTACTAGAAGTACTGGAAGCCCATAAGTAGAAAATTACTTTCACAGGCTACAAAGTTTTCATTAATCACTTGTGGCCAATCTGTTTTCACAATGATGGATGACTGTTTGTGTTAACAATGAGATGACAGATAGCAGGGGAATGAAACACTCAGTAGTCTGCAAGCCTGCAGACTACTGCAGCTGCAATATCAGCTTAAATATACAGCAACCTGGTGTATCTGTCATGCCACATGCAGGGCAGAGTTAAAATTGGAGATGATGAAATATTTATTTCCATAGTCACACCACATCTGGCTCAGCATATTCAGGATTCTTTAAAACATAACACTAAATAATGTGAATTCATTAGGAACACAAATTTTCAGTATATTGTAAGAGGAATTGACTGAACAGCCAAGGAAGCCCCTTGTTTCAATCGTCATGTGTTGTCTACTTTCAATCTGTGTGCAAGGAAATACAGAGCAGAACACCTCTTTGAGGACACTTTTTTTTCTTAATCATCTGTTTGAGAACAACTCTGTGTCCTGTAAGAAGTCGTAGTGAGTCTTGGCTAAAGTGTTGTAATGGAACATAAAAAACTCTCTTAGTCTGTTACATATTCATACTTCTAAATGGTAGCCCTCTGATAAGGATCCAAAATTGACTCATTGCTTACTGGTAACTGTTGAAGAAAAGTTGTTAGGAGTATAGAAGAGCAATGGTATGGCATGCAGCTACATTTGGAACAGAGTAATTTTTGTATGCTTATTTCACCAAAGAGATATGCAGAGAGAGTTTAAGTGGCAACTCACCATTCTCAACAAACGTAGTGGGGCAACACTGATCCTAAGTGGCCAGTGACATTCAAAAAGTCATTGGTTTTATTCAAAGACTCCATGAAATTGGAGGAGGCATCCTAATTTTGATTCCTATGCATCGTGACTAGTAAATTTTAAAATTTTGAGGTCTTTGAGAAATCATGCTTTAATGTTGCATAACAGTTGTTGTATAAATTCTTTCCACTGATATATTATGTCTAAAAGAGATTAATGTCTTGGTGTAGATTCGACATTGCTTATTTGGTTGGTACCCTGAGGTTTCACCCAACACCAATAATATTAATCAAAAATGTTTGTAATATTACCATCTGTGTTAACTTACTTGTTGGCAGTTCTTAAGATATTCTTTTCTGCAGGATAGTTATTTCTGTTACAACCTCAAATTGCAACGGAATATTATTGGAGAAAGGCGAAAACATATGGCAGAAGAAAAAAAAATAGTGTGAAAATTGATCAATAGATGGCACTGTATATGTCATAATATGTAAATGAAAACACCTGTCTTGCACATGACCCACTGGAGTTGGTATAAATACGCTAGGTATACGGCTTTTCCTCCTTTAGCGTCTGTGACGTTCGCCATGACTGTCTCAATGCAGGATCACGTTCTACTTGTAAAGCTGTATTACAAGAATGATGACCGTGCACACATCGCTCTGCAGAAGTTCTGGACACTGAAAAGTTTGGAAAAGGTGTTGGTCCGATGACTGCTGTGGACCTGGAGAAAATAATTTGCAAATCTGAAACAACGGGTTCTTTTGGTGTGCAACCTGCTAGAGGGATGAAACAAATTCATATGACATCACTGGATGCAGTGACCACAGCAGTGCAGGAGGAGATGAGTGGAAACATGTAGTGCACGGAGAATTGCCTGAACATTGGACATCCCCTTGAGCATGGTGCATAAAATCCTATGAAACATCCTCCTTTGCTATCCATTCAAAATTATCCATGTACACACGAGTTGCTTCCTGTTGACCTGCCAGCAAGAGACACCTTTGATTTAGAATTTCTTGCTCACATGGAAATGAACAATGATTGGCCTTGGAAGATTTTGTGCAGAGACAAAGCCTACTTCCATCTAACAGGATATGACAAAACACAGAATTGTTGAACATGGGCAATGGAAAATCCACATGCAAATCAACCAGTACGACTTCGTCCAGAAAAGATTGCTGTGTTGTGCGGGTTTAAGGCATCATTTATCATAAGGCCATATTTTTGAAGAGACAGGTGCTTCTGGTCCTGTCACGTGTAGTATCACTGGTAAGCAATATAAGTGTCTTTTTGTGCAACCACATCATTCCAGCTCTCCAACAATATGGATGTATGGATCGGATCATTTTTATGCAAGATGGCACCCACCTCACATTGCAAATGCAGTTTCGCAGCTGCTGAAGTGCCATTTCAGAAATACTAGAATTATCAGACACCATTTCCTACAGCTCGGCCGTCCCAATCAACTGACCTTAATCCGTCTGACTTCTGGCTGTGGGGCTATCTGATAGATGTTGTGTTCAGTGTTCCGAATACAACCTTAGCTGCAGTGAAGGCACTCATTGCACAACACATTCTGAATGTGACCCCAGAAACACTTTGATCAGTTGTGTAACGTGCTGATTCTCAATTTCAACATGTTGCAGAAAATGGTGGACAACATACTGAACATGTTTTGCACCTGTCTCACAGAAATTAAAAGTCTGATTTGATTTTGATTGATGCTTTTTATGCAGTTTTTGGCCTCAGGGCAAGTAAAAACCGATGTGATTTTTGCTTATTATGTGGTGCCTGGCCTCAGGACAATTAAAAACTGATGTGAGTGATGCTTTTTATGCGGTTTTTGGGCTCAGGAGAATTAAAAACCAATTTTTCCCATCCAATGTGATATGACCTTGCTGTGGTGGATGGACTGGCATAACTAACAGTATCACATCTGTACACTCATGCACACTGAGTAGTACAGTTTGTTTAACATCAAATGTACACTTTAAGCAGTGTTGTATGATTCATTTGTCATTTGTAATTGACCACTATTAAATTATGATGCTTACAGCTCCATCTATTGCTACATTTTGTAACTATTTATTTTTCTTCTGCCATATGTTTTCTCCCTTCTCTGATAATATTCCGTTGCAATTTGACATTATTCCAATCAGTGATGTTATTTCTACACCGGTTTGGAAGTTTAACTTTAATTATAATCACCCTCTATATCAACACATTTCAAAATTTCTACATTTATTAATTGTATAATATAACTTAACTTCTGGTGGTGTAATGAAGTAAATATAATTAAAATATACTTTACATATTTATTCTGTTTAAAAATTTAATGATACTTTAAATCATGTAACACAGTAAAAATAATAATGTAGTTTATTTGCTTCATTTCATATCAAAACATGCTTAGAACAATGCTTTTGTCTCTGTTTGGCAGGTGGGGAGAGCATGAGCTGTTTCCTCCAACACTAGACCCAGCAAATTTTGCATCCCGTAAAAGCAGCTCTTCTACAGATTCATCCTCCAGTCATTCATTGCACAGTCGTTCAACAACAGGGTCCGAGGGTGGTGCAGTGAGTTGCTTAATCTGTTGTTACCTTCTTGTAATAGTCAAAATACTGAATACTTTGTTTACAGTGAGTGTAAGGAAGATGCGTTTTCCATTTCCTCCTTGATCCTATTCGGACAAGGAGCAAAACTGCTATAATAGTGAACAGTGTTTCCATAGTCTTTAGGCAAACCAGTTACCTAATGGCCAGGGCATTCTGTTACTGCTACAGTTGATCAGTATAAATCAAGAGTCACATTCTTCAGGGAACCTTTATTTCATTTTGTATATGTGAAATAAAATTTTAGTACCACTGTACATATCTTCAGTGCTGATGCATTTGTATGTAGGAAGAAAAATTATTTACCCTTGAAAGTGCTGAAGTGTATTTTTGCTCATCTTCTACGCAGATGATAGTGAAATATTCAGTTTTACCACATGAACAATTGTTGATGTGGGAAATATATGAGTGTGGCTTCAGTTGCCAGAGACTGCAGTCACGTGTGTGAGGAGTTGCATTTGCGTGATCGTGTGTGTGTGTGTGTGTGTGTGTGTGTGTGTGTGTACAGTGTGTGTGTGTGTGTGTGTGTGTGTGTGTGTGTGTCGTCTATTTTTGACAAAGGCCTTGTTGGCCAAAAGCTTATTTTTGTTGCGCCTATCTGCGACTCAGCATCTCTGCTATAAGGTGAGTAGCAACTTTCCTTTTCATAATATTGTTACATACAATTCTGGATTTTCCATTGTTTAATTATATTTTTACACTGATGAAATATGGTGGGAGCCTTAATATTAACAGAGACACTCTAAGTAAACATTAAATAGATAGATAAAGCCATGGAAATGCTGCTGTAATCAAGCAGGTTTAGGGTGAGTAGGTGATTTGATATTTGGAGTAATGTGGAGAGGGACAATTGTGATAATGATACAATGGATTGAAGTGTTAATAATTCATTTAGTGGGTACAGAATGTGTGATAAGCCTGAAGTTGACACCCACCACAGTAGTACCAGTTTATATGCCATCTAACTCTGCAGATAGCAAAGATGTAGAAATAATGTGTGAGTAGGTAAAAGAAATTATTCAGTTATATATGGGAGATGAAAATTTAATTGTTGTGAGGGACTAGAATAGCAGGAAAAGGAAGAGAAGGAAAAGTATTTGGAGGACGTTGACAGGGTGGGGGAGGGGGGGGGGGGGAGATGAGATAGGAAGCTGCCTGGTAGAATTTTGCATGGAGCACAGTTTAATCGGCAATAACACATGGTTTAAGAATTATGTATATTTATAGTGATTGTTGGGAATTTCAGAGGGAACATTAGGAAACATTTGACTGAAATCTGGGAAAGGAATACAATAGAAGATGAATGGGTAGCTTTGAGACATTACATACTGAAGGCAGCAGAGGAGAAAAAAGATAAAAAAACAAAGCCTCTTAAAAAATCCTTGAATAATGCAGTAGATACTGAATTTATTTGTCAAAAGAAAAAAATATAAAATGCAGCAAATGGCAAATGAAGCAGGCAAAAGAGAGTACAGATGTCTGAAAAATGAGGGTGACAGAAAATGTAAAATGGCTTAACAAATTCAAGGCTGTAGTAGCGTACATAACTAGAAGAAAGATAGTTTCTTCCTATAAGGAAATTAAAGAGACTTTGGAGAAAAGAGAAACAGCTACATGAACATAAAGAGCTCAGATGGGAAGG
Source organism: Schistocerca cancellata (assembly GCF_023864275.1). NCBI lineage: Eukaryota > Metazoa > Arthropoda > Insecta > Orthoptera > Acrididae > Schistocerca > Schistocerca cancellata. The sequence continues at coordinate 425,648,504 of NC_064630.1, read as the reverse complement.
CAGTACTTACCAAAGAAGGGAAAGCTGAAATCTGTAGCAAATACATTGAAGAGCTGTAGAAGGTAAAGTAACCTGCAGGCAATATTATAGAAAGGAAACTGTTATACCATGACATTTAACATTTAAAAAGCATGCTACTGCAACAGTGCTCAGTCTGTGGAACCAAGAGAATCATATTTAGAGTTAAAAACAGATAGTGATTCGTTTTTTGGGACAACTTCACAGTGTGACTCTAGTATTGTCTGCGTGTTAGTTGTGTATGAACTGCCTACCCAGCAATCTGATAATATCCATATTCAGTGCCAGAAACAGGCAAACAGATTTATGTTGCAGAGAATTCAAATTCTGGAGCCCACGTCTGGTAAGAAATTAGCAGACCTGCAGGAGCTCCTTTTAGGCAAATCATTGTTTCTCTTTTGATCAAAAACAATAGTGCTGAATCGTGATCACTACTTAACATGAATGCTTCCTCACTACCCAATTTACCAGATAAGACAGCACACTGAAATTTCTGAGTCTCAGGTGCTCTCTTCCTGAAGCATCCATCCGTGTCACAAACCTGATAATCAGACATAACAACTTATTCATGACACCCATATAAATGTGGCAGCCTTAAGAGTTAGTTCCTTCTTTTGTTCTGATCTCATTCTCCCTCCCTTAAAAACACGTATTTGTTTCCTGCAGAGGCAGTGGCTATCATATAAACTCTCCATTTTATCAGGTCACTTACATTACAGAAGGTATAGAGGTTCAGTGAACTTCGTCATAATACCAGTAGATCAGAGCGTGTTTGTACCCCTCACAAAGGGCACAACAGGCAATTGCTTATCCCCAATTTCAATGCATCCGCAATATCTATCAACTTAAAGTGAGAACATGCATCATACAGAAAGAGAATGGGAATCAAAAGAGTTACACAGGGGCTGCCAGATGATAGTACTATACATACTTTTAAAAAAATCTTTGTTGTGTAACAGGAAGGTTATGAAGCAATTTTGTTTCATAACAAGTTAATGTTTTGTATTATTCTTTACCTTATTGTTACACCATAAAATAAGTGAATTGTATTTGTTACTATGTTGTATTATTATGTGTGTTTCAGGTTTGCAAAAATCACTTTATTAGCTTTAAAATAACCTATAACACAAAATGACATTCAAGTGACAGAGCAAACAAAACAACAGAATAATATATCAGGAAGAACAAAGATGATCTTGCACAGAACCTTCATTTGCATGGAACCTTCACTTGCAAGTAGTGCTACACCTTAAACACTTACTGTACCTTACCCTGCATATACTTCACTACTCCCTCCCCCCCTCCCCGTAGTGTCACTGGTCACTGATACTTCTTGTAGAACTCGATGCGTCATCCGGATTGTGCACAAACAGGTCACTTACTGGTTACTGCTGGTTTCGTGATGGTGGGCTCTGATGCCCATTGCATTTTGGGGTGGCGGATGTGCTTGTCATGTCCTTGATGAGTGCAGCAGGGTCATGATCTGTGGTGGTGGCATGAAATGATGGCTTAAGTCTGTTGACATTGGTGGCCATCAGTGTGCCCATTACTTCTATGGTGAATGTTTCATCATGCCTGCTAACTGCAGGATGTGGTCTATCATGGGCGGCTACAGCATCTTGCGCATTGCATCAAGTGACATTAAAATCTAGTGACAGTCATGTAGCTAATCAAACATGAACAGGTGAGAGTTTGGTTGATCCTTTAATGGCTTTGGATGTAGCTGTCACACTTGTGTACATAGGTTATTCACTAACTCAGGCAGGTCAATGGATTCATTTTGTACATTGATGAAGAACTCACCTGGAAGGCATATAGGTTGACCATACATGAGCTTCACTGTAGTTTCTTGGAGGTCTTCTTTCAGGGACATGCATAGACCTAAGAACTAGATGGCATCCCTGTCCACTATTGTGAATCATGGCATCACAATGATGCTTTGAGCTGTTGGTGCATACATTCAATTAAAACATTTGCCGCTGGAGAGTGAGTGCTTTGAAAAGATAAGATTCAAACTGTTTCCCCTGGTCAATTGTGATCCTCTGGAGTATGTAAAATAGGTAATCCACCCACAAAAGAATCAGGTCTTGACAGTTTCAATGTTTTTATCAGTTTTCTGGAACACTTCATGCCAGTGAGTATAACAGAAGATAACTGTGAGATGGTAAGTGTTTCCTTGTGACAGCAGGAGAGGTTTTACAAGATCTTTATGGATGTGTTTAAACCGTAGATTTGGAGGTATGAAGCTTCCCATGGGTGACCTCACACGTCTGCTAATTTTATTGCAGTGACTGGCCACGCATTGTCATACAAATTGCTTGTAAACCCTATCCATATGCGACCAGATAAAGACTTACTTAACCATGTTTGTTATGGTTCTAACCTCTGGGTGCAAAATGTTGTGCAGCAAGGTAATTGCCTGTTGGCAGAACTTGGCTGTCACGGCTGGTCATCATGTGTTATTGACATCATCACAGTATAGCTGGGCAGCTAACAATGGCAGCGTATAAGGTGGAGTTGCATGTCTGATGGTTGCATTAACAAATCATGTAATTCATCATCTGATGGTTGTGCCACTGTGATAGCTTTAAAGTCAGTTGCTTCAGAAATATGTTCTATAAGTGTGAGTGCATTATCTGGAATGTTCAGTTCACCTTCAATATGGATGATGATCATAGTTGTTGTTGTAATTCAGCCCCAATTGCAGGAGCAGACACATCAACCACCAGTGCAAGTTGTAAGTGTGTGGTACTGGGTGCGCCAAGAATGCTGCTTCAGTCATGGCAGTCTTCAAACCCGAAAATGCCATTTCAGCTTCTGGATTCCACTCGCATTTATCCTTTGGTCTCAGTTTGCCTTGTATGAATTTGTTCAGTGGCACAGCTAGGAGGCGTGGCTACGGATAAAACAATGATAAAAGTTCGTGACATTGAGGTAGCATTGTAGTTCCTTGATAGTCACAGATAATGGAAAACCAAAGTATTGCATCTTCCTTCTCTTTTGATGGTCAGATTCCTTGAGCATTAATGCTATAGCCAAGAAGTTGAACATCTGCTGCCCCAAAGATGCATTTGAACAGATTAATAATGAGGCTGCGCTCATGTAGACGGATAAATAGTTGTCGTATGTATGGCAGATGCTCAGTTTCTGAGTGCAACATGACCAAAATGCCATGTATATATACATAGCAATAATCCAAGTCAACTGCAACCTCATCAATACATCTTTAGAATGTCTGAGCATCATTATTTAGCCCGAAAGGCATGCGGGTGAATTCTCACAATCTGAAAGATGTGCATACAGCTGTCTTGGGAACGTTGTCTGGTGCCATGGGTATCTGATGAAAAGCTCAAATGTGGTCCTCAGTAGAGAATATGCTCTTACCATAGACATTGGATGTGAAGCCCTTGATGTTTGGTATAGGATACCAGTCTGATATCGTTCTTGCGTTTAGCTGTCAATAGTCTCCACAAGTACGCCATAAATTTTTCTGTTTTGGTACCACATGCCCAACTACTACTTGATGAACAGCAGATCCCCTATGTGAGCATGGATGAAAATTCCTTTTTAACCACATTCAGTTTCTGTGATGTTAAATGATGTGGTCGAGTGTGAAGAGGGGGTCCAGGTGAGGTCAAAATATAGTGCACTATGGAAGCTTGGTACATGATCTCGGGGGAACTGTTTCAAAAGTTAGATAAATAGAGAATCTCATTATCACCCAGATACCAGCATCATCCACATGACGTACTAGTCCTCGTCTAGCTAAGTTGGTGCTAGTGTCCATCACGGAAGTTGAGCACAAGTCCATAAATGATAGAAAATCTGCTCCCAATGTAGGATGTGTTATGTCTAGCATGACAAACTACCACTCAAGCCTGTGTTGTAGGCCTAATTAACACTAATGTGCCTCATCCATATGTAACTATTGTAGAGACATTGGCTGCAATGAGGCAGTAATCATCAAGCCTACAAGGTGGCAGATGGACGATCAGATAGACTGATACATCTGCACCTGTGTCTACTGAAAACTGTAATTTTGTATGTTGGTCTGTGATAAACAATTGATGGCTGCCATTCGGAGTGTCAGTGGCCATCATCACTGAGCTCCTACTGCTTCCCTGCTTACAAGATGAGCTACACTTCCTTGCCTCAGCGCCAAATCGGTGGTGGTATCAACATACTTTCATAGCCAAGGATGAACAACTGGTTTTCCCTGTTGAGTGATAGCAGCTGTTATTCTGAATTCACAGTGCAGTGAGCTGTCTGGTAAGTTTGGTGATCTAAATTTGTAGTGCAGCAAAGCTGCTTTCTGTCTGTGGTTGTGGGCTAACTGCTGCAGCACACAAAGATGTTTGCAGTTTGCACTAGTGCATCTAGATCACCAGCACATACACTTAAAATCTTTTGTATGTAAGGCAGTAGGTGTGATAGCCAAATGCTTCACATAATGTTGTTGGTTACTTCATTGCTTGCAAACATATGTTGTCAACTCATCAGTTCCAATGGCATGCAGTCACCCAACTCTTCAGCATGAAGTTTTTCAGGCTTTTCACCTCAGACTGTGAATGTTATGTGATTAGGGTGTTCTTAATTGCTGGATATCGGTCCACATTTGGTGGTAACAATAGAATATCCTGCATTTCCAGTACCATTTCTTCACTGAGTGCTGCCACAACATAACTATGTTTTGTATGGTTGATGGTGCCTTGCACAAGGACAAACAGGATTTCCAACTACACATAGCATAGGATAGCATAGAAATTTTGCTGCCAGAACAGTGATGGTTTTACTGTGATGTGGTTTACCATTGCACAAGCCAGGTGCATCTGCAATTGTCATAGGAACTTGGTCCACCATTGTAAGAATCAGTGGGCTACAGATGCATGGCATGGCTGGCATGGAGTGCAGAAGCAGCACAATGAGGTTGACGCAGCTGTACTTTGTGTGATGCGGTACAGTACAGGTGTGCCAGCATGTGTTGAATTTAATGCCTGTGACTTGTATATCATGTTGGGGTCCCCAACTGTTGCAGGTTATCAAAATGCACCTTATTAGCTTTAAAATTACCCATAACACAAAATGACATTCAAGCAACAGAGCGAACAAAACAACAGAATAATATAGCAAGGAAAACAAACAGTTAATATAGATCATAGGCTGAGTCAAAGATGATCTTGCATGGGACATTCAGTTGCTTGTGGCACTACACCACACACACACACACACACACACACACACACACACACACACACACACATACACATACTGTACTGTAGCTTGATACACTTCATGTCCTATTACAGCTCTTAAGTGCTTTGTTTGCCCTTACACTTTTTTTATTGTCAGATATAACATCTATGTAATAATATGATGGTGCCCTCCACAGGAGCGAACCGTGACTGAGCTACTAAGCATGAGTAGCTCTGATTTGTTCTCCAAATAAGGGGTGATCAAAAAGTTTACATTTGTATGCCATACAGTTCAGAAGCAGAACACCAATTGGGCGAAATTACCATGAGCATTGAGGCAATCGTCCCACTGACACACCAGATTGAAAATAACTGTTTGGTCAAACATCATGTCCTGCTGTGTGAAGAACTCCGTAACTGCCTCCCAGATCAACCCATGTCTTGTGTTGAATTGCAACGAGCACGAAACTTTGGCACACCAGTCCACAACAGTGGTTTTTGAGAGACATGCTGCCCCAGACATATTCTTCATTCTCTTACAGATGTCTACTGTTGTTTGTCCTCCTGCGGCCAAGAAAAGAATAACTGCATGTTGGTCCTGTTTGGACACATTCGTAATAATGTCGCCATAGTCCATATTACCACATTTACTGCACACATGTTGGAAAGACACAACTGTCACACTAATCCCTTGTCTACATGTCAGTGCTTCTATACTCTTATTGAAGTCACTCTTAGTCACATTTACACTGCAGCAACATTTGACTCATCCCATAGGGAATCCCCACCAAAGCCATCATCATACTTTTTGATCATGATCAGTGGGTCAGATGTCAGTGCTAGCTCAGGGGTTGCCGTTCAATTGAACTGACAGCAGTACATCTGAGTCCTGCCTGCAGGAGGGGTGGGGTGGGGTGGGGTGGGGGTGGGGGGGTATTATTAGTTGCAGTCCTGATGGGGGTGTAGTCTGGCCTCCGCAAGTGCTGCAGTCTGCATATGCTGAACCCCCACTTGTTGCCCAGAGAGGTGGTCACTGGCATTGCTGAGAGCTGGAAGTGGCTAAGGGTGTGGAAATTTTTCCATCTCCATCTGCTCGCATCATTGTTCGTTGTCAACTTACCTGTTGACACCTTATATTAGAGCAGAGGTTGTAGCAGAGGCAGGCTGTTGGCCACACTTGTCTCAAGCGTGGTTGTAGGAGTCTCGGCCAGTCAGCTATGCGGTAAGGGGGGAGAGCACAGTGTCTTGGTGCAGTAGAAGCTGATTTTGTTGTTTTACTTTGTTCTCCTGACAGGCTACAAATTCAAACATTTGTTGTCCTCTACTGCTGACAATGATGCCTGGGGTAGACCAGGGATTCTGGCCAAAAGTTCATGTAATAGTGTTGTGTGCATTGCATAGGCCATAAGCTCATTCAGTTGCATGAAGCAGATCAAACAGGGTATGGGGTCTGCATCCATATAAAATTTTGGCCGGACTACATCCATTTACAGGGGTGAACCAGTATGTTGTGATGAAACTGGTGAGTGCTTCCCTGGAGATGGCTGTCATCATTATCTTGTATGTCTGTGTTTTGAAGGTCCTGACCATGCCTCGAGATTCAGAATTAGTTGCTGGATGGAAAGGTACTCAATACCATTGTGTTTAAAAAAATCCTGAAATGTGGGTGCTGTGAATTGAGATCAGATATCAGAGTGGAAGGTGCCCCATGTATTGCAATTAATTATGCAGAGGCCACCAATAATTGTTGTTGTTGTTGTTGTTGGTGGTGGTGGTGGTGGTGGTGGTGGTGGTGTGGTCGTCATCCATGCCACATACGGAAAGTCAGAGAGGGCGTCAACAACTAGGAACCACATTGCTCCTCGAAATGACCCAGTGAAATCAGTATTGCCTCTTTGCCAGGGCTGGTCAGATTGGGGCCAAGGGTTGGAATGCTGCACTGTGGATAATTGGTTATGGGTGCAGATCTGGCAGGTCTGAAACATATGGTCTATGACAGCATTAACACCAGGCCAGTACACGTAATGCCTTGCTATTGCCTTCATTCTGGGCATTCCCCAATATTCATTGTGGAGGAACTTCATTATGCAATGCCAGAATGTCAGTGAAATAACAACCTGGCATTCATATTCATCCATGCCTAATAATAAGTCGTCACCATCTGTTGCATTAAGCAGCTGTTGTAACAAAAAATATGTATGTCATACCAGGTGGGCACAGTTAGGCAGATGGTCCAGTCACAACAGTTTAGAAAAGGCAACACCCTCTAGAGTAGTACAGGGTGATTCAAAAAGAATACCACAACTTTAAAAATGTGTATTTAATGAAAGAAACATAATATAACCTTCTGTTATACATCATTACAAAGAGTATTTAAAAAAGTTTTTTTTTTCACTCAAAAACAAGTTCAGAGATGTTCAATATGGCCCCCTCCAGACACTCGAGCAATATCAACCCGATACTCCAACTCGTTCCACACTCTCTGTAGCATATCAGGCGTAACAGTTTGGATAGCTGCTGTTATTTCTCGTTTCAAATCATCAATGGTGGCTGGGAGAGGTGGCCGAAACACCATATCCTTAACATACCCCCATAAGAAAAAATCGCAGGGGGTAAGATCAGGGCTTCTTGGAGGCCAGTGATGAAGTGCTCTGTCACGGGCTGCCTGGCGGCCGATCCATCGCCTCGGGTAGTTGACGTTCAGCCCATTCTCTGTAAACTGTTTATACCAACGTTTAATACACCACCTATCAGGAGGTTTAACACCATACTTCGTTCGAAATGCACGCTGAACAACTGTCGTCGATTCACTTCTGCCGTACTCAATAACACAAAAAGCTTTCTGTTGAGCGGTCGCCATCTTAGCATCAACTGACGCTGACGCCTAGTCAACAGCGCCTCAAGCGAACAAATGTACAACTAAATGAAACTTTATAGCTCCCTTAATTCGCCGACAGATAGTGCTTAGCTCTGCCTTTTGTCGTTGCAGAGTTTTAAATTCCTAAAGTTGTGGTATTCTTTTTGAATCACCCTGTATATTATGGGCTGTTTCTGTAGCTACTTCATGTACAGTAATTGCGAATTCATTGAGGGTGCATCACTGATTGGCTTCTAAGGCAAAATATAGTGCTTTGTGATTTTCAGACTCTGCATCTGGGCCACACATCATATGGGGAAAATGCATCTGCATTTGAGTGCTGCATTGTGGGCCTGTATTACTGCCCACCAGTGCGGCTGCAGTGCAGCATTATCAGAAAGTTTTGGGTGATGACCGAATAGTGAAATCAGAGGCTTGTAAATCAGTGATGAGGTGAAACTTAGTCCATAGAGATATATGTGTAACTTATTGAATCCATATGTGCTAGCAAATGCCTCTTTCTGTATATGTGTGTATTTTCATTGTGCCCTATTTAATATTCTTGACACAAATGAGATGGGCCATCGGTCTATGTATGGGATGGTACAGTACCAGTGCTGCAATCTGAGGCATTAGCCACTAGTATTAAGTGATGCATGAGTTGAGTGTTGCTAAACAAGGCATCAATGTAAGGCTCTGTTTAAGTGGCAAGACAGCTTTCTAGCTTACCTCTGACCACATGAGTTTAACTCCTTTTTTACCCAAATGATTAAGTAGGTAGGAAATGTGACTGAATTTCACATAATAATTAACATTGTTCAGGAATGACTGTAGTTCTCTTTGGTTCTTGTGAACTGATAAGTTACTGCATGCATCCACATTATTCTGTGTGGGCATGAGCCCTTCATTACCTTATAGATAGCCTAAGTACTTTATATTTGACTCAAAAAAACTACATTTGTAGTTGTGATAATGCAACCCATACACTTGAAGCACTGAACACTTTGACTGGCTTGGCCATTGGCAGCCACAACAGGTGGTCTGGTGCACCACTTGCGGCTGTGTTAAACAATGTCTGTAGATTTTGCAGGTGCTGCTTTCACGTTGCCCTGGTAATTAGGAAGTCATCTAAATAATTCACGCAGTGGGAGAGTCTTTGGATGAGTTGCTCCAGCAGTCTTTGAAATACTGTGAGGGTGCTTATGACCTCAAATAGCAATATGTTATCATGATACATGCCGAATGAAAACACTGCTTTGTCTAATCATCTACAGATAATTGAAAATAATTGTCAGCAGAATGTGTCTTGGAAAAATGATGGCCCTCAGCCAATTTTTTCTATTCCTGTGGCTAGTAATTGGATACATATCTACAGTACATTAGCCTGAGCATTAATGGTAGACTTAAAATTGGAACAAATTCTAAAAGATCCATTTGGCATCTTAACTACTGCCAGGGGCATTGTCCACTGCTCGACAATACTAGGAATATTGCTCCCTTATTTTGCAATATATGCATTTCTGCTTTAACCTGATCACTCGTGGTGGAAGCCACTGGAAATGCTGTACAAAGATTAGGTACTGCTGATTGTTTAAGAATACTTCGGCTTGCAATACTGTTGTGCAACGTAATGTTGATTCAAACTATTGCTTATATTTATTCTTTGAATGTAATCATGGTTGAAATTAAATTCTCTTGGGCATGAATTGGGAAACCAAAAAGTGCAAAAGCATGTAAGCTAAAAGCATTCATTGTTATCCAAGAGTATACTACCTGCAGGATTTGTTGCAAAGCAACATTTTTATACTTAGCTTGGACTATGATCTGACCCCACAATGGGATTGACTGCCCATTGAACGTCGTTGTTCTGCAGTGAAGATACCACAGCTATGGGGGCTTCATGCAGCAGTACAATCTGTGATTGTGTGGGCTAGTTTTCTCCATTAAACTTGGCAATATTCAAACCACCTGTAGTTCAGTGAACTGATGTAATGTCACTTTTACTTTTATCTTGATGCTGGTGGTGCAAAGCCCCCCTTATTTTATTTTCCTTTTCATTTATTGTATTCAGATGTCTGTTTGTCATAGACTTTTGCATGAGATGTTTCTCTTTAACAGCAAATTGGGAAAAAGATTTCTTCTTTTAAGTTAGTTTTGTTGTATGCTTGAGACAATTTGTCATTTGTATAGGCAAAATATGCATCCTCTGGTGAAATAAGCTGTTGAAAGAGCATGTGATTAGGCACTATTGAAATCTTCAAACTTGCACAGAATCTCCCCAGTAGTCAGCAAACTCTCTTTGTCACTCACTGCTCAGACTGAGCATCACTTAATTTAATTTGAGTTTATTTCCACCTAGAATCACTAATTTCTGGTTAAAACACAATTGCCCTTCAAATCTTTCAGTGTTTCACTGTAAATTTTAATAATTTATATGTTGTTATTTACTTAATGTAAGCTTTAAAGCTCAGTTTAGTATCATTATTCATGTTGCAGTTTCCATATATGAGTAAGTTACTGTGTTACATCCCAGAGCTTGGTTTGAACTCCACAGTTCTTTGTTAGCCCAGCTCCTAATGTAGATAGTATACCATTGCATTCCTCCAACCACTGAACTGACATACTCATCCAGTGAAAGGTGACCTACACTTTAATGTGGGCTCCTATCCATGGTGTGACTTGGCATTTCGTCATTAACAAGTTATTGCCAGAGAAGAGGTGATTGGTGACTATTGAGCCATCAGACTACACCTTCTTTTTGTACAGATGAACAAATGCCTATTTCAAATAACTTAAACATACTGTATGAGTGACTGTTTGGTGCTGCCAACTTTCAGGGTAGTTCCTCCTCCTCCTCATTCTTCATCATTGTCATCATCACTTCATAAGTTAAGTATGTTTCCTCTTCACAAAATTTTTCATATTTTATTATGTCTACCTATGACTCTTATTTCAGTTATTTTACATGGCCCAGTCACATTAATGTGACCACCACCTATGTTCAACGTCACAGTGCAATAACCACTCACAGATGGCAAGGTGGCAGCACTAGCCGTGGTAGGTATATAAAGCACCTTGGGGGATGCAGAAAATAGTTCAGTCATTGTCATAATGTGGAAACAAAGTGATTTATCTGACATCCAAAATGTCAGTGGCTGTCCGACCAAGAGTACAAGCCTTTCGTAAACTGTTCGTGTGCTGCTGTGGTTAAAGTATACAGTGCACTACAAAATGGCACTGGCTTAGGATAGCACCAAGGCAACTGTGATGCGCCACAGACCATAGATGACATGAGTGAATGAGGGCTGCAGAGATGCATCTGGTGCATAGATGTGCAGCTGTTGAGCAACTGACTGGCCAACGTTTCTGCATATGGGCCTCCACAGCAGGCACTTAGTTCATGCACCCATACTGAATGCTGTTTATTGGCAGTGAAGGCTAGAATTTTTACACCAGTGCCACAACTAGACATCCACTGAGTGGCAACAGGTGAGCTTTTCAGATGAATCATGTTTTATGGTCCGTCAGACATATGAACGTTGTTGTGTACATCATGAAACGTCTGAAAGGAAACACCCTGGAACAGCATAATTGTCTGAGGAATGTTTTCTTGACATTCCCTGGCAGATCTCATCATTCTGGATGGCACAATGAATCAACACAAAAAAGAAAAAACTGTTATACTGGTGTTTAAACACTGGCACTGTAAGAAGGTGCGAATAATGTGGATTATTTTGAGGTGTGTAGCTGGTGAATACTTTCATCACCAGCAGCAATTCACTTGTCTAAGTTTGCACCTTCACAGTCTCTCACTATGAGTACCAACGTAAAGGTCTAAATTGATTGATATATTAACTCTCCTTTCGATCAGACTGATATTTATCTCTTCTTTATTGATGAAAAGGATGCACCACCCAGCTCCATGGTAAAAAATGCAGTATAATCCAGTCATAAGTCTGCAGGTTATGGTGTATCCAGGTATCATTTCCAGAGCTAAGCAATTTAGAAATGAGTGAAACTGCCAAACTGCCTTCATTTCCAAAAGATATATCGTTGTCTGATGTACATGCAATTTATCCACCCAGAATCACAAAAGGTAAAAGACAGATAGTTGAAGAGTGAAAAATTTGATATCAGCTTAAGGAAACATTAGAATACATCTTTCTTTTTGTACATCTCTCTTTTTGGTACGGGCATGTTTAAATTGCATCTTTGCACAGTGTTCTGATACTTATTAAATGTCATATACTTTATGGCTAAACCAAAATAAGATCTATCACAACTGCCCCACCCTGCTGTAAACTAGCATTATCCATGAGTAGTGAATGACAGTATACAGTAGTGGTGCATTGTACAAACATACATAACATAAATTATAAAGATGTGAAACAAATACTAACAAAGAGATAGAGGGGCTGGCCAGTACTTACCTCAGCTCAGTACAGCCGATAGATACACATAAAACAGAACCGAAAATTTACATTCCTAGCTTTCGGAACAAATGTTCCTTCATCAGGGAGGAGAGAGGGGAAAGAAAGGGAAGATGGGAAAGGAGATTCAGTTACTCACAACCCAGGCTATGAAGCAACAGGGAAAGGAAAATAGGGAGGGTAGCAAGGATGGAGGCATGGTTGTCAGAGGGAAGCCAAAGATATTCTACTGTAAGTAGAACTCAGTAGGACAAGTGCATGTTGATGTGTATTTGGTTAAAAAGTTTGATGCCACAATGGAGAAGCCATAAAGTTCCGGCCATTGTTATGTGGACCACATTGTCCATCACATATTTCAGTGTCCAAAAGGCCACCCATATTATTGGCATCATGTTGAGAACTCACCATATTCCAGGTAAGTCCATGAATTACTTGCTTTAATTGCTCATTGGCAGTCAAGTTTGGTGTCCAATGTCACTATAAAGGGCACTTAGCAAGTTTTCATCATTGTAGGCACACACAAGTTTGATCACTGCTTCACTTGATTGTATATTCCTCATTCAACACACTTTAAACATAGGAAATGTGAACAGTTTTTGTTGAAGTCCATTTTTATTTCACATATGTTAAACACCCTTTTCATATACAGTTTTCTGTACATGTCTTTGTACAAGTACATAAAATTTTACATGACTTACGTAAAGAAATTAAAACATGACATAAGTTTGCTCCTTATAACTGCACATACATGTCATTTCAATAATAGCCAACACACAAAGTCTAATATAATTTACTTACATGCAAGTTTATTCATGAATTTCTCACATCATTTTCGATGTTTGCATAACAGTATTTAAATACAAGTGAATAACGTTTAAGGAGTTGTTTTCGCCTACAAAATTCCTGAGGCAGCATTTCAGTGACAAGTTATTTCATATGAATTCTCATCATTAATAAGTCATTTATGTTTACAACTTTTATGATGAGCTAGTACTCCCTTTAACTTTTAAACTCATGATGTAATCTTTGTTTACATGAGTTATTTGCAAACCATGTCACATGTCAGGATGGGAAAAACAATATACATATATGCAGTCTGATGATATACATGAACTACTACCAAACCTCATTTAACTGTAGTAGTTGTAATTCCAGGTTGCTAATGATAGGCATAGAGAACACCTCTCTCTTTGTCCTGGTCTACAAATCTAGAGGGAATTGTGATAAGGGAAGAAAATAAGCATTTATCCTCTCCTGCTGGATTCCATCATTTACACATCACACAATAATCGAACTCTCTGGGAACGCTTCTTTGTGTTTTGCAACAAACTATTTACTTGGTGTTTGCAGTATTATTGATAAAATTCTAACATCATTGTGTCATACAAGATTATTAGTGTCATTTGCTCAAAAGTACGTATAATGATTATACTTCAGCGTACGTAATTTATACTGTCGCATAAGAAGATGAGTAGCACTGTGGTATAGTGTTTATGATACTGAACTGTTGCATGAAGGGTCATGAGTTCAAAACTCACCTGGACTGTACAATTTTAATTTCTATATTTGATTTGAGTACATTCTAGAAGTATCCACAAATGTCAAGAATCATTGTACTGGAATGTTCTGTAGCTGTATAAATATACTGCATGTGTTCTGGCTGGAGGCAGTTCGCTCCGTGCTCTTGTATTTGCAAGTGCTGAATAAACCTTCGTTAAGTGAATTTAGTGTTTGTCACAATACCAGAGAAGGAAAGTTGCTACTCACCATATAGCGGAGATGCTGAGTCATCTCAGAGAACTGAAACAAGATTGCGAGCAGTAGTACCAGTGTATGATGGGAGTGGCGACTGGGTGGGGGTAAGGAGGAGGCTGGGGTGGGGAGGGGGAGGGAGGATAGTATGGTGGGAGTGGCGGACAGTGAAGTGCTGCAGTTTAGTCGGAGGTCAGGAGGGAGCGGGTAAGTAGCGGAAAGAAGAGAAATAAAAAGACATTAAAAGACTGAGTGTGATGGTGAAATGACGGCTGTGTAGTGCTGGAATGGGAACATGGAGGGGGCTGGATGGGTGAGGACAGTGACTAACAAAGGTTGAGGCCAGGAGTATTACAGGAATGTAGGATGTATTGCAGGGAAAGTTCCCACCTGTGCAATTCAGAAAAGCTGGTGTTGGTGGGAAGGATCTATATGGCACAGGCTGTGAAACAGTCATTGCATTGAGGGATATCATGTTTGGCATCGTGTTCAGCAACAGGGTGATCCACTTGTTTTTTGGCCACAGTTTGTCGGTGGCCGTTCATGGGGACAGACAGCTTGGTTATTATGCCTACACAGAATGCAGCACAGTGGTTGCAGCTTGGCTTGTAAATCACTTGACTGGTTTCACAGGTAGCCCTGCCTTTGATGGGATAGGTGATGTCACTAGACCAGACTGAAGTAGGTGGTGATAGGTGCAAGACCTGTCCCATACATCCCCCCTATTAAATTTTTGTGTTAGAACATTAAAGTTTTGTGTTTGTTCATTAAGAGTTTTTCTCATCCCTTGCATACGTTGTATCAGTGGTGTGGTATCATTTTGAACGTCTACAGAGTTGCATCTGATTCCTTTTGGCTCCATTTCGCCTGATGTGGAAATTTTAGATCCACTAGAATCTGCACTACTGTGCCTTTCTCTAGCCTCATGTGAAAAATGCTTACCAGCAATATTCGCGAATTTATGTTGCGTACAGTAAGTGAAGTCATGTTAAATAATACTCGTTGTTGTTGTCTGACTCACCGACATGCTCTTGTCATCGCGTTAGTTGTGGCGTCATTTTTTGCTTGTACATTAATAACTGAATTGTTAACAATGGTTTTGTCTGCTGTAACCATTTCTGTCCTTGTGGTTTACTAATTGGAAAATTATCCATTTTTAAATCACTATGAGAAAATTTTCTTAATTATCCTGTGACAATTTTTAGAATGGGAGGGGAGAGGTACTACTACTGTTAGATATGAGTGAAGCACTACCAAGTGCAGACATGCAAGCTATAAGTTAGAGTTTTCCAATTTTCTTGATGGGTTTCAAATTTTTTTCGGCTAGTTTCTTTTCCGTGCACATCCTTCTTCCATGATACTCCATCTCTTTCTCTTCACAATATTATTTGTTTCATGTAACGAAGAAAACTAAAGATAATTAATACATTGGAAAATTTTTACAACATATTTTGTATATTTTAATTACTTCAATTATCTGTATATGGCACCATCCTTTTTACAGTTGCCAGTTTACTGGTGCTTAAGTGCTGGTGCCATAAAGAGATGTAATTAATGTGGATTATTTTGAGGTGTGTGGCTGGTGAATACTTTCACCAACAGCAATTCATGTGTCTAAATAAGTTCGCACCTCCGTAGGCTCTTGCTACGATTACCACTATAACATTCTAAATTGATTGATATATTAACTCTCCTTTGAACAGAGTGATATTTACTTCTTCTTTCTTGAAGAAAATGATGCACCATCCAGCTCCATGATAAAGAATGCAGCATAATACAATCTTAAATGATGTCACCATGTTTTCCAAAGTTTGCAGGCTATTGTGTGTCCAGGTATCATTTTCAGGATTAAGCAATTTAGAAATGAATAAAACTGCCTCCCTTTCAAGAAGATATATTGTAAAAACTCTTACACAAATGTATATATTATTGTCTGACATACGCACAATAAGTCCAGTCAGAATCACAGACGGGAAGAGACAGACAGCCGAAGAATGAAAAATTTGTTATCGACTTATGGAAGCATTAGAATACAGATATATTTTCATCTTTCTTTTAGTACATATCTCTCTTTGGCATGGGGGGCATGTTTATATTTACCTTTGCCCTGCACAGTGTACCAATACTTATTAAGTGTCACATACTTTATGCCTAAACAAAATAAGATCTATCACAGTTGGGGGACACAGGAAACGGTGCAGTCATTGCCATAATGTGGAAATGGAGTGATTTATCTGACGTCCAAAATGGCATGATCATTGGCTTTTGGACCAAATGGAAGCGTTTCCGAAATAGCTAAGTTTGAAAACTGTTCACATGCTGCCATGGTTAAAGTATATTGTGCATGATACAAAATCAGCACCAAGGTAACTGTGATGCACCATGGGCCATAGGTGACAGGGGTGAACGAGGACTGTAGAGATGCGTCAGATGTATAGACATGCAGCTGTTGAGCAACTGACAGCCCAGATGAACCAAGGGGCTACCAGCTCTGTCTTGTCAATGGCCATTGATCAGATGTTTCTGTATATGGCCTCCGCATCAGGTGCCTGGTTCATGTACCCATGCTGACTGCTGTTTATCAGCAATGAAGGCTACAATTTTCACACCAGTACCACAATTGGACTTCCACTGAGTAGCAGCAGGTGACCTTTTCAGATGAATCATGTTTTGTGCTCCATCAAACATTTGGCCTTCGGTGTGAACAGATAAAACGTCTGAAATAAAACACTCTGTTACATCATTATTGTTTGAGGAATGTTTTTTGTGACATTCTCTGGGTGATCTCATCATTCTGGAGGGCATAAATGATCAACACAAGTATGCATGTATCCTCGGGGACCGTGTTCACCCCTACATGTAATCTGTTTCTTGTTTGTACAATGGCACCTACCAGCAGGACAAGGCAATGTGTCATACAGCTTCAGTGTATGTGGATGGTGTGCTACTGTATGAGATTACTAAGAAAGGTATAGTTTTGTGGAACTTTAGTATCTTATTGTGTTTGGTTTTATAATATGCCATGAATGATACAACATTAACTATGAAATATGCCATTTTGATTCCAAGTCCTTATTATCATTATTGATAATATGACATCCCAAATAATTGAATGGGAAGCCTAACATGGCTGTCTTACCGTAGTATCACATTCTTTATTCGAATGAGTGGTTTGGTGTTATACTCATTTTCAGTGCCTCAATTTGCTGAACTATTAAGACACATCAACATAAATAATATATTTAGAAAGTTTTTATTTTTATATTCCAATTTATTTTGAATTGTGTGATTTGAACATAGTTCTGGATTATGTTGTGCATAAAAGTAATTAATAGTGTAAGTTCCTGGACAGTTTTGTAGGAGTCCTCCGTTTGCTATCAGGTTACCTTCCATCAGGAATGTGGGTGCACTCAGCAACTGTGATATGACTTTCAAGTGATAGAGTACAGCAATCAGTCATCCTTTTCTTGCAGGTTTTCTTCAACAAATCTAGATTTCAGCTAGTGCCTAGCCATTACCAATGCTTAAAAAAAAAAAAAAAAAAAAAAAAAAAAAAGTACATGGTCAAGCAATAGTCTCTATTCAGAAACAAGTGAATAGTGAAGCTTATATGGGTTACATTTTGAACTGCCAATGTACTTCCAACTTTAACCTTTGACACATTCTACATGGTGTTAGGAACACAGTGGATAATGTGGTGCATAAAGCAAAGCAGAGACATCATAATAAGATTCTGAGGCTGGAAAATATGGCAACAGTGATTAATGATGATTATATATCAAGTTCGACATCTTCCCAAGAGTATTGAATTTGACTATCATTGTGTTTGATCAGAGTGAAATGGAAATGCTTAGTAAGGCTATGAAGTATACTCTAAATGGGAAAGTGGATCTCATGGCTATGAAAGACACGATGGTCCATACTAAGTATGCTGTTGATTCACTGAGAGTGCCAAAACTTGTTCAGAATAAGATTTGCTTAGCAATTAATAATATTATTATGAAAAAGGTAAATAAACCTGTCCCCAGTTATATAAAGGAGAAGAGAGTCATTGAAAGTATTAATTCTAAGCTTTCTGAAAGCGACACCATATTAACTAGCGTGGACAAAGGGGGAACAATGATGATCGTTGCAAAAGATGTCTGTATTGCCAAACTCTAAATTTCTTTGAAGATAATAATATTAAGAAAATGAATGAGGATGTAATGCTCAAAGCACAGAAGAAATTGCATGATCATTTAAAAACCTGCAGTGAAATAATATCACCAAGGGAGGTATAGAGGCGAAAGGTTGGGACACAAGTAAAGGGACACGAAGATGGCTATCAAATATGCCCGGTGGTGGATGGTAGTAGTAGTCCTCTCTGTAAAATAGCTGGAAAATTCCTGCGGTTTCTTAAAACTCATTATAAATGCTATAACCAATTTTCCATTAAAAATAGTTTTCAACTTATCAGTACACCAACAGTTGATGAAATTAAATTGGTTTCTCTTGATATCATCAACTTATACATGAACATAGGTATTGACAAAACTGTGCAGGTAATTCAGCGTAATTTAATGGAACAAAACAAGCTTTTGATGAGGCTAATAGATGAATTCATTGGGTACTTACCGTAATTTTGAAATTTAACTACTTTAAATTTAATAGAGAGACTTATTCCCAACAAGACATTGAAAGTAAGTGGAGCTCAATATCTGGAATGATTGCTGACATATTTACCAATCATCTAGAAAACAGATTCTTTACTGAAATGCCTCATTGGCAGACAAAATTGTATACTACTTTAGGTGCATAGATGACACACTGCTGTTAATAAAGGGTAACAATGATGCCATCAACACTATAGTAGCCACAGTTAATAACTTGCATCAAATGGTTAAATTTACATGTGAGATTGAAACAAATAGATCTATTAGTTTTCTAGATCTATCAATTCGGAATGAAAATGGCAGGCACACATTTGCTATCCATCACAAAGAAACTTGTACTGAGGGTATTGTGGATTTTACTTCAAACCACTCAGTTCAACATAAAAAGACGTTTTTCAATTTTGCTATCAATTGGTTGTTCAAAATTCTGTTGTTTAAAGACAAACTTGTTGATGAAATGGCAACAATAAGGCACATTACAATAGCGAATAACTATCAATGTGACTTTGTAGATAGTATATATAAGAACATAATTAATAAATAGAAAAAGATGACGCTTTACAAAAATATGGACTCAAAGAAAATACTGAGTTTATTAGTTTACCGTACTACAGAAAAATGAGTACAAGGATAGCAACTGTCTTTAGAAAGTACAATGTGACAGTGTCTTTTTGAACCAAAAATAACTTAGGATGTATTTTGCAGCATACTGTAGATACAAAGAACTATTTCATGCTTCTGGAATTTATAAAATTGATTGCCGGGACTGTGGGGCCTGTTAGATTGGCCAAACAGGAAGGAGGCTCGAAATTAGGTTTGGGGAACATGTTGCATTGGGAAAAAAAGATACCAAGGAGAAATTTAGTATGGCTGCTCATTTACTTACAACAAAACGTAAGTTGCTGACTTTGACATCTAATGTGTGGTTGTCACATAAGTGTGAGAAGGGCAGGTTCCTCGACCTACAAGAGCTGGAGATATTTTGTCACCACAAAAATGTCAACTGCAACCTGATAAATGATCAGGTCATTATGAAAAATGTGCAGTTTTGGGAATGTCTGAAAACTTCTTGCTGGGGTACAGTGATGGGTTTGACGTAGGGAGAACGAAGTAGCTCTTGCCATCTTGCCAATATGTAGCATAATACTGCACAAGTACAATGGTTATAACATTGAGTCTACAGAACTTTCTCCATGTACGTTAGTTTGGATGCATGTACATTTATAATTAAATTCTGTTTGAAGTGGCACAGTGACTAGTACTCTCTACATCTGTAACAGAAAGGAAAGCCATGCCAACATCCATCTTGCTGACATTTGGCGCCATTTTTGAACTGTTCAGTAGATAAGATGAACCACATACCCGTCAGAATGATTAAATAAAGAGAAAAATAGTACAAAAAATAAAAACATTTAAATCAAATCAGTTCTAATAGTTGCAGCATGTAGCATGTGCCTCCTTGCGTTTTTTGTACCAATCTGACGTTACATGTGTGTTTTAAAGAATAACAAAACAATTGACTCACAAGGAGTGAATCTGTAATTTTTTTATGTTTTGTGTGTTTACTGTTAAATGTGGAAATAAGTTGGGCAGCAACAGAAATAATTTTTCTTGTATTTTATTTTGTGTTATTTCTATGTATTTTTGAAATTTTTTACTAGACATGATAACTGCTTTCATTTGAATGTTATATATTATGTAGTTGATATAGAGGGCACAATACAGCCAGTCGATGTGTTCTTCACAATAACTACCTTCATTATGCAGTAATCTTGAAAAAACTGTGACAGAAGCCTGAGCAACAGGGACCGATGTACCAGAACACACATTGATACTATGAAATAGTGGTGTGTAATCTAATGTATAGGACATATAGGTTATGCCACGAGTTGTAACTTTTTATACTATCACCTGACTATGTACTACTTGTATTTTTTTAGCATTGCTAATGGCTAGGCACTAACAAAAATCTAGATTTGTCGAATAAAATTTGTGAGAAAAAGATGACCGACTGCTGTGCTCTATCATTTGAAACTCCATTTGCTAGTTAATCATTCACTGTTGTTCCAGTCTTTAAATATTTGAATCTTTATATACGCTGCTTATTGTTTTTGGTTGCTCATCCATTAAGTGTAGGCTTTCATCTGTGTATCTGATCTAGTATAGTATGTACTTTGAACTATTTTTGTAAAAATAGTGTGTTGAACATGACTTTTGAATATATTTGCTAATGTTCCTGAAAGTCCAAAAGTCACCAGCAGAGTCATAAGTGTAATTATTAAGAGTTACTTCAGAAAGTGCACTGGATATACCTTTTATATAAAATATGAAACACAGGTTGGGTAATAAATATCAACACTGCAACTCACAAAAGGTGTTTTGCTTGAAAATGGAAACTGAATGGCCACTGTATAAAAGGACCAAATGCATAGACTTGTTAGATAAGCTGTGCCAAGCATTTCCAGTTAGACTTAGAGGATAAGAAAACTGCAGCTCCACTCGTACTTACCACACAAGATATCCTTTATGAAAACCAGTTTTTGTTAACTAATGTGAATCCGTAATCTGTTGTAAGCAATTCCCTAAATAAATTTAAAGAGTTTGGTGTTACTATTGTGTCTTTGACTCTTTCAGAAAATATACCTCATTCGCTGGTGTAAGGAGTTCTGTCGAGTCATTGCACGATTTTGTTGTCGAAAGAATTGGAGCTTTTTAGTAATGTTAAGACATTTGTTAGCTCCTTTATAGTTTTTACTTTGAAACTACTGTTGATGCTGAAATTAAGAACTCGGCTGAAACAGGAACTCATGAAAGAAAACGAGTGAGAATTTTCAGTATGCAGCCAATGACAGCCAAATTGTGCACTGTCCTCAGGTACAAAATACCTGCTTCTCTATATGAGTTGCCTAGATACAAAACTGTCCATGTCCTCCACAACCGATATTGGGAAAAAGTGGAAAAACTGTTTTCACTGGGTAAATACACACTGCCCTACACTGTATCTTGTATACATAAGCATGGATTAGTACAAAACCATTTGGGCTCAATGCATGTAAGATATAAGCAAAATAAAAATGGACTTGGACAGTTTTGCACCTTACTTTGCAGATGGCCACTTTTGCATGCAACTGAAATGGACATGGACAGTTTTGAACCTGACTAGTTGTACATGAGGAGACGATATGGGGTGAACATAAAACTGTGTATTCAGTTTTAATTTCTTTTAATATTTCTGAAGGTACATGGTGTAACAACTGACAAACTGCAATCCACTTATTACATCATATTTGGAACAATGTCTTCATCTTCTCCTGCTAGGCACTCTGATTCAACTGATGCCCCTGACCCGCTGGAACCTAGTAATGTCATGTAGCACGACAAGGATTCACGTTCCCTCCAGGACTCACTATAGTGTTTGTAGAGGAGTTTTGAAACATCCTCCAGTTTCTTTTCATTAATAGGAACAACCGTGTTCATAATGCAGCTCGAGTTTGTGTGTCCTAAGCGTTTCCCACGTTTGCATACGGACACTGGTAGGTTGGTTTCAGAATTATAATTAGGCTCCCCTTGGACTTTTATAGCATTCTGAGAATGTGTATAACTTTCAGAATAAACAGCTGTAAGATACCACACAAGTACAATGTTTACATGCTTATGGTAGCCATCTTGCATTACAGTCACATGACCCCAGCCTTCAATGCGATTTGTCAAAAGGTGTAAGGCAAGTTTTGCACCCAACTTACTGATGGACATGGACAGTTTTGAATCTAACCACACTTTTTGTGAGCTGTTTTCCATAGGACATGGAGAGCTTTGAGCATAAATAGCATTTCAAGCATGTGTAAAACGTCATGCTCTACAATCCAAAGTTGCCAACTCAATT
The DNA here is from genome assembly GCF_023864275.1 of Schistocerca cancellata. Classification (NCBI taxonomy): domain Eukaryota; kingdom Metazoa; phylum Arthropoda; class Insecta; order Orthoptera; family Acrididae; genus Schistocerca; species Schistocerca cancellata. The sequence goes on along the minus strand of NC_064630.1, from coordinate 425,625,720 downwards.
TTTTTAAAAAGTGGACATGGACAGTTTTGCATCTGAGCGACTCATATGTTCATTTTGTGGTTGCCCGGTGAAGAAATTTTCACAATGCTTCTGATGAGCAAGTGATGAGACACTGGAACTTGAGACATGTTAGTAATGAGTTAAAAGGAATTAAATGTTTGAGTGCGTGCTAAATAACCATTGTTATGCTAGAAAGAAAGCTGAAATTCTTTTAGAAATGAGTGTTCATTTTTTTATATATTTGAAAATACATATGTAATTCAAAGAGACATTGATATTTTTGTCTGTTCTAAACAATCAATGCAACTGCAGTGTTTCTTTAATTTTTTTGATAGGAATTCTACTTGTTAGTTGTAGCAAAATATTTTATTTCATGTAGATACCCTGTCTAAAACTGACATTTTGATGTTATCTCTAACATTAATTCTCAGAAAATCAACTTTACCTTTGTGTATTCACTATTTTATGAATGACATTTTTTATCTTTTTGTTATTAAACCAATTGAACTGATATTTTTTCTTTCTTCTTTTCTGAGCCTCACTACTAGAAACTTATGTTAAATAGTAATGCAGTTTAAATAATTTCCTCTTTATTTTGGCAACATAGTACACAACCTACTGTTCATATACTAACAGAGTTTGTTTTATTTAATTCTTGGTCTGTAAATTAGTTGGAAGCAGTAAGTTCAGTGATGCAAAGATCATGGGCCATAAGCTTGCTATTGTCTTCTCATTCCAATATTTGTAAGTCATACCTGCAGTTTATGTTGTTAACAAAGTTTTATTATGGTTATTATTATCAGGCATAGCTAACTTTTTGCATTAATGATTAGCAATAATATGATTTTGTATCACCAAACTCACTGCTTTCCAATGATGCTTGTCCTGAAGCTAAAAATCGTTGTATCATTGTTGTCTTCATTTCCCATTTATCTAGATTCAGGCCAGTCTGGGAAATTTGTGGTACTTTTCCAGTTTTTTCTGTCTTTCCACTATTCTCCTTTTGTTCTAGATTCCTTCTTCTTAAACTCATCTTTATTGAATCAATCCATTTTGCTGTAGGTCTCCTTCTTGCCTTCAAACTTGGTGTTCTTCCATCTTCCATTCAGTGTGCTTGTCCAAACCATTTTGACCTGTTCTTCTCAATTCTCTCATTCAGTTTTTCTATGTTCCTAACATCTTCATTTATCACTCTGTCTCTCCTTCAAAAAATGGTTCAAATGGCTCTGAGCACTATGGGACTCAACTGCTGAGGTCATTAGTCCCCTAGAACTTAGAACTAGTTAAACCGAACTAATCTAAGGACATCACACACATCCATGCCCAAGGCAGGATTCGAACCTGCGACCGTAGCGGTCTCGCAGTTCCAGACTGCAGCGCCAGAACCGCGCGGCCACTTCGGCCGGCCTGTCTCTCCTTATTTTCCCTAACCTATTACTTAGGAATTTCATTTTACTGGCTTTGAATCTACTCTCATCTCTTCTTCTTATTGTCCAGGTCTCCAATGCATATCCTTACACTTCATTGATTCCTCCCTTCCCCAGACTAAGCCCCCCCCCCTCCCCCTCACATACACACACTGGAAAAATACATTGCTCTGTTGTTCCTTTTGCTAACTTCTGCTATCATTCTTGCATTTTGCACTTGCATTATCACCCTTCCTGAATATTTGAAGTTACCCACACTTCCAGTATACTGTCCTTTAATGTTAATTTGTCCACTGTCTTCTCTGTCCCCCCCCCCCCTCCCCCCTGCCCTCCGATTACCACTATAGTTTTGCTTTTCCCCACACTGCATTTTATTCTATATCTCTTGTTTTTTTCATTTAAGATGTCTATTTGTTTTTGTACCTCCTTAGTGTTGGTTTCCCACACCAGAATATTACTGGAAAATAGCAGTAACTTCCTGTCCCTTCCTTTATGAGTAACGTCTATCTCTTCCAAAATAGTGGTAACACTACTCTTCTGTCTTGACCCTATGACTTTCCTAAAGCCGCCAGTTCCTTCAACCTGGATCTGAACACAGCTGAAGCTTTTGTCATACATCACTTGAAAGATGTCAATTGTTTGTTTTCCAACTCCCTTTCTCTAGAAAGTTTCCCCAAGCCCTTCTTCTGGGCTCATTATGATATGCTTCCACTAAGTCAAGAAATGTCATCACCAGGTCTCATACTCCCAATGCCTTTCCTTCAACTATCCCATACTAAAGATTGAGTCCACCATTCATCCACCATGTCAAAAGACATACTGCTCCTCTTCTAACTAATATTCCACTTTTTCCCTCAGTCTTCTTTTCAACCTCTTCTCCATTATTTTTGCTACTTGTGATATGAGTGTGACACCTCGATAATCATCACATACTTTTCTTTCTCCCTTCTTGAATGCTGGAATTATTGCTCCCTTTCCACATTCTCCAGGCACACATCTCTGACTCCATATGCATCTTAACTATCTATATAACCATTGTAGCCCAGTAGGTCCAGCCATCTTCATCATTTCCACACGTATGTCATCTATCCCAGGTGCCTTTCCTGTCTTCTTCTCAGTGCTAGTTCTACTTTTAAGATTGTAATGTCTTTCTCTTCTTCTAGGCCCAGGTCCCTGCACTGTGTTTCTTTTTCACTTTCAGTAATTTGCCAAAGTAATCTTTCCATCTTTTCCTTATCTCCTCTGGTTGCATTATTAACTCTCCTTTTCCCCCTTTTGCCAGCTTTGTGTAAGTGCTTTTGTTCCTCTGACTCCTTGTACTTCCGTACAGCATTCTGATAGCCCCAGTAACATCCTTTCCCAACTCGCATGTGAGTTCCTCCCAGCTTTATCCACGTTTTATCTGCTACCACTTTTGTACACTTCTTTTTGCTGTTGTGATATTTCCTTTTACTTTATACCTTTTACCTCTTTTCCATTCATGCCACACATTCTTCTTTTCTTTTATTGCTTCCTTTGCCTGGTCATTCCTTACACTTTGCCCTTCTAGACATTCTGCCACAAGTGTTCACAGCAGAGCTTAGAAATGCTTCTTTTTATGCCATAAGAAAAGACAGAATACATATACTGTTGTGGCAATTTTACGATTACGTTTTCTTTTATTGTTGGCAATGTGATGTATCCTAACTCTTGACAACACTTTACTATCACACATAAATTTAAAATTACGCGTACTGGAAGGAAGAGACTATGTTAGACAGTAAGTCACCATCAGAGAGACACGTAGACATCTCTATTATAGTTAGTAATGACATCAGACTTGTAATTTACAACAAATACATTTCTTCCTTTTTAAATCAATAACCATATGCTGTTATGTCTTGCAGTGGAGGTTATAAAATTTTTGAGAAGTGAATTCTAAGAATTACATCAATGACTGAACAATTTTGTGTTCAGTATCTTCATCTGAAATAACAAGTGAATGAGGCTGGCTGATTTTAGTAGTAAGGGATATCAATGAAACAAACTGAAATATGTGTATCAAAATCAAGAAATTGGAACCTTATTCTCAAATGCAGTATTTGAATACTTGACATTAGTTCTTCATCCTTTAACTGCTGGCCACATATATATCCGTGCACAGTCGTTGTGCCTCCATTGCTAACAATGTATATACAGGATGTTTAAAAAATGACCGGTATATTTGAAACGGCAATAAAAACTAAACGAGCAGCGATAGAAATACACCGTCTGTTGCAATATGCTTGGGACAACAGTACATTTTCAGGCAGACAAACTTTCGAAATTACAGTAGTTACAATTTTCAACAACAGATGGCGCTGCGGTCTGGGAAACTCTATAGTACGATATTTTCCACATATCCACCATGCGTAGCAATAATATGGCGTAGTCTCTGAATGAAATTACCCGAAACCTTTGACAACGTGTCTGGCGGAATGGCTTCACATGCAGATGAGATGTACTGCTTCAGCTGTTCAATTGTTTCTGGATTCTGGCGGTACACCTGGTCTTTCAAGTGTCCCCACAGAAAGAAGTCACAGGGGTTCATGTCTGGCGAATAGGGAGGCCAATCCACGCCGCCTCCTGTATGTTTCGGATAGCCCAAAGCAATCACACGATCATCGAAATATTCATTCAGGAAATTAAAGACGTCGGCCGTGCGATGTGGCCGGGCACCATCTTGCATAAACCACGAGGTGTTCGCAGTCTCGTCTAAGGCAGTTTGTACCGCCACAAATTCACGAAGAATGTCCAGATAGCGTGATGCAGTAATCGTTTCGGATCTGAAAAATGGGCCAATGATTCCTTTGGAAGAAATGGCGGCCCAGACCAGTACTTTTTGAGGATGCAGGGACGATGGGACTGCAACATGGGGCTTTTCGGTTCCCCATACGCGCCAGTTCTGTTTATTGACGAAGCTGTCCAGGTAAAAATAAGCTTCGTCAGTAAACCAAATGCTGCCCACATGCATATCGCCGTCATCAATCCTGTGCACTATATCGTTAGCGAATGTCTCTCATGCAGCAATGGTAGCGGCGCTGAGGGGTTGCCGCGTTTGAATTTTGTATGGATAGAGGTGTAAACTCTGGCGCATGAGACGATACGTGGACGTTGGCGTCATTTGGACCGCAGCTGCAACACGGCGAACGGAAACCTGAGGCCGCTGTTGGATCACCTGCTGCACTAGCTGCGCGTTGCCCTCTGTGGTTGCCGTACGCGGTCGCCCTACCTTTCCAGCACGTTCATCCGTCACATTCCCAGTCCGTTGAAATTTTTCAAACACATCCTTTATTGTATCGCTTTTCGGTCCTTTGGTTACATTAAACCTCCGTTGAAAACTTCGTTTTGTTGCAACAACACTGTGTTCTAGGCGGTGGAATTCCAACACCAGAAAAATCCTCTGTTCTAAGGAATAAACCATGTTGTCTACAGCACACTTGCACGTTGTGAACAGCACATGCTTACAGCAGAAAGACGACGTACAGAATGGCGCACCCACAGACTGCGTTGTCTTCTATATCTTTCACATCACTTGCAGCGCCATCTGTTGTTGAAAATTGTAACTACTGTAATTTCGAAAGTTTGTCCGCCTGAAAATGTACTGTTGTCCCAAGCATATTGCAACAAACGGTGTATTTCTATCGCTGCTCGTTTAGTTTTTATTGCCGTTTCAAATATACCGGTCATTTTTGAAACACCCTGTATATATGACAGGAGCTGAGCATGCCAGAAATACTATCATCAAATATATACACTTCAAGGTTTTATTAGTACATGATGCTATAAAACACACTGTGTATGTGGACAATTGATATACAAGTCCGTCTCTCCTCCACTACTTGCATTAAGAACAACTAATGCAGTAGCTACCTATACATTTCCCATGAACAGGAAATTATGCCAAAATTTGAAGCCAAACGGCAAAGATCTGAGATAGAATTTAGCTTAATAGACACTATGAGGGCTTTTAAGTGGTGTGACAAAAGAGAGGTATGTATATTGATGACAGTATGGTGAAAAGGAAAGTTGCTAGTCACCATATAGCAGAGATGCTGAGTCGCAGATAGGCACAACAAAAAGACTGCCTCAAATATTTTTGTTGTGGCTATCTGCGACTCAGCATCTCCGCTATATGGTGAGTAACAACTTTCCTTTACACAATATTGTTACAGTCCATCCTGGATTTTCCATATGTTGATGACAGGCCACACAGCTGTGAAAGTGGACAACCAAAGTAATACCAAAAAATTTTAACCAAAATGTGCATTGGATAACAATGACTCTATGGGTGCAGTGGACAGATATAAAATGCTAGTTAGCTGAACAGAATGTTTTCACAAAATACTGATGTTATACAAAAATTCTTTTTACAATCCTTCTGTGTATGCATGTTAAAGTTCATACCAGAAAGAATATTTATGTCACCAAATTTCATCTGGGCCTCATTCATGAGATAAAGACATACCACCAAGAAAGGAAAGTTCAAGAGCTTGCTGATCAGACGAGAAAAACCCATTACAGTTTCAACAAAGGCACTTTCGAAGCATCATTGAATTTTGAATTGTCAGTAAAACAACACCAACCTGTAAGAAGATGTTTTATATGTAGCATGAACAAAAAATGAAAGTAATCACTTTATTGTTGTAAACAGGGACTATGTGTGTGCCTTGTTTTGAAATAAATCACACAAAAGATTTTCTGAAATGTGCTTCCTTGTAATGTTGTCTAGTTTTAGGAACTTCGGCAATAAAGACTATTCAAAGTACAATTTATTTTCAGAACTTGTTGGTGAGAATAAATGCAGGAGAGTCTGCGATGACAATGACTCAGTGCAAAAGGCACTGCAGTGTTCAGCACGGTAGGCAATGCCGTGTGGTGCATCCAACCACACATATATGTGCATTTTGTTATGGGAACTCAGCAGTGAAAGAGATAAGAACATCCAGAACATTTTGCAGTCAAGAATCTCTTGGTTCTCAAATTGCACATCTCTAATGCTGTGTAACAGAGTAAACCTATTGCAACTCATTGTGGTTGTTTATTATTAGTTTTATATGTGCTGACACTGTTTGGAAGTGATCACTACACCCAGTGGCTAATAATGTCAGTGAATCATAATTTTTTTTCATAGTTATTGCAGCCTTCTGAATTAAACTGAATTTTATGTTCCTGGGATAAGGTACTTTAGCACTTAAAATACGTTTAATCCCAGTATCTGCCCAGCCTTTCTCATTGCCTCCATTTGATTTCCTTTAAACAAGATTCAGAGTGCTACATAAATATGTTTAAGATACAATTCAGATTTCTTGATTATACCTTCTAATTGAAAAATATGTATCTTCCTTGTGTTTGACACTAAATAAAAATGTAAATGTCATGTGACTAGGGCCTCCCGTCAGGTAGACCATTCGCCGGGCGCAAGTCTTTCGATTTGACGCCACTTCAGCAACGTGCGTGTTGATGGGAATGAAATTATGATGATTAGGACAACGCAACACCCAATCCCTGAGTGGAGAAAATCTGTGACCCAGCTGGGAATCAAACCTGGGCCCTTAGGATTGACAGCCTGCCATGCTGACCACTCAGCTACCAGTGGTGGACATGTTTGACACTGAGCTCAATTAATTAGCAGTCATTCTTTTACAAACATATTTTTCTTTTATCAAGAAAGTCTAATTATTTGGCATATTTTAGGGAAAACATTTAATCACTTTGGTCAAATAAACCCATTATTATAACATTTATGTGTAAGTCACTGGAGGTAGTTGACTATAGATAGGGCCAGGAAATGGTATCATAATACTTATTAGCAGTAAGCATACTATTTCATTGTCATCAATTGTCAGTAATCACAAATCTCTCAAACTACAATGGCCATTTTAAACCATGGCTGGCATGAGGAGTGGTAATTTGTTGCACTTTCAGATGAATGAAATATATGTTAGTGTCAGTCTGTATTACTGAATGGCATACTGACAGATGTCAGGTGCAATGGTTTTGAGCACCACCGAATACAACATGTGCTCTCAACCTCACGTTTACTGGATCCTATAATTACTGGAGTCAGAAAGGCACATTTTTTTAGGGTAGTCAGTTGACAGACAGACATACTGAAAGAAATAGTGCAGAAAAGGGCGATATTAAAATTAATTTGCTTTATCAGAACATTAAGGAGTTGAAAAATGAATTACGTGAGCTGCTTGTACGCTACTATATGTGGAAAATTCTAAAGTGATAGGTGTTCTGTGCCTGTCTGAACACCAGGTAACTGAAGGAATGGAAAGTTAAATATCAGGGATTATAGACTATCATAATTTCTGTGTAGAGTTAACATGGAAAAAAGAGGAGTTGTAACATATGTAAAAGTTGGACACAAAATCAAAAATATTGAAATAGATAGGTCTTGTGTTGATTAGAACCTAGATACACATGTTTGAGAGTTGTTACCGCAGAATACTTCTCTGGTAATTGCAACTACAGATCCCTTCTAGGAAATATCTAGTGATTGGTGAGAAATATAGATGCATTATTGAACTACCTGTCTGACAAGAAGAAACAATTAGTTTATGGAGATTTCAGTGTAAACTAATTAAAAGATACAGACAGTAACAATGAACTGGAATCATCATTTCGACATTTCAATCTAATTTCAGTAATCAGTTTACAACTCATCTGCAGCTTGATACATTAACAGCACTGATGGATAACATTTTTATTGGCAGAGCTCAGGCTGGAGCAATGTTTACCCAGTTGTTATTGTACTATCAGATCATGATTCACAATTAATGGAAACAAACAATATAGCACCTTACAGGGCCGAGGCACGTTCAAATAAAGCAGTGAGGCTTATTAATGAAAATAAGATAAAATGTTTAAAGAGTACGTTAAAAGAGGTGGTATTGGATGAGGTATAGAAGAGATGTTAATGTCAAATTCAGTTCATTCCATAGTAAATTTATGTCAGTATTTGAGAGTGGCTTTCCTAAGAAGTTTTCCAGAACAAATAGCAAGTAAGCCATGAGTAACTAAAGGAATTAAAATCTCATGTAAGACAAAGAGAGAAATTTGTATAAAGGCCAGAATAAATCAAGATCTGATATTGCTTGCATAATACAAAAAAGGGTAATATTTGAAGGAAAATCATTAAAATATCAAGAAGGTGGGAATTTAAGGAGATGGGACCTGGATAAACTGAAAGAACCAGAGGTTGTACAGAGTTTCAGGGAGAGCATATGGGAACAATTGACAGGAATGGGGGAAAGAAGTACAGTAGAAGAAGAATGGGTAGCTCTGAGGGATGAAGTAGTGAAGGCAGCAGAGGATCAAGTAGGTAAAAAGACGAGGGCTAGTAGAAATCCTTGGGTGACAGAAGAAATATTGAATTTAATTGATGAAAGGAGAAAATATAAAAAGCAGTAAATGAAGCAGGCTAAAAGGAATACAAACGTCTCAAAAATGAGATCGACAGGAAGTGCAAAATGGCTAAGCAGGGATGGCTAGAGGACAAATGTAAGGATGTAGAGGCTTATCTCACTAGGGCTAAGACAGATACTGCCTACAGGAAAATTAAAGAGACCTTTGGAGATAAGAGAACCACTTGCATGAACATCAAGAGCTCAGATGGAAACCCAGTTCTAAGCAAAGAAGGGAAACCAGAAAGGTGGAAGGAGTATATAGAGGGTCTATACAAGGGCGATGTACTTGAGGACAATATTATGGAAATAGAAGAGGATGTAGATGAAGATAAAATGGGAGATACGATACTGCGTGAAGAGTTTGACAGAGCACTGAAAGACCTGAGTCGAAACAAGGCCCCCGGAGTAGACAACATTCCATTGGAAATACTGATGGCCTTGGGAGAGCCAGTCCTGACAAAACTCTACCATCTGGTGAGCAAGATGTATGAAACAGACGAAATACCCTCAGACTTCAAGAAGAATATGATAATTCCAATCCCAAAGAAAGCAGGTGTTGACAGATGTGAAAATTACCGAACAATCAGTTTAATAAGCCACAGCTGCAAAATACTAACACGAATTCTTTACAGACGAATGGAAAAACTAGTAGAAGCCGACCTCGGGGAAGATCAGTTTGGATTCCGTAGAAATACTGGAACACGTGAGGCAATACTGACCTTACGACTTATCTTAGAAGAAAGATTAAGGAAAGGCAAACCTACATTTCTAGCATTTGTAGACTTAGAGAAAGCTTTTGACAATGTTGACTGGAATACTCTCTTTCAAATTCTAAAGGAGGCAGGGGTAAAATACAGGGAGCGAACGGCTATTTATAATTTGTACGGAAACCAGATGGCAGTTATAAGAGTCGAGGGACATGAAAGGGAAGCAGTGGTTGGGATGGGAGCGAGACAGGGTTGTAGCCTCTCCCCGATGTTATTCAATCTGTATATTGAGCAAGCAGTAAAGGAAACAAAAGAAAATTCGGAGTAGGTATTAAAATCCATGGAAAAGAAATAAAAACTTTGAGGTTTGCCGATGACATTGTAATTCTGTCAGAGACAGCAAAGGACTTGGAAGAGCAGTTGAATGGAATGGACAGTGTCTTAAAAGGAGGATATTAGATGAACATCAACAAACGCAAAACGAGGCTAATGGAATGTAGTCGAATTAAGTCGGGTGATGCTGAGGGAATTAGATTAGGAAATGAGACACTTAAAGTAGTAAAGGAGTTTTGCTATTTGGGGAGCAAAATAACTGATGATGGTCGAAGTAGAGAGGATATAAAATGTAGACTGGCAATCGCAAGGAAAGCATTTCTGAAGAAGAGAAATTTGTTTACATCGAGTATAGATTTAAGTGTCAGGAAGTCATTTCTGAAAGTATTTGTATGGAGTGTAGCCATGTATGGAAGTGAAACATGGACGATAAACAGTTTGGACAAGAAGAGAATAGAAGCTTTCGAAATGTGGTGCTGCAGAAGAATGCTGAAGATTAGATGAGTAGATCACATAACTAATGAGGAAGTACTGAATAGGATTGGGGAGAAGAGAAGTTTGTGGCACAACTTGACCAGAAGAAGGGATCGGTTGGTAGGACATGTTCTGAGGCATCAAGGGATCACTAATTTAGTATTGGAGAGCAGCGTAGAGGGTAAAAATCGTAGAGGGAGACCAAGAGATGAATACACTAAGCAGATTCAGAAGGATGTAGGTTGCAGTAGGTACTGAGATATGAAGAAGCTTGCACAGGATAGAGTAGCATGGAGAAGTGCATCAAACCAGTCTCAGGACTGAAGACCACAACAACAACAACAACAACAACAACAACAACATATACATCCTGACAGAAATTAGTAAAGCTGATAATAAGATTAAAACTATGTGGGACATTGTAAAATGGTTAACATGACAGCCAATCAGTGTACAAGATACCATCACAATTAAACTGAGCAACAATGTTGTGGCTGACAGTTCACAAGCTGTGAATAATTTTGACAATCACTTTCTACATGAGCCATCAAAAACAGAATTAAATGATTCAGTTGAGGAAGCAAGAGAATATATTAAAAATGTCAGTCCAAAAAACTTTATGCAACCAGAAGTAGCACCAGAATCTGTCAATGAAGTTAATAGAATTTTAAAAATTCTAAAAAAAAAAAATAAAAAAAGAAAAGATGCTTGTATGGTGTTGACAGAATTTCAAACAGAATTTTGAAAATTGCTCTAACTTAATAAGTAATGTTCTTAGTGATATGTGTAATGCATCACTGCCACAGGGAATTTTTCCACATATATTACATTATACAACTGTTAAACCTCTTCATAAGAAAGGAGACAAGAAAGACTTAGATAACTATCACCCAATTTCCTTACTGACATCTCTTTCCAGAATATTCAAAAAAGTAATTACTACCAGAACCCTGAATTTTAAGTAGGAACAGTTTACTTAGCATATCACAGTTTGGATTCCAGAAGGGTTGCTCAATGGTGAATGCTATTTGTACATTCACTCAGCGAATATTAAAAGCTATAAATAATAAAATTTTGCCAGTTGCAATTTTTTGTGATCTTTCCAAAGTGTTTGATTATTTAGACCATTTTACACTCTTAGAAGAACTCAGGTTTTATGGAATCGAGGGCTGTATATGCAAATGGTTTTAATCAGACTTAACAAACAGAATGAAAAATTTGTGCCAAATAATTCAAACAATGTTGAAAGGTAGAAAAGTTTAGTGACTAGGAAGAAATCACAAAGAGAGTCCCATAGGGTTCAATTTCAGGTCCACTCCTATTCCTTACATAGCATGTGAATGACTGTCCATTTAACATTCAACAACAAGAAATGGTACTTTTTGCAAACAATACTAGTGTTATAATAAATCCTATTTGAGAGAAAGCAATGAAAGACATTTTTAATGATGTTTTTCAAAGCATTATTAAGTGGTTCTCAGAAAATGCACTCTCCCTAAATATTGAGATTCAGTTCTGTACTACAATTAGAATCATACCAACAGTTGGTATAGCACATGAACAGGAGTCAATAAATGGGGCAGAATGCTCAAAATTTTTGCATGTATATATTGACGGAAATAAGAGTATTTCTGAGCTTCTCATACAAAAGTTCAGTTATTTCTGCTCTTCATATAATTTCTGGTCTTAGAAACGAACAAATCAATCTTGTCACATATTACCATTCAGTAATGTTTTATGGAGTAATTTTCTGTGGTAATTCACAATTCTGATTGCACAAAAGAGAGTAGTAAGAATAATATGTGGTGTTCACCTACATACTTCACATCAGTACCCCTTAAATGAGTTGGGCATTTTAACTGGCACCATCACAATACATTTATTTGCTAACAAAATTCATCCTAAATAATCCATTACATCTTGAGAAGAACAGTGATGTCCATACCTACAACACTAGAGATAAAAATGTTTATTATGTATTATTAAAGTTGTCAGTGGCTCGGAAAGAATTTCAGCATGCAGCACAAAAATTTTTAATTATTTTCCCAATTACATAAAATGTTTGACAGGTAGCAAAGCAAGTTTTAAATCCTATATGAAATCATTTCTGCTTGGATGACTCCATCTATTGCATGTACAAATTTCTATTTAAAAGCTGGTAGCCTGAGAGGGGCCCCTTGTTTGTAAGTGTACTTGCATAAGTAGGACTAAAAAATATGTTTTTGGTGTTAAAACCAGTCAGTTACTGCAAATTCATTCATTCCACACCACTTCAATAAAAGAATCATTCAAATAATCTCTGGAATATTTAAGTAACTGACTGACTGACTAACTAACTAACTCAGTGCAATAAGGATGCTAACCACCATATCACAGAGGTTGTAGAACTCGAGTTATTAAGCCCTGCGTGAGATACTCCACGTGCCATATTTCAGCTGGACAAAGTGTGACCACATCGGACAATGAAGATATGAGCCACATTCGAAGAATGGTGGGTAACACTGTCATATTGGTCTGCACATTTACCTGGCTTGTCACCCATTGACCAGGTCAGCGATATGAATGGTTAGCAAGTTATTTCTTGTGGTCCTCCAGTAACTGCTCATAATGTTTTTGCATTCACATTAAAACTGGGTGGATGAAAGTGGCTCCAGACAATGTCCATACTCTTTAACTTATTGCCATAATAGTTAAAGGTCCTGATTGTAGCACAGGAGGACTTCTTACTGTACTGAATTCTTGAAAATCAGACATAATGTTCAGTTCTGTAGTCCTAATCTTTTGTGGATTGTCATATACCAAATCTGTGATATGGAGTTCATTTCAGTCACATGTATGCTTGGTGTTGAACATTTGCAAATGTTAGTGTAGTTTGATTTGTAAAGATTATTCAGTAAAGGCCACATCTCTTAGTTGCTACTGCAGGAGCTAAGATTAATGGCAGATTAGATTAGATTAGATTTACTTTCATTCCAATTGATCCGTAGTGAAGAGGTCCTCCAGGATGTGGAACATGTCAGAAAAACAACAATACATGACAAATATTTATAACTAAAACAAATAAGCTAATGTACCATTCCACAGGTCCCAATTGGAATGATCGTCATTTTTTAATGATACTAAGTCATTTTACAAATACTAATGCACTGAATTTAAAATAAAAAAGTTTTTTATTTATTTATAAGGTAATAAACATGTAATACAACTACTGTAATACTTATTTACAATGAACACATTACTGCACTGAAATGGTGCAGAAGTTATGTTGTACTTATATACAAATCAGTTGGTTTTACTAAGAAATTCGTCAATGGAGTAGAAGGAGTTGGCCACCAATAAATCCTTTAGGCTTCTCTTAAACTGAATTTCATTGGTTGTTAAGCTTTTTATGGCTGCTGGCAAGTTATTGAAAATGTGTGTTCCTGAATAATGCACACCTTTTTGTACAAGACTAAATGACTTTAAATCCTTGTGAAGATTATTCTTATTTCTAGTATTGATTCCATGAATTGAGCTGTTGGTTTGAAAAAGTGATATATTTTTAATGACAAATTTCATTAAGGAATAAATATATTGGGAAGCTGTAGTTAGTATCCCTAGTTCCCTAAACAGGCTTCTGCAGGATGTTCTTGAGTTCACACCACATATAATTCTTACTGCACGTTTTTGTGCCCGGAAAACTTTAGCTTGGCTTGATGAATTACCCCAAAAAATAATCCCATATGACATTATGGAATGAAAGTAAGCATAGTATGCCAGCTTTTTCATTTTTATATCCCCTATGTCTGACAAAATTCGCATTGCAAACAGAGATTTGTTAAGACACTTCAGCAGTTCTGTGGTGTGCTCCTCCCAGTTGAATTTATTATCAAGCTGTAACCCCAAGAATTTAACACTGTCCACTTCTTCTATCTTCTTGTCATTGTATGTTAGACATATACTCTTGGGACACCCCTTACAAGTTCTGAACTGCATGTAGTGTGTTTTTTCAAAGTTTAGTGACAAAGAATTGGCTAGGAACCAGTGATTAATGTCCACAAATATTTTATTGGCTGATCTTTCTAAGACTACACTTGATTTGCTATTTATTGCAATGTTTGTATCATCGGCAAACAAAACAAACTTGGCATCTGGTAATGTTACTGATGAAAGGTCATTGATATACACAAGAAAAAGTAAGGGCCCCAAAATGGAACCTTGTGGGACCCCACATGTAATTAGTTCCCAGTTGGATGATGCCTGATAGCTTGATACATGTCTCTTTCCTAATAACACCCTTTGTTTCCTGCCAGAGATATAAGATTTGAACCATTTTGCAGCATTTCCTGTTACACTATAATGATTTACACAGTCAAATGCCTTTGACAGATCACAAAATATACCAGTTGCCTGCAATTTTTTGTCTAATGAATTAAGCACATTTTCACTGTAAGTGAAGATAGCCTTCTCAATATCAGAACCTTTTAGAAATCCAAACTGTGACATTGACAGTATGTTATTTGAGATAAGATGGTTATAAAGACGACTGTACATTACTTTTTCGAAAATTTTTGAGAATGCTGGTAACAGTGAAATTGGACGGAAATTTGATGCTATTTCTTTATCTCCCTTCTTAAACAGTGGCTTAACTTCAGCATATTTCAGCCATTCAGTTCCTGATCACTGTATAACTACAAAATCAGACATTAATATACTGCTAATGTTTTTGTGAACATTGAAGAACACAGATTTAGTAAGTATTGTAGTAATTGTTCTGAAATTGAAACTTAGAATTTACTGCCATGATGTTTTCTTAAAATTTATCATGCAGTTATATCTCATTGTGAATGTACACAACTACTTTCACAGCTTGAATGTAAATATACTGTCTGATTTTTGGGTGGAACATGAATTTCTCGGTAAACTATAGCATGTGTGTGTGAATATTGGAAGTGTAATCTGTAAGATGGATGTCAACAGAGAAGTGTATATGCTCACAGTGCATAGAATGAAGATAGGGTGAGGAGATTTATAATATTAAATAGGACTAAAGGTTGACTGAGATGGTAAATGGTTATTTTAGCTTAATCAAAGTCCAGATGATAGACACAGGTCAGTTATAAACTTGAAACAACAGTTACATATTTGTTAATCATTTCAGTGTAGATACTTGAAAATCAACATCTAAACATGTTCACATAAGCTCTAACCTCAACTCATTTTTCCTATTATGTCTGATGTTTTTGGAACTTGAATTATGTAGCCCTGTGCTATACTTTTTCCAAACAAACTATTTCAGGCAATTTTCAGAGGTTGAATTAAGAATGACACTGCAAACTTTATCTCAACATATGTCATAAGTGGAGTTTTTCTGAGTGATTAATAGTATATGAAACTTTTCTTTACGTAATGCAGAATGATCTAGGACAAACCTCACAATCAAACTGAGTCTTTCAGTAGATATAAGATTCCTGTTCATAGTGAAGAGAACATGGCTTCAATTATCATCCATTCTGCCATCACAAATTCCAAATGAGCTACTGTGTCCTTTGTAGTACATCTCTTTGATTAGAATGTCCTGAAAGTACCCTTGATTAGAAGGTAACCATCTTTGCTCTTGGCTGCTTTGCTTGTGTATTCTCTCCCTTAGGTGAAATGCTAGAAGCAGATACCAGGAAGCATGAAAAATAATTATCATAGCTAATATTGAAGTTTTCTGAAATTTATACATATTTGTTTAAACAGACTAGGTTTGTTAAAGTGGTTTTTATTAGTTAAAGATAGGATAATAGCTGGAGTATATAAAATATAATGATATTTAAGACAATTTTTCACCTGTCACTTAAAAGGTTGAAGTTGCCATTAAGTACTGCTGTCCTGCCAGGGTTCTTAAATGAAATAAGCTGCTCAAAAAAAGTTTTGATTACCTGCATATCCGTGGACATCTGTACGATTAGATTCAAGTAGAACAAGGAATGAAAGAATAAATCTTATGAAACTAAAAAGAAATAAATGTGCTATGAAACTAAAACATAGCATTAACCAAATTAAGGCAGTTTGTTCAAAAATGGACATCTTCACTCATTCGTGAAATCAAAAGTTGCTGTTGGGTAACATTTAATACAATGTTGCCACATCACATGCACTGTCAAATGCTTGGATCCCCCTGGCATACTGCACATGATGTGGTCCAGACATTGTTGCCCAAGCCTGTCCCACTCTTCGATGATTGCTCTCCTGACATCTTTCAGTGTGTGAGAAGAGTTCTTGGAGTGATGCAATTCAAACTTTAGCTGACATCAGATGTGCTTAATTGGATTCATGGCAGCAGATATAGGCAATTCCATTTAGTTGAGTCCTGCTGCATGGAGGAAGGTGTTCGTGAGATGGGCACATTAATTTCATGCAGTATCATCTTCAAAGAAGGATCCAGCTCTAAAAAGTCGACTGTAGGGCTGGATAATAGGTTGGAGCATCATATTCTGATATTATACATCCCCGTACAGTTATAGGAATGACACCCATTCAAGATAACAGCCCGAAACATGACTTTTCCACCTCTCTGCTGAACCCGTGTTACTACAAGCCAGGGATGTGTGTTGGCACCTGGCTACCTCAGTACTCATCTATGACAATCACTAGACATCAAACAAATCTTGCATATATAAGTGAGCAAAATGTGGCACCAATGATCCAGGTTCCACTCCACGTTTTCTCTACCCCACATTCTTTATGCACTATTGTGCTGGTAGGTTTGTACTTTTTTAAATGCACATCAAGTGGCCAAATTGATTGATTAAAGGTAGTTGCATAGTTACAAGCGGTATTTTATGATAGCAGTCATCAGCTGCTGTTGTGAATGCAAGTGAACAACTATGAGGCAAGTTTTCAGTATTTGGTTGAGAGACTGAATTGTGTTGTTGAGGTGCATACCAATCAAGTGAGCAACTTCCTACACAGACAAGCCCTCTTGCTGTAAAGTAACACACCATTATACTTTAAATCACCTTTTGAGGAGCATTGACAGGCTTAACAGAGTACATGAGCTGCAGTGCAGAGTTGGCGATTGGGAACGTAGCAAGCTTTAATGAACTGCACTCAGAATGCAGGTTCATTTTTACTTCTGTTATACTAGTTGCTGTACATAATGATTTCCTGTGGTCAAAAGAGTCTGACAAAGATGTGTACTACACTAAAATAAAAGCTATGCAACTCATGAGGGTAGTGGAAAAATTTTTTTGAGCAGCTTATGATAAGTTATTTAGAAAAAAACCATAATTATAAATACAATCTGGGGATCTGTAAATGCGCATGATAATCATTTTTACTGTTGTTATTTCAACAGTTGTGACCTCAGTACCTCTCAATGGCCAACTTATAAACGAGAAATTGGACAACATTTTGCAACTTGACATACTGAGATACTTGATCAGTCATGAAAAATTCATCATAAAACCATTGTACTACCTTTCATTGCCAATATTGGTGGAAAAATAAGGTAATTGTGTACATTTTCCATTACATGTCACTAAATTTATGGCCTTGAAATAGTTTTAAAAAAATAAAATAAAGAAATTAACTTTTTAAATAATCAGAAATCTCAGTCTAGCAATTGTGAACCATTTTCAGTTTAATATATTTATCTCACAGAGTAAGAGAGTCTAATTTTATGCCAAATTCTATAGATGAGTTTACAACTGATGTCAGAGGCAACAGAAAATTTCCAAACGTAACAGTGAAAATATAAATAGATATTTGTAGTATAACATGTGCTAAATAGTGTGTTTTTGCTTACCTAGTTCTAGCAGACTGCAAACACTTTAGAAGCAACAGAGACCACTCACCAAATAGTAGAAGCATTGAACTGCATTAAAAAAACTTGCAAGCAAGAAAGAGAGGAGGATTGGGGGGAGGGGGGGAGGGGAGTAGCTGGCACCTCATAGGGAGTCAGAAGGTATGCAGGTTTGGGTACAGTGTGTTAGCAGAAATTGAGACCAGGAGGATTATGAGAGCAAAGGATGTGCTTCAAGGATAACAGTTATCTGTGTAGTGCAGAAAAGCTGATTTGACAAAAAAGTAACACCAAAGTTGGTCATAAAATGAAATGATTTTTCCCTGTCTCTGTTAATAACTTATGTCAATATATTGCTCATATCATGAAATTCCTTCATTTCATAGAATGGGTGCTCTAGTTGTCAGCTGTAACTCCAGAAGTCTAGATCTACTTATTTTGCCTCTGGTGTTGGATATCTTCTCTTGCACAGCACAAATATAGAGGTTTGTAATTGAAGGTATTTTCATGTTGACAAAGAGGGGTCAGCAACAACTTTCCACTTCAATCTAACTACCTCCTGTATTTTCAAAGCGTCTGTGATATGGCTGGAGTGTCACCATAACAACAGACTGAAAGAAATGTGAAACTGAAAAAAACAACAACAATGTAAGCCATCCTTAGACACTCATCCATGACTAAACCTACCAATTTCTATGTAGATAGGACACTCATGCTGTATTTCTAAAATATTTTACTTATTTGACTTCTATGATTTCAGAGGATCATAGTGGAAGGTTACTGCATTTTGTCAGGGTTACAGAGTGGTTTATTAGGTGCAAACTAATTCTTTGCCCAGCCCAGTGCAACACTATAGCATTACCAGATAAATGACAGAGGCCCAATATAACTGAACAAATCATTAATACCCACTCTGAAGAAAAATGGCCCCATAACTGCACCTTGCAGTCATTACTTCCTTCACAGCAGAGTGCTGTTGTTTAAATAGGAGTGAACTACAGCTACAGATAATTTACTTATCCAATAAATTCGAATTTTGAAAGCAGTAAGTCATCTGTTGATAACCAAACTGACTTGTGCAGAGAGTATTAAATTTTTAAAATGTTTGCACAATTGATCGTGTATTGAAGACTCCTAACTTTTTAGAGAAGACAGGGATTATAGGAACAGGTCAGTAATTTTGTGAAGGCATGAGCTTATTTGTCAACAAGTCAGGTACATTTTTTTCCTTTCTTTTAATTGTGTGATTAAATACCACATAATATTTTGCAGAATCAGTGAGGAAAGGAACATATAGGAAATACTGACAAGAGTAAGGGACAGGATGATAGGACATCTGTTACAATATCAGGAAATAACTTCAGTGATACTAAAGGGAGCTGTAGAGGATAAAAACTGTAGAGCAAGACAGAGATTGGAAATCAGGACATAGAGGACAGAGGACATAGGCTGCAATTGCCACTCTGAGATGAAAGGGTTGACACATGAGAGGAATTCATGGCAATCCATATCAAACTAGTCAGGAGACCCATGACTCAAAAAATAGACATTCATACTTTTGGAGTAAGAGAATTTAGAAACATCTGTGGGTGTGATAATATCATAGTGAAATTCATACTTCCAAGGGATCCCTGCACGCAGAAGATCTGTTGTATTGATTTTGCATCTCTGTTGCTTTCTGAGTTCAGACATGAGTGATTTCAGTCAATTGGATTGAGCATTCTTGTATGTTGATAGGAGTACACTCTTGTCTTATGGTTATCCCATGCTACCTGGCACTTGATGGGAGTATATAGTGTTCATGTGATACACTTTTTAGCTAGAGTAAGTCTGTCTTTGTAGTGTTTCTTGCACTTCAGGGAACAATAGGCTATACATGTGGTGTTTTCTACTTGGTCCCACCGCAACAAGAGCTTTTATAAATTCTAAGCAATATGAGGATCTCTTTCTTAATATGATCCAGGTCATCAGAATTAAATTTACCCGGATATTTGGGCAGATCTTCTCAAGTGATTAACAATAGTGCTATAAATCAATGAATCTTTACAATAAATGACCAAAAAGAAGTTCCTCAGATTGTTAATTTGAGTTTCATACCCAAAGCCCCAACTTACATCTCTTAGATAATTTATGATCACATTAATATAGTCCTCTCTCAGATCTCTAACCCATACAATACATTGCTCAATATTTATTAGCGTGTTTGCATCTAAATGAGAATGTTGTTCAAAACAGATTGAGAGAAGGTATTTTATCATGTTCAGCAAAGCATCCCTCTCCCATGATACTTAGTTTGTACATACTCTTGAGAAGGTAATAATAATATTATCTCAACAGACATTCATACAAATTGGTTAGTAGTTTGTGCAATACTAATTTAAAGAGCTGGAAAGCTTAAAAAAAAATCACCACAGATGTTGACATTAATTTCAGATTTTCGAATCTGCCATCCTAGATTAAAATTTTTCCCAACACTTATTTCCATCTGCACTTGGAGATCTGTATAAACTGACAAGAACAATATTCTCTTCTCTCTATCTTATACAGCAAAATTCTGCATCAGGATGAAATTTCATAGTGGTAAGACACTGGGTTTGAATGTGGAAAGATGGTGGTCCAAATTCCTGTGCAGACATCCAGTTTTAGGGGCTCTATGATTTCTCTAAATTGTTCCTTTGAAAAGGTATGGCAGATTTCTTTCTATAGTTCAAGCCTCTACTCTATCTCTAACGACATCAATATAGATGGAAAATTGTAACCTAACTCTCTTTCCTTCCTTCCTTCATCAAGCTCAGTTCAGTACAAGTTTACAAATATCTTTGCAAATGTAAATGAATCTCTAACAAATTTCCAGAACCTGTATATTTTCTTATACTTCTACTCATAATGGCTCCACTAACACACCCATGTGGGATGTAAAACTAATTTTGATTGTTAACTAATGTTTTGACTCACACGCAATATGTCAACATTTTCAATGCAACAGACACGTTCTAATTCTAACATTATTCCTGATGCAGATAATATTAACTTTCAATAGTGTAACTTTTTTTTATTTCTGTCATTCTTTTTCTGCAGTCAACATTCTTATCAGCAGAACACCTCATTTGTGATGCATGTGGGCTACAGTCTCAGTACATCACATTATAAATTTATATTTGTACAAGAGGACTGAGATAAGTTTAATTCAGTTACTTGGTAAATAATCAGCCTGTCACATTTCTTCAAGTTTTAGCCTTCTTTGTGTTTCCTTATTCAGGTGTTAAGCTCATTTTTAGGACACAGATTATGTTTATTGTTAAAATGGTGAATAAGAGTAGTAATGGGTGAGTGAGTAAATATGACTAATTGAATTTGTATTTTACAGCTTTTCAAGTTTTATTTCACATACACAATAAACAGCAGCCCTTTTTGTTAGATGACATTTTGTGGTATTAGTGCATATTTACAACCATATTGCAATCAGTGTTGAATTAAACACGTTCCATTTCATACGTCTTCCTATAATTCCCAATAATGAGATGCTCTTCCTAATAATTTATGAAACAGGTTGCACATTTGGCTCATCACCTATTGTAATGGAGTGCACATTATCTGGTACTGATGGCCCTCACTCCAGAACAGAAATTCAGGAATCAGCAGTCTGTGACCTGCTTGCAGACTTGTGTGAGGCATCCAACAGTTGGGGAAGGAGGGGGGAGGTGGGGGAGTGTCACCAGTCATACCTTATTGTCCGTCGCTTACATCCAGAATTCTTTCCACTGAGCCCGACTCTATTTTGACAGTAAGATGGCAACACATTGGGGAGTGGGATACTGAAGTTCAGTGTGTGTCAAGCAAGACCATAGCTCTTGATTTGTTACCAGTACTTCTCAAAGTGCCCTGGACCCAGCAGCTAACTGCCAGCTTCTCCCCAGCTTTACTAGGCAGAGATGAGTGTCTTTGATGGCCTGGGCTTCTCTATCTGTTGTCTTGATCAGATATGGCTTGAGATCTGGAGCTCATGAAGAATTTCACAGTACCAATACGCCTCATTCGTTCCAGAGCCCAGAACACAGAATGTAGCTTCACATCAGATACTGTAAATCCATTTGGTAAATCAGACTTGAAGGAGGTAGCCTTTAGTATTGTCCTCAAGATGGGTGGGCCCCTCTCATTCATTTTTAACCTTCCCCTAACATATCCCTCTCTCCTTGCTGAGGAAGGAACAATTAGTTTGGAAAGGTACTTGGTATATAGAAGCAAATATGTTATATGTGTGTTGGCAGCACAGACAATTATCCTTAAGATAAATACTGGCCAGAAATGTCACTAAGCTTTTTTGTTTTGATACACTTATTTTTTTATAATGTATATAAGTATTTATGGCTCTCTGCATTTCTCTCGAAGCAAAAAATTCAAATAATCCAAGAATTTTATTATAGTTTCAGAAATAAAGAAATGTTTAATTGAATTCATTATTGTATAATGTCTCTCCAAATTAAGTGAGTGCCATTTTAACCCTTTGTTATTTTCAGACAATTATGTGGAGGGAAAAAAAAAACCACCAAAATTCCACAGTGCAAGTTTGTGAAGCTTCTACTATAGAAAATTAATTTTTTTTTTTTTGCAGGAAGTTCGTGCACATTTATACTCAATGTGGAGTGGTGGTGATATGGCTTTCATGAGGGTGCCAGAATCAGCTGAGTTACCAGATGGTCCAAGTCATACTGATAAAACTTAAAAAACTTTTAACTATAAATGTTGTGTGCATGTGATTTTAAAGGTACAAATTATGAGATTGTTTAATATAGTTTATGAATGTTCATATTTCTTCTTTATAAACTGTGGTGCTATACCATTGCAGATGTCACCCATAATAAAAGAGATCTTCCTTATTGCTATATTTTTCTATTATATTTGAGAGTGTGTTTGAACTGGCTTTATTTGAAAGATTGTTTCAAAGTGTTTTTCCTTTATTATATAGTCTTATCCCATTTTAGTGAGCAACTTCTGAATCTAGAAGAAAACATGCTGCCCCAAAAATTTAAAACTGTTTCCCTTTCAAATAATTACTAGCAGATTTTAAATATAATGTTGAACATATGTATGTGTGTAGTAAAGTGGTTTGTGGGATAAGGTATCCCGCATGAGCAGCCCTCTGTCAGTGAGGATTTGGCCCTCAGCAATCTTTGCACTGGCTTTTTACTACAACCAGCAGTAATAGGACATAATTTTTTGTCTCTACAAACAAAGCAGGTTACCATTTGATAAATTGTCAATATCATCCAATGCTAATTTTTCAGTGTGAAACATGTAGGTATCTACGTTTGTTATCTGAAAGTCTTTGCAAGCTGTGTATTGTAGGGTACTCGTTATTACTTGTTAAGTACCAGATTTTTATCATGTTTCATGTACAATTCCTAAGTGTAACATTGAAGAAAAACATGTTTATGTAATTTATACATTCTAAAAATACTCTAATTTCATCATCATACTTTCTTTATGATTGTGTACCTCCATATCCTTTTATGTGAAAAATGGTGACTAGTATTATTTACATAATTTTTACTGAGAGAGTCAAGGGTTCTCTCCTCACACTTCCTCCTAAAGCCGAGGTATACCAACCAAATCAGCAGCCTTTTATTGAAACTAATAAATCTGAATGGTGGCTTGCTCATTCCTGTAATTATCATATGATATTAATGCCAATCAAACTGGTGTTGAATAAATCAAACAATGGAAAATCCAGGATGGAATGTAACCATATTAGAGAAGGGGAGTTGCTACTCACCATATAGCGGAGATGCTGAGTCGCGATAGGCACAACAAAAAGATTCACACAATTATAGCTTTCGGCCATGACAAAGGCCTTAGTGGCCGAAAGCTATAATTGTGTGAATCTTTTTGTTGTGCCTATCATGACTCAGCATCTCCGCTATATGGTGAGTAGGAACTTTCCTTCTCTAATGTTGTTGGTGTTGAATAAACTAATACAAAAGATAGGTCACATAAATACTGCTGTAATCAAAGCTAGTGAACCTCATAATTCAGATCATCATTAGCAGCAGCTGCAGCAGCAGCCATTTGACACCCACTGCTTTATGATGGTCTCATCTTTAGTTTAGCTAGTAGAATGTTACTGGTATCCCATCAGGTGCAGTGGCCTCCTCCTGTTGAGCAGTTTCATTTGGTTTTCTATCTCTTGATAGAAAATTCATTTTGATACCTATCATTTTGACATTTGTCTGATGATCTAAATGAGAAACTACAGTGTGATCTTTCTCAGTGAGACAGTTTCGGAATAAGACGTTTAGTATTTTGGCCTGTTCTGTCATTCTCCATTTTGATGCCATGTGATCACAGTGTGTCTGTATAGTTGGCTTTGATCCTTTATTGCTTTAGTAATTTCCAATATGCATGTATCTATTGCTCGATGAGTGGCCCTCATTTTCGGTATGGTTCTCGTATTAAAAGTACCTGTCTGGTAATACACACTGTTTGCAAATTTTTCTTTTTGTAAATTTTTCTTTCCACACACAAATTCTTGTAGAATGGGTCCACAGACTGTACAGATTCTTAAACGGGTATCATGTTCCACTCATGGCTGTCAAATTTTTTATTTTTGCTATTGTCATTTAGGTATTTTGTATAGCTGGTGTGGGACAGCTTTTAGGAATGGTAAGCAATACATTATACAATACACAGCTGTAAAAGTTATTTTATTATTGACTATCGATTTCAGTCCACCCTTGTAATGTTTACGCATTATGAATATGTCTACTGCAGTATAATGTGTTATACCCAACATGACTTTTGTCTTAGGATGTAAACATTAAAGTCAGTAATTTTAATGCAATTCAGGTGCTTACATCATTATCAAGCACAAATAATTGGTGCTGTTATATGGCATAGATATATGTTGTGTCCTACTTTGCAACATAGGATATGACAGCTGTGACCACTGATATAAGTAGCATAGTTACCCTACACATGCTAGTTCTCATGCCTGTTGAACCAAAAATGTATTTGTGTTTCTTGAATTTTTCCCAGCAGATTGAATATTCCTTTATCTTTCGGGTGTGTGTCTGGTGTATGATTAATTCTTTTTCTGATATTTCAGTGGACAACCTTACAGACATTGTCAAGGTGAGTCACTTGTAATATTTTTTTTAAAACATCATACATGTGCATTCGCTCCACAGTATTGTGTTATGTTGTCAGATGAAATACCAGAACAAGAATCAGTAACATCCCGGATGCTTACCCAAAAGATGATGGAATAAAAATGCATTTGTTTACTGTCATTTATAACGCATATTGTGCCTCGACATGGCACCAAACTACTTGTGCATGATAATGCCATAAATACTAAAATTGTAAAAGTGCAAGGCAGCCATTAACAGAATGTATAACACACTTCCTCTGAAGCTTAGTTTTGAACACTGTGTTTAGTCTACAAAAATCACACCATGCCATTTATATTCTTCTGTTTATTTCTTTTGTTTTCCATTGAGTTGTTGTCTTCAACTGCTCATAATACAAGAACTCATCAGGTAATCTTGTGGTTCAATTGTTCAGTTGAATTAATTTCATTTTTGAAGAGTTGGTTATACATCATTTTTTTGTTTTATTATCGTTTATTTTCGGGCTTGTTGTGTAACCTTTTCTGTTCTATTAAAGTCTACCATTCATTGAGGAAGTTTGTCTACTTTAGAGACAAACATTGTGTTGTTGCTATTGTTATTGTCATTGTGTTCTTCAGTCCAAGGACTGGTCTGATGGAGTTCTTCATGCTATTCTATCTTGTACATGTCCCTGCTTACTCTATTCCAGCCTTGGTTTCCCTATACAATTTGTACTCCTGACATCTCCCTCCATTACCAAATTAACTGTTCCTTGATGACTCACAATGTGTCCTACCAACCATTCCCTTCTTTTAGTCACATTGTGCCATATATTTCTTTTTTCCTCCCAACTTGATGCAGTACCTCCTCATTATTTATTCAGTACATTCATCTAATCTTAAGCATTATTCTGTAGCACCACCTTTCAAAAGCTTCTATCCTCCTCTTCTCTAATCAGCTTATCATCCACATTTCACTTCTGTATAAGGTAATGTTCCAAACAAATTCCTTCAGAAAAGACTTCCTAATGCTTAAATGCATATGAGATATTACCAAATTCCTCTTTCTCAGAAATGATTTTCTTGTTATTGCCAGTTTGCAGTTTATATCCTCAATACTTTGCCTCTCATCAGCTATTTTGCTGCCTAAATAGCAAAACTTATCTGCTACCTTTAGTGTCTTATTTCCTTATCCAATTCTGTCAATATGGCCTGACTTACCTTGACTACATTCCATTATCATCGTTTTACTTACAACCTCTTTTCAAGAACTTTCATTCTTTTCAGTTGCTCTAGCAAGCCAATTGCTATCTCTGACAGAATTAGAATCCCATCATCAAACCATAAATTTTTTGCTTCTTCTTCCTGAATTTTAAACTCCTTTCCAGGTAGCTCCTTGATTTCCTCTCCTGCTTGCTTAATGCACAGATCTAATAACATCAGGGAAATGCTACAACTCTGTTACATTCCCTCCTTGGCTATTGCTTCCCTTTCATTCCCTTTGACTCTTATAATGGCAGCCATTATTGCCTCGTGTATTCCTACATTTCTCTGGAACTGACACTGTTCTTTTATGAAGTTGGTGTCTGCCAGGTTCTCTATTCTTCTGTAAATAATTTGTTAGTATTTTGCAATGACAACTTATTAAACTGGTTGATAAGTAATATTCACATCTGCGAGGGCTTGCCTTCTAATGGAAAAGGAATTATTGTATTCTTCTTTAAATATGCATATTTCATTTGTTGATACCTTTTGTGTACAAGGTGGAATAATTTTGTCATGGCTCGCTCTCGATATCACGATTCTCAGAAGTTTCACTGTTTGAGTAAAAGGCTTCTAAAAATTATTTTCAAACATGAATGACAGAAGTGGAACAGCATTTGTGAGAGTTTTAAACTCACTCCTCATGTATAGTGTCTGAAGTTATGTTCTCAGCATATTGCTCTCAAGGAAAGGGACATATTTTGTGAGACCTCTGCAGCAATATTTGTGGAAATTGACTTGGATACAAAATAAGCTTTTTTGGCACTAAATAAATTTGTAGCAAGGAGATAGGTCTGTACTACAAAGCTGAAGCATTCTGAGTGATAATTTTATCTCACACTTCTGTTGCAACAACAGTTTTTTGAATCCATTTCCCTGTCTCTGTCACAGGATGCAGCAGCTCTGTGCATGTGGAAATATTGTCAGTGATGCTATCTCAGAAATATTTTTGAAATCTTCTACCCCTTGTACAGTCAGCAGATCATCTACTCATTTTTATAACTGACCATATAATATAGCAATTTGTGGCACAATATGATCAAATACAGACAGCCAAAATTGAATTGCTGGGTGCCTTAATTTTAGATGGAGCCCTGTTGCTTGAATAATTATTGTGGTTTGTTGAGACATAAGCTCAGTTTGCTCCAGGCCTTCTACACTCTATTTTTGTACACAGCTTGCACAGCTCTTAGTTTAAAATTCCATCTCATGTTGGAAACATGAGGGAATTTTTTATTCACTATGTCAGTAAGCACCGCTAATGTGGTGTGGAGAACTACGGAAAAAACTGAGAATCTAATTAAGGTAAAAATTTGTAACATCCGTATTCTGACTCATTGCCTAGGTTAAAACCAGATTCAACTTCTGGGCATAACAGTGAGCAAAATAGGCATGTCTAAAATGTTATTCAGAAGAGTCTGTACACCTGAATGATGACCCCTCATAACAGCTGCGCCATTGCAGCTCTGAGAAATAATTTTGTTTTCTCCAAAAATCCAGTAAAGTTTCTTTGAGCAATTCTGCTAACATTTTTCAATCATATACGCAAGGAGTAAGGGAAATGTAAACCATTTCTGCAGGTTTACCCTCAGTGAAAACATATCTGATTACTATGACAAACTGTGATATTGTTGAAATATTATTGTCTTATCTGTGACAACTAATAAAAAAAAAAAAAAAAAACAGGGACAGCAGTTTTCTTTCTTGCTCGGTCATGATAAATCTCCAGCATACAAGAAAACAAATAATTTTTAATATGTTTACATGTGCCATTGTAAACTAGCCTTCAAAAGACTATCACTAAGTGCAGTATCAAATCCAGCAGCGAATCCTAGATAACCTCTAAAAATTCCTGGATTTGATGAATCACTGCATTCGTAATGTCCATAAAGTGCAAACTCAGAAACAGCACAATCTTTAATACAGAACATAGTTTTAGAAATTACGTAATGATATTTATGAATCTGATCATTGTGTCTTTCAACTGACTGCCTATAAGAATTATCTAGTTGTTTTCTAGTATCCCATTTCCCAAAAATACTGCAATCTAGCTATGCAGTCATATATGGTCTTCACTGCTCTCATTTTATATGATCTGTGATAAATGTCCAAGATCGTCAGAGCCTCTTAGCATCCAAATTGTACTGCACCCAGTATTTTCTTTTGCAAACAACAAACACGGAAAACAGTACAATTTCTTTACTTATATTTTTAGTTTTCTTTACTAACTTGATTTCCGACTTCTCCTTAAGTCCTTGATTCAAACCTCTCCACTGAAATATCATGTATATTGACTTTTTACTGTAGACATTGGACATCTCAGAACTCACATCTTCAGACTCACAACTACTTATTGTATCTTCCTGCTTGACATACAGTAAAACTAGATACAGTATTGATAACTTAACTGCAAAAATCAAGAGAAAACTCCTGCCAGCCATTGCTGACTACACTCCTGTTGTTATTTCAGTTTTAGAAGTATAATTGCTCACAGGAATCAATGACCAACAGATATTATAAGTGGCAGAATAGTGTATACATGAATTACCTTCAGCATCTGCAATTTATGTTTCATATTGGCAGAACAACTAGGAAGGAAAAGGAACCACACTTTGATGAGATTCTAAAGCAGGAGGGTTAAGTGTAGGCTCCTGGTGGGTACAGACCAGAACCTTGCTCTATTGCTCAATATATGAGATGTCTGCTGCCCTCACTCCCTTCTTTGTTCCTCGCCAGTGAACTCTAGTGCTCAGTATATGAGGTGTCTGCTGCCCTCACTCCATTCTTTGATCCTCAGCAGTGAACTCACCAGCTGGTATGCGAGCACGCATTGAACTGAGCACATAAGAGCTGATCACCAGTTTCAAACATGACTGTGGATGTTGTCAGGGAAGATTGTATGTATATTACTGAATAATTATCTGTCATAGAGGCAAGAGAATCGATGACTTTAAACTCAAAATCTTTATGAACTGTAAAATTTTCTCCGACCTAAATATTTCTATGGGTGGTCACTGCTCCGTTGCACCACAGGACAAACCACCACTGCCGAAATGGCTACCTTCACCTTACCATGCAGTCCAACATCAGACCACTGTCACATCTGAATGCTCTCCACAAATCTAGATATTGCACAATTTGATTAACCAGCCAAATGGAGACCTGCAATGAGGCCAATTCCAGAATCTATCAAGTGCTGATAACACTGTCTCGTATAAGTGTGTGGCATCTCCATGTCCTCCACAGGGACCATTCAGCATCTGATGCTGTTCACATCCCTTATAACACCTTACCAGGCCTAGCAGCTACACTAAACACAAATAAAATGAATGCACTCTGGTAACCATTCTACCTGTCACAGAACTGCAGCTCTAATCATTTACATACCCACCCGATGGTGTGCTCATGTACAAAGTTAAAAGTTCACATCCGACCATGTCTTCTGGGTGCTTGTCTTTCTTTTTTGCCAGGCAGTGAATATTCTTCAGTGTACCAAATAGACATAATCAGTGGCTTGTTTTTAAGGGCAGTTAGCAAAGATTTTGTTGAAACTCAGTCAAAAAGTTCTTCAAATTGTACGAATCCCACACAAGTGGTAATTGATACTCATTGCTCCACAATTTTGCAAATAATCCATTGTGATATATCAATTGCTCACCTTTCCCTGATTACATTGTAATGCCTTTTTTTCCTGCAGAGGTGATAACTATAGTGAAGATCTTGGCACTATAGGGTTTTGACTAGGTCTGTGGTATTTTTGTGTCTTGTCTATCTGCTTTCTTGTGCAGTAGATGTTTCAGCTTCAGGGAATTCTCTTCATCTGCTTTCATTCTGATCTTTAGTGCTTTTGCTTGAGCTTTAACTATTTCTATTGAAACTCCACCATCTGCAGATGTCTTTACTATCTTCATATCTCAAATTGCTTTGTACATCTCACCTGACATCACTTCCATAATATCATTACTAATCAGTTTGTGTTTTTTATTAAATATTTGTGTGGATTAAGAAATTAAAGTGCTTGTATAATTCTCTCTGTTGTTAGCTACTGTGTCATCTACCATCTTTACTAATGAAATGTGGTGTCTACCCAACATACTTTTTCAGTTTGATTTCTTCACACCTAATTTTCAGTTATTATTTCATAATATGACATGAAATGAAAAATAGGGTACGTTATACTCTATAAGCCTTTTATGAATAGTTTGCTTACTTTAGAATATTCTATCACATTTCTGTTATTGTTTGCCCGAAGCCGACACATTCTTTTCAGTAGCTTCCCTGTTTTATGTGAGATAATTTTATCTTTCATTTTCTTCATGTCTGCAACATCTTTGGATGTGTGCATAAGTACATTTTCTAAACAAATATCCCTTTTATCTGTGACGTATATTCATTATTTTCTAAAACAGTGAACTAGTTGATTAATTTAATGTGGTATACCCCCAAATTTGTAAATAAATTCTCAAAAATCTATGTTTTGCTCTGTCTGATGATTTTCTTTCCTCCTCCCCTCTGCATCTATAAAGGCATTCGAATGAAACCCAGTCACTAGTGTAAAGAAACAGTAACAATTTTATTAACTCAAAACTGTAGTTATACACAGTACACTTACTCAAAAATAGTTGCCAAAACTGTTGGCACATTTATCCCATTGCAACATTAGCTGGTCAATTCCATCCTTGAAGAAGCTAGTAGGCTGCTATCGGATCCAGGTCTGGACCCTGTCACACACATCGTTGTCCATTGCAAATCGATGTCTGCGAATAACTTGTTTTAGAGGTCCAAACACATGAGAGTCACATGGTGAAAGGTCAGTACTGTAAAACGGATGTTCCAGCGTTTCCCACCGAAACTGCTGCAATGTCGTCTTCACCACATTGGCCGTGTGCGACAATTGTCACACAGGAGGATAATGCCATTGGATAATATACCTCGGTGTTTCAACTTTGTGGCTCGCCTAAGGTTCTGTAAAGTGCCTTGATAATGCTGGGCATAGATGGTGGTTCCCTGTTCCAGGAACTTGACAAGCTGTGGGCCCTTGTGGTCAAACATGGAGGACATCATGACCTTACCAGAACTGGTGTGCACGGCCTTTGATTTCTTTGGAGGTGATGAAGTCACACGTTTCCACTGCTTGTTCTGATGCTTGCTTTCCAGTTCAAAGTGGTGACACTGTGTTTCATCACCCGAGACAATACATGACAGAAAGTCATATTCCTCCTCATGATAACATTGCAGACGACTCAAGGACAGCGCCATTCGAGTATTGCACTGTTCGGCGGTCAGTTGGTGGGGATCCCACTGTGCACAGATTTTTCAGGAGTTCGAGTGTTGATGCATTATGATGTGGGTGGTGCCCATGCTAATACCCAGTAATTGATGGATCTTGTCCACAGTGATACTGTGGTTGTCCAGGACTCGAGCATTCACTTCTGCAACGATTTGCAGTATGATGACACGATAAGTCTGTCCAGGAGGAGCATCGTCTGCCAGTGACTCACATCCCTCAAGGCATCGTTTGTGTCATTCCACAACACTTGAAGAATGACTCGGACTGTACTCACCGTACACAGCTTTCATCCATCAATACATTTCACGGCCTCCGACTCCCTCCACTGCCAAAAATGTAATCAATTCTTGTTGTTCCTGCTTACACGCCTACATGTTCAGTAGTGGACAATAACTTGTGTGACCACCTTCTCTTCAGTGTGAAACCACACTGGTGCTATGCAACATCAAATGGTGTGCATGTGTCAGTCTCTCTACCAATAGATGGCACCACCATACACGTAAGGCAAACGTAGACACACGGACCAGGTTTCATTTGAATGAACCTCATAATTTTATTCTGCAGGAAGTAAATCGGCCATGCCCATTCAAAGGAACCATCCCAGCATTTTCCTTAAGCAAATTATGGAAATCATTGGAAACCTATATCTGGACAGGGACTGAAACCATCCTCCTCCCAAAAGTTAGTCTACTGCGCAATCTCATTTGGTAATTAAAGTGTTATTTAAAACCATCACATCTTGCACAGTTCCTGTATTGTTTGATAGAATACAGTCAGTTTCAATTGTTGTTCTATTTGTTGTCTCTTGGAAGAATGCATTAATATCAAATATGTTAATCTTCTTGAAAAATTCTAATGTATAATCTATTTGTGGTACACTATCTTAATATTTTTTTCTGTTAATGTGCTTCCTTTGTGTGGAGTATTTTTCTATGTTTATTAAAATGTTCTTCTTTGCTGTGAAGCAGTATGGCCCTCAAGCTTTGCAGTAGTTTATTGAAATAAATATTGCTAGGGTGTGGCCTATGTGTAAAAAGAAGATACTTTGGGATCACATGATCAATTTCCTGACTGTTTGTAACATAAGAAATTCTATAGATGTGCATGACTGCATTATTAGTCTCTTCTATTACTTATTTTCGTAAGTTCATTTCTGTACAACAAACATTAATCATGAATGTGAAAAAATAATAAATTGACCATGTGTTTCACTTCACTGCTGGTAGTGTTGTCACATTCACTGCTGATAAATGGCCACGTCTTTTCTCTTTTTGTTTCATTAAAAAGACTTTTTCACTCATTCAAATTTTCTATAAGAATTTAAAAATGTCTTCTGAGACTCATGTGTGTGATATCTTTTTTCCTCCGTAAATGCTAATGCTGTAATGTTAAACAAGACAAGTGTATCATCTGTAAAAGGAGGTAAAGTTCCATATCCAAAAATACTTTGCAGAGAAAGACACTTCAGTATGATCATATGTAATAAACTGGTTCCCCAGTGTAATCAGCTAGTGCACTGACTGCATGGTATTTCAGTGGTTAGCTTCTCCATATTTAAAATGTTGTCAACAAAATCAAAATAGATTTTTCTAACTAATTTAATGATGTGTGTGTTTGGAGGGGGAGGGGAGGGAGAGTGTACTAGTATACTAGTAGTGCGTATACTTGATTGTAATGCTCTCCAACAACTAGAACATTTTTTGTTGATACACTTAAATGTACATTGCTTACAAATGTGATTCAATGTCCAAAAATTGAGTGAGAGACGTCTGTAACATTATATAAGAGTAAAAAGTGTTGAAATGATATAGTATATTCTTGACGCAAAAACTATAATTGTTAAATTTTTCATTTTTGTAATTAATATATATATATATATGTGAAGACATCTAGAAATAAGCACAAAATTCCTTTTGATCATGTGGATCTAATATATGGTATTATATCTTACTATCTTTCAAATTGTCTACTTGTCCATTAATTGTAATCTATATATGTCATGACAAATGGAATACATGCAGCCTAAATTTGAAGAAGAATAAAGTTGATTTTCAGTGTGTACCTCAACACTTTATTTGTGGCACCCTGTTATTTTATGTTGCTGTATATTAAATGCAATGTGTAGTTGTGAAACCATTGCGATCTCAACCAGAAGTTCCATAACAATATTTGAAAGTTCAGATTTTTTTTTTTTTTTTTTTTTAATTTCCTCTTGATTCTAGTTTTTGCAGATTAGCTTTTCCAGTTATGTTAGACAGTGTGATACAGCATGCAAGTATTTGTTCTGCTTTTTAGCTGGATGTTTTATTACAGTGGTGCTATAGCCACTCTCTGCTGTCACTCAGCCACTAGAGAGAACTTGCCTGTGTGTTCTTATTAAACACATCTGATAAGAATTAATGTGTGAAGTGGATTACTCAGCAGAGAACATTCTGGTTTTATTGGTAGTCAAAGTAATAGAATGTTCATAAACTATATGCACTGTCTATTAGTGCGATGATATTTCCTGCTCAATACTCCTCACTTTATTGTTGAGAGACTTGTAGACATCAAATAGTCTGATAATTTTTATTTATTTATTTTGGAAGTGAAGAGTCAGAGCAGGAAAGATGGAGAATCACTGAATTCTTATAACCATTCATATGCAGCACTGTGTGGTGAGTGCAATGCTATTTTACAATGATCACCTGATGTCAGCTACATCGAAGGTGACCTCAGAATTGAAACATAGTTGTTGTTCTTATTACAGAAGCTATTTAACACAGACTGCATAAAAATACAAAATGATTATTAGTTTCACCGAAAATGAATTACCACCTTCAAACCATTTGTCGTAAAAAAATCTTTAGAGGGCCACTCCATTTTATCTGTTGTTAACATCAATTGGACAACTTATAGAGATGATATTCGATAGTACCATCTCTCATCATCATACAATAAGAGAATAGCTGTGTGAACAGTGCACAACAGTCACAAATAAAATACGTAAGACGTGTATAAAATCCTTTCATGTTGTGTCCTTGTTGACATCTAATAAGAAACTCAGATATCCTATGAGATATCAACAAGGACACAACATGAAAGAATTTTATACACGTCTTATGTATTTTATTTGTGACTATTATGCACTGTTCACACAGCTATTCTCTTATTGTATGAAGAGAGATGGTACTATGGAATATTGTTTCTATAAGTTGTGTCCAACAGTTGATGAAATTGATTGGTCCTTTAAGAATTTTTTCAATATAAATAATCTCAAGATGGCAATTTAATTTCACTGAAACTAGTAATCATTGCGTACTTTTATGCAATATGGGTGAATAAACTACTGTAATAAGAAGAAAAACTATGCTCCAATGCTATTTATAGTGCACTACACTCCTTGAATGCAGACAAAAACAATACAGATGAACCCACCTGTGAAGTCTTTCAGACACCAGCCGAGAGAAGTCTATTACAGGACAAAGATCAATAGATTCTCAAGAAGACTGATAAAGTAACACATTTATCATACAGTCAGTTTACAAGCAATACACAGCTGACAGTTACTCCTATGCAGCCCAATGACAGACAGCCTGTATTCGCACACAATGTGGCCAGTAAAAGCAAAACTCCACCTTCAGATAAGCGCCCAGTCAACTAATACAATGATGATTTATGGTGGAGTGCGCTAAACAACTGGGTCATCAGTGCCTAAACTAATACAATGGTAGTGCTCTCTCTGTAGTTTTTGTTGAGGGTATAGATAAAAATATCACTAGGCACATGACAAAAGTATTAAGTTGCATGGTAGTAACATAGGAAACAACGTACTGAACACAACAGGATCAGGGAGGAACAGAATTAATGATGTAACAACAATCAGTACAATAGCAGTAGGTGGTGGTTAGTGTTAACGTCCCGTCGACAACGAGGTCATTAGACACGGAGCGCAAGCTCAGGTGAGGGAAGGATTGGGAAGGAAATCGGCTCTGCCCTTTCAAAGGAACCATCCTGGCATTTGCCTGAAACGATTTAGGGAAATCACGGAAAACCTAAATCAGGATGGCCGGAGACGGGATTGAACCGTCGTCCTCCCGAATGCGAGTCCAGTGTGCTAACCACTGCGCCACCTCGCTCGGTAATAGCAGTAAGACTGAATATAAGTAAAGAAATAATTCTAAATAACATAGAAACTTGCTTCACCACGTCCCTAATAAAAAAGGAAGGTACGTTGAAATGTTGAGATATCTGTCACAGGAAGAATTAATATCTGAAATTGAACGTGGGCTTTTGATACTGCTGGTAAGAAGTTACTACAAGAGGGCAATGGAAGGTGATGTGCACAGCAGACTCTTGCCAGTATCCACGTGTGAATTCAAAGCATGACAGTAGCCTTACTTTGTCAACATACAGGGGGAACAGTGTCCAGTACAGTCTTACATCTCCCCAGTGTTACAAATTTTTGCCTCATGTATAAAAGGAAATAATTCCTAAGACAACCAAGAATCAAATCCAATGGTAATGCTGCCAATCAGTATACTGAGACATACGGTATTTCCTCCACTGCACTTACCTTCAGTACAATACCTGGCCAATATATTCAGTAACAGTGCCTATCTCCAAATGTCTGATGGGATATGTTTGTACTGCTAATTATGCAGACAAATTGATGTTCCAGTTTACACCACTAACGTATCAATTGAGGCCTCTGGAAACACAGGCATATAAAGTACATTCTTCCATACCACCCATCACTAAACATCAGGAGATGCAGAGTTTTTGTGATAGGCCAGTAAATACTCGGCAACATGACTCACATTGAATCCTCATCCTCCACACTTCCAGTGAGTAACTAAGAGCGAACAAATGAAAGACATGTTAATCAATTACATCCATACCTTCATACCAGGAGACTTTTCAACATATTGTGCTATCTATCATAGAGTATACTTGCATGACAGTACTGTCAGACTTTGTTTTTTCTATCAGCTAATGGCTGTTAAGATCATGTAAATCCAACAAGGTTACTCTTATACAATATGCCAAAACACACCAATTTTTAGTCTGCTGTTCCTGAAATTCGGCACACACTTGCTAAAGACTTCCATTTTAAAGTATTACATACCATAAAGTGATAGAAACAAAGAATACGGTATTGTTGCTGTAATTGTGAAATAAACTGTTTCTGTTACACCTCAGATCTCATAATCTGACCTGATCATTCTGATTATCCACAAGGAACATAATGTGCCTCTACCAAATGCAAAAAAAATTTTATATGAGAAGCTAGTTGATCATCTCTTGTATCAGATCAGTAAGGAGAACTGGGGGGAGGGGGGGGGGGGGGGAGAGCTGAAGCTGAATGTCTATCTATTATCCTGTGGAAGATAAGCATCTAGTACCACTGAATGATTATTTTCCAACAAGAATAGCTCCTTATTTAAATTACTGAAATAGCAATAAACCTCAGATTCTCACCACCATTGGTGGCATTAGTAATCAGCTGAGAAATGGAAATAGATCCTTTAAGTTCCAATCACTTACTAATTGTTTTACTTTCCCTGGTTTAGCAGAAGAGGCACAGAGGCAATCCTCCAACAGACATCATAAAAAGTCAATTTGTGATTGTAATAAAGCTAGCCTTGTTTGATGGGATGTGCTTGCCAGGGAGCCATAATTAAAAGGAAGAAAGCCTGAGGAAATGCAAATTATGCACACCATAATAAATTACAACTTGGAGAAATTACAAGTAAATATTTGAAGGATTCTGAAAAAGGAGGAGCTAAACTGGGAGGACTTCTGCAGTTCAGTAACTGTGGGCATTATAATGTCACATATGTGGCAGAAGGGGCAAAGCTTCAAGAACCTGCAGTCATTTCACTAGTACTACCTACCTGGAGACCCATATGCCACAAGCTGAGAGTATCAAACTCCCAACAGCAATTACCCACTCGTACAACCATTCTCAACAGTCAAGCAATCACATTCCATAAAAGTACTGTTTCTAGCTCTAACAGTATCCACCACTATTAACTGCTTTCAATTGTAACAATTGTAACATCCCCCCCCCCCTCCCCCATGAACCATGGACCTTGCCGTTGGTGGGGAGGCTTGCGTGCCTCAGCGATACAGATAGCCGTACCGTAGGTACAACCACAACGGAGGGGTATCTGTTGAGAGGCCAGACAAACGTGTGGTTCCTGAAGAGGGGCAGCAGCCTTTTCAGTAGTTGCAAGGGCAACAGTCTGGATGATTGACTGATCTGGCCTTGTAACAATAACCAAAACGGCCTTGCTGTGCTGGTACTGCGAACGGCTGAAAGCAAGGGGAAACTACGGCCATAATTTTTCCCGAGGGCATGCAGCTTTACTGTATGATTAAATGATGATGGCGTCCTCTTGGGTAAAATATTCCGGAGGTAAAATAGTCCCCCATTCGGATCTCCGGGCGGGGACTACTCAAGAGGATGTCGTTATCAGGAGAAAGAAAACTGGCGTTCTACGGATCAGAGCGTGGAATGTCAGATCCCTTAATCGGGCAGGTAGGTTAGAAAATTTAAAAAGGGAAATGGATAGGTTAAAGTTAGATATAGTGGGAATTAGTGAAGTTCGGTGGCAGGAGGAACAAGACTTCTGGTCAGGTGACTACAGGGTTATAAACACAAAGTCAAATAGGGGTAATGCAGGAATAGGTTTAATAATGAATAGGAAAATAGGAATGCGAGTAAGCTACTACAAACAGCATAGTGAATGCATTATTGTGGCCAAGATAGATACGAAGCCCACACCTACTACAGTAGTACAAGTTTATATGCCAACTAGCTCTGCAGATAACGAAGAAATTGAAGAAATGTATGATGAAATAAAAGAAATTATTCAGATAGTGAAGGGAGACGAAAATTTAATAGTCATGTGCGACTGGAATTCGAGTGTAGGAAAAGGGAGAGAAGGGAACGTAGTAGGTGAATATGGATTGGAGCTAAGAAATGAAAGAGGAAGCCGCCTGGTAGAATTTTGCACAGAGCACAACTTAATCATAGCTAACACTTGGTTTAAGAATCATGATAGAAGGTTGTATATATGGAAGAACCCTGGAGATACTAAAAGGTATCAGATAGATTATATAATGGTAAGACAGAGATTTAGGAACCAACTTTTAAATTGTAAAACATTTCCAGGGGCAGATGTGGACTCTGACCACAATCTATTGGTTATGACCTGTAGATTAAAACTGAAGAAACTGCGAAAAGGTGGGAATTTAAGGAGATGGGACCTGGATAAACTGAAAGAACCAGAGGTTGTACAGAGTTTCAGGGAGAGCATAAGGGAACAATTGACAGGAATGGGGGAAAGAAATACAGTAGAAGAAGAATGGGTAGCTTTGAGGGATGAAATAGTGAAGGCAGCAGAGGATCAAGTAGGTAAAAAGACGAGGGCTAGTAGAAATCCCTGGGTAACAGAAGAAATATTGAATTTAATTGATGAAAGGAGAAAATATAAAAATGCAGTAAATGAAGCAGGCAAAAAGGAATACAAACGTCTCAAAAATGAGATCGACAGGAAATGCAAAATGGCTAAGCAGGGATGGCTAGAGGACTAATGTAAGGATGTAGAGGCTTATCTCACTAGGGCTAAGACAGATACTGCCTACAGGAAAATTAAAGAGACCTTTGGAGATAAGAGAACCACTTGTATGAACATCAAGAGCTCAGATGGAAACCCAGTTCTAAGCAAAGAAGGGAAAGCAGAAAGGTGGAAGGAGTATATAGAGGGTCTATACAAGGGCGATGTACTTGAGGACAATATTATGGAAATGGAAGAGGATGTAGATGAAGATGAAATGGGAGATACGATACTGCGTGAAGAGTTTGACAGAGCACTGAAAGACCTGAGTCGAAACAAGGCCCCCGGAGTAGACAACATTCCACTGGAACTACTGACGGCCTTGGGAGAGCAGTCCTGACAAAACTCTACCATCTGGTGAGCAAGATGTATGAAACAGGCGAAATACCCTCAGACTTCAAGAAGAATATAATAATTCCTATCCCAAAGAAAGCAGGTGTTGACAGATGTGAAAATTACCGAACAATCAGTTTAATAAGCCACAGCTGCAAAATACTAACACGAATTCTTTACAGACGAATGGAAAAACTAGTAGAAGCCGACCTCGTGGAAGATCAGTTTGGATTCCGTAGAAATACTGGAACACGTGAGGCAATACTGACCCTACGGCTTATCTTAGAAGCTAGATTAAGGAAAGGCAAACCTACGTTTCTAGCATTTGTAGACTTAGAGAAAGCATTTGACAATGTTGACTGGAATACTCTCTTTCAAATTCTAAAGGTGGCAGGGGTAAAATACAGGGAGCGAACGGCTATTTACAATTTGTACAGAAACCAGATGGCAGTTATAAGAGTCGAGGGACATGAAAGGGAAGCAGTGGTTGGGATGGGAGCGAGACAGGGTTGTAGCCTCTCCCCGATGTTATTCAATCTGTATATTGAGCAAGCAGTAAAGGAAACAAAAGAAAAATTCAGAGTAGGCATTAAAATCCATGGAGAAGAAATAAAAACTTTGAGGTTCGCCGATGACATTGTAATTCTGTCAGAGACAGCAAAGGACTTGGAAGAGCAGTTGAACAGAATGGATGGTGTCTTGAAGGGAGGATATAAGATGAACATCAACAAAAGCAAAACAAGGATAAT
This sequence comes from Schistocerca cancellata, assembly GCF_023864275.1. NCBI lineage: Eukaryota > Metazoa > Arthropoda > Insecta > Orthoptera > Acrididae > Schistocerca > Schistocerca cancellata. Next base: position 425,585,228 of record NC_064630.1, on the reverse strand, counting down.
GGAATGTAGCCAAATTAAGTCGGGTGATGTTGAGGGTATTAGATTAGGAAATGAGACACTTAAAGTAGTAAAGGAGTTTTGCTATTTGGGGAGCAAAATAACTGATGATGGTCGAAGTAGAGAGGATATAAAATGTAGACTGGCAATGGCAAGGAAAGCGTTTCTGAAGAAGAGAAATTTGTTATCATCGAGTATAGATTTAAGTGTCAGGAAGTCATTTATGAAAGTATTTGTATGGAGTGTAGCCATGTATGGAAGTGAAACATGGACAGTAAATAGTTTGGACAAGAAGAAAATAGAAGCTTTCGAAATGTGGTGCTACAGAAGAACGCTGAAGATTAGATGGGTAGATCACGTAACTAATGAGGAATTATTGAATAGGATTGGGGAGAAGAGAAGTTTATGGCACAACTTGACCAGAAGAAGGGATCGGTTGGTAGGACATGTTCTGAGGCATCAAGGGATCACCAATTTAGTATTGGAGGGCAGCGTGGAGGGTAAAAATCGTAGGGGGAGACCAAGAGATGAATACACTAAGCAGATTCAGAAGAATGTAGGTTGCAGTAGGTACTGGGAGATGAAGAAGCTTGCACAGGATAGAGTAGCATGGAGAGCTGCATCAAACCAGTCTCAGGACTGAAGACCACAACAACAACAACAATTGTAACATTTGAAGAGCATGTATTTATGAATAGCTGATTTATTACAGTCTTGTACTGGATAGGGAAAGTACTGGTTTAATTCCAAACACCTTCTCACAGATGTCACTAAATGTCTAAAATACTTCACCATTTATCATTCTTTGGATATGACACTCCGCAAATACTAAGTATTCAAGTGGCCCCAAAAATTGTAAATTTAACACTAATGTCAATTCTTTTCTTGACTTTTTAATATGTCCCTCTGCTTTCATGCCTACTTACTCTCCCAGAAATGAAAAGTCTTGGAACTGTCATCAATCAACAAGGTGACACTAAAAGCCATGGATTTGACATTGACATCAGTGTTTTTTGATTATTTTGTTGCTAGCTGTTACCTGAGGCTGCACTCGCATATCAGTAGTTTTGTTATGATAAGTCAATACGCAATTGTATGTGCAGTGATGTCAGCTGGCCTCACGTGTGTGCCTGTTTTGGTAAGTGTCAGAACTGTACCGAAGTGACTCTGCGTTCCGGGCAGAACTGCTAAGGCTGTGTTTTGCTCCCTCCCTAGAAAACTACCTTCCTGCAATTTCTTTTACATAAATATTAGAATTTTGTAATTTGGAAAGAAGGTTTTAATGAAAATTAAGTGTTATTAAAACATTACTTATATGAAACAATACAGATAGCCATATCTTAGGTACAACCACAATTAAGGAGTATCTGTAACCTGTGGTTCCTGAAGAGGGGCAACAGTCTGCATCATTGATTGGTATAGCTTTGTAAAATTAGTAAACATGGACTCACTGTTGGTATTATGAACCACTGAAAGCAAGAAGAAACTACAGATTCTAGAGGTAAAGTAATCCCCCATTCACATCTCTGGACAGGGCTACTCAGGAGGATGTCATCATCAGGAAAAACAAAACTGGCAGTCTACAGTTTGGGGCATCATATGTTAGACCTCTTAAGTAAAAACTGTAGAGCGAGACCACGGCTAGAATATGGTAAACAGGTTCAATAGATGTAAGTTGCAGTAGTTATGGAATTCAGCATGGAAGCTGCATCAAACCAATCTTCGGACTGAAGACCGCAACAGCAACAACAATAATACGTGAAAAATATTTCAGACAACTAATTAAACGCAGCATAGTTGTAAATAAATTACAAATTTTATACACATTCTAAAAAAATTGAAAGTAAAGCAAAATCTGTGTCTTATTATGTCAGCTACTGTGCCCTGATTTTAGTATGATGTATAATAAATTTTATTCACTCCTCATACATCATTGTTTGGAAATTAAAAAAAAATCCTACAAAGAAGTGTTGAGAACATATTCCTTTCCAAGAATTGCGTTTTTATTATAATTTTACTTTACGTTTACTTGCTTTGAGTGAAGCAAACGCATTGGTTATGTCATTGAAGTAAAAATTTACTAGCGGTGTCGCATTCTGTCAACAAGATAGCAGAATTTGACACGTACTTCACATATACTCGACATTAAGCAATTTTTAGTTTCTTTTTTCATCTTTAATTTGTTGAAACTGTGTTGACAAGAAGCTGCAGTCACTGGAATTGTCATAAATATCATCAAAGCTATTTCGATGTTTGGATAAGCATGTTGTAACCCATACCCTGGGTGTGGGAGATACATTAATTAAAAAAGGCTTCAGAATAGCCTAATGGGACACCGTGTTAGTGTTCTTCATCATCTCTTTCTAATGGAATTATGGAATTTGCAAAACCACCATTGTGTTAACTAGCTCAACTATATTTTTATTTCTGCTATATCTGACATCAAAATAGGCGCATTCCCCCCCCCCCCCCCCCCCAAAAAAAATAAGCTGCATGGTTCTGATTTAAGATGCTGCTAACAGGAGTCTAGAATGAGATAAAATGGTATGTTATATATGAGAACAGTTTTGCATTTCACTTAATATTCCATCAAATATTTTCAAGAACTCTAGCTTAAAAAGTTTCACTCTGGCCTTCAGTTGGCAGACACCAGCCTCTGGTTGAATAGCATGTTTGCTTCAGTGCCCACTCACCAACATTTAAGATGCTAGAATACTGTAATAAAGCTGCTGCAACAACTCCACTGTTTAAAATGAGCTAGCAGTATAGTCCAACACATGAAGTGGCACGCACACAGCACTGGTGCCGAGAGGTGCATACAGATGAGTGTGGGCAGGAGCACGCATCTATGCATAAAGAAGGTATTTCATCCCCTACTTCACATTTTTAGGTGTCAACGTCTTCTTTTTTTAATTTCTAAAGTAGCTGTTCTTCCTCAGGGTTCAAGCTATCTCCATACCAAATTTTATCAAAGGCTCTTTATAGCAAAGATCACATTAATTTATATATATTATTAACAACCAATTTTGAGAGTTGAAACTATCATCTTCTGATCTACAAAAAATTTTTGGTTGTAAATTGTTTCCATTATGAGTTTATCACTCGTACCATGTCATCATTATAGGGGTGAGTGTACAGCAGATTATAAATAGGAATGTCAAAAATAAAACCATGTACAGACAAAAAGCACCTTTATCTTATATGGTTTTATTTTTTACAATTTTATGTATAATGTGCTGTATATTCTTAACCACAATGACAACATGGCATGAATGATAAAGTCATAATGGAACATAGAACATGATTTATAACAAAGTTTTCAAAGATTAGAAGAGGACAGTTTTGATTGTCAAAACTGGTTGTCCATAATAAATATGAATTAATGCGATCTTGGCTATAAAAATTTGTTCACGTTAAATATAGATCAGGCCTCCCACTTTCTCAACACCAAAAACTTCAGTCAAGTTTCATCAAAATTGGTTCGGTATTTTAGTCATGAAAACATAACACAGTTACTTTCCCATGTGTTATAATATAAGTACGGAAGAATGGCTTAATATTGAGGATTGTATAAGTATTGTACTCATTATGATGAATCGTATTATACAGAACATATCAATCAATAACAGTGTTCTCATAAATGTGATAGAATTCAAAAGTCAAAGAATAATTAGCTTTCCAAGAGTACGTATATTTCCCTAACTTATGTAATATTATTCAAGTCAATAAAGAATATCATACTATGCACTTTCTAATGTAGCCCATGTTCTTCATCAGTGTTCAAGCTATCTGTATACCACATTTCATCAAAATCAGTCCAGTAGTTTAGTCATTAAAAGGTAACAGGCACACACACTTTCATATTTATAAAACTTCAACTTATGATATCTGTTGTGGGTTGGCAGGAGAGCCAACACCGGTTTACTAGAGGAAGCCGAAAGGCATGCGTTTTAGCTCACGCAGGCTGGCATGAGGTCTAGAACAGGACAAGGAAATTAGAGTTTAGAAAAACGGATGTAGCTGGTGGAATACTTAACTTTAATCCATAACTGGTGAACGTCGCTCTTGACTGTACATGATTCACAATATCAATAGTAACTGAACATGGCACCTTGCTAGGTCATAGCAAATGACGTAGCTGAAGGCTATGCTAACTATCGTCTCGGCAAATGAGAGCGTATTTTGTCAGTGAACCATCGCTAGCAAAGTCGGTTGTACAACTGGGGCGAGTGCTTGGAAGTCTCTCTAGACCTGCTGTGTGGCGACGCTCGGTCTGCAATCACTGATAGTGGTGACACGCGGGTCCGACATATACTAACGGACCACGGCCAATTTAAAGGCTACCACCTATCAAGTGTGGTGTCTGGCGGTGACACCACAATCTTTTTTTCCATGATCTAATTTTGATAAAATAAAGCCTACATGTTGCCCCAAGCTATGCTAAATTACCTGTGAAAACCCCCATGAAAATTTATCTAGTAGTTTTGGAGATTAATGTATTTGAACAGGCCGCAAGTCAGTTTCACAGTTTCATTATTAGTATAGATGTCACCCACACTACACCCTTTCCATTGCTTGGGGATATCTTACACCCACAGAACTTGTTCATAGACAGTAAGCCACATATGTATAAAGTTTGATTGAAATTTCTCCAGGCATTATAGAGTTATGCTTCATATCACCCTCTTCCCAAAATTAGTTTAATTTGCTCCAGGTGTTCAAGATTATTGCTCTATGTGTCACTCCTCCTTTCTCCCAAGGGGTTAAATATCAGGACTATCACTGGTCTTCCTGACCCTGTAAGCTATGGTTTTGACACTAATATTCACTTTTGTATTATTTTTACATGTCACCTGCACCCTACCTCTAAGAGTGTTACATATACCTTTCCACAAAAGTAGTTTTTTCCTAGTACAGAATATATGTACCACGTTTCAGTGAAATTTCTACAAGTGTTACAGGGCTATGCTTTATGTGGCATTCCTTTCTACCCCTAGGAGTCAAATACCACCAGGACAGCCACAAATCAACCATGCAACAACAGACACTGTGGATTTCATACTAATATAGTTGCTTTTGATTATTATAACACAGGGGTCTGAGTTACATCTTGTCATTACCATTAAATTAATGAATATTAGGAAGTAAACAATAAAAAATGTATGCTGGCAGAAGAACAGAAACTGTTAAGGGATGTTGTAAAACAACATCAGCCTTGGGGAGGCACAGTGTTATGAAACAAACTGTTGCAAATCTTCAGTCTGAAGACTTATTTGATACAGTTCTCCATGCTAGTGTGTATCCTGTAAGATCCTCATCTCTTCATAACCACTGTCACCTGAAACCATTTGAAAGTGCTTACTGTAATTAATCCTTAGTCTCCTCTACCTTCCTCAGTTCTTTCCATTACGAAATTAACTATTTTATGGTATTATCTTTGTAAAGCACATAAAGTAAGTAATAATGAAACTGTGTGAGAATGAATAAGTAATTCAAAATAAGATTAAAAGGATTGAAAAAGATATAATACAAAAAAAGTGCAACTTATTATTTCATGAATTCTGAGAGCTGTTTTGGTGATGGCTTTCAAAGTAATTCACTACATAAATGAAGCGCATCTAGTGGTAGTATAACTTGTACCAAGAATTAAGTTGTTCTCAACTAACTATTTTTCTGGTTGATTGGGAAATTTGTTAATGCAATATTTGCTGTCTGAAGAGAAATACTGGCCTTATGGCTGCATTAATCATTAATGTATGATTATGCTGTTGATTTACACATCACGGTGACAATAACTGTTGTTCTTAATGCCACCATCATTAATGCCTTCCTCACCTTGGATGAAGACAGCAATGACAATAATCTGGAAGTACATATATTGTTCCATTTACAATCTGTGCACAATAATCAATTGCATGAGAATGTTGCATTCTGTATACCAAGGCCAAGGACAACACCACCCCCAGCCAACTGTTAGTCACAAGGTCATTCTATTTGAGCTTTAATGAATAAAAAGGATGAGCCAGACACACTGAAACACACTAATTTCCTGCCAGGAATACAGCACTCAAATTTTGCCTTGCTGGCCTTTTCCATCTGCCACATCGCCCAAAACTCTCTCTTTTATAAAACGATATTTGAAAAAGTTTTTTTACACAGTAATACAGGCCTAAAGAAATTTCAGTCCTATTCAAAGGCCCTCCAGCCCCACATCCAAGTTCAATCATGCCTAACTTGTCAATGGTTCACTCTTATCCTCCTGATACCTATAATGAAAGCACCTTTTTTTACCAGTCTCTTCAACAAAGGCCAACCTAAACCCAATATTGAACCTTGCCTCTTCTAGTTCATATCATCATTCTGTGTTGATCCTCCCCTGTCCCCCAACCACCCCCTGATTACTTATGAGGAATTTCTTATCTCCATTTCAGCCTCACTCTTTCTGCCCAGCAACACTAACCTCTCAATGGAAGAAAGAATAACCATCTGCAAGCCGAAGATAGACAATGACTAATCATCCTCCCTACAGACAAAACTCTACCACTGTTATGATGAACAAAGTTATTACCTGCCAGAAGGCATCTGCAAAATGTCTGATTCCTTCACCCACCAGCCCTGCAATAGTGATCCCCTTCCAAAACTCTAGCATACCCTCTAATCTGTAGTCTAATCCTTAGGTTCATCCTAGAATGTGTCTCTTGAATTCATCTCAGTCCACACCCCAGCTTCCCTTCACACACTGACCTTCTGCATGCTTTCCAAATTCCATAAACTGAACTATCCTGAACACCCAATTGTAGCTAATTACTGTGGTTACTCCCACTGGAAGAATCTCTCCTCTTGTTGACCAACACCTCCAACCAATTGCTCATAGTGTAGTCTCACATACCAAAGGTACAGACCACTTCCTTCACCAACCCTTTACAATCCCCACCTCATTACCACCTGGACCCCTTCTCATCACTGTTGATGCCACCTCCCTATACACCAAAATCATCTATGCCCAGAACTGTGAGCCTTGCCACTATCAAACACTACCTTTCTCAACATCCCTGATAAGGGTCACAAAACACACTGTACGGATAAATAAAAGAGTAAATTCTGCATCTACTTCTACATCTATATTCTGCAAACCACCATGAATTGTGTGGCAGGGGATATGTCCCATTGTACCAGTTATTAGGGTTTCTTCCCGTTATATTCACATGTGGAGCATGAGAAGATAGATTGTTTGAATGCCTCTGTGTATGCTGTAATTATTATAATCTTGTCCTTATGATCCTGATACATAGGTGATTGTAGTGAATTTCTAAGAGTCGTCATTTAAAGACAGCTCGTGAAAATGTGTAATTTCCGTTCTCACAAGGCCTTCCTTGAAACATCACGCAGGCTCACTATTTGTGAAAGGTGGAATTTCCATTAGCCACCACAGCCTCTTGTATGGTGCACAAAGAACACTTATGGTAGAATCAAGACATTCAAGACTTAACAAGCATCAGAATGTAAAAAGCTCACATGTTTCAAAATAAAGTGGAAACATATTTACTAACATAACACTTGTTATGTTTACCTTTTCCTGGACAATTGCGTGCTCATTTAGGTAAGTATGAAATTTCGTACATTTTACACTCAGGGAAAAATTTCAAAGTTTAACTCTAACAAAGTTCTCTACTTTTTCTCCTGATAGTTCCAAAACCATTGATCTGTAGGATCTCCATTCTGCTTTACCAACAAAGGCAAGCATCATGACTGTGGAATGTGTGGTCATACTAGAAGCATTACATTTGTATTCAAAGACGTCACGACACCACAAGTTATAGCTGTAACGTGGTCACTGATTCAGTCCCTGCTCTTAAAATGCTGACAAGGAAGACCGATTGCCAACACAATGACTGAAGTGATGGAATCAATTTTATAACAGAAATTCATAAACTTTTCTTGGGAGACAGAATATTGTAGAATCACCACTATTGAAAGTTGTTGATCACCTAGTCAAAGAAACTGTTGGAGCAGAGGTGTAACTTTGACTGACATTCTGAGCACCCATTACACACAGGTATAAATTAGAGGCATGTTAGATGACGACAACAGGAATGGGATCAGACAACTGGGCTCAAATGAAAGAAATATGAAAATATTCTCACAACATTCCCACTCCATGAAATACTACCCATGCTGTCTCTAGGCACGTGGGATCTTTATTAGCCAAATGTACAGGATGTTGAGTGATTAGGATATAGGAGGATGCATCCAGAGGAGATTTTTAAATGGAAACAGGAATATTTGCTAAATACACATCAGGTATTTCATGATACGAAGTATAGAGAATGTGCCTGGGGAAGATAACCTGACTGACTACCTGTGGCTTGATGGAGGCATGGAGCAAGGAGAGGAAACCTGTTGCCAGTTTTGGAGGTGATGAGCAATTTTCAGTTTCCCTTTATGCTCACAGCCACAACTGCCTTTTATCTTCCTACAATGCATCCTATTGGTGACTACTTCAGGCACTGTGTATTGACATGCTCTCTCTCGCTCTCAACAGTTTGAAATTACGGCAGACCTTACACCAGACCTTACACACAAGCTTATAAAGATTTCCAATCTGTACTTCAGCTCTGTTAAAAAATGCAGCATCAGAGAATTTATAATGCATACTTCAGACCTGCAGCAGACACTCACATCTAACTTAACCTAATGCAGCCAATGAATGGTTCATAATAATTTTACAACATTTTAATTGAAATTTAGATGCTTCACAAATTGTTACAATATAATGAAAGCATTTTAGTGTTCCAAACAATGTGCAACAGTTACACAAGCTCTCTGCTAAATGCTGCACTGCTGGCAACCTGCAAAAGTAATTATTATAATTATTATACATTCCACACATCTTTGAATATGGCAAATGGTCAGACTTTCAACTAGTGCTCTAATTCTTATCATAAACTCGATGCTGATGGATAACTAACATTACAAAATCATCATCATTTAAATCAAATATGACTACCAGTTTGTATCCCTAAATATAAGTTTGTTGGTTTGTGTGTGTGTGTGTGGGGGGGGGGGGGGGGGGGGCGGTGCGCGCTCGCATAGTAATTAAAAACAACATAAGCTGAGTTACAGTGTTTACTTGTTGTTTATGCGCCTATACAGGGTGCAGAAAAAATGAAGCACTTGGAGATTGGCAGCGCTTCCTCATTCGGATTCAAGACAGAAGTATATCTAGCAAAATCAGATTGGGTGCTTTCTGAAAAGGGGTGCTTTCTGAAAACACGTGTATGAAAATGAGGAGCTGGCAACTCTGTCACATCTGGCAGTGCATCAGAATGTACAGAGGAACATTTATCACTCCGGACTACCATACCAGCCATTGCAGCTCACTGAGTAGACTGCTGGGAAATCAAACCCGCATCCACAATAGTTATGGTTTGAACCCTCGTCAGATTCCTTTTTTTATTTTTCAGACATCCCTTCCATAGTTCTTGTTGTTTAGAAGCAGGAAATCATTTTGCGACATGACAGTAGCCTGTCACATGGTGGTGGGATCCATTAATCTTCAGGCATGTGTCTACTAATCATGCAGTGCACAACCGTAGCTGGTACTGTCAAGTTCATGTAGGGCAGCTTCCCAATGGAATACACAACTGATGAATATGTCAATGTGCTTTTGTTACTGGGTGCATCCAATAACCAAGCTGCTTCTGCTGCTGCTGCTGCTGCTCCTCCGTATGGTGCATGGTACCCTCAACGGCACTATCCTAATAAGAATGTTTTTCATTGCCTGGAGCAATGTCACTGGGGAACAAGTAATCTTCATCCACATGTAATGGACAGAGATAACCCAAGCACTAGACATACTCCATAAACATAGGAGACAATTCTTGAAACCATTCACCAGTCACGTTGAAGAGTACCTGTGTAATGCAAGGTAGTTACCAAATATCCTTACACATTAACTTAACATCAATGGCCAGAAGACCGCATTTGATGAGTGCAGTTTTGTGAATGGTTTTTGCACCAAGTGGAAGATAATGAACATTTTATAAACAAACATGATAGGGACTGATGAATCTAGCTTCATCGTGAAGGTATTTTAAACCTCCACAACAGCCATTATTGGTTGGAACACAACCCACATGCCACCTGTGAACATGGCATTAAGGCACCCTCTGACATAAGCCTGTGGGCTGGAATCATGGGAGGAGTGATTTTGGGCCCTTATCTATTCCCAGACAAGTTGAATATGCACCTGTATTGTATGTTTCTTTGCATACTTTGGCTGATAAATTTAAAAAAAGTTCCATTTGGTGTTCAGTGGCAGCTATGGTTTTTGCATGAAGGTGCACCACTACCCTTGGGAAGGAACATGCATTGTAGTGATTCAAGAATTTTTGTGTAAAATCTAGAATTGCTCAGCCTTCTACCTTCTCGAACACACGATATTCTGAATATGCGTGTGGGATGGTATGGAGGCCAAATACATCGTTAGTTGACAGAAAGTAAAATTTGTATGTCTACTTATTTCATATGTAGAAAGAGTCTATAAATTCCTGTTCCCAGCATTATTCAATGAAGAAGAAGTCAAGAGGGTGTCCAGTAGTTGGCTATTCAGTAAAGAAGAATGGCTGCAAATTCCAAGAAAGTCATCTCATAAAGAAGTGGAAGGTGGTTTGGGGGAATAAGCCGATCTAACCCAGATCCACACTCACACTAAGTCATTACAACACATCAGAATTTGGCAACCTACGTGAAAGGATCGAGAAAACAGGAATTTTAAGTAAAAAATGAGAGAAGAAGCTGTTATGTGTTGCCATAGCAACCAAACATAATAAGACAAGGGAATTACTCCGAGACATTGGAATATGTTCAAGTATCCAATGGAGCAAAATTTAAATGGAAAAACATTGAAGAAATGAAAAATTCACAACGATAAAAATAGTAAAGAAGATTTCGATGTATTTGTCTAAGAAGAAGTATGCATAGAACACTTCCGCTAAAAAGATCCAGTGCGGGGAATATACAGCTCTTGCACACATTGCAGAGACGCAGACACGGAAACCAACATACATCTGACACGCTGGCACCAGCTGCTGTTCACCGGTGCTGTCCTGCCTCCACATCCGCTCACCTACGCAACGAGAATTCTATGCCAGGTGAGCATGAAACAAAACTTGATTACTTTAGTATGAAGTGGTACAAGATACTGTTGAGTGAACTGTTATTGTGTAATTATCATATTTAAAGTTAGTTTTAAATGCTTACAAGAGCTAAGGCATATAAAAGCATGGAAAATATACAACAGGTTGGGGAAACTCAAGACCCTGCTATGGCCATGAAAATTAGCAAAGAAGTGCCTGACTGCGCCAAGTTGATAAATTTAATCAAAGCTCAGAGTCTTAAGTTAAACTCATTAAGTTCTCAATTAAATACCCAGGGTGAAGCTTTAAATGCTCAGAGTGCGACTCTAAGTAAAGAACTAGACTTATTAAATTCTCAATTAAATACTCAGAGTGAAACTCTAAATATTCAAATGACAAATTTGGGTTTTAAAACTCCAAAGTCGACTATCAAAGCAAAGAATTTAGTAATCTAGGCGAAGGCATGGGTGCTTTGAAGACTGAGTTCGACGCTATAAGTAATGAAGTAGAGAATTTAACAGTAGATTTAAATAATGAGCTGACAAATTCTTTGACCACTCATATAAATCATATGTTTACTGATCTTAGTCAGAAACAGAACGATACTTTTCAAGATTTATTGAAAATGTTAGAACTTGACATTGAGAAAAAATGTAATAATGTAGAATCAGAACTTATTGAAAAGTCAGGATCTTTTGAAAATGTGTTCAATATTTAATATAGTGATGTAAGATAGGGAATGAACACTTTGAAAGAGTGTGTAGATAAGCATTGCGAATTAATGTCAATCATTCAGTCGCAGATTACAGGTGTCAATACACAGGTAGATAACGTAGAAAGGAATTTCAAAGAGAAAATAACTAACTCTGATATTATAAATGTAATTAATTTGGAGGAACAATTTGGAGAAATTATAGATCAAAAGGTTACTGAGAGAATAACATCTGGGAACATGTCACCTATTCCTTCTTCTGAACTTAATGATTCCAGGAAGGGTATGGATGACCTGTGGGAGAAATTATCTAAGACAAATTAGAAAACAGGGTAACTTCACCTAATGTTGTGTTAGCTAGAGAAGCGGTGACTGATTTGCAATGGGGAGCTAATTCAGGGTTTTCTAGATAATTCCTGAAATTTAAGCCACACAGAGATGTACATCCGACCCATTTCTTAAGATGATTTAACCAAGCGCTGCCAAAAAATTGGGAAGATTCCAAAAAGATCGAATTTTTTGTGAGGTACCTTGTTGGGGAAGCCTCAGAATGGGGATAGTAACTATTGATAATTTTTCTCTTGGGAAGACTTTCCAAAGAAATTTAAGGAGTACTGGTTTGCAAGTGTTCAAGAAAAGTTAATAATAAATCCCTCCTATGACATTAATTTTAGTAGATCCTACATCTGGATTAGAGAAGGGTAAATACAATGTACAGGATGTAAAATTGTATATCCCCCAGGGACCTTAACATTCTAAGTTAATGGGCGGAGTAACGAGTGTTGGATCCCGAGTTGTTTTCAGTGTTTTTTCCAAATTGTTTCCTGCAATGAATTCCTTTGAAACCAAAACTATTCTGTAATCTTATTGCTTAGAAAACTAGATATGACTATGAAATAGAGACCAACTTAAGAGAATCACAGAAAAAAGTGATATCTAGACAAAATAAACTAAACACACATTATATTTGTGGAAAATATAATAAGATGTGACTAGCTGAACAACTGTTATACCACAGTGTATAGATTTTCTATTTTGTATGGAGTATTTTATACCTTTCATGAGATGTGATATAGATGGGAGGGTTTATATAAATTTTGAAAGGGGTGGGTATTGTAGCTAAAAGCATGATTTACAAGAACAGATAAATCATGATTAACACAAAACACACATAACACCTTTCAAACAACCCTCACAAACAAGTGTGCCTGATTTTTCATCATTTGCCATTTCGATAGGGGTGCTGGGATTTTCTTCGGAGACCTCAAAGGGTAAGGTGCAACATGTCTGTTCTGTAAGAGACAATTTAACACCAAACCTCCTCTGGCATCTCACTCAAGTACCTGAGAGGTAGGGATCCTCTGGAAGGGGGGTGGGAAGGGTTTCCTGTCTTTGGGTCTATCTTCTTTCTCTTCTTTGATCCTAGCATCTATATATATTTTTTTCTTTCTTACTTCTCATTTGAGGACCTGTCTATTTTTTCCCTCTTTCCATATTCACAAACTTCTATCACTGAAGTCCTTCCTTATTTCTGTGGTTACTAAAAACCTATATCTTATCTTTAGATAAGAAGGCCAAAGAATCAGACTACCCCAACACACATCCACATATACCGTATTTACTCGAATCTAAGCCGCACTTTTTTTCCGGTTTTCGTAATCCAAAAAACCGCCTGCGGCTTAGAATCGAGTGCAAAGCAAGCGGAAGTTATGAAAAATGTTGGTACGTGCCGCCACAACTAACTTCTGCCGTCGAATATATGTACTATGTAGCGCTACGCACGCATGCTTTGTAGGCACAAAGATAAATACTGGCGCCAAAACCTCTGCGTCAGTAAATAATTTTTTTAAAAAAAGTGGAAGACGAGGTTTTTTTCTCCGCCGCGAGTTTCGACCACTGCATATTCATTCATTATCCAACGAAGTAAATACAAATTCCGTATTGTTCATCTTCGAATGTAGCATAATTTCAGTGTACTACGAAAATCTGACTGGCAAGACTGTTTGGGATGTTTGTCAATATGGCCAACTCTACGTTCTGATTTTTTTTCCTATCTGTGAGAAGAGATGGTTGCTAATAGGAACCTGATGAAATTTGAATCACATACAGTATTCTCTTCACCATAAGAATAATACGAATATAAACATTTTGCCACGTATTCCTTCGTGTGTGCTGCTGTATCATTTAAATCCTGTCTGCCTAATAAACCATGAAACTAGAGTGAGACAACAGCAAACGCGGAAGAATATACGTATCGTGTCATGTTTATATTCGTATTATTCTTATGCCTAATAGTGATACAGCCAGAAATGAAGCACGGCAAGTGACTTAGATTTTTAAATCTAAGATGACTCTAATTTCTGTGCAGAATTTGATGTAATAAAGAAGCGGCCGCAAAGATTTTCAAACGGAGAAAAATTTTCGCCTAACTCTCGTTCAGAACATGTTCTATCATACGCAGTCTATTATTTGATTCTTGTTGATCATTATCAAAGAAAGTAGCAGTGTAAGTAACAACAAATAACAGTCTTGTCATTGTTTCGCTTATGAGACGATTCCTCTCTCTTCTTTTTATTGTACGCGGCGGTAGCGCGCACAAAAGCAAGTCATGCCGCGAGCCGCGACAGGCCGTAAACACGCACTATCAGAATGCGACAAACAATGAATGACACAGTGCAGTAATGCATTTTTAGCTTAAGAGTGACGCGAACACCTATAACAAAGAAAACGGCATTTATCAGATCAAAGCAAAATAAGCAATCGATTCAAACCAGACGAAGCACGTGAAAAAGGAAGGGTACCCGTATAAATACAGACGGAGCGCCTGACGCAAAGCAATGGCTACGTGGTAAAGCTTAACTGCTAAGCTTACGACTGTAACCAAACTACTGTAGCTGTATCGTCATTCATTCGACCTAAATTGTGTGTCATATTACAATGACCCAACTTTGTTTCGATTTGGAGGTGCGGCCTAAAACTGTTCTCTCCCCTTGAATTTCGAGTCTCAAATTTCAGGTGCGGCTTAGATTCGGGAATTTTTTTTTTCCTTTATTTCGAGTCAAATTTTTCAGGTGCGGCTTAGATTCGAGTGCGGCTTAGATTCGAGTAAATACGGTACACAAGTATACACTTCTACACAAACATTAAATCACATAAGAGGAAGCCTGTCACGATGTGAGAACAGCCAGGTGTTGTAGGGAAAATGTTTATACATATGGAAGTATGCGCACATATATAGGAAGCTATGACAGTTCTACTTCGAATATACATAAGAAGAGGTGCACATACATAACAACTATAAAGTAATGATGAGTAAAGAATAAATAAGATAGAGGCATGAGTAAAGAAAGAAAACAAAAGTAGGAGTAGAATTAGTGATGTTGATCATTAAGAAATGTCAGCGTAATGAATACTCTGATGATTTTAAGGATAGTGGGGTGTAAATAGTATATGTAGACATAGTATTTATTGAAAATATAGAAGTTGATAAGTAGAGGAGGACTCTACGAAGTAAACGATGTATTAAAGACTGAATGTGAAGTTTAAAATAGATTTATATCTTTACCAGAAGATATTTAATTATGGTATACATAGAAATGCATACTAGGGTAATGAACTGTGAGGCCTACTCAGAAAGGATAAGGGGGCATACCCAGCATTCACTAAGTATAAAGGGGCCTACATGGAGATAGGACGATCTGTGGCCTAAAAAATAGGGATGTTTTGTAAGGGGTGTACCTACCAGAATGGAAAGAGGAACTGCTCTCATAAGGTCAACCCACAAGCTAGAATAGGTGCTGATCCTAGGAGAAGGGTATAGTATCATGACAGAAGTCACACATTTTATAGGGATTATTCTGGGAGTGTGAATTCTATGAACAACTAACATTATTATGTTTCATAGAACTAAATGAGAGTCAAAAGAACACTTTCATTTCGTCCAGAGTTCCTCCATGCTACAAATAATGAAAATAGTACATACTAGGAAAAAGGTATGTACAAAACTTAAGAATAGAAAATACCTTACTCATGTGTCAAACATCTGAAGTTTACGATTGAAATAAATAGGAAATAAAGAAAAGAAAAAGAGTCCTCAAAATTCCTAAATATTAGTAAAGCTGACTAAAACCACAAGTAAATGCTCATGTCTTAATAAAAAAGTAAAATAAGAAAAGAACAGAGAAACAATAAGTGAGAGACTGTTCAAGAGATAACAGAGAATTGTTATTGAAAGAAAAGATATGTACAGGATTATTACAAATGATTGAAGCGATTTCACAGCTCTACAATAACTTTATTATTTGAGATATTTTCACAATGCTTTGCATACACATACAAAAACTCAAAAAGTTTTTTTAGGCATTCACAAATGTTCGATATGTGCCCCTTTAGTGATTCGGCAGACATCAAGCTGATAATCAAGCTCCTCCCACACTCGGCGCAGCATGTACCCATCAATGAGTTCGAAAGCATCGTTGATGCGAGCTCACAGTTCTGGCACGTTTCTTGGTAGAGGAAGTTTAAATACTGAATCTTTCACATAACCCCACAGAAAGAAATCGCATGGGGTTAAGTCGGGAGAGCATGGAGGCCATGACATGAATTGCTGATCATGATCTCCACCACGACCGATCCATCGGTTTTCCAATCTCCTGTTTAACAAATGCCGAACATCATGATGGAAGTGCGGTGGAGCACCATCCTGTTGAAAGATGAAGTCGGCGCTGTTGGTCTCCAGTTGTGGCATGAGCCAATTTTCCAGCATGTCCAGATACATGTGTCCTGTTTTTCGCAGAAGAAAAAGGGGCCATAAACTTTAAACTGTGAGATTGCACAAAACACGTTAACTTTTGGTGAATTGCGAATTTGCTGCACGGATGCGTGAGGATTCTCTACCGCCCAGATTCGCACATAGTGTCTGTTCACTTCACCATTAAGAAAAAATGTTGCTTCATCACTGAAAACAAGTTTCGCACTGAATGCATCCTCTTCCATGAGCTGTTGCAATCGCGCCGAAAATTCAAAGCGTTTGACTTTGTCATCAGGTGTCAGGGCTTGTAGCAATTGTAAATGGTAAGGCTTCTGCTTTAGCCTTTTCCGTAAGATTTTCCAAACCGTCGGCTGTGGTACATTTAGCTCCCTGCTTGCTTTATTCGTCGACTTCCGCGGGCTACGCGTGAAACTTGCCTGCACGCGTTCAACCGTTTCTTCGCTCACTGCAGGCCGACCTGTTGATTTCCCCTTACAGAGGCATCCAGAAGCTTTAAACTGCGCATACCATCGCCGAATGGAGTTAGCAGTTGGTGGATCTTTGTTGAACTTCGTCCTGAAGTGTCGTTGCACTGTTATGACTGACTGATGTGAGTGCATTTCAAGCACGACATACGCTTTCTCGGCTCCTATCGCCATTTTGTCTCACTGCATTCTCGAACACTCCGGCAGCAGAAACCTGAAGTGTGCATTCAGCCGAACAAAACTTTATGAGGTTTTCTACGTATCTGTAGTGTGTTGTGACCATATGTCAATGAATGGAGCTACAGTGAATTTATGAAATCGCTTCAATCATTTGTAATAGCCCTGTATATAAACATATGTAAGAAATGTTTACTGATAAGATATGAAATGCTGTTATGAGAGATATTATTTGCATAATGATTATGTATAAAATATCGCCTATTTGATATGAGGAGGGGGAGGGGGGGATATGTAGTGATTCGAGAATTTCTGTGTAAGTCTAGAACCACTCAGCCTTCTACCGTCTCAAACACACAATATTCTGGATTTGAGTGTGGGATGGTGGAATCCTACCTACTGCGTGTCACATGTTTGTGTGTGCAGGTTTAAAATCAGTCGCGGGAAGAAAGTAGACCCAGCAGTTGGACGGCACCAAGTACCTGTCGAGCAATCTTTAGATGTTTTAGTGAATGTGTAATGAAGAACTATGGAGTTTATATGCGGCTCTGTGCTTATTGTGTCGTTGACTACTGTTATTAAAACAAGAACAGTTGAAAAAGTACTCTTGTAGACTCTTGACGCAACCTTGTTAGAGGCAAGACTCATTTTATGATTCATGTTAAGAAAGGCTATGTTATCCAAGCCAACTTTCTTTTAACTATAATCAATTTGTTTCTAATGTCTGACTGTACGAGAGACTTGCAGGAAGTTACATATTCATGTAAGAGTTTTTTTATTATGTATGGATGTCAAATACATCATTAGTTGACAGAAAGTAAGGTTTGTATGTCTACTTATTTCATAAGTAGAAAGAGTCTAAAAATTCCTGTACCTAGTGTTATTCGATGGAGAAGAAGTCAAGAGGGTTTCCAGCAGGCAGCTATTCAGTAAAGAGTGGCTGCTAATTCCAAATAAGATCTCGTAAAGAAGTGGAAGTCGGTTTTGTGGAATAAGCCGATATAACCCAGATCCACACTCACACTTTAAGTCATTACAACATGTTAGCATAACTGTTTAAATGAAGCATTACAGGGAAATTCATTGATCAAGGAGGTCCAATGTCTGGCCTCCACGTCCCCCAGACCTTAATCCATTAGATTTTTCCTTGTGAGTACACTTAAAGGAACAAGTTTATAGTACTCCATTCATGGATGTACATGACCTAACAGCTCACATGCATGCCACTTTGGTAATGGTGGATGCTGGTGTGTCGCGTAGGGCCCAGCAAAGTACGATCCAGCAAGTGGCGAAGTGTTCACAAATGCTATATGGTCATTTCTCTAAAGTGAATTTTTCTCGTAGGTATATGTACTGGCTCTGTGAAAATAAGCCTGGACATCAGACATACAGAATGGAATTTTGTGCATAGCATTATATGCAATCTAGTGTAGCCTGCCTATCATGTTTTTGTACTTCATTGCATATGATTGATATTACTGTATTCTCTATTATTTTCTATTGGCTTTATTTGTGTCATGGACAAAACAAAGTGGTCATTTATATCTGTAAGAGGTTCATATTATGCATTCATGTTTAAATAAAGCCAACAGTGACGGTAAGAAATACACAAATAACATTGTTGAGCTGTAAATTGGATACAATTTAATGCTTTAACTGGACGCAACTCTAACGTCGGCGAGTTTGTGTATCAGTTCCGCAAAGCACTGCCTCATCTCACTCAGCTAGTGAGACAGCTTCACCACAGAGCAGAGTTCATGCTACCTGATCTTAGCCACACCGTACGCAGTGTTTTTCAAATTGCATTTCTACTAAACTTACTGACTAGGGTTTGCTAGATACACTTTTGTCTTGAATTGGGATGAGAAATCGCATGCCAACTGCCAAGTGTGGCATTTTTTTCTTCATCCTGTGTACAACTCAGCACCTCCAGTATACGGTTATTACATATGTTTGCTCGCTTCACCACTGTTTGGTTTGTTAGATTTGTTTCAAAAGTGTCTGTCCCCCCTGTTAAATTTGGCTCAAATGTATAAACTGTACCTTTGTTTGAAAAAGGAAAATGGCTTATCATGATAAAGAAAGCAGATTTACACATAATTTTAAAGGAGTGTGTTTGTGACAGGACCAGCAGAATTGCACTGGTAGGCACAAAAGGGCACAGTGACAATGGTAAAAAACAATAAGTGTAACTTGTTTCTACAGCACAATTCAGCAAGTGATACAGAATCATCAACACTTAGCCAAAAAAGACAACTGGGAACCTACAGTAATTTTTTAGGTAAATAAATTGAATTCACCAAGAGATACATTAACATGCACAATGTGATCTGCAGATACTGTACTAAATTTATATGACCATAATTACAAAAATATGCGCCATCACCACATCACTTGCTCCATCCATACCATTGAGAAACAAAAACATTGGACGCAGCACTGTGTCCAGTGTTGTCATTATCTCTGTTTACATGGGCAGCTTTTCTGGTGCTTTTTTGAATGTACACTCCAAGAACATACACATACCAATACTGTGTGTTGATGTGAGATGTATCAGATATGAGGAGTGCGCTCTCAACGAGCACTTCTCAGCTGCAGGTGTGCTCTTGTCCAAAATCAGACATGTAAATGCATGATGTAACAAATGTAGGGCACGCATTCTTGACTCGACTCTCACATCTGATAATGTTGAGAAGTTGTTTTAAACTCTGAAACCAAGAAAACATACATCTCAGGCATCTGCAACACGCACTACAAAAATGTTTCACTTATCTAAAACAATAAACAGGAAATTAAGAGAGTAGAAAGTAACAATGGAATTTATGCAAATTTGTCAGGCTGCTTTGAAGTCTTCATCTGAAACAACCAAATATGAACCTGTTGGCATTAACGTAAGCAGAAAGTTGGAGGAGATGGGCAGCACTCAGGCAGTATACACTGAAAGGTTAATACAGTTTATTTTGAATAAAGGGTTGTCAAAGCAGACCATTCGTAACACAGTTCTTTCTGAAAACTCAGAAATTTTTTTGCTTGGCAGCATGCAGTATAAACTGCAAATCTGGTATCACATCCAGTTCTACAACTCCAGGGGCACTACAGAGCTCTCCACAACCAGTTAACATGAATGAAAAATTACAACCACAAAATAACCAAGAATAACTTGTTTCATTTAATGATTAATGCACTTTTGTAGCTTCAAGAAATTATTTGCAATCTGCATACACTCTTAAACATTTTGGCCTTCTAAAGTATAAATTGTCAGTTTGTGAAAATTGTGTCCACTACTTAGTAAAACATTTTTTTTAAAAATAAATATGCATTATTTACTTGCAGATATATAATTTTTACAATTAGTATGGTGTAAATTTCCTCAATTTGGTTGTGGTATTATATAACAAATTGATACTTCAGAACCTGAAGTACACAACTCTAGGACTTTTAGTGCTTGCCCAGTTGCCAATAATGAAGTGTGGCTGCTGAACATTCATCTATTGGAATGCATTTCCTCATAATAGCGTATTGTTTCAATATCAGCAGCTTCGTTAATCTCAATATATATTCACTTGTGTCCAAAAATAATTATTAAAATGTCTAGGATTTCTGTAATAGAGGCATTTGTCCACAACAATATCTGTCCTCACACCATGTTTATCCCATACTTGCCTATTTGTACACTTTCTGTGTTAAAATAAATATATAATGTGGCACAAGCAACTGCATGAGTTTTTAACTTTTGGGAGGACATGATGTTCAAAATGAAGTGTGGCTGCTAAACATTCATCTAGTGGAAGGCAATTCATCATAATGGTATATTGTTTCAATTCAGTGGCTTTCTTAATCTCAATATATTTTCAGCTGTGGCATTGTCAATCTGAAAATCCTGTACGGATATCAGACGTACACCAAAGCACACTCCAGTGTGTCGCTCTGGAGTACCACCATATAAAGGCAATTTTGAGTGTGTATGCAGAGGGCCAAAGAGGGCTACTGCATGCACCACTATCGCCGTGCCTCTCTCTGCTGCATACTCTGTAGGAACCAGCATGGGTTTCGAAAAAGACGGTCGTGTGAAACCCAGCTCGCGCTATTCGTCCACGAGACTCAGAGGGCCATAGACACGGGTTCCCAGGTAGATGCCGTGCTTCTTGACTTCCGCAAGGCATTCAATACAGTTCCCCAGAGTCGTTTAATGAACAAAGTAAGAGCATATGGACTATCAGACCAATTGTGTGATTGGATTGAAGAGTTCCTAGATAACAGAACGCAGCATGTCATTCTCAATGGAGAGAAGTCTTCTGAAGTAAGAGTGATTTCAGGTGTGCCGCAGGGGAGTGTCATAGGACCGTTGCTATTCACAATATACATAAATGACCTTGTGGATGACATCAGAAGTTCACTGAGGCTTTTTGCAGATGATGCTGTGGTGTATCGAGAGGTTGTAACAATGGAAAATTGTACTGAAATGCAGGAGGATCTGCAGCGAATTGACACATGGTGCAGGGAATGGCAATTGAATCTCAATGTAGACAAGTGTAATGTGCTGCGAATACATAGAAAGATAGATCCCTTATCATTTAGCTACAATATAGCAGGTCAACAACTGGAAGCAGTTAATTCCATAAATTATTTGGGAGTACGCATTAGGAGTGATTTAAAATGGAATGATCATATAAAGTTGATCGTCGGTAAAGCAGAAGCCAGACTGAGATTCATTGGAAGAATCCTAAGGAAATGCAATCCGAAAACAAAGGAAGTAGGTTACAGTATGCTTGTTCACCCACTGCTTCAATACTGCTCAGCAGTGTGGGGTCAGTACCAGACAGGGTTGATAGAAGAGATGGAGAAGATCCAACGGAGGGCAGCGCGCATCGTTACAGGATCATTTAGTAATCGTGAGAGTGTTATGGGGATGATAGATAAACTCCAGTGGAGGACTCTGCAGGAGAGACACTTAGTAGCTCGGTGCAGGCTTTTGTTGAAGTTTCGAGAACATACCTTCACCGAAGAGTCAAGCAGTATATTGCTCCCTCCTACGTATATCTTGCGAAGAGACCATGAGGATAAAATCAGAGAGATTAGAGCCCACACAGAAGCATACAGACAATCCTCCTTTCCACGAACAATACGAGACTGGAAGAGAAGGGAGAACCGATAGAGGTACTTAAGGTACCCTCCGCCACACACCCTTCAGGTGGCTTGCGGAGTATGGATGTAGATGTAGCTGTAGAAGAAGCCGCGATAGTGGTCACCATGCTCCAGAAACACCATTTACCATTATTTTAATATTGCCTTTCCCCTCAAAAGATCACATATTCAAAGTGCAGGGAGAACATTTTGTAAATAATGAATTACAGAGGGAGTAACCACCTCCTGTGCAATTTGGGGTGGGAGTGGGGGGTGGGGGTGGGGTGGGGTTGTAAATCAGTAGATGTGATCAACATGTACAGACAAATAAATGATTTCAATTAAAATAAACAAAAACAAAAAAAAACTGAATGATTTATTCAAGAGAAAGAGTTTCGCAAATTGAGCAAGTCTATAACGTGTGGGTCCACCTCTGGCTGTTATGCAAGCAGTTATTTGGCTTAGCATTGAATGATAAAGTTGTTGGATGTTCTCCTAAGAGATATGTGCCAATTTCTATCCAATTGGCATGCTAGATCCTCAAAATCCTGAGCTGGCTGCAGGGCCCTGTCCAAAATGCTCCAAATATTCTTAATTGAGTAGAGATCCTGTGACCTTGGTGACAATTTAGTGTTTGGCAAGCAAGAAGACAACCCATGTGTAGACAGGCATTATCTTGCTGAAATGTAAGCCCAGGATGATTTGCCATGAAGAGCACCAAAACAGGGCATAGAATATCATTGACGTACTTTAATGAGAACATTTTAGGTTAGACTTTACCGTGACAATTATTGACATTAAATGAAACAAGTTTACTGTTACCAGTCACAGTTTTATTTATTTCCAAGACACGTTTCAAAGGTTTAAACCTCCATCATCGGGTGGATTTACATTATTTAGTATGACGTGTGTGTTGTGTTACGATTTTTGGAGGAACTTGTGGCACTGCCTAGTGGAGAAACAATATTTTCTGAAATATTGTCTTGTTTCTCCACTAGGCAGTGCCACAAGTTCCTCCAAAAATGTGTCTTGTTTGTCCACTACGCAGTGCCACATGTTCCTCCAAAAATCGTAACACAACGCACACACAAATGTCATACTAAATAACGTAAATCCACCCAATGATGGAGGTTTAAACCTTTGAAACGCATCGTGGAAATAAATAAAACGGTGACTGGGAACAGTAAACCTGTTGTTTCATTTAAAATCATTGACATACTGTTGTGTTGAATGAGTGTTGCAGCTGACAACCAAAGGGGTCCTGATATGAAAAGAAATGGCACCACAGATCATTATTCCTGGATGTCTGGGGCATCTCCAGGCCGCCATTGGCCCAGAATTTCATTGACTGGAGTATAATTGTCTTCAGTGATGAGTCCCACTTTGTACTGAGCCCCCATGACCAGCAAAGACATGTCTGGAGCTGTCCCAGGCACCAGTGGATTACTAATCTCACTGTCATCTGCCATACAGCCCAAAAACCAGGAGTGATGGTTCTTTTCATAGCATGACCCCTTTGGTTGTAATCCGTGGCAACCTTGCAGCATAGCGATACATTGACGATATTCTACACCCCATTTTGTTGCCCTGTATGGCATGCCATCCTGGGCTTACATTTCAGTGAGAGAATGTCTAGGCGAGAGTTTCTACTTTTGTCTTCATGCTAGCCGAACCCTCCTTTGGCCAGCAGGGTCACTGGATCTCTCCCCAACTGAGAATATTTGGAGCATTATGGGCAGTGCTCTCCAACCAGCTTGGGATTTTGATGATCTAATTGCCAATTGCACAGAATCTGGCACTATACCCCTCAGGAGAACATCCAACAACTCCGTCAATCAATGCCAAGATGATTAACTGTTTGCATAAGGGCTAGAGGTGGATCAACATGTTACTGACTTTCTGAATTTGTGAATCTCTTTCTCTTGAATGAATCATCCATTTTTTCTGAAATTGTATACATTTGTTTGTCTGTACATCTACATCACATCTATCGATTCCCATCCCATTCCGATAATTCCTTCATGGTACATATTTTCTTTCCTCTCTTTCTTTCTTTTTAAGTGTACATCATTATTTATTATGTTTGTCTTAATAATATGTTCTGATTGTACCAGTAGTTAGGCATCTCATCCTCTACATTTACAAAGAATTTTCAGTTTGCCTGTACCAAGAACAAATATATCATCAGGGAGTTAATTTTCACTGCATAACACTGTAAGACCCTCTTTTGGTGCTACACTTAACCACTCTTAACATCCTTGCCTCACACATCTCGTGATCATATGTCGATGAAAGAACAAACATCTGCTTGCTTACACTGTGACTTTGATCTACCTTTTTACATAACAACTGCTCATTACTCAGCTTATATACTGTCCTTAAGCATAATCTTAACACTATTTCCTCATGTTGTTGTTGTTGTTGTGGTCTTCAGTCCTGAGACTGGTTTGATGCAGCTCTCCATGCTACTCTATCCAGTGCAAGCTTCATCATCTCCCAGTACCTACTGCAACCTACATCCTTCTGTATCTGTTTAGTGTATTCATCTCTTGGTCTCCCTCTACGATTTTTACCATCCACGCTGCCCTCCAATACTAATTTGGTGATCCCTTGATGCCTCAGAACATGTCCTACCAACCGATCCCTTCTTCTGGTCAAGTTGTTCCACAACCTTCTCTTCTCCCCAATCCTATTCAATACTTCCTCATTAGTTATGTGATCTACCCATCTAACCTTCAGCATTCTTCTATAGCACCACATTTCGAAAGCTTCTATTCTCTTCTTGTCCAAACTATTTATCATACATGTTTCACTTCCATACATGGCTACACTCCACACAAATACTCTCAGAAACGACTTCCTAACACTTAAATCAATACTTGATGTTAACAAATTTCTCTTCTTCAGAAATGCTTTCCTTGCGATTGCCAGTCTACATTGTATATTCTCTCTACTTCGACCATCATCAGTTATTTTGCTCCCCAAATAGCAAAACTTCTTTACTACTTTAAGCATCTCATTTCCTAATCTAATACCCTCAGCATCATCACCCGACTTAATTCGACTACATTCCATTATCCTTGTTTTGCTTTTGTTGATGTTCATCTTATATCCTCCTTTCAAGACACTATCCATTCCATTCAACTGCTCTTCCAAGTCCTTTGCTGTCTCTGAAAGAATTACAATGTCATCGGCGAACCTCAAAGTTTTTATTTCTTCTCCATGGATTTTAATAACTATTCTGAATTTTTATTTTGTTTCCTTTACTGCTTGCTCAATACACAGATTGAACAACATCGGGGAGAGGCTACGACCCTGTCTCACTCCCTTCCCAACCACTCCTTTCCTTTGATGTCCCTCGACTCTTATAACTGCCATCTGGTTTCTGTACAAACTGTAAATAGCTTTTCGCTCCCTGTATTTTACCCCTGCCACCTTCAGAATTTGGAAGAGAGTATTCCAGTCAACATTGTCAAAAGCTTTCTCTAAGTTTACAAATGCTAGGAACGTAGGTTTGTCTTCCCTTAATCTAGCTTGTAAGATAAGTCGTAGGGTCAGTATTGCCTCACGTGTCCCAATATTTCTACAGAATCCAAACTGATCTTCCCCAAGGTCAGCTTCTACTAGTTTTTCCATTCGTCTGCAAAGAATTTGTGTTAGTATTTTGCAGCTGTGACTTATTAAACTGATAGTTCGGTAATTTTCACATCTGCCAACACCTGCTTTCTTTGGGATTGGATGATTCTATGTATGTAAATAATTGTTTCCTTGCATTTACTTCAACACGAAGTCACCAATTTCTATACACAGCAAATACACTACATTCTGAAGGAGGAATATTTAATACGTAACTAACACTATCAGCAATGACATCAACATCGATTACTTTATGCAATTGATAAACATTGCCCCTGTAAGTACTATTGGGAATCTCTTATCTTTAAAGTCATCTTTTATCACGTCCAGATATCTCTGTCACCTTCTATCAGTGCTATTCTTGAACTGAATTATATGTTTACTAAGCCTTTTCATTCATTGTGCAATGATTTGCTTGTGTCTCACACTAGTTAATGTAGCTTTTACTATTATAACTTGCTCCCTACTTAACCTTTACAGATGTTTTTGTTCTCCTTCTACCACGTCAATTTTTGTCTTAAAATAAAGATCCATCATCATCAAGATTTCCAAATAACATCTTACGATTTCCCCAACAAAATTCGGTTCTCCATTTTTTCTTATTCTTCTGGCATGGTGAGCTAATTGTCCCATTAAACTTCGAGATTTCCCTATTTTACCTACGTACCATTGTAATGCCTGTTTTGCACTTGGACAATCTAAAGCTCTCATATTAAGTAGAATGACTCTTTCCTGACAGAATTCTACATCTCTGGTAGTTAGTACTTTGGTGTTTTCAAATTTATTATTTAATTCTCCTAAATTAAAATAACTTACAGTTCTCTGCATGACACTATAAAGACTGACTTTCCCCATACTGTAGCAGTATAATACCGAGGATAACTGGAATTTTGTAAGTTGTAGATCCAGATGATGTGCCACTGTTTGGACAAAAGTACCTGAATGCTAGCATGGTAATCCCCACTACCATATGTCTTTTAACATTCTTTGCGATTAAGACAACTCTTTCAGGTGGCTGGTGTTTACTGTCAGATACTTACTCCCTCTTAAATGCACGATCACATTTTATCCTTTAATTTGGTTTACAATATATGGGCCTCACTATTGATAGTCTAATTTAATCAATCTTCCCCCGTGTGCACTTTCGTCAAATAACGAAACTTCATCTTCTGGTCAGAACTTTTTTTGGATGTTGGGTTTTATCATAATGTTGTTTACTCCACAATTCAGGTTTCACATTAAAAGTTTGTGCACATTGGTGCATAGTTCTCATTTGCTCTTTTAACTCAATAATCATAATTGAAAATTACTTAAGCTGCGTTCACTTGTAAAATTCCCAGTACATTACACACACTTCCTAAGAACACTCATGTGGTGTGTAGCCAGCGTGCACTATGCAGTCTTGTATTGGATATAAAAACTGCATTCAGGATCCAAGTATTCTGGTCAGCCTGCACTCGATCTGTATAATGTTTCAGTATTTCAGTTAAAGTTCTATGTGTTCTTTCTAACACTCCATTACTCTGCAGATGGTAGCAAGTGGTTCGGATTTTCTCTATATGCAGCAATTTGCCTACTCTTCTCATTGTTTCACTGCTAAAGCTACTACCCAAATCAATCAGTAGTTTGGCTCCAGGTGCCAGAGACTGTGGTCATGGGTGTGTTGTGGCAGTACCCTTCTTATCTCGTCTTTTCTTGTCCTCCATGTCGACGTACTGCGTTGTGATGCTGGCTGAAAAATGGGGTCTGGAAGTACAACACTAACTACTTTAAATAATGTATCGAAAAGGTGCACAGTTGCGTTCATAGTAGTTTACTTTCACTGTACACAACCCTCGAATAATACGCAGTTATATGTGGCCAGCACACTATTGTTTTAACTTTCCATAAGCCTCATTAATAGTTTGCAAGCAAACCTCCACATACTGCTACAATAGTTTACTATTGAACATCTACGAGCACTAAAAACCTAACCAGAAAGTTCACAGTTCTTGAAGAATAGAAAGGTACGTATGGAGCAGACACTGTCATTGTTTTAACATTTGGCCTAATTGTGTTATGTTTATTTTATGGATGCATTGTTGTTGCTCTAACCAATACAGGTTCCTTGTCCGAAACTCGGCCGTGGACTGACTGTCTCGGGACCAAAAACTGGGGTCTTATATATCCTCACAATAATAGGTACTAAAACTTCACATTGTTTGATGTTTAATTTACAAAAACTACAATTAAAACTTAACTCATTACATTAACTGAATACATTGAAAAGTTGGGTTCTTTTAACAGTTTCTTCTACCACCAGGTTTTTGGATGAATTATTTGTTTAAATGATGAAATTAACATACATAGTTACACAAACAACACTTTTGACAAAACTGTTAATAACTTTGGGATTAATTAAGAGCTGGCTTTGCTAACATGTTTTCGAATAGAGCCAAATAGATACTTAAAGAATGCTATTGTTTTGTCTCCCAAATCTCTCTATAATTAATACAGAATTTATATTTGTTTATATGTCAACAATAGACTTTAAGTAATGAAACAATTACTGATTTCACCCAATAACAAAAGATACTAACTAAGAATAGTCTAAATAAATTAGAAAATCAATTACATACATACAGCTAAGCACAAAATTAGATCTGGTGTTCTATTCTTTAAAACTGAGGGCCAATCTTTCTTTTTCATGGAAATGCAGATTATACTCGCATATGTTAATGGTAATTAAATCAAAAATGAATTTTAAGGAGGCAAATGGCAAAACAAGATGGGAAGTAAAAATATCCCAGCTTGCTTCATTGGACTGACCAGACAGATATTGCAAATAGCTAACTGGGCAATTCAATGACCACAAATGACCCCAGATAGTGGGTTAAAAATCTACACACAAAAAATATTACATAAGAAATCAAAACTACAGTACATATGTTTTTTCAAATTTATACTTACATGAACTGGCGATACAAAAATCCCCCAACAAAATATTTACATACAGTGTATTGTCCATTTGCACAAAATATCAACAAGTCATACTTTTTATAAAAATTAGACATCATCATAAGTGATGTCCTTTTTGCATAAATGAAGATTACATTCAAAGATACATATCCCTTTGTACAAGTCCTGTCTTGCTTAAAAAAATTAAATCCTCGTCGGTTGCAAAAAATTAAATTACACTGTGCACTGCAGTTCACTTTAGACAGACAGAAGTTTAGACAGAAAATTTCACTTGTTAAATGCTTACTATTCTTCACAAGCACCTAAACTCTTTTAATGAGTTTTAACACACTTTCTCACCAAGTTGTCCATGCCTTCAACAGGTCCAAGTGGCAGCTTGCAACGAAACTCACTGCTATCAGTTCCCTTTGAGGTGGTTCTCCTCCACCACGGTACTTGAAAAATTAGACAAAATACTCTATTTTAGTACACTTACTTTTACTTATAACTTAGTCTAAGACATAATGTTTCATACTAAAATGATAAGTCATTACTTCATAAATAGATACATTACACAGTTCTCATAACATTACATTAACTAGCACTAAAATTGACTATAGTATGACAGGTGTGTACTAGAAAATTTTTTTTAAATCAAGTACACATTACAAAGCATTACTTTAAATCATAACTCTGTCTGAAACTGGTTAAACTGGAAAGACTTTTGTTTCTTTCCCATTTTCAAAATAGCAAAAACTCAAGATGTGCAGCAGTATAATCATTACATTATGGGGGAAAAAAAAAGTCACCATCACATAACTTAATTACTACTCAAATCAGAGTCAAGGGGATGCAAGTTGTACAAAATCATTGCCCCACTTCTCCACTCATCTCTGAGCACTATTCTCATTCAATCAGAAAATTAAATCTCAAAAATCACTAAATGTTACCAAATAGTTGGCCTGTCAGAATATTCACATCAGTTTAGCATCATGGTTATCAATTAATTAGAAAAATTACTTTTCTTCATCCCAGTATTACCACTTAAAGCTCATAATTCCTCTGAACACAAATACAAGTTTTCAGATAACCTATAGATCCAAGGATGCAGCATTATATTACTTGAACCTCACTAAAATATTGCTCTTTGTGTCAAGCTCTCATTCCCAGCTGCAGTGTCATGAATTGCACAATATACACAGTACCCAATGTTGCCTAGTTCATAATTAGATAATCAATACAGTTACACCACATCTGTTTGTGTACAGTTATCTTTTTCATTCCTCAAGCATGTGTGCCAGCTCCATTTAGTTAACTAGTGGAGTGCATTCTCAAAAAATATCCCTACTGCAGAGACAGGCTCCCTAACCATCAAGACCCTAACATTATTCATTATTTTATTATTGTTTCACTATCTAATATATAACCCCTGCTCTGCTTATCTAATGCACAATTCATTCTACTGAAAAAAAAAAAAAACCTCCACAGTAACAGATCCTAATGCTAAGATAAACTTAACTCTCATTACTGATCAGACAAAATTATCAGTCAGAAAAACTATTATTTCACTGTCTCCCATCAAATTGCCTAAGATTCTAGCCTGAAGGGCGATATACATACAAATCTTGCTTTTTCTTTCCACACACATTACTCCAGGCAACAATGTTTAAAGTTGTAATTCCTTAATGTTAGAAAATGCTGTACCATGACACACTTCTAGAGGTAGATAGTTACCTCAATATACTGACTGCACTGAACACAAACACATCTATTATATCACAATTAATATTAAGACCTCATATTTAAGATGGTTTTTTACTGCATATTGCCTCAGCTGCTGCATGAATGAGCTGATTACTTCAGATGGTAATGTTTTCAGATAAGCTGCACCTTCTCCTCCACATGTGCTGACCCCTTTTATATTCTGTTTACCTTACCTCTTCATTTGACAGAAATTCTTTAACCATTGTACCAATTTACTTTCTTCCTTCCTCTTACACAAAAGTATCCTACTATACAAAATCGAAGAAGAATGTTTCTCATTCACTTCTAAACTACAGATAGGATAGGATAGAAGAGTTTGACTACATCAGGAAAAATGAGACAGGCAGCTGGGGTAAGCATTATCTCCACATAATGAATCCAACACAGAATGCTGAACCCTACTTGCTAATTGCACTAGAAATTATTCCCAAATATTACATCAATACTGAGATTTTGAATTACCAAGAAACTGCACTCCAACAGCTGTCCTGCCAATTCCTCAGTTAATAGTACCTCTTGTTTCACCATCTTTGATGTCTTAGCAGTAGCATCAATAATTTTTATTCCAGAAACTTGCATTATCACTATACCCTCTGCGTTCCTAATGGATTCAAAAAATGCCTGTGAAATGCCATTCAAATCACTACCACTGTTCAGTAAACACTTAAACATGTATACCTTGTACACTTGCTGTTATTACAGTTATTACTAGTGGGTGCATTCTCAAAAAATATCCCTGCTGCAGAGAGAGGCTCTAGTCTTGTTCTCCACCTTCTTTGTGGGGTCAACGTAGATCTTCCAGTAAGATTCGTCATTTAGCAGGCCCTGCACCTTCTCAATGTAGTCCTTATGGGAAAGAACAACTGTAGCATTGCCTTTGACAGCCGGTAAGACAACAATCTCAGGGCTCTGTCTCAGGTCTCAAATGGCTGCCCTCTCCCTGCTGGTAATATTCGACTTGATCAGTTTAGTTCTCGTCAGAGCACAGCAGGTTTCCCAGTGTACTTCTTCAGCTGCTTCAAGTGGTAGTTGCACAGCAACCTGTTCAACTGTAATGACAATGTCTGCTACCGGTGTGAATCTATGTGTGGGAGCACGGAAGTAGTCATGGAGAAAAAGATAGCATATATACCATATACTGGCACACTAACAGGGGAAATAGGACGAATATTGAGGAAACACTGAGTAGGAACTGTCTTTTGTCCACCAAATAAAATGCGAGCATTACTGGGAAGTGTCAAAGACAATCTCGATTTGCGGAAGCCGGGCATATACCAGATTCCGTGTCAATGTGGGAAGACTTATATTGGACAGACAGTGCATACCATCGAAGATCATTGCCGAGAACATCAGAGATACACTCGACTTGGGTACCCCAACAAGTCGGCCGTCGCAGAGCACTGTTTGTCCGAAAATCACGAAATGGACTACCAACATACCAGGGTCCTGGCAGACACATCTAAATACTGGGACAGTGTCGTTAGAGAGGCTATCGAAATTCATACCAAGGATGGACTCATCAACAGAGACTGCGACTACAACGTCAGCAGGGCATGGGAACCAGCATTGAGTCTAATTAAAAAGATGCTCAGCAAAGGAAACGAATGTGCGACTAGGGCGGACGAGGCAATTATACCAACGCCACCAGAGACGCTGACGCCAGCGTCTCACCAACTGCTGACACGTGGACATGGACCACAGAGAGAATGTCTCACGAGGGGAGGGAGATTTAAGACGGCTGCCCTTTCTTAGGAGCTCAGTTCGTCAGTGCACCTGACGATGGCGATGTGTCTGATCGCCAAAATATTGTGCCTGTTGGACACTATGGACTGGCAGTACACCAATGCACTGTTTGAGCATTTTTAATCCGATCGATTTGTTTCTCACCCTGTTTTCAGCACAAAATTTCCTGGCAGCTTTGACTTAATTCTTACACCGGTTTTCGGAAGCCTCCACCTTCCTACTATAGTCTTCGCGAAGCTTCTTTCTCTCTTCTACACATGTACTACTCATTCATGTTAATTTATCATCTTTATCTTTTCATCACAATCTTTCCCTACTACCTCAACCTTCTTACTTAATTCTGAAAGACTAGAGCTAACTACCTTGATTTTCTTTTTTAATTTCTTTCTTCACTTCATCTTTTAGGGTAGTCACGTCAATTTTAACCCTCGAGCGGGCGCACCGTTTTTCATAACTTAGGCCAGCGCGTGGTGCATTTTGTACACATGAAAAGAATAGGTTTCCCTATGTTACCAAGGTAAGTCAAGTATGATAAAAATCACAGTTTAATCTTAGTTTATTTAAATAAGAAGAAAATAAACTTACATAATATGAGCTAAACTACTGTTTTATTGAACAATAATGAAATTAATTTCCACTAGAACTCTGTTCCCAAGGACAGATGTTAAAGGGGCAGTAATGACGCATTCGAAGCATTAAGCAGTGCAGTTGCATCAGATCTCGGTCAGCTGGTTATTCGATCACTAATTATCTCATAGAGAACTGTCTCAATGTGGGATCATGTTGCTAGTTCATAACGGGGTCATTTTTCTGAACTGATCGTAAATTTTTTCTCGCCTAGCTCCCTTTGTATTTCATTTTACTGCTGTTCACTTGGACGCACGACAACACAATTTATCACTGTGTTATCTGAAGCAATACTGAAGAAATAGGTATAGGTTTGCAGGTGTACAGTGGGAGCCGATACTGAACTGATTTATTAGTATAAAGTTTAATTTTTATTTTTTCACTTGATGTTCGTCAGTGCCTTCTGCCTGGCAATAAGTTGCAGCGTCTCAGTCACGTTGCCCAAAACCGGATAGAACCACCCTGAAACTCACGTGTTGAACCATCAGCAGCTAAACTCACATGTTGCTGATGAGGTAATGCTACCAAACTACACGTCTTACGATCTGACCGACCAATAGGGAGGCTTGGAGGTGGTCAAAGAAGGTGGAACTGTAGCCAGCTGCCGGGAGTGGAAATGAACGCTGTTCGTTCTCTTCTGCTGGCAGCTTCCAAACCGACCAGATGCCCTCCTCACTGCTCTCTTGGGCGGCTGTCCATTCAGTCTCGGCAGCTTCTCCGGGCCCGCCTTTCCTTTTTATGGCATTAAAACTTCATACTGTCAAAACTATATTTGATTTTTCACCTCAACGGTTGTCTACTGCTTTCCCCTCCTGGCCAATCCTGACTCATTAAAACTGGTGTCAGAAGTGGGATTACGCGTGACATCACGCTAGATGCGTTGTTACAGTGGGTTCTGTTTAAAATTACATTATGACACAGTAAATTGGTTCATAAGTGACAGATACGTCACAACAATAACGTAGTTAGGCATTATATGTAAAACATATTCAAATAAATTCAATACCATCAATAGTGCAGAAATGCTAGATTGTTACCCGGATCCTCCTACATAATAGGTTTCAGTCGACAACCACAAGTGTTGACACGCTAATTGAAAAGGGGCTCACAGCAATAGAGACATATGCATGTGGACAGAGGGAAGATTAGCTTGGTACTCTGACAAGAAGTAAGAAATGAAATAGAAGATTCAGAGTGTTGGAATAGAAGAGGAAAAGATAACAGACCCCCAAAGACAGGAAAACCAAAAGTGTAAGGAATTGAATTAGAAATGACTAAACTGAGCGTAATTTCTGAAGGACTTTTCCTTTATGAAGGTATAGCGCATGGCGCATTGTTGACACGATGGTATCGCCTACTTAACTGCGTATAAGACAATTCTGCGATTCCAAGATAGCTGCTACCTACTTCTTCTTAAAACTCGACATCTCTCGCATAAAAAAAAACTTTACTGTGTGACCAAATTCGCCGTCCTTATGACTCTGTAATGCTGGCCTCATTGGGCCCAGCCGGTTGCTTAAAACTCCCATCTATCCTTGGGTATCGCAGTGACCAGAGACACCTCATACAGTTAAGTAATACTAATTATTATAGGTGTTTTGTAAAGGACTATGCCACAATAGCTAACCCTCTTACCCACCTGTTGAAAAAAAAATGTACCCTCTCTATGGACCACCGAGAGTGAAGTTGCTGTGCAGCATCTCAGAGATGTTCTAACCAGTTCCCCCTTGTTGACCTATCTCGAAATTGAAAAACCATTTATTCTCTCATGCGACACATCCGACCTTGCCGTAGGAGCTGTTCTGAATCAGGATTGGCCAGGAGGGGAAAGCAGTAGGCACCCGTTGATGTGAAGAATAAAACATAGTTTAAACTGTATGAAGTTTTAATGCCGTAAAAAAAGGCAGGCCTGGAGAAGCCACCGAGACTGAATGGGCAACCGCCCAAGAGAGCAGGTGAGGAGGGCGTCTGATCAGTTTGGAAGCTGCCAGCGGAAGAGGGCGAACGGTGAGTCCCTCGTATAACCAGCAGAGGGAACAATTTACCAACAATCCACCCTGACCCCAAAGGCAGCCGGGAAACGGTCGAGGGGCAAGTCACACCACCAGACTACACCCCCTGTAACATTTATGCATTCAATCCATCACGGTGTCGTAAATGAGGTGGCGAGTATCCTCCTCCAGAGTAAAATTAGAGGAAAGAAGGTAAGAGTACTTATTGGCACGGGAGTACAAATGAGCATGTTATTCATAGGGCATGGGGATAGACTAGTGTTCATCACATTAATGGTCTGAGTGATGAGATAATCATACCCACTGGGTATCGTCAAGTTAAGTTGAAAATCGGAGCCAACTACTGCCCTTTTGACATGGACATAATTTGGAAATGAATGCAAGATTTTGATGTCATCCTGTGGAGTGATTTCCTTCACCACTACCAGAGTGTAGTCGATTACAGAACGCAAACTGTCCGTCTTGGTGAGGAAACCTGCTGTTTTGGCGGCTCTCACGTCATTCTGTGTACACGGCTTGTCCTCTATCCCTTGTAAACTGCACAAGGCAAGAGTCTTGGGAAGTAAATAAATAAATCTCCACAGGTGATTGTGTCCTCTAAGATCTCAACCTCATCTGACTGCAAAAACTTTATCATAATAGAGGAATAATGTACGTTCCTTAGGTTGCCAAACTGCCAGATCTTTCATGACCAGTAAACAAATTAAGGATATGCTAATCTAGCCAGCACCAAGCTAAATACACAACACATGTAATTATTAAAACAAATTGGTTCATATACATACAAATCATATAGAAGCTTATAATACATCACAACAGGCAATAAAGATAATCTCACATCATTCCGTCGCAAGGAATTTGGCTTCCGCAGGTTCCTTCCACACAAACGTGGGAGTTACGTACAACTACCTCTGTTAGAATCAGCGGTGGCACGGGATGCATTCTCTGGCTTGGGATCAAATCCCACAGACTGCCGAGAACAGCCGTATTGGTGGATCCTCTCCTTCAAAATGATGTCCTTGACAGATTACAAGTCCATGTTAAAAGCAGATTAACAACAGCAGAAGTGCAGGGGAAGAAATTTTACGTTCCCGTCTGTTTGGACAATTTTGGGATGAAGGAGGTAGGGATTCCTAGTGGCACCATTATAGTTAGTGGCCATGAGATTGAGGAAGACTACCCTGTACAGGAGAAGCCAAAATCTAACCAAAAACACTGGCTCCCGAGACATAACATACGTCATATCACTCCCGTGCTCAAAGACAAATTTAAGGATAAGTTAGCTCATCTGCCTGTGGCTGACCAAAATAAATTGTAGTCCATCTTGGAAGAACACTCCTGGTTATTCGAGGAAAGGCATTATCTGCCGGCTATTGACCTGGTTTACCATAAAATTCCCACCGGAGACGCAAGACACATTGCACAGAAACCGTATAGAATTCCGTACCACCTCCAGCCCGATGTGGAAGAAACTATCCAACAGCAGCTAGAAGCAGGGATAATACAACCCTCCACCAGTTCCTGGTCATCCCCAATCATTGTGGTCCCCAAGAAATCAATCAATGGAGAGAAGACCTACCACCTTTGCATCGATATGAGAGCATTAAATAAGGTAACCACTCCGGATATTTACCCTCTCCTCCGTACTGACGAGACACTAGATAGGTTAGGGAATTGTAAATACTTCGCTACCCTTGACATGAAGAGTGAGTACCACCAAATACCGATTGCACCACAAGACAGGCCAAAAACAGCATTTGTAGTTCTCTTCGGTCTATATGAATTTCTGAGAATGCCAATTGGGTTGTGCAACATGCCAGCCATTTTCCAAAGATTTGTCGACTTATTACTTAGAGGATTGAAACCCACAATGTGCCTAGTCTGTCTAGATGATATCATTGTTTTTTCCAGGACCATAGATGAGCATGTTACCCTGTTAAGAAATGTTTTGTCTAGACTAAGAAGTGATAATTTAAGCTTAAAAATAGAAAAATGTTCCCTTGCTGAGAGTCAAGTGCAGTATCTTGGGCACATTATTAGTGCTGATGGAGTAAAACTGGACACCCATATAATTGAAGCAGTTAGAACCTTCCCTTCCTCTAAGAACGTAAAAGAATTGCAAAGCTTTCTGGGACTCAGCAATTATTATAGGCGTTTTGTAAAGGACTATGCCACAGTAGCTAAACCCCTTACCCACCTGATGAAAAAAAATGTACCCTATCAATGGACCACCGAATGCGAAGTTGCTGTGCAGTATCTCAGAGATTATCTAACCAGTTCCCCCTGATTGATCTATCCTGATTTTGAAAAACCATTCATTCTCTCAAGTGATATTGATGATGAGCAAAGACCAACTGGTTACGCATCCTGTCAACTGGACCAGGTGGAAATCAACTACAATACAACAGAGAAAGAATTACTGGCACTAATGTTCAGAGTTAACTACTTTAGATGCTACCTTTACGGAAGAAAATTTACAACAACAACAGGTCACGCAGCACTTCAGTGGCAATTATTTAAAAGACCCTAGCAGTCATCTCACATGCTGGGCCCTGAAACTGAGTGAGTATGATTCCCAAGTGCAACACAAAGCTGAAAGATTGCACCAGAATGCTGACACACTTAGTAGAAAGGTGAGAGTAGCTCAAACAGGCGATGTACTAATTGATGAATTAAATGACTCCCAGGAAAATGATGCAAAATTCTGCCAGTATTGCTCCCATCCGGATTTTGTTACAGAGGATGGAATTCTATATCATAAGAACCCCCTTGGGTAAACGTGTAGTAATACCAAAAGACTTGCAATCAAGAATTATTACCCAGTGCCACAACAGCATCCAAGCTTGCCATAGTGGACAAAGAGCCACAAATGCCAGCATTTCCACGAAGTATTGGTGGGACAACAGATGGCGAGATATTGCCAAGTACATACAGAATTGCCTACCATGTGTCCGAAGAGCACCACCCCCACGAACCAAAATTCTCTTACAATCTCTCCTCAAGCCATCAAAACCTTTTCCGTTTGTCATTTTAGATGTGGTCGGGCCAGTAAGTACACACGGAAGTAAATATATTCTCTCTATTATTCATCAGTTTTCCCAATACCTTATTTTGGTACCCATCGCTGACATGTCAGCTGAAACCATAGCACAAGCTTTTGTAGATCATCTTGTCCTTCCTTTCGGAATCCCAGAAGCCATTATAACCAACCAAGGAACCAACTTTATGTCCGCCTTATTTATCCAAGTTTGCAAATTGCTGAGAATTTAAAAAAATGGAGAACCACCTCTTTTCACCCTCAGGCAAATGGCCGCATTGAACGTGTTCATCACATTGTGAAACAAATGCTTTCCTATTACGTTAACTCAACCCACAGCGACTGGCAAAGATACATTCCGTATGTGGCAAGTGTGTACAATAGCCGTTTCCAAGAAGTCACTTAACATACCCCTTACAAGATAGTGTTTGGCCATCCTATGGACTCTCCCTTTGAGATCAATAAACTACCTCCGGGAGATCGATCACACAGCCGTTAAAGGGCTAGACCACCGCCTTATGGCCATTTGGAAGAAGGTACAAGGGAACAACCGCAAGGTAACCGTGAGGCAGATAGAAAGAAGCAATAAAAATGCCATCCTCCCCCCTACAAACCTGGTGATTTGGTTTTACTAAAAAATCTAATGTAAAGAAAGGAAGAGTGAAGAAACTTACCCCCTGTATGACAGACCATATTCAATTATTTGGCTTACTTCCCCTGTTAATGCAGAACTACAACTACCTGACTGCAAGGTCCATTTTGACAGGTTAAAACCCTATTCAGGAACTATGCCCCTCCCACTGCCTTCTGAGACAAGCACCGGACCTTCAGCAGATCCTGCTCCTCCTGTGAAGCGGAGAAAACGTAAAGTTCCCCCGCCCCAGATCAAAACATCCTTATGCTCTCAGGTCCACGGATTAGAAAAGGAGATGCTATTTTGTGCCTAAGAGATTCCTAGTTTGTTCAACCAAAGGAGAAAGTAACAAGATTCAGGCAACCACTTTATTTTTTTTTCCCCTTCTTCTTTGCAAGTGAACATTTTACCCCTACAATTCATATTTTATGCTCCCATACTGCAAGATAGTTCTAGTAAGCGTATAGTAATTTACCTCTCCCTCCTGCCCCTCTCTCTGCATGCCTGTCTTCCGCCATTAAATTACTATATGCTTACTAGAACTATCTTCGCTAACAATGCATAGCACTTAAACATAGAAAGGCACCACATTGTTTACGCAATACCTACTTTAAACGTAATTTCTTCCATCCTTCTGCCTCACCGCCCGAGTAACTTCACCTCGTAAATTTATTTGCATTCCTAAGCCCCTAACATGTCCGCTAATCATGTATGAAGTGTGTTAAGGGTTTAAAGGTACCCTCTCTGTATAAATATTTGTCATTTGATAATATTAAGCTACTTGCCATATGCAACTTTGTTGCAGAATTTTTGTATTGTATTGTATTTCCCTTTTAGATCTCCTTTACTGATAATGATTTTGTTTTGCCTTTCGAAAGAATGATCAAGTTTACCCTCCTGAGTCATTCTCCAACGCTACTTTTTACAAGCCTACATCACTGAACATTTTTGTTTTGTTATCAAACCTAGAATGTGGAGCCCCTCCTTGTGTTGTCTATTCTATTTGTCTTTTACTGTTCAATAGATTGCGATATTTCAGATTTCCATCTGCCATAAGGAATTAATGTTCCACTGCTTTGCAGATGTGCTAAGTCTACTGTCGTTTTAGTAGCATTTATTTCCCTGTTTTCTTTCAAGCTGCCTAAGATTACAAATGACTGCATGTTTCTCACTCTCATGCATTCCCACTCACGCTGCGGTGAGGTACGCATAGCAGATTGTCGCTGTTGCTACTGGAGATGCCTGGACGCGGAAGTGGATGCAAAGCTGCTGCCTTGGCGGAGTTGCTGCTCACGATAGCAGGGACTTCCGGCAAGAAGAAGAGGAAGACTGCAGCGCAGTGCTTTCGCTGCCAAAAGCTTGGCCACGTCGCCAAGCACTGCAGCGGAGCAGTTGCGTGCTTGAAGTGTGCGCAAGCACACGACACACGTGACTGCAAGAAGCAGAAGGACGTCCCCTGCACCTGCGCCAACTGCGGTGGCGCACACGCGGCCAACGCCCGTTCCTGCGCCTACAGAAGAAATTGGCGCGGACCGGAGAAGAAGACGCAGCAGCAAGTGGCCACCACAGACGAAGAGGTGGTCACCTGCACAGAAGACGTCGTCACCAGGCGCCTTAACGACGCCGTACAAGAAGCCATGTCCGCCTTCAAATCCGCCATGGCGGAAGAGAGGGCGGCCATGCTGAGCTGACGCAGGAGCTTCGCTCAGCCAAAGCAGCTTCCGCCACAACAGTCGACACCGCCACCCAGGCGACTCCTCAACGGTGGCCACGCAGACAGACGAGCCTGCTGAAGGGGAGGCGACACAGCACAAGAAGGACACCGAAGCAGCAGCGCAAGAAGAGGAGTGGGAAGAAGTCCCATTCCTGCCGCTTCCAGACATGTACAGCGCAAGCGCTGTAACGCAGAAGATCGCTGCATCACTTCGCGATGGCACATACCCCCACCACGACAACCCTTACACTTTTCTTCCACCTAACCGACCTAAACCTCCACCCCCACACCAACCAATTGGGTATCCAGAAGGCCTTGTCGGCCTTTCTAGGGAGGATTACAATCTGATTAATTCCTACCCTATCTTTACAGAGTGGCAAATGCGCTACATCATCTTCGCTCTGGCCAGCGGAGAATACGAAGAAGCAGGGCACACTGTACCCAGTACCCCAACCGAGGGAGAGCCCTCAGCAACAGCCAAGAAGAAGAAGAAAAATCGTCACACCGACAAGTACAGGAAATAGGTCATCGGCACTCCTTGCCAGTCCAGAAATACCTACCAGTACAAGAAAGAAGATTCGATTAGATTCCCAGGGGAGTAAAGGCCAAACGGCCACAAACTTCCAATAGAACATCCTCAGAGTGAGGAAGTCACAAAGGAGAGCAGCAGCAGCTCACTCTCATGTCCGCTAATCAGGCTATACCTCCAAGGGAAGTTTAGAAGCAAGCGACCTCCAGCTGATGGATTGTGAAGTGGAAACACACCACAATAACAAAGTGCACAATTCCAGAGGTATCTTCCAGCACATCAACATTTAGTTTGGTGGCGCTTTGCGGTTCCGAACCTCCCCCGAAGAATAGTACCACCTTCTCACCCTCCATCTAGTCTCGCGTACCTTCATAACCGACTATCTACTCTTTTACCAAATTCATAAATGGCTTCACCATTACATGCTCATCACAGCCCTTCTTTACCATTTCATTGGTCAATACTATTCGTGTCAATACTATTTGCTACAAACACTAAATTCGCTTTAATTTTCCTAATTTTTATGGTCTATGTCTACCACTGGTTCGTTACAATGCCGAAGGCGTCACTCACTCAAGATGCGCCGCTCCTGACCAGCTCAGCGTCACATGTGCCTCGCAGATGTCTCGCTATCTCAGCACACCACCTGTGCACACTGCACTGTGACCTCAGCATTAATTTGAAACCTGCTTCTGTCGCCTCTGTCTGTTACTGCCTCCAGCCAGCTTCATAATGCAACCTGTTTTCCCAGTACAGAGTCCGATAAATTGTTTCACCACTCTGTATTATATGCCTTTTGTATGCTTAGCTGTGTTGAGAGATGTCCGACCCACTATGCGTTGTCAGTTGATTCCAGTTAGTAATTGGTACCAATAACTTGTATTTTTCTTTTTTTTTCTCCCCTTATGGCTTTATGTTAGTTTTCAACACTTCATCATCATTTTGCTGCACAGCAACGCCCTTGCTATTTTCCATATGTTATTTCATGCATGTGTTTTTATAATTTATGCCATTTGTGTTGTATCTTATGTACTTGTATTTTATATTGCTAACCCCAGTATGTAAAGGCTCACCACAGCCCTGGATTTTAGATATATTGCACTACACCAATCCTCCCATTTTGTAAGACTAGCCCTACAGTCGGGTTATCTGACTTTGTGAGTTAGCGATTCCGGAATCCTATTATGCACCATGTCCGTACCCGGGGCCAGACTGGTATGTTTAGAAGTGAGTGAAGCACCCCGGTTACATAAAATACCCAATAGATATGAGTTGAACACGTTATTATTCACCCTACTTCTTACAAAGTAATTGATTGACGAAGGAAAGTTGTTACGAGCTAGCATGACAATCGACACTGCTACCTTTTGGGTACAGTGCCCTGCTGTGCGTTTAGGAAGTGAGAGAGACCCGTTTGTTTATTAAAACAAACACACTCATGATGTTCCTAGACAGAAGCTCCCACTGAAATAAGCATTTGTTTGTGGATGATTAGCGCCATGACTTGACGTCATTGCCCAAGCGTGGTAATGTGCTATCTTGTTGAAGATTGTACTACTACACTATAGTAGTTTATTATACTTTATTGTGGTAGCTCGTGCCCCTATTTTTCATAGTTCACGCTGTTACTTCGGGGATTTTAGGAATTTTGTAGTTATTACCTCCCCAATATGCATTAGCCCTATGTCTTCCTTGCCCATGCATTCCACCAGGTTCCGGCTGTTGCTTTGAGTTGCTCGTTCCCACCTCAACAATTACTTTCTACCTCCCTCCTCCAGGGTCGTGTACCTTGCACGTTTCAGTTAGTACCCGCAGAGTGCCCAGCTGATCGACTTATTCTTTCAGTTTTCAATTTCTTAAATTGATCACCTACCTATCCCTTTCGTCTATGCGTCAGTGGCTCTTGTCTCTCAATGCAACTACTATAGTCTAGCAGTGTTCTTCCTGCACCATTGTACTCTCAGGCCATTGTAATCAGAGGCTCAATTAGTGTCTTGCCTTTAAGCTATACACCCATTCTTGGGCCCTTGTCATTCATCTCATAATATTTTTTCAATGCTGATATGTAGCTCCTGTGTTATTTTCTT
Organism: Schistocerca cancellata; assembly: GCF_023864275.1. NCBI lineage: Eukaryota > Metazoa > Arthropoda > Insecta > Orthoptera > Acrididae > Schistocerca > Schistocerca cancellata. Next base: position 425,542,125 of record NC_064630.1, on the reverse strand, counting down.
TTCCTGGGGACACTTCAGATAAAAAGACGGAACAGATTGCCACATTCTACAGATAGAACAACCAATCTGCCAATTTGTCTGAGGGCTCCTTTCTGATATTCTGTTCTACAATCCTCCAGGGCCGTGTACCTCACACGTTGCGGTTAGCGCCCAGCTGATCGGTTTATTCTTTCAGTTTTCGGTTTTGTAAACCGATCATCTACCTACCTCTTTCATCTGTGCGTCATTGCCTCCCCCCCAGAGGGAAGGGGAAGGATGCCTTTTGTAATCCAATACGACTACTACAGTCAGAATTTCTCTGTTATCATTGCTGAATAAAGTTTTACTCTGAAACCTGTCACCTGAGCTCATTCACAATTATACCTAATTCCTTATTCTTTACCTTGATCACACACCCGGTTCGCCGCGAGTGGGTCGCTTGGCATAAATGGCCAATATGTCAGGCTACCCTGACATTGCGATCGCAGACGGCTGTACACGAATATACCCAGAACAAACTCCTCATTAGACGTGACATTATTTTTCCCATTGGTAAAATCCCTTTTCTTCCTGAATCCCAACATCTAGTACTAAAGCTTCTGATTCACCGAGTCACTTATGAAACCCCTACACACAGCGAATTCCACCTACACATTGATTGCAGGCATTTATTAATGCAACCCTTCATTGTTGCACCCTTCTTGATCTACATGACCATACCCTCCTCATTCCCTCACCACCCTGTTGCTACTAACGTCTACCCCTGCAATTCTTTGGAATCTTTCCCGACTATTTATTCTTTTTCTCTCCATGCCTTCTGTTTTTCGTAAGAGGTAGTTCCTTGATTGCTTAACTCAACGCATGAAGCTGTGAAACAGCCCCTGTAAGTGTATAAGAGAGGATATAACGACTTCCAGCTGTTAACCCCCAGAGGGCAGCGAAGTTTTATTGATGATGGAAGAGAATTGATTTGTTTTATCCCTTTAAGTTGATTTGTGTACGGGCAAGAGTTCCTGTGTGTGTTGTTGTAGGTGATGCTAAATGGTCTGTTTTATGCTGTCACCCCAAGTCAGAGCAAAACCGTTAGCCATCATTCATTCACTTTACCATAGAGCGAGTTTCCAGTTGATGCAAAGTTTTGGAGTCGTTTAAATTGCATGTTATGCTACCAGGGAACATTTAATATAAGCAGAGCATGGTGCAAACACGCGGACCGGCACAGCTGTCGCCTTGCGATAAGCCAGTCACATCCCCGAACACTACCACTTCTCCCTACTCTTCGCCTCGTTTGCTGTATTCAATTCTAAATTTCATGTGATTTATCAGTCATTTTTTTGTACAAGTTTCAAGTAACAGCCACTATCGCATGTTATGAATACTTTCGAGCAACCCAGTCCTACCGTGTTCTACTTAACGGTAGCAGTTTACTATTTAATAGTTCTCCCTGTGTTCTCATTAGCCCCACTGTGGTGGTGTTTGCATCCTTGTCCTAGTTCTGTATTACTCCTTTGGAAATTATCTTTATTGGTTTACCACTTTGAGTAGAGTTTAGAAAAGGACTTTTTGTGCGACTTCGTCACCCCCTTCTGCTGTCCCTGAACAATATTCTCCCAGGGAATACCATGTTAAGTTGTGAAACGGGAGCAGGAGAGTTTCTTGCTGCCCCCATACGGCAATAGTCAGTAACAGATAGTAGTGAGTAGAAAGTAATACTAAACAAGTAAAATCTACCCAAAAGAAAAGGCATGGCCCTCCTTTAGATGTATGCAACAAAATGTGTGTGTGACGTGCTCCACCAGTGTTAACTCCTTCCACCCTCCCCTCTCTTGATCTGTGCATCAACCCTTCCGGAACCCCCCACTTATGCGCTCTGACGGAAGTTGCAGCGCGTCATAGCGCACTGCTGCCTGCCATGGTCATCAACCTCCGCCGCTGCCACTGCCAGCAGCTGATTGCCGCAACCAGCGCGCTACTCGCAGTGTCCCACACCACCGCCGCCATCCAAATTTTATCAAACAAGCATTCATCACCTAATTATTAGCATTTTTAATACAAATCTAACACATACTATTAAAATTATGTAAGGCCATCCTTCGCAGGAGCCCTTTAGTAAATGTCAATTTACCATCCCCCTATGCTTCACTCTTGCAGAGGGACAAGGGTGTACAGTGGGGGCCAATACTGAATGGATTTATTAGTATAAAGTTTGATTTTTATTTTTTGACTCGATGTTCGTCAGTGCCTTCTGCCTGGCAGTAAGTTGCAGCATCTCAGTCACATTGCCCAAAACTGGATAGAACCCACCCTGAAACTCACGTGTTGAACCATCAGCAGCTAAACTCACATGTTGCTGACGAGGTAATGCTACTGAACTACGCGCCTTACGATCTGACCGACCAATAGGGAGGCTTAGAGGTGGTCAAGTGGGGGTGGAACTGCGGCCAGCTGCCGGGAGCGAACACGCATTTCGCTCTCTTCTGCTGGCAGCTTCCAAACTGACCAGACGCCCTCCTCACCCGCTCTCTTGGGTGGCTGCCCATTTAGTCAAAGCGGCTTCTCCAAGCCTGCCTTTCCTTTTTACTGCATTAAAACTTCATACCGTCAAAACTGTGTTTGATTTTTCACCTCAATGGGTGCCTACTGCTCTCCCCTCCTGGCCAATCCTGACTCATTAACACAGTTGTGAAACAAAAATGGAACTGCACAAAATCATTTTATTTTTGGTTGGCGCATTTTATACACAGGCACGCCGGCTTGAGAGTTAATACTACTACTGTCTACTTTCATACTATGTTCTACCCTACTAATGTCTTCTTTCATACTCATATTACTCAAACTACTTATAATTTGCCATAACTTGGCTTCCAAATTTCCATCTGCCATAACCTGTTGCTCTTGCTGACTTTCGCTACCAGGTTCATTAAGGCCACTCTTATTTATCACTTAACACAAAACAATTTTGCTATGAAATTACCTTATTTTTTTAATCACTCATTTCCAGCTGCTACTGTTGCGGTTGTCATCTCAACTTGCTATCACATGCAAGTTGTAATTCTCTCGGCAAGGCCTCTTCTTTATCTCTGTCAGCTGTGTCCACCTGTGAGCTGCTCCTGTACTCAATGGCTGCTTCCATAGAACCTACTCGCTTATTGGCCGCTGTACTACAGTGGCCATGAAACCCCAGTGCTGATGGCTGTATCATCTCCTCCATTTAAAACTGTACTGCAAACCACTCGAGTTCACACTTCACTGTCAAAGTTCGTGAGTCCTAATTTATTGTGCCCAAATACAATAGTCCTCACATTGGGGCACCAAATGTGACAGTTCGCCCACTTTGTTTTCTTCGCTGATTGTCCTCGGTGTCGACGTATGGCGTTGTGATACTGGATGAAAAATGGGGTCTGGAAGTACAACACTAACTACTATAAATAATGTAGCCAATAGGTGCACAGTTGCGTTTAACAGTAGTTTACTTTCACTGTTCATAAACCCCCTGATAATACACAGTTATATGGCCAGTACACTATTGTCTAACTTTCAATAAAGCCTCATTAATAGTTTGCAGGCAAACCTCCACATACTGTTACAATAGTTTACTATTGAACATCTACGAGCACTAAAACCCTAACCACAAAATTCACAATTCTTGAAGAATAGAAAGGTACGTGTGGAGCAGACACTGTCATTGTTTTAACACATGACCTAATTGTGTTACGTTTATTTTATGGATGCATTGTTGTTGATCTAACCAATACAGGTACCTCACCCGAAACTCGGCCGTGGACTGACTGTCTCGGAAGCAAAAACTGGGGTCTTATATATCCTCACAATAATAGGTATTGAAACTTCACATTGTTTGATGTATAATTTACAAAAATTACAATTAAAACTTAACTCATTACATTAACTGAATACATCAAAAAGTTCGGTTCTTTTAACAGTTTCTTCTACTACAAGGTTTTTGACTGAATTATTTGTTTAAATGATGAAATTAACATACATAGTTACACAAACAACACTTTTGACAAAACTGTTATTAACTTTGGGATTAATTAAGAGATGGCTTTGCTAACATGTTTTCAAATAGAGCCAAATAGATACTTAAAGAATGCTATTGTTTCGTCTCTCAAATCTTTATAATTAATACAGAATTTATATTTGTTTATACGTTAACAATAGACTAAGTAATGAAACAATTACTGATTTTACCCTATAACAAAAGATACTAACTAGGAATAGTTGTAATAAATTAGAAAATCATTTACATACATAAAGCTAAGCACAAAATTAGATCTGGTGTTCTATTCTTTAAAATTGAGGGCCAATCTTTCTCTTTCATGAAAATGCAGATTATACTCGCATATGTTAATGGTAATCAGTTCAAAAATGAAAAAAAAATGAATTTTAAGGGGGCAGATGGCAAAACAAGAGAGGAAGTAAAAATATCTCAGCTTGCTTTGTCAAAGTGTGTTCAACGAAGGCCTTGTTGCCAAAGTTCACTTTCCGACAGTTTTTTTGTTGTACCTATCTGCGACTCAGCACCTACACTTTATGGTGAGTAGCAACTATGCTTTTCATAATATTATCAGTAGTACAGATGGTATACCAAACTTTTGAATAATCTTTTCCACTAACCTCTTGCTACTCTTTCAGCAACCCATTTCTAGATGGTTTCTTCATCTATAAATTTTGTCAGCACATCCTGAAATGTAAGAATGTACTTATTGACCTTATCTATTTGATTATCTATGTGATATCTATATCACATCTTTCAAAGACGCACTCAGGGATTGTTGTTATTTCCTTCTATATCATGTTTCTTGCCTTCCCACGCACAGCATTTGCTTATTTTATCATAAACTTTCCCTATTCCTTGACAACCACCAATTGGTGAATCATAGAACTACAGGATTGCTTTCATTTTTTTTTTGGGAATCAAACTAGCAGTTGGTTCCTGGTGCACAGCTATGTTCCCTGTTATGGCCTGTGTATCCCCCTTTTCCACATGGCATGGATTACTGGTCTCACTTATCTCTCCCCCTCCTTCAGAAGGCCTATTGGCATTGCTGCTTGCGACCTCTGGGACTGATTTTGAACTTCCACTCTGCCAGCTGTCTCGGTTACTTTTATCCAGTCTCTTTTATTGTTTTCAGTTTCATTAGTAGCTATCCTCATATTTCCAAATTTTTTGATATGGCATCTGTGACCTAATTTCGCCTACCACTTTAAAGGAGAATCTGATAATCATATTATTCTGATTTCAGTCTAAATTTCAACAATCTCGATGAATCCAAAATGTTGCTTACCCATGTCAGTGGTTTGTGATTCATATACACACATCAACAAAAGTTTTGCATTACCCCGGTTCCCAGAACTCTGGAAGATAGATGTTGACTGTGGGTATTGTATCACAGACACAGTCTCTCTGACTGTTCAGAGATGTCACTAAGCCCACCCAAAGATGTAAACAACCACGCATGTGCAGCGCCTATTAGACAGAGGGGGTCAGACAGCTGATCAGTTCCAGTCATTCCTCTAGGAAGGAGGTAAACAGCTTGTGGTGTCTGTAGTTCAACCATGCCTGGACTGTCAATACTGCAGTTCGATTGCGTCCACATTTTTACTTTGTGCCAGGAAGGCCTCTCAACAAGGGAAGTGTCCAAGCATCTCGGAGTGAACCAAAGTGATATTGTTCGGACATGGAGGAGATACAGAGAGACAGGAACTGTCGATGACATGCCTCGCTCAGGCCGCCCAAGGGTTACTACTGCAGTGGATGACCGCTACCTATGGATTATGGCTCAGACGAACCCTGACAGCAATGCCACCATGTTGAATAATGCTTTTCATGTAGCCACAGGACATCGTGTTACAACTCAAACTAGATGCAATAGGCTGCATGATGCGCAACTTCACTCCTGACATTCATTATGAGATCCATCTTTGCAACCACAAGACCATGCAGTGCAGTACAGATGAGCCCAACAACACGCCAAATGGACCACTCAAGATTGGCATCAGGTTCTCTTCACCAATGCGTGTCACATATGCCTTCAACCAGACAATCGTCAGAGAAGTGTTTGGAGGAAACCTGGTCAGGCTGAACGCCTTAGACACACTGTCCAGCAAGTGTAACAAGGTAGAGGTTCTCTGCTGTTTTGCGGTGGCATTATGTGGGGCAGATGTAAGCTGCTGGTGGTCATGGAAGGTGCCGTAACAGCTGTACAATATGTGAATGCCATCCTCTGACCGATAGTGCAACCACATCGGCAGCATATTGGCGAGGCATTCATCTTCATGGACGACAATTTGCGCCTCCATCGTGCACATCTTTTGAATGACTTCTATCAGGATAATGACATCGCTCAACTAGAGTGGCCACCATGTTCTCCAGACATGAGCCCTATCGAACATGCCTGGGATATATTGAGAAGGACTGTTTATGGACGATGTGACCCACCAACCACTCTGAGGGATCTACACTGAATCACTGTTGAGGAGTAGGACAATCTGGACTTAACAGTGCCTCGATGAACTTGTGGATAGTGTGCCACAACGAATGCAGGCATGCCAGAGGTATTAGAGGTACCCGTGTGTACAGCAGCCTGGACCACCACCTCTGAAGGTCTCACTGTACGATGGTACAACATGCAATGCATGGTTTTCATGAGCAATAAAAAGGGTGAAAATGATGTTTATGTTGAGCTCTATTCCAGTTTTCTGTGCAGGTTCTGGAACTCTCAGTACCGAGGTGATGCATAGCGATATGGTGAAAAATTGCTAATTGTCCAACACATTGCTAACATTTCCCTCTCTGTAGTGCTGTTTGATTGTTGCTCTTTCTTTCATGTTCTAGATACGTGAGCAACAGGTAAGTCACTCTTCAGTTTTCTTTGGCTTAGAACTGCACCAATTGAAATCTGACTAGTTTCAGTTATAACAATCAATTCTTGGCTAAAGTTAGGACACTACAATATTGGAGGGCTTAACAGTTTTTCCTTCAAATGTTGAAATGCCTCTTCCCGTTCCAACTGCCAGTTGTATGCCACTCCTTTTTTCAGCATGTCATATGGAGGTTGTGCATGTTTACTATAATTACTTATAGAACAATAATAGTACCTGCTTACGCTCAGAAATGCTTTTAATTTTGTAGTACAAGTCTTTGGCTATGGATGCCATTTCACTGCCTTGATCATCTTTAGATCAGGCTTTAATCCCTTTGCTGCAAGAACATGCCCAGAAAAGTTCTCTCTTTGTGCAGCAATTCACCATTTCAAATTGTATCGTCCAAGTTTCTCAAAGACCACCTCGAGGCGGTTGTTATGCTGTTCTAGTGAGGAGCCAAATATTTCCACATCATCTAGGTATATAAATGCCTTTTCTCCTAGCAGTCCCATCAAAACTGAATTCATTAATTTTTGAAACGTACTTGGTCTGTCTTCAAACCCACTGGCATTCTTTTATACTCTTAATGCCCTTACAACTAACCAAACAAAGTTTTCCCTTGGTCTTTCTCATCCAATAACACTCGATAATACCCCTTGGATAAATCAAATGTTGATAAATACTTGGCTTTACCTAGCCCATCCAAAATTTCATCAATCAAGAGACGATATACATTATTAACAGATATCTCATTTATGCATCTACAGTCCACAGTAGCTCACCATTTTTGTTTCTCACTAGCATCTATTTCTTTGGAAACATAATTACGTGAAAATTCAATGCACTCTTATTCTGAACTATAATATCGTTTATATTTTATTAATTTCCTCTTACAAGACCTCTTGTTATTCAATACGTTTTTGTACTTGGTACCCAAACTTCTGCTTCTGGTATTAACTTTATTTCATGTCTTATTACATCAGTGTGCGTGAAGTGATTGCCTGGGAAGTGAATCAGTGTATGAAAAACATATGTACATAACGGCAGTTCTTTCTTTGCTATTCAGATGTTCAACCTGGAGTTTTCTTTTAACTTACTGGTCCCTGACTTCATTTCTATCTTTACTCTTCTCACTTGCCATACTTTAAACACCACATCAGGTGCCACTTCCTAACCACCAGTACCAGACACTTCATAAATGTATTTTCCTGTGTCACATTTACCAAACTCATTATACATGTGGCATCTCTTACCATCACCAGTACACAAACTCCTGGCCTTACTTCTTACTTAGGAATGATCACCTCCGTATGTCTACACTCACTCTCAAAACTTGTTTCTCTCTGGGACCCATTTACAATGTTTGCCCTTTTTTCTCTCTTCTCACATGGACTCTCTGTCCACCGCTTCTGCTGCCATCGAACTGGCTCTGAACACATTTGATAAAACTTATCTGTCTTCAGTTCTGACCAAAACCAAACCTATACCTTGCTGTCTTGCAGCTCCTATCATCAACGAACCAGCACCTGCCGTGTTTGACACAACTTTTCTCAGTTTCGTGAATCCAACCACAACTGAAGAGCCATATTGCTTTCTCGCAACTCCTACCATTTGCACTTTAACACCCTGCTTTTCTGTGGCTTCTCCTGCTATCAAACATGCCCTTTTGTCTTCAGTAATATTTCTCCCAGTCTTGCAACTCCAGCACAAGCACATCACTGATTTGCGGCTTGTACCACTAGCGAACCAACACATAGCTGTCCCGCAGCTCCTATCACACTTGCACCTAACATAACTTGTTTCCCACGGCTTCTACCACTCTAACATCTTTACCATAAAATTTTCTCTCTGGGAGCTGACTTCCCTGTAACAATCGCAACTCAATTCGCTTCCCACAAATCTATATGCCTTTTGCACTGTAATCAATCACAGCATTCCATCCTATTATGGAATCCCTTCCTAACAAAACCTCGAGTGCAGATATACCTCTGCCTCAATAATATGAACTTCATGACTCACTAACAGATCCCTTGTGACCTGCAATTCAGTATCTATAGAACCTTCTATCTTGGCAATAGTATTTATGATCTCTCTGATCCTAATACTTTCACCTAGATCACGCATTCCATAAACTTTTATATTCAACTTTACTCATTTATAATATCATTCCTAGTCATATAGTCAACAGTAAATATTTTGCCTCAGAAGATGCTATGCAATAGTCTCATTACACCTCTTTTTAGTTTTCTGGACTCTCTATTCTTTCTTTTCACCAGCAACACATATTCATGACATTGTCTTGCATAGTGGCCCTATGATTACACTTAAAATGTATTGCATTGCTTGACTCTGCACATGGTTTGCTGTGGCCCAAAACTTACACTGGGAGCACTTTACTGGCTTTAACCATTCTGTTTCTCGGCGGTGCTTTTTAAATCCCTGTTTTGTTTCTGCTACCCTTTCTGCCTTTGCTCATTCCAATTTTGCCATCCAGTCCGGCATTTCTTTTTCCTCCTCGATTTTTGTTTCCAGTTTTGTCTCAAACATCCGTATCAGTCTACGTGCACAACAAGCTTTTACCATGTGCCCTTGAGTATTACAATTCTAGTATACTGGGCTTTAAGGTCAGTCTGTCTGTCTGACTGCAGCTTCCTAACCACATTTATTGCTATTGGCTTTTCTTTTGCCGATGCAGTAGCAATCTCCTCCACTGAGGCAACTCATGGCTTCAGAGACTGTTACTGTCTCTCCTCTAGCCCTTACTATAATTTTAATTCGGATGTCATAAAGACCCTGTATGAATGCTGCTCTGCCCAATTTCAGAATCACCTATCCCAGCTAATGTCATTACGCATCTAATTGCTTCTCTAAAATGATGCTGTAAGGCACACCACTTTCAGCAGACAAGGTGGTTGTCAAATCCCTGACTAACAATGTACTAATGGTAGCTCCTACCGTTTGTGCCTTAACGAAGATGAGCAAAACATCATGCTGTTCTGGGGCCACTAACTTGAATGCACTATCATAGTTATCCAAAAACCTCATTTAATTGCATTTTGTTGCCATCAAAAGATTGTGGCAATAACTTTAACACATCACTTAAATTAATGTCCTGGCAGATTGGTGGCAATTAGGCAACAGTACTATCGTTTGCATCTAATTACTTGTTTTTCAGCATGCTGTATTCTGTACCAACAAGTTTTCTCATCTTATTTAAGTATTTCTGCAGTCTGCACTGCCTCTTGCACCACTCTATCACAGCTCTCGTCACCTTTCAGCCACTAGAACCTCATTGCCAGTCCAGCTTGGCACCTTTAATTATGATATCTGCTTCCTCGCAGCTAGCAAACTTCTCTGGTCTGTCAACTAACTGATGTCACCACCTTTCTGGAATATCATGTTCCTGTGCTACACTGTCAACTTGCCTCCCACTAAGTTGAACCTGCGCCGTGGCAGACGTTCCTGGCCCACCAGAAGATCTCGCTCCACTTCCTCTCTGCGTCAGTGCGCTGTCACACCTTGCTGTTAACCCATGTCCCACATAATCATACCCGCACTATAACAAACCTTCTCAGCCCATCAGAGTCATCTCTTTTTTTTTTCCTTGCCTTAGAATGCTTACCACACTTCGTCTCAGTTTTAATTCTCAAAGCCATCAGTTCTTTCCTAACTTTAGGCTGAGTACTGTCAGAAGTTAACAATGTCCTACACCAATTTATCAAATCCGTTTCCTGTCCCATTCCAATACTGTGTAGAGAGACAGTAAGGTGGTGGCTTTCTGATAGCCAAAACTGGCAAAAGCGGTGCCTAATTTATGCCAACCCCACAGAATAAGGTACCTATTTTTAGCGAATCCCATATGTGGCACCACAATAAATGCCATCTGTAGTGTCCTACAAGGAAATCAGCATGGGACCTGGCACTATTTCAACTTGGGAAATGGCTCATCCAACTCACAGTCTTGAAACCCTAGAGCACATGTTGGAAATATCTGCAGATAAGGGAACTTGTTTGGAAAAGGATAAGGAACTCTGATTTTAAAAAAAGACGAGACTTAACAGCTATGTGGGGCAGGAAACTATTCTCAAATCCCATGAGGTACTAACACTCTGACTATATATTGTGTGACTCAGCATGTACCCTGTGCAGCTAAGTGCCACAAGAAACTGTCCCGTCCCATCCCATAGTCAGAGTAAGGCAAGTCCCATGTCTGAAGGAGACTGAGTATGGAATCTCTGGTGTCGCTACCTAGAAAGGCTCACATGATGCACCTCCCATGTGATCGTGCGCCATCTTGATCTCTGGTCCTTCCAGAAACTTCTCTTAGCCTGCACTACCCTGACCACAAAAACACAAGCTCTACTGCTTCCTAGCATATGCTGATGTTCGGTTACACTTTTACCCACACTCATTGTGTAACATTATAATTGTGGCTACTCACTCCTAGTACCTCACCTGACTCATTCGCAACAATATCGACATTAAAACGTCCACTCATACTGTGCTTAAAAAACACGTAAGCACTACTGGAAACAGTAAGTAATTTTTCACTGTTGTCTCAGTTTTGTAAAAATCGTAGTCACAATGTGCCAACTTTTAATAACCTATGTACTGTTAATTGTACCACTATTAACGTCAAGTAGAAAAATGATGACTGAGCAAGCACCTGAAAATGAGGCCCCTCCCATGGATTGAAAAGTATTGTGCTTTGAAATAAAAATCACAAATTGTGACAAAGTGGTTTTTTCTGTTTTATGAAAGTAGTAATAAAGCCATGGAAACAACACCAAGAGCAATGGATAAAATTAAAAAACAGCAAAGTGGCATACACACTATTCGGTGCCACCAAAAATCACCTTACCTTTATGAATCCCATACCAGTAAGTGATGAAGCTCAAAAGATTGAACAGTCTGTGCTATGATTTTTGAAACCTTAGTCAGTCCTGTGATACCACAACACTAAAGACAGTTGGATTTTGTATTATTACATTCAAGTAACACTTATGACAGTCAATCGTAGGGGTCAGCACACAGCAAAATTTTTGTGATGTAAAGGAGCCTCATAAAGATAATGAAACAGCTGTCTCCTCAAACATCCACTAAAACAATATATAGAGAATTAAAAATATTGCCTGTTCCCTGCATTTATATACTAGACACCTTTGTTAACAAGAACTCGCATAAGTCTGTATACAGTTATAACACATTCCAGTGTAAACATCCTACAAGCCACAGAATGACCAGGAATCTAGTTGAGCAGTGTGCTCTATAATAAATTACCCCTACCAGTTTGTAAAAACAGCCCGACTTTTCAGAATAAAGTTAAGAACGTTTTGCTTACACCCTCTTTTTATTCATTCAATGAAAAACCATTTTGTAATAACTCTACTTTAACCTTTTTTATACTTACTGTTGGTGTTAATTACTCTTATTACTTTGAATGTTACAGTGTTACTAACTTGTAGTGTATAAAGCTGGCACATAAGTTAAACAATTTTTGTTAATTTTTGCTATATAATTTTATTATTTTTGAACTTTACCACATTTTGCTGTCAGGTTTTTATATTTCTGTGTACGCGGCTTGTCCTCTATCCCTTGTAAACTGCACAAGGCAAGAGTCTTGGGAAGTAAATAAATAAATCTCCACAGGTGATTGTGTCCTCATCTGACTGCAAAAACTTTACCATAATAGAGGAATAATGTACCTTCCTTAGGTTGCCAAACTGCCAATCTTTCATGACCAGTAAACAAATTAAGGATACACTAATCTAGCCAGCACCAGGCTAAATACACAACACACGTAATTATTAAAACAAATCTGTTCACGTACATACAAATCATACAGAAGTTTATAATACATCACAACAGGCAATAAAGACAATTTTACATTCTTTAGGAGAAAGGGTAAATAACAGTATAAATAGAGTAATTTGCTATGAAGTGATATTACAACTTTATTTCTTGGTCATAGGGTGCCATCTTAATGCACTATAAACGTAAGATAATACTGCCGGACAGATTGTGTATGGTATTGTGCATCAGTTCTCTGTGAAATAAGCAATTATATGTTCAGGTTACAATCTCTTAAAAGGCTCATGTGGATCCTGTAAGTTTTTGCATCTTATGATGAGTGTAAAGAAGTGGTGATATTGGGACATTAGTGAACCAGTCTGATTAGTCTCAAGCACAAAATTACTGCGATTGCAATATCATCTGCCTGAAAATAACTTGAGATGTAAATCACTTTCTGACATTGAATTCCACATTCACAAGTTGGAGGGAGCCTCTGCCTATACTGTGGATGTGAGGGAAGTTTCACAGATTCAAGCACATCCTTATGGTGGTCATTAGGTATCATCAACCTCACATTCAGTCCATAAACCACGATTTTATGGCAACAGCAGATTGCAAATTACAGTACTGGGAGCCTTTCTACTGTTGTGTTTCTTCCTATACCTCTTTCTGCACACTATATGCCCTTAGTTTAAAGTTCAGGGATGTGGTTGGAGTCACTGAAATTGGTGCAAGCTATGTGCTTGTTATTTGTTGGACGTCAGTTAATTTTTGAATGACTGGGTACTCTGGAGTTTCGATTCTCTAGAGCCTCTTGATATCCTGTGTATGCAAGAAATGTCATAGCTCAACTGAATGTGTGACCAACAGGTGTGAAGCAGCCCATAGATACCATAATGGATCTGGATTTTAACAGCACAAAGGGATTTCTATATTACCTCTCGAAGTCAAGATACTGAAGAAGACTTGGCCAGGACGATACAACACATGAACACAGTCCAACCATCAGTAGTTCAACAGGGTAATGAATGTCAGTGCCAGAGGCAGGTTGAAGGTTTGCATGACTATCAACAGAAGTTCCTTTAATGTACTGAAGATAGCATAGAAAGTGGTTCTTCAACATGAGAGCAAATGAAATTACTTAACACTTGACAGATGATGGGGGCAGCTGTGTTCACAAAATAATCTATCGAGCCTGTGACTATCTTTCATGAGCATAATTTTTGTTTATAACCTCTTTACTATCCATATGTCCACCATGTCATCATTGTGTGCCAGTAAGACACACAGTGAGTCTCAATTGTTAGTCATGGATTGTTACAAGAACGCTTTATCTTAACACCAAAGCATTTGTATTTTAGGGACATTACCTCTGGAGGCTGCCATCTAAACTCTTGCAACAATTATCTTCTTAAAGCCATACTGTAAGAGCATCCCAGATTCCACCATATTGTAGCTTGCTTCTTGCAAGTTCTGTGAACAGTTTTCCTTGGAATTATTGAAGAAGCTGCTCTTTGCAACATGTCCATGAACCAATCATGTACCATACATCCAACAAGGGGAGGAGGGAAATTCATTTCCTCTTTTACATTGGTTGAATAACCTTCACACTCGGTATTGTCACAGTTCCGTTTGCCTGGTCCAGCTCCCAGAGCAGAGGAGGAGAATTTGTTGTCAATGTGATAACAATGAGATAATGATGTGATCCCATGAAGTCTTTCATGACTGCCGAGTCACGTATCAGAATAAGAGACAAGAATAGACACATAGTTATCAAAAGCTGAAGTTATTAGAGAAGGTGAAGGTACAACAGTGGGTGAAAGCTCATATTGCTAAATGAGGTCTTGACCTTCTATTAGTGAAGGAATAACCACATTATTTTAGTCTGTTGTTTTGCAGCCCCATTCTCCAGTATGATAATTAAGATCACTAGAAATTGAGCAAGATGGCTGAGTTTGTGCAAAAATTTATTGTCTTGTATCATTTGCAGTGTGGAGCAAAGTGACATTACTGGTAGTTCTTTAACATATTGTTATAATATAGTTCAGTAGGTCAACAGAACAGTGTCCTCCTTTCCCCTTCACTCTGGTATTCTAGGATTATGTTATTTCTGGAGAATCTAACAAAGAATTAAGCCTGAATAATATTTTCAGAATGAGATTTTCACTCTGCGGTGGAATGTGCGCTGATATGAAACTTCCAGGAAGATTAAAACTGTGTGCAGACCGAGACTCAAACTCAGGCTCTTTGCCTTTTGCGGGCAAGTGCTCTACCAACTGAGCTACCCAAGCATGACCCATCACCTGTCCTTCAATTCTACCAGTATCTCGTCTCCTACCTTCCAAACTTCACAGAAACTTTTCTGTGAACCTAGCAGAACTAGCACTCCTGGAAGAAAGGATATTGCACAGACATTTTTGAATCATGTCTGTGATTGTGAAAATCACTAGATGAATGATAATCACTGAATGGAGCACCCTTTCTGTATTAGACCTCACCGATTATGCATTCTATTGGATGATTTTTAGATCTCTTTTGTAGATTTCAGGACATGGATGATTCTACCTTGAACAAGTGGCACAGCATTTGGATCCAGTTGACCATGGACTGCCTGTTATACCAAAAGAAATCTCGCATATACATCAGTCAGGTTTTGCCCCAAAGTGCTCCCATTTGGCTGATTAGTTATGGTAGGCTGTGCTATTGAAACACAGCAAGTTGGAAGTTTTTCCAGATGTTACATTTTCTACTCCCAGGAATACATTTTTTTCCTTCTACTTTCAATGCAGTTGTACATGTAGTAAGTTGTGAATACTCCAGAATGTTATTTAGACTAAGTTCCAGACAAATTTGTAGTTCATTTTGTCATATTTATCTCCCCAATGCCAACGATACAATTAGTTAAACTAGCTCAAATAATTAAAAGTTATGACTAACTGAAATTTCGACATAGTGAGCAAGGGGGGAAAACCCTTTGAGCTAATAGCATACATTATTATTCATTTGAAAGTAGCTATTTCAATCCTTTCAAAAACTTGCTTGAAATCGCTTGAAACTAACTAACTTCCGATATAGCTGGCAATGAAATTTCAGTACCTCTTAATTTTGATTGCCTATTTTGCATTAATGCTTGCAAGATTCTTATATCTTATCAATTTACTTTTGTTACAAATTTTTTTTCTCTGAGTCTGACAACATATCTCACTACTTGAGACACTAAGATTTTGAATAATACAATCATTTTATAAGTATTACAGACTGCTGAAAATACCTAACATGAATGGGCAAAAAATGTCTGATAATCAAAAATAAATTTCAGCTGCAAAAGACGGAAGTTTTCTTATCTTTATGATAAAACATAACTGAATACTTGCAAAATTAGTGAAGCTGGTGTTTGATAAAATCCTGGTCCTGTCTGTGACAGAACAAAATATGACTGTATGGGGATGGAATAAGATGGGACATGTGAATGCATAGGACAGGTCTCTCACCTCTATTTAGCACAAGGGTATAGAGCCCATGTGGCAAGGTGCTGGGAGTAGCTGTGGCATAACAATGAACCACGATATTTCTTACTTTTGGTGGGCACTGAAATATCACTTTGGGAAGGGTGGAAAGGATTTTGGTAGGATAATCCTCATTTCCAGACATGACAACAAGTAGTCCGAGCTCCACTACGTCATTTTCCTCTGGGGGATATTCGGTAATTAGCAGGATGCCCCTTTGCAGCTGAATCATGGGTGTGGATATGGCACAGGAAATCTATCTGTCAATTACGTTT
The DNA here is from genome assembly GCF_023864275.1 of Schistocerca cancellata. Lineage (NCBI taxonomy): Eukaryota > Metazoa > Arthropoda > Insecta > Orthoptera > Acrididae > Schistocerca > Schistocerca cancellata. Next base: position 425,525,687 of record NC_064630.1, on the reverse strand, counting down.
GAAATGTAAAGCCTGTGCCTGAATGCCTTAGCAAGACCTTCAGTACACTGAGCAAGAGACTGCTCATCATTGCAGATGTGCTGTCCACAGATGGGCCGACTCTATGGAAGGTAACTTACATTAATTATGGTAGAAGGAATTGTTAAAGACATAATCATATCCCACAGTTATTTAAAGAGTGCACATGTAAATGCAAATTCACCACATTAATATACATAGTATGTTGTGGTTCAAATGGCTCTGAGCACTATGGGACTTAACATCGGAGGTCATAAGTCCCCAAGAACTTAGAACTACTTAAACCTAACTAACCTAAGGAAATCACACACATCCATGCCTGAGGCAGGATTCGAACCTGCGACCGTAGCAGACGCGTGGTTCCGGACTGAAGTGCCTAGAACTGCTCGGCCAATGCAGCTGGCCATGTCGGGGTTATACCCAACTTAGAATCTTGTGGACACAAACTGCAGAAAAATATTACACTTGAGTAGATTGAGAGCATGCCCTATGATAATATTTTTGAAGTTTCATGACATGAAAAGACAGACCCCTTGAAATGAATTGCATAGTTGTCATGCATTACATATATTGTTGCATATGGGTTGTAAGATGAGTATACGGATAATCTCACCTCTTCAAGGATGTGTGGATGAAGTTCCAAATGTTATAAATTACTTTTGCTCTTGTTCTGAATTGTGGCATGAGCAGACAACCCCCCCCCCCCCCCCCCCACACACACACACAGACAGACACACACATATACACACAAAGAAACACATGCAAATAAGAACACTGTTAGTAAAAAGTGAAAAATATAATTTCTCAACAGTACACATTTAAGATTCTCCAGAATGTTGTATATACAATCAGTCTATCACCAAACGGCTGGCATTGCCAAAAATAAAAATAATACAAAAAAACAGTTCGGCCAACTGAATGAGTATTATAATTCCATTTTTCTGGCTTGTTCTCTTTTAATGACACCATGTTGCTGGAATGGTATTTTCATTAGTAAGTACTTATTATTACCCTTTCTTCAGAGCCATTATATATATTGTGTTAGACAAACTACCGAGAAAAACTAATATAAACATGTTAGTGCAATGCATTACTTACAACCACAGAGGATATATACCATCATTAATGAGAAATATCAATATTAATGAATATTTTGTAGGTAACATTTCAAAAGTGGGCAGAAATCTTCAGAACAAACACCTTAGTAGACTACATCCTCAATGGCTCATTAAAAAAAGGAACGTCTCACATTATGAACATATTATGCTATTGTTTCAATACCTTCAACAAATGTTTGGAAACACGCAGACACATTACATGTGTTTGGTCTTCTTTAGATCTATGCCCCAAAAAGGCATTAATAAATGCAAGCACCTTTAGGAGAAATTCCTCTCCTCGTCCTTCAAATCAATAACTTCCGTATGAAATTAACAATACCAGACATTAATGAAAAATTTGAAGAAAGCATGACTGCCATGAAACCATCCAACAAGTATAGATACAGTATGACATGGTGCGATGACCATCAAAGTACAAACTCAGAACTCTCCCAGGCAATTTCATCATTCACCTATCAATATATTGAAAATTAAAAACACAACAAAACCTTGCATTTACAATACAACAATCAGTGATACAATTTTAAGTAAATATACAATTTTAAGTAAATATACAATTTTAAGCAAATTCAGTTTAATCACTATACTAGAGCTGACAAATGTGAAGATTTACCTTATACATTAAGCATTTACAGTGAGTACAACCTGCACAACTTCTCCTTTCTTTCTTTCACAGAGGTTTATTAGCAATGAGAAAGTAAGCTCCTGGCTGAGGTATGAGTGTAACAAATGACACTTCCATCTAGTTTGTGTATGGAGGTCAAAATGAGAAATTGGTTTTGCATTTAATATTTCTTGGTAACTACATTACAACTTTAAAGGTAACATGTAAAAATGATAAATACCTTATTTTAAACACACAAAGTTTCCAATCCACAGATGTACACAATTGTGTATGTTGACGAAATGTAAATTTTATTTTTTTCACAAATGATAAATTAAGAAATGAGGTTTGTGGCACTGATGTCATTGTTACTGTACTTAAATATTGTTTGACTGGAAAGATTGGTGGTTGTTGATAAAAGCTTTTTACCTAATGTCTCCAACTTATATCAATTGAAGAGCAGGGTATGAAGAACAAATTAAGAAATGTGGAGATAGCAGCATTGACTGATAAGTACTAAACATTCATTGTGTGTAGCATAGAAACTGGCAACATAAAACAGTATTCACATGAAGTTTTGAGCTCTTCCTCTTTACCTGGTAAAAAGTGCGCACATATTCTCTCTCTCTCTCTCTCTCTCTCTCTCTCTCTCACACACACACACACACACACACACACACACACACACACACACACACAGACATTCATGCAGCTGCAGTGAGACTCGCTGTGGCAGTGAATATTTGTGTGTCTGTGTGGATGTGTGCACTTTTACAAGAAAAAGAGCTCAAAAGCTAGTATGAATACTGTTTTCTGTTATATGTTTCTACTCTCCACACATCAGTCCACTATAGGGGAATCGTTACCTTACCTTTATTTTATGTACTGTTCCATTCAGGAATTTCCATTATTGTTAAACATTTATTACTAATCTTTGCCAGATCTTTATGTAAGTGAAAAGTGGACAAAATGTGCACTCATTACTCTACTTAAATAGTAGCGTAGTGTATTACTTTGTGATACTGGGCATGAATACATGAGTAATGAGGACAGCAGATCTGTGTTGTGGTACATCAATTATAAAAAAAAGACACCTGGACCAATCTGGGAAGGTATAAACAAAATCAGATTGAAGGCACAACTTGCACAATGCAGCCCACAGACAAGAAGTAGACAGTAATTACAAGCAAAAGTGAAAAAGACACTACCTGATGGCCGAAAGTACAACAGAAAGAACACAGTCACTGGACAAAGAGCTCAGCTTGGAGTGACAGAGAGCAAATGGGAAGATCAACAAATTAATGGAGTTAAAAGAGAATGAATGAATAAGAATTAAATGAGAAAGAGGAGAGAAGAAAAAATGTGAGACTAAGACAGGAAAATTAGCCAAATTTTTAAAATAATGCAACAGTTAAGGAAAAAGACAATCCCTTTGTAGAAGTGAACCTTATTCTACATTAACATACCGTGTTGTTATTCATACATTATCAGGTCATTTATGTCAAAGTACAAAATATAATTTTAATTCGATAGATAAAAAAATCTACTCACCAAGTGGCAGCATGAGAATATACACACAAAAAAAGATTTTACGTATGCAAGCTTTCTGAGCCAGTGGCTCTTTCTTCTGGCAGAAGGGTTGAAGGGGAAGGAAGAGGGATGAAGGTAAGGACTTGAGGGGTTTAGGAAAAGGGTTAGAGTTTGGAAAAGTCACTCAGAACCCCAATTCAAGGAGATAAGAAAGAAAGACTGATTGTTCAGTCCTCTTCCTTCCCCGTCACACCTTCTGCTGGAAGGAGGAGCCATTGGCTCCAAAAGCTTGGATATGTAAAACCTTTTCTTATATGTGTGTTCTCGTGCCACCACTTTGTGAGTAGATTCTTTTATCTATGCAATTACATTATACTACAAAGAATTGATTACTTTCATTAAAATACAGAATAAATATGATACTCTAAATATAAATTCTATCAGTAATTTAGAATCATGGGAAAAAAGGAAAAATATTAGTTTTGCAGAAGGAACTGTCAGTAAATGACTGCAGTAAAATCCATAGCATGATCCTCTGCAACTAATGCTCTTCTTTATAAAAACAATTCCTATGTGCTAGATTAGTGTGACTCAGTGAAGGCTGATGGTGAGGAATTGTGCCGTAGCAAACAGAAGCATGCCATGTGACATGCCAGTCAACAGTTCCTTCTGCCAGTTCTGTTCATTTCTCGCATTTTGAAATATGGGTTAAGGGATTAGCATTTTGGGCCAATTTTTGTGTTAGTGCAGTAGTCATGTTTTTTTTTTATTACAGGCAACAGGAGAGTATATGATTCGAGTTTCCTGTGTAGAATGCACCTGCCAGAGGATTTCCCACTTCTCTAATACTGTATTACTTATTTCATATTATATGGTTTATTTAAGTATTCTATAATACTCTTCACTGCTTTCTCAATTTTCTTTGAATAATAGAGCCCAGTTAGCTTTTTTGAGGATCATCATCTGAATGTCATTTACAATCCGAGTTAGATGTATCTATTGCAAAATGCTCTTAAAACTTAGTATTTTGTCTGATAAAATGTTCTAATTACTTGCCATAACACTTTTCATAGAGCCATGAGCATTTCATTTTCGTAATGGGGATCCGACTTTCTGAGGAGTAAATATAACAATGTTAAATTTACTTTGTATGAATATACATTATCAATAGTGTCAAAAAGTAAATATTAAAAAAGAAAAGCTATAGCACATATAGATACACAAATATCAATAGCTGATACATATCACATTATTTTTCCTTCAGATATTTTCTGAAGATGTCATAACAGTTTTAGTATTAATGTATGAAAGATTCAATGGAAAAGGTCAATAATTCTAAAGTTTCAGTTCTTGTTCTGCATCTGTTACACTGCCATCACCATAATCATTCTGCAGCACATCATCTTCTTCCTCATCGTCCTGTGACAGACGACACTCTGTACACCTAAAATGAAGCATGTTATACAATTCTTCAAACAAGCAACTTCAACATAAGACACCTTAATCTAACATGTAAGGAGCATAAGGAAAAAATAGGCAAAAGACATTTAATAAGTCTACTCAGAGACTATACCTGCTTTCATTGATTCCATAGTTGATGCAAGTGTGCCCAACACATTCACAACAACCATCATGAAACCACCTGTAACTGCTGGCACCCATAGAGCGGCAAGATTCCTTGCATTTGTTCCAAGGTGAGCAATGTGCCATGTAAGTTACAGTGCAGTTCACTACAGCCAGTGAACTCTTCCCATTAGCTGTAACATGAAAATTCCACACTTAATCCATTTACCAACTTTATGGGTCGCATTACTGAGAAACATTTTTCCATTAGTGCCTGCAGTCATTAAGTCAAATGAAATGATTGTTGCTAATATTACAGTGCTATAAATAATGAGAATAGTAAAATCATTTATTTGTATCTGTGTACAGATAAAGACAAAATTTTTCTACCAAATTATAACAGAGTTTAAGACATCGGTCCACCACACTGATCAAAAAAGAAATATCAGAGACTAAAAGCATATGATAGTGACTGCCAGAAATGAAGATGAGATGAATGTTGGATTACAGTGACAGTCTTCAATAACTGATAGGAAAAACACACCACCTTGTGAAATTCCATGATGAAATTACAGCTTTCACATTAGGAATGTTTGCTAAAAGTGTCCTGTTTCATAAAATAATGTGTTGACTACCGCTTTGCTGTAATTTAGAAATTTTAATTAGGGTCAGAGTTAGAGAGAACTTTTTGGTTATGGTCACCACTCTTGTTTGATTAGAAATCTAAATACAAAATTGGCCAAGGATGGGGTGGGAGAGGTGGGAGGTGAGGCATCAACTTCCCAAAACTGATTACATTAACGGTCCAAAAATATATTTTTCACCATTGTAATACATTTTATTGATGAAGGTCATTCTTCTGGGAATATCTCTCAGCTCTTGCAAGCAACTTAAAAAAAGGTGAAAAGATGAAATTCCTAGAAGAAATATAAACTTGTGTATGAAATAACACATCCTAAATGAATGGATGGATGTAGCAGTTTACAAAACTTCTACAACATGCTTAACAATACATAAATACAATTATGTAAAAGAGACATCACCATTATACATGGATTCTGAAAAGCAACTGCTATTGCCAGTGCAGCAGGGTGCTGCAATTTATGGACAGTAGCTGGCCACTCATTTCCAAGAAGCTGTCTAGCCAATACGAATGACTTGTGTATTTGGTATTGCAACCGCTTTTTGGCAAGGAGCCTGACAACAGCTTTAATACACAAGACTGGTGCAAAACTATGATTTGAAAATCTTTTGCCAATTTGAAAGGAAACTTGGGCTGGTGGATATGGAACACACTCACAAACCAGCAGGTGAGAAACTCTGACAAAGAAACTCTGTAATCACCTGACTTGAAGAATAAAAGTATTTTGAGTGAACTGTATTTGTAATTAATATAAGAAAGTATTTTTCTTGCTGCAAAAGTGTCTTATAATCCTTCAATTACAAAAGAAAGATTAGGGATTAACATCCCGCTGACTTCAAGGACACTAGAGACTGAGTACGAGCTTTGACTGTTTCAAAGAATGGGAAGGAAATTGGCAGAGCTCTTTCAAAGGAACCATCTTGACAATCACCTGGAGCAATTTAGGGAAGAAATCACAGAAAGTCAAAATGAGGATGACCGGACACAGATTTGAACAGTCGTCGTCCTGAATGTGAGTCCAGTGTGTTAGCCACTTGTTTCAAGCAGGAAAAGAGAAGAGTTAATGTGTACATAGGTAGACATGTCAGTACACATTAACAGAACCAAGTTTAGCAGCTATGTAAGTTCTGCAATCATGAGAATAGGGAGGGGTGACCTGCTGTGGACAGGTTGAAACAAGGAGAAGTAACATCGCTACTGAGACTCTGGGAACTACTACCCCGAAAAAACATTGTAGTACTGAAATAAACATTGGCCCATAACATTCCACCGAAATCTTGACACAGTAAGTATACAGTATTTCAAGTATAACAGTGGTGTTCTCACTTTCATGTTCTTTATACAAATGTAGAGTGGGAGGGGGAAATAAAACAAAACTGCACAGGTTGAGAGGGTATGTGAAATTTCAGTGATTACAAAATTGACTCAAATTTATAAAGACTTGTCAGTATGGTGTGCACCCTCTCTGACATGGCTGCATGCACCAATTCACTTGGTAAGAGTGTCAAAGCTGTTATACCCTCTCCTGAGGCAAGCTGGGCCACAAGAGTTGCAACTGGTCTTCCATATCCTGGATACTATAGCTGGGACAGATCTGACTTCAGTGTTGGTCCCAAATACGTTCTGTCAGGGACAGATCTAGATATCTTGATGGCCACAGGAGGGTCTCAGCATCATACATACAATTTGTAGACACACGTCATACTTGGACGAGCATTGTCTTGTTGGAAAATGATGCCATGATAATGTTGCACGAGAGGCAACACATGAGGACACATGATGTCTGTGGCTGTGCTGTCACGAGTTCCCTCAATCACTAAGAGGCGTGACCGAAAGTCAAACCTGATGGTTTCCATCACCACAATGCCAGCTGTTCCTCTCCAAAAAATTTGAAGAATGGGACCTTTCCACAAGCTGAAGCCATAATCACTGTTGATGGTCATCTGGAATAGTGCGAAATCTTTATTAATCATTGAACACAATGAGATGCTATTCGTCAGCAGTCCATGCTTCTTGGTCACAGCAACATTCCAAATGCTGCCATCTGTATTGTGATGTTAGCAGCCTATGCATTGGATAGTAATTATGTAGTCTGACTACTGGTAGTCTCTGACCAATGATTTGGGATGACCCATAATGTTGCAGGGAAGCCATTACTTGTTCTCAGATGGCAGGCAAAGATGTGAAGGGGTTATGATGTGCTGGTACCCAATATGGTGATCCTTACCTACCTTTGTAAATGATTAAAAATTGTATATTTCTGTGACAGGTTGAATTGTTGAATGGCCACTCAAGTGCACTAGTGTTTTGAGTGTATAATGTTGTTACCACACCTGGTAGTGTATATAAGTGATGTGAGCGGCATTAGTTATTGAGTGATCACTGTGAAGATGCCATGTGCTCGTGTAAGACAGCTTTATCAATACCTGACTAAAATTTGGCTGGCTGTTTGTATCTGGCAATATCCAGATTTGTGGGGTGTTAGGATGTGAAAATGGCCTGATATTGGACTGCATGGAAACACGACGGCATGCATACTTGTCATCAAAGTTCGGGTTGACACCTGACCAACACGATGAAGTATTGCCATACTGGGAACCAACACTTCATAACCCTTTCATATCTCTGCCTGCCATCTGAGAACAAGTAATGGATTCCGTGCAACATTCTGTGTCATCCCATCGTGCCAATGGTATGTCCATTTCCAAAGTTACACTGACATCCAACCATGTCCTCTGGGTGCTTTACTTTTTTTGTCAGGCATTACACATGAGTAATTTAAATTAGTTGGTATGTGATGTTTTAAGTCTGAGAGGGGACAGTGTTGCAATAAGTATTGCCTGCCTACAAAAATCATATGTAAATACTATGTGTAGGCTAACAGTTTCTGTACAAAGTCTAAAATTTGTTAGTAATTCTAATTCGGAACAGAGTAAATTGATTTTTTCAGCACAATAGATTCTTTCTTTTCCAGAAAATAGTTTCCAACATACCATATGAAATCTTGAAAACTATCGAACTCAGTTAGGCATCCCCCCGCCCACCTCCAGGCTGTCAAAATACCCTGTTCATTATATCATTATGTACCATGTTTGGTTCTATTTAAAATGTTAGTTCCGCATTTCACATGAAAATAGCTTCACTATGAAAGCCAAATCTAAATGTGGAGTGAAATAAACAACTTTTTAGGAAGTGAAACAGTTAGTCTTCAATAACAGAAAAGTACATGTCATCCTTTTACATAGATTAGTTTACTTTAAATACTGACATCAAAAATAAGGCACAGTTATCTTTTAATGTTAGGTACAGACGTTTGGCGAAAATGCGTGAACATTTCTTTTTTATGTCTGATGATGTAGACATTACTGCAAATGATTATGCTTCACACACACACACACACACACACACACACACACATACACACACAAACATGTGCGCGCGCGGACACACGCGCGCGCGGACACACACACACACACACACAATTTATTTTCAATGGTGAACTGTTGTGGAATGTTGTGTTGCATAAGCCTATATGTGTGGTGTCATTTGTAGGATGACCGAATATGGAAACATCTCAGAAAGTCTGCTGAGTTGTGAAAACAGGGGGGAGGCTGATCCGAGTGTTCATTAGAAGAGTCTTAGACATTCAAATAGAACAAAAATATGGAAACTAAAGAGTAAGTCATATGTTTGTACGGAAGGATGCAATTTACTAGAACAATACCAACCGAAAAAATGTGTGTGGAAGACAATCCGAGAATGTAAATTGAACAGCCAACAGGCAGCAGACAGCTTTTGTGGCAAAGCCGGCAGAATGGCACACAATGCGGCACCAGATGTAGAGTAGCTATGTTTGATGGCACCTATACTGGGCTGAAAGCGTGTGTGCACGTTGACCTCTCAGTACAAACTTTTTTAGAAATTCTACACAGTTTGTGTGTCTTGATTTGATGGTTAGTTCGGGGTACTGTTCCAATTGCGTGCACTTTCAAAAATAGATTTTGGAATGTTCACAGCAAGCATAGTGTTTACTTGCTTGCTACACAACACTGTGACGTAATGTGTGGCAATAGGACAAAGCATGTAACACACAAAGGAACTCTGTAAGAACTATGCGTGGTTGGCTTCAACACCTTGTTCAATAGGTATTGTTTAATGTATCCATAGCCAATTGCCTAAATCAATTAATACAGCTGTTGATTGGACACTGACTGCATTTTTGAAAAATTACAAACAGTTACTCCTCATCTGCTTTCAACTATCTCAATTTATTATCTGCCTCCAAACTCATCTTAAAGTGCCTTTCCAGTGCACAGATTAAACATACATTGAAATGTGCAGAATCTGTAGTGAGGAAGTATGCAGTAGCCACTGTCACTGAGGGTGCTGCATCATCGACATCGTCAAGAAGTGAGACACCTACATGACACTGGGATGAAACAGACCTATCACAATAAAATTCATCTCGCAAGGTCTCAAAAACTAAAAGATGACTTTCAGTGCTACTATTTTCAAAAACTTAACCACTGGGGTGTCCCAAATTTTTTACATTTTGTTGTTAAATTTTTCTCTTTTTGTAGCTTGCATGTGACACCAGTCCTTTTCCAGCCTGGAGATTTTCTTTCAGCACTGCTACATACCCACTGAATTTGAGCAGTTTGGAAAACAGACGATAGTGCTGTTAAAAAAATTAAAATTGGCGAGCAGGTTTGACAACTAAACAATTATTTCAGGCACCTCTCTATAGAAAGTGACAAGCCACCAGTGGTGGGAAGCAGAGCAAGGGGTGAGGGTGCCACAGAACTCTGCTGCATCCAGCAAAGAGACAGATAGCCACAGGCAGGTGGATGGGGAACAACCAAAACATTGGTAACTTTGGGGTAGCCAATAGCTTGAGTGTAGACAGCCCAAGTGGTGTCCCTTCTATCAGTTTTCTTGACTAGTTTGATGCAGCCCTTCACAGTTTATTCTCCTGTGCCATTCTCTTCATCTCGGAGTAGCACTTGTGCCCTATGTCCTCAATTATCTGTTGGATGTATACCAATCTCTATTTTACCCTGCAGTTTCTACCCTCTACGGCTTCCTCTAGAATCACACAACTTTGCCCTGATGACCTAACATCCTACCCTTCTTGTCAGGGTTCTCCCTGAGTTCCTTTTCTCAGCACTCATGAGGATAAGCACCTTATTTGTTTTCAGTCCACTAATTTTCAACATCCTACAATACAACCTCAAGTTTCTTTTTAATTCTTCTGTATATAATTCTTTTCTGCAACTCGACTGTTAAGCTGATTTAACAATAGTTCTCCATCTTGTGTGTGTGACGGGTGCTGTAGTTTTTTCCATGTGGGTGACTGTCGTGGCGTGGGAATAGGGGAAGTAAATGAGACTCATCACTGGTTTTGTAGGATATGTAGTAGAGATAGGAAGATACTAGAACAGAAGGGGAAAATTGCCGCCCTTCAGGCTGAGTTAGACAAGGCCAGGGAAGATCTTGACAGGTTACAGAGGGAGAAGGGTATAGAGAGGTGCGAAGTGGCAACAGGCAACAGGACGAACAGGCCTAGAACTTTGTCTGACAGCTTTGTGGTGAATGTGGAAAATAGATTTGACCTGTTGCTTCAGTTAGAAGCTGGTGAACCTCAAGCAGTTGCAGGTGTAGACAGGGCACAACAAACTTTCAGCAGCAAATTGAAAAGTATGAATGTAGGGAAATCAGTAAAGAGAAAAAGTGTTGTTGTTAGGTAGTTCCCATGGAAGAGGTGTTGCCTAACTTTTGCAGCATGAACTAGGATCAGAATATCAGGTCACCAAGTTTTTTAAACCTAGTGCTGGTCTGGAGCAGGTGACAGAGGATTTAGGGTCACTTTGCAAAGATTTCACTAAGGAAGACACCATGGTTATAGTGGGTGGGCCAAGTAATAGTACTGACAGAGATCCTGGGTACGGTATAGAATGTGACTTGGCAATGACTGCATCAGCATCGAAGCATACTAGTGTTCGAAGCATACTAGTGTTGAGTTTGTATCTGTCCTTGGGCACCATGACCGACCTCATTTGAACTCTTCTGTCAAGAGAGTTAATTTGGAGTTGGAACAGCTGCTTATGTCGGGTGCAGGGTCACACATTGGCGTGGTTCCTGTTGATTCTCTCAATAGGTGGGATTATACTAGGCATGGCCTTCATCTCAACAGGAAAGGGAAGGGTAAGCTGTCTGGGAAAATAGCAGGAAAGTTAAAGGGGGAGGTACTGTCATGAGTGATAAAATACCAGTGGTTATAGTGCTCAGAAAAGACCCTTTTTTAGTGTTGGGAGGACAGAAAGAAACCAAATTTTAAGAGAGGTTAGGATTGAGGCAAACCTTCAGTTTGAGAAAGAAACCAAAAAACATAATTCTAGCTTATTACATCAGCATAAACAGCTCTTGGTTAAGAATTTTCAACAATCAACAGACATTTCAACTCTGCCAAATTTTAACTCAGTCAATGTGAAATGTCAGCTATCTTTATTGCAACAAAATGCATCAAAATATTCGAGGACTGAGAAATAAAATTAATGAATTAATTATTTGCATAGATGAATTGAGTCCTCAAACCCAGCTAATATAATCTGCCTCTCTGATCATCATGTGGCCACTGGTATGGAACTTTTAAGTGTTACAGGGTTTAGGTTAGCATCTCACTTTTGTAGAGCAGAAATTGAGGAGGAGGAGTTGCTACATTCATCAGGAACTGTCATAAATTTAAGAACATAGACATTCATAAATTTTGCCTAGAGCAGCATATGAAAGCATGTGCAACAGAAATAGAATTTCACAAAAAGTCATTCATAATATTACGTGTATATCGAGCATCTGCAGGTATTTAATCTGTTCATAAACCACCTTGAAGCTGTACTGGCCCATTTAACAACCAAAAACAAAGAAATAGTGGTTGCTGGTGATTTCAATGTAGATTTCCTTAAAGACTCTCCCTAAGAACTTATTTGAGTTAGTAACACTATCATTCAACTTAATTCCCACTGTAAATTTCCCCACTAGGGTAGCCAATTGCTCACAAACAGCCATTGATAATATCTTTATAGTAAAGTCTAATGAACAAAATTATATTACAAAACCAATAGTCAATGGCCTCTCAGACCATGACATGCAGTTTCTGGTGATAAATGTTAATACTGAACAGGATATAAAATCTGTTAAATCTGAGCTCAAGAGGGTACTCAATAAGCCAAAAATTGATTATTTTTGGGCACTCCTCAGAGATATTCACTGGACTGATGTCTACGGTGCTCATGGCATGAATGAAAAATATAACACTTTTGCTAATAAAGTGCTACCCTTATTTGGACACTGTTTTCCTCCAAAACTAACCAAGGTTAGAGTAAAGTCTACAAAGAAGCCATGGATTACTCAAGGAATAGGGGTAACTTGTAAAACAAAAAGAAAACTGTATTATCAATCCGAAACAGTTCTAATGTTGATGCTATAGCACATTACAAGAAATACTGCAAAATATCAAAGACTGTAATACGAACATCAAAGCAAATATATTACAAGGAAAAGATAGTCATATCAGATAACAAAATAAAGACGATATGGGATATAGTGAATGAGGAGACCAGTAGAACCAGACATGAAGAGGGACAAATAGCATTAAGAGTAAATGTTTGGCGACAGATGTGTAAAGTGTTGCAAAAATTTTCAACAAACATTTTGTAACTGTTATGGAAAAGATGGTGCTGTCAGGTTCTGTAGATGCTGCTATGGAATACCTCAGACCAGACATTTCAAGTAACTTCCATAATATGAGTTTAGCCCTCACTACCCCAGAAGAAATAATGTCAATCATAAAATCTTTAACATCAAAAACATCTAGGGAGTATGATGAAATATCAACAAAGTTAATTACAGAATGTGATTCTAAGTTAAGTAACATATTCAGCTATCTGTGTAACCAGCCATTTGTCAGTGGAATATTTCCTGAATGGTTGAAATATGCTGAAGTAAAGCCACTGTTTAAGAAGGGAGATAAAGAAGTAGCATCCAATTTCACTTTTGCCAGCATTTTCAAAAATTTTAGAAAAAGTAATGTACAATCGGCTTTATAACCACCTTATCTCAAATAACATACTTTCAAAGTCGCAGTTCGGATTTCTAAAGGGTTCTGATATTGAGAAGGCTATCTACACTTACAGTGAAAATGTGCTTAATTCATTAAACAAAAAAATGCAGGTAACTGGTATATTTTGTGATCTGTCAAAGGCATTTCACTGTGTAAATCACAATATCCTTTTAAGTAAATTAGAATATTATGGTGTAACAGGAAATGCTGCAAAATGTTTCAAATCTTATATCTCTGGCAGAAAACAAAGGGTGTTATTAGGAAAGAGACATGTATTAAGCTATCAGGCATCATGCAGCTGGGAACTAATTACATGTGGGGTCCCACAAAGTTCCATTTTAGGGCCCTTACTTTTTCTTGTGTATACAATGACCTTTCATCAGTAACATTATCAGATGCCAAGTTCTTTTTGTTTGCAATAAATAGCAAATCAAGTATAGTCTTAGAAAGATCGGCTAGTAAAATATTTGTGGACATTAATCACTGGTTCCTAGCCAATTCTTTGTCGCTAAACTTTGAAAAAACACGTTAGATTCAGTTCAGAACTTGTAAGGGGGTGTCCCTTGAGTATACGCCTAACATACAATGTCAAGCAGATAGAAGAAGTGGACAGTGTTAAATTCTTAGGATTACAGCTTGATAATAAATTCAACTGAGAGGAGCACACCACAGAACTACTGAGGCGTCTTAACAAATCTCTATTTGCAATGTGAATTGTGTCAGGCATAGGGGTTATAAAAATGAAGAAGCTGGCATACTATGTTTACTTTCATTCCATAATGTCATATGGGATTATTTTTTGGGGTAATTCATCAAGCCGAACCTAAAGTTTTCTGGGCACAAAAACATGCAGTAAGAGTTATATGTAGTGTGAACTCAAGAACATCCTGCAGAAGCCTGTTTAGGGAACTAAGGACACTAACTACTGCTTACCAATATATTTATTCCTTAATGAAATTTGTCATTAAAATTATATAACTTTTTCAGACCAACAGCTCAATTCATGAAATCATGTATATGTGTGTGTGTGTGTGTGTGTGTGTGTGTGTGTGTGTGTGTGTGTGTGTGCGCGCGCGCTCGCTCAAGTACAATCTAACTTCTGCACCATTTCAGTGCAGTAATGTGTTCATTGTAAATAAATATTGTAGTAGTTCTAGTACATGTTTATTACCTCATAAATAAAAAAAATTTTTTTTTGTTTTAAATTCAGTGCATTAGTGTTTGTAAAATGATTCTTTCATACAGTGTTCTAAAGAAAAAAGGGAGGGGGGGGGGGGGGGACGATCATTCCACTTTGGACCTATGGAAGGCACATTAGCTTATTTGTTTCAGTTGTAAATATTTGTCATGTATTATTGTTTTTCTGACATGTTCTACATCCTGGAGGACCTCCTCGATATGGATCAATTGGAATGAAAGTAAATCTAATCTAATCTAATCTTGCTACCTTCAGGACTGCATGGACAATCTTTCCCAAAAGTCTGATGGTGCATCAAAAGTCTCATAGATTCTACATACCAAATTGAGCAGTCATTTGGTTGTCACTTCCCCGATTTAGAATTTCCTGAGGAATATTATCCATCCCTTCCACATTATTTTATCCCAAGTCTTCCAAGGTTCTGTTGAACTCTGACTATTACTGGATTCCCTGTATTTTTCCGTATCGACTCTCATTTCTTCTATCATATCATCAGTTAATTACTTCTCTTTGTAGAGGGTCTTCAGTGATCTGTTTCCACCGCTTTGCTCTTTCCTCTTGCACTCGGATATTGTTGCCCCTGTTTTTAATTTCACCAATTGTTTTTTCGATGTCTATATATATGCTGAAAAATCTCTTTCTGACAACCATTTTTTCCA
The DNA here is from genome assembly GCF_023864275.1 of Schistocerca cancellata. Lineage (NCBI taxonomy): Eukaryota > Metazoa > Arthropoda > Insecta > Orthoptera > Acrididae > Schistocerca > Schistocerca cancellata. The sequence goes on along the minus strand of NC_064630.1, from coordinate 425,510,235 downwards.
CATTTTTTCCTGCAACCACTTTGATTTAGGTTCCCTGCACTTGTTATTTATTCCATTCCTAAATGACATACTGGTGTAGTACTGTCATTTGCTGAGGATTTTTGTACTTCCTTCTTTCACCAATCAAAGTATTTCTTCTGTTACTCATGGCTTCTTCACAGTTACCATCTTTGTATCTGTGTCTGTCTATCTAGTTTCTGTAATTGCCCTTTTTAGAGATGCCTATTCCCCTTCATCTGAAGTGCTTATTGTAGTTTTTGCTATCACAGTACTGACAACTTCAAACACACACTGCCATTCCTCAGTACTTCAGTAGGCCTACCCCACTTCTTTTCAAAGTGATTCATCTGGGTGATTCTCTTTAACTTCAGTCCACTATTCATCATTAATTAGGTGTAATTAGAGTCAATATGAAATCTTCCAATATCTTCCCAGGCCCATTTCCAAGTATACCACGTCCTCTTGTGATTTTTGAAAGAGTATTCTTTATTAACAACTGAAATTTATTGCAGAATTCAAGTGATCTCTCTCCTCTTTCATTACAACTACTGAGCCCATATTATCCTGTAACTCTTACTTCTATTCCCTCCCTACTACAGAGTCAGAATCATGCGCAACTATTAGATTTTAATGTCTCTTTACATACCACATTAACAATAACACTATCACTTAAGTGTTTGCAGTAACTCAGTCTATGCCTAACCTGCCTGTTTATGAGGAATCTATTTCTGTTACACCATTTTCTGTTGCTGTTGATACATCCATATACTCCATCAGAGCAGCTAACCCTCACCGACATTGTTCCTCATTGACATCAGATGATGTTGACAGTAGTATAGTACCTTTCTTGATAGCATTGGGTATAGCAGTACTGAGCACAATTCTTCAATGGCAGTGAACTGCTCAACCTGGATTTGTTTGGTTATTCCTGCATATACCTTTACGAATAAGTTGTGGCTGCTCATAACATTTAGTGATCTAAATTTCTCCTTGCCCTTCCACAATGCTATGAGTGTTGCTGGTATGTAGATTTCTCTTGTGAGGCTGAATAGCTTTTTACAACTGACAAATGCTTTACTGTATAACTGAGCATTTACACTGACAACAAATTCATCTCACTGATGATGGCTGGATAACATTTTCAAAGACAAACAACTGCCCAGAGCAATCTGTTGTGTGTGCTTGTTGGAAAGGCTTCATCAGTTTTGTGCTCTGATCTTCAACACTATGACTGCTTGTTATGTCTACAAGAAGTTTCATCTAAGATACCATCGTGACTACATTTGTTGAGACAACCATGGGTTCCATAATTCATAGTTATCTTGCTATATGTGTTCCTGTTGGCTGGACTTATTTCCCATTTGCTAGCTTTATCACAATCTCTTCCATATCACAGAACATAGCCTTGGAGGGTAAGATTCGACATTGTAGAAAAATATACTCATGAATAGGCTTTTGCCCATACAGGCTCGTCACTGATGATGATGATGATGATGATGATGATGATGATGATGATGATGATGATGTACAGGATATTTCTTGACATCTCGTTAACTGTTGTCCATTAAGGATTTTCACTTTTGGCAGCTTCACCTCCATAGATGGTCACATCGATTAGTTTCCTAAATTTGGCAGCTAGGCAACTGGCCAGTACCTCTGTACAGTGATGGGGAACAGCTATGGCATGTTGGGGAGTGAACTAGTCCAGGGTATGGTGATGGGCTTTGTCCCACAGGTTCGTTACATTTGTCTGTGGTTGACTGGCATGAATACATCTGTTGTAATGGTTGACAGCTTGCAGCATAATAGTATTCTTTCTCTACAGTAATGTACATGTCCAGGTTTCCCATAGTGGAAACAGACTAGTGTATTGTTCTCCATCCTCCAAATGTATGTTGTTCTGCGGGGCGTTATACTAAGTGAATAAGCTGGGTGTATCTCCATTTGTCGGATGCTGGGATTCTTGTCTGACAGCTGTGGCATAAATTGGAGTTGGCTGTGTCCATTCTTCATGGTGTATTGAAATGGAGGCTGTGACTGCTGCCAAATATTACACTTCTTGAATGAGATTTTCACTCTGCAGCAGAGTGTGCGCTGATATGAAACTTCCTGACAGATTAAAACTGTGTGCCCGACCGAGACTCGAACTCGGGACCTTTGCCTTTCGCGGGCAAGTGCTCTACTAGGTTCGCAGGAGAGCTTCTGTAAAGTTTGGAAGGTAGGAGACGAGATACTGGCAGAAGTAAAGCTGTGAGGACCGGGCGTGAGTCGTGCTTCGGTAGCTCAGATGGTAGAGCACTTGCCCGCGAAAGGCAAAGGTCCCGAGTTCAAGTCTCGGTCGGGCACACAGTTTTAATCTGTCAGGAAGTTTCATATCAGCGCACACTCCGCTGCAGAGTGAAAATCTCATTCTGGAAACATCCCCCAGGCTGTGGCTAAGCCATGTCTCCGCAATATCCTTTCTTTCAGGAGTGCTGTTCTGCTAGGTTCGCAGGAGAGCTTCTGTAAAGTTTGGAAGGTAGGAGACGAGATACTGGCAGAAGTAAAGCTGTGAGGACCGGGCGTGAGTCGTGCTTCGGTAGCTCAGTTGGTAGAGCACTTGCCCTCGAAAGGCAAAGGTCCCGAGTTCGAGTCTCGGTCGGGCACACAGTTTTAATCTGTCAGGAAGTTTCATTACACTTCTTCTTCAACATTCTGTATCACCTTCTGAAGTATGGAGTTGACATTCCTGTTTGCTACCTCTTACATACTCAGACATTTCTAGCTGCCATAAATGGTTGTATATCTTCTGTTACTACCTGGCATAAGAGAGAGGCGAGATCTTCCACAATCACCATAGAAACCCCATTTGGGAATCTGTCATGTTTAAACCCCATTTGGGAATCTGTCATGTTTCTATCACAGTCTTTTCTGTTGCATTTCCTCAGCACCCTCACTCCACAGTGTTCGTCTGCTAAGTCGATTTGCCATAGATCGTTTTCACCAGTTCAACCTGGGATTTGTCCCTTGAGCTCTTCTCTTCGATGTTCTCAAAGCACTGCTGGGCTATCCATGTAACATTACAAATTGCCAAATACACCATGTTGTCTCACTTCATCCATCTGGAGACTGTCAAATCCTTTCAGCCACTTTGTCAGGTCCTGACAACCCTCTCCGGAAAACATTGATGGATGCCCGATGTGCAGCTGACCTACTGTTGGCATGTAAGCCATGTGCCTCCCGAATATAAGCACATTTGAAATGATGCACTGTTTTTATTCCGGTTCCTGTCCATGTAGGTGATGGCTTTTACACTGCCTAATTGGAGCCACAGTCACCCTCATGTTACAAAGTACCCGATGTACAATATTGCATCATAATCCACAATGAAGTCTAAATCCGAAAGCAAGGCTGGCAATGAAGTGCAACTCTTGCACTGAAAGCATGTTTATTTTACAACCACCAACCTACAGCCAGAGCTAACTCCACTCTCGGATGGAGAGTGCTGCTATTAACACAACCACAGAATATTACAGAACTTGCAAACATTACAAACATAAGAAGTTTTAAGAACTTTCCAGAAATGATAAACACTTGGTGAGGGGTTTCAACTGGCAACACGCCAGCCAGCAAAGTTAACCACTACTCCATAAAGTAAGCAGCACACCTCCCAGCAATATGCCCTCTCTCTCTCTCTCTCTCTCTCTCTCACTCTCACCTTCCCTACCCTCTGGCTCCTACCCTTGTAACCGCCCCCAGTGTAAAACCTGTCCCATGCACCCTCCCACCACCACCTACTCCAGTCCTGTAACACGGACGGTGTACACGATCAAAGGCAGAGCCACGTGTGAAAGCACCCACGTGATCTACCAACTGACCTGCCTACACTGTGACACATTCTATGTGGGAATGACCAGCAACAAACTGTCCATTCGCATGAATGGACACAGGCAGACAGTGTTTGTTGGTAATGAGGATCACCCTGTGGCTAAACATGCCTTGGTGCACGGCCAGCACATCTTGGCACAGTGTTACACCGTCCGGGTTATCTGGATACTTCCCACTAACACCAACCTATCCGAACTCCGGAGATGGGAACTTGCTCTTCAATATATCCTCTCTTCCCGTTATCCATCAGGCCTCAATCTCCGCTAATTTCAAGTTGCCGCCACTCATACCTCACCTGACATTCAACAACATCTTTGCCTCTGCACTTCCGCCTCGACTGACATCTCTGCCCAAACTCTTTGCCTCTGTATATGTCTGCTTGTGTCTGTGTGCGAGTGTATACCTGTCCTTTTTTCCCCCTAAGGTAAGTCTTTCCGCTCCCGGGATTGGAATGACTCCTTACCCTCTCCCTTAAAACCCAAATCCTTTTGTCTTTCCCTCTCCTTCCCTCTTTCCTGACGAGGCAACCGTTGGTTGCGAAAGCTAGAATTTTGTGTGTATGTTTGTGTTTGGTTGTGTGTATCGACCTGCCAGCGCTTTTGTTTGGTAAGTCTCATCATCTTTCTTTTTAGATATATTTTTCCCACGTGGAATGTTTCCCTATATATATATATATATATATATATATATATATATAAAAAAATAGAACGAAACATTCCTATGTAACACTGTTAGTTCCCAACATATATATATAAATAATAGAGGGAAACATTCCACGTGGGAAAAATATATCTAAAAAATGTCTGCTTGTGTCTGTGTATATGCGGATGGATATGTGTGTGTGCGCGCGAGTGTATACCCGTCCTTTTTTTCCCCCTAAGGTACCGTATTTACTCGAATCTAAGCCGCACTTTTTTTCCGGTTTTTGTAATCCAAAAAGCCGCCTGCGGCTTAGAATCGAGTGCAAAGTAAGCGGAAGTTCTGAAAAATGTTGGTAGGTGCCGCCACAACTAACTTCTGCCGTCGAATATATGTAGCGCAGGCAGAAAGATAAATACTAGAGCCAAAACCTCTGCGTCAGTAAATAAATTTAAAAAAAAGGTGGAAGACGAGTTTTTTTCTCCGCCCCGAGTTTCGACCGTTGCATTTTCAGACATTATCCAACGAAGTAAATACAAATGCCGCATTGTTCATCTTCGAATGTGGCAGCATTTCAATGTACTACGAAAATCCGACTGGCAAAACTGTTTGGGATGTTTGTCAATATGGCCAACTCTACGTTCTGAATTTTTTTCCTACATGTGAAAAGAGATGGTCGCAAATAGGAACTTTTATGAATTGTGAATCACATGCAGTATTCTCTTCACCATAAGAATAATACGAATATAAACATTTTGCCATGTATTCTTTCGTGTTTGCTGCTACCTCATTTAAATTCTGTCTGCCTAATAAACTAGAGTGAGACAACAGCAAATGTGGAAGAATATACATATCATGTCATGTTTATATTCATATTATTCTTATGCCTAATAGTGATACAGTCAGAAACGAAGCACGGCAATTGACTAGATTTTTAAATCTAAGACGACTCTAATTTCTGTGCAGAATGTAATGTACGAAAGAGGCGTCTGCAAAGATTTTCAAACGCGAGAAAAATTTTCACTAAACTCTCGTTCAGAACATCTTCTATCATAAGCAATCTATTATTTGGTTCTTGCTGATCATTATCAAAGAAAGCAGCAAAGAAAACAAAGAGCAGTCTCTTGCCATTGTTTTGCTGATGAGATGATTCCCCCCTTTTTTTTAAAAAAAAAAAAAAAAAAAAAAAAAAAAAAAAAAAAAAGGGCGCGGCGGTAGCACGCACAAAAGCAAGCCATGCCGCGAGCGGCGGCAGGTCATAGACACTCATTATCAGAATGTGACAAACAATGCATGACACAGTAAAATAATGCATTTTCGGCTTAGAGTGACATAAACACCTATAACAAAGAGAACGGCGCTGATCAGATCAAAGAAAAATAAGCAATCAATTCAAACCATACGAAGCACGTGAAAAAGGAAGGGTACCAGTATAAATACGGATGGAGCGGCTGACACATAGCAATAGCTATCTGGTAAAGCTTAACTGCTAAGCTTACATCTCGAATCAAACTACTGTAGCTGTACCGTCATTCATTCAACCTAAATTGTGTCTCATATTACTATGGACCAACTTTGTTTCGATTTGGAGGTGCGGCCTAAAACTTTTCTCTCCCCTTGAATTTCGAGTCTCAAATTTCAGGTGCGCCTTAGAATCGGGAAATTTTTTTTTCCTTGATTTCGAGTCTCATTTTTCGGGTGCGGCTTAGACTCGAGTGCGGCTTAGATTCGAGTAAATACGGTAAGTTTTTCCGCTCCCGGGATTGGAATGACTCCTTACCCTCTCCCTTAAAACCCAAATCCTTTTGTCTTTCCCTCTCCTTCCCTCTTTCCTGACAAGGCAACCGTTGGTTGCGAAAGCTAGAATTTTGTGTGTATGTTTGTGTGTCTATCGACCTGCCAGCGCTTTTGTTTGGTAAGTCTCATCATCTTTCTTTTTATATATCTTATCCTGAATAGGATTGGGGAGAAGAGAAGTTTGTGGCACAACTTGACTAGAAGAAGGGATCGGTTGGTAGGACATGTTTTGAGGCATCAAGGGATCACAAATTTAGCATTGGAGGGCAGTGTGGAGGGTAAAAATCGTAGAGGGAGACCAAGAGATGAATACACTAAGCAGATTCAGAAGGATGTAGGTTGCAGTAGATACTGGGAGATGAAGAAGCTTGCACAGGATAGAGTAACATGGAGAGCTGCATCAAACCAGTCTCAGGACTGAAGACCACAACAACAACATCCTGAATAGTTTAACCATAAATTATGTTTGTACAATGAATTCAGTTGTTTAATAAAATGAGTCCACTATTCAAAAATAGTTACATAATTAAAAGTATTTCTCCGATTTCTCACTGTCAGTCTCTGCAACTGATTGATCACTGCAACCGACTGCCGTGCGGAGGGCCCATGTCCAATTCCCAGTACCGCCAAGGATATTTCCTCAGTGGGAGGACTGGAATGGGGTTTACTCAGCCTCGTGACGGCAACTGAGAAACTACTTGACCAAGTAGTAGCGACTCCAGGTCACAAAAGCCAACAGTGGCCACAAAAGAGGGTGTGCTGATCCCATGCCCCCTCCATACCGCATCCAACATCGCCACTGATGAAGAAAGACACCAATACTGATAGACCCAACAGAGCCTGTGGATGGAGTTTACCTTTATGAATTCTTGTTCCTTCAATAGCAGAGTTTTTCATAGTCTCTGTAACATGCAAGCCATGGTGATGGCTCAGTCACTCTCAAGAATGTTCAGATGGGGATGCAGCAAAATCCCAGAATTTTTTTTGAACATAGGGCCAGCGTAAAAGTATTGTTGCTGGCTCTGAATGACATAGGGTGGAAATCTAGAAAGATTAGTGGTAGGCCTAACTTCTCTTCTTTAAATGTGATGAGCTCAAAGCCCAGTCATGAAGTAAAGATTTTATCATGTCTTCTACAATGTGGGAAAGTTACTTTGCTACCAAAAATAGCAAATGTATAGTGTACACAAAATTCATACAAAATAAAAAAATCATCAATTGTCTTGAACGGTATTTATAAACCAGTTACACTAAACTGTGAAATGGATAAATAACTTACATAAATGTTTGATACAGCACTGAATGGAGTATATCTTCATTTTTATTCCTATGTAACACTGTTAGTTCCCAACATTCCCCTAAGTGACATGTGCGAATGAGCTATTCCAACAGTTATCATGCAGAATGACCACAATGTTGTTTATGGTCTCATGAATCCAAATCTGCTACCAGAGTTCAGAGGCAATTCAGGACTTAAAATCACAAGCCACGAACTCAAAGACAAACTGATATTGATTGGTATGAACATTTCACCGAAACGGGATGTGTATCACATAGGATGCCAGATCAGGATTGGACAACAGTCTGACACAGTGACTGAACAAGTCTGGCTGCCTTACATTCATAGTCCACGTAAATCAATGAGACATGCCAGCTTAGATTTGAATATGCCTAGTTTTACAGAGTGGAAAGTGTTACTGGAACACCTATCATTCAATTCCCACAAATTGCAAATGTTGCAAGTTTTAAGAGAAAGTGACAAAGGAAAATAAGGTGAGTTTTGCGCAGAAATGTTTGACAAAATGCAGAATGAAGATGATTTTCTTGATAAAATTTTACTCAGTGATGAAGCCACCTTCCTTACCTGCAGTACAGTGAATCAGCATAATGTTTGTATATGGGATTAGCAAAAAACCATGTCACATAATCAACTTATACGGGAGTTGCCTAAGGTAAATGTTTTTGTGCTGTAAGCTGTAACAAACTGATGATTCTTCCTATTTTTTGACACGTCAAATGTAACTAGTACATCAAACCTGGGAATGCTTGAACATTATCTAACGCCTCACGTAGAACAGGATATGGGCACACACGCAATTGTCACCATACTTCATAGGATTTGGCAGGAAACTGATTACAGATGCGACATATGCCATTTTATTGAAGGAAGTCACAATGAATATTTATTTATAAAACTTTAAGAGATATTGCATCTAGTGCTGTATTAAACATTTCTGTATGTTATTTATCTTTTTAACGATTATTAAACACCCTGTACATGGTCAACAAAATGGATAAAAGAACTATGTAATGACTAAAAGATAACAACAACTAAATACTGAGATATTTTATTCATTTCTATATAACAAGAATTAAATAATTATGCTTATTGACTCACTGTTTGCCATTATTATCTCGTTGTCTATTTTTGGGCTAAACAGAGAAATATCAAGTTCCTGCGGATAAGTATATGATGTCCATCTTCCCTCTGTGTCAGGATCCATGGTCAAGGATTCAAACAGCGATGGTATGGGATCAGTAAACTCTTCAACATGGCTTATTTTGGTAAGTGGACTACCAGTGGAATTAGACTTTGTACACATATCTGAAAAACAAAAGTATTAAAAAATACAATATTAGTTTAGTTTATATTGAAGGCATTAATTACTATGGCCATTTCTTATATAATATGATTTAAACACTGTAAATTCCAGATGGAATACTATTGTCATGATCTAAACACTTCTACTTCTCATAAATGGAAACTGTGCTATCCCTTCCCCTTTTCCGGCCTTTGTTGGAGATGGTGGTCATTTGTTTGTGAGACGTGCTTAGTTGTGTGAATGAATGTGTGTGTGTGTCTTTTTCTGAAGAAGGCTTCGGTCGAACACTAATGAGTAAAAGTCTTTCATTGTGCCCACCTGCAACTCAATATACTGTCTTTACAGTGAATAGCAATCTCTCTTTTCCTTACTGTTGCTACTTCTCACAAAGGCTGCATGTGTTTGTGTGTATTTGCATGGATACTGGATCAACAAATGTCTCATCACACATGCAAATAGACTAAGTTGGTTCACTGTCACCTTTTATTACGTTCCACATATTTTATGAAATCTGCAGCAACAATGAACAAGCAGTAGCCTTATCACTTGTTTTCATTAAAATGCGGTATTATCATCATTTTTATGTGATTCTTCTTATCACCATCACCACCACGGAGATGTGGTCCACCTATATAGCTAAATAAAAGTCTGTTTTCATGCCCTACCCATTTTGCTTCCTTTCATTTCAAGACCATCAATGGGTTGTAATACATCACGTCATAAATAAGAGTAAACAAACTGCTTATGACATAAAAAAAAGTATTTTATTTACCTGCATAGATGGACCACATCTGCAAGAATATAATAATCATAATCATTTATTGTGTGTGTGTGTGTGTGTGTGTGTGTGTGTGTGTGTGTGTTCCTACATTTGTCTGCAAAAATTCAATTTCATCACATTACGATATGTAGTTGCTAGAGGATGTTATGTTAAAATACAACACTTGTTTATCCTGCAACTGAAAATAAAACATCATTGTCACTGACTATACAAAACAGCTGTTCCATCATCTCAGCTACCTACGATTCCTCGCAACAGGTATTACCAACGTACAGCTCAGATAAGAGTGTGGATGGCTCTTTGTAAAGTTTTACCCAAAATACTCAAAATAATAACTGCTGAGACATCACATTGATTACAGTTACAGAAACTACAATGGCAATCACAAGAGAGAGAGAGAATCAAAGTTGACTCAAACTACCGCATAATGACCAACAATAAATTTATATACAACATTTTTCAAGTTTAAAATATCTGAAGACACAGCCACTTGGAATTTTTTTTCTATTACAGTAATTTACACACACTGCGGTAATAAATGACAGCATCATTTTCAGTTGTCTAGCAGAAAATCTGTGATCACATTTTCTTTTCAAAAAACATTACCTGCAATTCATGTAATACATACATCTTTCCTGTTTTGCTTTGTTTTTATTTGAAGAAAGAAAGAGTAGCATTTTATAACCTGTCAATGATGATGGAGCAGACACTGACTGGGGAAGCATTAGATTGGAAATTGGCCACGTCATTCTCAAAAGAACAATCCCCACATCTGCATTAACCATTCTAACAAAATCACAAAAACCTAAAAAAGGATATCTGGGCTGTAATTTCAACTGCTGTCCTCCCAAATGCTAATCCAATCTCTTAATCACTGCATCATCTTGCTCAGTTCTTCTTATGTGAGTCACACATGTTACAGCTATTTACCAGCAATTTTTGGATTGATAAACTACTTTGTTTTAATCACTAATGACTCTTAGACTATCCAACTGAACATGTACCAATGTACCATACTGATCTGAATTACTAATCTTAAAAAACTGACACCTTCATACAAAATGCAGAACAAAGTAATAGTAAGTAATTTGTACACTGAAAAGTCAAAAATATATTAATATAGCATTGTCCCCTGCTTCATAACAATTAACATTTTATTGTGTGATGGTGTTCTTTTGTTTCTGTATTACATCTTTGATACATTCACGCAGTTCTTTTGTTTCTGTATTACATCTTTGATACATTCACGCAAAGAAGTAGTCTCTTGGTAGGTTGGGTGTTAGAACTTGCCAGTTATCCACTCCTAATATGGGTGGGTGTCAACAACAATTGTTAACATCCTGCTTCTGTCCCCTTGGGTATTCAGGAAAATAATATTTAACACAAGCAAAAACATGCACATCATGGTTTGTCTAATGTATGCAGTTTGCCAATTAACACTATTCCCTTCTCTGAACTCCTAAATTTAATGTTTCCCTCTGTACAGCGAGAGATCCCTGACAGACATACAAGCCCATGCCAGAACCATAGAACACAAATACGAAAAAGGAGTTAAAAGTGATGGAAGGAAAGACAGCTAAAAATAGTAACTTGCTCTTGGAGAAAGGCCACAGAGACGAGAGAGATAAAAAGTAAAACACAGTCTACAGTATAAGTGTTGTTCGCTAAAACAGCTGATAACTCAGATAGCAAACATAAATTAGAATGGGAGTGGTTAAAAAAAGGACATTCTGTCAGGAAATGGCAAACCGTCAAAGGTTGTTGACAATCAGCACAAAGTGGTGGGGGTCACTGCTTAACAAATGGCAATGGCTAAAACAACAGTGCCCAATACGAAACCTAGCTAAAATGATCTACTTGTGGCAGGAGGACTGAGAAGAGGCCGGCCAAGCTGCAGGGAGAGCTCATTCCCGTGAAGGTAAGACAGTGTTGTTGACCCGCTGACAGACGACAACACAGAGATCATTGGAGGGAATGGAAAAACTAGCAGGCCAAGGTACAAGAACTGCAGCCTTGGCAGCAGTGTCAGCGGCCTTGCTGCCAATCAGAACGACATGACCAGGGACCCACACAATCATCATGGTGGCTCCATCAAGAGTGAGAAAGTGAAAGCTTCCCTGGACCCGTTACACTAAGTGATGGATGGTGTACAGCACACAGAGGCTCTGAAGGGCAAAGAGTGTCAGAGCAAATGACAATTGAAAAGCCTGTGTCACCAGATGTTCTGTGTAGCCTGATACAGCGCAAAGAGCTCCACTATAAATACTGTATTCTGGAAGCCGATATCGAAAATTGTCAGTGCCAATGATGAAGGCACACCCGACAAAGCTGTGTGTGAAGGATGAGAAACTTCCAGCGATAGAGTGAGTCTGGAGTTGTGTCCTTAGGAAGTGAATTAAGTCCAAGGCAAATGCAGTCCGCCACATGAAGACAAGGTGACGAAGGGTTCACACCCATCGGGAAAGTGGCAGGCAGCGTTAAGTTAAGCTACTGGAGCAATAGCTGAAAGCGAACTCCAGGAGATAACAGTGAAGAGGGACGCACCCCATACTGGCAGTCAAAGGAGTCATCAAAGAAAGAGGTATAGGATAGGTGGCCATGCATGGCAGACGAACAGCAAGCATATCTGCTGAGGAGACAGTCGCAGTGGTAGTGGCAGCTTCTGCATACAGACTCTAAACCGGGCTGGCGTAAAAGGCACCAGTGGCCAAACGGATGCCATGATGGTGGCTTGTATTGAGACGGTGTCAAGAGTGATGGTCATGCAGATGCACAAGCGAAACACCCATAGTCTAGTTTCGAACAGACAAAAGACCAGCACAAACGGAGGAGGGTGGTTCGGATCTACACCCCAGGAAGTACCTTTGAGGACACCTAGGACATTGAGGGACCGCATACAGAGGGCTGCCAGGTAAGACACATAGGAGGACCAAGAAAGTTATCTACTGGGCACGAGACCCAGGAATTTCGTAGTTTCAAGGAACGGGAGAGCAACAGGCCCGAGATGTAAAGATGGTGGAAGAAACCAATTGCGCTGCCAGGAATTCATACAAACTGTTTTGTTAGTGGAAAAACGAAATCAATTATTGATGCTCCACGAGCAACGACAATCGAAGCATTGGTGAAGATGGCGCTCAATGAGACAAGTCCATGGAGAACTGCAGTAGATGGCAAAATCATCAACAAAAAGAAAGATGGAGATGCCTGGCAGGAGACAGGCAATAATAGGATTACTGGTGATGGCAAAGATGACGACACACGGATCGGAGCTCTGAGGCACCCCGTTTTCCTGGATAAAGGTGTCCGACATGACAGAACCCACACTGACCTTGAAAACTCTGTCTCAAATTCTTGAAGGAAATGGGGAACCATGTTTAGAGAGCACAGAGGATATCAGTCCTCCAGGAGGTATCGTAGGCTTTCTCCAAATCAAAAACACAGCCACAGTCTGGTATTTCTACAGAAAACCATTCATGACATCTGTTGACAAAGTGACGAGATGGTCAACTGCGGAATGGCACGCTTGAAATCCACACTGTGCAGCGATCAGTACAATGCGGGACTTAAGCCACCTTACCAGCCAGGCATGAATCTCACATTTCACCACCTTGCAAACACAGCTGGTGAGAGAAATGGGGCAATATCTAGAAGTTAGAAGGAAGGTGTTTGTCCTTACTGGGCTTAGGCATGGGTATGGCAGTGGCTTCAAGCCAGCATCTGGCCAACATGCTCTCTGTCCAGGTGCAATTATACATATGAAGGAGAAAACGCTTGCCCGCAAGAAAAAGGTGCTGCAATATCAGAATGTGAACACTGTCCGGCCCTGAGGTGGAGGTTCAGGATGAAGTGCGAACATTATCTAGCTCCCTCATTGTAAAAGTGGCTTTGTAGCACTCACGATTCTGAGAACAGAAGGGTATCGCGTGAGCCACCTCCACTCTCTTCCGATGGATATAGTTGTTGGGGCTTGATATCTCCAAAAAATAGTAGCCCAAGGTGTTGGAAATAGTAATAGGGTCCACTATGACATCATCTGCTATGGTCAGGTTCAAAATTGGTGCCAGGGGACCGTCACATGTTGGCCCACACGACGGAAGAAAATGTTTTTGTTTGCTATCTGGAAGAATGCATCAACACTGCGCACACAACTGTTTATAATGAATACAGTTTGCCATCGTAGGATGATGGTTGAAAATGTGGAGGGCACGTCTCTGTGCACGAATTGTGTCATGGCATGCCTCAGTCTAATAAAGGACTGGGACACAGTGCAGTAAAGATGAAGTGTGAGGAATGGAACGTTCTGCGGCAGAAAGGATAAGGTATTCTACCTGGTCATCACAACTGGAGAAAAGATGTTTGTCGAAGGTTACCAGGGAAAAGTAAAGCCTCCAGTCGGCCTTAGAAAGCTGCCATTTGGGTTTGAAAAAAGGTGGGTAGGATCAGAAAATTGATAGCACACAGGAAATGGTCACTCAAGTACATGTGAGAGAGAACCGAGCACTTGAGACGTCGGGCAAGCTGGGTAGTGCAGAATGAGGGGTCCAAATGGGAACAGGTGTATGAGGAAGCTGAAAGGAACATGGGTGCTCCAGTGTTAAGGCAGATGAGTCTGAGCTGGTTGAAAACGTCAGCCAAGAGGGCACCGCCCTCACAGGTTCTGGGAGAGCCCCACAGAGGATGATGTGCATTAAAGTAACCAAGTAGCAGAAAGGGGTGAGGCAGTTGCCCAATAAGCTGGAGGAATTCTGCCCTGATGACACCGAATGATGGAGGGATGTAAACAATACAAAGAGAAAAGGTGAAGCAAGGAAGGAAAATGCGGACTGTAACAGCTCGCAGATGGGTGTTCAGGGAGATGGTTTGACGACGAATGACATCCCGGATGACTAGCATGACTCCCCTATCAGATGAAGTGCCATTCCCAGAGGGAAGGTCAAAGCGGACCGGGAAGAACAGCGAGAGGCCAAAGTGGTGGTGAGGATGCTATTTTCTTTCCTGGAGGAAAAGAAGAAGTGGCTGCTGTGATTCCAAGAGCAGCTATAATTCTTCCTCATTGGATCTAAGGCTGCGAATATTCCTTTTGAGGAGAATCATGATGAGGAAAGGGGCGGAGGAAAAAATGAAGGGGTGTCACCTTGGTGGCTGCAGGGTGCCAGGCTTTGAAGACCTCTGCTAAAGGGTGCAGAGGCTGAAGGATCCTGCTACATGAGATCTACAGAGGCGTCGACATTCTCCCACAGTCGATCTGCAGAGTCCAGGGTAGAAAAACAGTTGGCGCTGTACACTAGCGACATGGAGGTTGGTCAAGCGAGGGTATCATGCGGCAACACTGTTGATGAGGGTCTCCGAGTTGATGAAGGAGAAGCCCATTTGCCTTTGTTTGATTTCTTGAAGCCTTTGTGGTGTTCAGATGACGATTCAGGTGATTGTTGATTGGAGGCACATAAAAAGCCTTCGCAGGAGTATTCCTTCTGGCCTTTCCGGCCTGCTGGTTGTGAAGCAGGTGATTTCACTGTGTGAGGTGAAAATTTGGTGGCCTGTTGCACAGCTGGAGGAGAAGGAGATGGGGATGCTACCATTTGACACTGGGTGATTATACGACTGCAGTGCTGAATTTGAGGTCACATACCTGCGTGGCCATGTCCTTCATGGAGTGAGAAGTAGCAAAAATGACACTGTAAGTGGCGCATGGTAAAACACAGGGTTTCTGGCTATCCAACTTGCGAGCGATGGGGTAAGGCACTTTTTCCTTCACCTGGATCTCCTCTAAGGCCCATCCATCGAGATACATTGGACAATGTCGGGAGGAAACTGCATGTTCTCATTGCAACTGATGGAGCGGAGAGAAGGCAGGAAGGTTGACTGTGGTTGTAATGACGACACTGGTAGCAGCACATCGGGTTTGGAATGTATGGACAGACTGTGATAACTACACAGCCTGCTTTGATCTTCGATGAAAGCACTACTCTATAAAACGTGAGAAAAAGAGTGCATGTGGACACTAAGGGTGCATTTACCTTTTTCATTACCCAACGGCCTGCAATGATGCAATGATCGGAGAGGTAAGTTTGGATTTCTGCCTTGGTCAGACCATCAACAGCCTATTGTAAGTAACACCACATGAAGAATTCAGCATTCAATGGACCTCAACACGAACAGGATAGCCGTGGGGAAGGGAATTGGCAAGCCATTGTTGCACTTGAGAATCACAAGTAGTCTCCAAGAACTCTCCAAGTGAAAAGTTCCAGTGCATAAAGGAGAGCAGGATTTCACACAGCCAGCAATTGCATCAATGACTTTCTGAATAATAAATGGATTAACCATAGCAAAAGTACTGACTGTCTTCAGCATGCAAAACCATGAGGAACCGAGGTGTAGCTGGTAGTGTCTTTGAATCATTAGTGTCATTATGTTTAGTAGATATAGACTGAGAAGATGATGATTGGCTCATTGCGAGAAAATCCCCCATGACTGCCAGCATCACCGATGGTGAATGACTTCACACCTCAGGTCACACCTCCTGAACACCTGGCAGAAGAACCAATTCACAATTTGTGAAGGTAATAGCTCACACAATCATCCCTCTCAGGACGGCCGCTGTGGCTGAGCAGTTCTAGTCGCTTCAGTCCGGAACCATGTGGCTGCTACGGTCACAGGTTTGAATCCTGCCTCGGGCAAGGATGTGGGCAATGTCCTTAGGTTAGTTACGTTTACGTAGTTCTATGTCTAGGGTACTTATGACCTCAGAGGTTAAGTCCAACAGTGCTTAGAGCCATTTGAACCATTTTTTCACCCCTCCCTGGGCCTGGCCTGTGCGAACCCTATCTGTTGACCCAGGGCTGGAAACTGCGCATTACCCATACACCTGTTATGCATCAGACACATGGGCCAGCCTTCAAGAGCGCACCGGGAGGAAAGAGAAAGAACCTCAAACGTCGAAACGGAGGAAGGATAGGAGAAGGGGAATGAAGAAAGAAAAAAACTGAATAAAAAAACAGTGAAGGGACTCTTCTGATGCCAAGCAACTGGAAAGGCAAATGTTCCTCAAGGTACGGGAAAAAAGAATAACAAGAGGACAAACATGCAGCGTGGAAGGGAAAAGATGCTGCAAAGGCTGGCGCCTGTGGTAGCCAAGCACGAACTTGCAAAAGAAGGCTATCTATCTCAACCAGTCATGTGAAATAGTATTATTTCTGTTTCTATGACAATGTCTCAGTGTTACCACAATTCTAGGCAGACTATAACAGTCAGATAATACCAGCAAATGTATTTACACTTTTCAGTTGAAAATTGCCAATAATGCAGCCAACTATCAGAGACCTATCACTGTATGGAGTACAGGTTCATTATAATCTACTTCAATATTTCTATCTGGTCACAACATTTCAACTGCAGCGTCAATATTCAACATTTCACGGCTTACGACCAAATTTATGTCTGCTTATTGACTGAAAAACTCATACTCATTATCAAACAACAATATGAATAATATTGTATGTTTAACAGCATGGTTAAATAAAAGACTTTTTGAGAAGACATCACAGTTATGTAACACAGGTATGTTATACTGAAAATATATTGTTAGTCAAAACTCATTTAAATAAACATAAATATTCTATTTAAAAACATAAAACAGATGAGTATGACAATTAGTTACTACTTACCAACACAAGAACAGCAATCGTCAAACCGTTCACCAAGACAACTGAAGCACTCCTTGCAGCATGAACAATTCTTTAGATCACACTTGCAAGACTGAGTTAGCATACATTTGCTCACCACACTTGCACACACAGCTTCATTGCACCCATCAACTATCAATGATGACACCCCCAACATTGAAGTGGCAACTACCACAAATAACACAAAACGCAACATGATGTACCAGGTCAGTTCTGAAAGATAATGGACCGCATGTTACAACAGCAATTCTCTCAATATTAATAAATGCATAATTAATTTTGAATATTGTAAAACCATGCTGAACACTTACATCTTGTTAAAACTAGAGGCTTCAAATGCAGCCCATCAGCTTTGATCAGCATGGTCATAAACATTGTAACATTCATGACATACGTAACCTATTCACAGTGACTACTTCTGAATCACCGCTTCAAGTGTTCAGTAACTACAACCAACTTCTTCAGACATTAAATTTTATGGTTTGGCCACTCATAACCACACCCATATCTTTGAACCTAACCAAGACATCAGGCTATACTATCCCTTTCCACTCCAAGACAAAATTTCTTAAACTATTCTCTGATATATACAAATGAGCAGTGTCCTCAAAGTTTGTGAAAGAAAAGTGGTTCTCATACAAAAAAATATTATCTAAGCATAAAAGTGTCATCACATGTGTAGTTCTGAATCAACTTGAATGCATATTGCAGCACCAGCATTTTGTGCAGTGTTGACGATATTGGCTTTTGACAAAATGCTTAGAGAGAAATACAATTACTACCCAAGAGACATTAACAACATGAGTATACATAACAATATCCAAACTGAATAAAAATTGCAATACATGAAACAAAATTAGCATTTTGTTTATAATATTTAAGCATTTTGTCAAAAGCCAATATTTTCAACACTGCACAAAATGCTAGTGCTGCAATCTGCATTCAAGTTAACTTGGAATTACACATGTGATGAGACACTTTCATGCTTAGATAATATTTTTTTGTATGAGAACCACATTTCTTTCACCATCTTTGAGGACACTTTGCTCAGAGTATAAGTACAGCCTGTTGCTCTGGTGATATTAACTTTACACAAACACGAGAGAAAGAAACATCATTATCAGGCCAACAGAAGGATGGGTATGGTCCATGAGAATGCATGAACCTTACTGTAATGTCTCCTCCTTCACAATTCACCTTCTCAACAATTCCCAAGTATCAAGAAGAGTCACATGCACATGCAACATAGCAGTTGGGCTGCACAGTGCACTATGGCATTGATGATGGAAGTGCATCTGAGAAATCATGTGCCATACTAAAATCCGTATCACAACTCAACCTTTTTGCTCCAATCTTGGTTGTTGATATTCGTACAATGTGATGCATTGATCATGTTCCAGGAATTGTTTTTACATTTGTGAAGTGCTGAGACAGATAATGTCTGACTTGTACCATTTCACCTTTCGAAACAAACAGAACTGAAATGCCTTGCAGGTTCTTGTGACAGAATTCAAATACCTGTGAAGCTGTAAGTATTTGATCTTTATAAGCTCTTTGCAAACTTGTTTTTGTGAAAAGTCTTAACAGTGCCACCAATACCATCACAGGGAGATCTGCTATGGCTGGCAGCAAAAAAGGAGCAGCTGCACTTTACGTTGAAGTCGTGTTCATGGTAGCAGATATTTCTGAAATTCTTACAATTTTTATATTGTGCAGCACAACCATCAGTGAAATATTCAACATACGCAAGATGAATTTCTCAAAATTCACACATTAAAAAATTCAATACAGTCTTCAGAGTCTGGTACACCAAGGCAAAATCATGTTCTAGATAATCAGAAACAATACAAATACTTCTTGTATGCAACTGTTTGTCCTTTTTGTAATATATATGGACAGTGTGAAGAGAGCAGCTGCCATTGTTCCAATTGTACCCCTGTACTTCATCTTGAACAACAAAATTGAGATTTTCACTGAAATCCATTAAAATTAACACTGACCCTTCATCAAGTGTTTCCTTATTCATTTTCAAATAGCCAGATTTTGATTAAGAAATAAAAGAGTGTGGAGTAAGTTTTTCAATTTTCTTAATTAGTGTGTCACAGAAATCTGATAGAGAAGTGATTTGAACACTTAGTCATTCTATCTGTTGATACCCATTGACTGTACTGAACCATCTCATCAGGAAGATAGTCTTCTATTTTTGTTTTCTAAGTGGGTTTGAAGCAATGAACTGGTGGAGCATTTTTCACACAGACAAAGCATACAGGCCCGCTTATTTATAGTTGGTTGGTTTGGGGGGGATTAAAGGGACCAGACTACGACGGTCATCGGTCCCTTTTTCCAAAAAAAGTAAAACCACCCAAAGAGAATAAAAAACGAACAACAGGAAAGACGTCAGACGACACAGGACAAGAAATACTCCTACAGAGATCAGACGAAACAAATTAAAATCACACAGAGTGTGACAGTGGTTGGCCGACCATCGAGATAAAAAGGAAAAGCCAACCACCGAGAACACATTAAAAACTCAGCGTAAAATCGTAGGCCAATGGCCAGAATCAACACAAAAGAACAGAACAAACACTCAGAGTAAATAATAAAAACCCCCTGCCCGAATAAAACGGAAAACTAAGTCAGCCATACCAGGGTCATCACATAAGAGGGCAGGGAGCGTATCAGGCAGCGCAAATGTCTGCCTGACCACAGCTAAAAGGGGGCAGGCCAACAAAATGTGGGCCACTGTCAAAGCCGCCCCGCAGCGACATGCAGGAGGGTCCTCCCGGCACAGTAAATAACTGTGTGTCAGGTGGGAGTGGCCAATGCGGAGCCGACAAAGGACGACAGAGTCCCTGCGGTTGGCTCACAGGGATGACCGCCACACAGTCGTCGTCTCCTTGATGGCACGGAGTTTATTGGGCATGATCCGATTGCGCCATTCAGCGTCCCAAAGCGCAAAAACTTTTCGGCGGAGGACTGCCCGCAAATCAGTCTCTGGGAGGCCAACGTCCAGAGACTGTTTACTCGTGGCCTCTTTCGCCAGGCGGTCAACATGTTCATTGCCCGGGATACTGACATGACCGGGGGTCCACACAAAGACCACAGAGCGGCCGCAACGCGCAAGAGTATGCAGGGACTCATGGATAGCCATCACCAGACGAGAACGAGGAAAACACTGGTCGAGAGCTCGTAAACCGCTCAGGGAATCGCTACAGATAACGAAGGACTCACCTGAGCAGGAGCGGATATACTCTAGGGCACGAAAGATGGCGACTAGCTCAGCAGTGTAAACGCTGCAGCCAGCCGCCAAGGACCGTTGTTCGGAATGGTCCCCTGGAGTTAGCGCATACCCGACACGACCAGCAACCATCGAACCGTCGGTGTAAACAATTCCAGAGCCCTGATACGTGGCCAGGATGGAATAAAAGCGGCGGCGGAAGGCCTCTGGAGGGACCGAGTCCTTCGAGCCCTGTGCCAAGTCGAGCCGAAGGCAAGGGCGAGGAACACACCACGGGGGTGTACGCAGAGGCACGCGGAAAGGAGGCGGAACTGGGAAAAACCCAAGCCCGCAGAGAAGCTCCTTGATGCGTACGGCGATCGGACAACCCGACCGGGGCCGACGGTCTGGCAGATGGACGACTGACTGCGGGAACAGGACACGATAATTTGGATGCCCGGGCAAGCTAAAAACATGGGCAGCATAAGCGGCCAGCAAACGTTGGCGTCGGAACCGCAGTGGAGGTACACCTGCCTCCACTAGGACGCTGTCCACAGGGCTGGTGCGGAAAGCACCAGTGGCAAGGCGTATCCCGCTGTGGAAAATTGGGACCAGCACCCGCAACGCAGATGGGTATGCTGAGCCATAAGCTAGGCACCCATAATCCAGGCGAGACTGGATTAACGCCTGGTAGAGCCGCAACAGGGTAGATCGGTCGGCGCCCCAGCGGGTGTGGCTCAAACATTGCAGGGCGTTGAGATGCCGCCAACACACTTGTTTAAGCTGCCGGATATGAGGCAGCCAAGTCAACCGGGCATCAAAAAGGACACCCAAAAACCTGTGGGTCTCCGCCACAGCAAGAAGTTCGTCGGCAAGATAAAGCCGCGACTCAGGATGGACCGTTCGGCGCCGGCAGAAATGCATAACGCGGGTCTTGGCAGCCGAAAACTGAAAACCACGCGCTACAGCCCAAGACTGCGCCTTGCGGATTGCGCCCTGTAGCTGACGTTCAGCTGCTGCAATGCTAATAGAACTATAGTAAAGACAGAAGTCGTCAGCATACAGGGAAGCGGAGACAGAATTTCCTACTGCCGCAGCGAGACCGTTTATTGCAATTAAAAACAGGCAGACACTGAGGACAGAGCCCTGGGGTACCCTGTTCTCCTGGACGAGGGAGGAACTATACGAGGCCGCGACTTGCACGCGGAAGGTACGATACGACAGAAAATTTCTGATAAAGATCGGCAGAGGGCCCCGAAGACCCCATCCATGAAGCGTAGAAAGGATGTGATGACGCCATGGCGTATCGTACGCCTTCCGCATGTCGAAAAAGACAGCGACCAGGTGCTGACGGCGGGCAAAGGCTGTACGGATGGCCGACTCAAGGCTCACCAGATTGTCGGTGGCGGAGCGGCCTTTACGGAACCCACCCTGAGACGGAGCCAGAAGGCCCCGAGACTCCAGCACCCAATTTAAGCGCCGGCTCACCATCCGTTCAAGCAACTTGCAAAGAACGTTGGTGAGACTAATGGGACGGTAGCTGTCCACCTCCAGAGGGTTCTTTCCAGGTTTCAAAATGGGGATGACAATACTTTCCCGCCATTGCGACGGAAACTCACCCTCGACCCAGAGACGGTTGGAAAGGTCGAGGAGAAGTCGCTTGCAGTCCACTGACAGGTGTTTCAGCATCTGACAGTGGATGCGATCTGGCCCGGGAGCGGTATCAGGGCAAGCGGCAAGGGCACTCTGAAATTCCCACTCACTGAATGGAGCGTTGTAGGGTTCAGAAGCGTTGGTGCGAAAAGAAAGGCTCCGACGTTCCATCTGCTCTTTAATGGAGCGGAAGGCCTGGGGGTAATTCGCAGAAGCGGAACTCATAGCAAAATGCTCTGCTGAGCGGTTTGCAATGACGTCGGAGTCAGTACAAACTGCTCCATTCAGTGAGAGCGCAGGGAC
Source organism: Schistocerca cancellata (assembly GCF_023864275.1). Taxonomy (NCBI): domain Eukaryota; kingdom Metazoa; phylum Arthropoda; class Insecta; order Orthoptera; family Acrididae; genus Schistocerca; species Schistocerca cancellata. Next base: position 425,487,693 of record NC_064630.1, on the reverse strand, counting down.
GCTGGCAGGGGTCCGATAGCCGTAGACGCGTCGAATCTTGGCCCAGACCTGCGAAGGAGTGACATGGAGGCCAATGGTGGACATATACCGCTCCCAGCACTCCTTCTTGCCTTGGTGGATAAGGAGGCGGGCCCGCGCACGCAGCCGTTTGAAGGCGATAAGGTGGTCCATGGAGGGATGTCGCTTGTGACGCTGGAGCGCCCGCCGGCGATCTTTAATCGCTTCAGCGATCTCAGGCGACCACCAAGGCACAGCCCTCCGCCGAGGGGACCCAGAAGAACGGGGAATGGCAGACTCGGCGGCAGTGACGATGCCGGCGGTGACCGATGTAACCACCGCATCAATGGCATCAGTTGAGAGAGGCTCAATAGCGGCAGTGGAGGAGAACAAGTCCCAGTCAGCCTTATTCATAGCCCATCTGCTAGGGCGCCCAGAAGAGTGACGCTGGGGTAGCGACAGAAAAATCGGAAAGTGGTCACTACCACACAGGTCGTCATGCACACTCCAGTGGACAGATGGTAAGAGGCTAGGGCTACAGATTGAAAGGTCAATGGCGGAGTAGGTGCCATGCGCCACACTGAAGTGTGTGGAGGCACCATCATTCAAAATCGAGAGATCGAGCTGCGACAATAAATGCTCAACGGTGGCGCCTCGACCTGTTGCCACTGACCCACCCCACAGAGGGTTATGGGCGTTAAAGTCGCCCAGTAATAAGAAAGGTGGCGGCAATTGGGCTATCAGCGCAGCCAGGACATGCTGCGCGACATCACCCTCCGGTGGAAGGTAAAGACTGCAGACGGTAAGAGCCTGCGGCGTCCACACCCTAACAGCGACAGCCTCTAAAGCTGTTTGTAGAGGGACAGACTCGCTGTGAAGAGAGTTAAGGACATAGATGCAGACGCCACCAGACACCCTTTCATAAGCTGCTCGGTTCTTATAATAACCCCGATAGCCACGGAGGGCGGGGGTGCGCATTGCTGGAAACCAAGTTTCCTGCAGAGCAATGCAGAGGAAAGGGTGAAGGCTGATAAGTTGGCGGAGCTCAGCTAGATGGTGGAAGAAACCGCTGCAGTTCCACTGGAGGATGGTTTTGTCCATGGCTGAGAAAGGCGTTCCGGGACTGGGACGGCTAATTACGCCACTGGGTCACCTGCTGCCTCCGATTGAGCACCCGTGCTAGTGCTATTGCTATTCACGGCGTCTGAGGGACCGGCGAGATCGAGGTCCTCAGCGGACGCCAGAATCTCCACCTCGTCCTCAGACGCAAAGCTAGAAGGTAGCGATGGGGTGGCTACCACCGCGCGTTCCTTGGGCTTAGAGCTGCTCTTCTTTGATTTCTCACGCTGCTCCTTGGGTTTAACTGGCTGGGAGGGCTTCACCGATTCAGTCTCCGGGACTGAGGAGGATCGGGAAGCCCTTCGACCTGCAGATTGTGGGCACTTACGCCACTGTCGATCGTCAGCCTTCCCGCCGGTGGAAACCTGGGAAGGGAGGGACCCAAGGGACCCCTTGCGAGCGTGAGAAGCCGAAGAAGTTGGACACTTCTCCGGCTTAGAAGTGGGGACCGACGTCCCCGATGGGGGGGATGGTGTTGCTCCTGAGGTAGGTGGCACAGGAGCAACCCGGTGGGTAGAGCCCCCCACTGGCAAGGGGGCAGGAGGAGTTGTACCACTCGTCGATCCGCCCGGAAGGCGCGAAACTGATGGGGCTAGCACAGGTGTTGTAGCAGCGGCGTAGGAAGTTGTCATTCGCACTGGATGTAATCGGTCGTATTTCCGTTTGGCCTCAGTATAAGTCAGTCGGTCCAGGGTCTTATATTCCATGATTTTGCGCTCTTTCTGGAATATTCTGCAGTCTGGCAAGCAAGGTGAATGGTGCTCCCCACAGTTGACGCAGATGGGAGGCGGGGCACATGGAGTATCGGGATGAGATGGGCGTCCGCAATCTCGACATGTGAGGCTGGAAGTGCAGCGGGAAGACATATGGCCGAACTTCCAGCACTTGAAGCACCGCATCGGGGGAGGGATATAGGGCTTGACGTCACATCGGTAGACCATCACCTTGACCTTTTCCGGTAACGTATCACCCTCGAAGGCCAAGATGAAGGCACTGGTAGCAACCTGATTGTCCCTCGGACCCCGATGAACGCGCCGGACGAAATGAACACCTCTACGTTCTAAGTTGGCGCGCAGCTCGTCATCAGACTGCAAAAGGAGGTCCCTATGGAAAATAACACCCTGGACCATATTTAAACTCTTATGTGGAGTAATAGTAACGTTAACATCCCCCAACTTGTCACAAGCAAGTAACCTGCGTGACTGGGCGGAGGATGCCGTTTGTATCAGTACTGAGCCAGAGCGCATTTTAGACAAGCCCTCCACCTCCCCAAACTTGTCCTCTAAATGCTCGATGAAGAACTGAGGCTTTGTGGAGAGAAAAGACTCCCCATCAGCTCTCGTGCAAACTAAGAATCGGGGCGAATAACTGTTACCTCCATCCTGGGACTTACGCTCTTCCCACGGCGTGGCCAGGGAGGGAAACGTTTTCGGATCGCACTTCTGAGCATTAAATTGAGCCCGAGAACGCTTAGAGACTGCTGGCGGCTGGCCGCCAGCGAGAGATGATGTACCACGCTTCATTGCGGGTCATCCGCCCTGATGCCACCTACTCCGACCAAGGGCCCTCCCCACGGGCGCCACCCAGCCACAGCAAAGGCCACCTGGCAGGATGGCCGTTGCCGGGAGTCCTGATACCCCAGGAGGATAGGCATCTACTCCTTGGCATACGTGGGGAGTTAACGGCGCAGGCATCAGTAGAGCGATCCCTGTGTTGTCAGGGGGCTACAACCAAGAGGGTACATGGCGGCCCCACCACAACGGACTGGCTACCGTGCTGGATCTTAGGTGCAAAACTGTCCAAGGTCGTCGTCGCAGTTAAAAGAAACACTGTAGAGGGCAGCGTGGTAATCGCACCCAGGGACGTATCCCCGCCCTAAAGATCGAAAACGAGCGGGACACCATTGCAACGACGTGAAAGCCGGCTAAAGGTCTAATTGCACGACGGATACAGTGCACCATGTAAGGCGCCCTTCCCCAATTGGCTCGCTCTTCGGAAGAATTTAGAAAGATGGAGGTCAAACCCGAGAGGGGACCATCACATAAGGCCAAAACATGTGAGACTCCTTTTAGTCGCCTCTTACGACAGGCAGGAATACCGCGGGCCTATTCTAACCCCCGAACCCGCAGGGGGGGGGGCTTATTTATATCAAGTTATTATTTTAATTAGAACTTTGTATGCTTCTTTAATAGAAATGGAATTTAGAAGCAATTTTAACATTTTGGTGGTAAATGCACACACATATGGGTATGTGTTCCTGATGATCCTCCAGATATGCACTATTTTAGTTGAAGAGAAGCAAATTTTGAGACTCCACCTTAGTCTCCAGGATACTTTTTTTTATATAGAGAGAATACAGTTCAATTAAATTACTCAAAACAAGACGCTTTTGTTCATACGTATTTTTGCTGGTGCTCACTTTGTCTTTTTTCCCAGGTATTATTCTTGTGTTTTCAGCATCCAAATAAAAACTCTTTACTTTTTGCACTGTTATCATGTGGCAATGTCTTTCCTCTTTTCTGCTCAGCCATCAATAAAATACCTTTCTCCATTAAAAGAGCTCTTGCTTGTCTTACCAAATATTCATAAGCATAAGATTTGGAACTGACTTTCTGTTGAGACCAAGTTGGCAGCACAAGAGTAAGTAACTGAATTTTTTTCACAATTATTTGCATATTCCATTTTCTGTTTGATTTTGTCCATGAGTTCATCATGATGTTTTGCCTTTTCTTCCAGTTCTGTTAAATCACTGTCAGGGATAGTGCTTCCATCAGCAGCCTGCTCAACTTGATACATACGTGAAATTTTAGTTTTGAAATTTTAGTTTTCAGAGTCCCAGCTGCTGTTTCCAATTTTCATTTGGCTGCTGCATACCGACTATGTCGAGCAACTGAATGCAACTTTTCAGGAGATACTCCTAAGCCAGTTAAGCCAGTATTGAGCACACATTTTTCAGGAGTCTGCACCTTCGCATTACTGTCATTTATATAGTCTGGTGATGAGTCGTCACTTGCTTGTTTTTCATTAATATAAAGCCTCTCATTTTGAAGGTCTCTGCCTTTTCTATACTAATTTCACACAATTCAGATGAAACAGATCGTTTATGGCCTTTGAAGGGATCACAGCAAATTTTTTTATGCAGAGAGAACCTGTGCAGATACCTGTCTTTGTGTTTAACAGGCACACATGAAACACACAGTATGAATGACTGTTGTTTCACCATAATAAAAGTTCTTGTTCTTCACTGGTCAGTTCATTCACACAAGCCAGGGCATTATCACATGTATCTTGCAGAGAGTGACCAAGAAAAAACTGCCTACTTGTACTTTCCATACTGCTTCAGTCATAAAACCAATATTTGTCATAAATAATTCAAAAGATGACTGGTGTAAATAATGAAAAATCATTCTATCCCATTATTTCATTACAAAAGTATTTCACATTATTATTGTAACATTAGGGGACTTACTTTTGTTTTGGAATGAACAGTTACAAACTGCAACAACTGAATTTTTAACCAATAATTGACTCTGGGTACAAATCAGTACAAGAGCTCAGAACTGCATCCTCAGTGAACACATGACTCAAAACAAAGGAACTGGATTATGCGATACATGTAGTGGCAATAAAACAGTGTTCTCAGATATGATTTGTTCCCAGGGAAATCCAGTGTAGCCAACTTCTGTTCAGCAATTCAGCGGTGACATGGTACTCATGAATTAGCAGATTCAATATTTCTTTTCCAATAACGTTGTTTTTCACACATCCCATTATTTCTACAAACTGATTCTTTTTGTGTGTGGCATAATGGAATATTTATAAAAACATTTTAAGTTCTTCAAAGGTAGGTATGATGGGGTAATACCTTAAAAAAATAATGTCCATGCATGGATTTTGTTTAAAAGTAATTATTTAGAATTTTTTCTGAGATGTAGATGATGGATATTCACTACAAGAAGCACGATTATGAAAATATAAACCTTCCTTTTTAACTAAAAAAATTCAAGCTTCCACTGCAAAAACTATAGGAACTACCACATTTTTAAATTATAAAGGTGATTATCTATGAAAGCCTGAATTCCTGAATCTATACAACTTCTTTTTATCGTAAGTGAAAAAGTAATTGACCTGCAACATTTACATTTTGTAAATGTGAATATATCTAGGTAAACTTCCACTACCCAAAATTTCAAGGATTTGCATGATGATGGGTGTCATTTTCTAAAATTTCTGGATGATCCGACGTGGAATGACCCGCCACTGATTCTACTCCAGTCACATTTCGCACAGTTATTCTCAACTGTATCACTGGAGGGTGAGTGGATTTGATCACAGAGTAAACAGATACGTCTGGAGTGAGCATTAAGCTGCAGAGAACAGATGTGTTAGAATATATACTGTCACTCTGGTCATGTCATGCCAGGAAGGCATAGGTTTGTCCATAGTGCTACCTGTAAATTTTGAATGTTATTACATCGCTATTACAGAGAGATTTCATCATGTGTGCCGTGGATTTTGTAGAGGCATCTTATAGATGCCACAACATATTGCATTTGCTGTCTAGAATACAATAGGCCCTTAGCTCTGAAGAGAAAAATCAACAAATATCTTGCTTCTTTGTGAGAAGAGCTACAGCTCGGATGTTCATATTTTTGGTTCCTGGGACAGTCACAGCTACTTTAGAGTCTTATACAGTACTTTATCATACTGCTGAGTTTGCTCTAGTATGTTTTCTGTGATGGCACTGCAAAACGACTTGATCATTAGACAGTGACTTTCAAAAGATCTCCCGATACACTAAATTTGCTGCATATTGGCAATTATATAAAGTGCTTCTTCACTACTTTTTTCAATTTTTTTTTTCAGGTTAGCACATAATTACGCCTATTGGTAGCAATCTTAGCAAGTCACAATGTCACATTTTAATGCACAAGCTCTTAGCCCTTTACAAAAATGGTAACATGTGGAAACATTCAAACAACTTTGTAAATGGATCAAAAATATTAGAGAGAGAGAGAGAGAGAGAGAGAGAGAGGGGGGGGGGGGCGTGGAGAGGGAAGGGGAGGTCACAGAGGGGAGGGAGGGGGAGGGTTGGAGGGCGGGGAGGGAAGGAAGGAGGGAGGAGGAGGGAGGGAAGGAGAGGGATGGGGCGGGGGAAGGAGGGAGCGGAAGGGGGAGAGGGGGAAGGGATGGGTGGGAGGGAGTGGGGATGAGAATAGAGATGGGAAGGGGAGGAGGAGAGGGGGGGGAACGGGGGAAAGTTTGCATGAACTTTTAATGTAGTGGCCCTTTTTAGCCCTTCAGTGCAATCTGTTGTACCGACCAGCATGTCAGTTGAACTGTACGACACACACACAAAAAAGTTAGCTGTCATGTAATGTACTAACATTTTATGCTTGTCAATCAATGGTTAATTCAATACAAAGATGGTAAAATACAACAAAGCAGATAAATTTGTACTAAAAAAAAAAAAAGACTGTGTGTGTGTGTGTGTTCTTCCTTCTGTTCCCCATTGTTATGATACACATTCAATCTGTTTACTTCCCACTGACTTATCTGCAAAGCAGAATATACAACCTAGATCTGAGGATACCTGTGTATGTAGGCCTATATTCTAGTTTCAAACAAAAACCATTAATTGTCATGCAGGTGGGAACTATCAAAAATGTGTCAGGAGGGAGAAAGAATACTCCTACATAGTCTGCTATGAGGTTCACCATTATCAAAAGAAATGGAGATTTTTCAAGCTGTGGATTTTGACTGCCTTATATCTGTGTGTTCACCAAGATGGAATTTGCTATTAGAATAGACTTTAGTAGATGGCCAAAGACTTTGCTCAACAATGCTACACATTTTGCACACAATATAACAACACATTTGTTCAAAATGCAACCAAAATGGCACAGCATACCAAAGTGCTCATACAACAAACCTTTTCCTTTCATGTATTTCTCTTTGCACCTGTGACAACAGTAATTCACCATTGTTATTACAACAAAACATAAGTTAAAAATGCAACAAATACATGCAACATACACAATTTTTAAACCCTGCAGAAAGCATAAACAACAGTACCATGAGATCACACAACAATCACAGCTTAATGCTGACAACATGTGCAGAACACAATGCTATCTCTAGAGATATTTCTACTCTACAGATTTGATAGACTATGATTTGTGACCAGATATCCTGTCACGGTAGGACAATGGAGTTGCAGGAAACGTTTGCAGCTTCATGACAGTTTAAGCAAGGTTCACAACTTAATTTTAGGAAACTTGCAGTAAACGAATTGCTACAGCTCTTGATACAGGGAGAACTTTAAACCTTCTTTCTTTTCTTTAACACAGAAGTGTAATGACATTCACTTTGTCTGTTTTTCTGAACTTAACTGCAATCATCTGATCAGTTCAACAGAACACACATCAGGTAACTGCTTTGCATCTATAAAACCATATACCCTCAAATCCCACAAACTGGAATAGCAATTTCGCTAATCTAATCCATTCTTATATTAAATGATGCTACCTAAGATGGTTAAAATATTACATTCATAATAATAATGAAACATTCTCATTCTAGACGTAAGCAAGCTCCCCAGATGAAGTATTCATCATGCTGCTTGAAAGAACGCACCAATTGTTTTGGAGCACTGTATGTGGTGTACAACTGGTATCAGGAAAGTCAGGTAACCCCTTCCCCAGAAAGTAACGTAAATCATCACAGTGAAGTGGTAGCCCAGTTCCTTGTTATATCAATATGCTGAGTGACTAATGTGTCTACAAAGAAAGGTGTACCACTTGCAGCCATGCAACATGGCCTAAGATTAGTGGTTGTCAAAGGTCGTAACTTACAATGACCAGAAATGAATATCACATCTTGCAATGACAGTTTCAAATTCAATAGGGATTGCTGCTGTCAGTGAATGCAAGTACATCTCAACAAGTCTGCTGGTAAACAATGTGAAAGGAACCACAATGCAAACTTAAGAGTCTGGTACCTTATTACAGACTACATAAAAGTGTTTCAATAGGCCAAACACCACACAAACAAGACAGTAGCCTACTGGTGGCAAGTAGTGTGGTCCAAAGTTATTTTGTTATCCATTTCTAAAAGATGCAAGGTGTCAAATACCCTATTAGCCCTATAAGGCATTTAACCTGCAGTATCTGGAGGGTGCAGTTTAGGTCTGAGGTGGTTCTGTGATGTTTTGGAGCTATTTTACATACCATGGCTTAGACCCACTCATTCAGGTTACTGTGGACATGAAGCAAAATGTTTATTTCAACATTCTTAGTGACCAAGTGTTTCCCTTTGTTCTACACCTTTACGATGAATACACTGTGGACACTACCATCTCCAAGATTCGCAGGGCTCCATGCACACCTTCCTGGTTTGATTAATACTCATGCAACTTGTTGCATCTCAACTGCCCTTTTAAATTGCCTGATCTCATTGCCATAGAAAATGTCTACAGGATTTGGAACAATCAACATTCACACAATTTGGTAGCTCTAGTAGATCTAATCACACCAATGTTTAGCTTCATCTTTGAAGGAAAAAGAGAAGACATTAGCCAGCCTAGAGGTAATATTACATGATTTTAATGAGAGACCTCCTGTGGTGATTATCATGTGTGCACAGAATCAGCTAAGAGAAAAATCTGTGCAAGAAGCATGTTTATTTATACATAAATGCCAACTTAGGAATTTCCTACTGTGTGAGACTGCATGCACAAGATTGTATGCCAATTTTAAATTCACATATTTTACTATTCGTATTGCTTCTGTGTAATCTTTCATTGATTGTATCAGTACCCCACTTGTATTGTGATATATTGTAACATTTCAAACATTTGCGAGTGCTGCGATAAACTTACTACTATCATCAATTATAGGCTTAAACGGCGTAATCCGTATCACTTCAGGCAGGGGGGTTACCTTCACAGTCTCAGATGCTATTGAATTTAGCATATATTAAAATTCAGGAGTAAGTAATAAATACATATTTTTTTGTTTTCTCCAAAAAATTCCTGCCATGTGATACAGGCCTCCAAAGATGCTGCGAACACCATTTTAAAGATGCGAATTTTGTAAAAAAATTTTAAAATGCTGTATCTCTGGAACAGTTCTAGATTTTTTTTTTTTTTTAAATTGTAAAGATTATTGCTTTATGATTACAAAGCAATCCTCCATTTGGATTTGAACTTATTATATTATGGAATTTTTTTTTTCAAAAATGTCAATCCATAAAATTTCGATTTTTTTTTCTGTTGATTAGTACCATATAGTTCTACATTCCCTGAAGAGGCAAGTTTCCACTTTTAAGTTGGGCAGATTTTATTTATTTTATTTCTTTCTTTTTTCCTAGGGTAATTATGTATTTACTGAAGTTGTTTCTTACTAATTTCTTTGTTACAATGTTTATTTCTATCGTCTTTGTTGTAGTTCTTTCTTATCACTTTCTACGTTGCAGTTATTTCTTTTCACTTTCATTGTTGCAGATCTTTCTTACACTCTGTTGTAGTTTGTCAGTTTCTTTATCGTGGTTGTTCATTGCAGGTTTCTGTATTGTAATTGTTCAGTGAAAATTTGTTTACTGAAAAGGCTTCTAAGAAATCTGAGACCATCCAGTGAGTTCTGTGTTTTCGTGACGAATTTACCAGTTGACACAGTTGCAGTGTGTTTTGTGAAAAGGACTGTTTGAAATGTCTTCTGGCTGGGACCACAGGAGAGTGATGTGTGCTGACTATTTGCATATCCATAAAAGAATTATATTTTCGGGTTGGGAATACGTGTTCTCATTTGAAGACTCTGTTTCAAAGTGAATATGTTTCCACTGACGACTTTTGGTGTTCTAAATGTTTTGACAGAATAACGATAACGATAGTATCTGAACAAAGTGAAGCCTCCCACAATGCAGATGATGCGGATTGTGCATCAATAGAGGTAGAATTGGCTATCCTGAATCAGGCAACTACAGAGGTAGGTGTTAGTCCTGTTAAGAAACCATGATCAGTGAAGTTGAGTCGTAAGCTCTGTGTGTTAAGAAAGTGCAGAAAAATTACTAAAGCTACGTATGAATAGACTACAGCAAAACTATCCACACTCTTCAAAGTAGAAATTCCATCTTCAGAAGAAAATGAACCAAAGAACTCTTGCATCTCTAGCCAGCAATTTTTCACGGATATCAATTTTGAATATTGCATATCCTACAGTGAAAAGGTGCAAGTTTTAATTATAATTCCAGAGACTTTTCAAAGAAAAATTTGAATCAATTTCCGTCAGTATCAAAGTACATGGTAGACAAATCAAGAAATGTGAGGTCTAATTTTGAATATTGCATATCCTACAGTGAAAAGGTGCAAGTTTTAATTATAATTCCAGAGACTTTTCAAAGAAAAATTTGAATCAATTTCCGTCAGTATCAAAGTACATGGTAGACAAATCAAGAAATGTGAGGTCTGTAAAAGGAGTCTTTGAAAGACCAGATCCCTATTATGGCCATCCTGTAGAAGCAGCTCAAGTTCAAATAGTGCAGTCATTTTATTTCGTAGATAAATGGGACTTTTTTCACCAGAGTGCCAACAAAAAAGACACTAGAACTGTAACAGTTGAAGGTCAAAAAGTTGTGAAAATGAAGAGGTACATGACTCCAAGTATTAAAGAAACTTTTGCAATTTATAAGAGCAACTATACAACTTCACACATTGGAAGATCAAAATTTTATGCACTACAACCTAAGTAGGTAGTTCCACACCCACGTAGAGATGTCTGTTTGTGCGTACTGCACTAACTTTGAACTTCGTGTGGTAACTTTGAAGCACTTACTGGAGCAAGTGACATATGACACTTTGGTTGGGTGTGTGAAGTCATTAGTAGTCTGTGCCGTTAGACGAGAGACTTGTTTGTTTCTAGAATGTTGTGACTGCCCTGGAAAGGGAGGAGTGTCCTTACTGACACTTGGCCTGAAAGACATAGCAGACAACTCTGCAGAAATTACATATTCAAGATGGGAGAAAAACTAATTAAGAAAACTGTTGCCTTTGACAGCTTCATTGATGAACTTGGTAAATGGTCCGTGAAAGCAGTAACACACCAGCATCAAAATAAATTGCAACAACACATTGTAGAAGTGAAAGCGGGTGTACAATCTGAAGAACTATATTTAGTGCTTCACTGTGATTTTGCTGAGATCTGGTTTCAATTTTCACAGGAGTGACATATTTTCAAAACAAGACCACAAGTGCTGCATTGATGACACAGGACATGTCTCAGCTCATGCTTTGCTAGCAATGCGCAAAATTCTTCAACTGCAAAGAGGAGCAGAGAAGATAATCATTATTTCTGATGTTGCTCCTAGTCATTTTAAAAACTGTTACCAGCTGTTTGAATTGAGTAAGTCACTTGTGCCAACTGACTGGGTATACAGTGCTGCTGTTCACAGGAAGGGGCCTTGTGTTGGTGTAGGAGGCCTGCTGAAGCACCATGCTATGAAACAATCTTTCCAGACCAAATACAGCTGTGATTCAGAATGCTGCGGATTTTACGAGAGTCGTGAAATCTTACACACCCACAGCCCTCATTCTTTTGTCCAAGGAGGAAATCGAAGAACTCCATGAGCAGAAAAAGAAGAATGACCCAAACAAACTACTCCTGTGAAAGGAATTCAGAAGACACATTTTTGGACTCATAGTGATGGGCAAACTCATATTGCAAACTCTTTAAAGAGCAAGAAAGAAGGATAAAAAATTATGGATTGACATTTTTTGAAGGAAAAAAAAAGACAAATTATAAAAAACATTCAGAACACTATAATAAAAGAACTTTAACAGATAAGCCCGAATCGAGGATTACTTTGTAATCACAAAGCAATTACCTTTAAAATAAAATAAAAAAAATCTAGAACTGGTCCAGAGATACAGCATTTAAAAAATTTTTCTAAAATTCACATGTTCAAAATGGTATATCCAGTGTCATCTTTGGAGGGCTGTATCTCTGAGCAGAAATTTTTTTGGAGATAACAAAAAAATGTGAGTTCCTTACTTTATTTTAACATATGCTAAATTCAATAACATCCGAGACTATGAAGGTAAGACTTTTTCCTAGCCTGCCTGAATTGATATGGACTATGCCAAACCAAATTGTGCTCTTTTAAAATTTTACGAAACTATATTTTTGCAGGTTACCAGTATGAATGTTTTGGATACATAACTTATTTTGTAGCAAATCAGTGTTTGTGTTTCACAGTTTTGCTAAAGAATGTATCACCCCTGAATTTCACTGTAGATCAACACAAATAAACATGAATTTTTGAGAATTTTCAGTAGCTACTGTTGTTGTTGTTTGCATAATCCATGAACAATTTGTAGCAAATCGGTGTTCATGATTTAGTTACTGTAGCAGATTTTCTAACATATTCTGTTACATCTAGTTTTCCCTTGAAGAGGAGTAACCCTAAATATTATCTGGTTTTATCGTAAATTAACTCTCTTTTGAGTTAGCTAACAACTATAATTAACATCAAAACATTTTAGGAAACTAGTAAATTTTACCACAGGTTTTTGTACAGCCTTATCAGAAATATCATTTTGTGTATTTGCTTCAATTATTATAGGGAATTAGCATCTTTTAGCTCAACAGATTAAAAGATAATCAGCGGACTTGATTTGAAGTTATTTGTTCACTGCCTTGTAATACACTGCACCAGCCAAAATGCAGACCCACTGTGAATGCTGTTCTCAAACACAGGATGAGTTGGTTAATGTTTGCAAACGGCTGGAAATTGCCCTGACTGTTGCTAAACAATTGGCAGCTGCTGCTAATCAGTGTGTTGGGAGAGCTCCCAAGAGTTGTGTACCTGCGATACATGTACCAAAGATACCTCATGTATTATCCTCTCCTGTGGGTCCTACCTCCTCTACAGAAAATAGAGGATCTGTTATTACCCATCTAGCTGACTGCGAGTGGCGTGTCAATGGTAGATCTAGGCATCTTTTACAGTGTGGATGGGGACTAGGGAAGACAGGGAGGACTCAGGCTGTTTTACTGATCCCCCAACCAACAAGTTTCAGGTGCTGTTTTTCACTAAAACTGAAACTGAGCCAGTTTGACTCACTTCATCTGTTTTGAGGAAACATGTTTTTTCCAGTGTAAGAAGAAGGCAAACGCAAAGGGATAGGGGCCTATTAAGCTACAAATGTACAGTGAACGGTGGTACCCTTTAGGGAAATGGCAGCAAAGGACAGGAAAGGACAACAGCTGCTCTTAGTGTGTATGCCTGGGGCCTCATTCAGCATGTTGAAGAGGCTATTCCAGCAGCCATTCGAGAATAGGGTGTAATCAACCTGAGAGTGTGGCACACATTGAAACAAACAACGCCTGTCGCCTGAGCTCTGAGATCATTCTTGGGCCATTCCAGTGAATGGTGGAGATGGTTGAGAAGACCAGCCCTGTGCATGGAGTTTCAACGAAACTCATAATTTGCTTTATTTTCCCCTGAACTGATAGTGACCATCTGTTTCCGAGTCCAGTGGAAGGACTGAACAAGATACCTCAAAGGTTCTGTGAAAAGCTAGGCTGCAACTTCCTGGACTTGCGCCATATGCTTGAGAATTGTAGGGTCCCTCTAAATAGGTCACATATGCACTACACATCAGAGGCTGCTACTCACTTAACTGATTGTGTTGCTGGAGACTAATTATCCAACAATCAATTGACGAAATTACAGGTCTGTAAGTGGTGGGTGTGATAAGACAGCCGGTGAAACTTTACTAAATATATTCTCTGAAAAATACCTAGAGCAGATAGTTAGGAACCACACTCATGATGGAAATATATTGGATCTAATGGCAACAAATAGACCTGACCTCTTTGAGGACATCCACATCAAAAATGGTATCAGTGACCATGACATGGTTGGGGTAACAATGATTACCGAAGTACAAAGAATAACTGAAACAAGCAGAAAGATATATAGGTTCACTAAAGTATATAAAAATATCACTAGTGTCATACCTCAATGAGAAACTTGAAACTTTCAGCACAAGTCAGGAGCATGCAGAGGAAATTCTGCCTCAAGTTTAAAAGAACAGTTGACCACACACTGGATAGATATGAACCCAGTAGAACAGCTCATAATGGGAGGTAACCTACATAATATACACACACTATAAAGAAACTTCTAAAGAAACAGATTACTGCACAGTAGGTGTAAAAGTGTAGGGCTATAGGTAGAGAGATGCTGAATGAAATGTGTTTGGCTGTCAAGAGAACAATGCGTGATGCCTTCAATGACTACACAGAATACTGTCACGTGATCTTTCACAGAACCCAAAGAAATTCATGTCATATGTAAAGGCTGTTAGTGGCATCAAAGTTAGTGTCCAGTCCCTAGCGAATGAGACAGGAACTGACATTGAGGGAAGCAAAGCCAACTCTGAAATGTTTAACTCGATTTTCGAAGGAAAACACAGGAGAATTGCCCCAATTTAATCCTTGTACAATTGGAAAAATGAATGAAATAAGTACTGTATCAGTGGTATTGAGAAACAGCTGAAATCATTTAAATTGAACAAAGCTCCAGGGCCAAATGGGATCACTGAGTTAGCCCCTCTCCTAACTATAACCTATCCTAGACCCCTCAGACACAAAACCGTGTCCAGTTCTTGGATAAGGGCACGGTTAACACCTGCCTACAAGAAGGGGAGTAGAAGTCATCCACAAAACTATACCGTCAAATATCTTTGACATTGATTTGTTGCAGAACCTTAGAATACATTCCAAGCTTCAACATAATGAGGTACCTCGAACAAAATGACCTCCTCAATGCCAACCAGCATGGTTTTCGAAAACACAATCGTGTGAAACCGAACTTGCACTTTTCTCACATGACATACTTTGGATCACGGCAACCAAGTAGATGCACTATTTTTTAATTTCTGAAAAGCATTTGACTCGGTACCGCACCTAAGCTTACTATCTAAAGTACGAGATCATATGGCGTAGCAAGTGAAATTTGTGACTGGACTAATGGTGGGGAGGACACAACATGTTATCTTCGATGGAGAGTCATTGTCAGATGTAGAAGTTTACTCCGGTTGTACCCACAGAAATGTGTTGGGATTCTTGCTATTCATGTTCTATATTACTGACCTTGAAGACAATATTAATAGTTAAGTCAGGGTTTCTTCAAATGATGCAGTTATCCATAACGAAGTACTAACTGAAAGAAGCTGCATAAATATTCAGTCAGATCGTGATATGATTTCCTCTAAATGTTCATAAATGTAAAGTCTTGCACTTCACAAAATGAAAACTGTAGTATCTTATAACTGTAATACCAATGAGTCAATGTGAGAATTGGCCAGTCATACAAATACCTGGGTGTAACACTTTGTAGGGATATGAAACGGAATGATCACACAGGTTCAGTTGTGGGTAAAGTAGGTGGTAGCCTATGGTTTATTGGCAGAATACTGGGGAAGTGTGATTCGTCAACAAGAGATTGCTTACTAATTACTCATGCAACCAGTTCTAGAATACTGCTCAAGTGTGTGGGACCAATAAAAGATGGGACTATCAGGGGATATTGAATGTATATAGAGAAAGGCAGCATGTATGGTCACAGTTTTGTTTAATTGGTGGGAGAGTGTCACAGACATACTAAAGGAACTGAACGGAAAGACATCTACATCTACATCCATACTCCGCAAGCCACCTGACGGTGTGTGGTGGAGGGTACCTTGAGTATCTCTATCGGTTCTCCCTTCTATTCTAGTCTCGTATTGTTCGTGGAAAGAAGGATTGTTGGTATGCTTCTGTGTGGGCTCTAAACTCTCTGATTTTATCCTCATGGTCTCTTCGCGAGATATACGTAGGAAGGAGCAATATACTGCTTGACTCTTCGGTGAAGGTATGTTCTCGAAACTTCAACAAAAGCCCGTACCAAGCTACTGAGCGTCTCTCCTGCAGAGTTTTCCACTGGAGTTTATCTATCATCTCCGTAACGCTTTCGCGATTACTAAATGATCCTGTAACAAAGCGCGCTGATCTCCATTGGATCTTCTCTATCTCTTCTATCAACCCTATCTGGTACGGATCACACACTGCTGAGCAGTATTCAAGCAGTGGGCGAACAAGTGTACTGTAACCTACTTCCTTTGTCTTCAGATTGCATTTCCTTAGGATTCTTCCAATGAATCTCAGTCTGCTTTACCAACAATCAACTTTATATGATCATTCCATTTTAAATCACTCCTAATGCGTACTCCCAGATAATTTATGGAATTAACTGCTTCCAGTTGCTTCCCTGCTATTCTGTAGCTAAATGAAAAGGGATCTATTTTTCCATTTATTCGCAGCACATTACACTTGTATACATTGAGATTCAATTGCCATTCCCTGCACCATGTTTCAATTCGCTGCAGATCCTCCTGCATTTCAGTACAATTTTCCATTGTTACAACCTCTTGATATACCACAGCATCATCCGCAAAAAGCCTCAGTGAACTTCCGATGTCATCCACAACGTCATTTATGTATATTGTGAACAGCAACGGTCCTACGACACTCCCCTGCGGCACACCTGAAATCCCTCTTACTTCAGAAGACTTCTCTCCATTGAGAATGACATGCTGCGTTCTGTTATCTAGCAACTCTTCAATCCAATCACATAATTGGTCTGATAGTCCATATGCTCTTACTTTGTTCTTTAAACGACTGTGGGGGACTGCATCGAACGCCTTGCGGAAGTCAAGAAACACGGCATCTACCTGGGAACCCGTGTCTATGGCCCTCTGAGTCTCGTGGACGAATAGCGCGAGCTGGGTTTCACATGATCGTCTTTTTCGAAACCCATGCTGATTCCTACAGAGTAGATTTATAGTCTCCAGAAAAGTCATTATACTCTAACATAATACGTGTTCCAAAATTCTACAACTGGTCGACGTTAGAGATATAGGTCTATAGTTCTGCACAGCTGTTCGACGTCCCTTCTTGAAAACAGGGATGACCTGTGCCCTTTTCCTATCTTTTGGAACGCTATGCTCTTCTAGAGACCTACGGTACACTGCTGCAAGAATGGGGCAAGTTCCTTCGTGTACTCTGTGTAAAATCGAACTGGTATCTCATCAGGTCCAGCGGGCTTTTTCCTCTTTTGAGCGATTTTAATTCTTTCTCTATCCCTCTGTCGTCTATTTCGATATCTAGCATTTTGTCATCTGTGCGACAATCTAGAGAAGGAACTACAGTGCAGTCTTCCTCTGTTAAACAGCTTTGGAAAAAGACATTTAGTATTTTGGCCTTTAGTCTGTCATCCTCTGTTTCAGTACCATTTTGGTCACAGAGTGTCTGGACATTTTGTTTTGATCCACCTACCGCTTTGACGTAAGACCAAAATTTCTTAGGATTTTCTGCCAAGTCAGTACATAGAACTTTACTTTCGAATTAATTGAACGCCTCTCGCATAGCCCACCTCACACAACATTTCGCTTCGCATAATTTTTGTTTGTCTGCAAGGCTTTGGCTATGTTTATGTTTGCTGTGAAGTTCCCTTTGCTTCCGCAGCAGTTTTCTAACTCGGTTGTTGTACCATGGTGGCTCTTTTCCATCTCTTACGATCTTGCTTGGCACAAAATCATAACGCATATTGTACAATGGTTTTGAACTTTGTCCACTGATCCTCAACACTATCTGTACTTGAGACAAAACTTTTGCGTTGAGCCGTCAGGTGCTCTGTAATCTGCCTTTTGTCACTTTTGCTAAACAGAAAAATCTTCTTACCTTTTTTAATATATCTATTTACAGCTGAAATCATCGATGCAGTAACCGCTTTATGATCACCGATTCCCTGTTCTGCGTTAACTTTTTCAAATAGTTCGGGTCTGTTTGTCACCAGAATGTCTAATATGTTATCGCCACAAGTTGGTTCTCTGTTTAACTGCTCATGGTAGTTTTCAGATAAAGCACTTAAAAAAAATTTCACTGGATTCTTTGTCCCTGCCACCCGTTATGAACATTTGAGTCTCCCAGTCTATATCCGGCAAATTAAAATCTCCACCCAGAACTATAACATGGTGGGGAAATCTACTCGAAATATTTTCCAAATTGTCCTTCAGGTGCTCAGCCACAACAGCTGCTGAGCCAGGGGGCCTATAGAGACATCCAGTTACCATGTCTGAGCCTGCTTTAACCGTGACCTTCACCCAAATCATTACACATTTAGGATCTCCGTCAATTTCCTTCGATACTATTGCACTTCTTATCGCTATAAACACGCCTCCCCCTTCACTGTCCAGCCTGTCTCTGCGGTATACATTCCAATCTGAGTTTCGGATTTCATTACTGTTTACGTATGGTTTCAGCCAAGTTTCTGTCCCTAGTACTATATGGACATTATGACCGTTTATTAATGAGAGCAGTTCTGGACCTTTCTATAGACGCTCCTGCAGTTTACTATTAGCACATTAATATTGTTATTCCCTATTGCATTTTGCCTACTCCTACCTTGCTGCATCTCAGGAAGCATCTTGTTGGGCCTAGGGAGGGAATTCTCTAACCTAAAAAACCCACATGTGCACTCCACATGTACTCCGCTACCCTTGTAGCCGTTTCCAGCGTGTAGTGCACGCCTGCCCTATTCAGGGGGACCCTACATTTCTCCACCCAACAGCGGAGGTCAAGAAATTTGCACCCCAGATCTCCGCAGAATCGTCTGAGCCCTCTGGTTTAAGCCTTCTACTCGGCTCCAAATCAGAGGACTGTGATCGGTTCTGGGAATGATACTACAAACAGTTAGCTCAGATTCCAACCCGCGAGCAAGGCTTTCCCCCTTCACCAATTCTGCCAACCGCCTGTACGAACTGAGGATGACCTCTGAACCCAGGCGGCAGGAGTCATTGGTGCCGGCATGAGCAACAATTTGCAGTTGGGTGCACCCAGTGCTCTCTATCGCCGCCGGCAGGGCCGCCTCCACATCTCTGATGAGACCCCCCCCCCCCAGCAAGCAGACAGAGTGAACACTGGCCTTCTTCCCCGACCTTTCCGCTTCAAGACTCTTGAAGATATAGGCTATGTAAAATATCCCAAGAAAGTCTATTAATAAAGTTTCAGGAATCGGCTTTAAATGACGACTACAGGTGTGTACTACAGCCCCCTATTTCTTGCTCACAAAGGGATTATGAGAATAAGATTAGAATAATTACTGCACACACACACACAGAAGCATTCAAACAATCTTTCTTCCCATGCTCTGTTTGTGAGTGGAACAGGAAGAAACCCTACAAACTAGTACAATGGCATGTACTTGCTGCCATACACCTAATGGTGGTTTGCAGTGTATAGATTTAGATGTGTTTAATTTATTGCCATACTCTTGTAAGTAAGACTTATTAAGAGTCAAGTTTAACAGATGTCATGTGATTAATGCATGAATCCATTTCTATTTGTTAGTAATCATTTTTATCTGTTTTTGTTATGTTACATGCACAGTTCCAAGATAGCCATTACACTATTCCCTACAAGTTTAGAAACAAAAACAACCATAAAACTGTCTTAACATCGGCTGGGACTCTACAACAAAAAAAGTGGAAAACTTCAGAAATCACACTATTCTAATTTCTGGTGTGTGAAAACAACAACAAACACCAGAAACTTAATCTTAACGACACAATCACCTACGGTATACTCATGAAATAGGCGACTAAACTCAAGGCGGTCAGGTCATAATACAAGAAAGCATTTGTTGGACACTAAAATCAAAATGTCATTTGAAGTCCTTGCACCCAGCGATTGCACTCGCGGGTGAAAAACTTAGTATGCAAGCAACTAAATAAAAGCAAAATTACGTGATCGTACCATGCACATAAAAAGTGCAGAATCTGGTTGAGGGGCGATGGGGACTAAAATATGTGAAAACTGTAGCAACAAGGAACCCATAGGATACACAACACACGATAAAGTACAATAAAGATACGCCAATCACAGGTACGCCACATTTACGAGAAAACAGTGAAATTATTACATACGATTTTAAAGAGACGCGAGCTATGTACTTGAACCCTGTTTGTAATGTATACCAACCTCAAACTTTTCAGAGACCTAAATTTAATTTACCATCACATTTTGAAAAACTAAATCATAATATTATGATATTATAGGCTGCTCATAAATACGAGCAATAGGAAAACCTAATATTACAAAGCAATATACGCTGCTGTTTGTTACTTTTAAGAATGCCCATTTACATCATAGAAATCGTATAGTACTGCAGTGATATGGCTTGATAGACGTATCTAATACACGTTTTACTTACCTAACTTCTGCACTACCCCTTCTGACTCTTTTTATGTTAGTCGAAATCAGCTAAACGTTTACACACTCATTTTACTTGAAAACACTCAACATGCCACCATTAAACAAACAATAAGTACTGCAGTGCATCCAACATTCTAGTTTGACAATAGGCGTCCATTATTCGAATGTTTTACTTGCCATTTGCCAACATGAAGAAAAAACACGTTCATTACTGTAATTACTGGAAAGTGGAAAATATCTGAACTATCCTTGCATGGACTTGAAGTTGTTCTGTAAGACGCTTTTTTTCCAATTAGAAATGTTAAAAATGGTCTGTCCTCACTGACTGTATCTATAATTAAGGGGAAGCGAGCGCACACTTGTGCATTTCGAATTTGTCTGAAGTTCGTTGTGGTGTTGACAAGTACTCGCTTTGGAGACGATATTCGCACATTGCTATGCATCTAGTCATTCTGGGAACAACGAATATCCCTTAATCAGCATCCGTGTGGAATGGAAATGCTTCTTATCCTCAATAAAACTAGCTTTTTTCCACAGGCGAACCACTGTCGCTTGTAGGTTCTTTCAGTTCCATCTCCTTTTCTCAAGCTTAGCTCAAGGAATACTATTAAATAATTCTCCTTTTGCAGTCCTATGCCTTTTTGCGGTTCACATGAATCTTTCTACGTTTTCAAGCATCGTAAACGGCATTTCTTTTTTTCACGGCTCGATAAAGATGAATTCCAAATTATCGGTTCATTTCTGTACCATTGGGGCAGTTAATTTCTTAAAGACCAGTGCGATAACAACTGGTCAAATGCATTCGCTGAACGCGAGTACGTAACAGACTCCAGGGGGAAAAAAAGGTACGCGAAAGGAAATTCCATTGTATTGAATGCGACATTATATACACTTTATAAACGTGAATCATTCGAGTCGGTAGAAGATGAGTAATATTTCTAAGTCACAGAAATTTACTTTCTTGTGGCAAGAAAGCAATATCGAATAACTAGATTGTTGAACGGATGCTTACCCAAGAAAGATTGTGAGCAGAACCGAACAGTGGACCTAACTGCTATTCCAAGAACGTTTGGACGACGTTCATGGGGACGTATAGACGAGAATGTTTACCGATACTTTAACGTGACACACACAGCGGGTAAGGGCGAGCACCAAAGCTTACAGGCATTTGGTAAACAGCTGTCCACACATCCCCTCTACTCGACTGTTTTGGAATTTCCTTTAATGTGCACGTTTCGATTCCTGATCACAATGACGTGAATTTGCGCGGTATGCATATAAGTTACGCTTCCCCACTATGGAACCCACAGGCTCTCGCTCGGTTCATATGTCGTCATGCATTCCTGGAGACAAGACGTATCACTCCCGCACTAATACTCCCGACTGATTATCGACTTACAAAAAAAATAATGTAACTAAGTTTACGAAATCCACAGAGCAGAATCCCGGTATTACTACAGTGGCAAATGAAACGACAGGTAAACTGTGAGCCATACGGTTCGTTATTGAATCGATTTTTTAGCAGAATTCATACCTCAACCATATGCTAACGAATATCTTTTAACAATATGGAATACAAGACGGCTACTGATTGCTCACTAGTAACATCAAACTGCCCGTTGCTACAATTTCTGAATATCAAACCTTTTCTAATACAATGGCACCATTGAGTTATTTTCTGCTATAATATTTACCATGAACATATTAGGATGATTGGGAAAAAAATTAGCACAGCATGCTATGCCTTACGAATATTAGTCACTGTGTGCAATAGTTCATGCCAGAGAATGATATACTCTGCACACATACATTCTATAATGAGTTACGGCATAACATTCTGGGGTGCAAATGCCCAAAATTTGAAATATGTGTTCAGATTGCAAAAACGAGCTCTCAGAATAATGAGCAAGAGTCACAAAAGAGCACACTGCAGTGAGCTATTTAAAAATGGGGTATTCTGACAATCCCAAGTGAATATATCTTGCAAACTACCGTTTTTATTCACAAAAAATATTGAGCAATATTTAGCAAACATCTGCATACGTGATCACCAAACCAGAAACAATAATTGCTTGTACCTCAGAATGAATAAAACTAAAACCCAAACCACTATGTTTTACTGAGGTGTCAAGATATACAATAAATTGCCAAAAGAAATCAAAAACGTAAAGGAACTCTGTAAATTTAAAGCATTCCTTAACGAATATTTATCAAAAAATAGTTTTTACTCAATTAGAGAATTCATGCAGCATAAAATTAGCGTAAATAAATAATCAGGTTAATCAATTATAAAGTGGACATTCTAAATTGTAATTTACCCATACAAGTACTAGAGGAGTCTTGCGAACTATTTCTTTTGATTGAAACAGGTTCTTCTGCATTGTGTAATTCAATGATCAAAAAACAAAGATGATGAGACTTACCAAACAAAAGCGCTGGCAGGTCGATAGACAAACATACACACAAAATTCTAGTTTTCGCAACCAACGGCTGCTTCGTCAGGAAAGAGGGAAGGAGAGGGAAAGACGAAAGGATGTGGGTTTTAAGGGAGAGGGTAAGGAGTCATTCCAATCGCGGGAGCGGAAAGACTTACCTTAGGGGGAAAAAAGGACAGGTATACACTCGCACACACATATCCATCCACACATATACAGACACAAGGAGACATATTAAAAGGACTTTTAATACACACACACACACACACACACACACACACACAGACACACACACACACACGCACACACATATATATCCATCCACACATATACAGACACAAGCAGACATATTAAAAGGCCTTTTAATATGTCTGCTTGTGTCTGTATATGTGTGGTTGGATATGTGTGTGTGTGTGTGTGTGTGTGTGTGTGTGTGTGTGTGCGCGCGAAGAATATCAGGTTTATTATGGACACCCTTAAACCTGGGCCACAGAGCGAGGGTTCTTTTTTTATTGTCTGCTAGTGTGTTGCACAAGAGTTTGGTCGTGTTAATTACTGGAGAAAGCATGCCAGGGTTTACTATTTTGTTTCATTCTTTATAGTTTTCAGTTTTTAGTATTTTCATACAGCTGGCTTCATCAATGTACACAGTGGAGTCAAGATTTATACAGTTAAGAAAACGTTAGAGAAGTGCTTGTGTTTGGGGGCAGTGGAACTGGCAGCAGTCTGGAGACACCAAGAAGCTGTGTTCACCACAGTCGATAGGTTTCAGACTGATACACCCAGAATGCAGCAGTTTATATTCACTTAGAGATGTCACTGAAATAAGCAAGGATTTTCAGGAAAAATGATAAGGACTTAACATCCTGTTGAGGACAATCTCATTATACACAGAATAAAGTTGGAATTAGGAAGTGATGGAGAAGGAAATTGCCCTTTTCAAAGAATCCAGTCCAAAATTTGCATCAAGTGATTTAGCAATACCATAAACAATGTCAATCTAGTTAGCCAGATAGGTACGTGAACCAAACTACCATCCTCCTGAGAGCAAACCCAATGTCTTACCAGCTGAAAAGCAATAACTCCTATGATTATGATGGTATTACAATCAAAGCACGAAAATCTTGTGCTGTGATGGTAGTTCCCCAATTGATTTAACTCTGTAAATAATCAATGAATCAAGATTTATTTCCCAAAAAACTGACAGCAGTAATGCTCATTAATAAAAAAGGAGGATAAGCATGTCACCTCCAATTGCAGATCCATCTTACTCCTTACCACATTCCAAAACATTTCTGAGAAAGTCTTTTATTATAGCTTGTTATAACATTAAGTTTTCAACAACAGTTCTTTCTTTCATTCATTCATTCATTCACTCACTCACTCACTTATTCAAATGTCATGTTTTGCAAACCTGTCAAGAAGAAGAACCTTTAGAAATGTGCAACCTGACAAGTTACGCATTAACACACAGAATCAACACCTGATAGTTACTTCTGTAAAGTACGCGAACAAAAATTATGACTCACAGTAATCTGCTTAAACTGATAATTATGGTAATTACTTGTAGATTACCTTATATATGTATGTTTAGAAAAAAAACAGCTACTCCAAAAAAATCAGTGCCCCTCCTACATTATGCAACTGCTGTTTTTATCTAGCACAATTTGTCTTCTGTGAAGCCTTCTCTATATAGAAAGCAATAGATGATCTCTGAAAATGAGTCACCCCTGCTCCCTCTGCGTAAAGCAAATGCTCAAACTCAGTTCTGATAGAACTAAACAACAGAAATTGCCCTCCAGTCATTTTGTGTGATATTACCAAGGAGTTGTGTAGATTCTAAAATTCTATTAGGGAAACTGAAATGTTATGATGTCACGAACACCTCTGTTGCCTGGATGGAGTCAACAAGAGAAAACAGAAGGAATTTAATAAATGATATCAGAGGGGATAAAAATATCTGAGTGAGAAATCATTAAATATGTAGTCCCACAAGGTCCAGTTCTTCGCCAATGCCTGTTCTTGTCATTAATAAATAATTTACCGAAGGCTTTGGAGGGAAATTCAAAACCTGCTATGTTTGCAGATGATACGTGTATACTGATAAGGGGGCCCAAATACAGCCATACCAGATACACGCTGGGATATAATGGAACAAACTTGCCATTGTTTCACTACAAACACCTTTACTCTCAGTATTACAAAAACTCAAATCATTCAATTTCAAAGAAATAGACTTGTCTTACAAGTACCAGAAGGAGAGATTAATTGACACATACAAAATGAAACTTGTCCTAGCCATTCATACAGAGGATAAACTGAGGAAGCACCAGCACAAGCACAGTTTTAAGTTAATGAGCAAGCTCCTTTCTGCCTACTTTGCACTTAGAAATCTCTCTCATTCTGTTGTCCTAGAGTCAGGATGGTATGCATACTTCCACTCAGCAGTGTACTAAGGCATAAACTGATGAGGCAGTGGAGACAAGGCCAAAGAAATGTTCATTATATAAAAGTATGAAATAATAATGTTATGTAAAGCAGGTATTCAAACATATTGCAGAATTCTCTTAAAGGATTTTGGATTCTTACACAAATGTGGATAATACATTTACTTATTAAGGGCATTTATGGTTAATCAGAGTGGATTCAGGAGAAACTGTGAATTTAAAATAAAATTAATTTCCATGAAAAAATTGCATTTCTTTCTAGGTTTCTGATTAGAGGTTTTATATTCTGGTGCTAAACTGATAACAGATTAGCACTAGACAGGCAAGAAATAGGAAGTTTCCCAATATTCAAAACTGAAATAAAAGTGTAAGTTATTAGCCACTCCATCTAAAATTTATTTATACTGTTTGGACTGAGGGATGTAAATAACACTCAGCTCTAATGTTTGTATTAACCAGATTTTGACTTTGTCACAATATATCTTATACTGTTCTGTGTAAAGTTACATAAATGCTTTGATGAAGTATTGGCCATCTCTCTCTCTCTCTCTCTCTCTCTCTCTTGCAAACACAACTCACACAGAAGACCATAGTCTCTGGCTGAATCCAGACTCAGAGAGTCGCACTTCAGCTACCAGAGACTGTTTGTCGTGTGTGTGTGTGTGTGTGTGTGTGTGTGTGTGTGTGTGTGTGTGTGTGTGTGTGTGTTGTCTATTTTCAACAAAGGCCTTGTTGGCAGAAAGCTCACTTTCTAACAGTCTTTTTGTTGTACCTATCTGCAACTCAGCATATTGGCTATATGGTGAGTAACAACTATGCTCTTCATAATCTTGTTATAACCTATGCTAGTTGGCCATGACTGCATTTGCATATTTTTAAAATATTTTTATTTTTGAAATAAACTGGAGTTATCAAACTGATTAATTAAAAGCAAAATTATAGTCTGCATATGGTCACATACCTCCAACCAGTATAAAGGATTCCTAGTTACCAAGGGACCTTGGTATCAGCACAGGATGCCTCATTAGTTGGGATAGGGCTCTGTCTTCCTAAAATGTTGGGAGAGCCAAAGAGGTTGGTGTTCTAGATATTATGCTGACAGTATATCATTGCAGTCAGCCACAAATGTAAACAAATGAGAACTTGGACTGTCCAAGGGGAGAGGAGCGGTGCGCTCTTGAAGAGCTGCCATCCTATGTCCACATTCTGTGTTTCCACAAAATAAAACTGACATAATGATCATAGGGATCATTGATTCCTTTTTTTTGGTGAGAGTCTCATTCAAAGCCCATTATGTACTAGGATTAGTCTCATTTCAAAATTAGGAAAAAACAAGCAATTCACAATGCAAAGCAAATTGGAGTGCAAAAAACGTTTGGTAAATCCTGCAGCACAGTTGTTTGCTGCGGATGGCAGTGGTAGTACAGGCCCGACCTCTACCAGTAACGTACATGACCATAGTTCAAAACCCTCCCCACCTAAAACTGCCACGACATAGTGTCCACATAATACTTTGAGTTATATATGAGGTAAGTAAGTCAGTAAAGGAGAAGCACACACCATTCACACACAAAGCCAAGCGCGCCTCACGCAACATGACTGCCAACTTCAGCATCTCGGGTCAGAATACAGCTATCATGTAGGATACAAGCAACAATCTGGAGGGTGTGGGGAAGGGGAAGGGATGGTAGTGTATGGGTGGGGAGAGAGACAAATGCTGTCTGGTGGAGTGTGCAGTAACTAGAATTCCAACAGGTGCAGTGCCAGGAGATTGTGGGGCAGCGAGGTGGGGAAAAAATGAGCAAAAAAGGAGAGGAGCAGGGACAGATGAGTAGAGGGCTGCAAATAAATAGGGTGGGAGATGAGAATGGGGAGGAGATCAGGTGCATCAGGACTTTGTGCAGCAGCAGCGGTGATGAGCGAAAATGTGTGCCAGACCAGGACTTGAACTCAGTATCTCCTGCTTGCGAGACAGTTGTTAACCACTCTGCTACCTAGACACAGTGTTTATCGCTAATGCACAGACTACCTCAGCATGCCTCTCGATCGACCCACAGTCCCTGTCCATGTCCTCCACGCTTGCTACTCGGAGATTACCGCTGGAGGTCAGACACAATTGTGCATCCGTAATGAATGTGGTGGATTCATTGCCCACCAAGGCAAATGAATTGTATGAATGCGTGATGCCTGTTGCTTTGGACATGTCCAAAAGAACAGACACCACCCAGAATCTGCAGCTGTGATACATATTATGTGATACATAATGGATTCATTGCCCGATGAGGTGAATCAGTTATGAGTGAATGGTGTTTGTTTTTTCTGATATGTCCAAAAGGACAGACACCATGTAGAATCAGGTTTTCCACCTGGGTCTCCCACAAGCAAGGGGTTGGGAATGGGAATGACATAGGGATGGACTAGGATGTTGTGGAGGCTGGGTATGTGATGGAACACCACTTTGGGAGGGGTGGGAAGTATCTCAGGTAAGATGTCCCTCATTTCAGGACTTGATGATATGTAATCAAAGCCCTGGCAAAGGATGTGGTTCAGTTGTTCCAGTCCGGGGTTGGTACTGGGTGATGCAGGCGAAACTCTTTTGTGGGGAGATCTGTTTGCGGATTAGGCCTGGGGGATAATGCTTATCTGTGAAGGCCTAGGTGAGACCCTCAGCATACTGAGCAAGGGAGTTTTTGTCACTGCAAATATGGCCAGGCTCTATGGTAAGGATTTCTTGGTGTGAAAGGGATGACAGCTGTCAAAATGCTGGTATTGTTGGTGGTTGTAGTGGGTTCAATGTGGACAGAGGTGCAGACAGAGCCATCATAATGGAGAGAAGGTTTAAGGCTGTGAAGGAATGAAGATAGGATGTCTTAGCTCCGAGTCCAGATCATAAAGATATCATCAATGAGTCTGAACCAGACTAGGGGTTTTGTGCTTAGAATGGCCAAGAAAGTCTCTTCTAGATGGCACATAAAAAGGTTGGCATAGGAGGGTGGCATATGGGTGCTCATGGCTGTGCTACAGATTTGTTTATATACCTTCCCTTCAAATGATAAGTAGTTATGGGTTGGATGAAGTTAGTAAAGTTACTAAAGTTAGTTCCTTACCACCGTTGCAGCCAGCAGCCACCACTGAATCCATGCCACAAGCAGGCAAGTGCCAAGTGCCAGTGATTCATAACTTCCCACGTGCATTATTGCTGCCGTCACCCTTTGCATGTAATGCCACATTAAGTACCTTTGAACTTTGTGTGCACAAAATGCCCTCCACACATTCTCAATATGGAGTGCACCAGGGGGAGTAAGTAAAGGTCTTGTTAATGATCCACAAAAACAAGCTGAAAATCTTAAGTTAAGAAATCAGTAATTAGGCGAATGACTGTGGGCAAGACAGGAATTGCCACCTGTCCCCAAAATTGACTTAAGTATGCAAACCACCCCTGATTGGGCTGCTATTGATCTGCAACCCCTCCCCTTCATGTCACAGACTAAGTTATAAAAATGCATGGTATCTGTTCCTTCAGACATGTCCGAAAGACTAGGCACCATGCGAAATCCACAGCAGTGACACACAATATGTAAATTGAAAGAGGAGTGGGGAGAAAGGAAAGGGAAGGGAAGGGAAGGGTCTGTTGATATCAGTTGCATCAGAACTTTGTGTGGCATCAGCGATAATGAACGAAAATGTGTGCTGGACTAGGATTTGAAACTGGGATCTCCTGCTTATTAGCAGTGGCGTTCATCACTGCACCACCTAGACACAGCATTTATCGCAATTGCACGAACTATCTCGGCTGACCCACATTCCCACTTAGTGCCATCTATCTGCAGTCCCTGTCCATTTCCTCCATACTTGTTACTTGGAGATTTCCACAGGAGATTGGATATAATTGTGCATCCACACTGAATGTGATGGATTCATTGCTCATCAAGGGAAATCAATTATATGAATGCGTGGCGTCTGTTCCTTTGGACATGTCTGAAAGAAGAGGGGCCACATGGAAACCACAGCTGTGATACATATTACGTGATACATACTCTCAATACCTCCACCTTGAATGTAACCGCATTAAGCCATCCAGAACCATGACTAAATTAATCATCCTTCACAAGTGAAAAATCCAAAATACCACCTGCAAAAGCACAAGGACCACCAAGGACAACAGAACGATGACTAAATTAATCATCCTTCACAAGTGAAAAATCCAAAATACCACCTGCAAAAGCACAAGGACCATCAAGGACAACATGCAATGCAGTGCCTTTCACCTTCACTTCATTTTTCTCCTTGTCCCCAGTAGTGATTTCAGTATCATCAATGGCCTTGTAAACAGCTGTGTGTGAGTGCCAAACACCCTAAAATGATGTATCTCGTGAGTGGTCCAAAGCAATTTCCTGTGCAGCAGCCTAATCCAGACTACCAGTGCTCACAGCTGTCGCATGCTTTATAAAGGCTCACGGTGCCTTATCGAAACTGCAACAACCTGCTTCAGTGTGAACAATCACCCACAGTGGAATGTAAAACTAGTGCCACCGCAGGGGCAACTGCACAGAGGCAACCCGGATAACTGCACTTCAGCCTACAGCTCTTTATTGAGTTAGGCAATTGAGCTGTGACTTATAGAGATGCACAGGGATGTCTCACACAGAGCGCATGCCAGGGTGCCCCTGAGAGCTACACCAAGAACTGCTTCTCAGATTTTGGCAAAATCAATGTGTAGGTCTGCTTTATAATATGTGTCATAGCTGCTGATTCTGCGTGGTGTCTGTCCTTTTGGACATATCTGAAGAAACAGACACCATGGCAGTCAGAACTGATTCACCTCAATGGGCAATAAATCCATTATGTATCACAGCTGCAGATTCTGGGTTGTGTCTGTTCTTTTGGACATGTCCAAACCAACACGCACCACACATTCATTCAATTCATTTGCCTTGATGGGCAATGAATCCACCACATTAATTGCGGATGCACAATTATGTCCGACCTCCTTCGGTAATCTCCGAGTAGCAAACATGAAGGACTTAAGTCCAGGGAGTGTGGTGGATGGTACACTACTTCCCAGTCCTATCGACTGAACACAGCAACCACAGCTTGCGCTGTATGCGCCCATGCATTATCATACAAAATGATGGATGGATTGCGCAGAAAGTGTTGCCACTTCTTTTGCAAAGTTGGTCACAGGTGATGCTCCAAAAATGAACAGTAATATGACTTTGATTTGATTCCAAAGATGAAGGAACCACTTCATGGCATTCACTTCAGCACTGTTTCAGAGATTTGACAGGCAATAGATCACTCCATTCACACCATCAACAGAACAGGCTCTGCTAACGGTATACTACGCCTTCCACATCGCTGTCAACGGGTTCTACGCAATGCTGGTGACTACTTTGAAGGACAGTAACAAGTGCAAACATGTAAATTTTTGTATCAGTTGTGAATGAATAGTTGTCATTATTTAAGAGTCAACCCTCGTATATCAATTTTCATGTATTTCTTATTTCAGTCTCTAGCAGATGCACGTCCACAAAGCTCTTGCTAAGCTAAGTGATTAATATTTACATAAGAGCTAACTTAGTTAATATTACATTTTAGACTAGTGTATTTACTTCTTCACTATGCTGTCTATTGAAGGTTTTGCTTTTCTTAGCATATTTAGACAGAAAAGAAAGTATTTCGTAAAGGCTGATACTCATTAGTTTTGTTTACATTTTAGGCATAAATTTCATGTGAGCGCAGATCTTTATTTTTTCTAACTAGAGTTAGCAGTTCAAAGTTGAATTAATTTGTGTCTGTCATATAGACTTTAGGTAGTTAGTTAAAACTTTCGAAAGTAATTTTAAAAGTTTGTTTACATTAGCATTTAGTTACTGTTATGAAACCTCAGTGCTCTTGTGCCAAGTTATTCTCTGCTTTTGTGTACATTTTTCTATCAAACCATGTGTGACAAATGTGGTGGTTGCTGTAGAAATCTGAAGGAGGTGGGTGTTCTGTGAAGACTGTAGGTTATGGTTTCAATGGGGCAAATGTAGTGGCAATGAAACAGGGGTAGATAATAAGGTTCTTCCATGGTAATCTAGGTTGTGTATAAAGGACAGAAAAATTTCTGAACAGGAGGCAAAAATTTGTGCCCTTAAGGCTGAATTAGAAAACGCAAATTTGGAATTATGTAGGCTACAGGAGGAAAAAGAGACATGATGCTTGGGAAAGGTAGCAAGCAAAGGGTAAAAAAGGGAAACTGTTGAAAAAACTTGAGAAATTCAGTTAGTAAATCATATTGCGGAGATGCGGAGTCACGATAGGCACAACAAAAAGATTCACACAATTATAGCTTTTGGCCATTAAGGCCTTTGTCAGCAGTACACACACACATACACACGTGCACACACACTCACACAAACACAACTTGCATACACATATGCAACCTCAGAGAACTGAAACCACACTGCAAGCAGCGGCACCAGTGCAAGCCACCTTCCTATATGTTGCCGTCCACCTCAGAGATGGCTACATCAGTACATCAGTCCATATCAAACCTACTAACCACCAGCAATACCTCCACTTTGTCAGATGCTGCCCATTCCATACCAAGAAGTCCCTTCCGTGCAGCCTAGCCACCCGTGGTTGTCGCATCTGCAGTGACGAGCAGTCCCTTTCTAAATATACCGAGGGTCTCACTGAAGCCTTCACTGACCATAATTACCCTCCCATCCTTGTACAAAAACATATCTCCCATGCCTTATCTTTACAGTCTCCCATTACCTCCCAGAGGCCCACAGTCCGGCCACAGAGGAGCATTCCCTCAAAACTCAGTACCATCCAGGACTGGAGCAACTAAATTACATTCTCCGCCAGGGTTTCGATTACCTCTCGTCATGCCCTGAAATTAGAAATGTCCTGCCCACTATCCTTCCCGCCCCTCCTACCATGGTATTCTGCCATCCACCAAACCTACATAATATACTCGTCCATCCTTACACAATCCCTGCTCCCAATCCCTTACCTCATGCCTCATAGCCCTGTAATAGACCTAGATGCAGGACCTGTCCCACTCATCCTCCTACCACCACCTACTCCAGTCCGATCAGTAACAACACCTATCCCATCAAAGGCAGGGCTACCTGTGAAACCAATCATGTGATTTACAAGCTAAGCTGCAACCACTGTGCTGAATTCTATGTAGGCATGACAACCAACAAGCTGTCTGTCCGCATGAATGGCCACCGTCAAATTGTGGCCAAAAAAAACAAGTGCCCCCCCTCTTGCTGAACACGCTGCCAAACATGATATCCCTCATCTCAATGATTGCTTCACAGCCTGTGCCATATCGATCCTTCCCACAAACATCAGCTTTCCTGAATTGCACAGCTGGGAACATTCTCTGCAATACATCCTATGTTCCTGTAACCCTCCTGGCCTCAACCTTTGTTAGTCACTGTCCTCACCCATCCAGCCCCCCTCCCTGTTCCCATTCCAGCACTACACAGCCATCATTTCACTGCCAGTCTTTTAATTTCTTTTTATTTCTCTCCTTTCTGTTACTTACCCCCACCCCACCTTCTCTCCTGCCCTCCATCTAAACTGCAACACTTCACTGTCCACCACTCCCACCATACTATCCCTCCCCCTCCCTGCCCCAGCCTCCTCCTTACCCCCACCCAGTCACCACTCCCATCACGCACTGGTGCTGCTGCTTGCAGTGTGGTTTCAGTTCTCTGAGACTGCATACGTACGCGTGTGTGTGTGTGTGTGTGTGTGTGTGTGTGTGTGTGTGTGTGTGTGTGTGTGTGTGTGTGTGTGTGTACTGCTGACAAAGGCCTTAATGGCTGAAAGCTATGAATCCGAGATATAGTATTAGGAGTGACCTGGACAAAATGGCACACAAATGTGGGGTTTAAAGTGGCCTTTCAGCACCATGATTGGCCTGGGGTAAGCACTACTGTATGGCATGTTAACACTGAGCTGAACAGGATGCTCCAGACATCAGAAAAATCTCACATACGTGTTGTTCCAGTTGATGCTATTAGTAGGTGGGGGAACACTACACATGGCCTGCCCCTAAATAGGAAGAGTAAAGATAAGTTAGCTTCTCTACTAGCAGATAGTGTAAGGGGGAGCCACAGTCACAC
This sequence comes from Schistocerca cancellata, assembly GCF_023864275.1. NCBI lineage: Eukaryota > Metazoa > Arthropoda > Insecta > Orthoptera > Acrididae > Schistocerca > Schistocerca cancellata. The sequence continues at coordinate 425,454,250 of NC_064630.1, read as the reverse complement.
AAGGGATGATCCCTGTGATTAATTGGACCAGATAGACAGGTTTTTTAGGTTAAAGCCAAAGTCCAGACAGATAAAAATCAAGAAAAATAGAATAAAAAAGCTTCATATACACAGAATAGGGATAAAGCTAAGGTTGGTATCAATTTACTTAATCAAAACATCAGAGGAATAAAAAATAAAGTAAATGATCTGTTAGTGTGTTTAGATGGTCTCAAAAATAAGAATGAGATTGATATACTTTGTCTGTCTGAACACCATGTAACTGTGTGGATGGAAAGATTCAGTATCAATGGGTGTAATTTAGCATCTTACATTTGCAGATCTAGCATGGATAAAGGAGAAGTCGCCATTTATACAAAGCAAGGTTATAAGTACAAAACTGTAGAAGTAAGCAAATTTTGTGTAGATCAGCACTTTGAAGTTTGTGCATGTGAACTACAGCTAGAGAATGTAGTGTTGATATTAGCAATAGTGTATAGGTTCCCATTAAGAGATTGGGAGCTATTCACAAAAAAGTTTGACTCCCTATTATGCTGTCTGTCAGACAAAAAGAACAAGTTATTAATCTGTGGTGATTTCAATGTAAACTTCCTAAGTAATTTTGATAGGAAAAGTTTTACTAATGACATATAACTTAGAATCAGTGATCAATTTCCCTACACGTATAGCTTAAGACAGTAGTACTCCACTCGATAATGTATTTGTACAGTAACAGGATGTAAAACTAACAGGTGCTTTCCCACTGATAAATGGGTTATCAGACGATGATGCACAAAGGCTGGTCAACCCAGTATCTATAGAGCACTTCAAATAAAGTTTAAGAAATGTTAAATGAGGAGATGTATATAATGAGCCAAATGCTAATGATAAATGCAACATATTTCTTGATAAATTTATATCCCTTTTTGAACATTACTAAATGTAACACCAAACAGTTTTCAAAGAAACCTTGGATTACTACAAATATTAAAGTGTCTTCAGAAAGAAAAAGAAAACTGTATGAGACAGCAAGCATTAGTAACAACCTAGAAGTAATTTTACACTATAAAAATTATTGTAACATAGTGAGAAAAGTTGTCGGAAATCAAAAAAAAATATGTATATTAGAGATGAAATTAACAACTCAGGCAATGAAATTAAATCAATATGGAATGTTGTTAGAAGAGAGACATGAAAAGTAACCACTGGGTTAGGTAGTATTACTATTAAAGAGAATGAGACCATCTTAACCAACAGTACACAAGTAGCTAATGTATTTAACAACCATTTCTTAAGTGTAAGTGAAGAAACTGGTGAGAATAGTTCAAAAGAAAAAGCCAAACAGTACATGGAAGAGTCAGTTTTGAGAAATCCTTGACAGTTAATTTTCATGTAAAAACCTCTTGTGAAATAAAGAAAATTATTAAATATTTGAAAAATAAATGTTCTGTTGGAGTAGATGACATCTCTAACAAGCTATTAAAACAATGTGGTGTGGTTACAGCTGATGTTCTGAGTCACATCTGTAATGCATCACTAACTCAAGGTTTTTCCCAGACAGGTGAAAATATGCCACTATCAAGCCTCTCTACAAAAAGGGATACACCACAGATGTCAATAATTACTGGCCAGTATCCTTGCCTACAGAATTTTCAAAAAATCGTCAAGAAAGTAATGTACTCAAGAGTGGTTAGCCATTTCAACAGTAGTGGGATACTTAGTAAATCACAGTTTGTATTTCAAAAATGCTGTTCTACTGAAACAGCAATATACATTTTCACTGCCCACATGAGTCTTTAAATAGTAAAAAATCACAAAAAGGAATATTGTGTGACTTATCCAAAGCATTTGATTGTGTGAACCATGACAGTATGATACAGAAATTACAATTCTATGGTATAAATGAAACATAATATGAGTAGTGTGAGTCACATCTACAGAACAGGAAGCAAAAAGTTTCTTTATAAGGATTAAGTGATTTAAGGAAGTATCCCCATTTCATCTAACTGGGGTGAAATTACATTAGGTGTTCCACAAGGTTCGATCATGGGTCCCCTCCTGTTCTTGACTAATGTGAATGACCTCCCTTCTTATGTGAAACAAGATGCTGAACTGACAATGTTTGCTGATGATACAAGCATAATTATTAATCCAGTAAAATAAAGTCCAATAGAAAATGATACAAATAAGGTCTTTGGAAAAGTTATTAATTGGTTTTCTGTGAATGGGCTTGCTCTGAACTTTGAAAAAACACAGTACATCTAATTTTCTATTACAAGGAGTACAGTTCCTTCAATAAATATAACACATTAACAGAAATCTACAGCCAGGGTACAGCAAACTAAGTTTTTGGGTGTACATATAGATGAGACTCTCAATTGGAAAATTCATATTTGGGATCTCCTAAAGTGACTAGGTTCAGCAACTTTTGCAATCAGAATAATTGCTAATTTGAGGATATAGAAATTAGCAAGCTAACATACTTTGCATACTTTCACTCTCTGGTGTTATACAGAATAATATTTTGGGGTAGCTCAACCCTTAGGCAAAAAGTATTCACTGCACAAAAGAAAGTGATTAGAATAATGTGTGGGACTCATAGTCACACATCTTGTACGCATCTCTTTAAAAGGTTAGGAATTCTTACAACAGCCTCGCAGTACTTTTATGCAGTAATGAAATTTGCTCTCAGTGACATGGACTAGTTCAAAAACAACAGTGACATTCATTATCACAATACCAGAAGAAAGAAAGACTTGCACTATCCTCTACTTAACCTATCTTTGGCACAGAAAAGGATAAAATATGCTGCTGTAAAACTTTTCGATAAATTACCAGATGAAATAAAATGTCTGATAGACAGCAGTAACAGTTTTAAAAATAAATTGAAATCATATCTCCTTGACAACTCCTTCTGTACCATAGATGAATTCTTGAACAGGAATAAATAAATCTATAGGTAAAATATATGCATGTTATGCCATTTAAGGGAATGGGATAGGTAATAAAACTTTTAAGCTTTTTTTTGTAAAAAAATCATGTGTACATTTCTTATGCATTTGACACACTCCACATCATAACAGTTTCCATGAGACTGACCAGTGGAAAACATAACTAACTATCTAACTAACTAACATAAGATCTCTCTTTATAAAATGTCTGTGATGTCACCTTTGCTCATGGCCTGAGGGTTCTCTCTTGAATATGGCATGCATGAAGTTATTAGGTGATGTACGTTAAAGTCAGTAGATGCTTTGAAAAATTCAAAAAGGTTTGATATTCTGGTGAGGGATTAGGGGAGAAGTATTTGGGTAAGATGAACATGAACTATTATGAAGATAAATTGCCCACACTTATGGAAAGGGAAGGATAAGATTTTGATGTATTATTTAATAAAATTGCAGCCAAATAGCCATATACAGTTACTTTGCTTAACATTTTACATTTTACATTTTTGCATATTCATTTATCGATTTCACTCTTTTACTGCACAGTTCTATGTGATATCGTTCACAGGCTTCGTTACACAGTTCACATACACATGTTGCGGTTGGGTCGTGATGAGTTTTGTTTTTGCAGATTAGATGATGAAAGCCGTGAGTAGAAAGTCTAGTTACAACATGTCGCTGTTCGAAGTTTGGTGCTGTCCATGAGCGGTTCGTCATTGCTTCGGTGCCATAAAACTCCGGCCATATTTTTTCTCGTTTGTCCTCCATGATCTTCAGTTGCTTTCTGGAAGCCCTGGTGTGTGGCATCATATATCGAAGTCTGATGTCTTCAATTAGGAATGTCTCTCTCGCTAGCAGGTACACTAGTCTAGATCTTGTTGTCTTTTAGAGACCTAGTGCTCTTTTTAGATAGGTCGATTTTACCTTTTCTAGTGTTTCTAGATTTTTTTCTGTCAGGTGGTCCCATATAACCTCCATCTCATAGGCCAGGATTGGCAAGATTTTTGCGTTGAATAATTTCATGGCCGTTTCTAGACTGAGTAGGCGGATGTTTTTGATGTCCTGTATTGCTATTATTGCTTGGGCTGCATGTTCTGTTGTATGTTTTGTGAAGCATTTGGCTGTTGGTTGCAATGTCACTCCTAGGTATTTAAAGTCTGATGAGATTTTTATTTTTTGTCCTCTGATACTGATTTCCGCATTCTTGGGTGTTTTGCCTCCTTTTCTGAAAATTACCATTTCTGTCTTTGTTATGTTTATGTGTAGTTTGTGTTCACTGCACCATCTGTCTATTTTCTCAATGATTCTCTGCAGCTTCTGTATATCTGTTGAACCTACGGCTATGTCATCAGCGTATGCATATACATACACATCTTTTTCATTTTCTCCAATTCGGAGTACTTCTTCAGTGGCAAGAATGTACAGCAAAGGGCTCATTGGGTCACCCTGTAAGACTCCGTTCGATTGCAGAATGGGGTTCAAAAAAGAGAGGTTGTCTGATATTGTAATTAAATTGTATTCGAGGATTGATTTGATTATTCTTGCCCATACGCTATCTTCTCCCATTGTGTTTTCCAGTTTTCGGACTATGAGCTCTCTTTCCAATAGGTCAAAGGCTTTGGTAAAGTCTATGAACACTGTGTAGAACATTTGTTTCTTTTGTAGCGCATCATCGATGTTGTTTAGAAGAAGCCTGACTGCCGTAAGCGTTGATCTTCCAGATCTGAAACCCATTTGTCGTTCTGGGAGATGACTGTCCACAGAGGCTTGGATTTTTTGTGTTATTATCTTTGAAAACATCTTGAATTGAGTATTTTCCAGGGCTATGCCTCTGTACTTGTTTGGGTCCATTGGGTCTCCTCTACCTTTGTAGAGAACTTTTATTGTTGAGTGTCTCCATTGTGTCGGAATTCTTCCAAGTTCCAAGCATTTGTTAAACAGTTTGGTCCATATGTGTTGGAGGGCCTCTTTTGCATCTTTTATATGTTCATTATATATATTATCAGGTCCTGCTGCTTTCTTGTTCTTCAGTGCTTTTATTACTTCTTTCACATCATCTTCATTTAGGGGTTCCCATGTATTGTCTTTTTCCTTAGTTTGATGTTTCTCTTTCTTTGGGGGTGTTTTGAGTCCTCGTTTGTTCAGTATCTTACTGAAGTGGTCTTCCCATTCCTTCAGGTCTACATTTGGTGTATGAGCCATTTTTCTTGGTCTTGCTGCTATGTATGGGTCTTTCTCTTCTTCATCCGCTTCTCTTTTTGCCTCACTTTCTCTGTATTCTTTTTTCTTCTCTTCTATTAGTTTTTTTGTAGATTCTTCTCTCTTCTGCGTACAGTTTGTATGTTTCATCATCATGCTGGTTTCTTAGTCTGTGGAGGATTCTTAGAACAGTGTTCCTTTTGCTGTAGCATTCAGCATCGAACCATCTTTTGGCCGTCCTTGTTTTGGGGATTGTTTGTATCACTGAATTTTTTAGGACATCTTCTATTTGGTCTGTTGCTTTTTCAAGGTCTCCTTCCTCTATGAAAGTTTCTATTTCTGTTAATTGTTCTTGCTCGTTTGTTAATTTTTCTATATCAATTTTTCTTTGTGTGATTTGGTGGGTCTTTCTTGCTGGCGGTGACGTGATGATATTTATTTTGATCTTCATTGGAATGTGCTTTCGTATAGGAGTAATGGAGTCATGCCATATTGGTTGAATACTTCCTTCTATGTCTCCTCTTGTTAATGCGATATCAATGGTGCTCTTCCCATTGTGGCATATGTATGTAGGTATCTGCCTATCGTTAAGTAGGGTGAAACCATCTTCTTCTAGGGTTTCAATGACTAGTTTTGTTTTATAGTTTTTTGTGTCTATTCTGCAGTTGAGATGGACTGCAATAATGGTGGGTTTGCTGTCGCATTGTTTGATGAGTGTGACTATTTCATCAATTATTTCTACAGCATTTGTGTGCGGTTTAAAATAGGCTGCAATTATATTTATTGTTGCCATTTCTATTAGCATACTATTTTCTTGTTTTATGATTTTTTTGGTGGGCGTCATCCAGGGTTTCAGTAGGATAGATATTCCTCCCATGGGTCGTCCTCTTTCTCCCTTCTTTGCCATTAGGTAATAATTATAGAAATCTTTATGTTGCCAGCTGTCTATCAGGAAGGTTTCTGTTAGAATTGCAAGATCCGAGTTTTGCAGAATGTCTGTTGGTGTTAGGTTAAGAGCACTTTTTACTCCCTCTGTATTCCACAAGACTGCTTTTATTTCTTGCTCTTCTGGTTTTCTTCTTAGTTTAGTTGAGCTCTGCTCCCTCTTCCATTGATCGTCTTGGGAAACGAAATCGACATACTTTTATGTTTTCTGGCCAGAATTCTGGTTCTTGCGTGATTTGTAGCTTTTCAAACAGAATGCCTACTTTGAAAGCTTTTTTGTCGCCCCGTGTGTCCAGTTCTTCACATTCTAGTTGTCCCAGTATTCCGTTCTTGAAGATGATGATGATGTTTGGTTTGTGGGGCGCTCAACTGCGTGGTTATCAGCGCCTGAACAATTACCCAATCTTTGCTCAGTCCAATTTCGCCACTTTCCTGGATGATGATGAAATGATGAGGACAACACAAACACCCAGTCATCTCGAGGCAGGTGAAAATCCCTGACCCCGCCGGGAATCGAACCCGGGACCCCGTGCTCGGGAAGCGAGAACGCTACCGCGAGACCACGAGCGGCGGACAGATATTCCGTTCTTGTTAAGGTATTTCACTACTGTAGCAGTTGTGGTGGTTCTCTTTAAGTTACCGATGTATAGCCACGCTGTAGTTTCTGCTGCTTGCATTTCTTCATCTTTTTTGATACCCATTATGGTTTTATAATTACTCTGGTTTCTTCTGTACCAGCTCCTCCCTGCCACAGTACTCCAAGTCGGTTCCTCTAGTTCATTAACCTGATTTCGGGTTTTATTATGTTGCTCATGTGCATTGATTTGGACTTGTAACTGATTTTGTTGCTGGAGCAGAGGATTTCTGTATATTGTCATTCCCTCTGGTTTAACTTTGTTGTTGTACTTAGTTTGTATGTTGTTTCCATCTGTTTTGGTTTTCTCTGCGTCTAGGTGGCTTTCCTTTTCTAGAGTTTTCTTTATTTGCTCTTGTATTAATATCCCTAGTTGGTTTTTTAGGAAATCAGTTATCTCCTCCACTTTATGCCTCAGTTCTCCCATTTCCGTCTTTTTTTGCTTTTTCCAGAAAGCTACCCACACCGATGTCTCCGTTGAAGTTCTTCTCATATCCCGTAGGTGTCTCTTCCGTCTGTCTCTGTCTGCTATGTGCTGTTTCCTGTGTTTCGCCAATAGATGTCGCTAGGTGACTAGCAGTCCACTGTCCGCTTTGTGCTGTTTCCTGTGTTTCGCCAATAGATGTTGCTATGTGCCCAGCAGGCCACTGTACGCTATGTGCTGTTTCCTGAGTTTCTCCAATAGATGTCGCTAGTTGTCCACCAGTGCAGCTGTCTTCTCTCGCGCTCGTCTCTTGTTGGATGTTCCTAACCTCTCTTGCAGGATTCCTATTCTCCACCTTATTTGCTTTTCTTTCGTTTTTTAAAGATTCTAAACATTTTCTTATTTCACTCACCGCCTCTAGTAAGTTGTTCTTCATTTCCTTCTTCATATATCCTCCTTCTTCTGCCACTTTTCCGATCATCACAAGAGCGTTCTCAATACGATATACTGCACTGTCCACCATCTTATTATATTTTGATGTATTTGTGGACAGAATTTGTACACTCTCATGTTCTACATATACTTTGAGGGAAGATGTGACATGGAACCATTTCCTGCTAGAAGAGGCTGAGGCATGACCCACTGATGTGTTCATCTGTGAAATAATCCCACAAGTTGAAGTGACATCACCTCTGTCTTTCCATGATACAGTTCGTCTTGCCCTGTTGCATGAGGAAGCCAGGTTATTTATTTCGACACTCTCACATAATAATGACCCTTGCCAAGTGTTCACAAATGAGACAAGCTGCTGGAGATGCAAGTGGCAGGGTCACACTACCGACACATGCTGTTCTTCTGTTGCATGCAACGATTGCAAAGCAGAAACTCTCATAAAAGTTAATTCTCCACAAGTAATAAAGAAACTAAACCTATCAGGCGAAAAATATGTGTGGAAGAAGAATTTATTCAAACCTAAGCATTACCCAGAACTGATGAATTTTTCTAGAATGCAGATACAATATACCCCTCTCTCTCTTTATTACTGTAATACATTTTGTTCTGTTTTCAAATCAATTTCCTTTTCAGTTTCCAGATCCATTAAACACTCCCCTCCAGTATTTTACCGCATATACACTCCTGGAAATTGAAATAAGAACACCGTGAATTCATTGTCCCAGGAAGGGGAAACTTTATTGACACATTCCTGGGGTCAGATACATCACATGATCACACTGACAGAACCACAGGCACATAGACACAGGCAACAGAGCATCCGCAATGTCGGCACTAGTACAGTGTATATCCACCTTTCGCAGCAATGCAGGCTGCTATTCTCCCATGGAGACGATCGTAGAGATGCTGGATGTAGTCCTGTGGAACGGCTTGCCATGCCATTTCCACCTGGCGCCTCAGTTGGACCAGCGTTTGTGCTGGACGTGCAGACCGCGTGAGACGACGCTTCATCCAGTCCCAAACATGCTAAATGGGGGACAGATCCGGAGATCTTGCTGGCCAGGGTAGTTGACTTACACCTTCTAGAGCACGTTGGGTGGCACGGGATACATGCGGATGTGCATTGTCCTGTTGGAACAGCAAGTTCCCTTGCCGGTCTAGGAATGGTAGAACGATGGGTTCGATGACGGTTTGGATGTACCGTGCACTATTCAGTGTCCCCTCGATGATCACCAGTGGTGTACGGCCAGTGTAGGAGATCGCTCCCCACACCATGATGCCGGGTGTTGGCCCTGTGTGCCTCGGTCGTATGCAGTCCTGATTGTGGCGCTCACCTGCACGGCGCTAAACACGCATACGACCATCATTGGCACCAAGGCAGAAGCGACTCTCATCGCTGAAGACGACACGTCTCCATTCGTCCCTCCATTCACGCCTGTCGCGACACCACTGGAGGCGGGCTGCACGATGTTGGGGTGTGAGCGGTAGACGGCCTAACGGTGTGCGGGACCGTAGCCCAGCTTCATGGAGACGCTTGCGAATGGTCTTCACCGATACCCCAGGAGCAACAGTGTCCCTAATTTGCTGGGAAGTGGCGGCACTGCGTAGGATCCTACGGTCTTGGCGTGCATCCGTGCATCGCTGCGGTCCGGTCCCAGGTCGACGGGCACGTGCACCTTCCGCCGACCACTGGCGACAACATCGATGTACTGTGGAGATCTCACGCCCCACGTGTTGAGCAATTCGGCGGTACGTCCACCCGGCCTCCCGCATGCCCACTATACGCCCTCGCTCAAAGTCCGTCAACTGCACATACGGTTCACGTCCACGCTGTCGTGGCATGCTACCAGTGTTAAAGACTGCGATGGAGCTCCGTATGCCACGGCAAACTGGCTGACACTGACGGCGGCGGTGCACAAATGCTGCACAGCTAATGCCATTCGACGGCCAACACCGCGGTTCCTGGTGTGTCCGCTGTGCCGTGTGTGTGATCATTGCTTGTACAGCCCTCTCGCAGTGTCCGGAGCAAGTATGGTGGGTCTGACACACCGGTGTCAATGTGTTCTTTTTTCCATTTCCAGGAGTGTATTACAGATGAATTCTTTAAGGTTACTGAAGAATATACTATTCAGTATGATGTGTGGTAGCATGAAAAAAAGCTTTAAAACAGATGAAAATGAATTTAGGAAATTTATTGCTGTCAACCTGATTATGGGTCACATCAGATTTCCTTGATTGTGATTATACTGGATCATTGAGTATGTCTATATTCCAGTTTCAACAACCATGTCAAGAGAGAGATTTCTGGCACTCAGAAATACTTTTTACATGGTGGATACTTTCTCTCCCCCAGATAATAATAATAAACTGCAGAAAGTACACCCAGTTTTTGATGCAGTAATAAATGTGTGGTTGAGTCTTCATTGGATCACGTAACATGTTCAGTTGATGAACAAATGATACCATTTACAGGTCACTATCCACTGAGGCAGTTTGTAAAAAACAGACCTTCACCAGTTGGATTAAAGAATTTCGTATTTACTACATCAGCTAGTCTTGTATTAGACTCTGAAATATATCAAGATGATTCAACTGCTCTATGGACTAAAGAGTTTGTATTAGGCCCTTCTGTAATAGTTAGGTTGGCACAAGCTTTGCCTCAAGAAAGCTTTCTCTACTTTGATGATATTTTGTGTATTGCCTTTATTGGAGAAACTGACTGAAATGAAGCCGAATGAAAGTGGTACAACTATGGCCAACAGACTAAAAAGCTTGCCTCTCTCCAAGGCAAGCAAGATGGTTTATGAACAAAGGATAGAACACATTGCTCAAAACCATAATTTAGTAGTTGTAAAGTGGAAAGATAGCAACAAAGTAATCATGGCTTCAAACTGCTGTGGCTCCACACTGACTGAGCCTGTGCAAAATTGGCCCAAAATAGAAAACAAACACATTGAAGCTGATTGTTCTTCTGTGGTGCGCGTAAACAACCAAAATTGGTAGACTTGATGTTTGTGACCAGCAGATACAATGCTATACAGCTTGGTTCAGAAGTAAAAAATGGAAATGGAAAGTAATCTTGCACTTTGTGGACCTCAATGTGATAAACACATGGAACCAATAAATGAGGAGCATCAAAGGCAATAATATTCCAAGTAAATAATGGAAAGATTTACTACACTTCAAATTAGAAGTAATTGATAATTTGCAATACCAAATTATTTTAAGTTTACACAAATGTTATTTGATTTTATTATATTATTCTAGGCAGTAGAAGGACTGCTTGGAGTTCCACTTGTGGACAGAAGAATGTTAAGTAACAGTGAGACTGATCAAGATGAATATAAATTTCCTGTGGCCAAGAGGCCTAAATTCTTTTATCCATCTACTAAGCTTCCATACAGTGATAAGCACTATGATGGATATGAACATTTTCCAAGTGCTGATGATATTCCAGCACCATGTACTGGCAAATATGAGCCATACAAAAGTTGCAAGAAAGTGCAGTGCAAAAATTGTAATGGATACTTGTGCCTATCAGAGGAGAATATGTGTTTTGAGGACTTTCGTGTTTCTTCTAGTTAAAAACCAAGAAGACAAAATTGCATTTACAGAAGAATGGAGTATTACCTTCGATCTTAAATTTAGATACATAATCACTAATACTATCTGGATTATTGGAAAAAACCACTTCATAGTCTAGTAGAATCCTGGATAAATATAACTTTTGGTTATTTGTTAATATTTGGGATTCGTATACTTTGTTTTGTATGTCTGCTCAGTGTGATGTATGACTTACATTTTACTTTCTCTGGTGACAATTTTGCGGTCGCTGTTAATTTCAAACTTTGAGCCTCTGCTGTTTGTTTACCCACATCATTGTGTGTCACAAATGGTACACAACATTTATGGTCTCCCTTTCCACAATAAAGCAAATTTTCCTCAAAATTTAAAATGATGTTAAATTCTGATAGCCAATCTAAGCCAAATAACACATCCCTATTAATATTTTCTACTACCAGCAGTGTTTGATGGAACATAATATCGCCGAAGTTACAGTTTACTTGGGTTTAGTATTTGACAACCTTACTTTTAGTTCCAGTTATACTGATTATATATACTCCTGTTACTGGTAATATAGGTAAGCACTGCTTAGTTCTTAATGTGTTAAAGAAACCCCGATACATAAGTGACACTTCACTACCGGACTCTATAAATAATGTAACGTCAAGATCTTCTACCCTTCCAATTATAATTTGTCGTGGATTAATGCTGTTAATGGTATGTTCTTCTAGTAACAACCATTCTTTGGTGAGTACCTTATGCGTAAAAGTAACATATTTATTATGATTTAGGCCTCCTAATGTATTTCTACAACCTGGGCCCGGCCCTGGGTCCAGATCGCACAACATTTTCCTCACTATTTGTAATCACAGGCTGGTTACCAAATCGAGGTATGACATTCCCATTTTGTACTCCATTATTACTAGGTACACATTCCTGTGTAGTTACTGGGCCTATATTGAAAGGTGGATGTCTTTTTTTGATAATTTTCATTGCCACTGTTCTGATTATACCAGTGCACTCTAGCCAGATTAGTTCCATGTCTTTTAAAATTTATTATTATTATTATTATTATTATTATTATTATTATTATTCCTTCTGTAGTTCTGATTCTCATTTTGATGCACATTCTCATTTCGGTCCTTATTTATGACATCAAGTGCATCTACAAAGGATAACAGTTCTTCTACAGTCTTCCACCTACTACATATGTCTTTCCTAGTGTAAGTGGGTAATTGCCTTATCATAATTCTTACCAGTCCCTGTTCCTCCATGGGTTTATCTAAATATTTTGTTTATGTTAAATGCCAGTCAAAATATTTTCTCATTGTACCCCATGTACTGTTATACTTTGGGTCCCACAAATAAGATATTAACTTTTCTTGGACACTTGTTAACCAATATTTCTCCTTACACCTTTAATGAAAGTTGGCCCTAAATGAAAAACTCTCAGTGTTTGCAGTGCCCCTTCTGATGCTTCTCCCAAAAGGTATCCTACTGTGAATTTTATTTTTATTTATTTTGAGTCTTCCCAGTTCTTAAGCAAGGCTTGGTTGAATCGTTTAAAAAAAATGAGTTGGGTGTACGTCCCCATCTGGCTTAAATTTTGAGAACTGCCTGGACAATCCTGAATTCACTCCTCATTTTAGATCTGTCGTGATTTCACTAGTTAATACGACATTCAGAGAAGTCACCCGTTACTTACTCTGTCCAGCACAAGCTTGAATTCTTTCCATAACTCATCCACATTTTTCTTAGTGTCATGGAGTTCATAACAGAGAGTCATAGACAAGTTGTTGGAGGTTTCCCCTCGTGGCAACTTTTCTGTCTATCATTTCCTCTAACTGTTTCTCCAGACAACTTATATTTAAAGTGTCTGAAGTTACCAGTTTTTCCTAAAAATTTCTCTCTACGTCATCAACTCGAGTGTTGATGCCTGCAACTTGCGACTGGACAATAGGGATTGTCTTATCCTGTCTTTATTCACTGTCTTAAGGAAGGCAACTTTTGCTTTATCACATCGAATGTAACATTGCATTCATTTTGAAATGATCCAAATGTTTTACAAGTCCCATGTCTACATTATTACATTTATCTTCAATGACAAATTCTAATTTTTTAGTTAAATTCTGAAATTGCTCATCCTGTCTTTGGTTAAACTCAGTAAATAGTTGTTCAATGTGAGTATTCAAAGAACTGGTGAGTTCACTCTTTAAATCTAATTTCAGTTTTTCTACCTTATTATTTAAAGAGGCAAATCCAGTCTTTAACAAAACTATATCAGCTGCTTGATTGTTCAAGGTTTCGCTTCGGTTACTTAAAATTTCACTCTTCTAACTCGGGGTGCAACTGCGTATTTACTGAATCTAACTTAAGACTTAGATCAATTAATTCTTGTCTTAAAGAAGCACTAGGAGTATTTAAATCTGCTCTTTGAGCATCTAACTTAGCATTTAGTTTTTTTTTCTTAAAGCCACTGACTCTGCTCTCTGGGCTTTAAGTAAATTCACTACCTCAGACCAGTCTGGTTCCTCTTGACTCACTGTTGTAGCCATGGCTGGTTCTGAAGTCTCCCCTGTTTTCTGAATGCTATCCATATCCCTATTGATTTTCGACTTAGTGATAATCTAAAACAACTTCCCCTCTAAATGTACTAACTACAGTACTACATTCTTCGAACAGTTTTTTTCTTTTTTTTTTCTTTTTAATTTCTACTCAAACAATTATTGTTGTTTGCTTACCCGGCATAGAGTTTTATGCTGCGTCGGCGAGCAGATGTAGAATCAGCACTGGTGAATAGAACACGTGCCGGCAGCATTGAACGTTGGTTGCGGTGTCAGCGAGTGGACATGAAGTCAGCCATTGCAGTCAGCAACGGTGGCGGGTTACTGCATCGGTGGCTGGTTACTCTGTCGACGTTGGTGGCTGGTTACTGCGTGTGTGAGAATTGCTTCCTCCCCACACCTATATCTTCTTATCCAAAGTATTTTCTTCATATTCTTTTTTGTTGTATTTACTAAATCATTCACCCCTTTTTATGTTTGGGCCGCATCCAATTCTCCAGAACAATTTCTCAGTCCTGTTACTCTTGGTTGCTATGGCAACTCCCAATTTCTTCTTGTCTCGATTTACTTAAAAATTCCTCATTTTTGAGTCCTGATCACGTTGGTTGCTACGTTCTGGCAGTTTCCGGCGACTATAGGAAGCCGTGTGGTGCTGGTGTGCAAGACTCGCACGTCCCCTTCACCATTGGACTTACTTGGAGGTGCCGATCTTCTTTTCAGGATAGCCGGCTGTGCTGATCTCCCCAACTTCTTCTCTGAAGATATAATGCTGTTTGGAGGAATTTTCTCTATTCTCAAAATGATTCCGTACACTCAAGATACTTTTAAATAAATCCCACTATGTTTTCACTTCCACAAACAGAACATCACATAATAGTTTTCACATAAACAACCAATATTTTGTAAGCCCAATGACTCACGGACCGTCAGAACTACTAAGTACTTTTACAATAAATTCAGTTCCAGACATCCCTCAAAGTTCTCGCAAGCCCACCATCAGACTCTCAAGAGAGTGAGTAAGTAAGTAAGTGTCTTTTTCTTTTCTTATAACATAATTCAACTGTTCACAATAAAGACTGACGTAGCACCATCATGGAGTAAGGAGCAGTTGCTCCTTGTGCTGGGCATGTAGCTTCTGTGGTGAGTGTGGCAACCACTTGCCCATGTCAATCAACCATCCACATTGTAGCATTCTCTTGATACATATCCACCCTGCGGGCATAGAAAACCAGCACGAGGTAGACACTCTCCCATCTCTCACTCTCGTACATAAAATATTGAGTGTTCGAGACAGCGGAAAGCTGAGGGTCTCTAGAACTGGCATCAAAATTCTCGAGGCACTACACAGTGACAATATGGCATGGATGTTTGTATGGCATAAAAGTATTGCCAGACACAGATCAGCAGAAATTATGTCTTGCCTCCTGAAATACTGTATATAATTTTGAATTTTGAGTGCTAAAAGTCAGGTGAAGAAAGCACTTTAGTGGTGTGGTCAGGTCAATGTACAGGACAGAACAATAACTGGAAAACTATTGTTTTTCATCAATATCTGCTGAACCTGAAGTATTTCCCATCTGTTGAGCAAAAGTTTATAATCACAGGGCTTAGCTTTTTGCCTTGTGGTTGAGATTTTGAATTAAATGAGAGAAACAAGAGAACCAACTTGTGTAGGAGCCATTTGAATGAGTCCGTGTAACAGCAACTGCAAGATAAATGACTTGTTTTTGTCTCTTACATCCAGCCAGAAAATTTCAGTGATCTGAGCACTATTGAAAAGCAAATCTGCAAGGATCCAAAATAGAGCATATTTGAATGAAGACATCTTCAGACTCTCTAACAGAGCTTCAGTGCCGCCAGAGTCAGACCTACTTGCAACCTTGGTACTTCGCAAATATAGCAAAATTGTGTAGCGGTAAAAACAACATTACAGTGCAGCCTGTGATAATTAGTTCAAATTGCCTATCCAGACTGTATGGAGACCCATTGTCTGTATCTGTAATGCTTAACCATTGCAATACATTCTTTTGCAACAATATTTCTAGTGTTCAGTGAATTCTGTTAAACAATGCAAAGCTCTAACAATGCAGATTGCAAGTATGGTTTCTGTCTCATTATTTTTGTACAGAATAAAACCAACAAAATAGTATTAAAAAGCTAAATATTTTCAGTGGCATAAACATTGTAACCCATAAAAATGTGCTACATCTTTTAAGGTGACAAGATTTTTGCACAGACGTCCAATAATCATCTCTCATACTTAAAGTTGCACATTGTCAAAATTATTGCACAGTAGCTCAATAACCAGTGAACTCATTTAAACTGATTACCAATGCCAGAATAAGCATTCACAAACATTTTGCTTATTTACTCATTTTACTTCTCTCCTGAAAAAATTGCATTTTGAGGGTTATAATGTTTTGGCCAGAGGGTATTCAAATGTGAAGAAACAGAGATGCCACTCCTCCTGGGAGATAATGTCGAAATGATCTGCAGAAGTATTAGAATGCCCTTTTTATGTTGGTGTATTTCTAATGTTACCTTCAGTAGCAGCAGCAAGATAATGGAAATGGTTACACAGGTAGTTATCATTACAAATAAAAAGTTACTTTTGAAGTTGTTTTATTTTGCACCATCTGTCACCTGTGAATGCTTGAAACAAGCAGCAGACTACACAGTGAGAACATATGGTCTACACACAGGTGTTGCATTTGTGGTAAGCTGACCAAGCAAAGACATACTGCCACCTCTTCTCACTCCTCCATTTCTGTCGGCATGTATGTGGCAGCCATTACCAATGCACGTGACATTATATACCTCGTTTCCATACTCTACATACACGTGGTTCACTTCTGTCAACTTTAAATACCAATCGGACAACTGCACCAGCTGAGTACCTCATCGCCTTACGTCTCAAGCCCCTTGTCTTGTACCTCAGCGCAATAGAAACTATAATATTCTAGAAGGATCATAACTGCTATTGATGCAGTACCGAGAGGCATGAACTCTAATATGTCACACAATGGTTAAGGTTATACCTGTTAAGTGAATTCTGTATTTAGTAATAAATTTGTTTAGTCATTATATTACGTGAAACTCCAAGTATCTCAGCTGTATGTCCAATATGGAAAGTGGTGGCACAGAAATCTTTCATGCAAAATTGATGTCATAGGACCATTACACATTGCCATAGAGTTTGTAAGGATATTATTTTCATTAAGTTTTATGGGCAACACAGTGCTACCCAGCTGCTTTTGTAATTTATCTCTATGTTAGGGCAACTGAGGACAACAGATTCATGCTGAAATTATATAAACAGAATATTGTATGTGTGCTTATCATTCCTTGTTTTTATCTGAATTACTGTAGTTTTACGGATATGCCTAGTTTACTTGAAGGAATATTAATCTTCCATAATTCACATATTACCATGTTGTCTCCCAGTGCATGGTGGACTGATAGAGTGTGGAAAAAGCTTAAATTTTAATCCAAATTTTTAATTTTTCAAGTTTCATTCCTTATACAACCGAACTGAGCTTCAATGCAGAGCTATGGCTAGGTACGGGCGGGCTCAGTACCAGCTACTGTTGGATATCACCACCAGCCCACACCTTGTACATGTGCACACCATTCTCACTGTGAGTAATGCTGAAAAGGTGACACTTAAGTGAAGTGGGGCTGACAAGGGAATGCTTCTAGAAGCCCTCCAGCAATCAAATCACAGAACTGAAAATGGTTACTTGGGAGCCGCTGAGTGGGCTGGCGAGAGCAGACTGGGACTGACTAGGCAGTCTCTGGGCCTTCTGCATCCTTCTCTCGGGTGACATGCCCTTCAGCCTGTTGGTGGCCTCCCAGGCACCACTCCTATCCCTTAGAAGTAGATTTTGGTAATAAACACCCATCAGTTGTTTTGAACCATACTCACTTCTTCTCTTTTGAAAAATTCCTTCAGTTTTCATGCACTCCCAGATGCCCACATCCTAAAATTGTCTTACCCTTGCTAATTTCTGAACAACTGGTATCAACTCCAGGATTCAAACACACCATTTCGGCTGGCATATGGATGTTTTCTTTCATAGATGGATGCTGCATTATTAATCCATGTTAGGGAGCTGGTTGCATGTCATTAGCCTGTGGTGTTGCTGTACTGTCGTGGACATGTGACGAGCTAGCTAGGCTTTACTGTAAGGCATTTTCCCAACCTTTCTTGGCATTGAGATACACCCATGTATCCTATGCCGGCATGGAAAGGTAGGTGGAGCATAACACCATGATGTTCCTGTCACAGATGGTAGATTTGCCATGCAGGCATTTTCTGTAGTCCACGTTGCTGTTGGTGCCAGGCCTGCCCAAGCCATTGTTGCTATGCCTTCATTCAATGAGAGTTTGAGCTGTTGTGGTTGTTGTAACAGCGACCAGAAGAGTCGCGGGGTTGTAATGACGGAAACTCGGCGGGACCCGTGGTGCAGCCCGTGAACAACAACACAACGGGTGAGGACGGACACGACCAACGAAGGACCTTACGACACAACGAGAACAGACAACAGAGTCATGAACCAAACAAGACAACCATGTCCACTTGTAAAGAAAACACAAAAGTCAATACGCTGTCTAATTCGAGGCAATATGTCCTGAGATGCACGCGAGGTTAGACTCTCAGGCTGAGCGACAGGCAGGTGCTTAAGTACTCGATCGGGGACACTGCTATTGGCCGCTGCAACCACGTGTTCCGCTGTGGCGCCCTCGCTCTAAATGCAGCCCAGGAGGTGCGCGCTGCCACAGCTTACGGCGCAATGGTACAGAGACCTCTATGGGTCTTCGACATCCATGACGTCTAGTGGGGATTCAAATTCCACAGCGTGCGGTACCAGATCCCTCCCCCCTGAAACTTGCGTGTAGGGGCGGAAACGCCCCGGACGGTGCCGAGGTGGGCGGCAGTGGGAAGAGGAGCCAGGCTCATCAACTGCTATCGGCAGGGAGGAAGGAATGCCCGAGGTATCCATGACAGCTGATAGAGAGTCCAGGGTCGGGGAGGGAGCCGCCGATCCACCTGGAGGCGGAGAGGGCTGGCGGCAGGCCCTCAGGGAGATGGCAACTGGGGGCAGGGACGGTGACTCGAGGACCACATCCGTACCTGAAAGAGGTAGGGACAGAGGCGGCCGCACAAATCCCGTGGCGGCATGCGGGCCGAGCTGATTATGATGGCGGCGCTCCAAGCCTTTCGATGTCTGCACCGACGTCACACACAGCCCATGGGCCGCGATGACAGTGGCGGGTGTCCAACTCGCATTGCGTCCATACTCGCGGGCCAACACGGCCATGCCAGGGGCGTACTGCCGTGAGGGCCGGGAGTGGGGGTGGGGGTGGGAGGAGGATGGCATCAGCAAATGGAGCAGGGTCAGCGGCTGTCGCCCATGAAGGAGCTCTGCCGGACTGCGTCCGTCAATGGGCATAGTGCGATAGGTGCTCAAAAACAGGGTGAGGGCTGACGTGGCTGGAGATGTGTCGACCGCCTTAGTCAACTGTTGTTTAAAAGTGCGGATAAGCCTCTCCACCGCGCCATTGTATGAAGGGTGGAAAGGTGGGCTACGGATATGTTTGATACCGTTGGCCTGACAGAAGTCGTGGAAGGAGGACGCCATGAATTGGGGACCATTATCAGAGACCAATGTGTGTGGCAGACCCTCGATGGTGAGAACCTGGGCCAGGACCGTGAGTGTAGCCTCTGTGGTGGTGGATGTAATTCGGACAACATATGGGTATTTGGAGTAGATGTCAACAATGAGTAACCACATAGACCCCTAAAACGAGCCCACAAAATAGATGTGGATGTGATCGCAGGGCCGGTGAGACACGGGCCAGGATGCAAATGACTGAGGGGGACTCGCCTGGTGATGTGCACAGACAGTGCACCCATGGACCAGGCGCTCAATATCGCCATCGATGCTGGGCCAATACACATGCTGGCATGCCAAAACTTTCATACGGGACATACCCCAGTGCCCACGGTGTAACAAACTGAGCACCCAAAGCCGCAATGCCGGAGGGATGACCACCCGGTGGGCATCTGACTCCGTGGCCAACAGAAGGACATCATCGACCATGGAGAGCCTGTGGGACAGGTGGTACCAGGGGCTGAAATCGGACTGGATCCGATGAGTGACGGCCACCCGTGGACCACGTAGTTGAGAACCTGCCGCAAGAGAGGGTCGCGGTGGGTAGCCGCAGCAATGTGAGCAGCCATAGGAGGCAGACCGTCCAGCGCATCCCGGCAGGCGGAATCAATGTGAAAGCAGAGGACCTCCTGTTGGCCAAAGGCAGGATTGGGGCCCGCTGGGAGACGTGACAAAGTGTTCGCGTTAGCGTGGTGGGCGGTAGGCTTATACCAGATGGTGTGAGCGTAATTACATAAAAACAATGCCCAGCACTGGAGACGTTGAGCCGTCTGCTCCGGAAGGTGAGAGTGGGGTCCGAAAAGTGTAACCGAGGGTTTATGGTCCGTCAGGAGGGTGAACTTTGCCCCAAAGAGATAGGTGTGAAATTTTTGGACAGCAAACACGATCGCCAGAGCCTCCTTCTCGACCTGGAAGTAGTTCCGTTGTGCTGGGGTCAATGTCTTAGAGGCATAAGCAATGGGCATCCCGGTGCACAAGGATGACCCCAATGCCGTACACTGATGCATCAGCTGCCACAACCACGGGGCGGTCCAGAGAAAAGGGAGTAAGACAAGAGGTGGACTTCAGCATCGCCTTTAAATGGAGAAAAGCCTGGTCACAGGCAGGGGTCCACTCAAAAGGTACCCCTTTACGACGCAAGTGATTGAGGGGTTGAGCAACGGAGGCAGCCTGGGGCAAGAACTTTAAGTAATAAGTAACCTTGCCCAAAAACACCTGGAGTTCAGAGAAGTCTTTGGGACGAGGAAGGGCCTCAATGGCTGTGCAATTACGACCCGAAGGGCGAATGCCATCTTTGTTAAGCCAGTGGCCTAAGTATTCCACTTCCGGTTGAAAAAAACAACACTTGTCCAGCCGACAGCGTAAACCAGCAGACTGCAGAGCATGAAATAAGGCGCTGAGGTTTTCCAAATGTTCCTGGCGGGAACGCCAAGTGACCAAGATGTCATCCAGATAATTCACACAGGCAGGGATAGGCTGCATAAGGTGCTCCAGGAATCGCTGGAGAAAATGGCCAGCACCGAAGAGACACCAAAGTTGTACTTATACAATCCTAAAGTCATGTTGACAACCATGATGTTCTGAGATTCAGCAAGCATCCAAGGGCAACTGGTAGTATGCTTCAGCCGGGTCGATCTTGGAAAAATACTCTCCCCCGGCAGGCTTGGCAAGAAGGTCTTCCTGTCGGGGAATGGGGTAAGGGTCAACGAGGGACTGAGCATCGACTGTAGCGCCAAAGTCCCCACACAGCCGAAGGGACCCATGGGGTTTCCGTATGACCACCAGTGGTGTCGCCCATGCACTGTAAGTGACAGGCTCCAGCATGCCAGCGGCCTGGAGCCGATCAAGTTCCTGCTTGACCATGGGCCGTAAGGCCACCGGAAGGGGCCGGGTCTGTAAAAAGCGAGGCTGTGCATCCGGCTGTAGGGTGATGTGTGGCTGGAAGCACATCCGAGATCCGGTGAAAACGACGACACAAAAGCGGAGCACAGATCGTCCAAGTCCTGAAAGGGAACAGCCGTGGAAATGACCTTAACTTCATCGGAAATTGAAAAGCCAAACAGTTGAAAAGCATCCAGGCCAAATACATTAGAAGCCAATGGATGGTTGACGACAAAGAGGGTAAGGAACCGGGGAACACGCTTGTACGTCGCCTGGACAACAAACTGCCCACGAAGGGGAATGGAACCATCTCCGTAGGCGACCAAATGGCGAGAGGGAGGCGACAATGCAGGAGAGCCCAGCCGGGTATACGTCACCATATTAATCAGGGAGATGGTGGCCCCAGTGTCGACCTGAAAACTGACATCCTCAGTGAAAATGCGAAGCGTGAGGAAATGCTTCCGCGCTGACAGGTCGTCCTGTGGGACGACCGATTGCAGAGCATGGACCGTATCCTGAGGCCCAGGAGGGGCAGGACTGGAGCAAGTCAAGCGACTACGACAAACCGATCGGATGTGGCCCTCCTTGTTACACAGCATGCACGTTTTCCAGCGGTGGGGACAATCAGCCCGCGAATGTGCAGTACAGCACTGAGGGCAAGATGGAAGTGGGCCGCGTGACCGGCGACGAGGGGCGACCGAAGGTGCTGATGCCATAGAGACGTCAGACAACGAGGAGTCCCGACGGCGCTGGCAATATCGACGTCGCGAGGGCGGAACCTGCCGTGACGCCGCGATCGCAGCCACCTGCGGTTGCGCCATAAGACGCTCGTTAGCCGCTTGAGCAGTTTCAAAGGAGGGGCCAATGCGGATAATCTCTTCCAAGGCTGGGTTGTTGAGTTTCAACACCGCAGTATGGACCTCAGAATCGGGAGCCAACTGAACCACCACATCCTGGATCAGGGAGTCTGCATACGAAGCCTTACACTGCTGATTGGTGCACGTAAAATTGCATCGACAGCTGAGACCCTGCAAGTCCGTGACCCAGGAACGATACAATTGACCAGGCTGTTCATGGTACTGGTGGAACTCCAGCTGACAGGCGACCACATGGAAGTGTTGGGAATAATAGTTTGTCAGCAAAAGGCAGATCTCCTGGAAAGAGAGAGCCACAGGATTGGACAACGGTGCCAGCTTGTGGATAAGAAAGAACGTGTCCGGAGAGGCCCAAGACAAAAACAACGACCACTGCAAGGAGCCGTCAAATGTTGTTTCAGCTGATGTAAGTAGGTTTACCAGTCCTCGTTAGTGTCATTAAAGGGTGGAAACGATGGTGGACATGGGAAAGCACCGGACAAAAGAATTTGAATGAACTACGAGGGAAATTAAAGATGACACAATCGAAAGTCCAAGTGGGAAATCAAAAATTTTATGAAAAGACAGTTACATACTTAGCTTTTGCCCAGAGTCGCCTCCAGAAAAGAAAACATGCGCAAATTCAAACACGCAAGCAAGGGGCATGCACACGACTGCTATCTCCGGCTGCTCTGGCTAGAGCAGTCATGTATGCATGATATGTGCTTGCTTGTCTGAATATGTGTGTGTGTGTGTGTGTGTGTGTGTGTGTGTGTGTGTGTGTGTGTATTCTTTTCTGGAGAAGGCTCTCACCAAATGCTAAAAGTGTTAATCTCTTTGTTGTGCCAGTTTGCAAATCTAAATCTCATCTTAAGGATGTTTTGACAGGTTCACCTTTATTAATGTATAGAGATTTTGAAACGCCTTTTATCCTTCCCAGAGATACCTCAGATTATGCTATTGGTTGTGTTCTTAGTAAGAAATATAAGGTTATGGAAAAGTCCATGTGCTTCTAGGCAGTTCAACCAAGCAGAGAAAAATTGCAGTACCACTGATAAAAAGTTGACAGCACTTATATTCTGGATGAACTATTTCAAACATTATCTGCAAGTCAGAAAATTTACTGTGGTCACTGACCACACTGCTCTTTTGTGGATCCTCAGTTTAAAGGACACTGGTAGTCATTTAACTCACTGGGCGTTAAAACTATCAGAATATGATTATGGAATATGCCACAAACAAGGTCGTTTACATCAGAATGCTGATGTGGTAAGTTGTAAGGTCAGAAAGGTTATGTGTCAATAGAAGAATTGAAAAAATGCACAGGAAAGAGATGGAGAATTTCACTGGTACATCTTCCTTTCCGATTTTGTACAGAGGATGGTATTCTATACTGCAAGACCCTCCTAGGTAATAGCATAGCAATTCTAAAGAGCTGCAACAGCACATAACAAGTTCACAAGCGTGTCACAGGGATGAAGAGCCACAAATGCCAGCCACACATTTCTGGTGGAAGGGCAGACAGACTGATGTTCGGAAGTACAGGGTGGCGCACGAAATGTGTTACCATTTTGTTTTTGAATATAAACTTTATTATCAATACAATCTGAAAGGAACATATACTACAATGAAGAGTCGTCCATGGAGATTTGTTCTAACTCAGCACATTCTCAATATGTCCACCATTTCATTTCCTAACTTCCTTCAAATGAACACTGAAGTTGGTGATTACCCTACGGCACATGTCTTCTGTAATTTCACTGCAAGCTTGAAGAATAAGTCTTCTGAGCTCCATTAAATCATATAGACGTTTCAGGAAAATTTTTTCCTTTAGGTACCCCCAAAGAAAAAAGTCACATGGATTGAGGTCTGGACTATTGGGGGGCCAATTTTGTCCATCATTGAAGCGACCTGGAAACCCGAGTGAAATGATCCGCATGTTGAAATGCTCATGTAAAAACTCCAACACAGTGTTTGCAGTATGTGGCCTTGCTCCATCTTGCATGAATCACTGTGTGTTGAAGGGCAAGGCAGTAGCAAGAAGCTGTGGAATGAAGCTATTGTGAAGCATGCTCAAATAACACTCGCTGTTCACAGTGTCTTCAAAGGAAAAGGGTCCAATAAGTCTGTGAGTGGAAATTGCTGCCCACACTGTAATCCTCGGACCATAATGTTGTCGTTCATGAAGCACTTGTGGGTTTTCAGTGGCCCAAAAGTGTACATTTTGTTTGTTAACCACACCGTCTAAATGTCTGAAAACCAAATGTTGTTGAGAGTTTCTTTCCTATCCTCTGCCCACTGAGCAAACAGTAGTCCCTGCTGCTTGTGTTCTTCAGTAAGCTTCTGTGCACAGGTCATCTTGTATGGGTACATACGGAGGTCACTTTTAAGAATGCGTTGAACGGAGCGTCTGGATATTCCCAGTTGCACTGCTGCCTTTCTACACGATTTCCCGGGACTTCTCTGTACAGCAACTCGTACCACTTCAATATTCTCTGGCGAACAAACAGGCTTAGGCCGAGGTCGCTTCGCTTCCAATACTGTTCCTTCCTGTACAAATTTATCATGCAACCTGTGGACGGTCTTCTTTCAAGGGACCCATTGTGTGTTAAACTGTCGTCGAAAACGCTTATGAGTCATAACAAGGCTTTTCGTTTCATAAAAAAGTAATACAATTGCTGATTGTTACTCTGTTGTCAGTCTTTCATTGTCAGCCATTGCTGCTTACTAGTCTCCTAGCGGCAATATCGTCAATTACACGTCATTTCATAACTCATTTGTTTTTCCAAGCTCTGCTGGTACTGCTGTAGAGATTCTAGCGGGATATCTAATGTGCATTGTAAATTGTGAAAGAAAAATTGGTAACACATTTTGTGCGCCACCCCGTATATACAAAATTGCTTGCCTTGTGCCCAGAGGGCGCCCATGGCAAGAACTGAAATTCCCTTGCAAACCCTCCCAGAAGCTACGAAACAATTTCAAAATGTTGCTTTAGATATTTTTGGACACTCCCACAGAGCACAAAAAATAATAAATATATTCTGTCTATCATTGTCACTTTTCTAGGTACCTAATTTTAATATCACTTGCAGATATGATTACAGAAACAGTGGAATGTGCCTTCGTCATTCATTTGGTGTAACCATTTGGAAGTCTTGCTGCGATTTTGTCTGATCCGGGTATTAATTTTATGTCCGCCCTGTTCCTACACATTTGCAAATTATTGTGAATTAAAAAGTAAAGAATCACACTTTTTCACCCAAGAGCTGATGCCTGCCTTGAATGTGTCCATTGAACAATAGTTCTGATGTTGTCTTAAACTACATAAACTGCTACATAGCTTCTGTGTACAGTAGTTGTATACTTGAATCAACTGGGTACAGTATAAGCCCTATGAAGCAGTGTGCAATAGGCCTATGAGCTCTCAGTTTGAACTTGATAAACTATCACCTGGTGTGAACCTGGCTGAGATTTAAGGGCTAGCAAGCCACCTCAAGGCTATCTGGAAGCAACTAAAACGAAATAATTACAAAGCTATTCAGAAACAGAACCAGCGAAGTAAGAAAGGGGCTGTCCTCCCCCAGTATAAACCCAGAGACCAAGTGTTGCTTCAGGACCCCATGGCTAAGAAAGGTGTGAAAAAGAAATTCACCCCTCAGTATGAAGGCCCTTATTCCATCATACAAGTAATCTCTCCTGTTAATGCAGAGCTGTCTAAAAATAGTGTAATAGTGCATTATGACTAGTTAAAGCTGTATTACAGACAAGCTCCGCCACCCCCCTGTGGTGCTATCTAGTCCACCTCAGAATAATTTGCTGCCACAGAGGTATTGTTGTGAAAAAAACTCAAGTCAGACAGGTTGCTGTCAGCACATCCTCGAAATGGCTTGAGAAATAAACACCCTTATGTCCTGATGTCAAGGGTATTTTGTATCGTGTAGAAGTGATTTCATTTAGGGAAGTAACGTGCTTTATTCATGTTGCAATGGGCAATATTGTTGCTGTTCAGTCAGTTATTTTGTGTTTTGCATTTTAGTATAAAGGAATTGTGGTAGGTTGTTAGAACCAGTATTCACTTGACGTTAGTTAACTGCTTTCCTTTCGTGGTTTTGCTGTGTAGGGAGCTGCATGAAATAGCTTTGTAAAATATAAGGCACAATGCTGTACTGTAAGTTATGGCACATTAAGAGCAAAGATACAAGAGCAGTAACAAAGTGATGATGTAACAGTTTAGAGTGCTTACCAGGAGTAATTGCTTATGCAGTGTACAGGAGTTTAAAGACATGTTATTTTAGTCGCTTTACAATATTAATGCACCAACTAAAGAGAATGTGAGGGATTTACTATTCAACACCAATGCAAGTTTAACATGTTACTCAAAGCTTTAGACATCCATGAAGTGAGAAACACACTTCGATGATATATAAAATATTGATTAGCTTTGGATTACATTTTGGGAAGATTTTCTATACCATGTGACATGGACTTTACTAACATATTAACATTACTGCAAACAATGATTATTCAATCCTTGGCTGTTGAAAGAAGAGGATTACAGTTTTGAGATAGAAGAATGTTTTACTTTACTGGTTCATAAGCAACGTTAAGTTAAATAGATAATGTGAGAATTAAGCAACAAAGTGTTCTCTCTGGTACCCGTTATTAATAGATATTAATTTTTTTTTCCATTAGTACATATTTTTCTTCGGTTGAGTTTTTTATGGAAAATACACACACATCAGAAGCCATTTTATTGCCATTTTACAATCAAAGTTTACTAAGAGAATTCACGCAAAGTACTTGTTAAATAGATAACTGTTTTAGAGATAGGAAATTAAAATTTTATGCCTATTACCTCCGTACTAGAAGAAGTTTCCTAACACAATGTTTCCGTTATCTGCTACCAGTAAATCAGTTCTGCATTTATGAGACCTACATTCTAATACCGTTTGATGGAGCTCTGCTGTTAGGGCCCACCTATCTCACTTCTCTGAATAGCATAAGTGGGAAACAACCTTGTTGTATTATTACACTGCTGCTAAGGTGCAACTGCCATGATCTACAGATATGTTAAATACATGGATATTCATAGCCGTTACTTGTGTCAATTGCATGTTCGATTGTTACCACCTTAACTCTTCCCCACTCATCAAACACTCCATGCTATGTTGCTCACTGAGTTCCAACTGTGCATCAATACAAACTCTTACACATGTTCTACCTTATCGCTCTGCACTAGTAAATCAAATGGTGAAACTGTAGTTTTTTAGAGTAAAATAAAGCGTCCCCTTGCTCTCGCACTGGACAAACCATGGTTGGTTCATGCCTGTTGGCAAGAGCTTACTGTATTCCGTATCACAGCCCCCCCCCCCCCCCCCCCCCCCCCAGTAGTAGCATGTCTTTGCTATAAACATGTATTTACTTCTCAGACTTATTGATTTACTTTAACAGTTTACTTTTATTCAACAATTCTTATTGTGGTGTAATTTCACCCTGTTAGGTTATCTGTTAGTTTTAAATCTTTTCTGCTATATTTGCCTGAAGCATGTTTTGTACTGCCACCATCTGACAGCTTGCCTATGCTACCAAATAACTCAAAGGCTAGCCTTCTACAATCCATTGGTGAACTACTAGCTCGGGAAAAAATGGCAAATTACCCTTGATCATGCCACCATGCAGATCGCTGAGTGGAATACTCAAGAATACCAACATAGAGTGGTTGTTCCCTGTGTTGTATCTGTTCCATCAACTTTAGTTGTTCTTTGACTGATTGTACAAATCATATATAACCAATGATACTATTAGTGATTCAAATCATTAAAACCAGCAGTTCTCTAACACAGCCAACGGGTGATTATCTTACTTAAAGGCATTTTGGAACCTGGTGCTATTCAGACATGGCCTTCCTTTATGACTAAGCATTAAAATATAAGATGTTTATACATATTGGTTTGCTTTCATTGGATAATTTTGTCCTTTTTCATATTTCATAATATGTGAACCAAAACAATAACTTGGGATTTAACAATTAATATTAGTATCATTGGAAGTATGTGAACTATGTTTTTTATTGTCTCCAAGGAACCAACTCATTATGGATGAATAATGAGTTTATAATGTACCTATCAATAACTTCTCACATTATAACTTTTATAAAACAAGCTTTAGAGTTATAGGAAAAGTGACAACTGTTACCAATTTTATTCATCTAAACTCTCCTTTGTATTCAAATACCCCCATGACCTCCACTGTCACACCCCTTTGATGGAGTGTTACAGTCTTCCGTTATCTGTGAGCTAGACCGCCACACTTTATAACCATCTTCGGCAGCACTAATGCCATCGTTCCCAATTGCAATAATCCATTATTGCACTGAGGCATGGCCATCATACCCTAAATATTATTGAGTCAGCATAAGTTGATAAGTGATAGTTGCAGTGTGCTGGGCATGACAGCGTCGTAGGCCTACCTCAACCAATAACGTAACGCAATTTTGTAAAGGTCTCTGTGGCAATGTCTCAGTGTTGTCACAGCTCTGTAGATGGCCATCAGTACATCCCACCTGAAGGCTGACAACAGCAGTATGTGCTGTCAGTACAGCTGTCAGGGATCTTGCACCATCTCAACTGTAAACACTGCACTGCCGACCCATCTCGGTAGCCCTCATGCTGGCCCTACTGGCTGGGTACACCACCCCACACCTTGCGTTGTCTCTGTGCCACTATGCAGCTGCATCAGTGCACCACCTCAATTGACCACATATCTTTCTATTCTCATTAATCAAAATTGGTCACTACAAACTACAGGATATTTTACTACAATTTTTAAAGAAAAAAAAAAAAATTGTCAAATTTTTTATCCTTACCCGTTTTTTCTAGTCAGAAATTTTTTCTATATTAATTAGCCTCCATTAGAAGGTAGCAGCACCCCTTAGCAAGTGCCACCTGTCCAATGGAGCACTTTTAATCATTCAGCTACCATGTTTGTAATTTTGGGATCAGTAACCTTCTCCTATGGAAGGAGGAGGGAACTTGCACCATGGACTGACACAATGAGTGGGAAAAGCTTTATTTTTAATCCAAATTTTTAATTTTTCGAGTTTTGTTCTTTATACAACTGAACTGAACTTTACAGCAGAGGTGTGACTAGGCATGGGCTGGCTCAGTACTGCTTACTGTCAGATTTCATTGCCAAATGGTTCAAATGGCTCTGAACACTATGGTACTTAAAATCTGAGGTGATCAGCCCCCTAAACTTAAAACTACTTAAACCTAACTAACCTAAGGACAGCACAAAGCATCACCAAGCGTCACCGACAAGGGAAGGCTACTTGAAAAACCTCCAGCAACCAATCACAGAGCTGAGAATGGTCACATGGGGGCTGCCGGTGGGCTGGTGAGAGCGAGCCGGGACTGACCAGGTGCTCCCTGGGCAGCCAGCTTTCGACCCGATCAAACGTGCCTCTGCACCCCTATCTCGGGCGATATGTTCCTGTCTGCTGGTGGCCTCCCAGGCGCCACTTGTCTCCCTCAGAGGTAGACTTCGATAATAAACATCAGTCACTTGTCTTGAACTATACTCAAGTTCTCTTTTGAGCAAATCCTTAATTTTTCATTCACCTCTGGATGCCCACATCCTGAAATAGCCTTGCCCTCATAGACTCCTGAACATTCCCTATCAGAATGACATTTTATCTGACGATGAATGACAAAGTCTTATACCGACCTGTTGTCCTTACACATATCTTGGTATATCTGGCTAATTTAACCAACCTCAGTCTAAACATAAGATTTATATTGTGTATTTGCTTTAGGATTCACTTACATGCATGTTAAGAGTATTTAAGCTACACAATTCAGTAGACTCATGGGTATGTCTACCTTCTTTAGTGGAACTTTTAACTGTTTTGTAGCATGTGTTGTTATAGAAGTTTAAGTATCAGTTTTATTGTAATTCCAACTTCTTCCTCAAGCAATGCGTCTGGACTGTTTCTGAACATTTCTCAGTGGTATGGTTTCTTCACACTGCCAAGACTGTGCGACCACAACTGTTCGGACTGCTGATCTACATGTAATTTTATATCAGCGGGCAATTGTTGTCTGACACTGGAGCCAATTTTGAGCCCACCTCTGTTTATTCTAACTCACTTGCTGTGCCACTTGTGCTATTCTGTCTTTTCTCTTCTGCCGAACAAGAGTAAGAAGTTAATGCTGAATCCTTCCAGCAATACCAGTTTTCCTATCACATCTTTCCACTAATAACTGCTACAGCATTGAGCTTCCCTTCTATCATAGTTCAATTAGCACAAGTTTTGCAACTCAATTGTGAGTATTTATGCCTCCTTCACTTTATGGTCTACAACAGTGGTCGTCAAACTGCAGCCCGAATCAAGTATTCGTGTGGCCCGCGATTCTCAGCTGTATTTTATAACAATTTGCATCTGACAACTAACAGCCAAATCCAAAACGTCAACAACATTAATAACTGTAGTTTTCCTGATTAATTAAAAAAAAAAAAAAATACAGAGCCAGGACGATTTTAAGATGTGCTTCCTTTTAATCCTT
The DNA here is from genome assembly GCF_023864275.1 of Schistocerca cancellata. Taxonomy (NCBI): domain Eukaryota; kingdom Metazoa; phylum Arthropoda; class Insecta; order Orthoptera; family Acrididae; genus Schistocerca; species Schistocerca cancellata. The sequence goes on along the minus strand of NC_064630.1, from coordinate 425,423,566 downwards.
GTTGATGAATTCGTCCATGAGCTAAGTAAAGTTGGCCGCTTACCTCAGGGGTATAGGGGTCAAGTACTGTGGCCACTGCTATGTTACAGCAGGAAACTTATTGTTTTGTCTTCCAGTACTGACAACTCACGTGTGCGAGCGTCTCTTAGCGATCAGAGTCTACGGTATGAATTTTGAGACGGAAGTAACATGGATTTGTGAACGCACGTTACAGAGAGTGTCATCTTCAAATGTGATACTTGCTTGCAGCAAGGAACATTACATTAAGGATCTTATCATACAGTGCAATGAGCAGAAGAAAACTGACATTCAAATCATATGTCATAGTGTCTCGTATTGAATAATGCTTTAAAACATAAGTACAGTTACTTTTATTAATCAATTAACCATCTGTTCACACAGACAACACAAGACTGACTTACGCAAAGCTGTGGTATGAGTCACTGAGGGTGCAACAATCTGAAATAGAGGGCAGTTGACACGAAGTGGTCTGAAGGGTGCTGATTTTTAACAATCACTACACAGGGGCCAGCTGGCAATTTATCGTGCCCTTACCACAACTAGTCTACTGGACGCTTGCAACATACCCATTTGTATACCTTACTAATTAATAATAAAATTTGTACATATGCGGCCCAAGGTGTCGTCCCTCAATCTTAATGCTGGCTCTTGAGCAAAAAGCTTTGACGACCACTGGTGTAGAACCTGGAGGTACTTCACTCCCTAGCCACGCATTTATACCCAATTCTGCCCCTTTTAAGACAGTACCTACTTATTTTATTTGTATGTTTCAATATTACTATTGCTGTACCAAACCATATACTCTACATTACTTGCCTTACCTTATGATACATGGAACTGTCACTCTTCATTGCAAGTTATCCTGATTTACACCATGAGCTAATTATTAAAGATTTGATAGTAACAGAAAGAGCTATATATACGTATATGGATTTCAGGGGTGCACGTGTTTGCACGATCTTAGTCTCCGTAGTAGTGTAAGTCCAAGTTAAATATGGTTATAAGATGTAAATGGGTTTCAAGGGTTCTGTACAATTTTCCATACACAATTAGAGAGCGGTTCACAGAGTTTTGAAGTTTACATTTGATGTGAATTATTTCAATTAATATTAATTTGCCCATGTATTAGTAATGTGGGAAGCCAATAAGTATTTTTCTAACAGCTATCAAATAATGGGAAATCCAGGATAGAACAATGACAGCATTACAAAAAAATAGTTGCTACTCACCACATAGTGCAGATGCTGAGTCGCAGATAGGCAAACAAAAAGACTGTCAAACAAAGCTTTCAGCAACAAGCCACCACTTCCTGCACTTTGCTGAATAAACTGGCTATATGTGACACCACAGCCAAGCAATAAGAGGAGTAAAAAGGGGGTTACATGGTGGTTGCAGACCATGCCTAGGGGGCAGATGACAGTTGAGTCACTCTCTGAGGTGCCAGCCTTAGCCTGAGTAAACATCTTCCCCAGTCTCTGCTCTCCTCGACCGGCCACTGTCAATTTTGAATGTGAAAAACCTTCTCTTTTCTCTCCCTCTTCCTACATCTGTATTCAACTATCATTCAGACTGGCAGATACCATGAGTCCCACCTGAATGAGCCTTTATGTAACCCATAATTTCAGAATACAGTTCATGTTTACTTCATTTCACTCTTTATTTCGAAACCTACCAATCCAGTACCCTCCTCTTCCATCCTGGCCAAGCTCTCCTTCTTAAGCCTGTACAATAATATCCTGTGCCCACTGTGATAATGAAGAGATTATTACAGTCAAATGCTTATGTAAAATACTACCGTTAGGTATTACTGGCAGGAGCTTCACACATATGGTAGCCTGCAACATATTCTGTCCCATCTTTAGGTAAGAAATATACATTTGGCAATTGAAAATAACTGATAACTTCAAACCAGTTCAACCAGCTTCACTGTTACAATAAATGTGCTTGTTGCTCTAGGTGAGATACATGGCACATATGAACATTGTGATGTGTAAGTACAGCATCACTGACATTTTTGATGGCCGTTCTCACGTTAATCAGTTTTGCATTTGAACATAAATAGAGGTTGTCAAAATACACATTGACGAGATGTCAGGTATGAGCAAAACCATTGTGTTGCATTACATAGAAAAATTTAGGGTGGTAAGTCTGGCAAATAAAAAGTCGAAGTCTATGTACCAAAGGCTTTGCTAACATCCATGATACGCCTGTTAAAATGGGTGGCAAGTCGTGATGTTTTATGAAGCCTGAGAGAATTCATCACAAAGTACTCAGACTGCTTGTCATGGGCTACATATTCTAGATGACAAAACTAACATGTAGCGTGAATTTTTGAAAGTATAGTCAGTAGGATGGCTAAGAAATAATCTTTTGCATGGGCACTTGCCACTATGAAATAATCGGTACAGTGTACCTTCGGTTGCAGTTCAGTGATGTTGCTGGAAGAGTGAAGCCGTGGTTCCATTCCTCATCAGAGACAATGATCAGCAGCAGCCACTATTTTCTCTATTTCCAGACCACACACACATCCTATGGGACATATAGTCTAACTCTCTCATCAGTTAATGCTTTGGTATGTCTAAGTTTAGTGTCCTTCATGGAACAACTGACTGTTCCTTATCTGCCTGCAGGCAGTACGATTTTACTGAACTGGACAGCATTTGTATATCCTATCTTAGTAGTGTCGGATTTAAAGAATGCTGCATATGTCTGAATTTAATAGCATTATAACTGTTGTACAGAAAATTTATGTTGCTTTCACTGGCAGCAATTATATATTTGTACACTGATTTAAGACTAGAAACACAGTTTTCAAACATGATATCCTGCCTACCTTCAGGAGTTTGCAGCAGAGATAAACAGGGATTTTCTGTTAAAGTATTTGATCTTCACAAACATGTATTTGATCTGTTTGTCTTTTGAGTTGCTTTTATCACAAACAACTTCCTACCTCTACTCTTCTGAGTTGCTCTTATCACAAACAACTTGCTACCTCTACTCTGAGTAATGGACATGCACTTTGACAAACTGTTCTACAGTGGTGAATGTCATTTTTAATTAACTTTGGATGAATGTTCACTTCTTACAGAAAAGAGATGGTTCACCAGGCTTTCCACAGAAGCTGGTAATGCACCTCATTCTGCATATCCCTGTCACACTTTATGCCTTCATAATAGACAGGGTGCAGATATGAAACTTTCTGGCAGATTAAAACTGTGTGTCGGATTGAAACTCTAACTTGGGACCTTTACCCTATGTGAGCAAGTGCTCAGCCGACTGAGCTACCCAAGCACAACTCACAATCTGTCCTTACAGCTATACTTCTGCCAGAACCTCATCTCCCACCTTCCGAACTTCCTGTGAAACTTGCAGGAGGCAAAGGTCCACAGTTTGAGTCTTGATATGGTACACAGTATTAATCAGCCACAAAGCTTCATATCAGTTCACTCCTATGCAGAGAGAAAATTTCATTCAGGATTGAGGCAGCCCAGTCCAACGAATCAATAAACAACACAGCTTTGGTTTAGATATGATTTAACACAGACTTTTACTTGTGCAAAAATCATGCACTGTCTGAGCCCAGAGTGTTGCTATTGAGGCACTCCAAGAATTTAAAGGAAATTGTTTTAGAGAGGCTATTTGTAGTGAACTGTATCCAGAGGAACTATTTTATCAGGGTTAGTTTGAAGTAGCATCATTTTGTGCTTATAAATACACAATGAAGCGCCAAAGAAACTGGTATAGGCATGCATATTCAAACACAAAGATGTGTAAACAGACAAAATATGGTGCTGCACTTGGCAACGCATATATAAGACAACAAGTGCCTGGCAAAGTTGTTAGATTGGTTACTGCTGCTACAATGCCAAGTTATCAAGATTTAAGTGAGTTTGAGCATGAGCGATAGGACACAGCACTGCCGAGGTAGCAATGAAGTGGGTATTATCCCATAAGACCATTTCACAAGTCTACTGTGAATATCAGGAACCTGGTAAAAAATCAAATCTCCAACATCACTGTGGCCAAAACAAACTCCTGCAAGAATGGGAGCAACGATGACTGAAGAGAATCGTTCAACATGATAGAACTGCAACTGTTCCAAAAATTGCTGCAGATTTCAATGCTGGGCCATCAAGTGTCAGCGTGCGAACCATTCACCGAAACATCATCGACTTGGACTTTCTGAACTGAAGGCCCACTCGTCTACCCTTGATGACTGCACGACACCAAGCTTTATACCTAATGTGGGCCCGTCAACACAGACATTGGAATGTTGATGACTGGAAACATGTTGCCTGGTTGGACGAGCCTCATTTCTAATTGTATCGAGCAGATGGACGAGTATGGGTATGGAGACCTCATGAATCCATGGACCCTGCATGTCAGCAGGGGACTGTTCGACCTGGTGGAGGCTCTGTAATGGTGTGGGGCTTGTGTAGTTGGAGTGATACGGGACCCTGATACGTCTACATACGACTCTGTCAGGTGACTCATACGTAAGCACCCTGTCTGATCACCTGCATCCATTCAGGTCCACTGTGCATTCCAATGGACTTGGGCAATTCCAACAGGACAATGTGACACCCCACATGTTCAGAATTGCTACAGAGTGGTTCCAGGAACACTCTTCTGAGTTTAAATACTTCTGCTGGCCACCAAACTCCCAAGATATGAACATTATTGAGCACATCTGGGATGCCTCGCAACATGCTGTTTAGACGAGATCTCCATCTTCTCACACTCTTACAGATTTATGGACAGCCCTGTAGGATTCATAGTATCACTTTCCTCCAGCACTACTTCAGACATTAGTTGAGTCCATGCCACATCATGTGGCAAGTCTGTGTGCTTGCGGTGTAAAGAAAGTAACTGCAAAATAAAAAGTGCACAAACGTAATGATATGTCAGTGCACTCGATGCTCCATTGCTGTGCGAACTGTGGGTGGTTGAATGGTCTATATAAAATACACATCCTGTAATGGAATGTAATATTCAGTCATGGAACCCAGCAGCTTACAACAAAGAAAAACGTTCATTTGTCTGCTAGCTGAAGTTCAGAAATGGATATAATGTGGACATATTTAAGGTGGCTGTTTCAGGGAGCAAGTATTTTGAACTGTGGTTGCGTCAAATACTGGTAGAGATTGAGCCTGAAATACCTTGTTAACAACATTGTCAGCCTCAGCACGTAATTGTGTGGCAGCCATTACCAAATGCTCTGTGTTGTGCGTTGTTCAACATCAGAGTATTTTGAAAAGCATGAAGAAACTAACCCTGGTCTGTCATGGAGTTCAATTAGGAACCTCACAACACCAGAAAGAATTGGCAATCCCTGTGACCATGTGTCATTTCTGCTTTGGCAGAAATGCAGTACACACGATTAACCTGCAGCCCTTCAAGGGAGAGTGGGATTTGTTTCCTCACACTGTTGCTCTCCCCTCTGGGCACTGTAATTCTAGTTTGTTTACTATTGTATCCATCTGCAAGTCTATACTGTCCGCACTTGGCACTATAGCAACAACAAAACAAAACCTTTAAATGTATTTCAATTGTGCCAAAATTCTTCCCCAAATGTGCAAATAAAAGAGTTACTTGTGGTTCTGCTTCTACACTAAATACCTTGTCAATCCTACCTGTAGTGTTGTCAACTGTGGGCTGTGCAGCAGTGAATCCCCATGAAAAGTCAAAATTAATATTCTGCAGATTTTGTAATTATTAAATTGTGTGGGAAAACTCTTAAAACAGAGAAACACGCAGTTCACTGGTGGGAAAATGCTACTACTTCTCAATGTAAACAATTATTTGTTGACAGAAATAGAACAAAAAGAAGAAAAGCAGCAAAGACAATTTTGGAAAAAAGCTGTTGAAGTTTCTGCAAAAAGCAAACAATCCACTCAAAAACTTCCCCAATCACCAGACAGTTATTTCAAAGCATTGAAGCATTATCTTCAGGCACACAGCATTACAGTCTTTTAAATCTGTTTGGCTAATTATTTACAGAAAAAATGATAATTTTATTAGATATATTTGCAAATTCTGCCCAAAATAGATGCTACATATTCTGTCCCTTATCAGTAACTATTATACCTGTTTTACATGGGTGGCAGCTTTTGGCTGCTTTCAGGAAAAAAAAGACTGCAAACTTTATGTGGCCTATGTCTCCAACAGTTTAAGCACAAGCTTGAATGCATACATTTCACCCTAATCACAGATCATAAGGCACCCATGTTCAACTTCTATGAGAAGCAAGACCCCCACCACACAAGCTGCATCATTTGAACTTTATTACAGCTGTTCAAGACAAAGTTGAACATCATTGACTAGCTGGCACATTTTCTTGCATTGATGTCACTGAGAAAGAACTTCACTTCGTACCACTTCCCACCACTAACAAAGGAAACAACAAACTGAAGACATTCCTTGAAACATCATTAAAATTACAGCTGTGACAACTTCATCTTAAAATACCATGCTCAAATATAATGCTATATTGGGATACATCAGTGTCACAATTCTACCGACTGTTACAGCAGTTTTCTGCTGGCAAGCAATATTCCCTCTCCATAGCCCCTTTCATTCAGGAGTAAGGGTGACCATAAGGCTGGTGAAATTAGGCATTTGTTAGCCACAATACCAAGAAGGATTGCAAGACATTTTTCAGCGATTGCACTGTTTGCCAGTGCAAAAAAATAATTTGACATGTTATGGCACTGCTTGGTACTTTCATCTCATGAAATCAATGATTTGAATGTGTCCATTTTGACATCACAAGATCTTTACCACTGGCAAAACAATATTAATACTTCCTGAGTGTGTGTCCATATAAGATGCAACATCAACAACTGTAGCCACAACCTTGCATGGGCAGATTGCCCTCTTCTGTTTACCTCTATATATCAAAGCCAATCAGGGCAAACAGTTCAAGTCAAACCTCTTTAAAGCACTCTTGACACTTCTTGAGGAAAGCAATTTTCCTGCATAGGCTGTTTTATTTTTGAAATAATAATTTTATTTCATGACTTAACTATTAGCTAATTGCTCTACTTGGGCATTACCAGCTACCTCTACTCAGGAGGCCAAAATCAGCGAACAGCTAAATCATGAAATACACGCATTATTTCAGAAACAAAACAACCTATATAGGAAAATGATTTTCCTCAAGAAATTCACAGCAGCTGTGAACCCTTACATACAAAATATTATAACTGATTCTTAATTGTTTCGCATGAGCTGAATTCAAACCTGCCATTGTCATTCTGTTGCTAATGGTCTCAGGGAACGGCTCCATCACCAGTTAAAAACTTGATTCAGAAGTCATACCACAGAGCACTGAACTGACAGCCCCCGTATTGTCCTAGTAGGGCTCTGAACAGATTTCAAACAAAATCTGAATTTGTCAGTGGCCAAATTAGGCTATGGTCAAAAACTGCGATTAACTGGAGAATGCTTCACTGACCCTTCAAACAATATCATTGAAGAATCAGACTTTGCACAAAATCAATGCTTGCAGATAAGCAAGTTCCACCCAGCTGTTTCAAAAGAACATACTATCCTGTGACTATTCATTCTCTAAGAATTGCATTCTTGCTAACAGGTGTTTGCATGTGACAGTTCAAGTCAAACCTCTTTAAAGTACTCTTGACACTTCTTGAGGAAAGCAATTTTCCTGCATATGCTGTTTTATTTTTGAAATAATAATTTTATTTCATGACTTAACTATTAGCTAATTGCTCTACTTGGGCATTACCAGCTACCTCTACTCAGGAGGCCAAAATCAGCGAACCTCACGAACCACTGCAGTATGGCCCATACACAGTACTGGCAACCCAGGACAGGACATCATTATTGACATCAATGGTTCTTCCATCACGATATTAAGTGATAGACTTAAGCCATCCATTACCCCAGCTGACACACATGCGCCCGTAGACATCTGCTAATACTGAGACATTCATTGCAGTTTATATTTACATGATGTAATTGATTAGTATGCTCTGTTAAATAAATACTATAATCACCAACATACTTCTATTGTCTTCTTGTCTATCCTGTTTATCATCCACATTTCACTTCAGTATGAGACACCATATCTGGTGCTTTTTCTAAATTTACAAGTGCTAAAAATGTCCTGCTGTAACCTATCTTTTAAGATAAGTTGTATGGTCAGTACTGTTTTGTGTGTTCCTACATTTCCCTAGAACCCAAACTGATCTTCCCCCAGATCATTATCTTCCAGTCATTCCATCCTTGGTCTTTCTCAACTGCGGCTTTCATTCCTTTCAACACCTACTTCCTTCAGCATTGGGATTATTACATTTTCTGTAAGTCTGAAAGTATTTTGCCTGTTTTATTTATCATGCATAACAGTTTTGTTACTGTTGATTCCCCCAAGGATCTTAAGCCCTTAACGCCGGATAACGTTAATTCCCATCATACCAATGTGTGACTAATAAGTGAAAGGGTAACTGTTTTCGAGCACTAGTGCTAGTTGGTGCAGATTCTACATGGAGCTACCAAAGATTATGACACGTGCTGTCATCTCCTGAGTGTTCTGGATACTGCTAGAGAAATATAATTTTTAATTTCTTTCTTTCATAAAGAACTTTATACAGGTATTAAGATGTTATATCTACTTTAGGTATTTTGTTTTGATTTATGCGTTTCAGCATTATGTCAAATTCTTTTCACAGTATTGCATCACTTAGCTCTTTTCTCATGAAATGCATTTCCTTTATGTAGCCCTTCTATGCATTTCTACCACCTTTCAGTATTCTCTCATTTGGTAGTGTTGACTTGCCATCTGACCTCTTGATGTTATTTCAACTGCTTCTCTGTTCTCAAAAGCTTTCTTTCCTACAACGTAGACTGTTCCAATATGCGTGCATGCTTCTACAGCTTTGAATTTCACTTCTAGTCATTTCTTTTTTACCATTTTGAACTTCTTGTGATCTCGTTTTTTTGGGTGTATAAATTAGATTTTGTCTGTTTCATTTGCTACATACGTGTTTTTTTCCCCCTTCATCAATCAAACTTAGTATTGAATACCTTCTGTGTTACCAAGGATTTCTGCTGGGCTTTTTTTTTCTCTTAAATTGTTTTCAGCTGCCTTCATTAATTCATCTCTGTTTCAAACAATTGAAAAAATGAGGGATAGAATAACAATGTGAAATGGGAACATTCAAAAAAAGACCGCTAGGTATTAGCAGCAAAACAGCATAAAACACACACACACACACACACACACACACTCAATCATTTCAGGCAATTAAGGCTCAATCTTCTACCATATTTAGCCGAGTATAACAACCCCCTCTTTTTAAGAGGCTCCTTGAGATACCTCATTTGTAACATATTCTGACTGATCAAAATTACAAATTGTTACATGGCGTAAAGTATCTGCCAAAAAGTTAACATTATACCTATTCAAAACTTATCTTATTTGTTGATCTACATTTTCATAATAACAGGAGACATAAAATAAACAAAAAGAAATGGTTTACATTAATTTTCTGACCATTTTCTTTCCTACCTTTTCTGTTTACTAACGCTGTTGTTTGCAGCATCACTATTTTTAATCATAATAATCATCTGTTAAATTTATATCTTTCTCATTTCTTCTGAATATGTTGCTATTTCTGACGCTATTTTTAAAGAGAGGACTTGACAGCACAGCTCTTTTTTTCCAAATATATATTGGACTTCGCTTCTATACTGACATGGGAATGTTGCAATGTCTCTTGCTTACAAACAATTCGCCTGCTTGCAGCTCTCGAACTGGCTGTGTAGAACCAGCTGACACACTGCTTTCATTTCTGTCATATGTAACTGTGAGTGTTGACAACATTGTAGGAAGAAACACATAAATACGCCACTGGTGCCTATTTAGACTTTTACCATCTCTTGCAGAAATGAACACTATTATTGGGTCTTTGTCCAATTGTGAAGTCAGTTCGATTATGACTACAAGTGGATTCATGTAAATTGCATTTAAACATGGCACATGTTCATAAAAAACCAAGGTACATAGTATAGATTCCCATGGATGGCAACATGACAAAATTTGCTGCTTGCTAGCCACTCCCCTTCCCGCAATCATCGTAGCTCTCAGCCAAGCTGGTGTCACTTCCCCTTCCTAACTTTCCACAGTGCTGAGCTTGAGCAATTGAGAAAAACAGGCTGCAATATCTTCAAGTGTCTAGATCATATGTAACAACAGCAACTAATACATAAATAAAAGATCACAACTACGATTCACTCCCATTCTTGAACTTTCACTCACCCCATGATCTAGTGATATCTGTTGATACTATATCCACAATGGGCCTTGCCACTAAATTTATTCTCATGATAAAGATTACAGCCAGTTTAATATGATTTATTTCCTTTGTAAGACATTTCATTCTTGTTTCAACTGAATTTCATCATCATCTTCTAATGCTGATTAAAAGCTGGTAACATTTTTACCCGGTATCCTGACACTTAGAACAGTGACTGAATTTCTCGTCTGCAATCCACTTAGAAAATCATTACAGTCTCTGATAACCAAATAAAATACTGGTCTGTGTTCTGAATAAAATAAGGTTTCTGGAATGTTATCTTTACTTAAAAAGCGGCATTAATGCTTGTATAGGGTACACCTATCCACATACGTATGAGAACGTTTATCGCAAACCTATTCAAATACAACAAAAGTTTGTAGGATGACGAAATTTAATGCTATTTCCTCTTGGGTTTCACAAAAATGTCAAATTTTAATCAGAGTAATACACTTTTGTAGTGGCTAGTTCATAGTTTCTCGCATATCTCTTGCACAAGTGCTGTGAGTCAAATTTCATTTGATTGTTCAAGCATTGTCAATACTGGCATCAAGTGCTTTGGTATATATGAAAAATTTCAAGCCTGCTGGAATGTACCATTTGTCAAGCTCTGCCCTTCTGAATTCTTTGAAATAAATCTGCTTGTCACCTCCAAAGCCAAAGCTTCACTTTTAAATGCAAGATGACCATCATAAATGTAAGACTACCCCAGTATATTCTATTAAACAACATAAAACTGTCGACCTCAGCAGCAGAATTTTACTCTGTGAATATAAGATGATCCCGTATTTTTTGAACGACGAATTTGGGAAATAAATTTGTCTTATAATCGGATAAATATGGTATGTTGATAATCTTGCACAAATCTGACCATTGCCACCAAACTTTACTTAATTCCCACAATATCTAGCTTTTACCTATCAATTTCTCTTAACAAGCTATTTAACTTCCTACAGATATTAAAAATCAACAATTTGACATGCCTTCATGCAGAACACCAAATTTGTTTTATTTTATGATGACTGTTACTATTTTGCATTAACTACCAATATCAAATGATAAACAGCATATATGAACGAGACCTAAACTTAAATAATTATAATGTTTAACATAAATAATTTTATTAGTTTGGATGACAACTTCTTCAAATTCCTACAACTGATGATGCACTTGGTTCTTGACGGTCACTAGGAGACTCTGGTTGTTTTTGCGGCTTGTCCATACGAGCATCTTTACTGATTGACATTTCAAATTCCACTGGGCCAATGAGGCGTTTTTTCCCATGTGGCGGAGGTCCAATTAATTCCACTACATCATCATAGTTAAGTGTCTCCCTTTTAAGTAAAGCTTCAGCAAGCTGAAACAAATTCAAACAGCATATCAACTGAGAAATCTTGAAAAGTTAAAGAATTAAAAAGATAAATGATACAAAAATAATGAATTTAAAAAAGCAAGAAAGCAAGAAATGAAAGCTTTCAGAACTGATATTAGGTTGGTGCACAAGTTTGTAGTGTTTTTGTTTTGCACTTTGATATTCTGGTTGCTAAGGGTTTACTTATTGATTGTCATTTTTTATTTGTCGTTCACTGTTGCTATTTAGGATTACATACGGTCATTTGGAGATAGTGAATGGAGCTGTGGACTGTATAAAATGGAGTACCATGTGGAGAAATTGGAACATTTCCAACCTATTCTTCTGTTTGAGTTCAATAGAGAGGTGACAGCAGCAGAGGCAGCCTGAAACATTTGCACCCTATATGAGGATAATGCCAATGGACAAAGCATGACAAGAAAACGTTTTTCTCATTTTAAGGAGGATCGTTTTGACATTAGTGATTCCCCATGGCCAGGAAGACCTTTGGGTTTGAAGATCATTTAAATGCATTAATCCATTATGATCCACATCATTGTACTCGATAACTGGTAAATGTGCTGAACTGTATGAAATTTGCATCCAATGGCGAAGGTTCAAAAATCGGGTATATGGGTACCGCATGCTCTAAGCCAAAATCGCAAAAATCAATGGATGGCCATATGTACATTTCTGGTTGCTCATCGCCAATTGGTTCATGAACAACACAGGCCGCTCCTATCCTGTATCGCTACTGGTGATGAGAAATGGTGGCTTTATGCTAACATAAATGTATGATTAAAAAGTAACAGGAATTTTTATTTTTCTCTACAAATCTTTATTTATTCACCAACATCAACTCTCCCCCTTTCAAAGTAATCCCTCTCAGATATAACACACTTGTGCCAGCACCTTTTCTAATTCTGGAAGCACTGCTGGATTTTACTTTTTGTTATGGTGTTCAGCTCCTTCAGAGATTCTGTTTTCATTTCATCAATGGTGGAAAAATAATATCCTTTTAGGGTTCTCTCCAGCATTGGGAATAGAAAGAAGTCACAGGAAGCTATTTCCATTGAATATCGTGACTGTGGCAACATAATGGTCATGGTTTTTTGCCAAAAAATCATGAACAAGCACTGATGTGCAGGTGGGAGCATTATCAAGATGATATTTCCATGAGTGGTTCTGCCACAATTATGGTCATTTTCTTCGGATTGCTTAACACATATGGTGCATAACTTTCAGGTAATGTTCCTTATTGAACATATGACCATAAAGTCTCTGTATGTCCATCTTTTTAGAAATGGTTGCTCAGTGCGGATGTTCGATAGAGAATGTCAAATTAAATACCTTTCAGTCATCAGTTTTCAACCTTATTTTATTTGGCAACCAGTTTCATGGTATTACTGCACCATCTTCAAGGCCCCTGACTGATGTGATGGAAGAATCTACCTCGGTTGTGTTCAAAACAGGGGCCAGCAATACTGGTATTACTAGATATTTGCTACAGTGATCACTTCTTCCATGCCTTCCAAAACTGTGGACATCACATGGGCACAGATTGGGACTGCATGGAGGATGTGTGCAAGGGCTTCCCAGCAAAACATCTACAGAGTAGTCCAAATGCCCAGGAATGTTGATGGACGTCATCGTTCTGTTTCAGGATAATGCCCACCAACATGTTGCCAAGATTGTTTTAACTACATTGGGAAGCCCTTACATATCCTCCACACAGTCCCAACTCAATATTTTTGGAGATCTGATGCGAGATATTGATAGCCATCAATTGGCTTCAGACAAAGAGGTGCATTCCTGATTACAATTGTGGTTCTAATGGCAAACACAAACATTTTTCCATGAAGGCATTGACCATCTTGCCTCACAAGGGGGATAAATGTCTTAACAGTTATGGCAATTACTTTTGAAGTAATAAACAGTTTATTTACTTTTTTTTCCGTCTGTCTTAGTTTCATGTGACTGCTGCTTGCACAAGTAAAGGAGTGATTGAAAAATTACCTGAAATGGAACAAAGAATCATTTGGAAGAATGTCTACAATAATATCCCACTTTAATAGATCAAATCTATTTTTACAGGCTTGTCAATTTCAAAATACCTATAGATGAGAAACCCCATAGCATCCACCTGCATATCATTTCCACTCATGCCAAATGTAGATTTGTTTGCAAAATAATCCACAGATTCAAATAAGTCAATGCAGAAAACACTGTACTGGATGTTGTTGTTGTGGTCTTCAGTCCAAAGACTGGTTTGATGCAGTTCTCCATGCTACTCTACCCTGTGCAAGCTTCATCTCCGAGTAACTACTGCAACCTACATCCTTCTGAATCTGTTTAGTGTATTCATGCTTTGGTCTCCCTCTATGATTTTTACCCTCCGTGCTTCCCTCCAATACTAAATTGATGATCCCTCGGTGCCTCAGAATGTGTCCCACAAACTGATCCCTTCTTCTAGTCAAATTGTGCCAAAAATTCCTCTTCTCCCCACTTTTCTTCAGTATCACCTCATTAGTTACATGATCTGCCCATCTAATCTTCAGCGTTATTCTTCAAGCACTACGTTTCGGAAGCTTCTATTCTCTTCTTGTCTAAAATATTTATCATCCATGTTTCACTTCCATACATGGCTACACTCCATACAAATAGTTTCAGAAAATACTTCCTGACACTTAAATCTATACTCGACGTTAACAAATTTCTCTTCTTCAGAAACGGTTTCCTTGCCATTACCAGTCTACATTTTATATTCTCTCTACCTCAACCATCATTAGTTACTTAGCTCCACAAATAGCAGAACTCATCTAATACTTTAATTGTATTGTTTCCTAATCTAATTCCCTCAGCATCACCTGATTTTATTTGACTACATTCCATTGAAATTGAAGAAATGTATGATGAAATAAAAGAAATTATTCAGATAGTGAAGGGAGACGAAAATTTAATAGTCATGGGTGACTGGAATTCAGTAGTAGGAAAAGGGAGAGAAGGAAACGTAGTAGGTGAATATGGACTGGGGGTAAGAAATGAAAGAGGAAACCGCCTGGTAGAATTTTGTGCAGAGCATAACTTAATCATAGCGAACACTTGGTTCAAGAATCATGAAAGAAGGTTGTATACATGGAAGAACACTGGAGATACTAAAAGGTATCAGATAGATTATATAATGGTAAGACAGAGATTTAGGAACCAGGTTAAGGAGATGGGATCTGAATAAACTTACTAAACAAGAGGTTGTACAGAATTTCAGGGAGAGTGTAAGGGAACAAATGGCAGGAACGGGGGAAAGAAATACAGTAGAAGAAGAATGGGTAGCTTTGAGGGATGAAGTAGTGAAGGCAGCAGAGGATCAAGAAGGTAAAAAGACGAGGGCTGGTAGAAATCCTTGGGTAACAGAAGAAATATTGAATTTAGTTGATGAAAGGAGAAAATATAAAAATGCAGTAAATGAAGCAGGCAAAAAGGAATACAAATGCCTCAAAAATGAGATCGACAGGAAGTGCAAAATGGCTAAGCAGGGATGGCTAGAGGATAAATGTAAGGATGTAGAGGCTGGGGGTAAGATAGATATTGCCTACAGGAAAATTAAGGAGACCTTTGGAGAAAAGAGAACCACTTGTATGAATATCAAGAGCTCAGATGGAAACCCAGTTCTAAGCAAAGAAGGGAAAGCAGAAAGGTGGAAGGAGTATATAGAGGGTCTATACAAGGGCGATGTACCTGAGGACAATACTATGGAAATGGAAGAGGATGTAGATGAAGATGAAATGGGAGACATGATACTGCATGAAGAGTCTGACAGAGCACTGAAAGACCCAAGTCGAAACAAGGCCCCCCGGAGTAGACAACATTCCATTAGAACTACTGACGGGCTTGGGAGAGCCAGTCCTGACAAAACTCTATCATCTGGTGAGCAAGATGTATGAAACAGGCGAAATACCCTCAGACTTCTAGAAGAATATAATAATTCCAATCCCAAAGAAAGCAGGTGTTGACAGATGTGAAAATTACCGAACTATCAGTTTAATAAGTCACGGCTGGAAAATACTAACTCGAATTCTTTACAGACGAATGGAAAAACTAGTAGAAGCCGACCTTGGGGAAGTTCAGTTTAGATTCCGTAGAAATATTGGAACACTTGAGGCAATACTGACCCTACAGCTTATCTTAGAAGCTAGATTAAGGAAAGGCAAACCTACATTTCTAGAATTTGCAGACTTAGAGAAAGCTTTTGACAATGTTAACTGGAATACTCTCTTTCAAATTCTAAAGGTGGCAGGGGTAAAATACAGGGAGCAAAAGGCTATTTACAATTTGTACAGAAACCAGGTGGTAGTTGTAAGAGTTGAGGGGCATGAAAGGGAAGCAGTGGTTGGGAAGGGAGTGAGGCAGGGTTGTAGCCTCTCCCCAATGTTATTCAATCTGTATATTGAGCAACAAGTAAAGGAAACAAAAGAAAAATTTGGTGTAGCTATTAAAATCCAAGGAGAAGAAATAAATACTTTGAGGTTCGCCGATGACATTGTAAGTCTGTCAGAGACAGCAAAGGACTTGGAAGAGCAGTTGAACGGAATGGATGGTGTCTTGAAGGGAGGATATAAGATGAACATCAACAAAGGCAAAACGAGGATAATGGAATGTAGTCGAACTAAGTCAGGTGATGTTGAGGGTATTAGATTAGGAAATGAGACAGTTAAAGCAATAAAGGAGTTTTGCCATTTGGGGAGCAAAATAACAGATGATGGTCGAAGTAGAGGGGATATAAAATGTAGACTGGCAATGGGAAGGAAAGCGTTTCTGAAGAAGAGAAATTTGTTAACATCGAGTATTGATTTAAGTGTTAGGAAGTCGTTTCTGAAAGTATTTGTATGGAGTGTAGCCATGTATGGAAGTGAAACATGGACGATAAATAGTTTAGACAAGAAGAGAATAGAAGCTTTTGAAATGTGGTGCTACAGAAGAATGATGAAGATTAGATGGGTAGATCACATAACTAATGAGGAGGTGTTGAATAGGATTGGGGAGAAGAGAAGTTTTTGCACAACTTGACTAGAAGAAGGGATCGGTTGGTAGGACATGTTCTGAGGCATCAAGGGATCACCAATTTAGTATTGGAGAGCAGCGTGGAGGGTAAAAATCGTAGAGGGAGACCAAGAGATGCATACACTAAGCAGATTCAGAAGGATGTAGGTTGCAGTAGGTACTGGGAGATGAAGAAGCTTGCACAGGATAGAGTAGCATGGAGAGCTGCATCAAACCATTCTCAGGACTGAAGACCACAACAACAACAAACAACAACATTCCATTATCCTTGTTTTGCTTTTGTTGATGTTCATCTTCCTTTCAAGACACTCTCCAGTCCGTTCAACTGCTCTTCCAGGTCCTTTGTTGTCTCTGACATAATTCCAATGTTGTTGGCAAAACTCAAAGTTTTTATTTTTTCTCTGTGGATTTTAATCCCTACTCCAAATTTTTCTTTTGTTTCCTTTACTGCTTGCTCAATATACAGATTGAACAGTATCGGACAGTGGCTACAGCCCTGTCTCACTTCCTTCCCAACCACTGCTTCCCTTTCATGCCCCTCGACTGTGATAACTGCCATCTGGTTTCTGTACAAATTGTAAATAGCATTTTGCTCCCTGTATCTGACCTGTGCCACCTTCAGAATTTGAAAGAGAGTATTCCAGTCAACTTTGCCAAAAGCTTCCTCTAAGTCTACAAATGCTAGAAATGTAGTTTGCCTTTCCTTAATCTATTTCGAAGACAAGTTGTAGGATCAGTATAGCCTCACGTCTTCCAACATTTCTATGGAAATCAAACTGATTTCCCCGAGGTCGCCTTCTACCAGGTTTTCCATTCATCTGTAATGAATTTGTGTTAGTATTTTTCAGCTGTGACTTATTAAACTGATAGTTCAGTAATTTTCACACATGTCAACACCTGATTTCTTTGGGATTGGAATTATTATATCCTTCTTGAAGTCTGAGGGTATTTCGCCTGTCTTATAAATCTTGCTCACCAGGTGGTAGAGTTTTGTCAGGGCTGCCTCTCCCAAGGCTATCAGTAATTCTAATGGAATGTTGTCTACTCCCACAGTCTTGTTTCGACTTAGGTCTTCAGCACTCCGTTAAACTCGTCACCTAGTATCGTACGTCCCATTTCATCTTCATCTATGTCCTCTCCCATTTCGATAATACAGGGTGATTCAAAAAGAATACCACAACTTTAGGAATTTAAAACTCTGCAACGACAAAAGGCAGAGCTAAGCACTATCTGTCGGCGAATTAAGGGAGCTATAAAGTTTCATTTAGTTGTACATTTGTTCGCTTGAGGCGCTGTTGACTAGGCGTCAGCGTCAGTTGATGCTAAGATGGCGACCGCTCAACAGAAAGCTTTTTGTGTTATTGAGTACGGCAGAAGTGAATCGACGACAGTTGTTCAGCGTGCATTTCGAACGAAGTATGGTGTTAAACCTCCTGATAGGTGGTGTATTAAACGTTGGTATAAACAGTTTACAGAGAATGGGTGTTTGTGCAAAGGGATAAGTTCTGGACGGCCGAGAACGAGTGATGAAAATGTAGCATGCATCCAGCAAGCATTTGTTCGCAGCCCAGGAAAATCGACTCGCAGAGCTAGCAGAGAGCTGCAAATTCCACAATCAACTGTATGGAGAGTCCTACAAAAAAGGTTAGTTATGAAACCTTATCGTCTGAAACTGGTTCAAGCACTGTCTGCAGCTGGTAAGATTAAAAGAATCGATTTCTGTGATTTTATCCTTGCTCAAATGGAAACAGATGAATCTTTCGTTTCAAAGATTGTGTTTAGTGATGAAGCAACTTTCCACACTAACGGGAAAGTCAACCGTCACAATGTCTGTATATGGGGCACTGAGAATCCGCGGGAAACAACTCAGTATGAATGTGACTCGCCTAAGGTGAACGTTTTCTGTGCCATTTCAGCCAATCAAGTTTTTGGTCCCTTTTTCTTCGAAGGTGCTACTGTAACTGGACTACAGTATCTGGAGATGTTAGAGAATTGGCTGTTCCCTCAGCTCGAACAAGAAGCACAACAATTCATATTTCAGCAGGATGGAGCGCCACCACATTGGCACTTATCTGTCCGTAACTACCTGAACGTCAACTACCCGAGGCGATGGATCGGCCGCCAGGCAGCCCGTGACAGAGCACTTCATCACTGGCCTCCAAGAAGCCCTGATCTTACCCCCTGCGATTTTTTCTTATGGGGGTATGTTAAGGATATGGTGTTTTGGCCACCTCTCCCAGCCACCATTGATGATTTGAAACAAGAAATAACAGCAGTTATCCAAACTGTTACGCCTGATATGCTACAGAGAGTGTGGAACGAGTTGGAGTATCGGGTTGATATTGCTCGAGTGTCTGGAGGGGGCCATATTGAACATCTCTGAACTTGTTTTTGAGTGAAAAAAAACCTTTTTAAATACTCTTTGTAATGATGTATAACAGAAGGTTATATTATGTTTCTTTCATTAAAGACACATTTTTAAAGTTGTGGTATTCTTTTTGAATCACCCTGTATTGCCCTCAAGTAAATCACCCTTGTATAGACCCTCTATATACTCCTCCCACCTTTCTGCCTTCCTTTCTTTGCTTAGAACTGATTTTCCATCTGAGCTCTTGATATTCATACAAGTGGTTCTCTTTTCTCCAAAGGTCTCTTTACTTTTCCTGTAGGCAGTATCTATCCCCCTAGTGATATATGCCTCTACATCCTTACGTTGGTCCTGTAGCCATCCCTGGTTAGCCATTTTGCACTTCCTGTCGATCTCATTTTTGAGATGTTTGTATTCCTTTTTGCCCGCTTCATTTACTGCATTTTGTTCTTTTCTCCTTTTATCAATTAAATTCAGTGTCTTTTCTGTGACCCAAAAATTTCTACTAGCCACCTACTTGATCCTCTGCTACCTTCACTATTTCATTTCTCAAAGCTACCCATTCTTCTTCTACTGAATTTCTTTCCCCTGTTCTTCTCAATCATTCCCTAACACTCTCTCTGAAACACTCTACAAATTCTGGTTCTTTCAGTTTATTCAGGTCCCATCTCCGTAAGTTCCCACCTCTTTGCAGTTTCTTCAGTTTTAATCTACAGTTCATAACCAATAGATTGTGGTTAGAGTCCACATCTCTCCCTGGAAATGTCTTAAAATTTAAAACCTAGTTCTTAACTCTCTGTCCTAACATTATATATAATCTATCTGAAACCTCCCTGTGTCTCCAGGCCTCTTCCCTGTATACAACCTTCTTTCATGGTTAATGATTCTTAAACCAAGTGCTAGCTATGATTAAGTTGTGCTTTGTGCAAAATTCTACCACGAGGCTTCCTCTTTCATTCCTTACCCTCATTCCATATTCACCTACTATTTTTCCTTCTCTTCCTTTTCTTACTATTGAGTTCCAGTCCCCCATGACTATTGAATTTTCATCTCCCTTCATTATCTGAATAATTTCTTTTATCTCATCATACATTTCTTTGATCCCTTCATCATCTTGGAGCTAGTTGGCATATAAACTTGTACTAATGTGGTAGGTGTGGGCTTGCCTATCCTAGCTACAATAATTTGTTCACTATGCTGTTTGTAGTAGCTTACCCACAATTCTGTTTTTTTAATTCATTATTAAACCTACCCCTGCATTACTGTTATTTAATTTTGTATTTACAACCCTGTATTCACCTGACCAAAAGTCTTGTTCCTCCTGCCACCGAACTTCACTAATTCCCACTACAACTAACTTTAACCTATCCGTTTCCTTTCTTAAATTTTCTTAACCTAGGGGCCTGGCATTCCACGCTCTGATCTGTACAATGCCAGTTGTCTTTCTCCTGATAACAGTGTCCTCCTGTGCAGTCCCCGCCCGGAGATCCAAATGGGGGACTATTTTACTTCCAGAAAATTTTACCCAACAGGACACCATCATCATTTAACCATACAGTAAGGCTGCATGCCCTCAGAAAAAAATTACGGCTGTAGTTTCCCCTTGCTTTCAGCCATTTACAGTACCAGCACAGCAAGGCCGTTTTGGTAAATGTTACAGGGCCAGATCAGTCAATCATCCAGACTGTTGCCCCTGCAACTGCTGAAAAGGCTGCTGTCCCTCTTCAGGAACCACACGTTTGTGTGGCCTCTCAACAGATACCCCTCCATTGCGGTAGCACTTATTGAATGGCTATCTGTATCGCTGAGGCACGCAAGCCTCCCCACCAATGGCGAGATCCATGGTTCATGGGAAGATAACTGGATAACTTGTCAAATTTCTGTGTAAATCACTACAAAATGTAAAACAATACACTGTCCATAGCTATATTATGCCCTTGTAGGACATGACAGAGGGCAAGAGACAGATTCCATACTCCTATATTTCTGGAAAGTGCACACCGATAACAAAGGTATGAGCATACACACTAGATTCCCAGACATGTGACTGGCTCAAGGATTTCTTACATAATAGAACTCAGTACATTGTCCTCAACAGTGACTGTTTACCAGAGACAAATTTATCATCAGGAGTGCTCCAGAAAAGCATGACGAGACCACTCTTATTCTCTATATGCATAAATGATAGGGTGAGAAGCAATCTGCAGGTGTTTGCTGCTGATGCTGTGGTGTATGGGAAAGCGTCGTCATTGAATGTCTAGGAGGATACAAGATGAGTTAAAAGAAAAAAATTCTGATTGGTGTGATGAATGTCACCTTGTCCTACATTTAAAAAAGAACATTGTTGTAAGTTAACAGAGATTAATAGTAAAGAAAACCCCATTATGTTTGAATAAAGCATTAGTAGGATGCTGCTTCAGACAGTAATGTTGATTAAATACCTAGGCATAATATTGCAAAGTGATATGAAATGGAACAAGCATGTATGTATGGTAGTTGGGAACATGAATGGTTGGCTTCAGTTTACTGGGCGAATTTTAGGAAAGTATGGCTCAGCTGTATAGTAACATTAGTGCAACCCATTATCAATTACTGCTAGAGTGTTTGGGATCCCCACCACAGCGTTTTGAAAGGAGACATAGGAACATTTCAGAAGTATGTTGCTAGATTTGTTACTGGTAGATTCCATAATCCTACCAGTGTTAGAGGGATGTTTGATGTCAAATGGGAATCCCTAGAGGGAAGACGATATTCTTTTCAAGGAACACTATTGAGAAAATTTATACAGAACGCATTTGAAGCTGACTGAAGGCGATTCTACTGCCACCAACAAACATTTTGCATAAGGGCCTCACCAATACAAGAAGTTAGGAATTGTATGGAGATTTTTAGTGTTGTTTTCCCTTGTTCTATTTGCAAGTGGAAATGGAAAGAAAGTGACTAGTAGTAGTAAAAAATAACCTCTGTTATGCACTATACAGTGGCCTGTGGAGTATGTATGTAAATGTAGCTGGTCAACAGGATTCTGTATTCCTGATGACTAAGTCTCTAAACTTCTGGCCCTCTTAGGCGACTAACTAGGACATTTGACACATGCAAATGAAGCCTGTAAATCTTAGTATGTTATTAGCAAGAATGGAAATTTCTGGATGGTATACAACATAAAATGACAGGAAGGCAACCAGTCACATACAGCAGACTGATGTGTGGCACAGAACCATGGTAGCTTGTGTTTGGTTGTCTGATGTGTGTACATGTCTACTTTCTCCCAGAAGAAGAGTCAGAGAGCTCGAAAGCTAGTGAAAACTGTTTTCTGCTGCATGTGCCACCTGTCATTTTGCTATAGGTGAGAAAGCTGTTATTAAGTTGTAAGTACTCTTCCACAATCAGTTTGAGATACCCTGTGTGTTATGCAATTTGTACAGCTGGTCAAGATAAGCAGAATTTTGAGCAAATTTGATTAGTACAAAGTTCATTTTGCACACCTGTAGTGCAAACATCTTAGAGGATGTAGACCTTATCAGTCCCCCCCCCCCCCCCTCTCTCTCTCTCTCTCTCTCTCTCTCTCTCTCTCTGTGTCTGTGTGTGTGTGTGTGTGTGTGTGTGTGTGTGTGTGTGTGTGTGTGGAGAGATATATCTGACAGCTTAATAATATGCAACAGTCCACTTTTAAAGTGATATAGTAATGTCCCTCTTAAAAATCCTCAAAAATATGAAAATAGTCCAACATATTTCCAATTACAAACAGATAAAATAGTCAAAAATTAATTGAATTTCACTTTATTTGTCTTTCCTGAATCCCCTGTATATTTACATTTCAATATTTAAAAAATGCCATTTCATGTTTTAAGGGCTAAGATTGGGATTAGTAAAGATTAATCTCTGAAGCATGAGACATGAGAAAGAGGCAATTGACATATGGATTCCCCATCAGAAATTATGTTTCAGTAATCACAAATAATTCCACATCTCACCTGTTTCAGTTTGTCAGAATTCTCAAGCAGCAGCTGTTCTGTCCGGCTATAAGCACGAGCCACTAACTTATTCACTTCATCGTCAATTAGTGCAGCAAGTCTTTTACTATACGGCCGACGCCCAATTTCACGCGATTCATCCTCTGGGAAAGAAATGAGCCCTACCGTACTGCTCATGCCATATATTTTCACTTGTGCATATGCCATTTTCGTAACTTTTTGCAGGTCATTTTGAGCACCAGTAGTTATCTTGTTAAAAGTTAGAGATTCAGCAACACGGCCCCCCAATGCCATGCACATCCGTTCAAATAGCTGAAACATAAAATTAAGTTACACATGGTACTTGAATTTCTGCAACCCTAGAACTG
Source organism: Schistocerca cancellata (assembly GCF_023864275.1). Lineage (NCBI taxonomy): Eukaryota > Metazoa > Arthropoda > Insecta > Orthoptera > Acrididae > Schistocerca > Schistocerca cancellata. Next base: position 425,400,110 of record NC_064630.1, on the reverse strand, counting down.
TAACTAAATTTAAAGGAAGAGAAATGGGAAAACTATCAATGATTACAATCAACATATATGCTTGTAAGACTAAATATAGAGTTACAATTTTGTAAGAACTGAGCAAAATTTCCTTAAAAATGTTTCTCTATACAACTGACAGCAACACATAAATGGCAGGTTCCAGTTTTTCAAGTATTCTTATTATACTGATGGTAGCCATTACGACTAGTGTACTTTTCTGGCTCTTCAGAGCTTGTTTGTGAAAAATCCACATTACGGCCAATATTAGGTTGTGTCACAGTGTAGGTTTGCTACTTTGAACTATTTTAATCAGCAAAAATTATTAGTTTTAAGTTTAATTAGCATTTTATGAGCTCTTTACTGTGTGAGACTCTTCATTTGATTTAAGACTTAGCTAACAAACTCTGTAGCAAAACAAATATGTAAATAACACTGACTTTCTTAATAAAGCATTCTCTTGTATACTGATAAATGACAGTTTCAGACAGTTTTAATGACTGAGATTTATATATGGTCTCTTGCTGTTCCGAGTCAACTGAAGTTTTTTTTTTAATAAGATATGTGTGAAATTAGACCCTGAATTTCAAGATCCAATCACATCCTACCTCATACACTAAATTTAAATCTGATTACAACACCCAGGAAAAAAAAAATCTGTTACTGTATGCACTACCATTTTTGAGTGTCCTATTCATAAATTCCAGTGTGGGTTTCTTGTGAAGCTGAAAGAGCATCACTTTACAATTCACAGAGACATTATCTACAGCCTCTGAGTATAGCATTAATGGAAATAAAAATAGATAACATTTATTTTTATGGAATTAATATTAATTAAACTTATATAAATAATCTGTATATAAATGGAGTAGGAATTTTTAAAATTTAAAAATATGGGACATAAATATCATTGTGTCACCTCCTGCTGCATGGCAAACATCTATGGGGTAGCCGAACTCATCTCACAAGTAAAGAATTATCTCATGTGCTACTGATTTCACTACAGCAGTGATATGGTTTTGTAGGTTGGCCTGAACTGTTGGTAGGGATGGAACGTAAGCTACAGCTTCCACGGCCCAACAATGGGGAGGGGGGGGATCTTATCGTGGTAAGCAGGAGGGCAGCCTGAACGTAAGAGCCAGGTCTGTTTTTCCCCAGTGACCTATTTATCATTGAGGAAAAGATTGATTCTATAATGCTTGGACATCAAGGTGACAATGGAGAGGAGCTCCATTCTATGGAAAATAAAGTCTTCTACATCTACATCCATACTCCGCAAGCCACCTGACGGTGTGGGGTGGAGGGTACCTTAAGTACCTCTATCAGTTCTCCCTTCTATTCCACTCTTGTATTGTTCATGGAAAGAAAGATGTCAGTATGCCTCTGTGTCGGCTCTAATCTCTCTGATTTTATCCTCACAGTCTCTTCGTGAGATATATGTAGGCGGGAGCAATATTCTGCTTGTCTCCTAGGTGAAGTTACGTTCTCGAAACTTTAACAAAAGCCTGTACCGAGCTACTGAGCGTCTCTCTTGCAGAGTCTTCCACTGGTGTTTATCTGTATCTCTGTAATGCTTTCGAGATTACTAAATGATCCTGTAATGAAGCGCGCTGCTCTCTGTTGGATCTTCTCTATGTCTTCTATCAACCCTATCTGGTACAGATCCCACACCGGTGAGCAGTATTCAAGCAATGGGCGAACAGGTGCACTGTAACCTACTTCCTTTGTTTTCAGACTGCATTTCCTTAGGATTCTACCAATGAATCTCAGTCTGGCATCTGCTTTACTGACGATTAATTTTATATGGTCATTACATTTTAAATCACTCCTAATGCCTACTTCCAGATAATTTATGGAATTAACTGCTTATAGTTGCTGAACTGTTATATTGTAGCTAAATGATAAAGGATCTTTCTTTCTATGTATTCGCAGCACATTACACTTGTCTACATTGAGATTCAATTGCCATTCCCTGCACCATGTGTCAATTCATTGCAGATCCTCTTGCATTTCAGTACAATTTTCCATTGTTACAACCTCTCGATATACTACAGCTTCATCTGCAAAAAGCCTCAGTGAACTTTCGATGTTACCCACAAGATCATTTATATATATTGTGAATCGCAACAGTCCTACGACACTCCCCTATGGCACACATGAAATCACTCTTACTCCGGAAGACTTCTCTCCCTTGAGAATGACATGCTGCGATCTGTTATCTAGGAACTCTTCAACCCAATCACACAATTGGTCTGATAGTCCATATGCTCTTACTTTGTTCATTAAATGACTGTGGGGAACTGTATCAAATGCCTTTAAGAAGTCAATAAACACGGCATCTACCTGGGAACCCTTGTCTATGGCCAATTGAGTCTCGTGGACGAATAGCGCGAGCTCGGTTTCACAGGATCGTCTTTTTCAAAACCCATGCGGATTCCTACAGAGTAGATTTCTATTTTCCAGAAAAGTCATTATACTCTAATACAATACGTGTTCCAAAATTCTACAACTGATCAACGTTAGAGATAAAGGTCTATAGTTCTGCACATCTGTTTGACGTACCTTCTTGAAAACGGGGATGACCTGTGCCCTTTTCCAATCTTTTGGAATGCTATGCTCTTCTAGAGACCTACGGTACACCGCTGCAAGAAGGGGGGTGAGTTCCTTCGCATACTCTGTGTAAAATCGAACTGGTATCCCATCAGGTCCAGCAGCCTTTCCTCTTTTGAGTGATTTTAATTGTTTTTCTATCCCTCTGTCATCTACCATTTTGTCATCTGTGCGACAGTCTAGAGAAGGAACTACAGTGCAATCTTCCTCTGTTAAACAGCTTTGGAAAAAGACATTTAGTATTTCGGCCTTTAGTCTGTCATCCTCTGTTTCAGTACCATTTTGGTCACAGAGTGTCTGGACATTTTGTTTTGATCCACCTACCGCTTTGACATAAGACCAAAATTTCTTAGGATTTTCTGCCAAGTCAGTACATAGGACTTTACTTTCGAATTCGTTGAACGCCTCTCGCATAGTCCTCCTCACGCTATATTTCGCTTCGTGTAATTTTTGTTCGTCTGTAAGGCTTTGGCTATGTTTATGTATGCTGTGAAGTTCCCTTTGCTTCCGTAGTAGTTTTCTAACTTGGTTGTTGTACCATGATGGCTCTTTTCCATCTCTTATGATCTTGCTTGACACATACTCATCTAATGCATACTGTACGATGGTTTTGAACTTTGTCCACTGATCCTCAACACTATCTGTACTTGAGATAAAATTTTGTGTTTAGCCGTCCAGTACTATGAAATCTGCTTTTTGCCACTTTTGCTAAACAGAAAAATCTTCCTACCTTCTTTAATATTTCTATTTATGGCTGAAATCACCGATGCTGTAACCACTTTATGATCGCCGATTCCCTGTTCTGCGTTAACTGTTTCAAATAGTTCGGGTCTGTTTGTCACCAGAAGGTCTAATATGTTATCGCCATGAGTCAGTTCTCTGTTTAACTGCTCAAGGTAGTTTTCAGATAATGCACTTAAAAAAGTTTCACTGGATTCTTTGTCCCTTCCACCCGTTATAAACATTTGAGTCTCCCAGTCTATATCTGGTAAATTAAAATCTCCACCCAGAACTATAACATGGTCGGGAAATCTACTCGAAATATTTTCCAAATTTTCCTTCAGGTGTTCTGCCACAACAGCTGCTGAGCCAGGGGGCCTATAGAGACATCCAATTACCATGTTTGAGCCTGCTTTAACAGTGACCTCCACCCAAATTATTTCACATTTCGGATCTCTGTCAATTTCCTTCAATAATATTGCACTTTTTATCACTATAAACATGCCTCCCCCTTCACTGTCCAGCCTGTCTCTACGGTTTACATTCCAATCTGAGTATAGAATTTCATTACAGCCAACTTTGCGTCCCTAGTACTATGTGGGCATTGTGACCGTTTATTAATGGAGCAGATCTGGGACCTTTCTATAGATGCTCCTGCAGTTTACTATTACCACATTAATATTGCCATTCCCTGTTGCGTTTTGCCTACTGCTACCTTGTCACGTCCCAGGAGGCATTTTGTCGGGCCTAAGGAGGGAATTCTCTAACCTAAAAAACCCACATGTGCAGTCCACAGGTACTCCGCTACCCTTGTAGCCACTTCCTGTGTATAGTGCATGCCTGACCTATTTAGGGGGGCACTATATTTCTCCACCCGATAGTGGAGGTCGAGAAATTTGCACCCCAGATCTCCGGAGAATCTGTCCACGACCTCTGGTTTAAGCCTTCCCCTCGGCTCCAAACCAGAGGACCGCGATCGGTTCTGGGAATGACACTACAAATAGTTAGCTTAGATTCCACCCCACGAACGAGGCTTTCCGCCTTCACCATCTCCGTCAACCGCCTGTATGATCTGAGGATGACCTCTGAACCCAGGCGGCAGGAGTCATTGGTGCCAACATGAGCAACAATTTGCAGTCGGGTGCACCCAGTGTTCTCTAATTCTAATGCCGCCGGCAGGGCCTTCTCCACATCCTGGACGAGAACCCCCCCCTGGCAAGCAGACAGAGTGAACACTGGCCTTCTTCCCCGACCTTTCCACTGCTACCCTAAGGGGCCCCATCACCCACCTAACACTGGAGCTCCCAGTCACTAATAAATACCTCCCCCCGTGTGCCTGCTCGGACCTTGCTGAAGGAGTGGCCACATGTCCACTCACAGGCAGAGCGGGCGATGCCACATGGCCAGCCTCCACATTGACCGTCCGCCTCGTGCGACACGAACACCATTTAACCAGCCATTCCCCTTGGGGAGAGGGTGGCCGCACCTGGTACCCCTGAAGAAGTCTCAACAGCAGGGACCTAGGGTGAAGCATGTAACACCTCGACTGTAGCATGTGACGCACCAGACTCCCCACTGTTGCTACACTCCAAGGCAGCAGCCTGAAGACGGTTGACAGTGGCCACCAGCACGTTCACCTGTTCGCAAACAGTGGCCAGCTCGTCCTGCGTCTGTACACAGCGGTCACACATCCTATCCATCCTAAGAAATCAACAATTTGCTGTAGAGAGTTAAGTAATCAACTTTTAACTACACTGCTAAACTAAAGGCGGCTGATAGCTGACTAAACTGTGGTTACTAGACTCTTCTCGTTGGAAACAATGAAAATAAGAACTAACTGTCTCTGACGGTATTCAAAACAAACACGAAATCTATGCAAACTATTACTATTAGTCGAAAATTAAAGCTTCCCAAAAGCAAAAACACACAGAAAAAGAAGTGATAAGTAGGAAAAACACAGTTAATACTTAAATGTACGTAGCTTGCTGCACAGGAGATGTGAAGCAGACGGTAGTTACGAGTCTTTCGTAAGTTGAGGAAAAAGCCACTGTCCCTGCATGTCCAGGTTCATAATTTCACAAACATTTTCCACCAAGAAAAGAATAGCCTGTAAAGCTTGTTTTGTGATAATACACAAAACATGTATAGCTTCAGTGAGTCTCCTGTGATGCAATAGTGCAAAGGGATTATCACACACCATATGTGAACAATGTGTCCATGCACCTTTCCATTAAGATGAAATGTTTTACTTCTACCATTTTTACCAAGTCATCACAAATTAAAAGTGCTTTGCTTTGTCATTTATGACAAGAGCCAGCGTAAGTTTTATGAAGTATGATGCGTACAGCAAATGGTCTCTCAAAATTCACCATACAGTAGGCTGAGGTACTCCTAGCTCTCTACTAGCCCAATTGGTTGCCTTACTTGGAGTAAGCACAAAAATTTCCTTACTTCATCACATATCTTCATCTGCAAAATGCAGAGACAGGGGGCAGGGCTCCGAGTGTTCTGTTGTATTCTCTCACACTGTTCTCATTGTTACACAAATTTAACAAACTGCTGATATTCAGGAACCATGAATGTAGCCTGACTGACACTTATCCTCATATTGTTAGCATTAGTGCTGTTAAAGATTTGAGTGAGGCATTCTTATGGCAATCATTAAGCAACACATATCATCTGTTCTTTACTGCAAAATTTGTCAGTTTATTATTGCAGACATTTGCTCTTAATTTGTTTCAGATTTCTGATGATCAATCCTCTTCACAACTTAAAAGGTAAATAATATTGTCTGGTTCAGGTAACACATGTACTTTCATTTCAATCATCATCATTAGCAATGACACTAAATTGTCGTCGATGTCTAGGTGGACCGCTCAGTGGTAGTGTATGTTACTAAAGATAATGTGGTTGACTTCACGACTGCTTCACAACTCGTACCAGCTCAGTCAACAAAAACTGCATCTCTGAACTGTATAGGTGCAACTGTCCCTTCAACAAATCTTTAAACCAACAATTCATCAATGATTTTGATATGTTCACACACAACATCAAATCTACAAAAGGAAAGACGCTTTATCCCTACACAGTTGTTTATGAAGCCTGCCTAACTAAAACCTTACACTGAATGAGGTTGCAGTGGTCTTGGTTAATTCTACAAGATTACTCTATAATTCACACTTAAGTGCTAAGTACAGGGTTCATAGCACCACTTGCAAACTATCCCCACCATTTCACTTTTGAATAGCACGTGGGACAAATGAGCACCTACATCTTTCCTTGAGAGCTCTGATTTCTCTTATTTTATCATGATAGAAGTCAACAAAATATTTTGGCATTCAGAGGAGAACATTGGCAACTGTAGTTTCAAGAAAAGATCTGTCACTGCAAAAAAATCTTCATTTTAATGACTGGCAGCCCAACTCACTTACCATACCCATGACACTTACTCTCCCCATTTCGTGAAGTAAGAGATAAGATGACCACCTCTGAATTTTTCTGATGTTCTCCATCAATCCTATGTGGCAATAATCCCATACTGTGTAGCAATACTCCAGAAAAGGATGAACAAATGTAATTTATGCAGTCCCTGTTGCAGATTTATTGCACTTTGTTTTGGTATTCACTTATTTGTGGAGCCTACAATATTTAAGCTACAGATCTCCTTGACCCTACTGCAGTAGCTCAGATCCACATCACAATAGGTCTGTAGAACCAGCATGTCACAATCGTCATGGTTTTTAAAATTTAGCAACATTAGCAAAGATGATATGTGTTGCAATGTTTGTACTGCAGGCAATGTTTCAAAAAATTCTTTTCAAGATAAACTTTTGAACGAAAACAAATTTCCATACAAAAAGGAGTGAAATTAATTTTTCTGATCTATTTTTAAACACAGTTATTCTAAGTTATGGATCTGTGTAAAGGCACAGAGCTGTGATTATCATACTGTGTAGCAGCAAAGAGTACACTCTTATGAACAGTTGTGCTATACTTTAGTAAATGCATTTACTGTAACTGTTGCTGCTGTTGTGGTCTTCAGTCCTGAGACTGGTTTGATGCAGCTCTCCATGCTACTCTATCCTGTGCAAGCTTCTTCATCTCCCAGTACCTACTGCAACCTACATCCTTCTGAATCTGCTTAGTGTATTCATCTCTTGGTCTCCCCCTACGATTTTTACCCTCCACACTGCCCTCCAATACTAAATTTGTGATCCCTTGATGCCTCAGAACATGTCCTACCAACCGATCCCTTCTTTTGGTCAAGTTGTGCCACAAACTTCACTTCTCCCCAATCCTATTCAATACTTCCTCATTAGTTATGTGATCTACCCATCTAATCTTCAGCATTCTTCTGTAGCACCACATTTCAAAAGCTTCTATTCTCTTCTTGTCCAAACTATTTACCGTCCATGTTTCACTTCCATACATGGCTACACTCCATACAAATACTTTCAGAAACGACTTTCTGACACTTAAATCTATACTCGATGTTAACAAATTTCTCTTCTTCAGAAACGCTTTCCTTCCCATTGCCAGTCTACATTTTATATCCTCTCTACTTCGACCATCATCAGTTATTTTGCACCCCAAATAGCAAAACTCCTTTACCACTTTAAGTGTCTCATTTCCTAATCTAATACCCTCAACATCACCCGACTTAATTCGACTACATTCCATTAACCTCGTTTTGCTTTTGTTGATGTTCATCTTATATCCTCCCTTCAAGACACCATCCATTCCGTTCAACTGCTCTTCCAAGTCCTTTGCTGTCTCTGACAGAATTACAATGTCATCGGCGAACCTCAAAGTTTTTATTTCTTCTCCATGAATTTTAATGCCTACTCCAAACTTTTCTTTTGTTTCCTTTACTGCTTGCTCAATATACAGATTGATTAACATCGGGGAGAGGCTACAACCCTGTCTTACTCCCTTCCCAACCACTGCTTTCCTTTCATGTCCCTCGACTCTTATAACTGCCATCTGGTTTCTGTACAAATTGTAAATAGCCTTTTGCTCCCTGTATTTTACCCCTGCTACCTTTAGAATCTGAAAGAGAGTATTCCAGTCAACATTGTCAAAAGCTTTCTCTAAGTCTACAAATTCTAGAAACATAGGTTTGCCTTTCCTTAATCTTTCTTCTAAGATAAGTCGTAAGGTCAGTATTGCCTCACGTGTTCCAGTATTTCTATGGAATCCAAACTGATCTTCCCCGAGGTCGGCTTCTACTAGTTTTTCCATTCATCTGTAAAGACTTCGTGTTGTATTTTGCAGCTGTGGCTTATTAAACTGATTGTTCGGTAATTTTCACATCTGTCAACACCTGCTTTCTTTGGATTGGAATTATTATATTCTTCTTGAAGTCTGTGGGTATTTCGCCTGTTTCATACATCTTGCTCACCAGATGATAGAGTTTGGTCAGGACTGGCTCTCCCAAGACTGTGAGTAGTTCCAATGGAATGTTGTCTACTCCGGGGGCCTTGTTTCGACTCAGGTCTTTCAGTGCTCTGTCAAACTCTTCACGCAGTATCATATCTCCCATTTCATCTTCATCCTCTTCCATTTCCATAATATTGTCCTCAAGTACATCGCCCTTGTATAGACCCTCTATATACTCCTTCCACCTTTCTGCTTTCCCTTCTTTGCTTAGAACTGGGTTTCCATCTGAGCTCTTGATGTTAATACAAGTGGTTCTCTTATCTCCAAAGGTTTCTTTAATTTTTCTGTAGGCAGTATCTATCTTACCCCTAGTGAGATAAGCCTCTACATCCTTACATTAGTCCTCTAGCCATCCCTGCTTAGCCATTTTGCACTTCCTGTCGACCTCATTTTTGAGACGTTTGTATTCCTTTTTGCCTGCTTCATTTACTGCATTTTTATATTTTCTCCTTTCATCAATTAAATTCAATATTTCTTCTGTTACCCAAGGATTTCTACTAGCCCTAGTCTTTTTACCTACTTGATCCTCTGCTGCCTTCACTACTTCATCCCTCAAAGCTACCCATTCTTCTTCTACTGTATTTCTTTCCCCCATTCCTGTCAATTGTTCCCTTATGCTCTCCCTGAAACTCTGTACAACCTCTGGTTCTTTCAGTTTATCCAGGTCCCATCTCCCTAGATTCCCACCTTTTTGCAGTTTCTTCAGTTGTAATCTACAGGTCATAACCAATAGATTGTGGTCAGAGTCCACATCTGCCCCTGGAAATGTCTTACAATTTAAAACCTGGTTCCTAAATTTCTGTCTTACCATTATATAATCTATCTGATACCTTTTAGTATCTCCAGGGTTCTTCCATGTATACAACCTTCTATCATGATTCTTAAACCACGTGTTAGCTATGATTAAGTTGTGCTCTGTGCAAAATTCTACCAGGTGGCTTCCTCTTTCATTTCTTAGCCCCAATCCATATTCACCTACTACGTTTCCTTCTCTCCCTTTTCCTACACTCGAATTCCAGTCACCCATGACTATTAAATTTTCGTCTTCCTTCACTATTTGAATAATTTCTTTTATTTCATCATACATTTCTTCAATTTCTTCGTCATCTGCAGAGCTAGTTGGCATATAAACTTGTACTACTGTAGTAGGTGTGGGCTTCGTATCTATCTTGGCCACAATAATGCGTTCACTATGCTGTTTGTAGTAGCTTACCCGCATTCCTATTTTCCTATTCATTATTAAACCTACTCCTGCATTACACCTATTTGACTTTGTGTTTATAACCCTGTAGTCACCTGACCAGAAGTCTTGTTCCTCCTGCCACTATATCTAACTTTAACATATCCATTTCCCTTTTTAAATTTTCTAACCTACCTGCCCGATTAAGGGATCTGACATTCCACGCTCCGATCCGTAGAACGCCAGTTTTCTTTCTCCTGATAACGATATCCTCTTGACTAGTCCCCACCCGGAGATCCGAATGGGGGACTATTTTACCTCCGGAATATTTTACCCAAGAGGACGCCATCATCATTTAACCATACAGTAAAGCTGCATGCCCTCGGGAAAAATTACGGCCGTAGTTTCCCCTTGCTTTCAGCCGTTCGCAGTACCAGCACAGCAAGGCCGTTTTGGTTATTGTTACAAGGCCAGATCAGTCAATCATCCAGACTGTTGCCCTTGCAACTACTGAAAAGGCTGCTGCCCCTCTTCAGGAACCACACGTTTGTCTGGCCTCTCAACAGATACACCTCCGTTGTGGTTGTACCTACGGTACGGCTATCTGTATTGCCTCCCCACCAACGGCAAGGTCCATGGTTCATGGGGGGGGGGGGGGGGGGGGGGGGGTTGCTGTAACTATCTCTCTCCAATTCATAGTGGCATACACAAATTTAACTCTAATAACATCTGTAATTCCTAGATTATGGCAGGTAAGATCATCTTGATCATGGCCGAAACTCTCAACCATGGCCAAATAGTACTCTGTGTCTATTTTGACTGTTAAGACATGAACCATTTTTTGTTTTTCACAACAGGTACAGTAGCAAGCGGAATGTAATGACATTTGTGCTACACTGGTGAAACTTTTCTCCTTGCAGCTGCCTATGGAAAATTCATGCCCAAGGCTTGACTACAGAAAAAGATTTACGTGCATGAAAATTTTTGCTTTGGAAATAGATGTTCTACACCAAACTGCTTCTGTTTTACTTATCTTTGATTTCTCTGGTATTAATTTTGGGTCATAACTCATTCTTAAGCAATCATCCTGGCCATCAACTAAGTCATCAGGCTAGAATCCAGCATCATCACTGGTCATAGCCAAACTAAAGATAAACAAATAAAATAAAAACAGTGCAGCTGTGGAAAGTTTACCTAGGCTCCACTGTAACTGTTATCAAATGAAACAACAAGTTTCTGTTACCAGTCCTAATTTGGAAAGTTTATTTCCAAAACAAATACTTTTTCAGCTACGGACATGCCATTAAATTTTTCCTTCAAAGTAAGGGAGAAGATTGTGGGTGTAGGTTGCAACAGTTAAGCAAAGGTGAAGGGGCCTGAACAGGAAAGATTAGCTGCACAGCTGCATCCAAACAGTCTTCAGGCTGAACATAAGGTATTTCACATTATTTTCTCTGGAGAGCTGAAAGAACCATAAACTTAATTTGATGGAATAACAAAAGATTTATGTGCTGCAAAATATTCTTTATATATTACAAACTGTAAAAGCAGTGTGGTGTGGTCAGTCACTTTTCAGTTCTTCGTTGGAGAGGTAGTAATTGTTCAGGCTCTGCTGTAGACAGTATCCTATGCTAAGCACCTAAATCAGATTGACTGTTTGTGATGAAATACACCTGCACACTGATTAGCAATTTCACAATTTTGTGAATCACCAGCCATCCTCCGCTTCACATCTGGGGAGACACATTCAAAGAAAATACAGAAGAGTATGTTTCAACATTCCTTTGAGGTTGAGGATGATATAGATGGACCATAAGTTTGGATTGGGGAAGGATGGTAAAGGAAATTGGCCGTGTCCTTTACAAAGGAACCATTTCAGCATTTGACTTAAGCATAGTAGAGAAACCATGGAAAATCTAAGTCTAGATGAGCAGACATGGATTGCAACCACTGTTTTCTCAAATATGAATACATCAGTCATATTCAAATGCATTAGCTATCTACAACAAGTGCAACAGGACATTAGCAGGAAATGTGCGTTCACTAGTAACTTATTCAAAGAGTGTGCAGAAAAAGGACTGCACAAGATCCTGGATGAGATTACAACATATATGTAGCAACATATTAAAATTTTACTTCTCCAGCTACACAAAATGGATTCAAGTTGTAAAAATTCCGAAATATGTAAATTAAGTATCAGTGTTTTATAATACTGATAATACTGTACTATCAAGAGTGATTATATCAGGTAACATTTTTTGCCTTACATTAGACAATGCTGACATACTGTCATGTCATTGTAACAGTTGTAAGTCCTGATCAATTCTTTATTTATCAAAACTGAGACGTAATAGGTGATAATGTACTTACAAAAAAATAAAAAATTACTAACTTCCTCCTGCGAGTACAATCGCTGCTCAGTGGGAGTATACTGTGCGAATCCCAATGCTAAGGAGGTTCTTGGTACAATGGTGACCTTAAGCAGTGCATCAGTGTGTGGCAACATCCAGCCTACTATAGCATGTCCTGCTTCATGATAGGCGACAGTTCGCTTCTCTGCTGGAGACATCACACTTGTACGTTTCTCTGTGCCACCAACAAGTCTCTCAACAGCATATTCCAAGTCAGACCCTGTGACACATTTTTGTTTGCTTCGAGCTGCATGGAGTGCAGCCTCATTACACACATTTGCAATATCAGCACCTGAAAAATAATTCATATACATTTATGCACTATTGCTACTTCTTTAAAAAAAAAAAAAAAATCTGGCATTATTTCCTCTGTCAACTAAATAAATATAAAATGTCAAAATATGTATCATGGACACAACTACACCAGTAGTTATGAGCAATGGGAGAAAGCAGAAACATTGTATAAGGACTTCAACCATGACCCCATATTCACAGCAAGTTTGAAGAGCACTTGTACTACAGTTTCAGTGGAAATGGATTATTCCTCTTGATTGACTTACTGGCATGTCTGGTGAGCAACTAATAATAAGTAATCCAGAGTGAATCATGTGAAATGTAGTGACATGCCTGCACTTTTGTGCATCAATAAGGGAGTGAAAATAAGAGATAGTGATACCCATTGCTAGTATATATTCTGCTCCTCTTTCAGAATGCCAACAGGATTGCTAAGACATATCTATTTGATTGCCAATTCTCTATCAATAATATTCCATGCACTTACTATTCAGGATATTCCAGGAAGGACTGAAATTTAACCAAGAACTATCCAGTCACATTAATGTGACCATCTGCCAAAAGCCCGAAGAACCACTTTTTGCAGTGCGGACTGCTGCAAGACATGCAGGAGGTGTGTCAATAAGGTCCTGGTGCTCTTTGAGCCAGACATGTACACTGAACTGTGTGACATGTTACACTGTTCATCTAGTACATGCCATTATGTTGAGGGAAAACAAACTGTATGTAAGGGTGGACATAGCCCCCCAAGGATAGAAGCATACTTGTGTTGATCCATTGTGTCTTCCAAATTGACGAGATCACCCATGATAAGCCCTCTAGCCTAGAGCCTTATGACGCTTGTTGCAGGGTGTTTTCTTTCAGATTGTCCATGCCGTACGAGCCAATGGTCATGTGTCCAATGGCGTAAAACGCGATTCATCTGAAAAGGCCACCTGTTGCCGCCTAGTGGATGTACGACTGTGGTACTGGCCTGCAAATTCCGCCTTCTTCACTGATGAACAGCAGTCAGCATGAGTGCGTGAACCCGGCACCTGCTGTGGAGGCGCAGCAACATTCACTGAATGGTCATTGAGGAGACACTGTTGGTAGCCCTTGGTTCATATGGGTGGTCAGTTCCTTAACAGCTGGACATCTATTTCCCTGTACACTCTCTGTAGTCATTGTTCACCCCTGTCACCTATAGTCTATTGCACACCACAGTTGCCTCGGAATCAGTTTCAGATACCGCCATTTTGCCATGCATGGTATAATTTAACTGTGGTGGCAAGCAAACAGATTACAAACTTAGCCATTCTGGAAATGCTTCCACCTTTGGCGCGAAATCCAATGATCATGTGCTTTTGGACATAAGACAAATCACTCTATTTCCACATTACAACAATGCCACTGATTTGCACATCCCCATGATACACTTTACATACCTCCACTGCTAACTGTGCCACCTGCTGACCCAGAGTGGTTATTGCATGATGACACTGAACACAGGTGGTGGTCACATTACTGTGATTGAACCATGTGCTTTGCCTGTTTCTAAAACCATTCTGGTAATGACATCTCATCCACAATCAGGACTCAAACCAGCTATCCCATCATTTTAAGTGCAACTTAGGTTAGTGGTAGCCACCACGGAGATGGGGTGGAATGACATCATTTTGTCTGATATTAAATCCCATTTGTAATGTAATCAGTCAGATTGTGTTGATAACTATAAAATAATTTTATCAAGGAAAATAATAAATTATGTGATAGAATTGCTGGAAAGTACTTACCTTCAGAGTCAAAATGTGTAGTGCTGCCAAGACACATCCACAACAGGAAAAGTGACATTACATAGCCTTTAGAACTAACAGTTCCTTCCTCAGAGAGAAGTAGGTTGAGGAAGGTTAAAAGGGAAGATCTTCTCTTTATCTACCTCATCCTCACTACAGGTGGAACCCACTCATCTTTGTGTGGAGTGACCTGTTGTTCCTTTTTAATGTTCCCCAATTTATCTCTCTCTTGTCACAAACATGGGAACTACAAACTCCAAAGGCTACGTGGTGTTTATATGTGTTTATTGGCAGTACTACACAGTACACTTCCTGAATGTTATTACACAGTATAGTTCCTGAAGGTAAGTATTGGTTACAATTTAGTCTTATAATTTATTACTATAAAATAAAGTTGTTCTGACAATAGTATATAAAGGCCCATAAACAACAATATAAAAATCCTTATTCACTGCACAGGAACTGTGATCCAAAAAGCACTTATTGACTGCAGCCTTGTACTGAAAATAAACAACTCTTTCTGACATAAAATAGGTACAGCCATGAAAGTGATTTAAACAAAATCTCTAACAAGCTTAGAAATTATAGGTTATTTGAGAAGGTACTACAAAGTTTAGATTTGGGAAAATCACGCCCTCCTCATAAAATTTGGACACCACTAATAACTTTTTTAGGACTGACATACTTCAATTGAAAGGCCTCATTTTCTTCTTTGCAACAAAAATTTTGTCCTCATTATGTAATTTAGGAAATATTTATTGAAAATTATTGTTGTAAGAGTTCCAGAACATAATCTAGTCAAAATTCCAGCCTTACTATTCTGCAGCTCTGTATTTTCTGAATCCAAAAATGTATAATGTAGCTAAGAAAACATGTCAGCCAAGAAAATATCTCAACTGTGTTTTCTAAATAAACCAGTCTACAAATTTTAAACACCCAAAATTCTGCACTTAAAAGAGGGACCTTGTTCTATAGCGTTTTACTAAATACATAGCCATTACTTAGGCACAATGACTTCATCACAACTACGTAAAGGTTTTGCTCTCTTAGTGTCTTTTGCGTTATTGGTGGAAATTTAGTAATTCTGTATTTTAATCTTTTGTAAAACATGCCACACATGAGTCTTTAAATAGGACCCATAAACAGTGTCACATGAAGTCTCTGTTTAGCTTTCAATTAGAAATATGCTGCAACAACTCAAATATTAGCATTTGGGGTTGAAGATATAAAATTTGGGACCTCTAACGGACACCATTAACAACAATTATGAGGGTGCATGGTTCCCACCCAGCAAAATGTCTCCAAGATAAGTAAAATCTTCTTATATCATTATTGTAGTACTTCCTCTTTTCCAAAAAAAAGTTAATAAAAGAGCAAGTATGTAACTTTTTTATGTGTGCATTTAGTAGAAGTGAGAGAAAAGTATTCATTCTACATATTTTCATACAATCTTTTTATTAGCTATCAATATCTATATTCTCTTGTACTCACACTAGTATATAAGCGTACGGTATGACCTTGTCCTTGGTCCATAACACTGTTTTTCAAAGGCATATGCTAAATGTATGACAAACACCTTTTCAGCAGTGGAAAAATGACTACAGAAGAAGAAGGTGAAACTATTTGGCAACAGTCATACACTCAACATATCAAAATTATTGATGAACTAGGTTAACAACAGGATTTGTGTTTCTGGCATTGTAAAACCTACAGCAAATTTTGACAGTGTTACTGTTAGTGTTAATGACGAATGCTCTGATCTCACAAGAAAGCGTTGTGTTGTTTCCATGAGAAGTGCTAATTGCATCTATATAAACAAAGCCCAGTGTCTTTATTAAAAAATTGTTCACTTTAAGGTTAGTTCTGTAATAACATACAAAATGCTTGGCCCCTTCCTAAATACTTACGAGTTTTGTTATACCTTTCTACCTGATCACGCAATGTTTCCTCAAATATGTGAGAAAAAATTGATAATATTGATACTGCTCATCTTATCTGTCCCTTTTGTGGATAGGTTGAATTTACACACGTCAGTGTATTTGGAAAGCAGCCCCATCAACTAACTGATTTATTTTCAGGCAGAATTTGGGGTGCAATACTACGACAATCAACTATGACATTCAACTATGTATTTGTGATGGCTTTGCCTCTAAAGCACTACCTACGAGACTGGTTGTGTTTAAACAATGAAATCAGACTAACTAATTTGAGATAAAACAGTGTCTGTTCTTTTCAGTTGCTAAAAATTAGCAATTATGACAGAAACTGTTCGACTATATGCATATAAACAAATGTTGCAAAAGGGCGATAACTTCTGCTGTAAGTAGAGCTCTTGACAAGATATCTCTCATTAACAAAAGCAGAAATAAATCCATTACTGTGCTGGGCACTCCTCCATAGGGAAGCTAACAAAGTGGACCAATTCAAATGGAATTTGCTCCAAAAGAAACAAAATAACATGGGAATGCAATGAAGAAATACAAATTGAGGCACGTACCTGAAATGTTGACCAATGTAGATTTTTTGTTGATTTAGCTCATAAAAATTACTCCATAATGCACCTAACATAGGTAGCCTATCAACAGAAGTGTGAACAAGCTATACGAACTGGAAGTATTTCTGGAGAACACAAATTCTGTTAAGTTATATGTTTCAATGAACACTAGCTTCAAAGTGACAATATCAGTATGATAAGATCACTTTCAGACTATAATTTAGCAGTGTAGTTTTGTACAAAAAACGGGTGTGGAGGATTTTGCATTTTAGTATAGCAGTCACCAAGCTTTGAACCTATACACACTTTTAATGGGCTATACAAGCAGCTATTATTTGAAAGTTGCTGTGTAGCGCGCGCGCGCACACACACACACACACACACACACACACACACACACACACACAAAAAGGGCTTATTATTTAGTAGTATACATTATATCTCTGGTTAGGTTAGGTTGCAGACAGAAAATTGTATAAAAAGATAATTATTTGTGCTAACTTCAACACAGATACAAGTACTGAGAACAGATTTGCCGTTTCTTTGAAGGGTTTCTTATCTACAAATGGCCCAGTACTAAATTTTAGCGAATACACTGGAGTAACAGAATCTACAGCAGCATGTATAGATAATGTAGTAAGCAATATGAACTATGACACAACAGCAAACTTCCTTTTAGATTTGGGGATATTTAATAATTCAGTCCTTTTGGGGATATTTAATAATTCAGTCCTTTTGGTCTTATTGCTAAATTTAAATAAAACCTGTTCACAAACAAGAGTCAGGACATTTAATCAATGAAATGATGATATTTGTCTCAAAGCTGGATGGAACTTCTTGGTCATTCGGCAAACACTAACTACAACACTTTTGTATCCGAATTCATATGTATATTCAATGAATATCTTCCCTTCATAACAGTATGGACAAATTCAGTACAACAAACTCAGGGAAAACTGAAGACATTATGGAATCAAAGAACAGCCATCATGCGGAACTTCTCAGGTATGTAAACAAATACAAAATAATATTTGACTGTCATTAAAAAGGCAAAACAACTGGTAACAACTGACAATTCATCTCATATGCCATAAACAAATCCAAAATTGTCTGGCAGATTGCCAAGCCTGAAGCAGCTGATGAGAAAACTACTCATTTTCACTCTAAATTGGAAACTGATGGGTAAATGGTTATAAATTCCATGCATATCCGTGCAGATTTCAGTATGTGCAGTGGAACCTCCCAAATCCAACCTGGGATGGTCCAACTTCCCACTTAGTCCGACCATCCCATTTCTGGTGTTTGTTTACCTACACAGACCATTGTTACAGTCAGGACTGGACTTGTCGATGATTCATCGTCCACGAATGGACCAGCAGGCAGTTTACTGTAGCTAGTGCGACAGTTTGATCACTTTTAGTATGAAATAACTTTTTTCTAACTTGATCTATAAGTGTTCTTGTGCACGTATTTGTTTTGTAAATTAGTGACTGTGTTCTTCTTACGTATTAAAGTGTTTAAAACTAAATTATGACCCCGACTAAATGTAAATACACTATTCTGTCATTATAACCAGACATTAAGCCCAGTGATGATGTAACGTCATAGCTATTTGCACGGCTGCAGAGTTTTGCAGTAAGTTTTTTTCCGTTAGGTCAAGCTGTATTTGAGACTAGCAATGAAGCCTCCAGCCCCGGCCGTTGTGTAGTCGGCTGCTGGCATCATAATGCCATCTGTCGCGGTGTGCGGACCGTGAGAACTGCTCTGTGTGGAGTGTACTAAGGTCACTTATTCATCTCACCTAAGAAACTAAATAACTATGACAAATATGATATGTTTGTTTTCAAATTTGAAGAACAGTGTGTAAAATTTTCATGTGGATAACTTTAATAGTTTTGAAAATACAAAAAAAACCTATTAAAAAAGTACTTAACCGACACTTAGTAAAGTAAATTCAAATAGGAATCATGACAGTTTAAGTTTCTTTGTCATTTGAAAATACTAACAGCACTCTCAGTGCATACAAGTTATTTTTAAAGAATTTTAATTCTAAACTTTTAATAATTTTGCTTTCATACAGAAAATAATAGTTTAAAAGTTGATATTTATATTTTGTGTTAGGGTGGGAGTAGATGAGAGTGAATGTGAGTGTATATGTGGGGACATATGTCAAATTTCAATTTTATAATGTATTACACCATCTGTAACTAGCAAGTGTTACACAGCCAGGATGTCCTGAAAACGGTGAATCCCCCTAACTGGTAGATGATGTATGTCTAAGAGTGTTTGCTTTTGTACTAAGGCAGCCAGAAAGATAGTAAGAGGATACTTAGTTCTAAAGTATATTTCAAGCATAGTTTTCTTTTGATTTTTGTTTCGTTTGGTTTTGTGGAACATTTTTTTAAATTTTGTAATATGAAATGACGTAGATGCATCTGTGAATGATGATTGGAGTAAAGCGGTTTGCGCGCGAAATTGATCATGAAAGGTTAATCTGATTGGATGATCATTTTGATTAATGAATGAGAGAGAAGTCTTTCCCACGTAATTGAATGAGTTATATGCCCTGTGAGCAATGACATTCAGTCAGTCATGGACTTGCTGTCAGATAAGAAGGTCATGTTAAATGTGCCCGAAAAAATTATCTGTAAGATGAAGAAATGACGGTTAAATCATGATCGGTTTATATTGCCATGCTAGCATATGCAATTACGGACATTTTGGTGAAGTTGTGAGAGGTTTTGGAATGTTGGTTGTAGAATAAACTGTGTGTGAAACTATTGGCCTTTATGAATATTCTGCGTGGCGTGTTGCATATGTATGTACAGAACATTTTGGCGAGCATCTTCTTTTGAAGAATCCACTGAAAAGGACTGAATGTGAACTCGTTTTGTAACAGTGTGTTTCCTGTGTGAATCTTGTAATATTTCAGGCTGGACTTAGTACATTTCTGGCTGTCTTACGTGTGATATAAGCTGCACGAACTATTAGTAGATGTACTACCAACGTAAATGTGGGCTTGGAGACACAATAAATGAAAAGGACCATAATAAAACATCAGTACAAACAAACATTTTCAATGAAGGGAGGAAGCACCCACTTTGTCCCTTATTAATAGATATTTACAGGTTTATCTTGTTACTGGAGTCACGCGGACTTTGTAATCATAAGTATGGACAGTGGTTTTCTTCAACGCTGCTTTTCTCGTCGTCCACATAGTACCTACAAATGCAGAGCAACGGGTGGTGAATGGATACTATACTGAGGTAGGTGGACACTAAATAAATCGCAAAACGAGTCCTGCCAAACCCGCCCCACCACAACATGAGTGAGTGAATCAGTAAAGCTGATGTTGACTGCACAATGGAAGTGGAATTAACTGATGAACAACTCACTGGTCTGTAACTCAAACAGACGATGAGAATGAGAAAGATGATGACAACAACGAAGGCAATGAACCTATGGCCTGAGTACAGATGCTAAAAATGCATCTGATGTAGCTATTCAATAAATCAAACAAATCTCTGGGTGTGCCTCCAATAGATATTTTGTGGATTAGGAAATGACAGAACACTGTTGCAAAATCAAAGTTGACATATGCTAAGCAAAAGAACATTAGAGACTTTTTCTGTTCTGCTTAAGAGCAGAACATTTTTTACTGTGTGATTTCTCATGTTGTTAAAGTTATGCGCAAATCAGCTGCATGTCACTGCAGTGCTTCAATAAGATGTATACAGATGTTAAACTTTCACTCACAGTAATAACATCTTACTGTACAATACAGATATATTTTATAGAACAGGTACCACTATGCATTACACTTTCATGTAAGATTTCGTAGTCTGTGAATGTTTATCTTTTCATTTTATTGGTGTTTTGACATGGAACAATGTTTCAGACAGTATTTCAAGATGAACATTAAAATTGTGCTGTACTGTAGTGTGATGTTATGGGTCAATACAAGTGTTCCTCAGATAATCCGACCTGTTTTGAGTTCCGACCATGCTCGTGGTTGTATAGGGGATGGATTAGTGAGGTTCTACAGTCCTTTAGAACTTCAGATAAAATGGATGACTTCTCTCCTCCTCACATAAATCCCAACATGCTGCACCACAAATTTTTGGTGGCTAGCATTCCAAAATTCTTAAAACGTTTTAAATTTGTAAACTGGAGGTCTATCTATATATCCGAATCCCGCTCCAGCTACTGTCGAGTCTGGGTGCTGATGAGTCCTCTCCATTTGGCACAGTCCTCCCACCACTTTTCTTCCTCCACTTGCTGCCAGGTCACACCTCTCCTTTCTACAGATATTCTCACTCCCATTTTCCACTGTGTTCTTGGGCGCCCTCTAGGTCTTTTCCCATCCATCTTTAGTTCTTCCATAATTTTGGGGAGTCTCTGCCCATGCATCCTCTTAACATGCCCATACCATCTTAATCTCTTTCTTTCAATTTCTTCTCTCATACTTTCTTGTTTAAGGTCCTTTCTAATCTCTACATTCCTTACCCTGTCCATTCTTGTTTTTCCCTTAACTACTCTGAGAAATTTCATTTCCCCTGCTTGCAGTCTACTCCAGTCCCTTTCTGTCATTGTCCATGTTTCTCCACCATAGGTGACAACAGGGATGTAATAATTCTTATACATAAGGAGTTTTGTTCTTTCTGAAACTTCATTATTCAAAATCAGGTGTTTTATTGTTTGGTAGAAATTGCCTACCTTCTGTAACCTCCTATTAACTTCGTTAGTTATTCTTCCATTCCTAGATATTTCACTCCCGAAATAAGTGAAACTTTCTACCACTTTGAGGGATTCTCCATTCAAGGTAATATTTCCGTTGATCCCTTTCTCTCTTCCAAATACCATTACTTCACTCTTATATTTATTTATTTTTAATCCATAACTTTTAATTATTTCCTTCCACGCATCGAGCTGTAACTGTACATCTACCTCTATCTCCCCATATTACCATACCATCTGCAAAGATCATCTTTTTGTCTTTTTCTTTTACTATATCTTTAACTGCCCTATTCATTCCCTCCATCACAACATTAAAAAGTGCAGGAGATGGAATACTTCCTTGCTTAAGTCCTTGTCTTATTTTGTAGTATTCATAGTCCACCAATGGTGTTCTAATTCTACAATTGTGTCCTCTGTACATTGTCTTTATAACATTAATGTATTCATCTTCTATATCCATCTTCTTCATTTCTTTCCAGAGTCTTTTCCTGTCAACTGAGTAATATGACTTTTTTATGTCTATAAAAACCATTATCACCCTTTTGTTATACTCCCAACTTTTTTCCATCAGTTGACAGATAGAAAATATCAGGTCGATTGTGCTTCTTCCTTTCCTAAACCCATGCTGTTCTTCATTCAGCTCCTTTTCTATCTTTTCACTTATTCGATTTAGTAAAATTCTTTCAAGAATATTGGCTGTATGACTCATAAGGGTTATTCCTCTGTAGTTTTTACAAAGTCTTTTATTGCCTTTCTTGAAGATGGGAATAATGTCTCCTGTTCTCCAGTCGTCAGGTATTGTACTATTTCTCCACACGCTTGATAGTACTCTATGCAGCCACTGCATTCCCACTGGACCTGCTGCTCTTATCATGTCCACTGATACTTCATCAGGTCCTGGGGCTTTCCCCCCATTCATCTTCTTCACAGCTTTTTCCATTTCTTCCCGTGTAATTTGTCCTAATTCTGCTTTCCAACTTCTCTCAATTTCTCCATTATTTGTTGTTTCCTCATGTACCTGCTCATCAGCGTTTAACAGGTTCTTAAAATGTTCTTTCCAGAGATCTTTTATATTCCCTGGGTCTTCAATAATGGTACCGTCCTCTGTTTCCATCTTTACTGGGACTTCAGAAGCCTTCCTTTTATTTTTCATCATATTATAGAACATTTTCTTATTGCTCTTCACATCTTCTTCAAGTTTTTTTGTAAACTCTTTCCATGCCTTTTTCTTTGTTGTTTCCACTATTTCTTTGCACTTCTTCTTTTCCTCTATATATCTTTTATGGTCTTCATCATTTTTAGTTTTCCGCCACTTTCTCCATGCTCCATTTGTTGTTCTAACTGCTTGGATTGTGGTATCATTGTGGCACCATACACAATCATTAACCAGGCTCCAGGGAGGTAGAGTGCCCTTCCCCATTCCTCCACTAGGGTAATTCCTGTCTGGCGCGTCCATGTCGCAGGGGTGGGCATCCTACACTTCAGTAGGCCGGAGTGTTAAGATGGCTGAGTTCAGACAGGAACCCAATCCCATGGGGTATAACACGGAACCCATGCCCAGGGTTACGGGTGAAGACCTTATAATAATAATAATAATAATAATAATAATAATAATAATAATAATTACCCCGTGGAGGTCCGGGAAAAGAATAGGCCTCCGGTATGTTCTGCCAGTCGTAAAAGGCGACGAAAAGAACAAACCACTAGAAGGGCTAACCCCCCTTTTAGTGTGATTACTTGGTTCAGGACAGAACTAAAGAAGCCTCGGACAAGCGCCGTCATGGTCGGGGACGACGCTTGAACCCTATGCCCGCCCACAATGGTAACGACACTGCTAGCCAACTGGAAAACGATTTAAATCCAAATAGAGGTGTTTTGCAGGATATGCTTCCTGCAACCACCCTAGACGGAAAACAAAGACAGAGGATGAGATGGTCAGATGAAGTTAATCGACACCTCATGTTCTGCTATTACCAAGCAACAAACCTAGGAACCAACACAACTGGATACAGATCACAAGTATATACAACATTTATTACCAGATACCCGGAATTAAAATTTTTAACAGAACAACGACTAGCTGATCAGATCCGTGTAATAATAAAAAATAACAGGATACCCCAGTCAGAATTAGAAAACATCAAACAACAAGTACAACAAATACTGGAACAAAATAATGTGCAATCAGAAGAAGAAGAAAATACAGTAATGGACTCAAACATCCCAGAGCAAACAAACAAAGAACAACATGCATCAATTAAACAATCAGAGGAAAACGAAATCTTAAGACAGCCACCAGAACAAGCACAAATAGCACACGAAGAGACACACGTGTTAGATATAGAAGAGAAATTTCAGCTGACATATATAGAATACAAAGACACAAATACAGACATTAGACCATTCTTGCATAGACCGCCAAATAACCCACAAGTCGAAACAACAATAAAAACTATTAACACAATCATACACAACAAAATAAATGAAAATACAACCATGGAAGAGTTACAACTACTGGTTTATATAGGAGCACACACTACACTAAGTATACACACTAGGCAGAGATCAGAACAAACCAACACACAGAAGGAGCCCACAAAACCAGCATGGCAACACAGGCTACAGATCAGAATAGAAAAACTGAGAAAAGACATTGGACAGCTAACACAATTTATAAGAAATGGCCAATGCTTGTAATTTCTGCTTCTTTTCATCTAATTGCTCTATTGCTTCTTGTTGTGAGATTTTACCTAACCTTTTTCGTTTTTTGTCTGCAAAAAACGAAAAAGGTTAGGTAAAATCTCACAACAAGAAGCAATAGAGCAATTAGATGAAAAGAAGCAGAAATTACAAGCATTGGCCAAACGACTTAGAAGATACAAAAAAAGTGAAAATAGAAGGAAACAAAACCAAACATTCAGCACAAACCAAAAGAGATTTTACCAAACAATAGATAACACACACATTAAAATAGACAATCCACCAAACATAACAGACATGGAACACTTCTGGAGCAACATATGGTCAAACCCGGTACAACATAACAGGCATGCACAGTGGATACAAGCAGAAACAGACTCATACAAGATGATACCACAAATGCCTGAAGTGATAATTTTGGAACATGAAGTCACCCGAGCAATTAATTCTACACACAATTGGAAAGCCCCTGGAAATGATAAAATAGCAAATTACTGGCTAAAGAAGTTCACCTCAACACATTCACATCTCACTAAATTATTTAACAGTTACATTGCAGACCCATACACATTCCCTGATACACTTGCACATGGAATAACCTATCTGAAACCTAAAGATCAAGCAGACACAGCAAACCCAGCTAAATATCGCCCCATAACATGCCTACCAACAATCTACAAAATATTAACTTCAGTCATTACACAGAAATTAATGACACATACAACACAGAACAAAATTATAAATGAAGAACAAAAAGGCTGCTGCAAAGGAGCACGAGGATGTAAAGAGCAACTGATAATAGATACAGAGGTGACATATCAAGCTAAAACTAAACAAAGGTCCCTACACTACGCATACATTGATTACCAAAAAGCCTTTGATAGTGTACCCCACTCATGGTTACTACAGATATTGGAAATATACAAAGTAGATCCTAAATTGATACAGTTTCTAAACATAGTAATGAAAAACTGGAAAACCACACTTAATATCCAAACAAATTCAGATAACATCACATCACAGCCAATACAGATTAAGCGTGGAATATACCAAGGAGACTCATTAAGCCCTTTCTGGTTCTGTCTTGCTCTGAACCCACTATCCAACATGCTAAATAATACAAATTATGGATACAATATCACTGGAACATACCCACACAAAATCACACAATTGCTATACATGGATGATCTAAAACTACTGGCAGCAACAAATCAACAACTCAACCAATTACTAAAGATAACAGAAGTATTCAGCAATGATATAAATATGGCTTTTGGAACAGACAAATGTAAGAAAAATAGCATAGTCAAGGGAAAACACACTAAACAAGAAGATTACATATTGGATAATAACAGCGACTGCATAGAAGCGATGGAAAAAACAGATGCCTATAAATATCTAGGATACAGACAAAAATAGGAATAGATAATACAAATATTAAAGAAGAACTAAAAGAAAAATATAGACAAAGACTAAAAAAAATACTGAAAACAGAATTGACAGCAAGAAACAAGACAAAAGCTATAAATACTTATGCTATACCAGTATTGACCTACTCATTTGGAGTAGTGAAATGGAGTGACACAGACCTAGAAGCACTCAATACACTTACACGATCACAATGCCACAAATATAGAATACATCACATACATTCAGCAACAGAAAGATTCACATTAAGCAGAAAGGAAGGTGGAAGGGGATTTATAGATATAAAAAACCTACATTATGGACAGGTAGACAATTTAAGAAAATTCTTTATAGAACAAGCAGAAACTAGCAAAATACACAAAGCAATCACTCATATAAATACATCAGCTACACCATTGCAATTTCATAACCACTTCTACAACCCTTTAGATCACATAACATCAACAGATACAAAGAAAGTAAATTGGAAAAAGAAAACACTACATGGCAAGCACCCGTATCATCTAACACAGCCACACATAGATCAAGACGCATCCAACACATGGCTAGGAAAAGGCAATATATACAGTGAGACGGAAGGATTCATGATTGCAATACAGGATCAAACAATAAACACCAGATATTACAGCAAGCATATTATTAAAGATCCCAATACCACAACAGATAAATGCAGACTTTGCAAACAACAAATAGAAACAGTAGTTCACATCACAAGCGGATGTACAATACTAGCAAATACAGAATACCCCAGAAAACATGACAATGTAGCAAAAATAATACATCAACAACTTGCCATAAAACAAACTAATAAAACAACACGTTCCCACATACAAGTACACACCACAAAATGTACTGGAGAATGATGAATACAAATTATACTGGAACAGAATGATTATAACAGATAAAACAACACCACATAACAAACCTGACATCATACTCACCAATAAAAAGAAGAAATTAACACAACTAATTGAAATATCCATACCCAACACAACAAATATACAGAAGAAAACAGGAGAAAAAATTGAAAAATACATCCAACTGGCTGAGGAAGTCAAGGACATGTGGCATCAGGATAAAGTTGACATTATACCAATTATACTATCAACTACAGGAGTCATACCACACAATATCCACCAGTACATCAATGCAATACAGCTACATCCAAACATATATATACAACTACAAAAATCTGTAATTATTGATACATGTTCAATTATCCGAAAGTTCCTAAATGCAATATAACATATACCATACAGTTACAAGGAAGTCACGCTTGATCAAGGTCCGCGTCACGTTCCATTTTTAACCAGACTTAACAGTCTGAGAAAGTAAAGAAAAATAAATAATAATAATAATTATAATAAAAGCAGGATGTCAAAGTATTGCACCCCAACTCTGCCAGAGAATAAATCAGTCATTTGATGAGGCTGCTTTCCCAATGCACTGAAATTTGCAGAAATTTAACCTGTCCACAAGAGGGGCAGACATGATGACCAGTATCAATATTATCAACTTCTTTTAGAATATTTGAGCAAATGCTGCATGATCAATTAGAAAGGTGTAACAAAACTCCTAACATTACTCTGAATAATCACTACGGATTTAGAAAGGGACAAAGTATTCTTCATGCTATTACAGAACCAACCATCAAAATCAGCAAATGGAATGGGTTGGGTTGTTTTGGGGGAGGAGACCAGACAGCGAGGTCATCAGTCTCATCGGATTAGGAAAGGACGTGGAAGGAAGTCAGCCGTGCCCTTTCGAAGGAACCATCCCGGCATTTGCCTGGAGCGATTTAGGGAAATCACGGAAAACCTAAATCAGGATGGCCGGACACGGGATTGAACCGTCGTCCTTCCGAAAGCGAGTCCAGTGGAAATCAGCAAATGACTTGATAAATTGTGTGTATACATTATCTTTCCTGACCTAACTGAACTATTTAATGTGATAAACCATAAGCTCACAAAATGCCTGTTTATGGTTTCCATGGAAAACCTTAAAGCTGATTCTCATTCTGTGTCAAAAGTAGAAATCAGAGGATAGCTACGTCACAAAATGGTGACAGTGCCTGTTCTAGTTGGAAGGAGATACAAGCAGGCATACCCCAGGAATCCATAATATGCCTGTTGTTGTTCCTAGATTACATAGACAATGTGCCACGTAGATAACTTCAGAAATAATTCTGTATGCATATGACTCAACAACAGTAGTCTGCAGTAAACACAACAAAGAACTACTCATAGAAGTGAATACTAAGCAAACTCTTCAAGAACTTGAAGTTTGGCTAAATAACAGTGCTATGAAACAACTTTACAGAAATACAGATTATACATTTGAGAGCAAACAAACTGTTGAATATAGATCACAGTTAAATTATGAGGTCAAAGAACTGATCACTGCAGATTCTGATAAACACAAGGTGCTTTAATAAGTACTGCAACATATCTTTTTCTTAAAGCATGTTAGTTTTATTCAGGATTGCAATACTCCATATTATTCCCCACTCTTCTGCCTACAAAATACCATTTTTCAACATAATCTCCCTTCAATGCAACAGCCTTCCTCCACCTTACTGGGAGGGCCTGTATGTCCGCATGGTGCCACTATACTGATGATGTCAGAGCCAACATTTTGCTGCATCAATAACCTCTCCGACATCCACATACTACTTCCCACAGAGTGCATCCTTTATTGGGTCAAACAGAAGTCGGAAGACGCGAGATCCGGACTGTAAATTGGATGAGGAAAAACAGTCCAATGAAGTTTTGTGAGCTGCTCCTGAGTGTACAGTGTTGTGTGAGGCCTTGCATTGTCATGGAGAAGGAGCAGTTCATTTACATTTTTATGGTGATGAACACATTGAAGTCATTTTTTTCAAGTTCCTGGGGGTAGCAGAATACACTTCTGAGTTGACAGTTGCGCAATGAGAGAGGACATCAAACAGAATAACCCCTCAGAGTCCCAGAAGACTGCCACCATGACTTTACCAGCTCAGGTTGCGGCTTTGAACTTTTTTTTTTGGAGTGGAGTTGGTGTGGCATTACTCTGTGGATTGCCATTTTGCTTCTGGTTTGATGTGATGAATCTGTGTTTCATCACCTATGACAATGTTTGACAAAAAATTGTCACAATCAGCCCCCTAATGCACATGCAATTCTGCACAGCTGGTCCTGTGTTGTACTTTATGGTCTTCTGTTAGGTAGCGGGCAATCCAGCAGGCACACACACCTTTGCATACCTCAACTGGTGGACTAACAATAGAGACATACAGTTGTGAAATGAGGTGTTTGATTGTGATCCGTTCATCACTTTGAATGAGTGTCTGCATGTTCCAACACAGCAGGAGCCACAGCTGTTTGTGGCCGGCCAGCACGCTGGGGATTGGACAAGTTTGCACGACCTTGTTGTGATGATGACAGGCGCCTTGCCCAACGACACACCATGCTTTTGTTCACTGTCAGGTCTATGTAGGTGTTCTACAAATGCTTACGTATATCTGTGGTACTCCAGTTTTCTGCAAAAGGAACTCTATGGACAGATCTCTGCTTGGAAGACAACATATAGAGTTGCCATGTATCGGAACTTTATGAAACTAAAGGGGCTGAAGTGGGAATATTCCATCCTGCCCCACAACGAATTCTGCATTTTTTCAACCAAAACTGGTTGAGGAAAAAATGTACTGAAGTACTTATTGAACACCCCTTGTATCTTGGAGTTGTTATAAATAAAAACTTGTCATGGAATGATGATGTAGTGCTTAGTGAAGCAATTTAACTGTTTTGCTTATGCAATGAGAGTTCCAAATAATGTAAAACTGGAGTAGCTGTTAAGAAAACTATTTATAATGCATACTTCATATAAATTTTTGGCTACAGCATAATTTTTTGGGGTATAAAAATGCAAACCACCTCAAAGTATTTAAGCTATAGAAGAAAATCATGTGAGCTATGTTGGTAACAAACAACTGGCTATCACGCAAACCATTATTCAAAAGCATCTATTAATAACAATTCTTTGTATGTTGATGCATGAAATAGTCCTCTTTGAGCTGAAAAACAACATCTTTCCAAAAGAATCGGTTGCATATACTTATGAAACAAGTACAGATCACACTATATGTTGCCTTGTCACAGACAAAGCTTGTTTGAAAATACCACATATTAGTTGGCTTTGGTTTCAAAATAAAATGCAGTTCACAGAAGTGAACTTTGAAGAGCATATAAAGAGCAAACAAATTACAGTGTGGAAGATTTTATAAACAAGGAAGACAAGTAGGAGAGACATACAATCTTTACATTGCACTCACTCTCTAGCTTGTTAAAGGATTTGGATGAAAGTTACCACTAATTCAAGTGAAATGGTCCAGTCTGGTGTTGACAATACCCAAGCAGATGGCATGATGAATGCCATCTCTCATTACAGACTTAACAGGGTGTATTGCATCCTCATATAAGAACCTTGTGATGGCATCTCATACAACCAAAGATGTAGTGGAATCATTTATGAAGTTTTGATATCCTTGTCAGATACAGAGGAAACAATGCTAGCTTTGCAAAAAATGAACTTACAGTGGTCAAAGCACAACTTGTTTGTGCTGACAATGATAGCCCTTCAAAACGGCAATATCTGCTGACAAAAAACTACTAATTTTCTTTCTACTTATGTTGTTTTCCTGGTGATAAATGTAGCCAAACATCTGGGAATCACTGAAAAATCTGTTACCTGATGACCGAAGAACAGACTTGCATTGTATTATAGTTTTCTAGTCCAGGGGCTATTAAAAAAAAAAGGAAGGAAACTTACATTTAACATTCTCTCAATTAAAGGTGGAGTGCATGTTCATACTGGGGAAAGAAATCAGCTATGATCTTTTCAGAGAAAACCTCCTGGCGTTTACATTAAGAGATCTGGGAAACCACAGAAAACCTAAATCTGGTTTGATGGAAAGGGATTAGAACCACTGTCCTACCACAAGTGTTACTGAGCCTCCACCACTATGTCATTTTGCACAGTTCAGAGACACTTAAGTTCCATAAGAAGGATCATACAGTTCGTCTCTCCCTCATGATGATGATGATGATGATGATGCTAATGACGACGACATATGCAGAAACAGTGTAGATGATGGGTTGGTATTTGGCAATGTTCTTAGTCAGACGCCTGTATTGATAACAGTTGTCCTCTTCAGATTATAACCTGTTTTCTTCCTCTAAATTTCATTTCTTTACATATCTCTGCTTACAACTCATCACGCTGTAGTGATGGTATTATTCTCCAGAACACGGAATGCTCTTGATGATTTTGTTTTCCATAAATCAATCAAAATCACAAAAATAATGGTAATTCAAAAATCTGTGTTGAAGACAATGCTGCAAAGGGCTGGGGATGACTAAAAGTATCTGCTGGCATCATCCCAAAAAGATGTAACTGGCAGCATGCCGAAAAGGTGTAACTGAAAATTTCAATTATTGGGATGCATCATATTCCTTGGCCATACATGATGCCCCTTTTTAGTTGGTTCTTGGGGTTGTGAGAGGATTGGAGGTATATGGTGATACACAGAAGCCCCTTTTTCCCCTCCCCTTCATCACACATTACCACCCCAGACTAGAACAAATGAACCACGTCCTTCGGCAGGGCTTTAATCATCTATCACAATGCCCTGAAATGATGGATGTCCTCACCAAGATCCTTCCTACCCCTCCTAAAGTGGTGTTCAATCACCCACCCAACCTCCACAACATCCTAGTCCATTCCTATGCTACTCCCAATCCCAGCACCTTGACAAAGAGATCATATCCATATGGAAGACCTGACCAAACCATCCAACCAATACCTCCTATTCCAGTCCTGTCACAGGATTATCCTACCCCATAAGCAGCTGGGCCATGTGTGAAAGCAGCCATGTGTGCTGGAATCATTGCACAATTTTTTATATTTGTTTGGCTATGAACCAGCTGTCCATCAGGATGAATAGTCACTGCCAAATTGTGGTGAAGAGCTAAGTGGATCATCCTGTGACGCAACACACAGCTATAACTGTGACACAGCTGAACATAATATGGTTGATTTCAATGGCTGCTTCACCACCCCGGCCATCTGGATCCTTCCCTCAACCACTAGCTATTCTGAACTGCACAGACAGGCGTTATCCTTAAAACACATTCTGCACTCCCAAAATTATCCTGACCTCAACCTACGATAACCTACTGTTCCCATACCCTACACCCAACAGTTTCCACCCCCTCCTCCCAGTTCGAGTCCCCTCACCTTCACTGAGCATTGGTCTCTGTTGTGCATCCACCAGTCCTCTCTGTTCCTCTACTTTTCTACTTTCCTCCAGAGCCTCCCAATGGTGCACCTGACAAACTTTCCTACTTCCTTTTAGTACACTCTGACAGACAGCACTTTCCAAGCCAGTCACATTCCAGGCAAGTCAGCTGAATGGGAAAACCAGATAAGCAGTTGCACCTATTGCTGTTCGAAGAAGTCTATCACATTCTTTATTTTTTATGGTTGGGCATTGTCCAGTGGAAATATGGCCTGGGGAGCTACCTGCAGAAGAGGTACCACCTCTGACTGTAAAACCTCACTTATGTAGCAGCTGCAGTTCTGGTTGCTATCAATACACATGAAGTCAAAATTGTGTGTATACAATAGCACCTTCAACAATCAAATCTCCTGTTTTTCCAGTCTGTTGCTCAACAAAGCATGCTGTCAGATTGGAGACACTGTGGTAATGTCTAACACATATATGGCCATTGTGATGTAACGTATAACACTGTTATAGCGCCGCTTAACCCTACGTCTATCAATCCGACAAATGCTGAAAGCAATCTTTAAGTGATATACTAGTTTAGTAGTTACGAGCATGGAACTGTCTGGATGTTTTGTTATGTATTTTTGCTTGTAATGAGTGTACAGAGGGACTTCAAGGTGGGGCAGTTATCGCAGGAGATGAAGTACCTGTGGGATTTCTTCTGGAGATTGTTCCATAAAATATAACTTGTTCTTTTATTTAAAACTTTACAATACAGGGAACATCACATAAGAGAGCATATGTCAGTTTGACAGCTTGTTACAAGAATCTTGTACAGATTTTGTCTATTTCTGCGTGTATCTCTTGCAGTATTGATACACTATGGGCATTTATTCTGGGCTTGCCGTGTTACTCAAACCTGAGACGATGATGCCTGGAATGTGCACAAAAGCTTAAACAGGTACTTCATCTCCTGTGATTACTGCACACTTCACATTTATTTATAAAAGTTCCGTATATCTTTAAGCATTTCAGTTCCAGCATTGTGCATGACTGCAGCATGGAGGAGGTCCAATGCACCTGCAGCAATACGGCCATAACACAAGAATATTTTAGGTGCAGAAATTCATAAGTTGAGAAGTCATCCTACTCAAATCTAAGTACATTTACAGGTAACATCATTCCATCACTATAGCATAGTTTGAAGCATGTCTCATCCAGGAACACTTCATTTTCCCACTTGGTTCTACATTGGCACAACTTGTGTACCCAAATACGGTTTGTGGTTTCCAGACAAAGAAGTAATGCAATAATATCCATGCCCCCAGTCGAAATCATAGCAGGTACTATTAAACCTTTGATGCAGACAGATCCACACCTGTTGCAGCACTTCAGTGTTCAGACAATACCACAGCTATAACTTGATGGTTCACTACAGCCGCTGGCCGCTATGGATGAGCAGTTCTAGGCACTTCAGTCTGGAACCATGTGACCGCTATGGTCGCAGGTTCGAATCCTGCCTCGGGCATGGATGTTTGTGATGCCCTTAGGTTAATTAGGTTTAAGTAGTTCTAAGTTCTAGGGGACTGATGATCTCTGATGTTAAGTCCCATAGTGCTCAGAACCATTTGAACCATCGCTACAGCCACAAGGCCAAGATGGTGGGTATATGTAGTATCCACACACTGCTGCATCAATCCCGTTCTACTCATGTCCCCACTGAAAAATCAATTTCATAATAGCATGCTCTGTACAAGTTGAAAAGTCACAGTGAGACAAATCAGTTTTCAGGTTATTGATAATTCTATCTAGTATGAACTGCTGATATTGCACATTTTGATGTCAATGAGAAAAACATCCAGCCCTTTTCCTCTGACATGCATATTGCATAATGGTAAGGACAGAAAAATTAGAGAACTTTGGGTCTGCACAGGAAAGTACTGAATCTTCTTCCCACAGACCATCTACTTGTCAGAAAAGGTATGTGGACTCCTTGATAATTGATGGTGATTTCAGTGACTGATCACTGACTGTGGAGGCAAACAATACTGGATCCTTTCATATAATTACTGTACACATTACATTATATTTATTTATTTATGATGAGGGTTGCCTGGCAGCTTTTGCAAACATATTTATCACTTTCATGTGTGTCTGCATTTTGCTGTGTTTCTAACAAGTCACATCCCTGAATACAAGAGTGTCATCTGCAAACAGCCTCATATGGGTACAGACTTTATCTGCTATGTCATTTATAAATATCAAGAACAGCAGTGGCCCTACCACATTACCTTGAGGTACAAAGATGACAGCTGTCCTAATGATGCCTCCCCTTTGAAAGGGACATACTGAGTTCTGTTAACATGAAAGTATTCAATCTCACCACATATCTTTCCCCATATTACATATGCATCAGTTTAGCTTACTATCTGATGGTATGAAACTCTACTGACAGCTTCTGGATGTCAAGAAGAGGGGAGAAATGATTCTGGTGCTACCAGCAACTTTATGATGGTTGCAGAGTACAAATTAAGATTTATATGAGACCTGAGTTTTGCCCAGCATATTAAATCTTCAAATAACTTATGGGAGTGCAGTGGGTGACATTGTCAACAATTGCCAATATTTCAATAGGTTCACACCCTGTCATTAATGGTATTTGTTTAAGATATCACCCAGGTGCATTCCTGTATGTTTTACAACCAAAGAGCTTGACATAACACAGACATTTTGGGCCACTAAAAAAGGGCACATGCCTATGTTGACACCATCTCTCCTGGAATCATAATCACTTATTGAAATCCAGAATGAATTTTCACTCTGCAGTGGAGTTTGAACTAATGTGAAACTTCCTGGCAGTTTAAAACTATAAGCTGGACCAAGGTACCATGTCCCAGATTTGAGTCTTGGTCTGTCACACAGTTTTAATCTGCAAGAAACTTTCACTTATTGATATCTCACTGTTCCATGTATCTTCCAAAACTGGAATCAGGTAGTTAATTCTTTATTAGTGTTCTAATTTTTTAATATTTTTAATTTTCACAAATGTAAATGTCTGCTGGATCGAACCCATACCAGCCACTGAAAATATTCGGTCAAAGTGTAAAAAGTATGTGTACTTTGTGCACACTGTCAACTTCTCTTGCCCGTTTGTCACAGAGTTGTGAAATGACCTGAATGTCTAGAAGCAAAATGATTATTTACAGTTCCCAACAGTGAACAGGTACAAAATGCAATTCTCCAGTTGACAAGAACTGCTACTGCCTGGTAATTACAAAATTTTGTGGAATATTCAGGCAGATGCACGCCAAGATACCAGAGTGCATTAAACTGCCCACTTCTGGGATATGGGGAGTCATGCCAGCCAGCCTAGATGTGGTTTTTTGGCAGTTTCCACATCCACCTAGATAAATACTGAGCTGGTTTGCATGTTTCATCTCATATACCCAATGTGCAAACACTGCAAAAAAGATGCAACATAGGACCATGTGATTACACTATGCAGGTGGAAGGGTAAATGGATTCCTCCCTGGAGGGGGAAGGGGTGGTGGACCTGGCAGAAGCTTTAAAATGCCTTTGGGAGTGGTGACCACATCGTAATAATAGCCTATACAAGGTTCTTTGCAAACTTGGAGAAGAACTATACCAGTATCGACCCAGCACTGGCTGGATAAAGGGCACCAGAAAGTAAGGAATTCAGCAGGTATTTTCAGAAACTGCAATATTATGCTGAAAAGGTATGTGGTGAATTCTTGTCACATTCATTATTGATGAATACATTACTGAAAAGATATGTGAATGCTATACATGTCACATCACAACTATTCAAGATAGTTACCTTTACTTTGTAAATCTTGTACATATTTAAATGACTGTACAAACATCAAACAATAAATCATTTAGGAACATTTTTGAGATGTTATTTTCTGTATTTGTTTGAAGTGCTGGCAAAAAGACATAATGATATATTAAACAGGGGACAATTGTAACGAGAGAAACAAATCTTTAGAACAATTAACTCACCACTAAATCCAGGTGTTAAATATGCAAGTCTTTTAGAGTATACCTCAGGAGGCTCTGATAGACATATGCTCTTGAGATGTTGCTCAAAAATCTCTTTCCGTTCTTCAAATGTTGGTAAGTCAATTAGGATATGACGATCAAATCTACCAGGTCGAAGTAATGCCTAATAATAAAAGATTAATCCATGATTAGAGAAATGGGGAAAGACAATTTGGCAAAAAAAAATTGCAAATGAAATGCAGTTCACCTTATCTAACACATCAGCTCTATTAGTTGATGCAAGCATGATGACACCTTCCTTCGATGCCATTCCATCCATTTCCACTAACAGCTGATTCAGAGTCTGTTCTCCTTCACCAACTCCTCCATCAAACTGGCCTACTCCTCCACTTCTTTTTCGTCCAATTGCATCTATTTCATCTATATATATAATGCAAGGAGAACGTTTTCTTGCTTCTTTGAAGAGATCTCTGAAATAGTTAAATGTATACATAAAATCTATTTGTGAGCAAAATATATATAGATATTGGTACTCACAGAAGCAGCTAGCTTAGAAATAGCAAAAAATTAGGGCAACAGGGCTAGATTAACAACAATATGACAAGTTATTAAGTTTTCAGAATATGAGCTTAATTCAGAGTCAGTAAAAGGAAATGTTTAGAGAGTTTTTTTTTTTTTTTTTTTTTTTTTTTTTTGTCACTAAAACAATTTTTGCTGCTGTGACCACACTAGCAACTGGATCACTTTGTTCATTTCCATGAAATATTCTCAATCTTCTCTACTCTAACAACTCAAAACTACTAAGGGATGGGCAGCTGTAAATTTATAGGTGTGTATGTTGGTGAAAATCTGCAATTAACAAACCACATTAATTTTGAACACTGAAAAAGTCAATAGTAGCTTATATCTCCTTAGCCAGCTCAAGGAGGTAGTTCCTACCCAAACAATAAAAAGTTTACTACCAAACAATTTACCCCTTTCTTAGCTATTGGACTGAATTATGGAGCTCTATCTGCTTAAAAAGAATATTGCTAGTTCTTCCCTTTGGGGGGGGAGGGGGGGGCAATGCTTCTCAATTTAACTGTGGCAGCCTCCTGTTGTTATAGATAGTTTGATTTCAGTGTATCCCAATGGTATAGGCTTTTGGAGAAATAAAACCTCCACTGGCAACTGGAAACAGTCTTTTCTTTTGAAGGTTTTCTCCCAACATGACCACACGACCTGGTTCCCATTCATTTTCCCATTCTGACCAAGACCAGTAAGAACAAGAAGTATACTGCAACATTAACCTCTTAGACGTAGTCACACTGGGTTGCAAAGACATCAACTTGTTTTTCACATGTGCAGCCTGTGACTTATAGCTGTTTCTCTCCTGTAAGAATCACTAAAGCCTGGAATTTAAGAATGATTGATGAAACATATCAAAACACAACAAATAAAATGGCTCTGAGCACTATGGGACTTAACATCTGAGGTCATCAGTCCCTTAGAACTACTTAAACCTAACTAACCTAAGGACACCACACACATCCATGCCCGAGGCAGGATTCGAACCTGCGACCATAGCAGTCACGCAGTTCCAGACTGAAGCGCCTAGAGCCCCTCGGCCACACCGGCCGGCTACAAAAAATAGCAGAAACAGCTGAGTACCACATCAAAGTGCATTTACCAAGAATCCATGGGTGGCTGAAATTCTTTCAACAATATAGCCCATGATGGGAAAAGTAAACAGTATTAAAACTATTTTCGCAAAGTGATTTGTACAAACTAGTGCAAAACTTTGACAATGTGAAACCATTTAAGGCCTTTCCTGTGAATTATTATTATTATTATTATTATTGAGAAAGGGTCAAACCCACAATCCATACAGGGGAAACCTACTTGGTGAACATGAAACCTTAATGACATTTTGTGCTGTTATTGTGTACAGAACCTTTTAGAATTTGTCCATGAATGCACACCTCTCTAACCAAACCCCCCCCCCTCCCCACCCCCCACCCCCACCCATCTATACGCACCTCCTACTTCTGGAAACACAGTTGCTAGATATTATTATTGTTGTAGTACACTGCAAATAAAGATCTTTACCTCACTCTTGCAGCTCCAAGGCCTCCAATCATCTCAATAAACTCTGAACCATTCATTGATAAGAAAGGAACATTAGCCTCTGTTGCAACAGCTTTGGCAAGAAGGGTTTTTCCACAGCCTGGAGGCCCAAGAAGTAATGCTCCCTTGGGTACCTATGAAACAAATGCTGTTAAATATTCAAGAGACATTAAATGAAAGGAAAATGATAAATGAGGATAGGTAAACATTCATCTGAAGATGACTAATACATGATGCAATGTTCAACATTAAATGTCAGAAAATCACCCGTTTTGGCAAGGAGGCAAATAAAACAAACAAGGGGAAAACTGAACAGCAGTAAGGATAAGGGATGAATAGCTCCAAGGATTAAAGTATCTTTAGTTAATAAGAAAGATTTACAAAAATTGAGGGCAACCTGCAGTCAACAATTGAAACTCCAATTTCACCAGTATTGCAAAATTCCCCATCTTATTAAAAAACCAAAACTACACTCAAAAATTACAATGCTACAAGAGTAAAGTAAAAACTATTTTGGACCTTATTAAGCAACAAACTAACAAATAGTAACCCAAATGAAATTAGAATCCCACAAAATAGCACTAACTGAAATGGTAACACATTCAAATCACTGGCCATAACATTCAATGATCACTTCCTCACAATCACAGCCAACATCCCATCCTTTAACAAACAACCAAATACAGATACATTACTTTGTCTTTGTAGACACTGCATGCACTAACAAGAACATTAGTTTCAAAAATTCAACCCCTAAGGAGATCACAAAAATTATGAGGTCACTAAAAATAACAATTCTGCTGGCTACGATGGGGTTTATAGCTGAATATTAAAATCTTGTGCCAGTTCCATATAACTGCCCTTAAGCCATCTTTGTGATCAATTACTTATGATTTTCTGACAGACTTGCATATTTTATATTAGCACTGACCTATAAAATAACTGGAGATAACTAAGAGAACTGTTTCATTTCCTCCAGTCTTTTCAAAATTGCCTACAAAAGTGGTTCAGAATGGAGTTAAGTACTCTGGCGATAATATATTTAACTAGCTTCCAGCTAACATACACGAGGAAATTGGGAAACCCTACCAATTCAAAAGGATATAAGAAACATGTCTCATTAGCCATTTGTTTTACAAATTTTCTGAATATCTAGAAACAGGAACTAAAAAGTTCTGTTAGACACATGGCAAGTAGCAGTGCTTGTTGTAAAGCTGTATGGCAAGTAGTATTTACGGGTGTAGCTATATTTTTCTTTGTACAACACTATTGTAATCATCTAAATAGAAAGCTACTAACAGCAGATAAGCAGCAGCTATTTGGTATAACTGAGGATGCAACAGCTTTCTTCCATTTTATTTTAATAAATGTAACTAGCATGACAAAAAGCATACAGAGCAATCACATGAAAAATGAGACACGTGGAAAAAAGTAGTAAGCTGTTTACTATAAAGTAACTGCATAACTGTTAATATATTCATCCCACTGTGAGGCAAGACAGTCAATGCCTTCATGGATTACTGTTGCTTATGGAACCATGATTGTACCCTGGTGTGCACTTCTTCATATGAAGCAAATTGATGGTCTTTTTTCAGGGCTCCAGAAATATGGCAATTGCATGGGGAGGGATCAGGACTGTATGGAGAATGTGTAAGGGCTTTCCAATTAAACTTCTGCAGAGTAGTCAAAACATCCTTGACAACTTGTGGGATACATGGAACATGATCGATGCCTGGCTGGCTGGCTGGCTGGATTGATGGATGGATGAACAAATGAAAGGGTCAGATAGTACAATATTGGGAGGTGACAGAGACATATATAAAGCTTTCTTTTTCAGTGACAGTGACAAAAATGTAGTTTAATTTTGGTAACAAACCAAGCAGAGTGAGAATAACAGGGTGGAGAATAACAAGAACGGAAATGGTATGGGGTGAGCAAAGGTTACGGGCAACACTGCAAGCCTCTTCCACATTACACCTGCTATTAGAATAACAGCTTTTTTTCAGTAACTGAATCCTACAAACTAGGCCAGGTGAACTAGTGGCACAGAAAACACTGTCCAGTTCAGCCTTAATGAGTCATTATAAAAAAAATTTCTTGCCTTTTACCAGTCAACGTCTCTCCGTTCCTTTCTGAAGCCTTTCTATGCATGAAATCAAGCAAACAGATGGCTTTCCCTAAGAATTCTGGCAAACTTTTGTGCAAGTGAAGGTTGCTGTGTGTGTGTGTGTGTGTGTGTGTGTGTGTGTGTGTGTGTGTGTGCGTGCGTGCGCGTGCGTGCGCGACGCGCACAGAAGGGTTACAACACTAGCATCAACATTCTGCATATAATGTATTCTTTCAAATAACAATAAATGCAGTTAGCATTGCTCATTGTGTTACAAATTCTTGCCATGTGAAGCTAAACCTGAGACAGATATGTCAGCAGGATCATGTCTGAGCAATGACTGTTCATATTTTTTTGTTAATACACTGATCAGCCAGAACATTATAACCACCGACATATTATCAATATCAACTCTTTGAGGCGATAGTACCATCACCTGGTGAGCAATGGCTGCTGGTCAGACACCTGCACAGTGCATGTAGTATCAATGAGTGTGCTGTCCATGTGTAGAATGCAGAAGGCACATGATCTATCTTAGTTTGACAGAGGGCAGATGGTAATGGCCCAAAGGCTTGGCACGAGCATTTTGGAAACTGCACGACTTGTCGAGTGTTTGAGGAGTGCTATGGTGAAGGTCTTCAGCATGTGGCAAAACCAAGGTGACACTACAGCTGGATGTCGTGGGGTTGGGCAGTCAGCCATCATTGCACATGCTGGACGTTGTAGGCTGGGCACATTGGTAAAACCAGACAGGCGACAAACTTTGGAGGAACTAACATCAGACTTTAATGCTGGACAGAGTACAAGTGTTTCTGAACGCACATTGCACCGAACACTCCAAACAATGGGCCTCATGCCTGTGCTAATGTTAACACCACGACATCAGCAATTACAACTGAAATGGGCATTTAACCATAGGCACTGGATGTTGTTGCCGTGGCAGAATGTTACATGACATGATGAATCCCAATACCTACTTCATCATGCTGATGAGAGAGCATGAACCTTCAGGGAAACAGCTACTTGACATCTACATCATAGTGACTCCACTATGCTCTGGGAACATTCATGTGGGCACCCATGGGTCAGCTCATGCAAGGCACCATGCTTCCATGCCACGATATGTCACTGCTGTTATACGTGTCAAAGGTAAAAATTCTGCCTATTAGGAAGGTGGTCATAATGCTCTGGCTCATCACTGTAGTGATATAATAATACTGTGGCATAGTCCATGAACAAAATATGGAGAAGATATATAAAACAGTTGATACTGTATACTCAGAATACCCTCAGACAGACAGACAGAGAGAGAGAGAGAGAGAGAGAGAGAGAGAGAGAGAGAGAGAGAGAGAGAGAGAGAGAGATGTCAAATTTTTTCTACAATGGGGTGTCCAGGTTGGGAGTTAAATCAGCTTCGTGAAGCCAAATGATGCAGGTCTGCATGGATGAACAAACAGCGCTATTAACATGGGAGCCAATCACCATCACCATCGCCATCACCACCGTTGTCATAATCACCAGCAGCAGCAGCAGCAGCA
This sequence comes from Schistocerca cancellata, assembly GCF_023864275.1. Lineage (NCBI taxonomy): Eukaryota > Metazoa > Arthropoda > Insecta > Orthoptera > Acrididae > Schistocerca > Schistocerca cancellata. Next base: position 425,358,289 of record NC_064630.1, on the reverse strand, counting down.
GCAGCAGCAGCAGCCGCCGCCGCCGCCATGAGCAATCGACATCCGCTGCTGAAAAATGCCACCGTCTGACTTTCCCATGTATTACGATCATCCTTGTCAGTTCTGCAAGTTTTTCTGTCACTGACCCACCTTCCACTAAGTAATTTTGTCAGCCTTTTCTTGTCTCTTGGAATCCATGGACATCCATTTGCCTGTTTCCATGATCTGCCCATCTCCATTTCATTTTTATTACAGTTATAATTACCTGATCCATTTGTTTGTTTTATTACCTCTCTCAGTAATTCCCAAAATGGATCCCTCCATTTATCTCCGAGTGACATGCAGTCTTGGAATGGTTTTTCCTCTGTCCATACGAAAACATACACAATTACCAGTTGCAAGGTTAATGAACTTGAATGTGAAGGCAAAAAACTTGTGATGTGATGTGATGTGATGTGAAGTGGTGGTAATGAAGCAGAGAAGGGGTACCATTAACACAGCATCTGTCAATTTCATTAAGTGGCCAGAGGGCTCAGCCAAGACTCAGTTCTTTAACCATCTAGATGCAGAGCTACTGCTACCTAACAATGGGATGTGTTTTCAGCCATTGGTATTATAGACAGATCAGCTACTGGACCCAAAATTTCAGCAAGATGAGACACACAGGTTTCACGGAAATGCAGGAATTCTAAAGTGAAACAAATAGGTTAGATGCTGTTTGACTTAATAAAATTGTTACGTGATAAAATTAGCAAGGGAATGCGACAGTAAACATTTCCTAAGTTTTGAGACAGGCAGCATTACTCAACCATGAGGAAGTGGTGCCAGCCAGGAAGTGGAAACATTTCAACACTGTTACTGGGTCTGGCATCTCAGCCACCTTGCCACTCTTGCCAGAGAGACTGCAAGCCACTCTGTGGAAAATAGTTACAGCAGTGCACACAGAATCGCCTTCATTACATCCATAACGTTGCCAAGGAGACACTAGGAAGGATGTAACAATGGCTAGCAAGAGCTTGACTACATAGTGAAGACCTTACAACAAATTCATTAAGCAAATGTAGCGCAACTGAAGAATGTTGACGACTTGGGAAGAGCAGAAACAATTCGGTCATTACAAATTATGTGGTAGAGCAGAGTCTCTCATTGGGGACATAAATACTCCACTCCCATAAGCTTCTGGCACCCAATTGGTAGGACTGATGACATTAATGTCATTCACAATCTGTTCTCTGGTTTTCATATACTAACACCTTGTGTGAGAGATTTTTCTGGTGTTGATCTTGCACTTGCTGTTTTATGAGACAATCAGAGAACCAAAGGAACAACTGAAGGATTTAAGCATCCAGTATTGATGCCAGCACAGCAATCAGTGTTGATGGGTAGACTGACAGTCTACCAACAACACTCCGGTCCAGAATGGTAGCTGCCCTAAACTCCAGGCACTGCACGGGTCTGATGGCCTACAGTCCCGGCGAATCAGTTCAGCACTCAGCACAACTACATGATGTTTGGCATTGCAGTCCATCTGATGAGAAAATTCAGGACGTGATCTGGGAGGGATCGAGAACTCCAAAAAAATAGCGTGTGAATAGAAACACACAGATCTTGGTCACTGCCATCTCCAAAAGCAGAACTACCGATGGGGCATTCCTTCCTCACCAGCAGGACTCTAAACAACCGCATCTGGGAGTCATCAGCTTCCACTTCATGCTGACACAATGTTCTTGGCAGCAGCAAGTCTCCTTTTGGATTTAGCAGATTCCTCTCCATATTACGTAGCTGCTAGTCGGTGCAGAAGCAGAAACAACATGTATTTTCAGCAATAAATATAATAATTTTGAATACTGTTCTACTGCATCTAACGACTCTGCACAGGTCCTCAAACTGCATCCTGACAAATTAGTAGGATCTTTCCAGCCCAGCAGAGGGCGGTCCATACAAAATTTATACTTGTGAGTAGTGACACCTACTGAGTATGGTGATCAGTCTTTGTCGTTTTTCAAAGATCAGTGACATAGTTATGATGGATCTTTTGAAAGAAATTCCTTATAAGTTATCTGTGACTGCATAAAAAATTATTTTCTGGATTTTTCAAGAGCTATTCCTTTTTTAAACGGGTCTTTGTAAATGGTGTTGACTGTTCTCAATTTAGTTCACAAACCTGGCAACATATTATTGGCACTGAGTCGGCAGTATTAAAAGTTGCTAGAGTTCAACTTTATTTTGCAACCAAAAGAAATAAATCTGAAGATTTTTCCAAAGCAGTTTGTCAGAACAGCAACCAGAGAAATGGACACGCTTATGAACAGCAGATGAGAATTTAAGGCAGAACTGGGGAATAATGCAGCCCCAGCAGACACAGTGATTGTAAAAAAAGTCAGTTGTCAGTTGAACAAGAGACCCTTTACCTGGTTCACTTTACCAGTGTCAACAGTTTTAATTGTTACCTTCAGAAATGGAATTAGGCTCTAATCATTAAGCCAACATCAAAATAAGACTCTGACAGTTGTGTTTTACAAAGGCTTGGCAAAAAATAAATATGTAAAGCATTTAGGTTAAAAACAAATGTACAAAGATCGAACAGTAGAAGTAAGACAGTTTGTTTCAACCAATGTAAAATAATTAAGCTTGAGAGCCACAAGATACCTTAGTTACAGCATCAATATAATAGAGCAAATTGCTAAAAGTATATTATATGTTGCAATGAGTAGCAAACAATGAATTGTCAAATTGCAAACTGTACATAGTATACGCAAAAAAAAGTCAACAAACTGTTGACATGAAGGGTATCGAACACACCTATATACAAAGTGGGAATGCTAGTGTACATATAAAGTGCAATAAAGTCTGCTAAAATATTTGTTAAAAGCAAGGATACATTAAACCTAATAAACCATATAAAATATACCTAAAAACAAAGATGATGTGACTTACCAAATGAAAGTGCTGGCAGGTCGACAGACACACAAACGAACACAAACATACACACAAAATTCAAGCTTTCGCAACAAACTGTTGCCTCATCAGGAAAGAGGGAAGGAGAGGGAAAGACGAAAGGACGTGGGTTTTAAGGGAGACGGTAAGGAGTCATTCCAGTCCCGGGAGCGGAAAGACTTACCTTAGGGGGAAAAAGAGAAGCTATACAATGAAAACAACAACAAGTTTTTCAGTGCAAGTAGTTCATTCAGCAAATCCACATAGTTACGGCAGGAATGTTTATAAATTTCAACTTCTTCTAAAAGATTCATTTTGCACCCTTTGTTGAATATATGCAAAGCTTCCATACCAAGTAAGGATGGATGGAGGAAGGTGTGTTTTTCAGTTCGAGGAAGTTGTGCACAAGTTGATTTATTAAAATGAATCTATTTCTCAAGTAAGTGCTCACAAAAATGGGTTTTAAAGCCTTCCCTGTGTGTTCTATATAATAGCTCAGGCACCCATTGCATTGAATGTTACATATCTCAGATTTGAGATATTTGTCTGTTGTATGGCTTCTCATTCTTGTCACTATTTTATTGATTCTGTAACAAAATGTTGTGGCTCTCAAGCTTAACAGTTTTAAATTTGTCGTACCAAACCCGTTTAATATCTGCTGTTCATTCTTTGTACATTTGTTTTTAACATACTTGCTTTACGTATGTATTTTTTGCCAGTCCATTGTAGGATACTACCATCTGAGTCGTCATTTGATGCTGTCTTACCAATGATTTGAGTCTATTTCAGTTCCGAAGATAATAGTTTAAACTGTTGAAACCAGTAAATTGAACCACATAAAGGTTTTCTTGTGCAGCTGATGACCGACTTTTTATCTCTGTAGAAATATTCTGTGGCTGCTGAGCTAGTTATGAACAAAATAAAAAGTAAGACTTCTTCATAAAGTTTGATGAAGACCCCAAGAAGTCAACAATGTAAATGCAGTACCGAGGAAAAGTTCAAACAAGTGGACTATAGATTTAAGAGTGAAGCACTAAGAGCTAACTTTGTAGTTAGACTACCAGACTGAATGGCACATTTCACAGAAATGACAGGAAATGTACACCAAGAAGCAAGCATTTGCCTCATGAGCAAGATGTACGAAGAAGAGAACCTAATCCAGTCACTTATCAGTGATGTAAAATATTAAATGAAGGAGATAACGACAGATAAAGAATGAGATGAAGTTATTATTAAAGGGTGTGAATGAGGCAGTAACTTAAAAGGGGTACAAAATGATGAAGTCTTCTTCAGAATTCAAAAATTCAATTCAATTTGAAAATAGCATACAGCATAATTTTTAGTGTGGTTCAAAACAATCCATTCTGGAATGGTGAGCAGTTAAAAATTCACTCTGACTTACTGCAGTGCTCAACACAGGTTACATGCTACCACAGAAGGATGACCTAGCTGATAGCAATATAAATACAGGCACAATCTCATTGTTGCGTTCCTGGCATGAGAAAAACAACTGGTGTAGGGCCAGTGGCAGATACAATATATAAGAGAGAGTGCATGAGCCTTACTGAATGATGTTATGGGAAAACAAAATCCAATCTTGTGGGACTTCACAACCAGTAAATGATAAAGTCTTCGATAAGCTGCTGATGTTATTAGATATAAGAAGTCTAGTCACAGCTACATTGCAAAAGGTGATGGCTGGTATGTGAAAAGTAATCTGTTACATGTGCTGTGCATGTGGACAGTAAGATGTGAAGGAACAAATTTCAGGCACTAGGATGTACTAGTATTTTTGACTGGGGTCTCACTGTTCACCCATTGTGTGTGACGTGTTTAACGGAGTGAAACTTCCAATTGCATTTGCAAAGGTTGTGGGAAAAAGAGCAAAAGACACAATAAATGTATTCAAAACAAATGTTAAAATGAGAAGGATGAAAAGACTGGCTGAACTGTGCTACATACTGGAAGGAAGAGCTCATTTGAATTTAAGGAAAGGTCGCGAATGCTGCACTGGGACAATACTCCTTATTACATAGCAACCAACCACGCAATGGTGATGAGAGTGTGATGTACATAGCAGAGCCGCAGAAAACACCACCCTGAAGGTTTCACTCGCTCACTGCGTCACTAGGTGATGGCATGGTCACTATCAAAGGTGCCTCCACATAGTCATTTGGCTGCAAATAGACCTGGCTATATCCTGGCAACTACACAGTATTTAGGCTGGCGTCAAGGCCATGCCAGTTCTGTTTGGTTCACTTCAGTTCAGTTCAGTCCTTTGTGTTCTTTCGGCCAGGAGCCGACCACAATGGTGAATCAGCATTCAGAATTCTCACTAAGGAATAGTCATGACCTTTTATGTTTTACTCCACTCAGTAAGTCAGTATCTCTGCCAAATCATTGCTTATGCACTGGGGACATGTGTGGACTTTAGTATTAGTTGTCATAAGGCTTTGTGTTATTAACTTCTTATTCTCAAGTGAATCTGGAAATTACCTTTGACATTTTCTTGGGGCCTTCTGCCCTAAGATCAATTATTGTATAACTCAAGTGCTAAATGCTGACTAAACTTATCTACGTACTACCCATGTAGAACTTGCTTCAAGGTGGAGATTCAGTTTATTTGTTTCTTAATTAATATACTTGTTCAACATCCTTTATCCAGGCTGTGTTCTCACTGCACCTCATATCAGCTGGTGACGAGGGGTTTTTCTGTGTTGAACTCAGTTTCATGCGTGTCTTGCATCCCAGGTGGATGATGTTTTCATTCATGGAAGTCCATTGTTCAGAGTGAACTGATATTTACTTTCTGTGACGGCATGGCTACACAACCAGCTGCTGAACTGGTGGACAGTGCTTCCCAAATATCACTGCTGTCTACACTATAAACAGAGTCAAGAGCTGCTGCTGGAGAAGATGGTTACAATCAACGTGCCTCCACCAGAACTTTCCTATTGCTTGACATGCAATGATTCACTGGTGACAGGATTTTGAACAGCACCCCAACCATTCCAGCCATTCAACAAGAAAGCCATGGTGAAATTATGCAGTGGGCTCAAACAACATTTCCTGGCACATGGTATCGTAGTTAACATTCAGCAGTGCGTGTCTTTTTGGTCTATGCAGGTGCTGAAGTGTACTATCTACTGCAGCAGTTCAACCCAGCGGTTGAGTCACATGCCCTCCAGCATGAATGTCTGAAGTCTTGCTTACTGGACTATTTGGCTCCCAAGCACACATCGTGGTGACCCATCACAAGTTTTTCAGCTGCCGTAAGCTCTTTGCACAACCATATAGGGAGTGGATAGCCAGGTTACAGGATCTGTCCAGGGGCTTGTTATCAGTGTGCTAAACTCCAGAACACACAATCTTAGGCTGTATCCTTATTTATGTATATGATTGTGTCCCCCCCCCCCCCCCCCAATCACTACAGCTTTTCGAACAATCTTTTGGATTCTCAACAGCATTGCTGGACCTATCTCAGGTGTTTGCTACCCAACAAACTTGCTGGTGCAGCCTCAGGCTTGGCTTCCACACTGGCCCGAGTCACTCCCCACAGGTAAAGACAGTGCGGGCAAGCAATGTCTCCAAAAGCTATTCTCCTGCAGAAATTGTTTCATGATGCATCAGTGTCAACAGGGCTACTATTGCCATAACAAATGTTTGTCAGACATAAATTTGCCAATTGTCTCTCAAAATGAACAAGGATTGTGCTCACCCCCCTGGATTCAGGATCAGATGAGGCATCCACTGTTTTCCCTCCAGATGTACTACATGTACAGGTCGTTTTTCCAATCTACAATAGGGTCCTCATGCTGACAGTAGCTGTCCACACAGGGATAGTAGTTTCTCAAACGCTCTCCAATAACCATTGTTAATTTGGAAACATATTGGTGCTGGTCTCTCTACCACTCCAAGAGGTCTCCAAAGAACTTAAGAGCTACAGCAATGACACTATCAGGGTCAAGGACCAGTTTTGTGCACAAGTTCAGTACCAGGCAGCCTCATTAACAGGTTGCCTAATTGTGGTTAATATGATGGAGGCTATAAACTTTTGAGGTTAAAACTTTTTAATGGCCTGTTGTTGGAAGTCTACGATTTCACTAGTAGTATCCAACCCTTCGTGACCAGCTCGTACCTGAGGGATCTTTTTCCCATGAATGAATCAGTTTTTGTGTGTCCCTTGTCCAGCACCACAGGATTTGAGGCTACTGTTGCACTCCTCCCCTTGACTATGGTCTGTTTCTTTAAAGTGCACAATGCTCCTTTTATGCTCAGGGATAAGCTTAAGAGAGAGCCCCAATACTTACAAAATAAGACATCTGTACCCCAGTATCTAACAGTCAATGGGGCACTCCCAACATCATTGTCAAAAAACTGAATGGTTCACGAAGGATTTGTGGAGACTTCAAAACCACAAAACATCAAATTCTTTGATGATGCCTCCCCTATATATAAAGTGAAGAGCATGGCTTGACTTGCCAGTTGCAAGATCTTCACAAAAATTGATATGGATGGCATATATCTCCAACTCCCGCTCAATGAGGCATCAAGAAACATCTTAGTCATCAACTGGCTCCCCTTTGGCATTGCCAGCATAATGGCTATCTTGTAATGCAACTTAGCACATCTTACAAGAGAAGTCAACTACAGTCAACTACTTAGATGACATTATTGTCACTGGCAAAAATGCTCAGAAATTAGCTATCAACTTAGACTATTATTTCAAGTGCTCAAGTGGGCAAATCTCAAGCTCAAGTGGGCAAATCTCAAGTGAAACAAAGAAAAATACAGTTTCTTAATACCAAAAGTCATGTATTTGCGATATATGTTCGGTGCAGCAGGTATCCGGACCACACCCCATTATATATGGGCCATCCAGAATCTCCCAGTCTCCAACAACACTAAACAACAAAATCTGTGCTGGGACAACTCAGATACTATAGAAAATTCTTGCCAACCACTTCACAAGGCACTGGAGAAAAATGTGAAATGGAATTGGACTCCCACATGCAACAAGGCTTTCCAGCTCCTCGAATGAGCTCTTCTTTGTCCAACCTGTCTCAAGCCATACGAGTCGTCCGAACCTTTAACTGTCGCAGCAGATGGATCGGACTATGGCTTGGGAGCAGTCGTTTCCCCCAAGTCAATGGGGTAGAACACCCCACTACACTCGTCTCCAAGATGCTAACACCTGCAATGTAATTACAGCCAAATACACACATACAATATACAATACAGGTCAATGGCACAACACGCCAATACTGACATCCTCTCGTGCCTACCCATGGAGCAAGACCCAGAGTTCAAGTCAGTGCCAATGGCTATTTACACACAGATACTAAAGCCAAAGAAGTTGTGGTCAAATTTGCTTTGGATTCAACAGTAGTCCAGTATGGCCAAAAATATGCATGGCTGGCTCCATCCATCACAACTCTAGGTTACCGTATTTACTCGAATCTAAGCCGCACTTTTTTTCCAGTTTTTGTAATCCAAAAAACCACCTGCGGCTTAGAATCGAGTGCAAAGCAAGCGGAAGTTCTGAAAAATGTTGGTAGGTGCCACCACAACTAACTTCTGCCGTCGAATATATGTAGCGCTTCACAGGCATGATTTGCAGGCACAAAGAAAAATACTGGCGCCAAAACCTCCGTGTCAGTAAATAAATTAAAAAAGGTGGAAGACGAGCTTTTTTTCCTCCACCCCGAGTTTCGACCACTGCATTTTCATACATTATCCATCGAAATAAATACAAATTCCGTATTGTTTATCTTCGAATGTTGCAGCGTTTCAATGTACTACGTAAATCAGACTGGCAAGACTGTTAGGGATGTTTGTCAATATGGCCAACTCTACGTTCTGAATTTTTTCCTACCTGTGAGAAGAGATGGTTGCTAATAGGAACTTTTATGAATTGTGAATCACATGCAGTATTCTCTTCACCATAAAAATAATACGAATATAAACATTTTGCCACATATTCTTTCTTGTTTCCTGCTATTTCATTTAAATTCTGTCTGCCTAATAAACTACGAAACTAGAGTGACAACAGCAAACGCGGAAGAATACACGTATTATGTCATGTTTATATTCGTATTATTCTTATGCGTAATAGTGATACAGTCAGAAATGAAGCACGGCAATTGACTAGATTTTTAAATCTAAGATGACTAATTTCTGTGCAGAATGTAATGTACTAAAGAGGCGTCTGCAAAGATTTTCAAACGGAGAAAAATTTTCGCTAAACTCTCGTTCAGAACATATTCTATCATATGCAGTCTATTATTTGGTTCTTCTCAAAGAAAGCAGCAGTGTAAGTGACAACAAATAGCAGTCTCTTGCCATTGTTTCGCTAATGAGACGATGGTAAGCAGCGGTAGCACGCACAAAAGCAAGCCATGCCGCGAGCGGCGACAGGCCGTAAATACTCATTATCAGAATGCGACAAACAATGCATGACACAGTACAATAATGCATCTTCAGCTTAGAGTGACGTAAACACCTATAACAAAGAGAACGGCACTTATCAGATCAAATAAAAATAAGCAATCAATTCAAACCAGATGAAGCACGTGAAAAAGGAAGGGTACCAGTATAAATACGGATGGAGCGGCTGACACATAGCAATAGCTATCTGGTAAAGCTTAACTGCTAAGCTTACATCTCGAACAAAACTACTGTAGCTGTATCGTCATTCATTCGACCTAAATTGTGTCTCATATTACAATGGACCAACTTTGTTTCGATTTGAAGGTGCGGCCTAAAACTTTTCTCTCCACTTGAATTTCAAGTCTCAAATTTCAGGTGCGGCTTAGATTCGGGAAAATTGTTTTTCCTTGATTACGAGTCTCATTTTTCAGGTGCGGCTTAGATTCGAGTGCGGCTTAGATTCGAGTAAATACGGTACCCAGATGATGGTCCTTAGCTCCTCTTCCTGCTGATTGAGCCACCTCCGATACTTCCTCCAAGATAACGTCTAGGTGCTAATTTTCTTCAAGGGCTGACAACACAAGGTGCTGGTGACTGTGATGCATCTCTTAGGTCAGGCAATGTTCGAAGTGCAACTCAAAGATGTCTCCAAGTGCCATA